>NC_089692.1:17593003-19025503 GCF_031753505.1 Anomalospiza imberbis | reverse complement strand
GCAGCAGCAGCAGCAGTAGCAGCAGCAGCAGCTGCTCCCAGGCACAGATCCGAATTCCCGAGCAGCAGCAGCAGAAGCTGTTCCCAGGCACAGATCCGATGTCCCGAGCAGCAGCAGCAGCAGCAGCAGCAGCAGCTGCTCCCAGGCACAGATCCGAATTCCCGAGCAGCAGCAGCAGCAGCAGCTGCTCCCAGGCACAGATCCGATGTCCCGAGCAGCAGCAGCAGCAGCAGCTGCTCCCAGGCACAGATCCGATGTCCCGAGCAGCAGCAGCAGCAGCAGCTGCTCCCAGGCACAGATCCGATGTCCCGAGCAGCAGCAGCAGCAGCAGAAGCTGTTCCCAGGCACAGATCCGATGTCCCGAGCAGCAGCAGCAGCAGCAGCAGCTGCTCCCAGGTACAGATCTGATGTCCCGAGCAGCAGCAGCAGCTGCTCCCAGGCACAGATCCGATGTCCCGAGCAGCAGCAGCAGCAGCAGAAGCTGTTCCCAGGCACAGATCCGATGTCCTGAGCAGCAGCATCAGCAGCAGCAGCAGCAGCTGCTCCCAGGCACAGATCCGATGTCCCGAGCAGCAGCAGCAGCAGCAGAAGCTGTTCCCAGGCACAGATCCGATGTCCCGAGCAGCAGCAGCAGCAGCAGCAGCAGCAGCAGAAGCTGCTCCCAGGCACAGATCCGATGTCCCGAGCAGCAGCAGCAGCAGCAGCAGCAGCAGAAGCTGTTCCCAGGCACAGATCCGATGTCCCGAGCAGCAGCAGCAGCTGCTCCCAGGCACAGATCCGATGTCCCAAGCAGCAGCAGCAGCAGCAGCAGCAGCAGCTGCTCCCAGGCACAGATCCGATGTCCCGAGCAGCAGCAGCAGCAGCAGCTGCTCCCAGGCACAGATCCGATGTCCCGAGCAGCAGCAGCAGCAGCAGCAGCAGCAGCAGCAGCAGCAGCAGCAGCAGCAGCTGCTCCCAGGCACAGATCCGATGTCCCGAGCAGCAGCAGCAGCAGCAGCAGCTGCTCCCAGGCACAGATCCGATGTCCCGAGCAGCAGCGGCAGCAGCAGCTGCTCCCAGGCACAGATCCGATGTCCCGAGCAGCAGCAGCAGCAGCAGCAGCAGCAGCTGCTCCCAGGCACAGATCCGATGTCCCGAGCAGCAGCAGCAGCAGCAGAAGCTGCTCCCAGGCACAGATCCGATGTCCCGAGCAGCAGCAGCAGCAGCAGCAGAAGCTGTTCCCAGGCACAGATCCAATGTCCCGAGCAGCAGCAGCAGCTGCTCCCAGGCACAGATCCGATGTCCCAAGCAGCAGCAGCAGCAGCAGCTGCTCCCAGGCACAGATCCGATGTCCCGAGCAGCAGCAGCAGCAGCAGAAGCTGTTCCCAGGCACAGATCCGATGTCCCGAGCAGCAGCAGCAGCAGCTGCTCCCAGGCACAGATCCGATGTCCCGAGCAGCAGCAGCAGCAGCAGCAGCTGCTCCCAGGCACAGATCCGATGTCCCGAGCAGCAGCAGCAGCAGCAGCCACCTCCTTTTCTTCTTCTTTCTTCTTTCCTTCACCCTGTTGCTGTTCCTCCGTGCCAAACACGTCACTACGTGTGGCAAGCACATTTCTCTCTCTCTCAGGATTTTCATAAAGGTGCACAGAGAGAAGTGAAAGAGAAAACAGTTTCTATTTCTGCTCCTTGTTTTTCTCTTGCGGAATGTGTTTGGAGAATTGTTTACCTGGAGTGAATGCCTGGTGGGATCACGGTGGATTGTTTGGGCCTGATGGCAATCGGATCCACCTGTGTCTGGACTCTAGCAAACAGGGTCACGAGTTGTGGGTTAGTTAGATATGATGGTTAGAGAGAGTAGCATGTAGTTTTTAGTATCCTCTTTTATATAGTATATTAATGTATCATAGCATAATTATAATAAAGAAATCATTCAGCCTTCTGAAATAAGTCAGACATCATCATTCTTCCCATTGGGTTCGCCGACATCTACAACAACTACAGGGTGTTTTAATTCATAAATCATCCAATCGTGTAGAAGCACGATTCTAAAACATTCCTTCTAAACAAATCTGAACTTAATTCTAATGTGAGAAAGTGGTGTCACTTCTTACCTAAAAACCTACGTATATAATATTGTCTATTTACACAAATATCCTGTTTTCTTACTTAAAATGTACATATATAAGTTTATCTACTCACATGAATAGTTCTATCCATTTACACATACAGTTCTATCTGTTCTAGAGATGCAAGCAAAGTTCTGCTATGTTTTCATTGAGTCTGGAACGAAGTTACCTGTCTTGGTTTGAAAAGCCAGGTGTCTGCTAAGGAAGGCAGGAGCTGAAATGGAAAATGTCAACTCCTTCCCTCCAAATTATTGTAATTCTTGAAATGAAGTGGCTCTCAGGCAAAGATATGGGAATAGGAATAACTGTTCTTTACTAGGAAAATGAAAAATACAAATGCAATAATACAAAAAAAGTAAACAAACCACTGCCAGAGTGAGAACAGGCCCTGGCAGCCTGCGGGTCAGGGTGGTGGCAGCAGTCCCATCCCATGGTGGCTGCAGCCCTCCTGCAGGGAGAGGGGCAGCGAGAGAAGCTCTGCCAAGCTCCCTCCCCAGGCTAGAGGTGAGCATCTCCATCTCAGGGGTCTCAGGGACCTCTGGAAACAGAAGCCACCCCACACAGTTTAGGAGGGACAGGATGGGGTCCCCAGCAGCTGCAGAGCAGCTCCCCAGCCGTGCTGCCCTCTGCCCCAGCACTCACTGCAGACGCTGAGCTCGGTGCTGTCCTCGCCCACGCCGCAGCTGCCAGCTCCAACCTGGCACACGAAGGTCCTGGCATCCTGCACTGTCACCTGGCTGATGGACAGAGCCTTGTCCCCACAGCTGGTGCCTGTAGTCAGTGTTGTCCTGCAGGACCCTGCTGGCCGTGGTGTGGCACAGCCTCACCTGCCTGCTGCTGTGCCCACCTGCTGGGTGAGGGGTGAGCCTGGGCTGGGGAGCCTGGCAGGAAGCCCTGGGCTGGTTGCCACGCCAGCCCAGCAGCCAGAGCTGCTCTCCTGGGCCAGCACTCACCTAGAACCAGTCGATGTAGGTGCAGGAAGCATTCTCAGGGATGTAGAAGTTGCAGTCGATCCTGGCTGTGCCCCCATCTCCACTTCCACCACGGCTGGCACGGAGATCTCCAGCCTGCTGGCTGCAGCTGTGGGGCAGAATTTGCTGTTAGGAGCAGGAAGGATGAGGAAGAATGGGCTGTCCAAGCACAGCCTGCCCCCATCTGCATGTCCCAAAAGCTGTGGGGCAGAGCCATGTCCTGTGCCAGTGTCCCCTAGACATCATGTCCCAGCCCAGCAGCAGTGACAGCCCAGTGCCACGCTGCTTTCAGCATGCACAGAGAGCCCGCGGGCTCAAGGCGCTGATCCTGCTCCCGAAGAGGGGACAAGACCTGTTGTGCCCGCACCGGCCGTGTCCCCAGGACACCGTTGGGAGGCAGCACGTCCCTGAGCAGCACGGCACAGCCACGGCTCCCAGGACACTCCACAGGCTGTGGTCCTGCTGCCCCAGCAGGAACCCAGCGGTCAAAGCATCCATCCCTGCAGCATTCCCCAAGCTTCCCTTGGCTGCCGCTCTGCTCCCTGCCCAGCTCTGCCCACCCATGGCATCCCTGTGAGCAGAGCTTGCCCATCCCTGCACCCCCTTCCTCCCAGCCCAGCCTGCTCCAGCAGAAATGGAGCTGCTGGCCCTGCTCGAGAGGATGGGAAGGTAATGGCTATTGATCCAGGACAGGGCATGGAGCAGCTTCCCAAGGACTGGGAGCAGGGCAACCCCAGCCAGGCAGAGCAGATGTGGATATCCTCAGCTCAGTCAGAGAGAAAAAGAGAAAGATTTCTGCCAGGCTAGGCCTGGGAAAAAGCCCGAGAGGAATGTAAACAATCTGTTATCTTGCTTTCCGTTCATATTGTTTATAGATGTGTTCTACCACACTGACCTGTGTCCAGTGTACCAATCAGGTGAAATGTTTTTACTTTAAGACAGTGGAATTAATGTTCACAATGTTCTCTATAAAAGAGAGAGGTGTTTTTGAATAAATGCTCATTTTGCCTTCTGAAATCGTGCGAGTCATTTCGCCTGTCCCTGGCTCAACAGCGTCAGAGCAGAGACAAGGGTGGCACCACAGCAAGGCTGGGAGTGTCACTGCCACCAACCCTGCCAAAGCAAAAGGGGGCTCTGCACGCCCTGGGCTGGCACAAGGCCCTGCAGAGGGGACAGCAGCCTGTCCCCAAGCAGCAGAGCCAGCCCAGCCTGGGGATGAGAGGCTCGGAGGAAGCGACTGCATCAACATCTCCCTCGATAGCACCTGCCTGGTGACAGCCACCACTGAGACTTCAAAGGGCAGCGCCGTGCCCACACAATGCTCTTTGTTTGGAGTGGGTATGTGGTGGCACGAAGCCAAAATGCAGCCAGCAGCCCTTCTGCCACAGTAAAGGCCCCAGCATGCAGGATCAGCCACCTCAGAACTCCCCAACACACAGGTTTTGGCCCTCGCCCATCCCCTCTGCACATTACAGCTGGCGCTAAGCAAAGAGGGATGAGCAAAGCACGGCGTGGCAAAGAAGGTGCTGGAAAAGCAGGTGGAAGTGCCAGAGACAAGCACACACCATTCAACCTGGCCTCAGACACTTCCAGGGATCCAGGGGCAGCCACAGCTGCTCTGTGGGGCCACCCCACCCTCACAGGGAAGAGTTTCCCCCTGATATCCCATCTCACCCTGCCCTGTGACAATGTGAAGCCGTTCCCTCTGGTCCTGCCACTCTGTGTGCTTGTCCAAAGTCCCTCAAAGAGCTGGGATTCAGGCAGGTGGGAGGGAGGAAACTCACCTCATCTTGCCACTGCAGTAGAAATCTTCATCAGCACTTTGCAAGGCAGCAACTCCCGCTCTCCCTTCCCATCACCACTCTCAGGAGGTGGGAAAGCTTTCGGAGGTGAAGCCTCCAGCTTTCTCCAGGTGCTGCCAGACACCCACTCACTACCCAGGAGAGGTGGAGCCCGGATTGATGCCACCTGGTGCCCGGCCCAGCATCCCGCGTGAGTGGTGGCAGCTGTGGCACGGCCAACCTGGCACCCGCAAAGAGGGACCCCGAAACATCTGGCAGAGGCCGCTCCGCTCTGCCCCCCGGCCGTGCCAGCTGTGCCGGTAACCGGTTTCGTAGCCCCATCCAGTGTCTGCTAGCCGAACTGCACCGCTGGCTCCCGGGGCGGGCAGCGCTTGGCCCCGGGTGGCTCGCGGAGCTTTGGCTCCGGGTGCCGTCGGGGCGGGGATGCGGCTGGAAAAGCCGCCCGGCTGACGTGCTCCACCTGCTCTCCCTCCGGGAAAAGCACAGCTGTCAAAGGGGGGGGTTCTGGGCAGGGCCACCCCGTGTGCCCCTCGGTACCTGGTGGCAGCGGCGGGTAAAGAGTGCAGGCGAGGGTGCCAAAGGCTCTTTGGGGGTTGGTGTGGGAAGGGAAGCCCTTCCCAAGGTGGGGGAGCTGTGCCGGGATTCCACAGGAAGGCCCAGAAAGGACGAGCTGAGCCCAGCTGCGGCAGAGCTCCCCTCCTTAGATTCTCTGATGTCTAACACATGGAGGCTCTGCCTGGTCTCAGCACTTTGGGGCTCTCTCCACTAAATGCTGCTGAGTTTCCTCTGGATTGCGGGAAGGAGATCTGCTGAAATCCCCTTATTCCTTCCTCCAGACATGGAACATCTCCAGATGTTTCCTCTTGCCCTGTGGGACGTGTCCAAGAAAACCCAGGGGACTCCTCACTGTCCTTCCCACTGGGACTGGGGCATGTTCAGCTTTTAAGTCTCTAAAGAGATGAATCCTGCCACTAAAACATTTGATTTCATCCTTCTCTGAATGATTTACCACTGAAATTGGAAGATTCCCATGCAGAAACATAACTTTGATTTGTTTTAATTTATTTTTTCCCCTTCGCAGGAGCCTGAACTTCCCAAATCTGTTTTACTGCAGCAGAGGGAAGCTGCTGGGAAGGGCTGTGCTGTGGCTCTTTTAGGAAGGGCCCGAAGGCAAGGCTGAGTCACTGAGACAGAGCTGCAGAGAGGGCCTGGACAGTAATAAAACACATCTGTCCTCTGTGGCTGCATCCCAGATGTGAGTCACATCCTCTCCTTCCTCGCTTCCAACTCCAGGCCATGTTTGGACAAGGTCACTGCAGCTCCTTGTCCAGCTGGGAGACACAGGGGGTGTCTTGGCTGAGCTGGATTTTCCCCTGCTGGTTTCCCCAAAGGACTCTGAGCTCATCTGCCAGCAGTCCTTGCCGTGGGCTCGGCCAAATTTGCCCCTCCACAAGCAAAGAGGGATGGGCAGCTCTGTAAACACTGGATAAGCTGGAAAATCCCAGGAAATCAGCATGCTTTCTCTCCCTCTGGAGCCGGCTGGGCATGGAGCTCAGGGATGGAGCAGGATGCAGGACTGAGGGGGCCAAACCCACCAGGCAGTTCCCTTCTCTCCTGCTGCTATTTCTGACAGCACTGCAGAAGCTTTTTGTAGTTTTATTCCAGCCCTAAGGCTTTTCCATGTGTTGTGACTTCCCAAGGAAGAGGAGGAATGCTGAGCTTGCTGGCTTGGGACCAGCAGGCTCTGGAGCCCCCACCAGCAAGAAATGCCAGCCCTGATCCTGGGCAGCTCTTGCAAAAGGTGAAAGCCTTGTGTGTGTCCTTGCTGGGAATGGAGATTGAAGGGAGATTTTCCTCCTCCTTTTCCAGCCAGGAGGGAGGCAGGTGTGTTTTCCCCCAGAGCACGCTGTCTTTATCTGGCAGCTGATCTGCTCAGCTGCATCCCCAAGCTTGTGCTTTATGAGCCATTTCTGCACTTTCTCCATAAAATGGGACATTTTTGGCTGCAACCCTGGGATAAAAATCCCATGGGGCCAGGTGGGACACGAATTCTCTCGTGTCACCTCTGCTCAAGGTGACCTTTTCCAGCCTTTAGCTTTTAATAAAGGATAAACACTGTTCCTTCTCCCTGGGGATTGGGAATTCAGGGTGTGAGCACCCCTTTTAGCAAGAAATCCAGGGATGTGGCTCAAAAAAAAAAGGAAAAGCCTGAGGTCCTCAGGGGATTGCTGAGGGGCTGGCAGCCAGCAAAGCTACTTCCTTGCCGAAGGGAGGCAAAATTGAGCAGTTTTCCTTGGCTGGCCTCTCCTGCCACTGCGTGTGCCGCTTCCAGGCAGCATGCTCGGGGACATGAAGGGGCAGCAGGGCCACTGCTTGCTTCCCGCAGGCTCCCAGCTTTGCTGTCACTCAGGCCATGCTGGAGGTGGGTCTGGAATGACCTTTCCCCGCTGCAGCCCCGTGGGTTGTTTCTTTAGCCTGTGGGTTTTGGCATCCAGCCCCTCCATCCCTCACAGAGGGGATGGCTGCTTGAAGAGGAGCTGGCCCCTGGAGCAGGCGAGGAGAAGGATGCTGGAACTGCTTAGCTGGGAGGTCAACTTTCCCAAGATGGCACTGTGGTGGCTTTTTCGAAGCTGTCACTGCCAGCCGAAGGGAAAAAAAAAAAAAAACAAAAAACCTCCTGAATAACATGGTTCTGCACAGGGCAAATATTTGACGTGCTGAATAAATGAGCAGGAGGGAGACGTCAGGGAGAGCAGGGAGCTCTGACTCATGTTCCCACTGCACTCCAGACACCTTCCCGGCAGGCAGCTGCCAAATGTCCCTGTCCCTGCAGCATGGCAGGCAGAGGAGAGTGTTCCCACAGCCCTGCTGGCAGCCAGGGATCTTTGCAGATCTCCAGGGGTGCCGTGGATACATCCAGGTGGGCTGGGACAGCCCCAGGAGTGATGGAGAGGCAGCAGCAAGGGGGTGTCTGGGATTTTGGGTTGGGCCTGCTGGTTCTACCCCCCCCCTTCCCTCCCTTTCCTGGGGATGCTGAGTGCAATCCAACCTTATTCCCACTTAGGATGCTCCTGTTGAACAAACACCCTGGGGATGCTGCATCTCACTGTCAGCATGACAGGCTTCACCTCCTGGCTCCACCACAGCTTTGGGGTGAAAATAGTGGTTCATTTCCTCCCTCCCAACATGCAATTTAAGCATGTGGTGAAGCAGCAGCTTTTCTCTGGCTGGAAAGCTGCTCGGTGTGAGCGTTTGAGCAGAGCTCTGTGGTTTTCCTGCCCATCCGCCTGCAGCTGCAGGGGAAAAGCGGAAGATCTCGGCTGAACTCTCGTTTCCCATCAGGGCAGCGCTTGTGCACAGCGGGGAGGGCCAACCTGCCATTCAGTCTCCAGCTCTGGGGACAATACAGCCCGTGTCCTGCTGCCGACAGCCATCCTGTGCAGGGACAGGCTGTCCCAGCCTCGTGCTCGCGCTGGTGGCACCGGTGCCTGGAGGGACAGCTTGTGCCTCTGAGGACACGCAGTATTTTGTGATGTGCGTCGGCTTTGCTGCCTGTGTGTGACTGGGAAACGCGCTCTCCCCCACCGGCTGCATCCTGAGGTTTGTGGATATGAAAGTCCACATGCCTCTTTCTTCTTTTTAATTGCTATAATTTGTCTGGCTCTTACCCGTGGTCAGGAGCAAGGCTTGGCTCTGAGTTCCCTCTGTGGATTTATTTTGGTTTCGATGCTGTGCAAAAAACCAAAACCAGCCCAGCCCACTGCCTGGTGCCCTGGGTGCATCCCGTGCCCGGGTAATTTTCCTCGCTGGAGTAATTTCCTTGCCCTCAGTGGGACTTCTCTTGTGAATAAAGCTATGTGGGATAAGAGGCTGAAAACCACAGCCTGGGAAATTTATGCAGAGGAGGGAAGGAGGGAAGGAGTGAGATTGTTCCTAGCAGGCGAGCGGTGTCTCTGATTGCTGTTCTCGTGGCAGGCGGAGCGGGCTGGGGCTCATTAGCAGGCGGCGGGAGGCAGGGCAGGGTTCCCGAGCTCACAAATTGCCTCGGAGCAGAGAGAGGTTGGTGCCTCCTGCCCTGGATGCAGTGCGGATGGGTGCCCAGGGGATGGGCTGGGGCTGGGAGCGCTTCCCTGTGCCGGTGCCAGGCGTGGGGTGCTCGCTCCTGCCCCCGTGTTCCAGCAGCCGGGAGTCTGTGATCCCGTGATCCTGTGATCCTGTTTCCTCTCTTGAGCAGGAAGGGAGCCTCGATGTGCTGCTCTTCTGGGGCTCACTGGCAGAGAGTCGGGGTTTCTCCATTTGTGGTGTCCAGGGCGGGGTGAAAACAAGATCAGGAAAGGGAATCGTTGAGAAAAAATAGAGGGTGCCAAGCTGAGAGAGGTGAAATTTGAAGTATCATGGGCAGGAAAAGGTAAAGGCTGATGTTTTTTCATGGGAAGAGTGCCAGGAACAGCCTGGGCTGAGCAGAGGACACGGAGCAGGGGAAGGGCTGAGCTGTTATGGGACACGTCTCGTTGTCCTTTTCCTGCAGACACAAGCAATGTCCCCATCCCTGTGGGACTTCCCAGGAGCAGCTCCCACACCCAGGCTCACCCTGTACCCATCCCCGTGGACCGGGCGCCCCCAGCCCCTTGGCAGAGGGGACCAGCATGGTCCCCCCAGACCCTGCTGTCACACCGAGCCCCGGCAGAGCCAGCGAGCTGCTTGTCCCCACGCCGGCACTGCCACCCCAGGTGGCCTTGTTTTCCTCGGCAAAGGCGGATGGGAGCCACCATCTTCTGAGCAAAGAGCATTTTTAATCTCCTGCTCCCGCTCCATGCAATTAACTTGATTCCCTCCCCTCGTTTCCTGCAGAGGTTTAATTAAAATGCATTGTTCGCCTCGCCAATTATTTGCTCTGTCCCCCGGATAACCTCTGTGCAGCGACTGCTTCTTGGGGCTTTTTTTTTCCCCTTCCTTTCTTTCTTCCTTTCTCTCTCTCTTTTTTTTTTTTTTTTTTTTTTTTTTCCCTTGTTGTTATTGAGGTTTCTCTCCGCTCCCCCCTCGGCAGCTCCAGCAGCGTTTACCTGCCGGGGAGAGCGGGATGGGGGAATTATGGAAGCGCGCACAGGGGCGAGCGGGGGCCGCTGCATCCCTGCGGAGCCGGGCGGGGGGAGCGCACGGAGCTCCGTGCCCCCGAGCAGCTGAAACAACAAGACCTTGTTGACTCGCTTTGAGTTCCCGGCACTCGGCAGCTGCTGCTCCAGCAGGTGATAATTGAAACCGGGAGCGAACCTGGATGGCGGCAGGGGTTGAGATGTAGTTCAGCCTTCAGCCCCCTCCCTCCCCGCCCTGCTGCCGCCGGGATTTGCACAGGGTGGGGGCCCTGGGGGCGGTGGGTGACAGCCCCCAAGGAAAGGGGTGCTGGAGCAGGGAGTGAGCGGCTGCAGCTCCGCAAGGTCATCCCTGGAGGAGCCGTTTGGGAGAAGGGGTGTTCAGCGCTTTCTAAAAATAACCCCGTAGCAGGACCGAAATAACAAGCTGCTCTCGAGCAGTGCTGGGCTTGAAGCCGGGCCAAGGCAGCTGCTGCCGGGCCGGCAGCGGCCCCTCGGGTGTGCCGTGCAGCTGGACCTGGCGGGGGGGCCCACGGGAGTCCCCCACACCGGCCAGGGGGCGAACATCGCATATGGGATGGCTCGGAGACATGCTGATGCTCAGGCTGGAAGTGGGGGAGGAAGAGCAGGGTCTGCTCTTGGGAAGGTCCCTTAGGAAGTGGAGTTGATCCCCTCGGAGGAGCTGGGTGTTGGGAGGGGGGACACGGCCATGTGGTTTCCTCCTTTTCCACGGGGTCCAGTTTGGAGAGCAAGACTCGTGTCTGGATCTGTTGGAAAATGCTGGGTGTCTGCAGAGTGTCAGCATCATCTCCTCCTGCAAAGTCTCCTTAACGTGTCCCCAAAGGCTCCTCTGCTCCTGCCTTTTGCAGATCCTGCTCCAGTTCTTGGCTTTCCTTGCAGGGGCTCTGGCAAATGTCACATTCCTGGTGGTCCCACACACTGGGATTTGCTGGCTCACTGATATCGAGGGGAAAGTCTGGGCTTGGGGGGGTCATCAGCTCCAGGCTGCAAACCAGGGGCTCCCTGCCTGCTCTGGCAGCCTGAGGGGAAACTTCTGGAGATCTGGGATGATATTTAGAGAGACCTTCTCACTCTCTGCACTCATCTGAAAGGTCAGAGCCAGGTGGGGATGATCTCTCCTCTCAAGGAACAAGGGACAGGATTGTGAGATGCTGGAGCTGGGGAGGCCAGGCTGTGTTTTCTTATTCCCTGGGATGATTTTGGGAGCCAACACTGCTCTTCCCACAGGTGATGGGGCTTATTGGAATGTACAAGGGGTTGCTGGGGATGGGATTCTGCTGTTCATGGACCTCTGCTCCTTGAAGTTCCAACCCAGCAGCCTGGCTGGATCTCAGAGAGCCATCCCTGAGAGATGCAGGTGGAAATTCCTCCTACAGGACATTGGGATGAGCTGCTCTTGGGGCTCCAGGCCGAGCAGACATCCCTTAGGGAGTGTTGGCTGGGCACTGCATTCAAGCCCAGCAGTGCCAAACTCCCCTCTTCTCCCACCCACCTTTCCAAATCCGCTGATGAAACTTGGAGCAGTTTCCAGTCTAATTGCAGCTTCAGAGTGGGAATCCCCAGCCCTGCAGGGAGGATAAATCATCTTTTATCCCTCTGGAAGAGGGTACAGCAATAGCCTGGGGAAGGCAGCCCCACTCACGCATCCTTCGAGGGAAAGGTCCAAACCTGCCTCATGCTCCTGCTTCAAACCTGGCTCGAGTTCAGCCCTGGCCCCTCCCAGCCAGACCTGCAGGGCTGATTTTGGGGAGGGAAGGGCCCAACTCCGTGTCACAAGCTGTTGGCACTGAGGCTGGAACAAGCACATCCATGGGCTGACAGTGGTGGCCCTGCTCCACCCAGCCAAGCAGCAGCTGGTCCCTCCTGGGGCAGCGTGTCCTTCCGAGTGCCTCTCATTTTGTTTTTATTTTGATGTTTTTTAGGTTTAAAATCCATACTCCTGGCTGTTCCTGCCCTTATATGCAAGTGCTCTATAATTGAAAACTCTCAGTTGTGCGCTTCTCCCATGCAAAGCGAAGGCTTCAAAGCAGCAGGTGGAAATTGAGCCGATATCTTGGCTGCCAAAGTGAAAATTTGAATGAAAATTTAATTTTTCCTTTGCAAAGCAGGGAATTGGGTTCCTGGGGCCCTGGCCAAAAGCCTGATGTGACCCTGACTTGCAGGGGCAGTGAGGGGAGCAAACCCCAGCTCTGTCCCAGGGATACGGGAGATGCAGTGAGGGAGATTTTTCTGGAAATTCTCTCAGCCAGATGGAGTTTCAGCTTTGTGTAACAATAATGTGATTTCCTGATGGTTTTATGGGTTTAGTGGGTTGAGGAGAGGGGACTGAGGATCTCCTGGGTTTTGAGCATCACCTGTGGGGCTCAGTCCTTTCCTACAAGGACACTCAGCAGCCTCTGAGCCTGATGATGGCGTTGAGTGGTGCTCCCAAACTCCAGGTGTGCTTCCTCCAGGTGCTTTTCTGCAACATCAAGCTGTCCTCGATGCTCTTTGGCACGCTGCTTTTCATCCCCACCCACCTGGTGGCCCAGGACCCTGTGCTTTCTGCCGTTGTCACCTGCAGAAGGCAGCGATGACTCGGGCATTGTGCAGGAGGTAAAACCCCACCATGGGCATCTCCTCCTGGGCTGGGGGCATCCAAAGCCTCCTGGGGGATTGCCAGGGGCTGGATCCACTGCGAGGGGTGCAGGGCAGGAGCTTCCCATCCCCATGCCCACATTTGGGGAGCAGAGGGATGGCAGGGAGGGAGGGAAGAGAGGAGAGGGAGTGTGGCTGTGGAGTCGCTGCCTGAGCTGGAGCTGTGCCACTGCCGGCTCTGCGAGGGAGGAGTGTCCCCCCGAGGGGCCGGGGGGTTTGAGGGGGCGTGTGGCCCCTCTCGCATCCCACGTGGATTTGATTTCCCAGCCCGCGGATTCCTTTGGGCTGAGGAAAGCCGGCGGAGCCGCCTGTGCGAAGGAGCCGCGCGGCCGCAGCGGGCGGGTCCCTCCCGGCTCTTATTTTGTGTTTGTTTTTAATTCAAAGACAAAAGGCCGCGTGCTAGAGGCAGCCTGCCTTTCCCTTTGTCCTACGTCTTGATGGGATGAGGAGAGGGATGCGAAGGGAGCACGGCAATCCCGACGTTAACCATCCCTGGGGCCAGCATTCCCTGTTCCCATGAGACCCCCAGACCCCACCGAGCAGCAGCTGCCTTTTTCCTGGGGGTGAAGGGGGAGCAGCTGCGGGGTGATGCCACAGGCAGGTGTGTCCATCGCTCCGGCTCTCCTGGGCTTTAGTCCTTTCTTCTTTTTTTCCCTTTTAATCCCTGGAAACAAAGCCAGAGGGCAGCTGCGCCTGGCAGAGCATCCCGCTGCCGGCAGGGCCGGGGCTCCACTCACGTGCGGGATCTCGGCTTTGCAGATGATTCCCGAAAAATCCCTTTGCCAAAGCGAACCCTCTGGCTGCCCGGGGGGGTCCGGGCAGGTCAGCGTGTTGGCTGGAGCAGGGATGTTTTGGGAGTCCAGGAGAGGAGCCCACCTTGCGGCGCCCAGGGCTGCCCGGCAAAGGAGTGGCTATTTCTGGGCTGCAAAAGGAAAATTGTCCAACTGCTGAAATTGGCAGTGAACCCCAGGCCTATAATAAACAACTTCCCGGCCAAGGTCCTTGGCTATTTTCTCTCTGTTTTGGCTTGGAGAGGAAGATTTATTTTGTTTGCTGCTTGGAATTTTTTCCCTTGTCTTTTTTTTTTCCCTCTTCCTTTGGAGGTATTTAAAGCCAACAGCCCCCCCGAGGCCAGGCTGGGGTTGCTGCTCTCCTGGATGTCTCTGGGTTCATGGAGGTGTCAGTGCCACCGGCTCCTGTGGTGGCATCCTAAACAAAACCTTCTGGGATGTGTTCAGAGCCCATCCCTTACAGACCTGCAGGGCATTTGTAGCCTCTAGATGGGCCTTGATAATAAAAAAAATGAAAGAATAAAAACCAAAGAAACAAGCAGTAAAAAATTCACTGGCTTCCAGGAAGGGTTTTCCTGGCTGTGGGACTGACCAAGCAGGAAGGTGGATTCTCTGTGCAACCTTTTCCATCCTCATTCTCTTGGGGGCTGCCAAAGCCTGGTTTGGGAGCTCCCACGTTGCTGTGCTGTCCCTGGGTGTCCCTTTCCCCATCCTGCAGAGAGCTCCCAGGTGCCACAACTCATTCCTGTGGGATTCAAAGGGCATCAAGCTGGATAAATCATGCATAAGTGATGGGGGTGTGCAGCATCTCTGCAGGGTGACAGCTTCAGCAGTGCTGCAGCTTCCCAATCCCTGTGCCTGCAGCAGGCTGGACCGCTGCAGGTGGGATATTAGGAGTTGAGATCCATGTTTTGGGACAGCCCTGGCTTTGCACAAGTGATGGAGCAGCAAAATGAGGGACCACCAGCACCCAAACCCTCTGGGAACAGGGGAAGCTCTTGGCACAGGGCTTTCCTTGCAGGTGGAGTGAGAGGATGCAATTGGAAGTTTGTTGTGGAGTGGGTTTGGTAGAGGCTGCTGCCCTCTGTTTATTCATGTAAACTCTCTTGGAATGACATTTCCCCCTCCGTTTTCCTGAGGCAGGACTCACTTTGCTCTCCAGCCAGGAGCAGGGTAAGTCCAGGTGTGTTTTCCCTGATACTGAATCTTCAAGGTGCTGCCAGGAACGTGAGGATTTGTGCAGAGTGCGATGCTTCAGCCAGCTCTGGTCCCACAAAGCCACCACCTGTGGCAGAGGGGACCCCCAAGAGGGATCCTTTAGGATTTTGCATGGAATTTCTTCCTTTTCCCACAGAGCCAAGCTGGCTGGTTGTTGTCAAGCTGAGTGTGGGCTTATCCAAGATCTCTTCCCGAGGGAGGAGCAGTGTTTGGCCACCAATTCCGTTACTCTGTGATGTCTGGGCTGGTGCATCCTGGATTTACTGGGGGTCATTCCCCCCTGGAGGGGAAGGGCAGGGCAGGATGGGGCAGCTGGGGTTGGCAGCACTCTCACAGGTGCAGCATGTCCCTGCAGAGAGCCCAGTGCAATACAAGGTGCTGTCCACAGCAGGGTCTGTTGGCATGAGCCACATCTGGCTGGAATTTCTGGGATGCTGGGAGCCAGCTGGGAGATACGGAGTGGGGCCAGGATGAAGCCGTGCAGAGCGCATGGAATGAGGGGGCCAGGTGTCAGCAGAACCATGCGAAAGGTTCCCTGGGGCTGAGGTCTTCTCAGCTGGCTGAGCTCAGAGCTCTGTTTTCACCTCTATTCCAAGTGGATTTGGTGTGTTTATACGGGCAGCTATCCCTCAGCACCCCAAAAGTGTATCTTCTATCCCTATAGCTGGAATTGAGAAATGGATGGGGGTCTTGGAGGGATTTCCATTAGGGGTGAAGGGGGGACTCCCCTCATGGAAGCAGGATGAGAGCTGGGGTTTGGCTGTGCCCTTGCTGCATTTTCCCAATGAAAATGAGGTGCTGCCCTATCCTGAACCCACATCCCTGCATCCATGTGACCTGGGGAAGCTTTGCAGCACCTCCTGGGTGAGCTGCAGCCCCGGGGAGCTGATGCTGACACGAGCCAGATTTCGAAGCCGGGCACAGGAGGCTGGCGAGGCCTCGCCTTGGCAGAGCAGCCAGGGGAACAGCTTGTGACAGCCTCTCTCCCTCTCCGAACGCCTGCTGGGGTGCGTTCCCTAACCTTTCCTGCCTCCGTTCCACTCCTGTGTTTCTCTCTCTCTCCTCTTTTTTTTTTTCCTTCCCTTTCCTCTAACTGTAAATGCGCCATAAAAATGGATCAAATTGCTTAAATCACTGTCATTAAATCAGTGTGAGTCCCCCCTCCGCCCCTGTGCTCGAAGCCTGGCAGAGAACATTTGTTCCAAAGGCTGAACAGCCGTCTTATTGCTCTGAAAGCATATTTGCTGCTTGATGGAAGGAGGAGAGGAGGAGAAAAACAGCCTGCAAGGGAAGGAGGGGGGGTGAAACCACCAGGGGCTGGTTTGCCTTGGACACAGAGCAGGGAGCGGGGGCTGTATGCTGTGAGCTGGGTCCATGGGAGGTAATGGGGGTGACAGAGATGAGGGGACTGGGGACACCCCTGGGCTTGGCTTTGATGGTGAAGTTGGGGTTTCATGGTACAGAGGATGCTGAAGAGGGGTGGTGGGAACCCCAGTGGCAGCACAGATCACACAGTCCCATCCTGCAATCCTCCAGAATGCTCTCCATTGAAGCCCAGCAGTGATGCTGTGGAGCAGCTCAGCCTGGTGCAGCACAGGAGAGCAATGAATTCCCAGTAAACAAGTCAGGTTGGGCTAGTGAACCTTCCCGAGGCCCTGGGTTGATAAAGCCCTGCCAGTCCCAGCTTAAAGAGTGGCTTTAGAGCCGCTGGTGTTTGCACATCCGAATAAAAAGCTTTTGCAAACCCTCACCACGGGCCTGGCGGCTCAGGGGAGCTGGGGAAAAGTGATTGCTCTGTAAATTCGGACTATTTTGGGAGCCTGGGTTTTGGCACGGCAGAGCAAAGCAGCGATGGAGGCAGAGACAAGGCTGACTCCAGGAGCTGACGCCGGCACCGGGCCACACGGGGGAATGCAGGAATGCTTCTACCCAGGTGGTCTGGAAAATCCCTAGAGAGAGCAACGCGAATGCCGAGGAGAGCCGGGAGCTGGAGGCGGATCAAAGGGCTGGGGAAGGGGCTGCCACAGGTGGCAGGTGCTGGCAGGGAGACACGTCCCAAAGGCACCGCTGTGCCGAGCCCTCCTGGTTCTCCAGAGCTCCAGGCTCTTGCAAAGCCGTTGCGCTCACCAGCGGCTTTCTGGTGCTTTGTCCCCAGGAAGGTTTCTCAGAGGATGCTGATTCCCCCCGCATCCATCACCCTGCGCCCCGCTGAGCCAGGACGCTGCCTCCTGCCCTGGAGCTGCCTGCTGGGCTCTGCCTGAGCGCTGAGGATGGCACTGAAGCTGTCTCCGGGACCAAAATGTGATCCCGGGCGTGCTGTGCTGCCCATGGACCACGGCAGGGCTGGTTGTAGCCTCCTGCTGCACTGATCCCAGCTCCAAAGCCCTGAGGGAAGCAGGAAGATGAGATGTGCTGGAGCAGATCCCCATGTGTGGGGCAGAGCTGGGGGGCCCAGCCCTGCTCCTGTCTCTGCCCTGGGTGCAGGAGCTAAAAGCCAAAATGCAGAACAGCTCCGAGGGCTGGGGAGCTGCCCGAATTTCCACAGCTCCAGATTAAAATCGCAGCAGCTCGGGAAGGCAGCCCAGAGGCTGGGGAAAGGCTCAGCCTTCCCGAGGCTCGGCACGCTCCGGATGCCTCCCGGTGCTGCTTTGGGGAGCCAAGGTGGCCCTGCCCAGCCCTGTGGACGCCCTGTTTCAGGCTCTCAGGGACTCCCATGCCCTTGAAGACCCCCGTAGATGGTGAGCAGGGACCCCCTAGCACGAGATAGGATCTGACTGGAACCTTTCCAGGCTCCCCCTTGGAAATGGGAGCACGGAGAGGGCAACGCAGCCGTTCCCTCCTCGTGGGCTTTGCAGATTAATTATTCCCAGGGTAAGGAGCTGCTTAATGGCTCTCCCCCTCCAGCCCCCCTTCCCATGGGAAACTGCAGGGACAGCTTCTCCTTGTCCCTCAGGGGTGATGCATGCCAGGCTTAATCCCTGAGCATCCTGCTGCTTGCTGGGGACATTCAGAGCTGATCCTTGGCACTGGTCTGAATCAGGAATAATTCCCTTAAAGGCAGCAGCGGTGAGTTAGCATCTCCTGACGCTGTGACACGGGAATGCTCCATGGAGGAAAGCAGGATTGATAGGAATAATCAGGTTTTGTTTAACCATATTGAACTTTAGGGTGAGGGGCAACTCCCCCGTTCCCAGCTTTTGGTTTTTACTTTGGTTTCTTGAATGCCTGAGGGCAGCAAATCTGTCTTGACAGAAGTGCTAATGGAGAAAAAAAAATGGATATTAATTCAGGGGAAGAGTTTCCAGACAGGGATTCATCTCTGTAAGCACCACTGAAGTACATGAGCTGCTCTGCTCAAAACAGGAGCAATGATTTTTTCCAGCTGCATCCCACAAGGATGCCAAGGGACAAAGCTCATTTTGGGCTCATTTGGACCAGATACAGACCTGTGGGTCTCCCAGCCAGTGGTGGCAGAGCATCCAAAAATCCACTCTACCTCCAGGTTCCACGTGCCATGTGACAGTACAGAGGAGAGGGGGTGACTCCCCTTCTTTCCACCCCAAACACCCTCTGAGAAGCAGAGATGCGTCATCATCTCAGGCATGGTCCAACCCTTGTCTTGATTCCCCTCAGCCAGGCATCCCAGGAACAGGAATTTCTGCCCAGGGATGGTGAGGGGAGGAGGGAGCAGATCCCTCCTGGCAAAGGCAGCGACTGCCAGGTGTGTGTTTATTGCTTCCTGCCGGGAAGGGCGACAGCTGGGATCTCTTTGCTCAGGACCTTGTTAGGGGCTCGTGGGCTCAGCCGCTCTCTGCCTCGGCCTGCCTGGAACCCCGCAGCAGGGGGATAAATCCTGGCAAACCTGGCCAGGCACAGGGCTCCAGTGCTGGCACAGCCTGTGGGCTGCTTCACCAGGAGATCCACCTTGTTTTGGGGGCTGGCCACCTTCTGCGGTTAGGAAGCCATCAAGGACCTGTCTGCATTGGCCAAACTCCCCATGAACTTCATCCAGCTGTGCCTGGGAGTGACTGGAATTGCCAACAATGATCTGAAAAATTGAGCCGTGATGTTCCTCAACATAAGGAACCCTCTTGCCCACCTCCTCAATGGCTGGACTGTCCTTCTCCTTGAGCACTTGCTTTCTGTTGGGGGTTAGGATTTTTCCTTCTCCCGTGGAATTTTGTCCCATCTGTTGGTAAGAGAAAATAACGACCGGTGTTTAAGAGACAAAGGAAATGGCCAAGGTGGGCGAAGGCTGCAGCTGGCTACTCTCTCACCTGGGGGGTGGAAGGGCAAAGATACCTCAAGATTTTTGGGGGGGGTGGGGGGTGGGGGTTGCTGAGGGGCTGGGCTTGACTCCTCTCACTCTTGACATCTAAGGGGAGACAGACTGCAGTCGCTGTGGGGAAAATTCGCCACCACTGCAGGGTTCTGTCTCCTGCTGTCTTCCCCTACTGCAAATGAAGCTCTGCTCATGGGAGCAGCCATTGCACTGGGACCTTATTAACACCTGACCTCACTGGAAGGGACCTTCACCACCTACTTGGGTGTCTCAGGGGAGGACCCAGGACCCTGGGCCCTTTTCCTCTCCAGACGAGCCTCTCCCGGTCATGTTCAGGAACCCGGCTGCCGCTGCCCGGCCCTGCTGTTCCTCTGCCGCTGTCCCGGCTTTTTTTGCTACGCTGCCTGCCAGGACACCCTGTGGCTCCTGCTACACCTGCGGAGTTTCGTATACCTCTTTAACTCCTGCAGGATCTGCTCATGCCCACCCTTCCAGCAGCCCACCCTTGCCATCCATCCCGCCCGCCATCGCCGCGTGGGGGAGAAACGCGGCCGAGCCCCCGCGCCACAGCGCCCCCTGCAGGCTCGGAGGAATCACCGCCCCGCCGTGCCCGGCCGGGAGCCAGCAGCGCCCCTGGTGGCCGCGCCCGGAAGTGCAGCGAAGGGGAAGCGGCTGCGGTTGGGTTTCTGCTCTTTTTGTTGTTCGCTTGCCTTGTTACACATAGTAGTAAAGAACTGTTGTTCCTATTCCCCTGATCTTCGCCTCAAAGCATCTTCATTTCAAAGTTTTAATAGTCCAGAGGGAAGGGGGTCATAATTTTTTTCCGTTCCAAGGGAGGTTCCCACCTTCCTTGGCAAACACCTGTCTTTCAAAACAAGACACTTTCCCAGGAGTGGTGTCCGCCCATCAGATGGATCCTGAGGCCAAGAATCCAGCAGAACATACCTGGACAAGGCTGGCAGGAGCTGTGCTCACTCCTCCAGCCTCTCTGTGGTTCCTGCCCTTCCTAGTGCTGGTGGTGCTGGTGGGCTCTGGGTTGATGACTGGCAGGACCTTGAGTTTCTCTGCTCCAGTGAACTTCTGCTTCCCACTCCTCTGCCAACACCAAAGCATTTCCAAGCCACTCTGGTGCTCCTAAGCCATGTGGGGTCACATCCAATCACCTGGGGACCAGTGAGAAAAGGGAACCGGGACCAGTAAGGAAAAGTTGGGAAGAGCTGACATGAAAGTGAAGAGTGAGGGAAAGCTGTGGGGGCTGAGGGTACATCTGTGGATGCTTTTCTCCAGAGACAAGGAGGATGCTTGGTGAATTGGGATGCATGGCTTGAGTCCATGGACTGTTGGGAACACCACCGAAGCTACCTGGGAGGTGGGAGAGCAGTGGGAATGAAAGAGATGTCTCTGCTGTGAGGAACACCTGGGGCAGGAAGGAGGATGCAGCCTGGTTGTAGCTGCCTGGGAACCTCTTGGGCTCTGGAGCATTTTCCAGATGAGGCCACACAAATCCCACGGTGGGATCTTGGCTCCGATTGCACAAAATAACGTATGGATCCAATAGAGCACAACCCCTGCTTGTCAGAGCAGCCGCTGAGCTCCAGCAGATGCAAAGTTTCGAGGAAATTGTGGTTTCTCCATGTGTCTCTAAAGCTGGATCCAAACAGGGTCCTTCTCTTCCACCTCCTGCTCTCGCTGGGAGGTAGCAGGACAGCAGCTTTCCCTGCTTTCCTCCCTTGGAAGGGATGCAGGAAGGGCTGTGATTCCCTGCACATGGCTTTCCTTGGGGAGCTGTGCTGGTGGAAGAATAAACCCTTGTGTATTTGGAGAGCAAAGCTGTTGGTGGCAGCCGGCTCCAGCATCCCCACACAGGTAACAGTGCCCAGGCATCATTGCTGGGCTCGTTTTCAATTAAAAACTGATTTGCTACAGCTCTTTGCTGACCTTCAGTCTGGCAGGCTGCTGCTCTGCAGGAGAAATCAGCCCTGCTCCCCACCTCCCTCCCTCCCTCCCTCCCTGCTCTTGTTTCCTTCTCCCATGCCCGAGATAACTCCCTGTCTTGCTCTGTCATCATGTCTTTATCTTAACCCTACAGATTTTTCCCTTCCCCAGCGAGCTGGATGATTTCTTAATGCTTATTGACAGGGGTTTGTGAGTACGGTATAGGACCCGGGAGTAGGACACAGAGGAACCTGGGGGAGGTCCGTGCTCCTGATGGCAGGAGGGGCCATGCACAGACAACTCCCTCGCCTGACAGACCCACAGCTGTGCCCACAGCCAGCACCTGCAGCTGCTGCATAACCAGGATCCCAAGGGATTCTCCTTCCCCAGAGTCCTGAGGTATCTCCCATCCCCAATTTGTGCCAGCACTGCTGCTGCATACCCAGGGTCCCATGAGATTCCCTTTTCCTGGGGCTCTTGAGGCATCTTCCCACTGCTCATGGAGCATCATCCCTCCTCCCCATGTGCCTTGGAGCTTTCAAGGCTGTGGCGTGGGCAGGAATTGCCGGGCAGGCTGTGGCTCAGCAGCTCTGGTGCCAAGCCTGGGGACCCGCAGGCAGGGCAGCTTTAGCCGGGCCCTCTGCCAGTGCTGGGACTGCAACGACAGCTTTGGATTTAGCAATCTGCAGACTTTGCCTTCCGGATGCCAGCCTCCCTGTGCCTCTTATGGATTTGCTTATGAGAGGGAAAATCATGGAGCTTGGGAGGGAGGGAGAGGGGAGATACCTGTTGGGATGGGCACTTTCTGCCTGGGGATGGGAGGAAGCATGACTCCCAGGTGGATTGCAATCCCCTGGGGATGGAGACTGGATCATTATCCCGGAGATTTGATTTATTTCCTGGAGATTTGATTTATTTCTTGCGTGGAAAGCATTGCCCAGCTCGTCTGAGTGTCTCTGCAGGCTCAGCTAGCAGCAGTGCCTGTAAGGAAAAGCCTTAAGTGAGAGATAACAGGGACATGGGACCAGAGAGGCTCTTTGCCAGCCAGGGGGGTGGAACGGGCACACACGGGTTTGCCGAGGCGGTGGCAGCCGGGCTGAGCACGGGCACACTCAGCACACACGTGGCAGCAAGGGACAGCGGTGTCCCGGCCAGCCTGGCTGGAGCCCCCGGGGTGGGAGCCGGGTTATCCCCGCTCTCCCTGTCCCTGGACCAGCAGAGGGCAACAGTGACCTTTGCAACCGCCTTGTCCCCAAAAAATCACCCTCCCTGCACCTGGGAGGCTCGGCTGGTGCATCCCGGCTGCGGGGGACACGGGGGCCCCGCCTGGCCCCATGGTCCTTACCTGGGAACGCTCAGCATCTGCTGCGCAAAGTGGTGGCACCTGGGAGTGGTGACCTCGTCGATGGAGTGACAGTTCCCACCTTGGAGCCCATCCATGGGAAGGAATAGCCACTCCAAAGTGGGAATGATTGCCTCAGTGGTGGCTGCGAGGTGGGACTCATCACCCCATCCATGAGCTTCCAGGTGGGAATCGTTATCCCACTAATGAGCTCCAGTGTGGGCTATAATCCAGGGAGGGTTGCTCTGAGCCCAGATTTTGGGCCTGAGCAGGACCTGGAACTGCCCCCAAGGGTGATGGGGTTACCAGCAGCAGAGCTGCTGTGTTTCCTGGTCTGTGAATCCTTCCTGTGGACACAATTTCAGGTAACAACCACTCGATGAAAAGTGGCTGGATGCTACCTTGAAGCCCAAGTAACAACCCCGCTGCTTTGGGAGGGAATGACTTGTGGGAAATATGCTGGGATGGGCCGTGGGATGTGAATCTGGAGGAACAGCCCTTGCAGGGGCGCTGGAGAAGGGCTGCAATGCGGGAGATGGGCACAGCCAGAGCCGCCTCAGCTGTAGCTTGGAGGCTGCAGCTGGATGAGCGCTGAGGGACCTGAAACCCAGACAAGATGTGAACCATCACCCCCAACCCTCAGCGGCCAGCCCCTCTGCAATTACCCTCCTGAACCAGCCAGCGGGATGAAGCCGCAATTTTCTTTCTGGAATAGCTCGCTCCCCCGACCTGCGCGAAGGTCACCCCCAGAGCGGTCGTTAGCGCCGCATCGACCTCCCATTAACGCCCCGAGCTGCTGGGAGGGGCGGCCGGGCAGCCTCAGCCGTGCCAGCCCGGCCAGCCGGAGGGGTGGGAGGGGGGCCCTTCGATCTTCCCGCAGCCGTGGGAGTCGATCCATTTGCTGAAATGAATGGGAAATGCTTGAAAGGCTAAACCTCAAATGAGGTATTGACTATCTGCCGAGCCGGGCAGCGCTACCTGCCGCAAGCTGAGCCCTGCTCCCATCGCTCTGGGTGTGCCTGGAGCCGCCGGACCCCCCCGGCTGTGCCAAAGGGCTGCTGGCATCCCAGCTCAGGGATGCTGGAGCAAGCATCACCTTAGCATCAGGTTTTCCAGTGCCCACTCGCCAGGGAGCCGGAGCCTTCTGTGGGGCTGAGCTCCAAGGCGAGACAGTAGAGCTGAAATCCTGCCGTCACGCTTGGGTTAATATTAAACCATTAAATGTGCTCAGCTCTTAATAGAGGGGCTGGTTGGAGTCTTAACCCTGTGTTTGCTGGCAGCTGCTGAGTGTCCGCCTCTCCTCTGCCAGGGATGGCAGTCCTGGCCCTGCTTCGCGTGTTCTCCCTGCCGAGGTGTTTGCCTTGCAGACTATTTTATTCTATTTTATTCTATTTTATTCTATTTTATTCACTTTAATTTAATTTCATTTCCCCCACGCCTGCAGACATTCTCTTGCCTCCTTCCCCAGTCCCAAATCCAAGGCCACCCCACCAAATATGTTTTTAAAAGTCTATTCATTCGAAATCCCGTGGTACTCTGCAAAAAATGGTGTTTGAACAAACTCGAAATCATACTTTAAAGAAAACACAGCTGTTTAATTACAGCCTGCATGCAAAGCAGCCTCCATCATGTGAGTGAAGGAGCTGGGTGCTGACTGTGTGTTTGGCCTCTGATCCCCTTTAATCTCTGCAGTCAAAGGATTTTGGTTTGATTTCCTTTTATTTCCCCACCCGCCTTGGAATCTGCAACCAATTTGTTGTTGTTGTTTGGGAAATAAACCCCAGGGAAAAGGTCTGGATCCGGCACAGCCGGGCTCGCACCGGCTCTCGCCGTGCCGCCTCCTGGTTACCCCAGCGCCAAGAAAAAAATCTGTTTTCCCTTTGCCCATCCTGCTCAGCTTTTT
Organism: Anomalospiza imberbis; assembly: GCF_031753505.1. Classification (NCBI taxonomy): domain Eukaryota; kingdom Metazoa; phylum Chordata; class Aves; order Passeriformes; family Viduidae; genus Anomalospiza; species Anomalospiza imberbis. The sequence goes on along the minus strand of NC_089692.1, from coordinate 19,001,405 downwards.
TTGGCCCGTCTCTCTCCCGCCCCGAAGGAGCCGATGACTTTCGCATCTGCTGCTGCATCTGTTTTCCCCATCGGGTCCGAGCACGCAGATAACTTCAGCTGGGAATGGGAACCCACTGCTGAGCCAGGGCTGGGGGGAAAACCTTCCTCCAAGAGTCCCTCGCTCCGGGAGGAATTGAGTGTGAAAAACAGGGGGGTATGTGAATGGCTGGGTGTTCCGCTGGGGCTTGGATTCCTTCAGAGGTGGTAAATCCAACCTCGAATTTTAGGCAGTGGGAAGAAGATGGGGATTCCAGTTGCACAGCCTCCTTCCACATCATATTTTTGGGATGGGGAGCCTGTGGTTTTTTGGGATGGTGAGGGTAGCAGGCTGCTTGGCTGGTGAGGACACACAGATGTTACTGCAGACTGCAGCCCAGGTTCATCCTGGTACAAATCCAGCGCTTCCAGGCTCTGCCTGAGGGGGATCCAACAGCAGCGAGCAACAAGGCAAATAACCCCTGGCCCTGGATTAAAGCACAGAGCTCCAGGCAAGCCCTGGTTTGCATCGCTGAGGGGTGGCCGGGGGCTGTCCCCGAGCTGCAGTGGCAGGGGTTGGTGTCCCAGGGGATTGCTGGCTGCAGACCAGGACCACCAGGGCAGCAGGATGAGCTCCCTCGGCTCCAGCAGTCAGTTTTTCATCCAAACAAGACGTGGGCAAGGTGGGAGGGTGAGTGTCCTCATGGTGTCTGGGGTCACCAGCTGTTGGGGACAGTGAGTTATGTCTCCTTGGGCTGCTTTGTTTCCCCGAGGTGACCCTGGGCTAACTTTGGCCAGGCTTCACACAATCCCAACCTTTCCCTGTGCCTCTCCTTGCCCTGCTGAGCTTTACACCCCGTGCCTCCAGCCCGGTCAGCCCCTGCCTGGACCCTGCACCTTCCAAGGGCTTCAAGCTGTGCTCAGCTCCAGTCTCCAGCTTTGATTCCCCCTTGGAGGCTGCACCAGCCTTTCATTCCTCTCTGCTCTGCCGTGCCCGGTGCCTGTGCCATGAGCCTTTCCAGGCGAACATTAAAGCCTTTGTCTGGTTGGGAGTGCGGAGCAGACCATTTAGGAGGAATTAGTGGTTACATTGAAAGGGGAAAATAAGGGCTCCTGGGTTAAATGCACTTTAAATGTCTTAATAATTGCAATTGGCCAACTCGTTCCTCCCCGGAGCCAAAAGCCTGTAATATGGGAAGCTTTTCTCTAATCAAGAGCAGCACTGATACCTTATGTAGGAAGCCACATAGGATGGAGAGAATTATTTCTCAGCGCTGCCTGTCTGTCATCCCCCGGCTCCCGGCCGGCCCCTCCGAGCCCGTCGGGCACCGGCACAGCCGGGATGGCTTTGGGATGGCTCCGAGTCCCAGGTGCTGCCCGTGGGATTGCAGCCACGCTCTCTGCTCCGAGCGAGGGTGGCCTTGCTTGTCCCAGTGCCACCCCCTCGGGCTGTCCCCCTGCCCGGGCAGCCCCGCGGAGCCCCGGCGGCCGCCGCGCTGCTGGCGGGCAGCCTGTCAGTGCCATCCAGGTGGCTGGCTGAGCCCCCGTGCAGACACAGCCCGGCTCCCTGGCTCCAGCCGCCGCACAACCACGTCATCCATCAGCGATGACAAGCTCCTTTTGCAAGGAGCCTTTGTTGGCACCCGGTGCCGAGCCAAGCAAGGGGGGAAAATCGGGCTCGCTGGCTTGCGGCAGACCTCCAAGGCGAGAGCGTTGGCCCCGGCAAGGAGCAGCCCCCTCCCTGCCAGCAGCCGAGGGAGGGAGGTTAAAAGGTGCAGCTTGGAGGAGGTTAAAAGCAAAGCAGCTTTTAATTTATAACGTGGCCGAAAGAGAAATGGTAGCCAAAAAAGATAAAGATGCTGAAATAGCTGGAATTCTCCAGCCGCCGCGACTCCGAAGGGTAAAGCCACTGGAATGTGTGTGTGTGGCGGGTGGGGGTTCTGCTCTGTCCCCCTCGGGGTGTCCCCCACATCCCCCCTGCGAGAGCAGCGGAGCAGCAGAGGCGGGAGGGGTGAAGGTGGTGGTGCCCGCGGGTGCCCCGGCAGCCACACAGCTCCGTCAGAATTGGGACTGTGGGGTGCAAGTCTGCCCCTGCTCCCAAACCCCCCCGGCTGCTTTTGGAGCCCAGTTGGACCTGCTGCCACCCTGCCTGGGTGAGGGCAGGCTCGGCGGCACTGCCAGGGCAGGGCTGGGGGCCAAAGCGCCTCCGTGTTTGGGCTCAGGGCTTGGCTCGGGCTTTCTGAGAAGCGCAGCTAAAATTGAACGGCTGCCCAAGGAGGAGGCTGCTCCTGCCCTGGAAAGCAGAGTGAGCAGGGGCTGCCCCCCAGCTGGGTGCACCCCCACTGGCAAGGTGGGTGGCAAAGAAGGGGTGCAAGCCAGAGGGGAGGTCTGCTCTTCCAGACGGGCCATAAGGCTAGGTCTGCCCTTTTGCAAGGTCTTTTGCAGCTCGGGTTTCTCAGATGTCGGTAACCTTCAAGCAAGGCTGGCCTTTAGCACCTGGCTGCATCGCTCAGGGCTCGGGCCACCGGCCCGTGACGGGGACTAGCCCGCTCCCCATCTGCTCCCTTCCCTCTCCCCGATCCACGCACAATAGCCCATTCACAAATCCATCCCTGCTCTTGGAAGAGAGGAGGAGGAGGGAAAGAGCCATCAAACCCTGTCTAGATGGGGAAACGCCCCCAGAAATGGGTGGGAGAGCTCCATCCCACTTGCAGGCATGGGACAAAACTCATCCCAGCTCCAGGGGTGAAATGCCTCTGTCAGGGAGGCTTGAGATGGAGCTGGTGGTGCCTGTGCCGCCTTCCCGTGCTGTGCCATCTGCTCCATGCTGGGAAAGCCGGCTGGAGCTTTTGTTTTGGGGACCAGGAGGGGACAGATGCCTCCAGCACACCGATGTGCCAGAGCAGCGCTGCCCTGAGGATGCTCGGTGGGAGCCGTGTGTGTTCTGGCTCCCTGCTGGAGAATCCACCGCCCTCCCCGGAGCTGGCAGCACCTCACACCGTGGACCAGGGGGAGAAGGGGCTGCTGGAGCTCTGCGAAGTGCAGGGCCTGGCTGTGGGTTGGCCTCGCAGCCCCTGGCAGAACAAGGTGTCCCTGTGTGGCTCTGGCAGCGCGCCGGGCGCGGCTCGGCCGCAGACACCGCTCGTGTGTCTGCGAGCGGCTGGGGCCGCGAGCTGGGCTGGATGTCCACACCCAGCCCCACGCTCTGGAGCCGGGGCAGGTCTGAGCCTCCTGTCCCAGCCTCACCAGCTCTGCCTGCACGGATGGATGCTCTGACCCAGTTATTGGCTCTTTGCTATTGCAAACTCCAGCCAGGCATGAAAAGCAGGGCTGGGGCTGCCTGGATGGAGCTTTTGGGATTTGTTTTCTGTACAGAGCTGGAGGCAGAGCCTTCCCAGCCCTTCCCCAAACAGTACAAAACCACTCAGGGCATCCCGCGTGGTGTCAACAGAGCCAGGCTGAGTTGCTGACACTCATTTCAACTCCCTGGTTTCTCCTCTCCATGGCTCATTTTCCTTCCCTTCATCTGGTAGATGGGACAAGAGGTTTCCTTGATTTTTTTTTTTTCCATGGTGTTTTCAACAGCAAGTCTTGTGCCTGTGGTTGTTTGATGGGAACAGTGCTAAAGCAATGGACTTTATTTGTTGCTGCACCCCCAGGCTGCTGGACATCCCTTCCCAATGGGATTGGAAGCAAAATCTGGGATAGGCAGCCAAATTATCCATGTTTTGTTTGTGTGACAAGGGGCAGCAGCTCTTGGGATGGCACAGCCCTGCTGTTGGGATGGATAAGCCTGGGATGCTTCACCTCTAGGATGAAAAAATCCCATTTTCCTGTGCCTACAGGAAAATCTGACGAGACGGGTGTGTATTTCCCCCCCTTCTCTTCCACACTTGCACAGACATATCTTCCAGCATCCCTATGGCCAGAGAGGAGCCCCACCCCATCTCCCATCCAGATCCCAGCTGAGGTCTGCCCGGCTGCTTTTATCCCAGGCTTTAATACAAATAATATCATTACCAGGAGCTAATAGAGCAAGAGTGCCTCAACTTCCCTGCTCCTTGCTGCACCTTCCTTATTTACTTCGAGTTATTTAGAGGGAAAAAGAAGTAAAACCAGGGCTGAGCCCTCCCCCATCCCCACTGCTGCATAATTAGTGCTACAGCAAACCCATTAATGCCATCCCTGGAACAGGAACTGCTCCAGCCGCTGGCCTGGGAAACAAAAGGGATTTTTTTTCCCCCATGGCTTTATTGTTATGGGAATACCCAGCGCCCCGGCTCAAAGCCACCTCAGGCAGATGTTGTCAGCCTGAAAATCCCACCTCCCGAAATCCCATTCCTCTTGTTCCCACTCTTCCCTAGTGCTCCTTCCTCTCACCACCACGGAGGGTTAGCCCTGGTGAGTGGGATGAGGATGGAGCTCCTTCCTCCTGCATCATCCTGAATCGGAGCAGACACCAGAGGGAATCTCCGTGGATAAGCCAGGGAAGTGGTGATGGGGAGGGTTGTTTTCCCTGCTAGAAGCTGCTTTGCTGCTGAAAAAGCTGCTTTATTTTACCCAAGGTAAGTCCCACCCAAGAGCTTCCCTGCAGCAAAAGCTCCAGCTGCTCCAAACCCAGCAGGTCCACCCAGGAGGGTGCCCGTGGCCCAGCACGGGGAGTTATTTCATCGTAAAATGAAAGCAGCTCCTCTCTCTGCTCTGCTTTCACCCCGAGACTCAGCAGACACCGCTGAGCTTTTCCCAGCTTGTTAAGCTCAAGCCTAAGCTTTGAAATGGCAGCGCTGTCCCTGCGCTGGGACACCGGCTAAAAATAATGCCGGGGGGATGAAAGAGGATTTGCCATTTTTAGTTGAACTGCTGGAAGTTCTGCTTTTTGGCAAGTCATCAGGGCACTGCAAGGGGGGCTGCTGCCGTGGTTCCCACCCCGTGTGGGCTCTTGGCTTCGGTGTGGTGGAGACCTCACGAGTGTGGAGCTGCTTTAGCTAAAGAGAGCGGCTTTGCCAGATGGGAAATGTGTTGTTTTGCAGCCTATGTTAAATAATTTTTAACCTAGAAGCCATTAACAAATAAAAACTCTGTGGTATAGAGTGAGGCGATGCTCCTTGTGCTGCTTTTCCATCACAGTGTGCCCAAGGGCTGCAAAAACCAGCTCAGAGGCTCCTCTCTCCTTATCAAATTGAGCAAGACCTCTGGTTTTCCAGTGGCTGCGCGTCAGGATGGCAGCAGGGAAAATCTGCCTTCGGATCCAGCTGGATTAGGACTCTACAGCCTGAGATTTCCTCTTGTGCCCATGGTTTTTATCACCATCAATGTCCCCACAGATGGTTTCGCTGTCCATATAACGGCCTAGGAGATATTTATTTGTTGGGAAAGGAATTAATCCATGGCTTTAATCCTGCTGAGCTCCCAGCTTTGCTGCTGCGGAGCCGTGAGGAATTCCTCAGGTTAGCACTGAGCTCTGTTCTGGGGAAAAAAGGGAAGTAATTTTCTTTCCATGGGCTGGTTCTCCCTGCTTAATGCTTCCTCTGCAGCTCTCCCAGTCCCTCTGCATCCCATTGCCCAAGGCCTTATCCTTCTGCTCCTGCATTTCTGCACTTGGCTTCTCTGCAGGGAGGCAGCATTGGGCAGCTCCAGCCCCTCCTTCTCCTCCTCCTCCTCCTCTTCCTCCTCCATCACCTTCTCTTCCTCTCTGGTGGTGCTCCCCAGGCTGGGGTGCAGCAAGAAGAGTGGTTTGATCCGTCTGCTGCCACGCTTGGATCTCCTTCCCGAGGGATTTGGGCTTGCTTTGAGCCTGGCTGTGCTCAGGAGTCACTCTCTCCATCCTTCATGCTGCCAAAGCTCAGCTCCTGCTGGCTTGCCCCAGGCCCTTCCCCAAAACCCCTGAACACGTTCAGCACCAGCTCCACAACCCCCTGTGGTATTCTCCAGCTGGATCAAGCCTTTATTCCCTCCCTCTGGAGCCGTTTCCAGCCTTCCCAACCTCGCTGACCTCTGCAGAGGCGGCGGCAGCCTCTGGCAGCACTCTGCACCCTCCACCTCCCAGCCCTGTGCGTGTCCCCTGCCACGCACCAGCCGTGGCATCTCCCTCTGAGCACGAATCCTACTCAGCCCCTGGCAAATTCCTGTGCCAGGAGCCGTTAGTGGGAATGTCTTGGCTTGGCCAAGCTCCCTAATTTGAAGGTTTGCCTCCAACACGCCCGTGCTGGCGCCCAGCGCCGCGTCTGTGCTGCCGCGTGGGTGGTGAGGAGCAGGTTCAGATGGTTTCCCTTTATGGAGCTGGGGGGAAAAGGTTTTCCTGGGGATTTCTCAGCCATAAAGCTGCTATTTCTTTTCCATGGACGGAGCCTGGGATGTCCTGCTCTGGTGCAGAAGCAGGGAGTGATCAGGGAGATTGGGGTAGAGAATTCCCTTTTTCCAGATCCTAGCTGGTGACAGCAGCCTGAGGTCCTTGGACTGGGGAGGGGGAGCCTGGATCACATTTATCCAGGAAATTCTGAAAGTGGAGAGTTTTCCTGTGCATCCCAGCCTCTCCCTGTTGTGATGCTGCCTTCCCTGCCCTCTCCAGGAATCCCGGTCCTAGGGGAATGCTGGGGGTTCCTCAAGCTGAATCCCTTTGTCCTGCTTGGGGTGAGGGGGCTGGGATTTATAGGAACTATCTCAGTGCTGGTTCAAGAAACCCCACGGAGTGCCGGGCTGGATCCGTGTTCTCCGGGACTTTCCCTCCCGCATTTGTCAGTGTCAGCAGGAGTAATTTCATAAATATGCTGGGAGCAGGGGTGGGGACTTCACCCAGACTTTACGTCAATGTAAACAGCCCTAATTGGTGCTGGAGCCTCATAATTCCAGGATTCTCCCCCCTCCTTGCCCGCGTGCATCGAGGAAACTTGCGGTGCCAAGGCGAAACGTGTTTTCATTCATAAATCCTGGGAGGGGGGAGCAGGGCCTTGCTGGCATTTCATGCCTGGGGGTGCTTTTTTTACATCCCCCTCTTCACCCGCCTCAATCTGACTTATCACCGGCTTAGAGCAGTGGCAGAAACATGGAGTGTTTAATGGGTGAGTGCTGGGAAGAGAATAAAGCCATTTACTGCTCAAATGCGGTGCTGGAGGCTGCTGAGGGCCTCTGGGAGCCTTCATCCCTCTCACATTCACTCACTTGATGGCCTCTGTGTGACTGGAACCATGTGAGCTTTGTTAGGGGGGGCAAACCCACCTGCCTGCACCACACCTGGGGGTTTCAGGGCAGGGACACCCCCTCGGGGGCTGTGGGGTGGGGGTTGTGCAGGTCGGTTCTTTGGAGCGGGCAGTGATCCCTGTTTTCTTGCTGGCGTGCATCACCCGGGAGCTGTTTGTGTTTAAAAATCCATCCTGTGCTGGGGAGCAGCTGGGAAGGGAGGGAGATGGATGAGGGTGTCTAGCGGGGAGGCACAGAGCCCTCCAACTCCTCCTGGGCAGCCCCCAGCCCAACAACCCCAGGAGGCAGCTGCCAATCACTCCCTTGCACTACGGCTCTTTTTTTCATATAAAATTAGGCTTCTGAAGGCAGAAAAATAAACTTTGTAGCCCCTGGGGCAGTGTCCTGCTTTGCTGCAGTCAGCCCTGACCCACAGCAAGGGTTGGCACCCATGGGATGTGGCTCTTCTGGCTGCCCTGCTCAGCGGGGAAGGGTGTGAGTGTGGATTTGGGGTCCCAGGAAGGGCAGCATCACCCCTTCTTCTCCTTTCAGTGACTCAGTGGGTGCAGCATGGTGTGTGGGAGGACTGTGGTCCCTTTTCTAGGCTGGGAAAAGGGAAACGACTTCTGGTGTCCCGACTTAAATCCTTCCCACCCACTCTTCCCCAAATCCAGAGGAAATCAGCCATTGTGGCTACCTTGGCTTCCCACATCTCAGTCTGTGGGGACCGTGATGGATGGCAAAGCCATGTCACCAAGGCTGGGGAGCCCAGCGGGTCCCTGGGAGGCTCCCCATGGGTCAGACCCCTCTGCTGGCAGCACCTGCCTGGGGACAGCACCAGGAGGGTATGGGTGCAGCCTCCTGCACCTGGAGGCAGCTGTGGGTGCTGGATGTGCCTTGGTGGAGCCAGGGGCTGCTGCTTACGCTCCCACCGCGCTCTGGGCTTGTCAGGGTGAATGCAATTCTTCACGCAGAGCTGGGCTCCGTCCTCCCCGAGCAGCTCTGCTCTGAAAGGCAAGCCTGTTGATTTAATCCGTGTTTTAGCACCTCTGGGCTCCTGTGCTGAAGGGAGAAGCCCGGGAAGGGCAGCGGGCGGGATCTGGGTGTCCTCGAGCAGGAGCAGCTGCCCTCGTGCCCCGGTGCCGGGCGCGGGCCGTGCTGGCCCTGGTGTCACCCTGCCCTCGGGCACACACGCGCTCGTTTGCGCCCTCAGCCCCCTCGCTGACTTTGAGGGATTGCAGATGTTTTCTTTGCAGCCCGGTCAGTGCGAGAGGAGCGGCTCCGTGTCCATCGGAAGCGCTGTAAATCACCGCGATGGGTTCCTCAGAAGGGCTTCCAGCCAGGGCCATAAACATCTTGCCTCGGGCCAACGTGACATCCGTGGAGCTCCCCGGCCGTCCCCCCGGGCGCACGGCTCGGCGGCTCTATCCCATCCAGCCAGCACTCAGCAGCTGATAACTTTTCCCCCCTGCCTTTTCTTCCAAGAGTTGGGCTGTTCTTCAAACTCAAAAGCTCAGAAGGGCCTCCAGCCAAGAGTTTAAAGCCCAAGAAGAAGGTTTTGTGAGCTGGGTGGTTTTAGCAGTTACAGAACACGTGCTCCGGGACCCTCAGCACAGGCCAGGTCCCCCCAAGCAGAAGCTCAGTCCCTCCCCAGTGTGCAAAGGCTCTGGTGACTCTGGAAAGGGAAATTTATTTCTACTGGCCACAGCAACTCCCACTCATTTGGGGAAGCAGTTAAAAAAAAACAAGAAACCTTTGAGCAGAATTAAATTTTTTAAACCGTAGTCATTCCCTCTGTTCTCCAGTGATTTCCCACCGGCAGGGTTAGGAAATCATGTTTTACATCATTTTGGCTGCTGACCCTTGTGAGAGCTGCTGGATTTCTGAGAGGAGCTGGAAGGGATCTTCTGAGCTCACCTCAGCCCAGGCAGAAGGAGTTGTTTATGTCATAAAGAGGTATAATTAGCAGTTTGATCTAAAGAAAATAGCATGGAAAAAAATCCCTGAGTGATGGATATTCTGGTTGCATTGTGGAATGTCAAGTTTTCTATGAGGGAAAAGATTCTCTGTGAGCACTGCTGCTCTGTGTTTCTGGGTACTTTGGGACCTTCAGGGAAAGGTCCCAAAAGGTTTATAGTGGATGTGGTCTGATGTGGAAAAGTACAAACAAGGGATTTTAATTTAAAGTTGTCAATATTTAATCACTGCACAGCCAGTGTTTCATCCCTGGGTCGCAGCATCCTCAGCAGGATGGGCTGGGTCACAAGGGACACGGTGGGGCAGTGGGACCATCATGAGAGTGGGAGAGTTTTCCAGTCCCTTCTTCTGCTGCTCTCAGCAGGGTCTGGCTGGGATTTTATCCTGGCTCCCAGTGGGTCTTTCCATATGGGTGCCTGCTTGGCATAAGCCTCTGGCACAGCAGAGCTGCCTGCCCTGAGAACACTCCTGAGAGCCACAACTTGGCCTGTGGACAGGTATCTGCTGCCTTTCACAGGCTTTGATGCTCTGCCCCTGTCACCTCCAGCTTTTCTGTTGATCCTGGGGGATTTGGGGACCGCTCCACGCTGGGGTGTTGCACGCAGCATCCCGGCTGTTCCATCCCACCCCGGAGCACCGCGGTGCAGGTGAGCTGCTGGCAGCTGAACAAGCCGGGAGCTGCTCCCCCACCTCCTGCTCACCCTCCCTCCCTCCCTGCGGAGCGTTTGGACAAATAAAGTTCGGAAAAAATCCGAGCTGGAGCTGCTGACTCCTTGTGCAAGCGGTTTAAAATAGGCCACGCTGTTCCAGGCTGGCGGCAGCCAGCTGGCCCCGCGGCCTCCCCGCTGGAAAACAACCGGGAACAATAACACGGGAGCCCCGCGCTGAGCCTGTCACCATGGCCGGGGACGTGACCTGCTGTCACCCAGCCTGCCCGGCCCCGACACGGGGCTGAGGGACCGTGCGGGCACCACGGTGCTGCCAGGAGAAGGAGGGCAGCTTGGTGAGGCACTTCCCTTTGGCGTGCAGGTGGGATGCCAGGGCGGGGAGCGGAGCATCGGCGGGCTGCGACGCGCAAAGGAGCATCTCCAGTGACACTTCCGCGCGTTGCTGCGGCTGTGCCCGTGTGGCTGCCCCAGCGGGGTCCTGGGCAATCCCCCCGCTGCTCCCATTGTGTTTCTGGATTTTGAAGACAAAGCAGCGGCGCTGGCCGGGAGCCCGGCGGGAAGTGGCCCCAGGTGGGCTGGACAAGGTGCCGGGGGGCAGGCCCACGTCCCCCCGGGGCTGGCCGGTGCCTGAGCCCGCGGTGCCTTTTCCGTGCTCGGCGGTCCTTCGGGGACAGGAAGGGCTGCATTGTAAGATGGCCTTCCAGGATTTCCTCCAGCAGCCCTTGGGGCAGGATGCGGCCGTGCACCAGCTTCCAGGGGAACCTGCAGGGATGCTGGGGTGTCCTGGACACTCTCCACAGCTCCTTTCCAAGCCAGCCCCGGGGCAAGCCCAGGTGTTGTGGTCATGGTATCCCAGGATTGGGTAATTCCTCGGGGGAGGGCCGAGAACCCAACAAAGACACAAGAGCGTTATTAGCCCTGAATTGATCCAGCTCACCCAACAGGCCCATTCACCACCCTGGCCCCAAAAAAGTGTGTGAAGAAAGCGATGGGATCCCAGTGCAGGTGGGTTAGGTCAAAGATGATCCTTTGCAGTCTCATGGGATGATGTGGCAGTGAGATTTCAGTTGAACACAAAGCAGGAGGAGCACAGTCCCCTGAGGGAGATCCTGAACTGCGGGTGTGGTGATGCAGCTTGTGGATGGAGGATGTGAGTAATTGTCCCTGGACTCCTAGGGGTCCAGGGATGTCACCCCATCCCAAACCTGCCTGCACACACAGGGAGACTGTCCCTGCCTTGTTCTCTTGTCCCTGAACATCCCTGCTGGCATCTGCTTTGCTCCCCTTTGTCACGGTGCTTGAATCATTTTGGATCTTCCTTCCAATGTGGTCTGAGAAAGCGGGAGAGCAAAGAATCCATCCACAGGGACAGAGCAGCTGTTGTGTGCTCCAGCAGCAAATCAACCCTGGGTTGGGGCATCAACCAAAACCTCTCCAAGGAGTGCAGCAGCTTCCTTGTCACCGCCATGGGGGACATCAGCACTGCCACTGCTCCTCTGTGCCCTGATGATGACAATTCCTTGTTGCAAGGTCTAATGGTTGTGTGCAGCTTGCCTCAAAGAGCTCTGCACCCTGGGGGGAGGAGGAGGAGGATTTGGCAGCCGGGAGCAGGGGGATTAGCAGAGATTTGTTGGATCTCAAGGAGAGAGGTGCCAAGTTTTATTTGTCAGAGCAGGAGTCCTGTGAGCAGGGCACATCCCCCGAGGATGCTGCCGTGTCCCTATCAGCTGGATGCAGCACCCAGGGCTGGCTGAGGGGGATCAGGGCTTTCTGTATGGGAAACCCCATGGGCCAGTGCTGGGGGGAGATGCCAGGGAGACAGATTTTAGTTTGGAATAACTACAGGCTCCTGGATGGCATGTGGGTGTCCTGGAGGACGGAGCTCTGTGGGGCAGCGTGAGGTGGAGCAAATGTGGCGCTCCTTGAGATGTGCAGCTTAAGACCAGCTTGGGTTTAAGCTGAGCCCATGCAGTGCTGGTCCCAAAATGCCCTCGGGATGCAGATCCCTGCTGTTGGGAAGCAGGGAAGGTGGTGAGCTCGTACCCGGGGCACGGGGAGCCTGCAACATCTTGTGTAACAAGGAGCGAGCATCAAAGGGAAATGCCTGAGCGAAGCAATAACCCATGCTAACAACAGAAAAAAAAAAAACCCTCTCCCCTTTCATTTCCCTCCCTCCCCTCTTGACCTTGAAGAATGCTGGAAGGTGTCATGTCATCAGCATTTCCCAGCCGCTGGGAGCTTGGGGGGGGGATTTTTTTCTTCCTTCGGGGCACCCTGCCAAGAATAACAGCCGACTCCAGCAGGTCGGCACAGGAAGGGAACGGCTGGAACCTGATTTGCAGTCAGACGCTCGGAGAGCCAGAATGCGTTTTATTGAAGAGGTCTCCAAGGAGGCATAAACCTTTCCCCCCACCAAAAAAAGGAAAAGAAAAGAAGGGGGGAAAAAAGCCTTTCCGATGAAGCTGGATTTTTTTATATGTGTTTTAAAAGGTCTTTAAGATAAATTTGCTTTTGGGTCATGCTGCTGGTGTTGATTTAGGGCAGGAGCAGGAATGGGGAGGAACGGGGTGCACCCTGATGTGAGGTTGGGATTGCATGGAATCCCTTGGATGAAGGCACATTTATTTTCCTGGTGGGATCAGGCTTCATCTCTGCTGCCTCCAGCAGGGCCAGCACATCCCTTGGGATGGATGTGTTTAGCAGAGGTCAGAGAGAAACACAGGCACAGTTCCTCCCAGGAAGGGGATGTTGCTTGCCCGGGTGACAACCTGGGCACAGGTCAAGAGGTCCAGTGTCCCCATCACGACCAGTGCTCCTGTGTCCCACAGTGTGGGAGGTGTTGGGGGGACCGCTGGGCACTGAGAGAGTCTGGAGTGGGAAAATCCCTGCTGGAAACCCAGGTTTGGTCAGGGAAGTGATTAGCAGGACAGAGGGCTGCACCTCAGCTGGACAGACCGGACAGGAGCTGGCAAAGGAGGCGATGCTTGGCCCACGTGGCATCCCTGGGATGAGAGAGGGCTCTGGGGCTGGTGGTGCCTCTCAACAGGCACATGGGGAGCAGGGCTTGGAATGGGGAAGCCGTGAGCTGGTGATTGTGGGAATTTAGAGGGTCTGGGCTCACATTCCTGCAGATTCCTTGCCTCAGTTTCCCCAGGTGTGACAGCTGCAGTCTTTGTCCAAAGGGATGTGTCCCTCACGGCTGATGGGTTCCAGTGCCGTGTGGGGAGGGTGAGCCTGCAGTGACAGAGGTGAGTGCCTGTTTCACCTGGATGGTGGCACCTTTCCCGGGCATCTGTGCTTGCCATGAGGGGCCTGAACCCTTCATGGGCTGCTCTGGCTGCGTGGCCACGGATTTCTGTCCTGTTATTGCCAACAAAAATCTTTCCAACACAGGAGTTTCTCTTGTCACCCTTTGGCTACACAAGGAGACAGTGATTCCTGACCTGTTCCATTGATTCCTGACCTGTTCCAATGATTCCTGATCTGGTCCATTGATTCCTGATCCATTCCAACCTGCCTGTACCGGCCTGCCTTCAGAAAAGAACCAAACCAAACCCCATCCATTGCTTGGCACCCCAAGGCGCAGGAAAACCTCCCAAAAAAGCTCTTCCACCAATTCTTAGAGGGAAGACACTGGAGGTAGCCCTTGATCTCCAGCTCTGGGGGCGAATCTGCTGAGCTCCCAGCCCTTGTTCCTCTGATCTCATCCCCCAGCTCTCTAAATCCAGCAAGACATTCCCAACCAGGAGCACAGACCGGGCTGGGGTTGTTTGCAGAGCTCCATCCTTGGGAACATCTGGTACCACTGGCTCATCCCACCTCCAGCTGGCTTTGGGGGAGCAGCCTGGGTGGTCACACCCTGCTGAGCCACCCCGAGGTGCCACAGGGTTGGTGACAACCACCCGTGGCATCTCAGGGCGCAGTGCTGGCAGCTTGGCTCCTCGTGGCACAGCCCCATGCCAGCAGCGGGGAGCACCGGGCAGGAGGGGGATCCCAGGGTGAAGTGAAGCCATGCAGCTCCCAGCTCCCTTCTAATTCCTTTCCCAGCTGCTTTGCCTCACGGCCATGACCAGGCTGTAACCGGAGCAGGTCAGCGTTTCGCTGATGGAATGTTTTTCCATCGGGAAATACCAATTTCTGTGGGAACATCTCAATTTTGACCAAAGTTTTCCCCTTTTTTTTTTTTTTTTTTGGGGGGGGGTGGATGTGGCGGAGGGAGAATATTTAAAAACCAGGCTTTTCCAGAGGTTAACCTTCTGCCATTGCTTTTGAGATGAGCAAAGAGCTGTGGCATGGGAAAGGTGGGAATGAAAGGTAATGTGGGAATAAAACCACGGCTAAGGACAGACCACTGTACAAAATAGTAAGCAAGAATATTTTTGAAAAAGTCAAAATGAAGTGAGCTGGTGGATTATCCTCAAAAATACTTTCATTCAGGGTTTTGGAGTCAGATTTGGGCTTTGTCTAGCTCTTCCTCTGCTTGCTTTTCCCAAGTGGTGTTACTTGAGCATCCCCTACATCCACCTGGGTTTGACAACCGGGCAGGAGGGAGAGGCGATGCCAAGGGGGATTTTCAGCTGGGCAGGAGCTGTAAGCCCCACCTGCCTCCCAGGGGGATGAGGGTGCCTGAGTGCAGCCCCGGATCCAGCCCCAGCTCCCGTGGCTGCCCTGCGGGGCAGATCCATCTTCCACTGCGGAATAACGGGCTGGGAATAGAAAGCTGAAACCAGAGACCGCGTCTTCTTGCCGTTGCGTCTTCGGAGTCATGTGAGAGGTTCCTTCCCTCCCATCCCACTCGGCAGCAGCCAGGGCTTGCCTAGAAATAGCTCCTGGCACTCACAGGGCAGGACCTCGACCCCGCCCCGTCCCGGGGAGCCGATGCCATGCACGGCCCTGCTGTGGCTCCCTGCAGCAGGGCCTGGGGGCCAAGCAGGAGCACAGCAGGCTTGGAAAACCCTTGGAGCTTGAAAAACACTTTGTGCTGCCCACAGGGGATGCCAAGCTGCCGGGATGGGTTTGTTCTCTGGAAGGACACAGGGTGCAGTCTCTGCTTGATGCTAGCACCCAAGGGCACTGCAGGGGTCTGGCTGCTGCTCCCGGATTTTTACTGCTCTGCAAACTGTTATTATTTGCAGTGACAAACCTTTTCTTCTCTTTTTCACCCCCCCTCTCCCTCTCCTCTCCACCCTTTTTTAATAGCAGCCTCTAACAGCCACACTCATTCTTCTTTGTTGACACGGCCCTTTGGCATCAGCACTTGGCATTTGCAGAGCTGCTCGCCCTGGAAAGGAAAAGAAATAAAAATCTCTTAAAAAAAAAAAAAAAAAGGAAAAAAAAAAAAAAGAAAAAAAAAACCTTATGATGAAACCCCACAGCCAGCAACTGGGCCTTTGTGCCTTGCAGGGGATGTGGCTCCCTCCTGCCCATGGGGACATGGGGGGAATCAGGGCTGGTCCCAGTGGGGGTGAGCAGGAGAAGCAGCATGAGGTCAATGCTGTGGGTGCCCACGGAGGGATTTGGGGCATGGGGTGCTGGATCATCCTCTTAAATTCATGGACTCACAGGGTGCTCCTGGGCATCCTGGCTGGACTCAGCCCCTGTGACCCCAGTGCCAGGCACTGAATGTGTCCCCACATGGCTTTGTCCTCCGGCTGTCACAGGAGCAGCAGAGGCTCAGAGTGTCCCCACAGGGCTGTGGTGGCAGTCAGTGGTCCCGTCCTCTCCTCAGAGACACCTTCCTCCTTCCTGCCTGCTGGGGACCATGCCAGCAGCATCCTTCCCTCCTTCCCTGCCTCCTCTCTCAGTGTGCAGCTGTAATTCCAGCATGGGATGGCCGTGTCCCCTTCCCCTCCACCCTGTCACCTGTGCACAGCTTTCCTGGGGTCATTATTCTTTGATTCCAGGCTCTCTGCTGTGCAGAGGCAGATGTTCCTGCTCTCACCAGCTGGGATCTTGGCCAGGAGCATCCTTGACTCACCTGCACGGCCACGCGAAGGACTGAGGGAAAACAGTTTGCAAGCAGGAGAAAAACTTCCTGGGCTTTTCCAGCGAAAGGAAGAGTGAAAAAATCAATTAAGTCAGTCCAGAAGTTCAAAGAAAGGTTGAAGCAGCAGATAAGGGATATATCCCCACTATTTCCATGAACCAGCCCTATCTCTCCCATCTGAAAAATCAGCACCGAGTGCAGAGATCAGCCTTTTTAAAAACAAAAAAAAAGGAAATAAAAGCTTGCTGAGACAAATAGAGCTGTTGAGTGCAGAGTTCAAGGTTGCTGAACTCCAGACCAGTGTCCCAGCGTCCTGTGGCAGCCACTCTGCCACCTTCACCCCAGGCAGGTGACACTGTGGAGCTCAGACTGGCCGCCCCGTGCCTCAGTTTCCCCAGGTGGCACGGCAGGGATCGTCACTCATGGGGGCATGTGGTGGCATTTAGATGTCCCTGCTGGATTTTGAGCAGGGATGACGGCAGGGCTGGGCTGCCCTTCCCAGTGCCCTTCCCTGCCTGGCTTTGCTCTCCGGCAGGACGCCAGGAGCCCACGGGCGGAGGTGGGAGCCCGGACAGGCGCCGTGGAGGCCGCCGCTGTTCTGCCTCCCCGGCCACGCACGGCTGGGAATTGCCTCCTTGGAGAAATATTCCCTTTTCGAACACCAGACCCTGCCGAGGATTATCCAGTGGGGGTGGCTAGGGCAGCAGTCACGCTGTCTCGAAGGCACTGTGTTGTTTGAAATGCTCTTTAAGGCACTTGATGACTCACAGCAACAGCTGGAAGGAATAAGCAGTTGGTAATTTCCATATTAACCTCCCGGTCCCTGGGATGTGGGATCTGCAGCACGTGCCTGCTCCTCGGGGTGCCGGGGAATGGGTGCTGCTGGGGCCTGCCCTGCAGGGCCCCGAGGGCAAAAGGGACTGGGATAGGAACTGGGATAGGAATAGGGACAGAGAGGGGGATAGAAATGGGAATGGGGATGGAGATGGGAATGGGGAGGGAGATAGGGATAGAAATGGGGATGAGGATGAGGATGAGGATGAGGATGAGGATGAGCATGAGCATGAGCATGAGGATGAGGATGAGATGGGACAGAAGTGGAAAAAGAAAGGGGTATAAGGATAAGAATAGCAATAGGGACAGGCACAGGAATGGAAACGGGAATGGGGATGGCAATGAGAATAAAGATAAGGCTGGGGCTGGCCGTGGGGATGGATGGAGGAATTGAGGCAGGAATGGGGATGGAAATGAGGATAAGAACAGGAATGGGAATGGGGACAAGGATGGGGATAGGGATGGACCCAGCAGCCCGTGAGCTGCTCATGCATCCATCCTGAATCCCTGCCCTGTACAAGCCAGAGAAGCCCCCTGCCCCACGATCACAGCTGTTTGTACAGCACCTTGCACAACTGGTGCTGAGTCCTGACGCAAGACAGGGCCTGTCCCCTACCTTGTAAGGGACATCTGTCCCCAGGGCTCGTCTTTGAGCACGGGGCCAGCTCTGCGCCGCAGCCAGCAAGGTACAGTGGGATATTGGCCATCCCGAGCCAGCGAGGAGCCACCCTGCCCTGCCTCCCACTGCGCTCACAGAGCTGGGCTGGAGGAGCAGACCTGGCTGTCACCACCCCCAGCCCAGGGGTGGCTGTGGAACGCCAGCTCTGGCAGGAGGGCTGCGCGCCGGCGGGAGCCGCGGTGGAAAATCCTGCGCTAGGCTCGCCTTGATCCCCGCGCGCCCCGGGGGACGCGTTTGCCGCCAGGGCATATGTTTTCAGTTCTTGCCGAGGCCGACTTGAGAAATTTTCTCTCCCTCCCAGCTTCTCTGTTGCAAACAGCAACCGCAGGGCCGGGGCGGCAGAGGATGATAAATGAGCTGCTCTGTCCGGGCGCAGCCAAGGCCCGGGAAGCTGCTCCGAGGCCGCATCCTGGTGGGGTGCGGGGGGAGCCGGGGGCTCGTGGTGCCTCTGGAGAAGGCACGGAGGGTTGGTGTTTCAGGGCAGGGTGGGGAGGGGGATTTGGCCCTGCTGAGCTCTGGACTTTGGATACGGTGTGTTGTTTTCTCGCCCATCTGCGGAGCAGGCGGGAGAGCATCTGTCGGCTGCGCTCGAAGGGTGGGCTGAGCTGGTGGCCACAGCTCCTGGGGGAGCTCCAGCTGGGCAACCGGGGTGAGGCATTCCCAGATCCGGTGCTGCCGCCTGGGGTCAGGGATCCCATCCAGCCCAGTGGCCCCTTTCCATCCGGGAAGAGGGGTGACACCGAGAGACCGAGTGCATCTTTAAAGAGCATCTGAGTCATGTCCACCCCGACATGCGGCATTCCCGCTGCCTTCGGTGCATAGAGCAGCCACCACATCAGCCCTATAAATAAATAAAATATAACGAGGCCCTGCTGTCTTCTGGAAACCCCTGAAAAAGCCCCGTGGAGCCAGTTCTCCCAAGGTATCGTATTCCCGCTTTGTGCGTTGCCTCCCACCCCCTGCTTCTTTACTACCGGAGCCATCTGCGTGGAAACTGGATCCGGGTCCCTGAAGCGCCCTCCTGCCCCTGCCCGCGCTCCAGCTGATGTCACACAATCTGTTTGATCTCAGGGCCAGTTGCTGGGGAGCACCGGACGCTGTCACCCGCAATCCGGGTGGGAGGTGACACGAAGGGTTGGTCAGCCCAAGGGGGACCCAGACCGGGTGCCCTGAGAAGTGATGAGGAGCAAGGGACAGTGTGGCTTCTGTGCATCATCTGGGAGTGCTGGCATGTGGCTCAGGCATCCATCCTGCTGTCCCTCTGTCCCTGTGTCCTATCCAGCCACTGACCTTGCCTCTTTGGGTTTCATTCTGCACCCTCCAAGCTCAGGGAGACTTGCAAGGACAGCACCTGGGATATTGCAGTGACTTGCCATGAACTCCAACTCCACAGCACTGCCGGGAGCAGGCTTCCTCCTAAAAAGACTGCTTGAAAAAATCCCCCTTCCAGCTCCTAATATATTTATTTAATCGGGAGAGCCGTGCCGAGCCGGTGGGCACGCTGACGAGCCGCTGGGGTGGTTAATCAGTCAGGTTTAATTGAGGCTGGCCCTGGGCACAGTTTGCGCTTCCGCGGTGCCTATTGTCCAAGGACAGCAAAGTGCTTTCCAAGCATTAAATCTTATCGCGGGCTGCGAGGCAGGTAAGGATATACCGGGATTATTGCATGCGCCGCTGAAACGCCGCCAGCTCCGGCTGGGAACGCATCAGCTATTTACCAGTGAGTGGCAAAGCGACGCAGCATTTTAGGACCGAGCGGGAAATAGAATCTGGTATTGAACTGGAACAGCGGCAGTAGTTTGAAAGTGGAAATAAATTACCGGGGGTGGTCGGGACACCGAGTTAATGGCTGGAAAGGGCAGGAAAGGCTCGGTGCTTTCGGTGCGATCCGTCCTGCCGGCGTGAAGCAGGACACGGTGCCTTTGGGGGAGTGGGAGCCGCACAAAGCGCCGTGGTGTGGTTATGGGGTGGCGGGTGGGACACTGGTGACGAGCGCGGAGGGGACAGCGCGGGCGGCGGCCCCGCGTGGGGGCCGGTGCGGGGATCCCCGCGTGGAGCCGGTCATAAATCCCCTCGGGGGGTGGCTTTGTAAAATCCCCACGTCCCTCCCCCGTGGGGTCCCTCCGCTGCGCTCCGCGCCGGGCTGGCGGCGGGCGGGCGGGGGGTGGCAGCGGCTCGTTCCTCCCTCCGGGCCCCCCCGGGCGGGCAGGTCGCGGCGGGGGGGCCGGGGAGGAGCCGGGCCGGGGGCGCCGGGGCCGGGAGGCGGCCGGCAGCCGCCCTTCCTCCGCGCCGCCGGCGGGACCCAAACTTTCGCACCGAACTTTTATCCCGGGTTTATTTTTGTTGCTGTTCGTGGATATTTTGTTGCCGTGGGGAGCTTTTTTTGTTGTTGTTGTTGTTGCCGTTGTTTTATCATATTTTTTTTTTCCTCTTTCCTTTCTCGCTGCCTTCCCCCGGCGGGAGGAGGCGGGCGGAGGGGTGGGGGGGGAGCGCTCCGCAAACCCGCCCCCCGAGCCTGCGTGTCCGGCGGAGCCGCGGGATGAGCCGGGGGCGGCGATGAGCGCGGCGGGGCCGGGGGCGGCGGCGGGGCCGGGGGCAGCGGCGGCGCCGCTCTCCCGCAAGCAGCGGCTGATGGCCGCGCTGGCGGCCGGCGAGGCGGCGGCGGCGGCGGCGGCGGCGGGGGGGGGCGGCCCCGGGGCCGCGCAACCCCCGGCGCCCCCGCTCTGCTGCTTCATCTGCGGCGGCGGCATCAGCCGCGGCAAAGAGCTCAAGCTTCAAGTGCGACCCCCCCGCGACCACCGGCCCTTCTTCCCCTTCCTGCAGCACCAGGAGCCGGCGCCCGGAGCCCGCGCCGTCTCGGCGGAGGGCTGCGCCCTGGTCTGCGCTGTCTGCCGCTGCTTCCTGGGCGAGCAGTGGGACTCCTTCGAGCGCAGCCGCACGCCGGTGGAGAAGCGCATGTACTGGCTCAAGCGGCCCCATCAGTGCGAGGCGGCGGCGGCGGCGGCGGCGGGGGGAGCCGGGCTGCGGCGGGGGGCCACGGGCTGGGACCCCGCCGCGCCGCCGCGCCGCGCCACCGGCCACCCGGAGGAGGAGGAGGAGGAGGAAGAGGAGGAAGAGGAGGAGGAGGAAGGGCCGGCAGCCGGCTCCGAACTCTCCGAGCTCTCCGACGCCGAGCCCCTCTCGGAGCCCGAGGGGGCGGGCGGCGCGGCGCGGGCCCCCCCGGCGGCGGGGAGCGAGCGGGGGCCCCCCTGCTGCTCGTCGGACAGCGAGATCAACATCACCAGCGAGGAGGAGGAGGAGGAAGGCAGCGTGCGGCCCTCTTGGGCACCGGGCACCGCCTGCTACATCTGCGGCAGCCCCTTGGCGCCCGGCGCCCAGCACCGCGTCCACGTGCAGAAGCAGGAGAAGACCTCGCCGGGACCTTTCTTCCCGTTCCTGTGGCTGCACAGCCCCCCGCCGGGCGCCCAGCCGCTGTCCCCCACCGGCAGCACCCTGGTGTGCCCCTGCTGCTACGCCTCCCTCATGCAGCAGTGGCAAAGCTTCGAGCTGGCCAACGTGCCCGTGCTGCAGCGGCTCTACGTGGTGCCCCTCAGCGCCGGGGCCATGCCCGCCAAGGGCCGCCGAGGGATGAAGGAGGACGGCACGGGCATCCCGCCGGTGCCCGAGGCTTGCTACCTCTGCGGGGAGGAGTGCGGCAAGGAGGCGAGGCCGGTGGCGGCCAAAATCACCAACGGCAACGCGAAGAGCACCATGCATTTCCCCTTCCTCAGCCTCCTGCCCTGCCCGCCCGGCGCCAAGGGGCTGAACAAGCACTGGGAGGTCAGCAGCTGCCGCAAGTGCTTCGGGGTGCTGCAGGACCTGTGGGCCATGTACAGGGCCTGTCACAACGAGGAGCTCATCTCCTCCGTGCAGAGTTTCCTGGGGAGGTACCACCAGGTCTTCTCCGCTGGTGACCTCTCCGGCCACCCCGCTGTCATCAAGCCCGGTCCCACCTCTGTCTGCTACATCTGCGGGGCCGAGCTGGGAGCTGGCAAAGAGTTCCAGCTCAACGTCAACCCTCCAGGGCGATTTGGGGAGAAGGAGCCCTTTTTCCCCTTCTTGACGGTCTACCCGCCCGCCCCGCGGGCCAGACCGGCCGACTCCACCGGGCTGGTGGCCACCTGCATCCTGTGCTACCACGACCTGCTGGGACAGTGGCTGCAGCACGAGGGCAGGAACTCCCACCACCCCAGCAGCGCCTGGTCCCGGCAGTACAAGGTGGAGACCTTCGTCTGCTTCTTCTGCCGGCAGGAGAAGAAGCGATGCCTTGGATTAAAAGCGGTTCAAGTGGCCAGACTTCCCGTCTTCCTCTACACCCTGCGCGTGGCCAACAGCCTGCTGGTGGACGATGGGAAGCAGCTGACCATCGGCGCCTGTGCCGAGTGCGGGGCCGTGGTCCTGGCTGGCAAGAGCATGACCCCGCCAGAGCTGCTGGCCGTGGCACCCCCGTCTCTCCTCCCCAAGGTAAGGCAGCTGACCCAGACCCCATCCCTCCTTTCCCAGCGCTTCCCACCTCTGGAATCCAGGAGGAGTTGGAGCAGTGACATAGATGGATGCTCTTCTTTTGGGTCTGGGTCCTGGGGGTGAATGCTAATGGATGGAGTGCCTTTAGCAATGAACTTTTGGAGCTGTCAAGCTGCGAAGGAACAGATAAAAACCCTTGCAGGAGGTGGGAAGAGCCAAGACCTGTCCTGTTCCAGAAGTGTCTGTGTTGTTGGCAGCTTCGCATGAGGGAGGTGTGAGCCAGGACAGAGGAAATCCCAGTCCTGTCCTGCTTGCCATCGAGGGTGCTCAGAGGTGCCAGAGGGGTGGGAGGCCTGCCTGGCCTGCTCTCCATGGGACCATCCTTGGGAAGCTGGAAGGAGCTCATGGGCTCTGTAGGAAACTTCCCAACTTACCCCCAGTTTTACAAGGTGCCTTAATGAAGGGGTTTCCCTTGGAGAAGCCCCAGTTCTCCCCATAGCTGATGGGCAAGCACAGGGCTGGGTTCCCCCCACCCATGCTGCTCTGGTTATCCTGCACTGAGGGCTCCTCAAAAGCCCTGCAAGCCTGAAGGGTTGACCCAGGTGCTGCCAGATTCCCCAGTTGCTCCTTTCTGTGGGTCCCCCTGGGGTTACACAGGTTGCTTTGAGGGCATCACCTCAAAAGCACATGGCAGAGCAAAAGTTTATTCCTCCCAAGCTTGTCTTTCTCGTGGGATGGGAAAATAACAGCTTTTACTCCCAAATTTCCAGCTTGTGGGAGCTCTCCAGAGCTGCTGCTCTGCATCAGCAAACCAGGCCCCAGGCTGGGCTCTGTCAAATGCCAACATCCCAAATCCCCGAGGTCATTTTCAAAGCCTTTCAGCTCCATCCATAGCCAGAACCCTGCAGCTCTCTGAGGCACTGGCATTTTCTTTAGAAATGTAAACCAGTCCTTCCAAGACAGCGCTCCTTTTCTCTCCCATCACTCTCCCTTGGCTGCTTACAAATATAATTTCGCGTTCAGCTGTGCTGGCTCCTGAACTGGGGGGGACACTGCTTGGAAAGCCACCAGGCAGGAGCTGCACTCCCCTGGAGGGTGCCAGGATGGCACGGGAGGTTGGGTTGGCACCGGTGCTGGGAATCCTCTAGAAGCTGTTGCTTTTGGGGGGTTTCCCCCCGGTCTGTCAGCCTGTGCTGGATGGCCCTGACATAATCTTGGGTCATTTGTGGATGCGGGTGGTTTATTTTCATGGTTGCTGGGTGGGTTGTGATGCCCACGTGGCCACGGGTCTGGTGGCATTTGCAAGGTGCTGGTGGCCACGGAGGACTCGGGAATCAGGTGAGCAACCCGTGGTGCTGATCCAGGGGTGGTGCTGGAGTGCCCCAGCTGGCTGCAGCTGATGAGAGGGGCATCATCTGCATGTCCCCAGCTGGTTTTTCAGTCCTCTGCCCCCTTGGTGTCCCCAGGCCACCTCATGGGGACATTATGGACAGCAGTTCTGTCCCAGCATGGGTGGGTGCTCTGGGTGCTTCTCATGGGGTTCCTTAGTAACCCCCCCAGGTCCCAGCGTTTTTCAGGCATGCCAGTCCTCGTCCCCACTGGCCCCAATCCCCAACTCCCAGGAGGACACCAAGTGTGTCCCGGGGAAGGGACACTACTGAGTTCCTCCTCTTGTTCCCAGGTTTGCTAATGAGCAAATTAAGGGGCTGCTGCAAGGGGCTGATGGCAGGAGGCACAGCAGAGCTGCCTGGGGATGTCGTGGCCGGGCTCTGCCCTGCCCTGGCGGGGACACTGGCTGGCCAGAAGGTCTTGGCGCATTTTCCCTCCCTGTCTCCACATGCTTTCCAGCAGGCTGAGACCTCACAGATGTCAAGGTTATTTAAAACACGGCTTAATGCTTGGGTAGGGCACTTGGTTAATTTAGCTGTACCCTTGTTCAGCCGTGCTTGCTGCTGAAAGTCACCCCAGATGAGCCTTTCACTCTTGTGCGACACCCAGGTCCCCATTCCAGTGGGACCACGCTGGAGGGAATGAGCCTGAGCAATTAGAATCATCTCCCCAGTTCTCCTTTCAGCTCTGCAACTTCATTTTTGGACTGCACTTGCTTTTTCGCATCCCCTGCACGCAGCTGTGGTTTGCTGCTCTCTCGCCCGTGTATGGTTGACACAAATGGTTCAAAGCTTGAGGTCAAATACCCCAAAAGCCACCAGACACCCCCACATGTCCCTCTTTTAGCAGGGCAGCAAGAGCAGGGTGGGGCTAAGGTCCTCTCTGTGACAGTGTGGAGGTGCTGATGAGGGACCCCCACGTCTGAGGCTTGTCAGGAGGGAGGAGCCACTGATATTTTGGATGGGTGGTGCCTCTGCTGCTGGTTTGGTGGTGGGGAGAAGTGGAACAAGCGATGCTCTGTGGAGGTGTGGTGGTGCCTGAAGTTCTCCCTGCTGCAGGAGGATCTCCTGGAGGTGAGCTCTGCAGAACCCTGCTGTGGTTGGCACGCATGGGGCGGGTTTGGGTTGTCCCCTCCAAGAAAAAAAAGGCAGTGCGGGGTGTAGAAAGGGTATCTGGCTTGGGCATCCTTTGGCTCGTCACCCTTGGTGCCCAGATGTGCACTGTAAAAATGGATTTGCTTTCCAGCTGTGCCCCTCACAAGGGGAAGCTGTGTAGATCAATGCACTTATTGGTGCAGGGCTCTGATTTTGGGGTATCCAGGTGGGATATCTCCTGCTGATCTGGATAAATTACCTGTGCATCCCACTGGGATGTGCATCCATCTCAGAAGGAGCTGCTTCCTCCAGCAGTCGCTGCTGGGAGCCATGGCTTTGAATAAACCACAAAATGCCCAGATTTGGAGATTTGGTTGCTTCCTAGGGGTGACAGTGGCCTGTTCCCGGCTGGCTGTGCCTTCTGAAATCACCCCTAGGCTCTCCAGCCCGCTCCGCAGGGGTGAAGTGATGCATTCCCAGCTCAAGGGCTGCTTGTCCTCAGCCTGTGTGGTGTTCTCGATGTCCTGTGCTCACCAGGAAAAGCTTCCTCTGTCTTCCAACTCTTCCCATCTTCACCTTCCACTGCTCTCTCTGCACTTATGTACCTGTAAAAGTGACTCCTCTTGAGGTTTTCTGGTTTTTTTCCCCTTAAATGCCACTTTTTGGAAAAACTTCCAGGTATCTGGAAAGCTCTCAAACCCTACCATAACCTGAGCACAGCTGTTGAGGACAACCAAATGATCACGCCCAGCCCACATGAGTTCATGACCGGCAGGTCCTTGTCACCTGCTGTCCTGTGACAAGGTGACCCACTCAGTGGCTGAGGGAAGGCTCTGGATCTTGTCTGGGTGGACTTTAGTTAAGACTTTGGCAGCATTTCCCACAGCATTTCCCTGGAGAAACTGGCTGCTCATGGCTTGGATGGGTTGCTGTTCCATGGGTAAAAAACTGTCTGGATGCTGGGCTTGGAGTGTGACAGGGAATGGGGACATGTCCAGTTTGTGGCTGGTCACCAGTGGTGTCCTCAGGGCTCAGTATTGGGGCAGCAGAGCTGGGAAGGGTCTGGAGCACCAAGAGAGGCTGAGGGAGCTGAGGAGGCTCAGCCTGGAGAAAAGGAGGCTCAGGTGGGACCTCCTGGCTCTGCACAGCTCCTGACAGGAGGGGACAGCCGGGGGCATCAGGCTCTGCTCCAGGGAACAGGGACAGGAGGAGAGGGAACGGCCTCAGGCTGGGCCAGGGCAGGCTCAGGGTGGATATTAAGGAAAATTTCTCCACTGAAAGGGTCATCAAGCTCTGGCACAGCTGCCCAGGGCAGTCACTATTCCTTGAGGGATTTAAAAAATGTGGCTCTTGGGGACATGGTCACTGGTGGCCTTGGCAGTGCTGGGGGAACGGTAGGACTCGATGATCTTGGAGGGCTTTTCCAGCCCAAACAAGTCTGTGGTTCTGTGCTCAGTTTCCTTTGGTGCTGCGTGCTGGAGGTGCTGGCATGGAGCTCCTCGGGAGCAGCTGGATCTCACTGCCTCTCCCAGCCTTGTCCTCAGGCTGGTTTCTGGGAATCACATGGTGTTTTCCATGCCTCATTCCCACTTTTCAGAGCACACCTGGGGCTGGTGGTGTGGGGCTGTGCCTGACAGGGCACAGTCAGTCCCCAGGGGCTGAGTTCACTGTATTTATTAATTGCCAGCAGTGCTGTTGGCTCAGCTGGGGATTTGGCCCCTTCTGCAGGTTCCCAGCTCCAAAGGTCATGGCTGCGTTTCCAAATCACTGCGTCGAGCTGACAGCTGTTGGTGGGCACTTTCCTTTTGGCTTTCGAAAAGGGTTTTGGGCAAAAATCAAAGAGTTCTTGTGTTCTCCACTAAACCTTGTCCCACTGATGCTGAGCAGCAGCCAAAGCTCCTGGATGCCAGAAAAACAAACCCAGCAGGCGGGGAGTGATGCCTGAGCCCTCCTCCTGCATTGCACCAGGCCACACTATGGGATATTTGGGTGCACTGCAGCATGAGAATTAAGAGACCTGTGTAGGAAGAGCCCCAGGCACCTCTGCCTTCTTTTCAATCTTTTATGGATTTTGAAGGAAATCAAAAAACCTTCTGGCCACTGGCAGTGCTTTGGGTGGTGGTGCTTTTTTGGCCAAGCTGGTGGCACCTCTGTGTCATGTGTGGGCTCCAGTGGGGTGGCACAGGCTGCACTTGGCTTCTCCTCTTCCCTTAAATAAGGAGCAGAGCTGGTCTTACTCATCTCAATCTTTTGGCTTCCAGCTTGGGTTGGTTTTGGTGGTTCTACCTGTGCTTGTGGCAATTTTTGCCATCACAAATTCCAGCAGATTCAGAGCAGAATTTTAGCCAGCTTCATTGGGGTAAACCTGTTCAGTTTGCAGCATGTGAAGTTGTTTTTAGTGAGGCCTACGTTGCCTTTCAGCAGAGCAGCTGCTGCAGCCAGCACCGGCCCGGGCTGGCATTTTCAGAGGAGATCTCAATCCCAGCATGGAGGTGGCAATATAATCATGATATGACTTCATGTCTCGGGGCACGGCCTCCCTCGGGATCGTGTTCCCAGATGGCAAACAAAGAAACAACACGGGGAAAATGCGCCCTGGGCTTTCTCCTGCCGCTGAGGTCAGGGCTGCTTTGCTATGTGGGAACTCCCACCTGGCTGTCCCTCCTCATCCTCACCACTTAGCCTGTGTCAGTCACCCCCTGTGGTGGTGGCTTGTCCCCATGGGGTTTCCAGCTGGGCATGTTTGTCCTTCAGCCACGCGGTGGGGAGCAGCACAGGGGTCTTTGCTTTGGCCGGGCTGACCTTGCTGGACCAGCTGTCCGAAATTCCAGGGCTCCTGTGCTGCTGCCAGCGCTGTGTCCTGCAGACCTTGTGCTGACTCCACAGCTCACCAGCTGGCTGCTATATATTTATTTTTCACCCTGCCCTCCCTGCTCTTTGCTTTCTCCCTGCCTTTCCCAAAAGCAGCAGCACTGCAGGACTGGCAGCTCGAGCAGGCACCTGCCAGAAGTGCTGGTCTGTCAGTGTTCTGCACCCCCTGAAATACCCTCTGTGGGCACCCTGGGGAGAGGGACCCGGCTCCACTCTCACCCCATGCAGTGAAAATGCTTTTGCAACCTCTGGAGCATCCTCTGGAGTCGCAGCCAAGTCGGGAGATGGGGTAAAGGGACGGCTGGACGGCTCTGGCTGCTGCAGCCAGACAGATGTTTTGTCCAGACACTTGGCCTTTCTCAGCCGTCCGGGAAGCTCGGTCGCAGGGGGCAGCCTGGGATGCTCTTTGGCTGCTTCCCAGCGAGGAGGGACTTCCCTGCACAGCAGCGTGGGTGCCTGGTTTTCCAAGTACATCAGGAATGGCAGGAGTTGGCTTTTCACCCCTCAAGATACCAGCTGGCTCCTGTCCTGACGCCTCTGTCAGTGTCCTTGAGTGGCAAGGAGCTGGCTCCATCTCCTGAGCGGGTTTTGGGGACCCACGCTGTTTTGGGGCACCGGGCACAGCTGGTTTACCAGGAGCCTGTTTACACCTCTCTGGCTGCAGGAGGTGCCCTGGATCCATTCCCACTCCGTTTTTTGGGGTGGGGAGGGCTCTGTTTGCTCTCTGATGGCAACTTTGGCTCCTTTTTTGGAGTCGGTCCTGTGCTGCTGGGCAGCATCTGGCCAGATGTTCCTCCCTGCAGCGAAAGGCCTGTGCCACATGGTGCCATCCTGGCCTGGAAAGGATGGTGTGGAAATGTCCCTCTGGTGTGTCAGGGGACACTGCCCTCCTCGGGGACTGCCAGGGTGGGGACTTGGGCGCAAATCCAGGGAGATGGTGAGGCAGGGGGCATCCCTGGGAGCTGGGGCAGGAGTCCGGCTGGCGGTGGCAGCCTCCCGGCCGTGCCGGGCTCTCTTCCGCTCGGAGCAGCTGGCGGCGGGAGCCTTTCCAGCAGCACGATTCCCCCGGGCCCCGTCCCAGGGCTGTGACAACCCCGGGTCCCCACCGCCAAGGCGGGTGCCAGCGGTGCCTCGGGCGTGCCTTGGCTCCTGGCGGCGCCGGTGCCGCGCGGTGGCACGTGCCAGCCGCGCTGTGGGGACCACGGGGCTGCTCCTGTGCCAAAGGCAGTGCTCCCGGCCATCCCAGCCTGGTTGCCCTCCCTGGGCCTTGTGGAGGGTGCCAGAGCCCCGGTGCCAGCCCAGGCTGCTGCGGGCAGGTTGTGGTTTGCTCCCGGTGCCGGCTGAGCAGCTGCTGCGGCCTCTCCCCAGCACACGCGAGCCGAGCCGTGCCCTGGCTGGATAAACAGCCTCGTGCAGCTGCTCTGGCTGCTGTGGGACTCCTTTTCCCTGCTGGATCTTCGGTAGCAGGGCAGGGATGAAGGGGACGGCTCCAGGGTGGATTTTTGGCTGGGCTGGGAGAAGGGTGACATTACCTGGGTGCGCTTTGCAGCCTGGCGTGGGTATGACGCTGCTTCTCCCTCTTTGGTTTCCTTCTTTTCCTCCCCCCTTCCACGTTAGCACAAGTGCTGCCGGGCTTTAGTAGCTCTCGGGAGACTGAAGTCATCTGTTTACCCACAGAGCTGGCGTGCTTGGAGCAGCAGCTGCCCTGGCTTTCCCTCTCCAACCTGCCGGAGAGGTGCCTGTGCCGAGCGTGCCGTGACCTGCACCGGGGCAGAGCGAGCCTGTGGCTGCTCTGGGCTGCCTCACACCCCATCCCATCCCACCCCATCCCATCCCATCCCACCCCACCCCATCCCATCCCATCCCATCCCATCCCATCCCATCCCATCCCATCCCATCCCATCCCATCCCATCCCATCCCATCCCAGCGTGGGGCTGGGGTGTCCGTGCTGTGGTGGTGCAGGTGTAGGAGCTCCCTCCATCCAGAGAACTCCCAAGATGTTGTGTTTTGGTGGCCGTATCCAAGCACCGGTGCTGGATGGGCCATTCCTGGTGGCACAAGGACCTGCTGCAGCATTTACTGAGAGTTATTCCATTCCAGCATTGCCCGCCCTGGTATCCTGGCAGAGCCAGGTCTTGGCAGGGGTGAGCAGCTGGGTTTTGGGGCTGGCTTTGACCAGGAATGTGTGGGGAGGGTCCTGGCACCCCCATGAGGGATGTGGAAAGGGCAGCAAGTCTTGCAGGGACTGGTTTGCTCTCTCCCAGTGAATTTTTGTCTGCCACTTTAGAGCTGAAACAAAACTGAGACTCAGCTGGGATGGGAGGGAAGGTCCTGATGGGAGAGGGGTGGTGGCCACCCCGCAGCCAGGGGTGTTCCCCCCTTGGTTTGGGATGGACAGTTGCCTTTCCTGGCCAAACGGCAGGAGCCTGGACTGCTCCCAGGCTTCCAGCCCCTCTGTGACCCCCTTGAGGCTGTGTCCTGGCATGCTGTCACCCAGTGTGTCCCCAGCACCTGCTGTTTTGGGACTGGGGATTCCTATTGTGGGTGCCCATCCCTGCAGGATGTGCATCCCATGGCCACAACTGCCACAACCCCGTGCCGGTGGAGTTTTCCCAGCTAACCCTCCAAAATGGTTTTAATTGTCCTCCCCAGCTTTGCCCCTCCTTGGAAACGGGGAGTGCATCAGCTGATGGATCTGAGGGGCCACCAGCAGCCACCTGTGTCCCTGGGGACACCAGGGAGGGACCTTGGAGCGGGGAACATTTTGGTGACAGCCAGGACGTTGGGCTCTCGCTCAGTGTTTTACAGCCACGGTGGGACAGACAGAGCTGGGAGGGAGAGACTCACAGACAGCTGAGGGTGTGGGGCACACAGCAAATTGCCACCATCCCCTTCCAGCATGTTTCTGCAAAGGGGCTGACTTCAGTCGGCTGTGAAGCTTTACATCGAGTGATGATCAAGTGCTGATGGTTCCAGTTATTATCCTGACCAGGAATAAGTGTATATATATATATATATATATATATATATATATGTGGATGTATAGATGGATGTCTCCTGCCCCTCTCCTCATCCTCACTGCCAAACCAGCCACATTTTCTTCTCCCCGTCACTCCCCCTGCTCCGGGAGCAGGCAGCAGGAGTTATCCCGGAGTGAAAACACTGCAAAGACAAGGCCTTTCAGTTCTCCCTGGAGGCAGCGGTGCCAAGGTCAACCTGGTGTGGGGACAGGGCTGGATTGTCCCTGCTGGCCCTGCTCTTGGTGTGGGTGGCACCCCGGGGTGTCCCAGCTTTTCCCAGTGTGGGGCTCCCAGGGGTTCCTGGCTGTTCCTGGTGTGGGGCTCCCAGGGGTTCCTGGCTGTTCCCGGTGTGGGGCTCTGGTTGTTCCCAGTGTGGGGCTCCCAGGGGTTCCTGGCTGTTCCTGGTGTGGGGCTCTGGTTGTTCCCGGTGTGGGGCTCCCAGGGGTTCCTGGCTTTTCCTGGTGTGGGGCTCTGGTTGTTCCCGGTGTGGGGCTCCCAGGGGTTCCTGGCTGTTCCTGGTGTGGGGCTCTGGTTGTTCCCGGTGTGGGGCTCCCAGGGGTTCCTGGCTGTTCCCGGTGTGGGGCTCCCAGGGACCGGGGGGAGCCGGCTCTGCTGCCTGCAGACACAGTCCAGATGCTCCGGCTGCGGCGTCTCTGGAGGGGGAGATGAATTCGCTCCTGCCGTCTTCTGTTTTCAGTCCAGAACATCTGCACAGTAACTGGGAAATCTGGGCTTTCTCCTGCTTCTCAGCCAGGTCCTGTCAGCCCTTTCCTCTTCCAAAAAGGGGTTTGGTGGTTGTTTTTTTTTTTTTTCCCCTCCCCTTCCCGCTATTGCTTGTGCTGTGTAACCTGCTCCCTGCTGTGCATCCTGTCAGGGCTCTGCTTGGATTTTACTCCAGAAGGAGGATTTGGAGGGACCTCCCCATCTCAGCCACTGCCTGAGCTCAGGGATGCGGATCCCCAGGAGCAGATTTTCCTGCGGGGCTGTTCCCTTGTGGCACTGGGATCAGCCAAGCTGCTGTATCACGCATTCCAGTTTTTCTTTTCCTTGCTGATCCTGCATCCTGGAGCCTGGGTGCTGCACGCTGTGTGCTTGGGGCTGGACAACCTCTCCCAAAAGCTGGCACTGGCAAGCATTTGAGGCTGCAGGGTGGCCCCCACCCTGATCCCTGTTCTTTCCAGCAGTGAGTGGCTTGGCCAGGCTGGCCCTGGGCTGGCCAGGACAGCTCTTGGCTTGGCAATGTCCCACACGGGTGAGGTTTGCTCCGCAGCCGCTGGCTCGGGCTCCTGGCACGGCTCTGGTGGGTGCTGGGCACCTCCTTTTCCTTGCAGCTGCTTCCACCATGCCATGGGGACCCTCAGGAAGTGTCACCCCAATAAGTGAAGCCCTGGAGGAGGAGTAAATCCTGCTGTCATGTCCTTCCCCCCTTTCCCATGCAGTCTGTGCTCTCACCCTGACCTTCCCCACCAGAGCTGCGGGGTCCAGTGAGCCCAAATCGAGCTCCATCCTTTATCCACCCCTGCTCCTTCTCCTCCTTCATTCACAACGATTTCCTCCCTCTTTGCTCATCTTTTAGTCCTTTTGCTGTGCTCTGCCCCACCCCTTGCTGCCCTAGTTCTGGCTGTGCTGGCGCTGTGCCCCGTGCCCTCTGCTCGGAGCGGAAGGAAGGGCTCCAGGGAAGGATGGCAACGTCGGGGTGATGCCAGCAGGGGTTTGTCCTTGGCTTGGACAAGGGACTGACCCCTCAGAGGGGCTCTGGGACCATGGATATCATGGGTGCTGCTGCCCCAGGCGAGCAGGGCTCTTGCAGGACACAAAGAGACAGTGGAGGAGGGAGATGCCACCTCTCTTTTCACACTTTGGGGACCTGTGGACAAAATGCAAGTGTTGCTGCTCGCCCTTGGGCTCCCTGCTCCCAGAGGAGGGGGAAACCCTCAGGATGAGATGATTTTGGGTGGCCTTGAGGGCCAGCAGGCTACCTCGGGGGGTGGCTGGGCAGGGTGGCTGCGAGCTTGCCACCCCAGACACCTGGAGGTGACGTGTGCCCGCTGTCCCTGTCCTGGGGACGGCCACACAGAGCTGCCCTCACAGCTGCTGTTTCTGGCCAGCCCGAGGCCTCTGCACCGCAGCCACCACCGCCGGGGCCAGCAGCTGCTGCCCTTTCCCTTCTCGTTCCCTCAGAGCCGTGGGATGGATGGAGACAGGATGAGGAATCCCCCCAGCGTGGGCAGCAAGGCAGCGGCTCCATCCCTCTGGGGATCTTCCCTCCAGCCCCGTTCTCCTTCCGTTTAAAGCCGGACCGTGTCTCTGTGCCTCTGTTTGGTGGGCGGCTGTAAAAATAGCACTTGGTTCGAGTTAGGAGGGTGGCGGGGAAGGGCCGGGAGGGGGCCGGGGTGCAGGGGGAGGTCCGGTTTCTCCCTTTCCTGGAGGAATTAGGGAGGCCACATGCTGCCAGGAGTGTTTGGCTGGTAGAGGCAAGCGGAGGCTCCGAGGAGGCGAGCAGGCGTCCGCACAGATGGAAATTTGATCACCCACGGCTCAACAGATTGTTTGATTTATTTTAAAATCAAGCAGATGGCTGCAACAGGAGTTTGTTTAAGTTCAGCTCTGAGCTGGGCCAACGGCCAGGATACTCGGGGGTAGGCGTGCCAAAAAATGTTCAATGACTTTGGTCATCACCCACCTCTCCTCCTCCTCCTCCCTTCCCTCGCTCCAGCGCACACACCCGCTCCCCCTCTTATCACATCCTCGCCTTCATCTCTTGGCTCCTGCATCTCGCTTTGTCTCTCCCGGCGCAGCCTTGCCCTCCACTTTTCCTCCCCTTCCACGTGCTCCAGAGGGTTTAACTCTTCCCCAGCCATCCCCTCGCCCTGGTTCCCTTGTGCTGGAGGGGTGCAGTGGGGGTTGTCCCCAGGGGACAGAGGGAGAACCCCTATCCCCGGCCTCTCCCCTCGTGTCTGTCTTCTCTGGGACCAGTCTGGGGGGAATGGAGAGCTGTGGGAGCTGGCTGGATGCCCAGAGGGATACCCTGACCCATACCCTGACCCCTATGGCTGTCCCTCTGTGGTGGGGAGGGGTTTGGATGCAGCCTGGTGTCCCCCTACTGTGTCTCGAATTGGTGGCAGCCTGGATGAGTTGGGGTCCCAGCAGTGTGGGACCCCCATGGTGGGGTGTGAGGGGTGAGCTGGGCATGGAGCAGAGCCCCTGCTGCAGCCCGTGGTGGCTCTGGATGTGTTCCTGGCCTCGCTGCCATATGGCTGGCAGGGAAAGGGCTGGAGGAGCCAGTGGGAACAGCCTGGGATGTGCTAAACTGCTGTAAATGCGATGAGGCCTGCTGTGCTCAGGGCTTTAAATCACCCAGTGCCACCAGGCTGCCATTGCCTGGGGGGGTCTGACCACCCCAGGGTGGCACAGGGTCCCCAGCACGCGTGGCCATGTCCCCTCAGCCTGCCAAGGGCCATCTGGGATGTTCTCTGTGGCAGGGACAAGGAGCTCTCTGCACCTCCTGGGGCGAGTGGGTGGGATGCTCCAGGACCACCGGGCATCCTTGGTGGCCTTGGGATACCCCTGTGCCCCACAGCAGCTCCCAGCACCTCAGCAGGTTCAGTGCACCCTCTCCCTGCAGGTTTCCTGCTAGAGAATTGCCCATTCTCCCATTTTTGGGAGCAGGGCTGTGTGATGAGACCTCTCCCCAGCTCCCCTCTGCTCTCCACGGCGGCGGGCTGGGGGCTGTGGCTCCTGCTGGGAGTAGTGCGTGGGGCTGGAAGGGGTTAAGGCAGGCAAAGGAAAACAAGAGTGCTGCAGGGCCTGGGTGGCTGACAAGCCAAACAACTGTTTTTGACTCACTGTTGCTGCCTTGCCAAGTGCAATTGCTTCCACATTCCCATCCCCTGGCTGGAGGGGCGCGGGGAGATGTTGGCTTTTTGCGGTCAGGAGGGGAAGGGGGATGCCGGGGGAAGGGCTGGCTCTGCACTGCTTTTTCTCAGCTCTTCTCTCTTCAATTCCCCTCCCTGGCCAGGGGCAGGAAGGGGCAGGGGGTGATGGTGCCAGGGGGGTGATGGTGCCAGGGGGCTGATGGTGCCAGGGTTTTTCGGGCCAGCTTCTGGTGGAGCACCCCTTCTGCCAGACTTAAAGGTGGGAGAGGGAATGGAGGGGTAAAATGCACCCCCAGGGTGTCTGTCCTGCCTTTTCCTGCTGTTTGTCTGCAGGGAAGAACCTGAAAAGTGGCTCCTACTCTGTCAGGGGGTGCTGGTGGGTGTTGGGGGCCAGCAGCACCCATTTCCCCCCCTCCATCCCCTCAAGAGTGGAGCCCCACATCCTCAATGTCCCTATTCCGACCCTCCACAGGGATGGGGAGCGATCCCGTTGCTCAGAGATGGAAGTTCTCATGTGAGGCTGGGCCCCCCACCTTGCCTGGGTGGGGGCAAATCTGCCTGCAGCCCTTGGGGGACACACACAACCCCAATAAAATCCCCAGGCCTCCGGGTGCTGGTGCCGTTGTGTTGGAGACAGGAAGAAATAATTCCTTGGAGAAGAGGCCGGGGAGTTACAGCGAAGATTTGAGCTACTCAGGGCCGCTGCTTTGTGGAGTTAATTATCTTCTGAGTCTGGGTTTTTTGGGTGTTTTTGGAGTTGGTGGTTTTTGGTTCTTTTTCTTCTCCTTGGGATTATTTCTTGGCAAATGAGGCGTTGTTCTAAAGCACTGAGCTCTGCTCCCTCGGAGCTCCTGGCTGCTAAGTGCTGTGGAGGAGATCCTGGTCTTAAAAAAAAAAAATACAACACACCAAAAAAAAAAAAAAACACCCTCAAAAAAAGCCCTGCTGCTTTTGCAGTGTGAATATGGGGTCTGGGATCGCTCAGGAAGATTCTGTGTTCCTGGGGGTGTTTCTTTGGGGAAGCTGGAGCAGGAACCTCCTGTGGGCATGGGCAGCACTGGGATGGACAGGGGAGGATGTGGAGATCCTTGGAGGGGTCCCTGCAGGGATGTGAGCTGTTTGGTGTCCCCCACAAAGTCCAGCCTGGATTTGGGGTCTGGAAGGAACCCCCAGCATTTGGGAAGCTGTGAGGGTGCCCTGTGAGCTGACCCTTGAGTGAGAAGGGGGTTTATGGGGCATCTTGTGTGGCAGCTGTTTCCCCCTTTGGGATGTTGTGGGGTTGGGACATCGCTCCAGCATCACATTCCTGTCACCCTCTGGCTCTGGGGGCTCTGCTGCTGCCTCCCCCCACTTTGGAGAGGCCACTTCCCCCTCCTGACTGTGGAGAGGGTCTGACTGTGCTGGGACAGCCGGGACTGTGGTGCAGAGGGTGGCCTGGATGCTGTCGGACAAATGGGATGCACACCTGGAGCTGCTCCTGCGGGATCTGACTCCTCTCGCTGCTGCTGCTGTCCCTGTTTAATCGCAGCCTCGTTTGCTGAGTCCCAGGGGAGGGAAGCGGCAGCAGAGCAGGAGCTGGTGGTGCTGGAGGTGAGGATGGAAATCGCTTCCCCTGTTCATGCTGAAGGAAGGACCCCCAGAGCTTTACCCAAAACATCCCAATGTCCACGAGGGATGTGGGAGAGCCGGCACTGGTCAGACACACCATCCATCATCCCACCTTCAGGAGAGCTGCAGTCCAACCTCTGCCCCTCTCCTGAGCACCCACCACCCCGCAGGAGCCATCCACGCCACTCCCACCCCGCTGGCACCGTGTCACCAGGGCAAACCCCCCAAACTCTGCGGAGCAAACCAAAGGGCCCTCCCGGTGCGCCCCAGCCACAAGTGGCAGGGGATGCTCGTGTCCCCGATGTCGGACACCTTGTCAGCTCCTAATCCCGACATGAGAAGGCAATTAGGGGCCGGGATCCCCTTCCCGAGGCGGCAGATGGGGCGCGGTGCCGCCGTGGGGCTGGGGCTGGGGCCGGGGCCGGCTCTGCCTCCTAATGTGTTTGCAAATCCTCCCCAGCTGAGGGGATTAAAGCCGGCATCTGGCTCGCTTTAGAATATTAAAACAAAGGGAGTTGTAGGCGCCATGATCGGGGGCAGGCGAGGGAGGGAGCGGGGCCGGGGCCGGGGGTGCTGCTGGGAACGTCTGCAGGAATCCCCCCCTCCTCTCCCAGCCTTTCCACGAGGTTTTCCCTAAGGAATGAACCCCGCGGTGGGGCGAAGACGGCAGGGCACAGGCGGCAGCACCCGGGGAGCAGGGGGATGCTGGATGCTGGGGGCGGGCGGGCCGCGGGGGTGCTTTTTGGGGGGGCGAGGGAGGTTTCTCTCTGCTTTTTCCACCCCGTTGCGCTGTTCTGGAAGCGGCAAGAATTCAGGAAGCCGGCGTGCGGCGAGTGCCAAGTCAGGCTGTACCGCAGCCAAGCCCCTGCTTGTTTTCTCGTCTTGCTGGAGCCAGTAAGTGACCTTATTAGCTTAGGGGGCAGCTGCCTTATTAACACACATCTGGCGGCGAGGGGGCCGCATAGGCCCGATATTGTCTCCCTGCCTGCTCCCAGCGTGGCTGGGGGGGCTCCCCCCGTGGCTTCTGCCACCCCTCCCAGTAGCAGGGCTGGCATCCAGGCAGCACCACTGCCCCCCATCCCCCTGGGAGGGGGTTTATGCTGGGGGGGCAGGATTAGGCAGATGGGGTGTGGATTTGTTGGGGATTAATAATTTAAGGTTATAATCTGTGTGAGGTTATAATCTGCAGGGGAGGGAGGGGTGTGGGGTCCCCCACCAGCGTGGGGCCCGTGCTGCTGGCATTCCCATGAATGCTGCCCCATCTCCCATCTTCTGTTTTTTGGGGCACAGCATCACCCTGAGGGGTGGGATCACTCAGAGGGGCTGGACCACCCATGCAGCATCCTCACATCCCTGCCAGCAGCCGGGGTGGGCACTGGGATTTCCTTCTGGATTGGTGTCAGTGTCTCCTGCAGGAAGGAGAGCCTCTAGCATGTCGGCTTCGGGGCTTTTCCAGCACGTTTGGCTCTTGAAGCGGGTGGGTTCCCAGGAGCATGGGAGCTGGGAGGCTCTTGCTGTGCCAGGACAGGGAGCTGGGGGCTTTTTGCAGGTGTTGAATCACCCCAGGCTCTGCTCAGGGCTGCCCTGTGGGTGCACGTCCCATCACAACCAGCCATCATCCAGGCCTGTGCCAGTGTCCACCCTCACCCAGAGCTGCCCATTTCCTCTCCCTGGATGCAATCAGAGCCAAGCTGGGAGCACGCCTGTGCCACATCCCGCGACCTGGCACATCCCGGGGGGTGCTGGGCGCCCGCCCCCCGCCTCCACCACACAGGGATGCCCTTTGTCCTTCTTGGCGAGTGGGGGAACTCAGCAGCTCTTGGCTTCTCCCTTCTGTTTTGGAAATTCAAAACATTTGCAGGGCGGCCCACTCGCGCCCTGCCGCCACGGAGAGAGGCACTTGGCTGACTCCTCTGCTTTCCTTGGCCGCTGCTCCCTCCCGCTCACGCTCGGGGGGGTCTTTTCTCCACCTCCTCACCCCTCTTTTTTCTTTTCCCCCCTTTTTTATGGTGGTTTTTTTTTTTTTTTTTACTTCCCTATGCTGTAAGCTTGGAAAAACACCACCAAGCCTGCAGGAAGGGCCGCCGAGGGGGCCAGGAAGCAGAGCCCAGGGCAAGCGTGGTGCAGGCAGCGCCGGTGCCCGCTGGCCCCTGGCACTGACCTTGCTGTCTGCCGGGAAGGGCGGCTGTGCCGGGTGGCCGGAGCAGCCCCGCGCTGCACCAGCGCTAATGAGCTCTGCCTGAGCAGAAGGATTAATTAGCTGCTGGGAGGAGAGGGAGGGGGCATCCTTCTGCGGGGACTCCGGTGCCACCGGAGCCTGGCACGGCACGGCGCTCAGGGCTGCCGCACTGGCGGCGTTTTTGGGATGCTCCAGGAGGAGATGTGGCTCTTCCCGGAGCCAATGCCATGAGCCAGGAGAGGAGAGGGAATCCCAGTGCCACACTGGGAAGGTACAAGAGCTGCTGATCAATTACCCACTGTATTCTATTTTCCACCCCCCCCCAAAGAAAGCCTTGTAGGTTTTTTTAATTGATATTTCTGTGCTGTTGTCCCTGTGGGAATGGGAACCGAGGGTGTGACATGGATGTGTCAAATATGTCCTGTGGAATCTAAAATGACACTACAGGGGACAAAGTGGCAGCTGGCTGGGAGCTGTGTATGGGCAGGGCCTGGCTGTGTGCTGGGGGTCAGCCCTCACCCCAAAATCCCAAGGGCTCAGGGATGCTCAGGAGCGTTGTGTTGGGGACTGTCACCCTCCTGGAGGGGTGCTCCCAAGCTGGCTTGGGGCTTTTGGTGTCACATTTAGCTGGGTGGATTTTAGGGGGGGTGGCTGTGTGCCTTGTCCTCCACCTGCCCCTCGGTGCCCCTCTCTTCTCTGGAGAAGCAGACACGGGGCAGAGGTGACATCAGGAGGGCCCCGGAGAGACAAGCAGGGACATGGTGTTGAGGCCGGGAAGGTCGTGAGGACGCGGAGCTTGAACTTGAATTAGATGGTAATTGCGACGTGCCTAATTACAGGGAAAGAGCAAATCACTCCGGTGCTTCATAAAGTGTCTGACACGGAATAACGAGGATAATTAGCAATCAGACGGGAAGCTGCTGCCTCCCCGGCCCCCGAAAGCCCTGGGGAGCCCCGCTCCCCCTCCCCTCCGACAGCATCTGCCCCTGCCTGGGGTGGTTTGTCCCCCCCACCATGGGACATCTGCCCCCCAGCCCCGCCAGAATGGGACATTGGCCCAGCAAAGCCACCCGAGCTGGGGTGAGGCGCAGCTGGTGGCCGTGTCCCCTGCCCAAGGAGGTCTGGTGGCTGGGCCGGCGTCCCTCCCCACGTGTGTGTGTGTCCAGGTGTCCGTCCCCACGCGGATCCGTGTCCAGGTGTCTGTGCCCACACCCGTGTCCAGCTGTGCAGCTCGCGCCTGCTGCCAGCAATGCATTAATGCTGCCTGACGCTAGAGCGCACCAGAAGCATGTCGTGACATCCTCCCGGGGACACGGCTCCCAGCAGGGCCACCTGCCCCGGCCACCTGCCCCGGCCACCCTGCCGTGACCCCGGAGGCACCCGCGGCCACCCTGCTGGGGACCCCGGCTGGCTTTGGTGGCCACAGGGGACGTGAATGGGTGTCAGGGCTGGGACTGATGGTGCCTAATTGCACTTGGAGGGAGTGGGAGGGGTAGAGAGTTGTGGCACCCCAAAAATCCCCCCCGCCATCCCAGCCTGGCTGCTGTCACCCCTGGGGGACCGGGAGGAGGGCAAGGAGTGTCTGCTCCCAATTAGCTGCACTTTTGATGATGCTGCTGTTGGTTTAGGGAATGTGTCCCCACTCAGGGAGGCTGGGTTGTGCTGGGGAGCTGATCCTAAACCTCCTGTCCACCCATCCCTGCACCCAAAGGCTGAGCAATATCCTCCCTCTGGGCACGAAGGGACTTCCCAGCCCCAAAATGCCCCTGGCTGAGGAGTGCCAGGCTGCTTTGGTGACTTCACTCCAACTCCTGCTTTCCCTGGAGCCACCTCACTCCTGTCCCCCACCCAACACCAGCAAGGCCCATCCCTCTGTCCCCTTCCCAGCACCTTCTGGGAATCCCACAGCAGATCCCACCAGGATTTTTGGGCTGGTTTGCCGCTGGGTTTGCTGGGAGGGCTGAGCACACAGGTGCCGCCATGGGGATGATGTTCCTGGTGTCCCTGAGTGCTGGGGCAGGGTGGAGGTCACGCTTCCTCGTCTCCTACGTGCCTGTCTCCTTCCCTCCTCTCCTGCTGGCTTCTCCTTTTTTGTTTCCCCCTCTTGGAGCAGCTGTTCTCTAATAAGCTGTTAATGATGATACAGTAAGTAGGAGCAGAGAGTCCTGCGGGAGCTGCCACGATTTGTGTAATTGGCCTCAGAGGAGACAGAAGTATCTAATATTTACATGCCGGTATTAGTCCCCTGGGAGCCTGTCTGGGCTGGCACGGGAGGCAGCTCCCAGCCTCAACCTGTCTGCTCCCAGCTGATGGATCCTCAGATCTCCAGTGGATGGGAACTGCCGGCTGGGACTGGGGGGATCCCCTCCCCAAAAAAAAAGCTGGGGATGGCTGAGCATCCCCAGCAAA
This sequence comes from Anomalospiza imberbis, assembly GCF_031753505.1. Lineage (NCBI taxonomy): Eukaryota > Metazoa > Chordata > Aves > Passeriformes > Viduidae > Anomalospiza > Anomalospiza imberbis. The sequence continues at coordinate 18,961,119 of NC_089692.1, read as the reverse complement.
AGCTGGGGGGGGTTTGCAGGTGTTGAATCACCCCAGGCTCTGCTCAGGGCTGCCCTGTGGGTGCACGTCCCATCACAACCAGCCATCATCCAGGCCTGTGCCAGTGTCCACCCTCACCCAGAGCTGCCCATTTCCTCTCCCTGGATGCAGAGCCAAGCTGGGAGCACGCCTGTGCCACATCCCCCAACCTGGCAGCGGGATGTTTGTGGGAGCAGCGGGGTTGGGCTGAGCTTCCAGAGGGGAATTCTGAGGTTTGGGGAGCCCTGTGCTAGGGAGGGGTGGAGGCAGGAGCTGGGGATGTCCCAGAGTGAGTTTACCAGGGCTTTGACCTGGCTCTTGAGGCACAAACATGTTCCTGAGCTGGCTGGTGCCTGGAGCAAGGAGTGGCAGTAAGAGGGATGCTCGCCATGTGGCCACCAAGCACCCTCTGCCCTGTGCCAGTGGCTGGGGTGGGTCCCTGGGAGCTGTGCTCCTGGAAGGGCAGGTTTGGAAGCAGCGCTGTCACCGTGCTCCCAGTGGGCTGGGTGAGCCGTGGGGCTGGGCAGGGGCTGCTGAAACTGCCCCTGGTGATCTTGCCTGTAGAGCCATGAGGCCGGAATGCTGGGGGAAACTGAGGCACGGCTGGGGAAACTGAGGCACAAAGGGCTGAGGAGAAGCCTGCCTGCCCTCCTGCCAGCTCTCACCCTATGGCGTCTTGCCCTGGGCTCCATCCTGTGTGGACAGGGTGCCACCAGGGCTGTCCCACATCCCTCCGTACCCCGTGGTGTCCCCAGGGCTCTGGGGCTGTCCCCTCCTGCTGGGGGTCAGTCTCTGGCCAGGATTCCCTCAGCTGAGCTGAGCTGTTTTGGGATGCTGGGGCCGTGCTCACTCCAGTGCTCACGTTCCTGCACCCCCAAACCTGCAGAGAACCCCCAGAGGAGAGGGGAGGGACTGGCATGGGGGCACCAATGCTGAGCAGTGGGGCCAGGCAGTGGGTACATCCCAGTTCCCTGCCTGGGGTGGAAGCTGGGGGGTGCCATGGTCCCCCAACCCATCTCCCATTGCATACTGGCGTGCTGGAGGGGACCCCAGCCCTGTGGGATTGTGTCCCCAACCTTTCCCACCCAGATTCCCACTCTCCATTGCCTTGGCCACCCCGGAATGGTGGCTCAGTGCCTTCTGCAAGGGGAGGTGCCCATGCTGGGGGTGCCCTCCAGAGATGGTGAGAGGGATGTGGGGGGCTGATGTGGGGGGTTATTTTGTGGGGTGCCAGGCTGGGCACAGCTGTTCACCCCGCAGAATGAAAGGCTCAGTGTTTCCCAACTGTTTTCCAAAAGACAAGTGGGCAGCTTTGCTTTGGAGGTGGCCTCATCCTGCCCGCTGGGACTGGGCTGGGAGCCACCAGGACCTGGCATCTGTGGGGTCTGTGTGGGGGTTCTGTGGGGTCTCCAGGGGGGCTGCGGTGGGGAATGGCTGTGGGGTGGAGGTCGCTGAGCCCTGGCAGGGCCATCACATCCTGAGCTCGTGGCAGGATGGAGGCGCTTGGCTGGAGTCCTGTGGTTCCACGCTGGTGTGGCAGGGGTGAGGAGCTGTTGGCTTCTGTTCTTCCCTCCCTGCCTCCTTCCCTCATCCCTCCTGTCACCCCTCCATCCTTCCCTCTGTCCCTCCCTCCCTCCATCCCTTGTCGGTTGTCCTCCCTGCTCAGGACGTTCCAGCCTCTCTGTCCCTGGCTTCCTGCCAGCCCTTTCCCACACTCCCTAATCCCGGGCTCCAGCCTTGGCTGCTGATGCCCTGGGAGCAGCTGCTTCAATCTCCCCGAGGCAGCGAAACGGGACCTGGCCCTTGACCTCCCGGAGAATCTGAGGGGTGGCAGCTTTGGCCTGGGGACGGCAGGGGTGTCCCCAAGTCCCCTGCTGTGTCAGCCACCCCTTGTCCAGGGCAGAGCAGATGGATTTATGTTGGCAAGGGGTGCAGTGGGGAGCAGGGCAGCACCCCTGGGTGCTGGCAGGCTCTCATGGGGTGGAGGGGGGTGTTCACAGCCCCTCACACCCCTGTTCTGTGGGTGTTTGGGGGGGAGATCCCCCCACCTCCTTCCCTCCCTCCTGCCTGATCTGTTCAATCTGCTAAGCAGGGGAATAGTGCAGCCGCCATCTGTGAGCCTGCCAATAATGGGATTAACTCCTTCCCCTGGCCGGGCCGAGCCTGACGCTCGTTCTGGCACCCCCTTCCCGGGGTACCCCCTCCTCTTGGCTGCCGGGGGCAGCCAGCCTGCCAGGACACACTGCTGCTGATGGTCCGGGGCTGCCTGGGGACAGCCCCAGTTTGCCCTCCCGCAGATCTGAGCCACCAGCGTGGACTCACCTTCTCCTTCCTCAGTTTCCTCTCTCTTTCCCCTGCGTCCCTCTGCTTCAGTTTCCCCCCTCCTGCCTGTTTTCCCCTCTTCTGCCTCAGTAATACCCCATTCTGCCTCAGTTTCCCCTCCTGCCTAGCAGGGTGGATTTGGGGCATTCCAAAGGGCTTCCCTGCGTGGGAGTGGGAGCACGGGCAGTGGGAGCACGCTGAGCTGTGCGCGAATCCCTGCGTGTTTGTGGGTCCCGGTCTTTGAGGCAGAGGAATGCAGGACGCGAGCCCACCCACCCCCCTTCCCCCCGGGATGCTGCCCGGGGAGGGATGCAGGGATGCGGGATTCGAGCCCAGCCCCTCCCCACCGCCCCCGGGATGCTGCCCGAGGCTGGGGCAGAGGCGACACCGCACGTGGGGGGGGGTTCAAGGGACCCCCACCCCCAGCCCTGCAGCTTCAAGCCCTTTTGCCGGGGGCGGGATGCCCCCGCTAATCCTCTTAGGCTGCGCCCCGGAGCAGCTGGCGAGGCCGGCCCGGCCGCTGCCCATCCTCCCTCCCAACAGGTGCCCCCCGGCCCCCTCCCCGCCGGGGCTGGGCGGGGGGCTCGGCGCTCCCCGCAGCAGGCAGCCCCCCCTTCCCCTTCCCCCGGGGCCGGCCCGGGAGCGCTCATTAATTATCTAATCTTCCCTTTATGTTTAATTTACAGCCCCGCGCGGCTCTGGCCATATGCTGCTTTTGTTGTGTCTGGCTCTTTGTTGTGGCAGGCAGCGGGGGCTGGCGAGACCCCCCCCCCCCCCAGCCTTTGATCCCCCCCTCCCCTGCCAGCGCCACCCTCCAGCCACCCCCGCGGCACGGTGACGAGCCCCGCGGAGGGGGTAAGTGCCTTTTTCTCGGTTATTAATTTCCCTGACCCCCCCAGCTCAGCGCAGCCCCCACCCCCCCAGCAGTGCGTGCGTGTGTGTGTGTGTGTGTGTGTGTGTGTGTGTGTGTCCCCCGCCTCTCGCCGGCGGCTCGGGATGTGATCGCGCGTGTGCGTGTGCGCGGCGCTGCCTCCTCCCGCTGCCGCCGCCGGGGTCACCGCGCTGCCCGCACCGCGCCCCGCGCCGCGCCCCGCAGGTACGTGCAGGGCAGGCAGCTGCCTGTGCCCTCCCCTCGGACTGTCCCCCACGCCTTACCTGTACCCCCCCACACAGCCTGGTTCTACCCTCCATCCCATCCCATCCCATCCCATCCCATCCCATCCCAGTACCGCCCCTACCCCCGGTCTGCACCTCCCTCCTCTCTGCCTGTACCCCCCTCACACTTGTACCCCTCCATCCCCATCCTAAATGCCCCCACCCCCTCTTGTACCCTCCCACCCCTCTGTGCCCCCCTACGCACTGCCTGTGCCCCCCTCACCTGCCTGTACCCACCCTGTACCCCCAACCCCTGCCTGTACCCCCCTTGCTGTAGCCTCTCTCCCACCCCTGTCCAGCCTTGAGGTGGGCACCCCACCAGGATTGCTGGGGGGATAAACCCTCTACCCCCCCGGACTTGGTGCGTGTCCCCCCCCAATTTTGCTGGGTGTGTTTAGGGCACCTGCTGTGAGTGGGTGTGGGGGCACAGTGGGGGGACCCCTGTGGCCCCCTGACCCGTGCCATGTACTTGCTTGGGGGGGGGGGGGTGCTTGGTGGAACTTGCTGCAAACTTTGCGTGGTGCTGCCAGGTGCCTTCTGCACTTCCCGCTTTTTCCGTGCTTTTATTAAAAAAAAATGTTGTAAAATGGTGTTCCTGCACCCCAGCCGGCCCATACACAGCTCTAATGGGGTGCATGGCAGGCGGCACCCCAACCTGGGGGCTGCAGCGCACGCACCCACCCTTGGGGGGGTTCAGGTCTGGCTCCTGGGGGGCAGTAGGCAAAGGCTGGGGGCACGTGGCCACTGGCAGCACGAGGCTCTGTCTGTGGGTGATGGGGGACACCCCCTGGTGCTCTGCTGGGGTGCTCAGCTGGGATTTGTCCCCCAGTGAGAGATGCTGCTGGCCTGTGGGGTGGCCTGTGGGCTTTGTCAGTCCCGATGTGGGCAGGGGATGCCCAACCCACACCCCAGAGCTCGGGGCGGCACACAGGGGGCTGTGCTCGTGCTGTCTGTCTGTCCATCTGTCCGCACCTCCTGCAGCTGCTGCTGCCCGCTCCCTGCCAGCCCAGGGTGAGGAGGGCGGCTGCCGTGCCGTGGGAGGGTGGGTGCCAAGCCACCAGCCTGCCTTGGCCGAAGGAGCCGTGTGCCGGGCCAAGAGCTGGGCTTGGAGCGCTCCGGCAGCGGTGTAAGGTCACCGCGACCGCCAGCGAGGTGGCCCTGCCAGGGCGTGCTGGCTCCTGCGTGCCAGGAGCCACGAGGTGGTGGCAGGAGCTGGACATGGGGTCACCAAGCCACTGGCCAGGTGAACAAATCCCCTTTCATGGGCACAGGAGGCAGCTGGCTCTGCAGGCATCCTGCTGCGGGGCATTCCAGGGTTTCTGTTGGACAAGGGACTCCTTGTCCCCAGTGGGGTGCAGTGGCTTGGGGAACCCTTGTCCTAAAGGTGGGATATGGCAACAGGGGACAATGCCAGCTGCTGGTGTGGGCGATGACATGGGGGTGGCACTGGATGACCAAGGTACCTGTCCTGGCAGCAGAAAGGGAAACAGAGTGGACACCACCAGCACTCCTCGTCCTTGCATGTGGGGCTGGCTGTCCCCACGCAGCCCCATGTGCCATCAGGGTGAGCGGACTGGCCCTTTTTGGTGTTGTTTTCTGCCCACAAGGTGTGAGGAGCTGAGCAGAGGTCATGCCACCATGCCAGGTGGCCAGTGCTGCCTTCTGGCCATGCTTGTCCCCATACAAAGTCCCGGCCCCACACCGGGTGTCCCTTCCCAAGGAAGTCACCACAGCTCTGTGTCATGGCTAGTTCACTCTGCGTTTCACAAGGAGCCCCAACACGAGGCTGGGGCGCCCCCATGGCAGCCCTCCCCCTACCCGTGCCCCACCATCCCTGCCAGCTGGGGAAACTGAGGCAGCGGGGCAGGAGGCGGCTTGCCCAAGGGACCCAGTGCCAGGGCTGGGGAGAACAAACAGGATTCTTGGCACGGGCTGGCAGCGCCGCGCTCTGCCTGCAGGCAAGGGTAGCTCTTTGCTGGGTGTGCAGTTTTGCTGCTGCTTTGCACCCCAGCTCTGTCCCCTCAGGTGACACCCCCTCGCCTTGGCGCTGGTGAACGGGGCAGTTGTTCCCCCCGGCGGTGGCCGGTGCCCGGCGCTGTGTGTGGCGGGGCTGGCACGGAGAGCAGCTTGGCCTTGGCCCCCTGCCCGCTGCCGTGCCCTTTTCCAGAGGCAGCTGCCTGTGGGCATGGCTTGGCAGCTGTCCCTCCCGCGGGCTCGGCCGGGGCAGGACCCTGCTCCCCTGGGCTGCCGGGTCACCTCCGTGCAGGGTTGCAACACGCGGGGCCACCGCTGCCATGAGTTTGCAGTTGTCAGCTCAGCCTTGGCTTTTTCTCCCGGCTTTCTGTGCCAGCTCCAGCCCTAAAGCAGAGGGAGGGGATGAACAAGGAGCCGGTTCTCCCCAGCGTGCCGAAAAGTCCCGCTGGAGAGGCGCCCAAGTGGCGTCACCCCTTGTAGAAGCGATGTGTCAGCTCTGAAAGCCCCTCGTTCTCCACCTTGGAGCTGTGTGCGGGAGGGGGCCGTTCTGCCCCCGCTTCCAGGGCACACGGGAGCCCTCGGGGTGGTGACATTCCCTGGTCCATGCTCGGTTCCGGGCATCCCTCCCCTCCCAGCTCGCTTGCCAGCTAATGGCGCGGCTTATTCCTATGGCTTTTTAAGTGCTTAATGGCGCGCGGGGCTAATGATGCAGCTCCCTCTGTTCCTGCCGCCTGGATGGAGGGAGGGAGGGAGGGAGGGAGGGAGAGAGGGAGGGAGAGAGGGATGGTGTCGGATGGCGCTGCCCGAACCTCCGGGAATGGGGACAGGGACACGAGGAGGGGCCCAGCCTGTGCCCCGTGGAGCTGGGGCTGGGAGCGGGCGTCCTCCTGCCTCTCCTCCCTCCCCTGCACGGCTGCTCGGAGCAGTAATGTCACCATAAACGATATTTATCACGAGGTGATAAAAATCTATTTCCAGCGACCTCTTGGAAATGGCCCTCATAAAACCAGGCAGCAGACGGAGGCAGGAGGCAGACAGCGGGGAGGGGGCACGGGCAGGGAAATGGCTGTAATCAGCCACGGAACAGAGGCTGGATCTGCTGGGGAGCCGGCCCTGCCATTCCCGACCCCGGGAAATTGATGGCAGCCGTCAAGGCCAGAGGGCTGCCCGGGCACAGCTGTTGGGATGCTCGGGCATCCCAGGGCTTGAGCATCCTGGGATGCAGTATCCAGGTTGTGAAGGGAGGGCCAGAGGGATTTTTGTCTTTAGGTGAACAGGATGGGGGATTCTGTCCATCCTGGGGTGTTCCCAAAGTGACACCTGAGGGATCCTGGGCTGGAGTTGGTCCTGGAGCAGCAGATTGGGATGGGATAGCTAGGCTACCAGCTTTGCCTCCAGTGTTCCCAGCCATAGGGATGGCCCTCTGCACTGTCAGACACTGCTGGGTCACCCCAGTGCCCCCTGTGTCCCTCCTGGGGGACCACCATCAGTCCCAGAGCCCCCCCAGCTCCATCCCTTCAGTGCCGATGGCCAGGTGCTGATTCAGCATCCCAACACTAATTACTGAGCCCACAGTGGATCCTGGCCATAAATTCTCCATCAGGAGTGGAAAACCTCCCTGGCTCCTTTCCCTGCTGACCCGAGCACAGACTTGTGATCCCGTGTAATTCACTGGGGTGCTGAGTTGGCAGGAGGCATGTCATCCTTCCCCACCCAGCTGTGGGGTTCACTGTCCCCCAGGAATCCCTCCTCCCCGCAGAGGTCATTCCTGGCTGTGTGATGCTCAGCCCAGCTTTGTCCCCACTAGCACTAGGGACAGCCTGGGTGACCCCATTACCCCGCTGCACCCCAGGTGATGCTGCTGGTCTGGGCATTCCTGGGGGCTTTGCCAGGCTGGGGGGACAGAGGACACCTGGGCCACCTTTTTGGGGTTGAGGAGGTGGGATTTGCTCCTAAAAATGGGGACAGTGCAGGATCCCTCCTTGTTGTCCCCTGGGGGGAGGAGATTGTGAGGGAAAACAGCTCCCAGCTGCAGGGTCTAATCTGCTGCTCTGATGAAGAGACTTTAATCACTTAAAGTAATTAACCAGGTGGGGCATTGGCTGGACCCCCCCCACCCCACATGCCTGGGTGTGCCCTGCCTGGGGTGGCTCCTTTGTGGGGGGACATGGGCTGGTGACTGGCAGGGCTGGCTGGGCGTGCAGCTCCCAGCAGTGGATCCTCACAGGGCTGTGCCGGGAGGGGACAGCAAGGACGATGGGGACATCCAGGAGGATGGGAACATCATGTGCAGAGCCTCAAGATCCCCGTGGCCGCTCAGGGACTCGATGCCACCGCGGGGCTCTGCGCCCACCTGGCGCGGGGCGCGCGGTGACACGGCGGGGTGTGTGTGTGGCAGGTATTATCCTGCATTAAAGTTTCCCCTTGCAGATGGTTCCCATTTAATCTGCGGCTTAGGGCAGCGCCGGACCTGGCGGTAAGTCCGTCTTTAGATGGCAGGCGGGAGCCGGGAACGGGCGCTAAGCTGCCCGCGGGATGGAGAAGGGGGACACGGCGGATTGAGGGACACGGATTGGGGCTTTAATGCCACCGTGCCACAAGCTGATCGCCCAGCCGGAGCGTGGCCCCGGCTGGGATTGCCGTGATGTGCCCCTCCCCAATCCAAGAGGGATGGGGACCCCCAGATGTGTCCCCTCACCCAGCAGAGCTGACCTGGCTGCTCCTCCCTGCCTCAGTTTACCCCAAAGCACGCGGGGATTGGCACGTGTGGGAATGTCCCGAAAACTTGAGCCGCTGTGGGGTGGGTGGGGTTTTCCGGAGTGAAAAACCCCTTGTGGCAGCCTCTGGTTCCCATGGCAGGTATTTAGGGTGGCGGGGAGGGGACACTGGTCACAGACTGCCCGACAGCTCTGGAGCTGGAGGTGGGTGAGCTGTGCTGGGTTGTGGTGTCCCTGGGATGGGGACTGGGAGCAGGGGCTAGGGCCGAGCAGCTGCGTGTCCTGTGGGATATCAGAAGGATTTGGGTGGCAGACACCAAGCTGCATCCCTCCCATCCCAGCTTTGGGCCCCGTGGTCTCCAGGGGACCTACACCAGGGCTGGGGTGTGGTGACAGAGGGAGGTGGGAGCTGCAGAGACACCTGAGGCCAGGGAGTGACTGCCCCAGCCAGGGCAGTTGGTCTCAGTGTGGAATGGCAGCATTGCAGCTGTTAACTCTGGAGTCTAATGATGACAGCAAAGCCTCTGTGCTGCACAACCTTGAGGAAATCCTTGTGGATTTGAAAAAGCTGATTGTTCCCTGCGGGGCCAGGACCAGGAGTGGCAGTGCTGCTGCCAGCCCTGCTGTCCATGCATGGGTGGGATGCTCACATCCTCCTCTGCCTCAGTTTCCCTGCTTTGAAAGGAGGCTGAAGGGAACATTCCCCAGCCTGGCAGGGACTGGCAAACACGAGCTAGAAATGTCCCCACGGTGGGACAGGGACCGAGCAGGTCCCATCCTGCCCAGCCGGCCTGGTGCTGGGGTGATGGAAAGATGAGCATGGGGGCAGGAATTTTGTGTGGATGTGGAGCATTGTGGAACTCAGCAGTGTCTGGGCGTGGGGTGGAGGAGCTGACATCTCCACCAGCCACGGCTCTTCCCATAACCTGGAGAAACTGAGGCACGGGAGGTGACACGGCGTGGCCGCGGCTGCCGGAGCAGCGAGCAGCCGCCGATCCCCACGGCCAGAGCCCCAGAGGAGCTCGAGGAAAAGCCGGGAGCGGGCGGCTGCGTGCCCCCCGCCTCCCCCTCCATCACCTCCCTGTTCGCTGGCGAACAAATGTCTGTTCTTGCAAAAAAAAGAAGTGACAGGGGTCGGCGCAGCGCTTTCCACATGACCTGCCCGGGAACAGAGGACGTCTTTGTTAATCCAGCGAGCTGTCAGTTCAGCCTCTTCACAAAAGGCATAAACCACTTATTGCTGCTCTCACCCCTGACCCCGGATCCGCCTGCGCGCCCTCCATTGTGCCGTCTCGAGGAAGCTGGCAAACAATTTCGGCTCCGGCTCCCCCTTCCCCGCCAGCGGCTGCACGCGGGGGCCGCCGCTTGCCCCGCCGGCGTGGGGAGCCGCTGCGGGGGACCCCCCTACACACACACACACACACACACACACACCGCCTCCCCCGGCCGCATCTGCGCGCCCGCCGCCTCGCCTGGCAGCTGCTGCGAGGGGATGGGGGCTGCCACAAAGGGAGCATCTCCCTCCCTCCAGCCGTGCCTCCCTGCCGGGGCTGCCGGAGCAGCTGGCTGGAGCCCAAGGCTGTGGGGAGGGTGTGCTGGGTGCTGCGCCCCGTGGGCCCCCTGGCCGAAAGTCCTTAATGAGAGGGGACAAAAGCTCCTTAGGGTCCCTGGCTGGGACGGGCTGGGACGGCGGCTTTAGCCAAAGCGGCTTATGGCCCGGCATAAAGCTGCTGGGAACGGCCCAGCTCCTCGGGGCTGGTGTGGATGGGGTGATGCTTGTGCCACGCCAGCCTCAGGGTGCCCGGGGGGTCACACGGGGTGACAGCCGGGGGAGGGGGCTGAGCACGTGCCGCTCACCCTGTCCCCTTGAGCCCAGCACCCGGACCCCGCGGCGGGGCCGGTGTGCGCCGGAGCAATTAGATGCAGTCACTTTGGGGCTATATATAACCCAAATTGCTGCCTGCAGCTTGTTAGCTGCTGTCAGAGCCGCTGCGGCCGTGGCGCTGAGGTGGTGTCGCCGGGGGTGGGTGGTGGGGGGGGCTGGAGAGTGACGCAGGGACCTGCTGCTCCCCGGGGATGGGGCATGAAGGGGACTGTGGTCATGCTGGGATGGCCACAGGGTCAGACCCTCGCTGGGGATGGGGTCCTGGGAGGATGTGCTTCACCCCATGCGTTGCACCCTGGCTTCTGCTCCATGTGGTGCAGGGCGGCTGCAGTGACACGCAGGGGTCACAGCCAGGCCTGTCCCCCCGTCCGCTGTTCCCAGGGCTCGTGGCACAGCCTGGTTGAGTGTGCTGTGGCATGGGGGGGGCCACTGGTGTGTCCCTTGCCCATGCCACTAGTGTTTCCAGCCTCGTCTGCCCTTGTGGCATCCAGCCTGACCACAGTCTCCAGCCCCTTCCATCCGTGCCAGTTCCCGCCTGGACTTGCCGGCATGTCGCGGCTCTGCTGGCACACACCGGCCCCCGCGCCGGCGAGGAGCGCGGCACCTCGGGCTGTCTGGGGGCAGCTGCGAGATGAGTGCGAACATATTGTGTGGGCTCCTGGAGCAGGCGTCACGGTGTCGCTGCTGGAGAGCGAGCGGGAACCGCAGCCCTGCCGTGACAAACGGCTCCGGCACAGCCGCAGCCGTGCCCACGCGGGCGCCGCGGCGCAGCCGGCACCGCCGCTGCACCAGGACACGGAGCGGGGATCTGGGTGGGCAGTGATGCTCATGGGCAGACCCTCAGTGCGCGGTGTCACCTGCCACCACTGTGACCCATCCCTCCAGCTGTATGAATTTCCTGGGGGGCCATATCCCCATCTTGGGAAGGGTTAACGGCACTGTCTCTCAGTCTGGAGCCTTTTGTTTCTTTCCCTTTTTTTTTTCCCCTTCCCCTCTTTAATGAGGAGTTAGCACAGCTGTAATTGTAGGTTCCAACTTTCTGCCAGCAAACACGCCTGAGAAACTTTAAATACGGTGGAGATGCATGGACCCAGCCACCACGCCTCCTGTGGGCACCCATCAGGGCCAAGTCATGCCACCAGCAGGGTCCCCAGCCCCCCAGGGGCACCCCAGCCTGCTCTGTGGGAAAACCCTGTGTTTTCAGGCTGCTGGGACAAGGATGAGAAGGGCAGAGTCTTCCTGGAGGGAAGAGCAGCTGGAGCGGCCTGGGGGAGCACACGGCAGGGGCTGTGCTGTGATAAAGCCCCAGCAGGAGCCAGGGGGCTGGAGGGCCTCAGCGACAAAGGGAACTGGGGGGAGCCTGCTCCTGCAGCCCTCAACACTCCAAAACCACCTTTTATCCTGAGCGCCACCCCCCTGGCCTGGGGGGAGCCGGGGGACAGCAAGGGTTTGTGTCCCCCAGGCCTTACAGACAGCGCTCTCTGCATCCCCTGGAAGTGCCCCTCTGTGCTGGACATCCTCCTCACCTCATCCCTTGCTCACTCACCGGAGCTGGCATCAACGCTGTGCCAAACCCCGTAGCCGGTGCAGCTGTGCCGGTGCTTGCCAGGCTCCGTGCGCGCCGCCTTGCCAGGTTGATGCCAGCCAAGAGCCAAAGATTGCATCCACCCCCGGTGCCCTGGCTGCTGGCAGCACAGGGGTTTTCCGGGGTGCTGCCAGCCGGGAGGGTGGAGGTTGGGGTGGTGCGGTGGGGGCTTTGCCGTGCCCGCGGCATTCCCGTGGGTGGCATTTCCGTGGGCGGGTGGCATCGGCGCTGCGCACGCCGTAGCCCATCCCAGCAGCAGGCGAGGCGGAATGGGGAAGCCACGATTTTGGGTGTCCCGAAGGCACAGGAAGTGCGCTGGCGTGGCCTCCTGCCCTTTGCTTTCCCACTCCACCACTGCCATCCCAAAGCTGGGGGCAGAGCTGGGAGCTGCAGCAGGTATTTAGCCCAGTGATGGGAGCAGAAGGAATGTGTCCTTGGCAGGGAGGGACACACTGGGGACAGGGGGAACACTGGACATGGGGACACTCTCCTCTGCCCTTGGTGGCACTCTGTCCACAGACTTCCATGCTGCCTGCCCTGGGCACCACGCCAAGGGCAGGGGGGCACCATGCTGGTGGTGTGGGGCACAGGTGACACGGCTGATGTGGTGTCTGGCAGTGCCTCTCTATGCCTGTCCCTGGAGGCCACCAGCTCTGTTTTGACTCCCCTTGAACTTTCCATGTCCTTCCTACCAAGAAGCTGCTGGGGTAGATGGAGACAGATGCCACCCAGGAGGGGTTTGAGTAGTGTCCTGTCATGGGGCCATCCCTGCCAGCTCTGCTTGGAGCCTTTGCCCTGTGGTTTTGTCACTTGTGGAGCTAACCTGTGTGCCAGCTCCATTCTTCCCATGTTAATAACATCACATAACAATGTCACATTGCTGTCACCTCGCTGCACATCTACCCCTGACCTGGATGTGCCTGAGGCTGTGCCCTGTGTCCCTGATCCCTGTTGTGGATGTCCTGGGAGCTGTTTCAGGCTTGTCCCATCTGCGTGTCACGAGCGGGCCGGCCTCAGCTCAGTGCAATTCGGCAAGCACAGATCCTGGTCCCCTCTCTCCATCCCTGCAAACATGTGGAATAAACATCTCCCAGAGCCAGGAGGAGCTGAGTTTTGTCTCAGTGGGACATGGGGGATCTGCCAGCTCTCCCCTCAAATTTCAGCACTTGGTGGCAGAGCACACTTCCCTCCTAGCCTCTTCCCAAGCACCTCAGGGTGCTGCTTAGCAAATTAGCACCCAAATCAACCTGCTCACCTCTAATTGGGGTTGAGTCTTTGAGGACGTGGCTGGGGAGGAAGGCCCCCGCTCCGAGGGGCTGCCGCCATGCTTTATCTGGGTGGACAGATCCCTCCTAATTGAGCAGATATTCCGTGTTCGCAAACAGATGGCTCCTTTGCATCAATTATTCCTTATCTGTGTAACCGGGAATGATTTGCTGACAGATAGTGCCGGTTAAAGTTAAAGCAAGGAGGCGGCCGGTGCTCCGTGCGGAGCCTGGGGGTCCCAGGGGACACGGGTGGTGAGGGGGGGGTGGGATCCCGGCTGCCCTTGGGCAGGTGGGACCCATCTCTGGTGCCTTGGCATCTCAGCATCCCTTGGCAGGAAAAGAGAGGGGGTGGGGGCTGCTGGTGCTGTGGGGCTGATGGGTGGGTTGGGGTGTGGGTTGGGGTCTGGGGGGCTCCTTGGGGAGCAGGAGGGTGCCAGCCTTGGCCCAGCTGTCAAAATCCACTTTCCCCACCAAGACCCTGGTCTGCGACTTCCCAGCTACGTCTTGCCCAATGCTGCTGTGACACATGATGGGGAGTGATTAATGCTAATTAATGATTAGTTGCTCCGGGTATCAAAGTGCGCCCCAGCCTTTTCCCATGCCCACAGGTAGGGGATTGCTGCCTGCTGCTGCTGGTGGCATTGTCCTGGGAGGAGGAGCGGTGGCATGGCCTCCCCCCTGAGACATCCCTGCCACCTCCAGGGATCCCACACCAAGCTGTCAGGGATGGGGACTAATCCCTGGGCTTGTCCCCTGCTCGCTGTGAAAGTCACCTTCTGTTAATCACTGGGAAAGAGAAGAGCATCCTGCCATCACCGGGGCAGCCAGTGGCACCCCGCCAGTTGGGGCTGGGACATGGTGGCACTCGAGGACTCACGGGATGTGCCAAGCGCTCGCGGTTGTGCGGCGCTGCCATATGGATTCCATAAATTAAACCTTTCCAGGAAGCAAACGGTAAATTTATACGTCCGCTCGTGTGCGTGGCTCATTGAGTCTAAGGGCTTCCCAGCAAAGCACCGACCATCCATCTCCATGTTTATAGGAGTAATCCTGAGAAAAAACAGGATCAACATAAAATCCTCACCATGGTCCTAATGTCCCCAAATCAGGCGCACGGTGTCCCCTGTTGGTGTCACCTGTGGCAGGGGGAGGTCACCTGTTCTCCACCATACCCAGGGTGGGCACAGCATCCTGTGAACCTGGGCTGTCCGTGTGTCTTTCCCAGGGTGGCACAACAGTACTGGGACGAGTGTGGTGTCACTGGCTGTTGCTTTATTAAAGCTAAACAGGAGCGGTGACAGCCCAAGCTGTGTGCCGGGGCAGGAGGGTGACAGCTACAACAAACCCCAGGCCACAGCAACGCCCAGGGCTCGAGGAGGGGAAACTGTCCCCAAACAAGGCACAGTGGGAATGCCATCCCCATCCCAGCAGCACGTTTCCCTCGCCCGCCTGGCAGGGAAGGCGATGGGGGGTTGTTGATCTCGAGTAAACACTGCCCGGTTGAGTAATCGGGAGCTGCCTAACCGGCCAGCTGCCGCCGGCGGGCGAGGGGACGCTGCTTTGATTCATGTCCTCACCCCCCCTGCAGCCTTTCTTGTCTGGCTGTGCTGGGAGCCATCGGCCGGATCCAGCTGTAGCCCCACGGCGCGGGCTGGCGTGCGGCTCCCGTGCTGGCCACGTGCACCGGCCGGCAGGAAAACAAAAGCATCTTGTGTCCGTGCGCCCCGAACCCCCCCGTGCCCCCCACCCGGGCCGGCACTGCTCCTACCGGGAGAGGCAACGGCGCTGAGTCTCTGTCCTGCTTCTCTTTCAGGCGTCCTCTTCGTCCCTGGAGACAGCCGCCACCAAGCCTGTGGCCGGTGAGTCCCGGCACCGGGTGGCCAGCGCTAGGGAGAGCCCGGGAACGGGCAGCACTGTCCCGGACATCGGCCAGCGGACGCCTTTGGATGCGGAGGGTGCGGACGCTGGAGCCACAAGTAGGTGATGCGGGGGGATACTGGAGGGTACTAGGCTGCCATTGCCAAGGGATGTCCCCAGTCCCACTGTGGGGTGACCATCAGCCCAATGTGCTCCTTGGGACTCCCGGTGAAGGCTCATGCCCAGCGGCTTGGGGTTGGGATCCAACAGCCGCAGCCCCGCTGGGAAGGTGACCCCGACAGCACCGCAGTCCCTGCCCGCCATCCCCGGGGCCGTGAGTCAGACTGTGGGTGCCACGGAGAGCCGCAGTGTTGGGCTGGCTGTGCTGGGGAGCTGGGGAGCCCCCGGGGCTGGGATGGACCGCGGCTCCAGGTACTTGGCCGCCCTGTCCGTCAGGAGCAGCAGCATTTTTAGGAGAGGTATCACGCGTGCTTCCCGCCTGCCGCCTCCCTGGACCGGCTTGTTTGCCAGTCCTTCCCGGCGGGCGCGCCGGGCCATGTTGTGCTGGGCCATGCCAGGCTCCTTTGATCCGGTAACAACCGCCGATGCCGGTTCCTGGCGTTGGGCTGGGAAGAGTCAGGAACCGCAAGGTGCAGCGGGCAGGAAGCTGAGGCAGGCAGGGAGAGGCAAGGGGCAGCCTGCAGGGCCAGGGGGCTGCTTGGGGGTGAGGATTTGTGACCCCTCACATTCCCTAAGAAGGATACTTCTCAGGAATGCAGTGGCCCGTGTCACCCATCGATCAGCCCCACAGGGATTTGGTTGTGGTTGGTTTGGGGACCCTGCAAGGCGCTGTGTCCCCCGGGGGGGCCAGGATGCATTTACAAGCTGCTCACAGCCCAGCCGGCAGTGGTGTGGAGGCAAGCTGGGAGCCGTGGCCTGGAACGGGCCCGCTGGAGTCAGCCCGGGATTTATTACCCTGCCAGTGGCTGCCGGGCAAAGGTGACAGTGACTAATGGCTTGTTACACGCCTGCCACATCTCATCTGCGTGCCGCGTCCGGCTGCTGCGCTCCCAGCCCTGCTGTGCGTGCAGCCTGAGCTGTGTCCCTTCCTGCGGGGGACACAGGGGTGACCCCCCCTTTGCCCCTGCGGGTACCTCGGCCAGAGAGGGTGACAATGACAGCTGGACAGCTTGGCATGGGATCTATCCTCGTGCTGAGCATGGAGACCCACACTGTCAGCGTTCCTTGTGGCCAGGCAGAGCCCGGCTAGCATCTGGGGGAGCACCTCAGTATCTTGGGGGTGGTGACACATCCCAGGGTGTCCTGCTGAGCTTCGTGTGACACACGGGACTTCCCAGTGCACAAAACCCCTTTGTGGTTGCCAAACCATGAGGCACTGCTCTGCCAGCACGGTGTCAATCCCATGCCAGGGTGGCTGGGCTGGGATGCCGAGGGGATCCTGCGTGCGTGTCCGAATGGATGCTGACGGAACCACAAATGCATTCACCAGGAAAATTAAAAAATTAACAGGCATTGGCTCGCTCTAGATTAGTAAAGGCAGGAGATAAAAGCGGCTCTTTATACCTTGTGAGAATTGCTGATAAGGGCATTTGTTCCTCTGTATTCTTTAAAAAGAATGCAATAAAAATTTAAAATAGAACGGGAAAAGGGAATTGGGGGGGGAGAAGCACGAGGAGGGTGGGGGGGAAGCACGAGGAGGACTGGGGGGGTGGCGGGCAGCAGTGGCACCGCGGCAGCACTGGTGTGGCGGGCACTGGGGCCTGTTGGAAGAAGAGGAGGAGGATGGAGGGGATGCAGAGACAAGGGTGAGCTAGAAAGGGATTTTGGGGGATGTGTGTGTGGTGGCATGGCATTTTGTTTGGGGACGGCTGGGTGTCCCTGTCATGGCCTGTGTCTCCTCTTGCAGAGATGCCAGTTCATGGCTGGCAGTGCCAGGACAAGATTCCTCACTGAAGCCTCCTTCCTGCCCGAGGGAGGTAGGGGTCCGGCCTGTCCCAGCCAGCTGAGCCTGTCTGGCACGTGGAGCCGACTGGTGTGGCCGGTGAATGATGGGCAACTTCCTCCTGTTCGAGTGGGCTGAGCCCCACCCCACTCGTGTCACTGATGTCCCCAAGCCCGGGTGATGGTGGGATGCCACAGGGGTGACCACCACCATCCCCACCTGGGAGGGACAGTGCTGTTCCCTCTCCCACGCCTGGTGCAGGGGGTGCCTGGGGCATTGGGGTGCCCCGAGGGGGATGCCCTGGGAACACCCCTTATTTCCTCAGGGTCTGGGCTCAGGACCACCCTGGGTGCTCACTGTGCTGGGCCGCGCTGCCACCCTTGAGCCCCAGGGTATCTTGGAGCAGTTTTGGGGTGGGGGTCAAAGGCCTGGATCCCACCCCAACCCCTTGCCCCCACCAGTGCCTGGCACAGGCATCCCCCCATCTCTACATCTGGGGCGGGGTCACCTGTGCGCCGTGATCAGGAGTGACACCCCCATCACCCTAATTCTTGGCACGCCGTGGAAGGACCGAGACCCCGCGGGACCCCCCCGCACGGGGGGAACCCCCATTCCCGGTGAACTCCCGGTGGTCCCGGGTGCGGGGGGTTCCGCCCCCTGCCCAGCATCCCTGTTTTCGGAGCGCCCCGTGCCTCGCTCCCGGTGCCCGCCGCCCCCGCCCCCGCCGCCCTGCCCTGCCCTGCCCGGCCCGGCCCCCGGTGAGTCACGCTCCAGCCGTGCGGCTCTCGGGGCGGCGGGCGGGCGCCGAGGGAAGCAGGAAGCGGCGGGGGAAGGCTCGGCACGGCTCGGCTCGGCTCCGCTCCGCTCCCTCCGGCGCTGCCCATGGAGGAGCGCAGCCCCCGTTGGACAGCGCGGCCCGCGGGTGAGTGACCCACCCCCCAACCCACGGGGACCCCCCCCCACCCAGCAGCGCCGTGGGGAGGGGGCAGCGGGGTCCCCCCCGGGGGGCAGTTGTGCTGGAGGGGTGGGATGGGGCTGGTGTGACCCCGCCGCTCGCAATCCCCGCCCCAGCCCCTCTGCTGGGGGGTTCTGGTGTGGGGGATGGAGGTCACCCGGGGGTTGGGGGACTCTGTGGTGTGGGGGACAGAGAGGTCACCCTGGGGCTGAGAGAGACTGTGCTGTGGGGGATGGAGGTCAGCCGGGGGTTGGGGGACCCCATGATATAGGGGGTGGAGGTCGCCCTGGGATTTGGGGGCGCGGTTGTTTGGTGAATGGAGGTCACCCTGGAGTTGGGGGACCTCACGGTCTAAGGGGCAGAGGTCGCCTTGTGGTTAGGGGAACGCATGGTATGGGGGATGGAGATCACCCTGGTTTGGGGAACCCCGTTGTAAGGGGAGCAGAGGTCACCCTGGGTCTGGAGGAACCCATGGTTTGGGAGACCAAGGTCACCCTGGGGTTGAGAGACCCCATGGTTGCCCTGGGGTTGGGGTTCCCTGTGATGTGGGGGATGGAGGTCACCTTGGAGTTTGGGGACCCCATTGTGTGTGGACTGATGTCACCCCAGAGTTGGGGGATCCCGTGACACAGAGGGTGGTGGCCAGACTGAGCTTTGGGGGTCACTGTTGTTTGTGGGATGGAGGTCACCCTGAGGCAGGGGGACCCTGTGGCCTGGAGGATGGGAGTTGCCTTTGGCTTGGAGGCCCTTACTGTGGGAGAAGTGGAGGTCGCCCTGCTGGAGGGGTACCCCATCAGGGGGGGGACAGAGGTCTCCCCAAGCTTCAGGTACCCTGTGATGTTGTGGACAGAGGTCACCCTGGCCTTGGGGGACCCCGTGATGTGGAAAATGGAGGTTGCTTTGGAGTTGGGGATCCAGCTGGGGAATGTTGTGGGGAGATGAGACCCTCTGGGTTCTGTGGCCTCAGGGTCTGGGGCCAACTGAGGTGCTCAGTCCCCATGACCCACATTCCAGAGAGACCCTTGGGGTCATTTCCCATGGCTGGCAGGGCACCGGGTGGCCCTGACCTTGACCCTTCTCCTTGCCTTGGTGCCTATCCTTCTCACAATGCAGGCACACAGGGTGCAGCGTTGAGACCCTGCCTCAGTTTACCCACCAATATTTCTGGACACCCAGGACCGCCAGAGCTGGGGAGGGACCGTGTTGCTGACTGAGCCGGACGTGAGGAGCCTGGGCACCGCACCCTGTGCCGGGGTGATGCCGCGGCCCCGGCGTCTCGCCTGCCTCCGCCTTTAATGCCCTGCTCCGTGCTGGCTCTTCCAGCCCTGCCTGTGCTGCCTGCCGTGCCCTTCGCCCTGGGGCCGCTGGCTCACCATGCCCTGCCGTGTCTGCTCGGCATGGTGACATGGGTGCCAGTCCCCAATGGGTGGCATCTGTCAATTGAGTGCCCCATTGGTAGCATCTGTCCCCAAGCCCTGGGCAAGCGCCCACTGCCAGCGCTCGGGGCAGCAGGGGGGAGCGCCATGCTCTCTTCATCCCCATCCCCATCCTCCTCCCGTGGCGGAGGGCACAGAGCTGTGGGCGCCGCGTGGGTGCCCGCTGGGCCACGAGCAGGATCCAGATCCAGGGAGGGAGTTAATGGAGGGAGAAGGCAGCGGGAAGCCAGCGCCTCTTCCTGCAAGGGCGCGCGTGCGCCGGCGAGCACCGGGGTGAGCCCGTGTGGTTTGTGGGTGTGAGTGAGCGAGGCGTGCGCCCGGCAGCCTGGTTGTGTGACCTGCCGGGGAGCACGATGGGCACGGCGCCCTGGCAGGGCTGGCCGGCCACGGCCAGCGGGTCTCACGGGGCTGGGGGGTCGGCGTGCAGGGGGGGCTGGCCGTGAGCACACGCGTGCCTCTGTGCGTGACCCCGCGCTGGGGGCACGCCGGGTGCGTGTGCCTGCACGTCCCGGTGCGCATCCCGGTGGGACTGCGCTCCTGTGTGCGCACACGGGGCCTGTTCTGGCCGGTGGAGGGGGGTGAGCGTGTTGGCTGCAGGGCAGGGAGCTGCAGCGAGGAGATGGTGGCTTTGGCGGGGGGCCAGGCTGCTGTGGGGCACAGGGAGGGTGCTGAAGGACGCAGGACAGTTTATTCCTTCCTGGCACGCCGGTGGCTGGGACAGGGGTACAGGCTGGGGGGCAGCTTGAGGAGGGGGTGTTAGTTTTAATGTTAGTTTTAATCGCTGCTCCTCTGTTTGTTCCCAGCCCTCTCCCTCACCCTGCTGTCTGGCCCGTGGGAGGTTGAGGCCTGGAGGGGCTGTTCCTGGGGGGTTTGTGGCTGTGCCAGCCGTGTGGGAGGTGGTGGTGCTCTCTCCAGCATCAGGGCACGGTGCCATGGGTCACACCTCTGTCCCGGAGCCCTGGCACCGCCGCCAGCTCCGGGTGTAAGGCATGGCCTTGCTGTGGGCAGCAGCAGATAGCCCCTGCCATCACTGCCCAGTGGGGGCACCCAGCCCAGACCACCGTGTGCTGGCAATGCTGGGGTGCATCACCCACCTGTGGGGTGCTGGGTGCCCCCGAGGGGCTGTGGGGCAGCCCCGCTGAGCCCCGAGAAGGAGCAGCCGGGACAGAGCTTGGCCTGTGGCTGCTGCCCGGGCAGGCTGCCAGGGGGATTGCCCTTGAACTGGCCCTTGCCATGCCTCGTGCTTCATGCCCCGGGTGCCCCACGTCCCCCCCATGTCCCCCCACCCCGGCACCCCACTGCCTGCCGGCGGTTGCACCGCGGGGCGGGAGGAAGCGCCCCAGAGCTCCCGCGCCCGTAACGGCGGCCGCCTTATCTCGGGGCCTTCTGGGCCCCCCCACCCCTTATCAGCCACGGCCGTTGGCCCTGGCTGGGCTCGCAGCCCCCCCTCGGCCCCCCCAGCCCCTGCGGGGTCAGCCCTTGGGGGCGGCCGCTTGGCAGCCTGCCCCCTCGATCCTTTTTGAAGTTTCAAATCCATTTAAGTCAAGAGGAGGGAAAGTTATTGCCTCTAAAGCCCCTTGCGTTGAGCAGTAAATCCTCTTTGCTGGGCCAGCGCCCGCCTCCGAGCACCCGGGGGACCGCGGGGGTGACTCCCGAGGCGGGGTGCAGCCTGAATGTGTGTGTCCCCAGCACCCTGCAGGCGGGTGCCTTGTGTCGGGGAGGGAGTGGGAACCCCAAAACACGGTCAGTGTGGGGTTGGGGTTCCTTTGAAACCCCCCGGCTGAGCAGGCAACAGCATCACTGCTGCTTGCCCACCATTAGCTCACTGCCTCCTTGCTCACCCCGATTTGGCCCAGAAAAGGGGGTTCCCCTTGTGACATCAGTACGCTGGTGTCCCCAGCAATGTGGCACAGCACCCCCCCTGCTGCCGTGCACCCTCTTTGAGGCCGATGCAGCAGGAGCGGGATGTGCTGTCGGCACGCTGGCGTGTTTTATTTGATTTCCTTTCTCCCGAGCTGGCAATATTTAAATATTAATGCCTGCCTCTAATTGCTGGGTCAGAGGAGCGGGGCGGCGCGGGAGCGGGTGCAGGGGCGGCTGAATTTGTTGTCTCGGGGAGTGTTTGCCGAGGAAAAATGTTTGTGCACACACACATAATTTTACTCCCTTGGGATTTACTTGGCCTTGGGAGTGGTGCGGGGGGGGGAGGCTGAGCTGTGATGCCACCGGGCCATCATTTTGCAGCAGGGCACCCACCCCCCGCATCCGGGGGCCCTTCTCCCGCGCCCGCAGAGGGATTGTTAATAGCAGGGGAGGGGGGTGTTTTATTTTCTCTCCAGGCAGCGCGGCGTCAGATGCTTGTGTGCTCGCTTCCTGTAATAAAGCGACCGCCGGCGCGCTTGTCACCTGCTCTCTGTTGTGCTGCCAAGCGCAGACATGCCGCTTCTCGCTGCGGGCCCTGGCGTGCTCCCCGCTGCCGCCGCCGCCGCTGTGCCCGCCCCGGGCGCTCGCCCCGTGCCAGCGCGGCGGTAGCAGGTGTTTGGGCAGGGTGTGATGGTGCCTGTTGCCGCACGCCCCGTGCGGGCGGGGGCCGTTTAACTGTTCCTCACCGCGGCCGTGCCCCCTTTGACGCCCTCCCTGCTTGGCACGGGGGTGTCCCGCTCCCCTGCGAGCGTTGGCGCTGCTGTTCCCCCGCGTTGGGGCTGCGCCGTGGCAGAGCCAGCCCAGCTGCAGGCAGGTGGCTGCGGTTGTCCCCAGCTGTGCCGCGCAGTTGGAGCGGGGAGGTCCGTGCAGCGTGTGCCACGCAGGGGCTGTGCAAGCTGCTTTGGCACTGCTGTTGCCCACCGTGCTGTGCTGTACCGTGCCGTGCAGCTGGCTTGGACACCAGGCTGCTGCTCGCTGTGCTGTGCAGCCGCCTTGGACCGTCCACTGTGCCATGCTGTCCCTTTGCATGCACAGCCCTGGTGCCAGCACCTTCCCAGTGCTGTTAGGGGATTTTTCCCCACTGGGAAATCGCTCTGCTCCCTTTTGGATCCCTCACTGGTTTGCCAGCCCCCGTAGCCGTTGGTCCTTGGCTGTGCAATCTCCTTCCTCCTGCCCGCATGGCACATGAGCCATCCTGGTTAACCGGAGTTTGCTGGGTCCTGCTCCTGTTAACCCCGGCCAAGGGAGTTCTGTACCCTTGAACCTGGCAGGGAGGCTCCTTGCAAGGGGCTAACACGGGGTCTGCTCCCCACCGGCAGCCTGCAGCGTGGTAGATGTGGGGTTTAGGGATGAATTACACCCAAATAGCCCCCGTGGAGGAGGCAGGCTGGGTTTTCCTCCTTCCCACCCGCATCCTGCCCCGCTCCAGCCCCGGCTCCCGGCGCTGCCTTTGTTTCCGCTGTATAACAAGATGATGGGTTAGGGTCAAGCTGTGGGTTCATAACTTGTTGGAAGACTTTGCCGAACAATAAAGGTGTCTGCCTTTATATCTGCTCGTATTTTATCTGCGCCACGGCCTTTCCCCAGCGCCGGCCGGGATTTATGGCGGGGGATATTTGAACGTGTCGAGGCAAGCTGGGGAAGCCGAAGCCGACCCCCTCCCCACGCCTTTGCATTCAGTGCCTGGGCGCTGAAATATTTACCTTCCAGCTCCTCTGACAGTTCAAGCCGTCTCGTGAAGCAAAGGTTATTGAACTGCGAATGTTATGACATTACATTTTTGTGTCTGCACTTTCTAGATGCGTGATGCAGCCTGAATGATAAGTGATCTCAGGGTTAAGGGTGGGGTTTTTTTTTTCCCTTTCTGTTCCTTTCCCTCCCTCCCTGCTCTCCTCCCTGAGCTGTCAGCTCTGCTGGCGCATGATAACACTCCCTTTTATTGCCCTGCCTTTGCATTCCTGCTGCTGGGCTCCCTGCAGTTGAGGTGGGTGCTGGGAAGGCGGGAGTGGGACATTTCCAGCTCAGAAGCCTGGCTGCCCTGGTGTGTGCCTCAGTTTCTCTAACCCCCATGCCATGAGTGGTCACCCATGCCAGCAGCCCCTCTTCATGGTTGGTATTCCCAGTGTAGGGAAATGCTGCAGCCTGTATCCCACCAGGACCACAGAATCACAGGGTAGTTTGAGTTGGAAGTGACCTCAAAGCTCCTCTCATTCCAACCCCCTGCCATGGGCAGGGACACCTTCCACTAGTCCAGGTTACTGCAAGCCCCATCAAACCTGGCGTTGCCATGCCGTGGGGCAGGAGGTGATGCCCAGTGTCACTGGTGCCAGTCTGTGCCACGGTGCCCATCTTGCAGCCACATTAGTGGGATTTTGGGGTGCTGAGGTAGACAGAGCCTCTGTCTGTCAGGGCTCTGAGCATCTCATCAGCTGTCCCCACTTGAGACGTAGCATGCTAGGTGGCCAAGTGGCCAGGGGGACAAGTGACAGCAGGCCTGGGCTGTCCCATACACACTAGAGGGCAGCAATATACTGGATCAGTGGGCTGTGCTCTGTCCCTGGGGGCATTGAGGGGTCTGAGCCCCCAGATCTGCCCTGGCACAGTGGGTTTGCAGCGGGGGCACACGTATTTTTCAGGTGTGCCTAAGCAAAACCATTGCAGCAGGATGAGGGCCCTCCAACCTCTCGGACCCGCAGCATCATTTCATCCCAAGAGCAAATTAATTAAGTCATTCCATAAATTTGGCTGTGTTTGCTGCTGGTGAAATACATCTGCACCTCCATTCCCCCCTGGCTTTTCCCTGGGCTCCCCCTCCCTGCTCAGCTCCCTGCAGGAGTCAAGATCTCACCCTGCAGCGCCTGGAGATTTCCATGGGCTCAGGGCTGGCCGAGCATCCCAGGTCGGGGCGGCTGCCAGCGCTAACAGAATCCAGCTGTGCTGGCGGGCAGGGGGGGCCATGGGGAAAAGGGGGGGGGAAAAAAAGAGGTCAGGGCCCGGGAAATTAAATGTTCATAAATGTAGGCCCGAGCGCTTAAAAAGTAGGGCAGTGCCATTAAATCTCATTAAAGTTTAATACCTATCAGTGCCACTTCAGGCAGCCCTTGGACATTGCTTTAATTTGATGGGTGTTAAGGGAGAATTATCAAATAATTGTGCTGGCTGGGGACTTGCTTTTATCATGTTACATGGAAAGCTCTCCCGGCTTTGTGCCGCACATCAAAACAGCGGCGGGTAGGTATTGTTCTGGGGAGGGGATGGGGGCAGCTGCAGGGGCGTCCCCACTGTCCCCATCGCCCTCAGAGGTGGCAGGAGGGATGAGGGACACCGGATCAGGTTGTTACAGGGATTAGTTGCCCCGGTGATCAGATTTTTCTGCCCAAATTTAACCCATCTGCCCCCAGCAGGGGTTTGCTGCCCCAGGCTGGCCGCCTTGAGGGTGGCATGGGGACAGGGAGAATCCTGCCATTGTCCCCATGGGTTCTGTCATTATCCCTGTGGGCCCTGGCAGTGTTCCCATGGGTCCTGTCACCATCCCCGTGGGTCCTGTCCCCATCCCCCTGGGTCCTGCCATCATTCCTGTGGGCTTTGCTGGTGTTCCCATGGCTCCTGCCACCATCCCCATGGGTCTTATTGGTGTCACCAGGGGTCCTACCATCCTTCCCATGGGTCCTGCCAGTCTCTCCATCAGTCCTCCTAGTGTTCCCATGGGTCGTGCCACTGTCCCCATGTCCCAGCAGGGTTGTGCCACTCTTCCTGCACTTGCTACCCCAGGATGATGCCAGTGTGTGGCTGTGGGTGCTGCCAATTAATAGTAATTTTTGGAGAGGCGGTGGGGTCTGTGGGGAATTGCAGACGGGAGGAACCGGGGATGGCCAGCTCCGTGCAGAGGCGAGGACATGGGCCCATGCATTTTTTATAGAGTGCACCTGGGGTTATTTTTATTTCTTTCTATTTCCTTCCTCCTCCCCTCACTGTAAAAGTCCCTGTTGATAAAGAATTAGTGCCAGGTCGTTAGTCCTGGTTTTTATGAGATAAACCCAGGCACAAGGTGCTGTCGTGTAAACGCCGGGGCCAGGGGAGCGCGGGGACGGGGAGAGCGGAGCCGCTGCCATGAATTATTCAGCAGCTCCTGATTTCACATTATTCTCACTGATACTTTTACAACCTGTCAGTAAATACAAAGATTCTACATTATTTATAGAAATGGACCCGAATTGGGTAGGAGAATTTACTGTTGCTATTATTAGGGGCTGCTCAGCGCCACGTTAATGAGAGCCGGATGGTGGCAAATGCCGCTTCCTGTGGGCGCAGTGTCCCCCGTGTCCTTCCGGGTGCCACCTTGCTCCCCAAGGATCACTGTGTCTCCTGTCTCTCACTGCTGGGGCTCCATGGGTTTGGGCTCTTTGAAGGGGGACATCTCCTTCCTAAGGGATGTCTTCTTCCCTGGGACATCTTCCCAGTGATGCATCCCTGCAGGTGACGCCTGCCCTGGGACATCTGTGCCAGGGAGGTGACCTTCCAGGGGGGTGACATCTTCCCAGGGATGTCTCCTTCCTAGGGACATCTCCTTCCCAAATATGTCTGCTTCCTGGGAACGTCTTCCCCAGGACTGTGTCTTCCTGGAGACATCTCAGACACATCTCCCTCCTGAGTATCACATCTTCCCAGGGACATCCTCTTCCTGACACTTTTCCAGAGACACCTCTCTGTGGATGACACCTTCCCAGGGACATCCTTGCGGGGGATGTCTCCTTCCAGGAGATAATATCTTCCCAGAGACATCTTATTCCCAGGGACAACTCCCTGTAGAAGACACCTTCCCAGCAAAGTCCCCTTGCTGGGGACATCTCCTTCCAGGGATGTCTTCTTCCTGAGCACATCTCCTTCCTGAACACATCTCCTTCCCAAAGACATCTGCTTCCTGGGGACATCTCCTTCCCTCATTTTCTCAGGGTCATCCTCTTCCTGGGGCTGTGTCCTTCCCTAGGACATCATCTTCCCTGGGACACCTTACCAGGGACATCTTTGCTGTGGATGTTTCATTCCAGGGGATGACAACTTCCCAAGGACACCTCCTTCCCAAAGACATCTGCTTCTTGGGAACATCTTCCTGAGAATGTCTTCTCCCTGGGGACCACAATTTAAGGAACATCTCCTTCCTGAAGACCATGTTTTCCCAGGAAGTTCTTCCTAGGGATGTCTCCTTCCCAGGTGCCAGCCCTGGGACACACATCTCTGCCAGAGGAGGATGCTTTCCAGTCACGATGCAGTTACATTTCTGTCCCCATCCAGTGAATTGTTCCCACCATCCCTCCTGGCTCTGCATCCCACCCTGTGGCAGGAACTGGAGGGGCTCCACTTTCAGCCTGTCCCCCCCTTCCCATCATTTGCCTGTCGCCAGAACAGGAGCCATCCCACCCACGCCCCCCCCAGCCCCCCGGATCCCATCTGGGCTTCCCGCATCCCTGATGTGACAGCTCCAGGGAGGTGGAAAAGCATTGCATGGGGTTGGGAAGCCCCGAGGAGGGGGGTGCTGGGCTGTGGGTAAACCGAGGCACGGCGGTGATGGAAAAACCAGGAGGAAACCCAAGCTGTAATGGTTTGTCTGCGGTGTCCTAAGGTGGCTGCTCCCAGGCTGCCGGTGACAGGTTTATTGGCAGGCAGGCCGGGCTGGAAGGATTGTGGGCTATTTACAGTGCTGGGGCCGTGACTTTGCGAGCAGACAGTTAACATAAATTCACATGATGGATCAGTTATCACTTCATTGAACTGGTGGCGGATCCATTGAAGGCTGTGCAGTAACATACTGTTTCCTGGCTCTGCGCAGCGCTGGGATACATTAAATACACTTTATTTATAGCTTACCATTGCTGCACTGTGGGCAGGAGAATGCAGCTTTTGCAACTATCATCTAATTTTATGATGAGCATTAAAGCAAGGCCTATAATTTGCACCTTTTTATTCATTAGACACTGGTGCAGCCATAAGTCAAGAATGCCCAGGGATTTAGATGCAGATCCAGAAGATAAACTATTGACAAGCCAGATGTATTTTTACATTAGTGTGCCTTTACAATAGTTTATGTTGAGAGTGGAATATAAATTGCATTATTAAATACGAACCACTCTTGTAACCGCTGCTCTTCCTGCGTCTGTGGAGGCAGGGTGGGATTCGGAACCGCAGAGCACGGAGACTTTGCCTAATGGCTCCAGGTTGGGGGGGGAATGTTATTTTGGCTTATTTTATCCATGGATATGCTGATGCATCAGAGCAGGGGTCTGTCTCAGCGCTGTCCCTAGGAGGAGGCATCCTGAGGGATGAAGAGATGTGGGATGTCAGAGCAAAGCCATCCCAACCACGTGCCCCCAGCAGGGACCTCGGCTCGGCCGCTGCCACCCAGCCAGCAGCGAGTTAAATCCTTTTGTTTCTGAGGCAATACAGTTTATATTATGAGCATGAATAAAAGATGGTTGTGCTAGGGGTAGCTGTCAGGATCTTCGCCGCCTATAAAGGCTTCTACTGTATCTTGACAGTAAAAGACTGTGTTTGGGGACTGATGTGGTTTCTCAAAGGAGCTAAATAAATAAGGGACGCTTATTTTTACACCAGTAAAGGCTGCTGGAAATTTAAAGCCCTGTTTATCTCGCTGAAATCATGGTGTTTATTGTTATCTCGTGGAGTGGGAATTTGCATGTTCACTAATAATTAACCCAACCCAGCATTCTCCCTCCCGTACCTGTGGCAGCCCTGCCGTTATCTGGGGGGAGGAAACGCTTGCAAATCAAATGCAAATATTGACCCTGGTTGGGCCGGGCGCTGCACTGCAGCGGCCAGGTGCTCCCACGGCTGCTGCGGTGGCAGGAGGGCAGGATGGAGGGGCTGGCTGCTAGTGTGGGACATGGCGGGGGCTGATGGGAGCCACCCCCATGGCCACCCCATCCTTATTTCTGCCCTATTCTCATTGACATCCCATCCACACTGATGCCTTTCCATATTTCCACCCCATTCCCATCACCATCCTGTCCCCATTACCACCCTGTTGCCACTACCACTCCATCCTTATTTCCATCCTATTGCCATGGCCACCCCATCCCCATTGTCACCCTCTGCTACCCTGTTCCCACCATGTTGCTATCCCATCCTTCTTTTCACCTCATACCCATTGCCATCCCATGCCCACCCCATCTTCACTGCTACGCAGCACCCATTGCTGTCCTGTATCCATTCCTGTCCCCACTGCCACCCCATCCATCCCTGTCCATACTGCCACTCCATCTCCATGGCCACCCCTTCCCCATTGCCACTTCATCCTTATTTCCACCTTTGTCCTATGGTCACCTTGTTCCCTCATATGACCATGTCATCCCTACTACCACCCTATCCTTATTGTCACCTTGTCCCCATTGATACTCCATCTTTATTTCCACCCTATTTCCTTCACCACCCCATCCCCGTGGCCACGCCGTCCTTATTTCCACCCCACCCCGTGGCCACCCCTTTGTGGCGGGCGCTAACAGGCGTCCCGTCCCGGTTGCCAGTCCCCGTGCCACCAGATGCTGCCGCTCCGTGTCACACCATCATGTCGCTAGCAGAGTGTAACGGGGAGAGCAGTCGGTGCCTTTGTTTCTCCTGCTCTCCGCACAGCTGTCACTTCCAGTGATCAGTAGAAAAATCATCACCCCACCGGATCATACATATGGAACGGTG
Organism: Anomalospiza imberbis; assembly: GCF_031753505.1. Taxonomy (NCBI): domain Eukaryota; kingdom Metazoa; phylum Chordata; class Aves; order Passeriformes; family Viduidae; genus Anomalospiza; species Anomalospiza imberbis. The sequence continues at coordinate 18,932,354 of NC_089692.1, read as the reverse complement.
TCTGTGCGGAATATTTATTGTAACATGTGTCGAGGCCACGCCGGTCACGAGCCCCGGGCTGGGCTCACACTGCGCCAGACCTGGAAGGATGCTCCACTCCCACGGGCTCTGCCTGCTGGGGAGGTGTGGGTGTCCCCACAGCAGTGTCCCCACAGTGGTGGGGGGACTCGGGGCTAATTGCTCTTGGTGGCCTCAGGCTGTGCAGCATCCTCTGCCTCGCGGGGGACTGGGAAAGTGCTCCCTCTCCCAGCCTGTCCCCACCTTGTTCCCGAAGGATGTCTTCACGCTGTGGGGAGCAGCTGAGGTGTGCGGGTGTGCAGAGCTGCAGCTGGTAAAGCTGCAGGGGGAACAGAAGCCCGGGGGCCGCCCCTTGCGTGGGTCACCTTGTGGGGTGGCCCTTGGGGTCTCCAAGGGTAGGAGGCGAAGGCGCGCGGGCACCTTGGCCCCGTCAGTGTCTCCGGGAGCTGTCTCCCATCTCTGGAGCTGTCAGCTCGGCACCTTTCATGTGTGATGGGTAAACAGCGTGGCGCGCCTGCCGGGGAAGGCTGTTGGATCCCTGCTGGTGCTAAAGCGGCGTCTGGCAGGGACGGGGAACGTGCCGTCGCCTGCGCGAGGCACGGCGGACGTGACGCCCCGCTGGGGCTCCGTGCGGCTTTCCTGATGGAGAGCAGAGCCCGAGCCGCCCCGGTGTCATGGTGAAGCCGTGCTGATGGGATCCGTGGTATTCCCTGCAGGTGTGCCACTCCCACCACCACAAACCAGTTCCCACATCCCCATCCCATGCGCTGGTGGCTGATGGGGACACAGAGCCCCCCTGTGCCCCCTCTCCGTGCGTTTTCCCTCTCCTGGGTGGACAGATGCCGCGCGGGCAGGACGGGGTCACCGGGTCCCCCCAGCACATGGCTAGGGGAAGGTGTTGCCAGCGCCTTTTGGCACCCGCTGCCACACGAGCGCGCTCCTCTGACAGCTTTATCAAGCCTCCAGACTTCCCAATTCCATTGTTCCTGACATCTGTTTCGGTAAGTGATTAATTGCAATTAGTGAACGGTTTGAAAGCCTGTGGAAGAATATTCAGCAGAAAACTCGTCAAGATTAATGAGTGGTGGCAGTTGTCAGAAGGGCTGCTGCCTCGCCGGGATGTGGCGGCGGCGGGGAGGTGCGGGAGGCTGGGCGAGTGGGGTGCCCCCCTCCCCGCGCCCGTGTCCCCCCCCCCAGCGTGTTCCCCCCCCTCCCGGAGAATAACACGGGCTGATTTTTCATCCGAACGCATGAATTATCCACTAATGCGCTATTAATAAAGCGCTGTGGAGTTTCACCGAGATTAGGTCCTAAATCATGCAGAATGAATTTTAATCAGTCCAAAAGACACCGGTGCTAGCCACTCCCGAGGACCTGCGGGAAACCAGCCTGGATCCGGCTGAGATCTGCTGCCGGAGCAGCCGCACCTGCACCTTTACCCCCGTGCCACGCCGTGCTACGTGCGGGTGGTTGCAGAGCCAGGCACCTTTGTGCCTGGCACGCCAGGAGGGTTGCAGGGTATGAGCTCTTGTGGGCACAGCCGGCTCTCCGAATCCTTGCCAGCGAGCACAGGGGGATGGCAGCCTGTGAGGTGGCACCTGACTGGTGCCCGGGGTGCCAGGAGGGAGCAGGGATCATCCTCTGTGCCGCTGTGCCATGCCCAGATTCCCAAAGGCGCCACATTTTGGGGGGGTGTCACTCCTGCAGTGAGATTCCCAGGTCTCTGCAATGCGCCTTGGCTCTCTGGTTGTGCCCCCAGCTCGGTGCAAGGGACCACCCCGAGGTGCCGGGGGTTTGTAGGGGTGCCGAGCCCCGGGGGTGACACACCCACATCCCCGGGGGGAAGGGAGGGTGCGACATCTGCTCCTGCAAATTGTTTGCCTTGCCGAGGTCAGGGCGGCTCGACAGCCCCAGGTCCTGCGAGCAGATGGCTCCGGCATGTTCCCGGCCGCGCTCCGCTGTGCCGCACCCATGAAATTCCCCATTAACTGGCTGTGACCGGAGGGTGGAGGGGGAGGAAGCAGCCCTCACTGCTCTGCGCTCACCCTGGGAGCGCACACAGCCTGTGCGTGTCCCCAAGGGCAGCAGGGACTTGTCCCCTCGGCCAGGGAGGGGGATGGCTCCCATGCTTTGCATGGCCTCACTAATCCGGGGGGGCTGCGGAGCAGCCAAGGCTCATTGCTGAGGTGCTGGGGGTGCACCCACGTGCTGGTGGGGTGGGAGACCCATCCCCATCCCCGCCTGCCAGCCTGTCCCTGTCCCATCTCTTTGATTTATTGCTCTTTTGGCGGAGGGCAGGGGTGGCGGGGTCGCCAGGGGCTGGCAGGGGTCGGGAGGTCCCGCCGTCGGCCGCCCTTTGTTGGTGTCCAGCACAATGACCCGGCGCAGGCTGTTTGCTCGGCGCGCTGGGTAATTACCGTGCCGGGGAGGATGAGGAGGTCAGGGCCGATGGAGCCGCTGTGACCCGCCGCCGTCGAGGCCCTGTGTGGCAGCGGCTTGTCCTTCCCCTGTCACCATCTGCTCGGAGGCGGCCGCTCGGAGCGGCGGGGCTGCGGCGCTCAGACGGACGGACAGATGGTGGTGGGTTTGAAGAGGTAGAGTGTGTACTTTGTTCTGGAGAGCTTGGAGGAAAAAAACATTGGAAGGAGAAAAAGACAGGGAGAGGAGAAGGAGGGGACGTCTTCCTGTGTCCTCACTGCCTGCCACCGTGGCGCACGTTGTGGTGGAGATTGTCACCGTCCCATGGATGAGGCTGTGAGTCCTGCACCGCGGTGTGCTGCAGTTGGCATGACAGGGAGATGGGATGGGTGCTCACTGCCCCACTGAGTCACAGCCCTGTGCCACCACCCCTGTGCCCGCTCAGCCCTGTGCCACCCCCCCAAGAGATGTGGGGGTCCCTGCGGTGTTGCCGGGGATGCCCTTACCCTGCTGCTCCTCTCCAGGGCCTGACCCCAGTGTGCTGCCCGCCGGCACTGCACGTCCCTGCCTGCCAGCGGTGCCAGCCAGGCCGGGGCTGATGCAAGCGGCATTCCCGGGCAAGCCCGGCCGCTTCCCAACCGGCTGGGGCAGCCAGACCAAGGGGGAGGCGCGGGTGTGGGGTCCCTGCAGCGGTGCTGCGGACGCCGGGCACAGGCAGGGCGACACGGCGTCTCCCCGGGGCGCTCCTGACCTGCCGGACCCGCTCGGGGAGCGGCGGCGTGGGTTGGCGGCTTTGGCTTCGGTGCAAGAGGTGGGGCCGGCCGCCCCTGCCGCCTCGCCGCCGCCCGTTCCAGCGGCGCCGGCCCTCCGTGTCCCGGCATCGCCTCCGCGCAGCGGGCCGCGCTCGACGCCCATGCAACGGTGCCATGGCGCTGCCTGCCCGGCGCCCGCGGGCAGGGCAGGGGTGCTGGCACTGTGTCCTGGCACCCGGGTGGCTTTGCTGGAGTGCGCCGGTGTTGTGCCGTGCAGGGGGGTTTTGGCACAAGCAGGTGACGCTTGAGCCCACGGTGCACGGGCCAGTGTGCTGGAGTGGGGATGTGAATGGGCTCCCTGAGGAGGGATTCCCATGGAAGTCAGAGGCTCTGGGTTTGGGACCCTGCCCGCTGCCTGCCACCGTTGCAATTCTGGCTTTGCTGCCTTTTAATTACCGCCCGCGCCAGGCCTGGCCCTGCGTTCCACTTCATTACGTGATTGCGATCGGGGCCGCTCCTCCCTCCCGGCCGACTCCAGTGGATAATTAGGTGTGTTTTCTCCCGCGTGCAGACAGACACTTAATACAGCTTTAATCACCTGCTCCAGCGGCTCCCACCCACCGCCCTGTGCCCGCTGCTGCCGCTGCCCACAGCCCGCCCAGCTGGGTAATGACAGGCTGTGGGTGCCCAGTGGAACGCCCGCTAATAACCCCCAGTGCAAATGCCCGCTGCAGGTGCCCAGTGCAAACAAACACCCCCTGCAAGTGCCCAGTGAGCGTGCCCACTGCAGCAGCCCTGTGCCAACACCTCCTGAGCATCCCTAGTGCAAATCATGGAATCGTGGAATGGTTTCAGTTGGAAGAGACCTTAAAGATTTCTTTGTTTGAACCCCCTGTAGTGGGCAGGGACACCTTACGCTGGACCATGTTGCTCCAAGCCCTGTTCAACCTGGTCTTGAACACTTCCAGGGATGAGGAATGCCCAGTGGCAATGCCCCGTGCCCAACCCTGATGCAAAGGTGCCATGCAAACACCTTGTGCAAACGATCACTGCGAACGCCCGGTGGACATCCCCAGCGCAAGTGCCCCTTTCCAAAGCCCAATGCCCATCCCTGGTGCCAGTGCCCGGTGCAAACACCACCCAGGCGGGGACCTGGCGTGTCCTGGGGTGCTGTGGCACTGGCAGGCGGCGCTGCCCGGCTCCCGGCCGGCTTCTCTGGAGCAGGCGGCCGCCGGCTCCTCGCAGGTGTACGCACAGACTCCGCGGCGCCCGAGCTTCTGTGCGGCGGGCGCGTGCCAGCACACTGCTGTGCCTTGCGAAGGTAGCAGCCATCTGCACTGTGATAAAAAGCCCTGAGGATGATAAATAGACAAGTAGCACTTTTATTGGATTGCCGTTCCGAAGCAGCCACTTTGGGTTTGGCACGGCGCTAACGACAGACTCGCCGCACGCTGTGCCCAGCCGCCCCGGCCGGGGGAAAGGGGCTGCCCGGCAGCGACACCAGCGCCCGCCTGGGCACCACTGCTCATCCCGGAGCTCTCCCCCTGCCTCATCCCCCCTTGGTTTTCAGGAGTGACATGGATCTGCGTGACCTGGGATGTGGCGGATGGGGAGGCAGCGTGGCTGGCTGTGGGGCAGGAGTGGGGCTGTCCAGCTGGCACAGCGTGGCACAGCGTGGCACAGTGTCCCAGCTGCTGCGCTGGCCTCGGCATCACCTGCACAAAGCAGCTTGTTTGTCAATAATGGAGCAGGGAAAATTGCACCCGAAATGCCTCTCGGCTCTGCTTTGTGCTGCCTTAATGCATCCACCCCGGAGGTGCCGGCTCGGCGGCGGCACAAAGGCTGCTGGAAGGGAGGGGAGGAAGGGATGGGGAGCTCAGAGAGGTTCCAGGGGGGATTTACTCCCCACTGGCCCACACAGACCTCCTGTACCAGGGTGAAGGTAAAAAGACAGGCTCTGACCCATGTGGTTGGCACCATCATGCCCCCACAGCTTGGCCGTGCCTGATGCCAGGGATGTCAGCCCAGTGAGATTGATCCCAGAGGGATGTGAGTCTTGGGGACAGTTTTGGGAGAGGCAGCATTGATTAGTCCTTGCCCAAAACTCCTGCTGCTGGGAGCAGGGAGTGGGGTCCTACCAGACGTCCCCATCTCACTGTGCTGGGACATTGCTCTGGCCTTGGGGATGTGATTTCCAATTAATTGCATGTGAATCATGGCTGCAATCGCCATCCCACCCTGCCTGTCCCACTAGAGCCCTGACACGGAGGTGACACTGGATTTTGGGGTCGCATGGGAAAAGTGGTGACCTCTGGTCACTGGTTTGGCTTGGGAGACACTGGGCTGGCTGTGAGTATCCTTGTCCGACTGTGTCCCCCTGTGGTGTCCCAGCTTCTGCAGTGGGATGGGGCAGCTGGGAACACCATTTCAGGGGATGGGACAGGACAGACTGGAGACCCCAGTTCAGGGATGCTACAGGACACGACAGCTTGGGGACACCGTTTCAGAGCGCAGTCCCCATGTCACAGGGATGACAAGGGTAAGCTGAGCTGGCAGCACAGGGACTGGGGGTGCTGGGGGTGGGGGGGGGGGTGTCTGTCCCCACACCCTGCCAGCCCCCACCTGCGGCTCAGGGGCCGCACGCAGCTGCCTGCCCGGGCGTGCATGCCAGGAATTTGGGAGCACGGGGAGGGGGCCGGCTGCCTCGGTGCCCTCTGACCCCCGGATGATACAAGCCCTCTTCTGTTTCTCCTCAGCCCGCCGGCGGGGTCAGCCTGACGGCTGGCGCTGGCTCCCTCGCCGCGATAAAACAGCTCGTCTGTCACGACACAATGGATCCGTCAGGCTGCTGGCACGGCCCAGGGGACACGGCCCCGAGGCTGGGTAGGTGCTGGCGCACCCCTTTGAGCTCCCCCAGCGGTGCTGGGGCTCCCCAGGGTATTCAGGGTCTCAGCAGAGGGGTAGAGACAGGGGCAGGAGCCAGGTGTCCCGGCTGATGCCCCTGCCAGCCCCTGCTCTGCCGCAGGGAGATACAGCCCCGTGTCCTGGCTCCCTGCCATGCCCGTTGCCCTCACTCCTCACCATCCAAAAATACCTCGGGAGGCCCCAGCACGAGGTGCCCCTCATGCAGGGGACGTTCCCGAGGGAATTGCTCACCTTCATCCATCCCAGTCCCACTTTCCTCCTGACTTTAGGGTCTTTTTATCCAATTTTGCATCAGTTTCTCTATAATTCCTGGGATCTCAATATCCGGGATGCTGATGGGTGCAGGCTGGGCGCTGCATCCCCCTGCAGCACCACCCCCTGGCATGGGTGCAGGACCCTCCAGGACCCCCAGCCCCAGCTGGGTGGTTTTTGAGAACTCAAAAGCATCTCCAATTAGGAGCAGCGGTGCCGCGGCGCTCTGGCGAGGCACTGGGGCTGTCACTGTGCCGCCTTAATTAGCAGCGCCAGGGCAGGGGTCAGCACAGCTCGGCGGGCTTGACAAGGCTGCTATCAAGTGCAAGGAGGGAGGAGGAGGGAAGGGAGGGAAAAGCAAAGCTCCCCAACTCAGGACCAGCCTGGGCGGCGGGGAGGGGGAGGATGAGCGCACTGGAGCCACGCAGGCAGAGTTAAAAGGCAATAAAATGGTCGCTGTCACCCGCTGGCGGCTCAGCGCCGGGGCTGTGCCTCCCGCTGCCGGGGTGTGGGACCGGTGCTGGGCCCCCCCAGCAGCCTGAGCACCGGCCTGGGGAGGGGGGCACGGGAACCCCACCATGCTGGAGATGAAGAGCTGGTCGTCTTTGCTGCAGAGCCTCAGTAAGTGATGGGGGTGGCGAGGCTGGGGCTGCGGGACAGCCCTCCTGTGGGGACACCCCTTCTTGTGGGGACACCCCATTGCGAGGTCCCGACAAGCCGTCCCCTCCCTGGCCCCACCGTGCAAGGGGGAGTGGGTGGGTGGCATGGCTGGGGCGAGGGTCCCACACCCCCCAGCCCCGCGTGCCGCCCCGTCCCCTCTCCGGCGTCCCCGACCGCGGGGTCAGCGCCCGGCCGCGGCCAGGCTTAACCTCTGCCCTTACCCTCCCGACCTCCAGCCCTGTTAAAAAGGGTTTAAATGCAAAGTTATTTGATAGCTAATCCCAGCTATCCTGGGGGCAGCCCCGGGCTTTGGCGCTGGGAATCGCCCCGAGCCAGGACCCTCGGGCGGCACCGCCGGCACAGCCGGGGTTGCACCAGGGCTGGAGGTCAGGCAAACGCGCCGATTAAAGTCTGGCGGGTGAAAAGAGCTTAAACAAATCCCAAATCCCTCAGATGCCAGATGAGGCTGGTTGAAATTTGCTCGGGAGCCACTGCGGGGAGGGGGAGAGACGCTGAAACTGGTGGGAGCACTGGGAAGGCTGAGACTGCTGGGAGCACGGGGGAGGCTGGAGCTGTGTTGGTGCTGGGAGGGCTTGGGACTGGGCAGGGGGCTCAGTTGGTGTTGTGGGGGCCAGGTCGGTGACGGGGGCCCTGTGTGCCTTCCTGCCCTACATCCCTTTGCTGCTGGACCATGAGGGACCCCCTGTTTTGCCATCATCTCCCCATCTTTGCACATCTCTCCTCCAAAATGCCACTTTTGAGGTGCCAAGGGGAGACGCAGGTGAGTGGCCTCATTGCTGAGCAGTCACCCTGCCAAACCTGGGAGCAAAAAATCCTGATTTTTCCCCTTACTGGCATCATGACATGGAGGTGCACACTCCTTCCCAGGGCTGTGCCACTGAGGAGGTCATGGGTCCCTGGCCTGCTGTGTTCTCTTGCTTTCCCCAGGGATAACGTGTCCTGAAGGTGCCAGGCTGCAGCCTCACATCAGCAGGATAGGCACGGAAGTGTTCTCAGGTAGCCAAATCCTGCCATTCTGTTGTGATGCCATTAGGGAAACTGAGGCAGGCACAACCAGGAGGTGATGGTGTGGTGGGGCCTGTGGGGTGGGATGGGGGCTGTGGTTGGGAGGCAGCCAAAGAAGGAGGAATAGGGGGAAAATTCCTGGTGACAGCTGTCCGGCCTGAGGCTGGGGTGGCTGGACAGGCTCTGTCCCTTCAGTCCTTACCTGTCGCCCGTGGCAATGACTCCCTGTCGCTGTAGAGCTGAGAAGATCCACAACTCCCCAAAGAACCGTCAGGGCCGGCTGAACCCCAGCCCAGGGACGGAGGTCACAGATGCTGTGAGGAGCCACGCAGACCCCCAGGCCTCCCTTAACTGGGGAGGTTGGATGGGCTGCAGGAAGGGCTGGGGAGCCCTGTGCCCCCTGCCCAGTGGGTATGGGATGCCCTGTGCTCCCCTGCCAGCCTCTCCATTGTCACCTTGCACCTCCGTCGTAGTGCCCCTTCCACTGGGGTGCACCCTCCTTCACACCCCCTCGTGAGCACTGGTGACAACCCCAGATCAGGCAGCTGGTGGCAGGGTGTGCTCTGTGCAGGGACCATCGGCCTCCCCAGCTCTGCCACATCCCGCGTTCCACATCCCTGCCCACCAAGGGTTAACCCTGCAGAGGCAGGATGCCTGCAAGCCCTCGTGCCAGTTCAGAAATGAATGTTGCCTTTAATATACCATCCTTCAATCCTTATCTCTCCTAATTTATTGGACATAACTGGTTGCGCTGATGGATTCGTGGCTTAGACCTTGGCTTCTAAATTTCAGCATTAATAATCTGCCCCTTCATTCTGCTCTCCAGATGTCTTTCATTTATCTGCTTATTCAGTAGGGGTGCCACCTTGTGTCCTCCATGCCAGCGCTAATGTGGCCCGGTGACAATAAATTTGGACTTGTAATAACATGGCCAGATGAATGAATTGACCTCTTGGTGACTGTCACTCCCAGCCTCCCCCCTTGTTAGGGACTGCTGGGGACAAGGGGGCCCCCCAACAATTGATGCTGGTGTCAGCCCCCTCCTCCTTGCTTTTTTTTCCCCCAAATTTGGGAAAAATTGTGGGGAAGCAGATGAGGGGACCGCTTAATCTTTAATCAGCTTTGGAGCAGAGTGAGAGCAGCCAACCCGAGGGAAATCCTAAAACCAGGGAGCCCTAATAGGGCCCCCCAGGGGCTGTGACCCCTCGCCCAGGTGGGGAATGTGTCAGTGCTGCCGGGCTGAACCTGAACTGGGCAGGTTGCACACCTGAGAGTGTGCGGAGGAATGTGTTTGCTTAATTAATTGGCGGCGGGAGCGCGCCGGGGGTGTAAATCTAACGTGGGCCTTGGCAGCCTGCAGTGCTGCGCACGCAAGACTAGACTTTAAATAAGGGTGCAATTATTGTTTGAATAATTGACGAACAACGGGCGCGCATCGGCGCTCAGCCTAATGGGCTTTGATCGCTCGCCAGGGCCGCCCGGCGTGCCGGCATCCCGCCCATGAAGGATGTGAGGGGTCCAGCGAGGGGTGTGAGTGGGTCACAGGGGGAAATTGGGGTGCTGCTCCCCTCCGGCTGGGTTTATGGGGCAGATGTAGAAAGTGGGGGTGTTATTCCCCACTCGCCCCGGCCGACAGCGCGGCGCCGTGGGGTCAGCCGGGGAGGAGGAAGAGGACCCTGCACGTAGCAATTGATTTAAATCATTTTAGAGAGGACCTATGGAAAATAAAAAGCCTTTAATCACATTTGTATCCATTTCCAGCCTCGGTAAATCAATTTGGATTGAGCTGGGTGCCACGGTTACAGCTGATTAGCGCGCGGCGGATGGGGTCAAATTAATGCTAGCTGGGTTCGCTTAATGGGGTCACCGTTGTGAGCATCCCTCCTCCGGGGCACTGCGGTTGGGAGGAACATTTTGGTCCTGTCCATGCCACAGCGAGCTTTTCCAGCAAGGGAGTGCCAGGATGTGAGCTCCATGCTGCTCCGTGCCTCAGTTTCCCCTTGCACATCAGCATTAACCATCGCAGAGGAGCCAGCGAACAGCGCTGCGGATATTTAGGGGGATATTTGGGTTGTCCCCCCTTCCTCCCCTGATCCCACCGTGCATCACCCACGTGTCAGAGCCACTCACGTGTCCTCCCCCCACGGAGGAGCCATAAACAGGTCCCTGCGCCCCGGTGCCAGTTAATTTGTTTTCAATAGGTTCCAATCAATTAAGCGTGGTCCTGGCGAAGGGAAAAGTGCCCTGGTAATTGGTGAAAATAAATCACTCGGCAGAGCCGCGGTGGTGCCTGGGAGCCTGGGCTGCAGCCGCGTGGCACTGTGGGGATGGGGACACTGGGGATGGAACCCGCTTTGCCTGGCCAGGATTCCTGTGGGGCTGGCATGTGATCCGCTGGGAATGGCGTGCTTGGGAGCTCCCAGCTCGCTTCCTTCGCGTCTCCCTGCCTGCCCTGCCTGCTCCTTGCACGCGATGCCTGCCTGCACCCCGGGGTGAGGGCGATGCCTCCCTGCCCGTCCCCACGGTGGGGAGCATCCCCCACCCATCCCTTCACCCGCCTCCCCCAGCCCTGCCCCAACCGGGGCTGTAATTACCGCACGCTGTGCTTTGATTGCTCCATTCCAATTAATTAAACCCGGCGGTGACCCAAATTATGATCCCTTGTCTTGTCAAGCGCCGTATTTTTAACCTTAACTGGCTGGGCTGTGTTTAGATTTCCAATCCGGGCAGAAATGTCACCCAGGGAGAGTGACTGGCGTTGAACCCAGCCTTCCCGTGACGAACCCCGTAATTAGAAACCCTCGTGTCCCCGAGACGGGTCTTTAAAGCTGTCAGAAGCCAAGATCCAGCCATTTGATACAAGACTATCATTAGCTGCGCCCAACCTATTAGCTGCAGGTAAATAACAGGCTGTACCGGAGCCGGGGAACAGGCGGGCTGGGGAATTGGATGGTTCTTAATTAGGAGAAGCGGTGCGAGGGATGCTTTCCCCTCTAATTGCCTTCGTTAGCAGCTTGGGTATGTGTCCCTGTGCCTGGATCCTCTTTCCTGGCACGGTAACAGCTCCTGAGCCCCATCTTTCCCTCGTGGTGCCTATCCCACCTGCTGGCCCGGTGATGGGATGGGCACCGTGATGGGAGGGCAGGGGCGTGAAGCCATTTCCCAGGGTTGGATAGGGATTGATGGTCTCTGGCCCAAGCGGAGGATAAATCTGGGCTTGCCGCCGCTTTCCGAGGGCTCGTCTGGGTGACATATTCGGTTGGTTTGAATGTCTGGATGGAAAATCAATCACCGGGGCTGTTTCCGTCCCCCCTTTCGCGCTACGTTTTAATTTGCCAGGCTGCAGGGTCCGTACTCCGAGGATCCATCTATATTTGTGTCAAGTGCCGGCGTCTTTGTCTCCCTGGTGTGGAATCGTCCTTCCCAGCTTGGCACACTCTGCCCTGGGCACAGTGTTGTGGTGCACGTGGGCACTGGGGAGGTCTCCAACCCTCCTGGGGTTTTACCTGATGTGGAGCTGCTCCCCTTCACCCGATAGAGGGGCACGGAGTGTGGGGAAACTGAGGCATGCTGTCTGCTCTGGACTCTGCTTTCCCTGCTGGATGGATGATGAGGATCCCATCCTGCTCTGCCCCCTCGACGGCAGGAGGACCCCCCATATCCAACATCTGGGGGGGTCAGGAGACACCCAGCAGTGCCGCAGCAGCGGTGCCGCCCGCCTGGCCCTCGCCGGCCTGCCCCCGCCTGATCCCTCTCCTGCAGACGCTCTCCCTGACACTGGCTGACAAGAGCCATTTCCAAGATGGATTGATTCAATTTAGCACCGATTTTTTGCCGGGGCCGGTGACGTACAGCTCCCCAGCCGGCGCTGGGCGGCACGTGACTCCCCAGCGCCCGCCGTCATTAGAGCAGCTCAGCACCGGCTGCTGCAGCCTCATCAGCCCCGGCCTCATCCTGCCCTGCCACAGCTCCACAAGGCGCCTGCCCCTGGCATTCCCATCAGGATCCGGCCCTGGGAATGTTGGGGTGGTGAGGTACCCAGGATTGTGGCAGCTGGTACCCAGGGTGGTACCCAGGGATGCTGGCAGTGGTACCCAGGGATGCTGGCAGTGGTACCCAGGGATGCTGTTGGTGGCAGTCAGGGACTGCCAGCAGTACCCAGGGATGCTGGTGTTGGTACCCAGGGATGCTGGCAGTGGTACCCAGGGATGCTGTTGGTGGCAGTCAGGGACTGCCAGCAGTACCCAGGGATGCTGGTGTTGGTACCCAGGGATGCTGGCAGTGGTACCCAGAGATGCTTGCAGTAATACCCAAGGGTGCTGGCACTGGTACCCAGGGATGCTGGCAGCACGGCCCAAGGATGTTGATGCTGATACCCAGGGATGCTGGCAGTGATGTCCAGAGATGCTGGTGGTGGTACCCAGGGATGCTGGCGGTGATACCCAGCGGTGCCAGAGCCGCTGGTGAGGCTGCGCAGGGGTGATTTTGTTTGTTCCCTCGTTTTCTGGGTTTTTCTCCAGGCTTGATGAGTATGTCTGGTTCTTTCTCGCTGTCTGTCTTCTCTCTCCTTCCTTTGGAGGCAAATGGCTGACTGATTGCTTTTCATCTCCCACTCTGAGGAGCTGTAAGAGCTACTTTATACAAACATCAATTACAGGCACGTAATAAATTAAGGCTCCCTTACACCGAACCCATTAGAGTCCACTCTCATATCAAAGCGCTCCCATCACACACGGATTGGGGTGGAGTGGGGGGGAGGAGGGAGAGGGAGGAAAATGTCTTATTAGCCGGCAGATTGTTAGCAGAACACTGATTTAATTGTGTCCCTGCACCCGAGCGAGCGCGGGAGGAGGACGGGGGGGTGCAGAGGGGGGGGCACCCGGGGCCTGCCAAAAAAGAAATGCCCAGGGATTGTTCCCTTCCCCGAGGTGCTGGGGGGCCACCTCTCTCCCAGGCTTGTCCCCGTGCCAGCGCCGGCTGCCAGCGATTCTCCTGGTAACGGCCGAGGGGGCCGCGTTTCGGAGGTGCCCCCCACCCCAGCAGGCACTGTGCCAAGGAGAAAAGCCCAGGGGTGGGTGCCCACCCTCCTCCTCCCCCCACCACCTTTGGGGTGCCACCTCCAGCGCCTTGGCCTGACGGGCTGATGCTGAAGGCTGCTGGGGCAGGGGGAGCGTGGCAGCTGCCCGGTGTCCCTGTGTGCCAGGGCCTTGTGGCGAGTCCTGCCATGGCACAGTGGACACTGGGGCTGGGAACCCCGGGCTGGGAACTCCCCCAAATGCCTCCCTGCGTTTGGATGGTGCATCAGGGTGTGGAGGTGGAAAACCAGGGGAGATGGGGGGCAGGCAGGAGGCAGGGAGCAAACTTCCCTGTAGGACAAAGGCGGCTGCATCCGCCAGCAGCTCCCGCTGCCTCTGCCTGCGAATAAATAGCCTCCAGGCTGTCAGTCTGGCACTACCCCGGGGCTGGAGGCTCTTGGAGAGGAATGGAGCCCAGGAACAGCAGGCATGGCTGGAGCGCTGCCCGCCGGGGCTGTGCAGGCGCTGGCACGCCGCGCCGGCGCGCTCTGCCCGGCCGGGGCTGCCTCCCAGCCCGGCGTGGCGGCCCTCCCATGGCCTCGCCACACATCCCTCGGGGTGGGCACGGCTCCCCGGGACTGTCGTGGGTGCATGGGGGTGCTCGGGTGGTGTGGGGGGTGTCCGTGGATTGTGACACATGGCAGGTCACCGAGGGTGTCTGTCCTGCAGAGGTGAGGCACGTGCACATCCTGTGCTGCAAGGGAGGGGTTGTGCACACGTGTGTGAGTGCACACGCAGGAATCCATCCCTCTCTGCTGAGGGATGCTGTGCACACGTGTTTGTGCTCACACACACACACACACACACACACACACCCCTCTCAGCTGAGGCAGTGCATGGTGCACACACGTGTGCCCACACACAAATGCACACCGAGCTCCTCTCTGCACGCGCCGTCCCAGCTGTGCCTCCCCCTTCCTGCACACCCGAGGGTGCGGGCTGGGGGTCCTGCTCGCCCCCCTCCCTTCCAGGACAGGTTTTATCTCCCGGCCTGCTCCCTGCCTGCCGTTCCCTCGCTGCCCTCTGAGCCTGACATTTACATATTAATATTTTCCAGGGAGGCAATGCGTTGCGGTGCAAGTGTCTGCATTGTGGTTGCACATAATGTAAAGTGAGATAAAGCGCCCGGCTCCGCTATGAATAACTGCAAATGAAAACCCATGTGGCCATAAAAGCCTTCACATTTGCCCTGTCAGCATGTGGTACATCGGCTAAACAACTGATTTAGCTTTTCTCTTTTTTTTCCAAGGTTTATCACCACTTACAGAGGACATGCTCTTTGTGTACTGCCTGTCGCTTTCTGCTCAGCTTCCTTGTCACTTCCCCTCGGCGTCCTCCCAGCCGGGCCCCGAAACGATGCTCTGCTCCTCTAAACTGCCCTGACAGCCCCTATTAGCTTCTGGCCGAGTACAGCTTGGCGCTGCTGGGGCTATTTATCTCGCCGGCACAGAGGGCTGTTATCTATCACCCTCGCTCCTCATGGCCCCGCTCCTTCGCCTCTGCTGATGGCAGGGATTTGGGATGGGGTCCTGGTGGGGGCTGGGGGGAGCGAAGGGAACTGGGAGCGCTTATCCCTCCTCCCTCCAGCCACCGGGCTTTGCTTTTTTGGCCATGGTGACTCCTCGTCTTGGTGCTGCTGGGCTCGGACCCCCTCTCTGCCAAGGAGGATGCAGCCAAAACCGCTCGGGATAACCTGGAGAATTGTTCCTGCACCTAAGCGGCGTGGCTGGTGTCATCCCTACAGCGGTGGCCCCAGGCAGGGGTGATGTCCCTGCGGGACCGCTGGCTCCCGAAGGCGCCGGCTTGGGTGCCAGACCTGAAATACCGGGTGGGGAGGGAGCAGGCGGGGTGCTGACGCCGGGGAGCGGGACGAGCAGCTCCGTGCGGCGCCTGCGGCAAGGGGGGAGGACGGGGGTCCCCGCTCGGTGCCCGCAGAGCTGCCTGTGCCTGGCCCTCTGCCAAGGGTGCTGGCACCCAGCCGGCCCCCGGCACTGCCGGTAACCAGAGCTGCCTCCCCTCGCTGTTATTTCAGCAGGTGGGGGCAGATCGGTTTACGAGGCCAGGGAGATGCCTATCAGTCCCCTCCTGCCACTTCGTCCCCACGCCACCTCCGCCACGTCTGGACATCACCGGTGATGGCAACTGCCAGCACCAATGGTGGCCTCTCCCGGGCACGCTGCTCTTTGGGGTCCGCTGCACTGGCTGGTGCTGGCAGAGGGACCTCAGTGTCACCAGCATGGTAGGCTTTGCTCCTGGCTGCCCCGTGCCACCACCTCAGCTCGTCCCCTTGAGTCACGCCGGCAGCTGGGACGTCATGGCAGGCGCCAGCGAGGAGTTGTCCTGCAGGGCCAGCCTGGGCTGGCGCAAGCTCTGCGTCACCCCACGCCCTGCCCGGGCTGCCAGCGTCCCTGGGCACCAGGCAGGACCTGGGGGGAGCCTGTCCCCGTGGCAGGGTTTGCATCAGAGCATGAAGGGGGTGTTGCACAAGTGTTTTATGTCTCAACCTGCCCCTGGCCGGTGCTTGGGGAGGGCTGTGGGGGGCCGTGGGTGGGAAGCGGGGGGACAGGGGCGTTGTTTACAGCCACGGAGCTTGTTTCCTTCCACCTGCCTCGGGGGAAGCAGTTAGCGATTTGTTAGTCAAACCAGATGAGCCTTCCTGGAGCGGCTTCCTGCCAGGCTCAGCGCAGCCCAGCTGCCCTGCTGGTGGGGTCCCCGTGTCCTCTCGCCCTGCCGTGTCCCTCGCCGCAGCCAGCGCCACACGGGAGGCGTGTGGGTGGGATGTGGTGAGGCTCGGCGGCCTCCAGGCATCGCCACTTGGTGTGGGCGCCCCCGGAGCAGCCTGCATGGGAGCTTGCTTGGAAAAGCAGGGTGGTGCTTGCTTCAGATACCTCCAGGAAGGTTGTGCTGGCCATGGCAGGGCCCGTGGTGGCTTGGCGGGGTGGTGAGGTGGAGGAGTGGTCTCCAGGGAGATGTTTGGGTTCTTGGGCGATGGCTGGGCGCTGTGTGATGCACTGAGCACCGCTGTGACAAAGGGCCACGTGTGTCAAGGCCCATGCACTGACCCCCTGTGCATCGTGTGTCAAGCCCTGTGCATCATCCACGATGAGCCACGTGTCGTGCATCGTGTCCCGTGTGCCACGTCCTTTGTGGGCATGGTGTGCCGAACCCCGCGCGCCACCACGCACGGCACGTCGAGCATCGCGCACTGAAAACGCTGCATGGAACGTGTGCTGAGCGCCATGCGCTGACCCCCACGCACCACACGCCAACCCCCACGTATCCCGCACACCTGGATGATGTGCCAGGCCCCCTGCACCGAGCACTCTGTGCATCAGGTGCCCCAGGGTCAGGCACCGTGCCCTGAGCCCCAGGAGCCCTGCACCGTGTGCCACGCACGGCGCATCCCGCACAACATCCAGCGCCGCTGCCCTGACCCTGCGGGACCGAGGCCCACGCAGGAAGCTGGAAGTGCCAGCCCGCGCCCCCTCGCTCACCGAGTGGCGCCGGGTGATAAATAAGGAAGTTAACACCCAACCCGGGTTGCTAATTAGCGTTTAACCTGTACTAGCAGTTAACTACAAAAGGCAGTCATTTGTTCCGGGGAGCTGGTAGCGTAGAAAGAACGAAACATGGCCAATTTTGTTCAGGATGAATTAAGACTTGCAAATGTAAAATGAGTTCATCTATTTAATTAAGTAGCGGCAATATGGATGTTAAATTAAGTTAATGGCAGGCATGCCAAAACAAGGTTATACAAATCTTGTCCTGGCGAGGTGGGTTCCGGATCCGGCCCTTGGATGTGGGGCGCTGGGGGGGGCCTGGGTTGGGCTGGTGGCCCTGGGGACACCCCGCTGGCCTCCTCAGGGATACAGGGAGAGGGAGATGGAGGTGGAGGGAAGAAAAAACAAGGCAGGAGGAAAGGCAAAGCGCGTCTCACCCAGCGCCGCAATCTTATCAGGGCTGAACTTTACTCTCCCGCTAAAGATATAGGATACTTTAGGGACATCGGAAAGAAATAATAACCCTCTGATTTGTAGCTCTTGGGCTCTGGCAACCGAGGGGGAAGGAAGACTGTCTTCTGCCATTACCATTTTTTGTATGAACTA
This sequence comes from Anomalospiza imberbis, assembly GCF_031753505.1. Taxonomy (NCBI): domain Eukaryota; kingdom Metazoa; phylum Chordata; class Aves; order Passeriformes; family Viduidae; genus Anomalospiza; species Anomalospiza imberbis. The sequence goes on along the minus strand of NC_089692.1, from coordinate 18,915,122 downwards.
TTCCCCAAAGAAATCAAACCCTTGTACAAGCCCTCCCGTGCGGCAGCCCCTGCTCCGGCGCTGACCCGAGCCGTACGGATTATCACCGCGCATCGCAGCCGGAGACAGGAACATTCATTAAAATTTGAAACACAAATGGAAAATTGCTACTTGAAGCCTCCTTGCCGGAGAGCCAGCCGCTTGATCAGAGACCTCATTAATGTATCTAATGTGTAAGGAACAATTAGACTTTTCAAAGACATCCTTTTCCCAGCCAGGGAAAAAAAAAAAAAAAACAAAAAACCAGAACACCAGAAGCAGCTTGAACCCCCCAGCCCCCCCAGTCCAAAGCAACGCCAAACCTGCCCCAAGGGATCGGGGTGCACAACCCCAGAGGGAACCTACGAGCCGCCGGAGAGTCTCGGCTCCATCCCAGCACCCGAAATGCCCGTTTCTCCTTAAGTTAGATGGGGAGGATAGTGGGCTGATTAAAAAGCTGATTTCTTTTCCCAGCGACCGGCGGGGTTTTGCCATCCTCCCGTAATTAGCCGGTTACACGGCCGTATGTTTTATTTATGAGCCGAGGGCGGAGGGAAGGGGAAGCGGAGGAACGACCGTGCCCTATATATCTGCAAATAAAACACTTCATTTCCCTCCTGGGGAATGTCACCTCGAGAAACCATCGCTTTCCTGCTCACTGCCCCGTCCAAATCGCAGGCTGTAAATGGCTTTGTGGGCCTGGCTGGCGCTCAGATGGGTTTAAAATATGGATTTATGTCTTTATTCTGCATAGTCAAAGGTCAACAAGAGCAGGAAATCATCGCTGAGCTGCTTATTTACGATGGGAGGCGACCGCTCCCTCCTCTTGATCCTGTGTCCCCACTGCTGGATGCTTCCAGGGTGCCGGGCTGCAGGGAATGTGGTGGAGCGCGTGCCTCAGTTTCCCTAGAGCAGGCATCCCTTGGGCTTGGGCATCTCCGTGCTGGATGTGCCCAGCACAGCCACGTCCCATTCCGTGGGGAGAGACCCGTGGGGAGGCCGAGCATCCCCAGAGGGGGTGTCCCGGTGGCCATGCGGGATGCCCGTCCCCAGGAAGGGGTGTCCCGGTGGCCATGCAGGATGCCCGTCCCCCAGGGGGGTGTCCCTGTGGCCATGCAGGATGCCCATCCCCAGGGAGGGGTGTCCCGGTGGCCATGCGGGATCCCGGTGGCCATGCGGGATGGGATGCCCGTCCCCAGGGAGGGTGTCCCGGTGGCCATGCGGGATGGGATGCCCGTCCCCAGGGAGGGTGTCCCGGTGGCCCTGCGGGATGGGATGCCCGTCCCCCGGGGGGGTGTCCCGGTGGCCATGCAGGATGCCCATCCCCAGGGAGGGGTGTCCCGGTGGCCATGCGGGATCCCGGTGGCCATGCGGGATGGGATGCCCGTCCCCGGGGGGGGTGTCCCGGTGGCCATGTGGGATGGGATGCCCGTCCCCAGGGAGGGTGTCCCGGTGGCCATGCGGGATGGGATGCCCGTCCCCGGGGGGGTGTCCCGGTGGCCCTGCGGGATGCCCGTCCCCGGGGGGGTGTCCCGGTGGCCATGCGGGATGGGATGCCCGTCCCCAGGGAGGGTGTCCCGGTGGCCATGCGGGATGCCCGTCCCCAGGGAGGGGTGTCCCGGTGGCCATGCGGGATGGGATGCCCGTCCCCGGGGGGGTGTCCCGGTGGCCATGCGGGATGCCCGTCCCCAGGGAGGGTGTCCCGGTGGCCATGCGGGATCCCGGTGGCCATGCGGGATGGGATGCCCGTCCCCCGGGGGGTGTCCCGGTGGCCATGCGGGATGCCCGTCCCCAGGAAGGGGTGTCCCGGTGGCCATGCGAGATGCCCGTCCCCAGGGAGGGTGTCCCGGTGGCCATGCGGGATGGGATGCCCGTCCCCAGGGAGGGTGTCCCGGTGGCCATGCGGGATGGGATGCCCGTCCCCAGGGAGGGTGTCCCGGTGGCCATGCGGGATGGGATGCCCGTCCCCGGGGGGGTGTCCCGGTGGCCATGCGGGATGGGATGCCCGTCCCCGGGGGGTGTCCCGGTGGCCCTGCGGGATGCCCGTGCGGCGTGGCCCGGCCGTGGCGGCGGCGTGGGCAGGGCCGGCCCCGCGAGCTGCGCTCTCATGCTTTGCTAATCCCGCCTGGCACCTGCCCCAGCTCCCGGCGGCTCCGCGCGAGCAAAGGAACCAATTAATCCTCCCGGCGCTCGGGGAAGTGGGTCAGGCTCGTCAGGCTCTCCCGCTAACGAGGGGCGAGGCGCGGCGTGGCCCAGCCGGCTGCTGGGTGGCCGGGCGGGTGTCTCGGGCCGCTGCCCGGCGTCCCGGCTCCCGCGGGGTGGTAAGTGGGTAAACTGAGGCAGGGTGGTCGCCCGCTGAGAGGGGACAGCCCAGGAGGGTGGCGGATAATTCGGTTGGGCCGATGTCGCAAAGGGCCGGGGTTTCCCAACGGGGCTGTCCCGGCCGCTGTGCCTCGGTTTCCCCACGCCGGCCGAGCAACGGGTGCTCCTGGTTTGGGGTGTTGAGGTTTTGGGAGGCAGGGCGGGGAGCGCAGGCAAGGCAGGCAGGGCGCCCCTTTGAAGTGGAGCCCAACTTCCAGGAGTGAAGCAATTCTCGTTTGCATAATGAATAAAAGCAGCGGAGGGGAAGGGGGGTGAAACCCCAAAACCGGAGCTGGCAGGCAGGTCTGCCCTCCCTCCCCTCCCTCCCCTCCCTGCCTGCCCGCTCCCCCAGCCGCCTGTAATTACAGGTTTATTGCCTGCACAGCTATTGTGTAATGACATGTTTGCAAATTAATTTTTACGGCTCCTGCCGTGGGGGGGGGGGAGCAGGGGAGGGGTCCCCCGGTGCTTGCCTGAACCCAGCAGATCCAGCCCCTCTGCAAGCGAGGTGGGAATTGGGTGTCGTGGAGACTCCAAAGCTTTCCCAGCCTGGGGTGGGGGGGGTCCCCATTGCACCCCCACAAGGGAGGGCAATGGGTTTGGGGCACCCCCAGGTGTGTCACCCCATGAGTGGCATTATAGAGTGCACCGGTGGGGTTTGGGGGGAGGCTTGGCCGGGGTGGGGGGACACGGTGGAGCAGCACCCCATGGGTGGGAGCAGCAGCTCCCAGCACCCCACAGAGCGCGGTGACACAGGGGAGCTGCCTGGGACACGAGCGAGGATGACTCAGGGAACGGGCCAGAAATACTCCCAGCGCCGATCTTGACAGATGTAGGTTAGGAAGGAAGAGAAGACATAATAATAATCCCCCGACCTGGAATCGGGAAAGCAATATTTAACGGGGGAGGGGGGAGGAGGAGGAAGGGTGCAGGTTTGCACAGGCTCTGTCTCTGCCGAGTGGGATTTTTGGGAGCACGGCCGGCAGGGCGGGAGTGCAGGGATACCTGTGTGTGTGCACACATGCACATGTGTGCATGCAAGTGTGCATAAGTGTGCACACGTGCGTTTGCAGCCAGAGGACCTGTCACAAACCCCCTCCAACCATCCATGCCCAGCCATGGGGCTGGATAGGTTTGGGGTGACACTGCGACCCCCCTTTTCCCCGTTGTGCCCACGCTCTGGTGGAGTTAGGGCAGGCAGTGGGCACCTGGGAATGGCTGGCTGGATTTGGGGTTGCCCCGTGACCCCTGTGCCCCCCCATCCCCACACCCAGTGCAGGCAGCGGCCTCCTGGGAACGGCTGGGCGGATTTGGGGTGACACCGTGACCCCCATAACCCCGCTGTCCCCATGCTCTGGAGCAGGCGGGGGCCACCTGGGAATGGATGGATGGGTTTGGGGTGGCACTGTGACCTCCGTGCCCCCTGTCCCCACGCTCCGGTGCAGGCAGGGGCAGGCAGCGGGCGCCTGGGAATGGCCTCTGTATCTTTAAGCTGTTTGAAGGGCTGGTCATTATCATACAGGATGTGGCTTCTCTTGCAGGGGCGAGATATCACACGTCGCCCTCGTGAACTTTGGTGTTAAAACCAGTTTGGGAAGAGAAGGACGGAGCTGGGCGGGGGCGCGCTGGGAGCGGGGTTGATTTGGGGGGGGCGGGGTGTGTGTGTGTGTGTGTGTGTGTGTGTGGTGGGGGGGTCAGACGCGCATGTAACGCTCAGGGGCGCGCTCCCGCTGGAAGCGCGCTCCCGCTGGAAGCGCGTGCCCGCGGAAGCGCGCCCATGCGAGCCTGGAGCCAGCGACGCTCCCCCCCCCCATTCCAACCCCCCCCCCCAGCCCATCCCCTCCTTTCTCCACCCCGCCTTTGGCTGATCGTTTGCTTAAAGCAAATTAAGCCGGGCCCTCGTTACTATGGTGCAGCCAGGATCTCCAGCCTCCCTCGCGCTCCCGTAATAGCATTTATTAGCCCTATTTGCCTGCAAGCATGTCTTCCCGGATCTGCTAATGCATCAGCGGAGAGGGGATGGGGGAGATCCTATCGGGCGGCTCATTACAGCCCCCGACGCCCAGCGAGGCCGGCAAGGGGGGATTTAGGGGCTCAGAGGGGATTTGGTGGGGGGGCAGCAGGAGCTCGCCCCCAGCCCCCCGCGCCGGGTTAAGGGCAGGCGGCTTTGCTCGCCTGCCTTTTGTGAAGCAGCAGGCAGCTCCCGGCGGGCAGGAAAGTTGGGTTATTTATTGTTTTATTTCTTAATTTTCCTTCCTGAAGCGACCGGGGCGGGGGGGGGGGGGGGGGGGAAACTTGCGTTCCTATTTTTATTTTACATATACCTCTTCCCCGCCCCGCCACCCCCTCCGCCCGCCGCATCGGCAGCTGTTTGAAAACAGAAAAAGGCAAGAAAGAAAAAAATAAAATTATTCCGTCTGTAGGCGAGGAGGAGGAGCGGGGGGTGAGGGGGAGGGAGGCTGCTCCCCGGGCCGCCCCGGGGGTTCACCCCCTCCCCCGAAAGCGCCGGGGCCAAAGGCTGGAGCCCGGGGGACGCGGGCGGTGGGCGGAGGGTGCTGGGGCGAGCAGCTGCCGGCCGCCCTCCTGCCCGCTCCCCGTCATTAGGGGAGACAAATCTGCTGTCAAGGAGCCAGATTTCCAATTTACCGATAATGATTCTTGCATGAAAATTGATCGAGGGGCAAGTCTGCCGCCTCTCGCCCGCCCGCCTTGGCGCAGCCCGCGGAGACGGGGCTTTCCGGCCGCACGGACGGACGGACGGACGGACGGACACCGGCTCGCAACCCCCGCGTGGGTCACCCGCCCCACGCCTCCATCCCCCTGCCCACTGCACTGCTCAGGGGGTGCGTTCCCCGCCGCCGAGGGTCCCACCGCCTCTTCATCCTCCTCCTCCTCCTCCTCCTCCTCCTCGTCGCTGGCTTTTTGTGTGCCTGCGGTTGGCAGCTGGGGGCTCAGCGGCAGGAAAACCCCCGGGAAGGCGTCACGCGTGGCAGCCAGGCTCCTGCCCTGGCCCCGCCGGTGACAGCCGCCACCGCCACCCTCCGCCGGCGCCCTGGGCTCGCTGCTATTTCAATTTTTATTTTTCCTCCTCCCCCCACGCACTTGATTCCCCCCCGCTCCTCCTCCTCCTCCTCCTCCTCCTCCTCCTCCTCCTCCTCCTCCTCCTTCTCCTCCTCCCCGCTCCACCGTATTTTTTCGCCTCTGGTTTATTTTTCCAACCCCCTCCGTGTGGCTTGGTGCTAATTTTTGGGGTTTTTTCTTTTTTTTTTTCTCTTTTTTTTTTTTCTTGCTTCCTGACACATCCTCCTCACGTTGGCTCTTTTATTTTTATTTTTAATTTTTTTTTCTTCCTGGCTGCAATGGAACTGTAACATAAATCATGTTTGGGTTGAAACCACCTCTCTATTACTTACCAGGTAAGGCACCGAGCGATGCTGCCGCCAGCCCTCTGCACTCCCTCTCCCCCCACTCTGGGGTCTCCCCCGGGGTCCCCCCCAACCCGGGGACTCCCCTTTGTCCGCCCCAGCCTGCGGCAGCCAAGGGTGATTTGGGGGTGAACTTACTTTCTTCCAGCACCTTATAAGAGGTTTTGGGGTCGGGGGAAGCGAGGAGAGGGGGGAGCAGAGAGCCCTGGCACGGCACTGCAGTGTTTTGGGGTGCTTGGATCCCCGTCTCTTCTCCTGCTGCCACTCCCTCACCCTGGGGGTTTCTCCCCCTCCCCGAGGAGCCGGGGGCGTTCCGGCTGAGCTGGGATGGGGAGAAATGCGGGATGCGCTGTGTTTTGGGGTGCCAGCCTTGTCACTGCCAGGGCACGGGGATTTGGGGCACCAAAGTTTGCTGTGCCACCCCAGCCCCTTTGGCTGCCGGCGAGGGAGCAGCATCCCCCCGGGAGGGTTTGGGGAGCATCAGTGGGGTTGGGGTGCGGGCTCAGGGGGTGCGTGGTGCGTGCTCAGGGTGAGTGTTGTGAGGGGGCTTTGGGGTGCTTAAGGGTGGGAGCTGGAGGTGCTCTGGAGGTGCAGGCTCTGGGTGCGTGTTTGGGGTGCACACTGGGGGTTCAGCCTTGGCACACTCGGGCTGTGAGCTCAGGCTGTGATTTCGGGGTTCACGCTTGGGGTTCACACTGGGAGTGCAGCCTCCGGATGCAGCCTCGGGCTGGGAGCCCCGGCCGTGAACTCGAGGCGCTTTCGGGGTGCCCGCTCAGGTCGCTCTCCCAGAGCTGGGGGGCAGTGGCAGGGCCCTCTCCGGGGCTCGGTGCCCACGCGTGGCCGTTCCCCCGCGGATGGTTGTTTGTTTCAGGAAATGGCTTTGGCATGTGGCCGTTCTTACCGGAGAGAGCGGCGCCTGCGCCGGAGCGCACGAAGGCGAGCCGGGAAGGGCGGCCGAGGGGCACCGGGGTCGAACTGGGGGTCCCCCCGCTCTGGGAGGGGTTGTGCTGTGACATCCTCTGCCAGCGCTGTGCCACCGTGAGGACACGGGTGACCTGCTTTCCTGTGGCAGCCTGAGCGCTCCCACCCTGCTCCGACCCTGAGCCCTCCTCCGTGCCGGCTGTGGGGGTCCCGCTCCCCGTGTTCCCCCCAAACACCATCGCCTTGCTTGTTCCTCGCTCTTCTCCACTGCCTGCAGCAGCCCTGGGTGATTCCTGCCCGGCCTCGGAGCCGTCCCTTGCCGTGGGGACCTTCCAAGGGCTGCAGGTGCAGGGAGACGGGGTTTGGGTTTGGCTTTTTCGCCCCTTAAATTCCATATTTAGCACGCGCCGGTCGAGTCGGGGTTCCCGGCAGCAGCTCCTGTTGCATGAAACTTCTGGTTTTGCCGTTGTGGCTGATGCACTAATTCCTGCGCCCTGGAAAACCCTGCTCCGGCCGGCTCCCCAGCCGCCTCGGAGGAGGGGGAATAATAAAATCGGAGGAGAAAAGCAAGACGGAGAGGAACATGGAAGTGTCAGGCTGCGAGGTTTAAAGCAATTAGGGGGAATGGTGCTGGAGGCGCTGGCACACAGCGGGATCGCTGGCGGCAGCTGCCGGGCGCTGGGAGATGCCGGTGGGCCAGGTCGGGTGGGAGCAGATGGAGACGGGAACCTTCCCCCGCCCTGGGCTCGCGGGGGTTTCAGCAGCGCGGGGCTGGTGGCGGTGACTCAGCGGCGCGAGTCCTGCTGGGGACTGTCACCGCCTCAGGGACTGCCTGGCCGTGGCCCGTGTCACACGCTCCTCCCCGGTGGCTTGTTCCCCGAGCTTGGCTGGCCCGGGATCCTGCCGGCTTCTCTGTGTCCCCTCTGGTCACCAGTGCTGCTGTCCCCTCTTGTCACTGATGCTCCTGTTCCCTGTATCACTCTGGTTCCTCCTGTCCCCTGTATCTCTCTGGTCACTGATGCTTCTGTCCCTGTCACCAGTGCTGCTGTCCCCTTTTATCCCTCTGGTCACCTCACCAATGCTCCTGTCACCTCTGTCTCTCTGGTCACTGATGCTTCTGTGCCCTTTTATCCCTGTGGTCACCGATGCCTCTGTCCCCCGTATGAGGCTGGATTTGTGCCACGGGGCTCAGCCGGCTGCCAGGGGACACCGGGCGCTGTGGGGACCTGCCACCAGGCATCGCTGAGAGCCAGGGCACAGGGAAGGGACCCCATTCCCTGCTGGTCCCTATAGGAGCCGTGCTCAGCCTCATCTTCCCTGGGATAACGTGGGTGCAGTTGTCACCCTACAGCCGGTGTCAGTGTCCCTCGGGGACACCACCCTCCTTTGGGGACAGCAGCACTCCCTGGAGACACACAGCATCCCTGGAGGGCCTGGCTGTTTGCTCCAGCAGGCACAAGGGTGGCACCTGGATACACACAGCTTTCTGGGGGCTCCCCCTCCCTATGAGTGTCCCCAATTCTGGCAAATCCCCCAGGTGGCGGCGGGGCCCTGGGGCTCCCCGGCGGGTGCCTGGCGTGCCGGGGTGGGTGCCGGCAGCGGATGCTGCTGACTCAGGACCTTCCCAAATGGTTCCTATTTTTATGCCGGGGCCGGGAATATTTAGCCCCTGGATCAAAGCAGATGGAAGGAGCTGAGTGATGCCGCGTAAACACCCGCTCGGCGGGTGCCGCTGGCGCGAGGTGTGACTCACCGGCGGCTCTCGGCAGCGCTGGGCGGGCACAGTCGCCCCCAGGCTGGGTTTGGGGTGCTCGGGGCTGAGCCCCACTCTTGGCATCCCCCCAGCTGCATCTGGGGTTTGGGGATATCCTTCCTCATCCTCGTCGGGTGTGGGGTCGAGGGGTGCACGAGGAGGTGTTGGTGGGGTGCTGAGGGGGGCTGGGTGATGCCGGGGTGTTCCAAGCTGTGGTGGGGTGCCGGGAAGTCCTCCTGCCTTCCTCCCTTGCCCACCCCACCATCTTCCTCCTCCTCCTCCTCTCGCCAGTCCTAAATTCGGTCGCCATGGCAACCATGTCAACCACTTTCCAGCTTCCCCGTGATGGTTTGAGGAGGGGAGGGGGGGGAAGAGGGAAGCCAGGGGAAGGGGGGGATTGGTGGCATTGCTCCGAGGAGCTCGGGGGGGATGCTTCCCAGATGGTTTTTTCCTGCTGGATCTTGTCTGGCAAGTGAGGCCACTGCCAGCCCAGCGTGTGCCAAGAGGTCAGGGTGTCCTGGCCTGGGGAGGGGGCTCCATCACAGGCCCCCAGCTCTGAGTGGGTGGGCACCCCAAAAATCTGGTGCCTTTCTGCAGCCATCCTGCTCATGCCATGGCCCTGCAGGCACCCGGGATATCAGTAGCCACACAGCCGGGAGGGGGGGTGAATTATTCCCAGACACCCCCTTTCTCCTTCCTTCTTCCTTTCTCACCCCCCTCCCCTCCATAATCTCTTTATTCCCAGGCTAAACGCGGTTCCTGATGGTTTTACAGTCAGATTTGCTGGTAGCTATATAGGACAGGGTGCAAAGCCAAGTGTCTTGGTGGGTGGGTAACGCCAGCGTTGGCATCACCCCACGGCGGATGGGCTCCCGGCTGCTCCCCGGGAACGGCTGTGCCAGCACAGAGCTGCCGGGGGAGAGGTGGAATCACCCCAGGGGGAATTTGGCTGGCGATTTGGGGCACCCCTGCCACAGCTTCCCCCCCAACCTCCTGGCACCGCCGCACCCCAATCGCTGGGGGTGCAGCGGGCACCGCTCACCTCCAAACCTCCAAACGCACCGCGGGGTTTTGAGGGGGAGCAGGTGCTGCCTTTCTCTCTGGCGTGTCCCCCCCCTTTCCCCTCGCCTTGGCACCGGCTGTCGGCACCTGCCGGGATGCTCCTTGGCACGGCACCGCGGCACGTGCGCGGGCACCGCCGGCGGCAGCCGCGCTCGAGGCACCGGCAGTGGCAGCCGGGGGGGAGCGGGGCCAGCCCTGCCCCGAGCCTGGCAGCGGGAGCATCCCCTCCCTCTAATTTTATGACTGATTTTTAACTTTATTTCCCAAATGCTGCGCTTAATTAAACCCAGGTGCCTCTCGCCGCCAGCCCGACGTGGGGGATTTATGACTCCAAACATCGACCCCCGCTGAAAAAACCCCTCTGACAGATTCTTCTCCCAAATTCAAAGTGGGGGTGACACTCCAAACCCCCCCCATCCCTTGCAAGATGCTTTGAGGGAGAAAGACGTCTGTGCTTCAGCATCCCCAAGCTTTCTCCTTCCCCCCTTCTTTTAATAATAATGCTTTAAAGATGTTTGACATCTGTAACAAACAGCTGGCATCCTGTTATGGAAGAATGTCCTTTTATTTCAGAGCAGGTTGAACTGTCATTAATAGTATAATTAGGTGATTATCGGCGTACAGCAGAAAACTGCTTAATTGCACAGCCAGCTTTCCGAGGATCCCAGCTCCTTTATTGCTGGATTTGTTTTAGCCGCCTGAATATTTTCGCACTGTTTTGTTGGGTTTGGTTGTTGGTTGGTTTTGTTTTGTTTTTTCTTTTGCCACGTTGATGATGATTATTTTTTAATGTGTGTGACAGCTGGGGGGGATGTGGCAGCACGGGGAGGGGGGACACACGACAGCGCTGGCACTGGTCCCCATGTGTGCCCCCCCCGGGTCCCCAGGGGCTTTCATTTTAACCCCGTGTGTGCTGGAGTTGGGCAGAAGGGGTTAGAGGTGGCGTTTAGCTGGGTGCAGCACCCATGGTTGGGAGCTGAGAGTTATTTCAGGGAATAAAGGAGATGTCTTTGTTGGGGAGCAGAGCCGCGGCACCTGCTTGGAGGGGCACCCATCACCCTGGGCAGCCTTCACCCAGCCTCACCCAGCCCTCCCTGCCGGGACCCTTCTTTTGGAGCTCCGTGTCAAACAAACGTGCTTCCCTGCGCTGCCGCCGTGGTGCGGCTCCATCGCCATCCCCACCCTCATCCCTGTCCCCGGGATGTGTGGGTTTGGGGACAGAGCAGCTTTTTTGGCGCCTGCCAGACAATAGCGCTTTGTATCTCCCCCCGGTGCCGCCAAACACACTTGTTAGCGCCGCAGCTTTGTGCTGTAAATTTCCATGGAGTAATTACGTCTTAATTTATGATAATCCCGGGCGGGCGGTGGAGGGGGGCAAGCGCCAGGCAAGTTTGGAAGTTGCCCGCCGGGGCCCGGGGTCCCCCCGTGGCTCCTGCCGCCCGTGAGCTCCACGGTCGCCCATGAACTTCTCCATCGCGGTGGGTGGGGAGAGGAGCATCCCCGAGCGGGGAGAGGAGCATCCCCGAGCGGGGAGAGGAGCATCCCCGAGCGGGGAGAGGAGCATCCCCGAGCCCGGAGAGGAGCATCCCCGAGCCCGGAGAGGAGCATCCCCGAGCGGGGAGAGGAGCATCCCCGAGCGGGGAGAGGAGCATCCCCGAGCAGGGAGCGGGGCTGTTCCCGGGGGCTGATCCCAAATCCCTGGGTTTGGGATTTGCTGTCAGTTCGCAGGGCCGGAGTGTCCCCAGCGCCGTGTGTCCCATGCCAGCGGCCATCCGGGAGCTCGGGATCGTCCCGGGGTCATCCTGGGGGGAGTGTCCCATGCTCTGTGTGTGTGTGTGTGTCCCAGTGCTGGCTCCCCCGAGAGGGAAGCAGTCTCTGGCTTCCTCAAGCCCCTGGCACCGCTCCGGCGTGGGGCCGGACCCTTCCCCCTTGCCGGCGCTGAATGGCTCATCCCGCCTTTGTCTGGAGGGCTTATTACCGGCAAAATAGAGGCTCTTTTCCCTCGGCCTTCCCAGCGGGCAAATTAGATGCTTTGGCAATTTGCGAGGAGGAGGATGGGGAGGGGAGGAAGGCTCTCATCACCCGGAGGGCGACTACAATGCCAGGCAGGGCGCTGGCATCTCCGGCACTGGTGTGGGAAAGGGAGAGAGGGGCTCCCAGTGTCCCCTCCAAAGCCACCAGGGTGGGAATCCCGTGGGATCTGGGGAGCTCCCCTCCACAGGGAGGTCTGGGGGATGCATGCCTGCTGTCACTGAGCATTCCTGCAGAGCTGGGAGGTGCTGGCATCCTGGCATCCTACTGCCCTTGCCAGTGGGGCCTGTGGGCACGCTGTCCCCTGCTCCAGGGTGGGATTTATCCCTGGGGAGCGGTGAGAGCCGCGGGCTGTGCCCGCTGCACCTGCAGCCGGGTCCCCGTTGGGAGGCAGCGTGCACCCACTGACATTTGCCAAGCGTAAAAATTCAATTAATTCCAGCAGGCAGATTAAATATAAGTGAATTTTAATAATTTGCTCGAAAGGCTGAGGATTACTGTAGGCAGAAAGGAAAGATGCTGCTCAGGGGGGCACGGGCCGGCCTTCCCAGCACTGGCACATGGGATCACTGGTATTAATCACCCTAAATCCCGGCGTGGGAAGAGAAGAGGGATCTGCTCCCCTTGCTGGGGTTTTGGTTGATCTTCCTTGCCATGAGAAGCGTGCTGGATCTGTCCCACCAGTACTGGCAGTGTGTCCTCATCCCCGGCAGAGTCTGGCTCCAGGGACATCTCTGCTCCTTCAAACCTTCCTCCTTTTTTTTTGTGGGGCTCCATGAAAAGGGAAACACCCATCAAGGTGGCCCTGGTGACACTGCAGGTGCTCCCAGGCTTGGAGAAATCCAAGGTCTTCCCAAGACCTCCACAACACCTCATAGCTCAAAACGTGGGGCACCGATCTGGAGCAGATGGCGCTGGTATTGGGAAAATGAAAATCCACACAGCAAATTCTCTGTTTGCCAGGGATAATTTCTTATCCTGAGGTAAAACCTTTGCTCTGGCCCGTGCTGGGCCATCTGCACCACCAGAAACTGCTGGGGGATCCCGGGGGTGAAGGGGGGACCCCCATCCTGCCTGGACTCCCCCATCCTGCCCAGACCCCCCGCTCTGCAGCAGGATTGATGGAGATTGCCTGTGACCTTTGCTAGGACACGAGGCATTACCATTAATACTCCTGTATTTCCGGACTTTGCGCCATCCATAAATCTCATATCAAGCCGGGCGGGCGGCGTAATCTGCCAGGCGGCGTTATTAATGCTCCTTATTAATACTCGTTATTAATGCCCGTTATTAGTACTCGTTATTAATACCTGTTATTCGTACCTGTTATTAGCACTTGTTATTAATTGCCTCTGATGCCGGGCATGAGCTGCCCCGTGGATGGGGTAAGGGATGGGGGCTATGGAACCCCTCTCAGCTTTCTGGGGTGCAGTGGGGGTGGATGCTGGGGAGTCCCTGGTGCCAGCAGTCACCCACCAGCAGCAGGGCACCCACCCCATGATGGGGGCAGTTTTTGGCTGCAAGGGGGGTGGCACGAGGCATCTGCTCACCTTGTCCTGGCGCTTCCCAACTGTGTCCTGCAGCCCCTTGCCTTGGCTGAGTCCTGGCCTCTGGCCCTGCCTGCAGCCCCCAGCCCCTCTCTGCAGTCCCCCTGCCCTGCCCCTGCCCCTCCAGGACCTGCCCCATGCAAGATCCAGCCTGCGTGAAACTCTAATCTCCAATTTTATTCGCTCGGCTCCAGCCGATTTGCATAATCCACATAATCACCCTGGTTTTAATTGCCTACAACTCTGCAGAAAGATCATGTGGTTAAGTGGTAAATCATAATTAGATAAATAATTGGCTTGGCCGCAGCAAGCTGCTTTGTTATACCTGCCATCTGCTGGGCAAGGGATCCTGCGCCCAAAACAATGCACTGCTGCTGCTGCATGCCTGCGCCAGCCTGGGGACGTGGGGCATGGGGCACGGGCATGTGGGCATGGGAGGGCAGCCTGGCTGTGCCAGGCATTGCCCGCTCTCGGGCTGTGCCGTGGCTGGTAGCACCGTGTCAGTTTTGGCAGCACCTCGTGGTGCCTGGCTCCGGCCCAGGTGTTGCCCAACGGCTCTGTGGAATGCCCGGTGCCGCCGTGCAGTGCCCTGTGGCATCTGGGAATGCCCAGCAGCACTGTGGAATGCCCAGTGCCGCTGTGAAAGGCTCAGTGGCACTGGGGAGTGCCCAGTGGCACCATTTATTGCCGCTGTGCAGTGCCTGGCAGCACCAAACAATGCCTGGCAGGGCCATTAAGTGCCCAGCAGGGCAGTGCCCAGCTCTCTCTCAGACCATACCCAGCATCCCAGTGCAATTCCCAAATCTCCTCCAGGCAATTCACAGCATCCTGGTGCAATTCCCAAATCTCCTCCAGGCAATTCCCAACATCCCAGTGCAATGCCCAGTCTCTCCCAGGCAATGCCTGGCAGCCCCATGGAGTGCCCAGTGCCCCACAAAGCCACTGAGCCCCAGAAGACACCAGTGTGAAGGGGTGAGGGCTGTACCCCACTTCCCCCAAAGCAGAGGGATCCTCAGCAGAGAGCTGGCACGTGGATCTGGGCATCAGGAGCCAAGAGGAGCTGCCAGCCCATCCCTGAAGCTGCAGAGGGGAGTTCAGGGAGTTCAAGCAGCACCCTTGGGGCACAGGGGCTTGGTTTTCCAAGCTCCCAGCTTCAAAACAGGGCAGAAACGGGAGAAAGTTGCTTTAAAGTAAATCTTTCCCTGGCTCAATTTCCTGAGGGCTGAAAAGGCTCCCAGGGCTGCTTGGCTGGGCACAGGAAGGTTGGGAAGGGAGAGAAACCACCCGGCATCACTCCATCCCCTGCGCTGCGCCCTCCAAACGAGCTCTTATTACTTTGCTTGTTGTCGTTTGCCAGATCAATGGTCCATGGAGGAGTGATCGATGGAGGCCCAGCCGGATAATAGTGCCGGGTGCTTGGTGCCAAGCCAGGCTCCACGGGGAGCCCCAAATCCCACCCAAGGTGCTTCTCACCATGGGGAACCCTCCAAGGGGATGCGGGGCGTTCCCAGGATGTGCCCTGGGTTCTACCATGACCACCCTAAATTTGGACAGAGGCTGTGCCTGCATCTCTCTGCGCCTGGGGACACTTGGGGACACCAAGCCCGGCCACCTCCCCTCGTTTCACCTGTGTGCTGGGAAGTGGGGAGAGAGGGCAGGAGCACAGGCTCGGATCGATCAATTAATTAATTAACGGAGCATGTTGGAGGTGCGGCGGCAGAGCTGCTCTAATGAGGGGTGGAAAACGTGCGGCGGCTCGGCAGGGCATCACCGGGAGAGGAGCTGGTCACCTCTGCCTGTCCCCTGCCCGAGGGGGTGACAGGGTGTGTGACAGGGCGACAACGGGCACGCGCTGGCCCTGGCCCCCTGCCCTCCATCCTGGGGCTCTGCCCGCTGCGTTCAGGCAGAGGGAAGGGGGGCTGACAATGCGAGGCCATTAGCATTGAAAATCCATGCAGAGCAGCTGTTCCTGCTTGGAGCGTGCAGCTGGATGCGGCTCCGGAGCGGGAGCAGAGGCGCTGAGAGAGGGGGGAAAGGCTGAGGGGGGACCTCATCACCCCAAATCCCTTGGGGGACCATCAGCAGTGAGCGTGGTGGAGCTTTCCAGAGGGCTTGGCCAAGTGGGCTCCGTCCCAGCTGCGGTGCTGCGGGGTGGGTGCGGATCCATCCCGGGGGAGGAGGAGGAGGAGGAGGATGCAGGATGCTCGTCTCTCCCCACTCCCTCGGCTTCCCGCCGCACTGGGTTTTTTTCCGCTCCATTTGCCAGGGGCTGGAGCTGCTGCCTGATCGTATTTGGTAATAAATTATTAGTTCCAGCACTTGGGAGCCCGGCAGCTCAAAATAGCTGCTGTAAGAGCGGGCGGCTGGTGCAGGTCGAGTTCAATGGCAATCTGCTCCCAAGGGCACTCCACGCTCATTAGAGGCCTTTCAAGGTGCTGGGAAGGGGGCAAGCGGGAGCCAAGGTGCTAAACCTGCCCACTTCCCGTTTCCCGACAGCGGTACTCCGTGCCCAGGGATTTCAGGGCGCTGGGAGCCCGTCCCTGCCCCTCGCTGCCCGCTCCTGCCTGCCCGCAGCGGCTGCCAAGGGGTTTTATTTGTCTCCAGCCCCACCAGGCAGCCAGACTGGTTCTGCTCTCGCTGCCGGAGGAGGCTCCCGCTGCCAAAAAACCCGCCAGCATCATCAGGAGCAGATGGAGAGAACATGGCACGCTCCCAGCTCCCGGCTCCCAGCCCTGAGCCGGGGATGCGGGGGCTCGGGGGGGGCGGGAGCGCCGCTCCAGGAGTCAGGGCTGCGGGCTCCTGTGCCGCCGGAGATGCCAGCCCCGTGGCGGGTGCCGTGTGCGGCGCCGCGGGAAGGAGCGGCGCAGGGAAGGGCGAGGGGAGCGGGGCAGTGACCCTGCCATCCCCGCTCCTCCTCCTCCTCCTGCTCCCGCGGGCAGGCAGCCAGCGGGCACCCGGGAATGCCAGACACTCCCTGTGCTGCTGTGCCCGGGCACATGCTATGGGAGGGACGGGGACAGGGTGACACATCGCCTGCTCCCTGCTCCCCAACCTCCCCTTTGTGGCCTCAACGGGGGACCCAGGTGTCCTGAGGCCCCCCCCTGCCTTGGTGTGTGTGGGGTTTCAGGCATCAGTTTCCCAGGGAGGGGTACATGGGAGTGCCAGCCCTGTACCCACACAGGGCTGGGGACAGTGGAGGGACAGCCTGTCCCGTTTTGGGGTTCATCTCCCCGCCCTGGTGAGGCAACCGCTGCCGTGACCCCGGGCTGCTCCAGGCACCAAACTTGACCTGTTTTTCCGCACGGATCTGCCTGCTGAGAGGAGCAGCTGGGGAGGGGCAGAGCTGGCGGGGGCCCCACCTCACCGTGGGGCGTCACGGCGTCCCCAGCCACCCGCAGGGGTGAGTGGCACCCACGCCGTGCTGGCGATGGGATGCCAGAGGGATGGGGGGACGCAGCACGGCAGCCCCACACCCCATCCCATCCCATCCCATCCCCGTGTGGATGCTCCCACCCAGCCAGCTCTCCGTGCCTCAGTTTCCCCAGCTGGCAGCTGTCCCACGGAGCAGCCCAGGGACGCCCGGACAGACGGACGCCAGCGCCGGCGGGGCACGGCGGGTGAGCGGCGCTGCTTGGGCCCCAGCCGGGGCGGAGGCGCCGATTTTATCACCGGGAGGGAGCGGCAGAACTGGTTTGGGGCAGCGGCACAACTCAGCCCCGGGGGCCAGGCGAGTTTCCCCGCACGCTGCCCCAGCCACTCGCCCGCTCCCGGCTGCCCTGTGCTCGCCTGGCAAATCCCACTGGGATCAGGAGTTGGCCGTTGGCCGGGAGGCGTTTGGGGCCGCGGGGATCAGCTGAGCATCACACGGGTGATGCCCTGCCGCCAGCCCCGTGCCCGTGTGCCAGCCTGCTGATCCCTGCTGATGATTGGAAAAACATCTCCAGGCCTGGTTGGGGCTGGAAGTGGGGGTCATAATAGGTGGGGAGGAACTGGGGGGCACTGGGAAGTGTTTGGGGCTGTGCCTGGAGGCTGTGGGGCAGTGCTGGGAGGATGCAGGGCTGTGCCAAGGAGATGCCAGGCAGTGCCTGGGGATGCAGGGCTGTGCCAAGGGGATGCCAGGCAGTGTCCGGGGAATGTGGGGCAGTGCCCGGGGGATGTGGGGCAATGCTCAGGAGGTGCATGGGAGCTGCAGGCTGTGCCTGGAGTGCCGTGTCCCCTTTGGGTGGTGCGTGGGCGCCTGGTGCTGCGGGCAGATCTCGGTGCTTTGCTCTCGGGGGGGCGCCGAGCCCTCACCCGGGGCTGGAGCAGAGCCCGGGGGTGCCAGCGCAGAGCCTGGGGGTGCCGGGGCCAGGCTGGCGTGGCGGGTTGGCTTCCCAGCTGTTCTGGTAATGAATTTACATGAGCCGAGCGTGTCGACAAGGCGGCAGTCAATGGCTGAGAGCACCGGAGTTAATAAATGCTTGTATAATGAGGGCAGAGGGGAGCGCGCCGCCGCGCCGGCCGCCTCTCCTGGGGCCGGGGGGCAAAGATTAATCAACGCCGAGTGCCCCCCGTGCCCCCGCGGCGCCCGCCGCGCTCCCTGGCCATCCGCTGCCACGGGATGCTCCGGGGATGCTCCATCCACCCTCTGCAGTGGATGCTCCAGGTGTTCAATGCCTCGAGCTGCTTCCAGGCCTGCTGGGAGTTGGGGGCTGCCCCAAGACCCACCCCCCCTCCCCGTCCTCCTGCCCACCTGGGAGCCGGGCTAATTTTAGGCTGGTGTTAATGAAGCTGCTGGGTGAAGTCTATTTTAAGGGCCCTGACATCAGCAGTTGCTGTTTTGGGAGGTGGAGAGCCCTGGAGCAATTGGTGTGACAGCTGGAGGGGCTCTGGGAGGGCTGCACCCTCCTGCTCAGCACCTGAGCCTCACTTTTGGGGTCACTGTGCCCTTTAGGACCTCGGTAGTTTGGGCTGCAATGGTGGGGATTTGGGGCATGAGGATTTGAAGGGGCAGTGTGGGGAGCTGGGGGTGCAGTGCTGGGGATTTGGGCATGCAGTGCTGGCGATCCAGGGATGCAATATTGGGGTTCTGGGGGGTGCAGTGGTGGGGATTTAAGGGTGCAGTTCTGGGGATCCAGGGATGTGTTATTGTGGAATTGAGGGTGCAGTGCTGAAGACCCAGGGATGAAATATTGTTAATCCAGGGATGCAGCAGTGGGAATTTGGGAGTGCAATGCTAGAAATCCAGGGATGCAATATTGCGGATTTAGGGGTACAGTGGTGGGGATTTGAGTGTGCAGTGGCTGGATTTGGGGGTGCAATAGTGGCAATAAGGGGTGCAGCAGCGGTGCTTTGGGTTTTGGCAGCACCGTGCGAGTCAGGGGACTGAGCCTCTCCCCACCACCTGCATCAGGATGCTGAAGTCCCCCAGAGCACCCTGTCCATTCCTGCAGAGCTCTGCTGAGCCCTCCTGCTCCATTATCCTGGGGTTCAGTGGGACTGTGGAATGCTGGGACACGCTTCCCCCCACATTGCCTGAACTCGGGGTGCATTTTGGGGTGGGACGGTGAACTAGAGGAAAGGAGCTGGTGGTCCCAGCTCCTGGTGGAGATTGAGGATCCTGTCGCCACATGTCTAACCCCCTCTCTCTGGTTCACAGGCATGAGCCATGAGCCGAAGTCGCCGTCCCTAGGAATGCTCTCCACGGCCACCCGCACCACCGCCACCGTGAGCCCCCTGACCCCGTCCCCCCTGAACGGCTCCATCGTTCCCAATGGCAGCCCTGCCGCCAGCAGCACTTTGTCCGTCCAGGCAGCACCTTCCTCCAGCTTCGCCGCCGCCCTCCGCAAGCTCGCCAAGCAAGCCGAGGAGCCCAGAGGTGGGGACAGGGGCAGGGACAGGGACAGGGCGGTGACAAACGCTGGTGCCTTTCCCAGGAGCTGGAGCCCGTGTTTTCCTGCCATTTCCCCAACTAATGCCTTTTCCTGGTGCCGTGTCTCAAGGGGGCAGTTTGGGAATTCAGTTCATCCGGAGTAATCCGAGTGCTGTATTGCTCACTGTACCCTGGGAGAGCACCAGCCCTGCTCCCTCCCACCACACTGCTTTCTCCAGAGGTTCCCCAAATTTTCTACTTCTCTGGCCAAATTTCCCAACTGAACAGCCCCAGGGGGTGCCCAGCCCTTGTCGCCCACATCTCCATCACACCCCCCTCTCCCTGTTTGGATGCGGGGTGTGAGCTGCTTCTAGAGCACCCCGAGGTCCCCCCTGCCACAGGGAGTGTGAGACAGGGGGGAATTGCCAGGGCTTCCTTACCCAGATGAGGAGGCAGCCAGTCCTCAGGCTGGGAAGTGTTTCAGGAGACTGCTGGTATCTTTAATTTGGGATGAAATAGTCTTTATCCCTGCTGTTTGCATCAGTGGGTGCTCCCCTTGGATCGTGTCCCACTGCCTGGGCACTTTGATCCCTGCAAAAGACACCAAACCCCTTTGCAAGATGTTTTTTGCAAAGTCTTTTTGGAAGACCCTTTTTTAAAGGCCCCTTTGGCACAATCCTTTTCCCCAGACCCCTTTTGCAGGGCTCTTTTTGGAAAATCCCTTTTGCAAGCACCATCTACAAGACCCTCCTTGCAGCCCAAAAATCTCTGGCACAGCCATGACCTGAAGCTTCAGCTGCTCCTAAGGAAACATGTGGGGATACCAGGTCCCTGTAACTGTGAGGGAACCAGGTCTTGATGATGCTTCATCCTCACTGGAAGCTCCTGTTTTTTCCCAGCTGCTTCCTCTGAAACCCATCTGCTTCCTTCAGAGCGATTGATTGAGTTTGGGGAATTATTTTGCTTTTTTCCCCCCTTGCACCCCACAGCTTGTGCCCTCCCTGTGCTGCTCAGCCCATCCCAAGGGACATCAGCAGGTTTGGGCATGGATTTTGTGGCACTGGAGAGAAGCAGCCACACTCCCTTTGGATTTCCCCTTAACACCTGCATAGTTTGTTTGCAAAAAACCCTCCCTTGCCCATTTGGGTGCTTCAGGTGGCCCATCTCAGAGGTTTTTGATCCGTGCGGGTTTGGGTGTGTGTTGGGAAGGGGGTTTTTCTCCTTGCTGTGGTTTTTAGCACCAGGGAACAAATTGCTTTTCCCTGAAACCCTCACCCACTTCCCACAACGGGAGATGCTCACTCCACTCCCCTTCCCACCTCGGGAGATGCTCTGCTGTGGCAGATGCCGGATCCATGCAGGATCACTGTTTTTTTTCCAGCTTTATGGAGTCACAGGTGTGTTGCCACATCCCTAGGGATATCCTGCTGCTCCACAGCATCCCAAACTGCCAAGGCTCATCCTGACTGACCCCTTCCCAGCAAAGCCCCACAAAGCCACCGCCTGCCCGGGGGCTGCTGCCTCTTGTCCTGCCCGGGGCTGTCCGCAGGGTGGGTTTTATTCCACCCCTCCTTCCCTTCTTTTTTCCCAGTTCTCCGTCAGGGTCTCAGCTGTTAATTACATTTGCCTGTCAGCCCGGGCTGCTAATCTGCTATCGCCGAGCGGGAAGCGGGAGGTCAGAAAACAAAGGTGACACCATCACACTGTGCCTCTTGTCATCTCCAATCCAGATTAGTTTCATTGACTAACTCCTGGCTGAATACCACCAGTTAATTATAACGATCACAAACCCTCCCGTTTAAAGCCACACAGCGAGAATTAAGGTTCTGAAGTAAGACTTTAGCTTCATTAATTGCCGGGCTCATTGTGATGGTATTGATTGTTAACGCTATCGCGTGGTGAGTAATGGCTTCCCAGCTCAGAGGGGATTAGGCTGCTAATTGTTGTTGGCCTTGCGCTGACAAGATAGACTTCAGTGGGTGTCAAATCGGCCTCCTTTGTCGGGGACAGCCTTTCTCCTTCCCCCAGCCTTGCTGCTCTTCAAATGAAAGCGATTCGGAGCGACTCGGGAATAATTAATCAGGGAGGGCGGCCGGCAGCGGGATGCTCCGCTTGGCCTCTGCTCCGCTGAGCATCCTTCCCACGGAGCGTCCTTCTGGAGCTTCCCTCCCACCCTGCAGCCCTCCCGCTGCCCGGGGATGCTCCTGCTTCCCCCGGCATCCCCAGCTCCCTCCTGCTGTTGTGTGGCCTGAGGAGAGGGCAAGGGGATGAGGCGGGGTGCAGGGTGAGGAGCTCAGGGCACGCTCTGGGAGTGGCTGCCGTGCCCACAGGACACGCTCAGGGCAGTGGCCTTGCACACTGGGAAGGTGATGAGACACCCTGCACGCTCAGGACACGCTCAGGGCAGTGGCCTTGCACGCTGGGAAGGTGATGAGACACCCTGCACGCTCAGGACACGCTCAGGGCAGTGGCCTTGCACACTGGGAAGGTGATGAGACACCCTGCACGCTCAGGACACGCTCAGGGCAGTGGCCTTGCACGCTGGGAAGGTGATGAGACACCCTGCACGCTCAGGACACGCTCAGGGCAGTGGCCTTGCACACTGGGAAGGTGATGAGACACCCTGCACGCTCAGGACACGCTCAGGGCAGTGGCCTTGCACGCTGGGAAGGTGATGAGACACCCTGCACGCTCAGGACATGCTCAGGGCAGTGGCCTTGCACGCTGGGAAGGTGATGAGACACCCTGCACGCTCAGGACACGCTCAGGACACGCTCAGGGCAGTGGCCTTGCACGCTGGGAAGGTGATGAGACACCCTGCACACTCAGGGCAGTGGCCTTGCACGCTGGGAAGGTGATGAGACACCCTGCACGCTCAGGCCTCTCTCCGTGCCCTGCTCACTGCCTGGGAGCATCGCTGCCACCTCACCCTGTGACCACAGCCCACTCCTCACTCTGCAGCAGCTGATCCCTGCTGGCACCTTGGAATCTCCCTCTGACCCAGACTGTGGCATGGAGGGAGCAGAGTTTGGGGTTTCAGAGCCCCCCAGGCTGCCCAGATGGGTTTGAGGAATGGGAAGTGTTCTGTGGAGCAGACAGCAGGCTCCGTGTGCCCCCGTTAATGTGGAATTTGTCTTTCTCTGCTTTTCCTATTCTCCACTTTCACTCCAGTTTTATTTTCCCTTTGGATATACGGCCAGCATCCCTGGGGTGGGGATAAGATAAAGTAGAGATGTATTATGCAAATGAAACCAAAGCTTTGCCCAAGGGTTTCAGGGAGTCACTCCTTCATCCCAGTCTCTCCAGAGGCCCTGGCCTGTCCGTGACAGCTCCTGCAGCTGGATTAAGGAGTCTCTGGGTTTGCCTTGGGAAGATGTGGTTATCTGGGGCTGGCATCACATCGGTGCCACGTGTACCAAGGGGCTCTGTGGGACTGGGGGTTTGCCAGTCCCTGTTAGGAGGGAGCAAGAGGCTGCCCCATCCCACCGTGCCGGGTGGAGCCTTTAGCACCACTGGGAACTTCTGGGATGGGAGGATGGGGGACCTCCTCCAGTTTGAGGATGCTGAGCACCCTGAGTGCATCCCAGTACCCCACCCCTGCTCCCTGCAGTGAGGCATCCTGTCAGGAATGGCTCCAGCTCCTTCAGAGCGTGGTTTCATCCCGTTAACCGCCGTTTTCTGATGGAATTCCAGGGTCCTCACTGAGCAGCGAGTCGTCCCCGGTGTCCTCACCGGCCACCAACCACAGCTCCCCCGCCAGCACGCCCAAGCGTGGCCCCATGGGCCCCATCATCGTGCCCCCGGGGGGGCACAGCGTGCCCAGCACGCCGCCCGTCGTCACCATCGCCCCCACCAAGACGGTCAACGGGGTCTGGAGGAGCGAGGGCAGACAGGTACGGCTGTGTTTGGGGGCTGCCCGGCCCCCCTGAAGGATGGAGGGTATGGGATACTGTGCGTGGCTCCCGAGGGATCACTGGTCCCTTCCCCTCCCTGCTGTGTCCCTGAGCTGGCGTTGTCACCGGGGCTGCCATCGTCACCGGGGCTGCCATCGTCACCGGGGCTGCCATCGTCCCCCTGCTGCCATCATCCCCGGGCTGCCATCCGGAGGGGAGGGCAAGGAAGGAGGAGGAGGAGGAGGAGGGGTTGGAGGGGGAGAGCAGCTAATTAAGAAGCATCGTTAGTGGTTCTCCTCTCCTCCGCATGCTACAAGCAGATTCCCGGGGGGATTATGCCACTTGGAAAGACTAATTAAACACAAAGAGAGGCGAGGGTAGGGGATGAGAAACGCCGGGGGCGAGACGGGGGAAATAAATGGAACCATGATCCCCGGGAGCTCGGAGGGGTGCGTGGGGTGTCGGGGTGCTCCCCAGCCCCGTGTCCCCCCCGGTGTGGGGGTTAACGGAGCGTGGTGATGTGTGACAGAGCAGTGCCCCAGCTGGAGGTAATTAGAGCAGAGCCTGGCACCACAGTGTGCTCTGTGCAGGCCACCACACCCTTCGTGGTGACCTTGGGGCTGGCCCTGCCCTGGAGGAATGGGATGGGATAGGGTGGGGACGGATGCTGGGGTGGGGGATGCTGTGGGTGCCACCATCCTCCTCCTCCTGAGCTGCTAAATGGGGAAGGTGCGATGAGAAATGACAAGTTTTAAACCAAAACTTGCCGTGCTGGGGGGTTCTCCTCACTAACTGTCCGATCCTGTGGGGTGTCTTGTCACCCTAAGTTGTTCCCCCTTGCTAGGGGTCCCTCCCCAGCTGGAGGGAGTGACCTTTGTGCTGACACCAGGGGTGGAAGCTGATGGAAAGCGGCTGAGGCCCTGTGGGAGGGTGCTGATGCCGGGGGTGCCGGGGGGATTGTGGGCTGACCCCTGGGTTATGGCCCTTATCAAAGGCCGGCTGGATTTCCCCCGGCCGTGTCACTCCTCCCCGGATGATTAATAGCTCAGGAGAACAAAGCAGCCATAAATCTCCAGGCAGGTAATGGGTGTCTTGCCCTCAGCTCTGCCCCGGCTTCAGCACCTCCTTTCCCACTGGGGCCCCTCGGTGCAGCCTCTCAGACCCTCCCACCCCTCCAGCTGCCTTTCCAAAGCCTGGATGCAGGAGATGCCCTGGTGGATGAATCCTTCCCTGGGTACTGGTGCCAGCCAGGGCACGCTGGGGCCCTACTGAGGGTCTTGGGGTGGGGCCACAGCAGGGATTCCCCGTGCCCTGCTGTCCCCTAATGCCCATCTTGGCTTTCCTGCCCCTTTGCCTTGCAGCAGGAAGCAGGGTCACGAGGCAGCAGCAGCAGCGCCGGCCGCGAGCGCCTCATCTCGGAGCCCCCCCTGACGCAGGAGAAGGCAGGGGGTCCCACTGTCCCCTCCCACCTCTTGGGGACACCCTACTCCTTCGGGCTGCCCCCCAGCTCCGTGGTCCAGGACTCCCGCTTCCCTCCTCTCAAGTGAGTCTGCTCGCAACGGACGGGAGCGGTCGCAGGATGAGGGTGTCCCCCGCGAGCTCTGGTCCCACCTGGGGGAGGTGACATCTCCCCCGGGGGACAGGGAGGGATGGTGACCATCTCCTTGCCCCCCAGCCTGCAGCGGCCGGTCCACCACGTGGTGCCTCCCAGCGCGGTGACCGAGGATTACCTGCGGAGCTTCCGTCCCTACCACACGGCCGAGGATCTCCGCATGTCCTCCCTGCCGCCCCTCGGCCTCGACCCGGCCACTGCCGCCGCCTACTACCACCCCAGCTACCTGACACATCACCCCTTCCCTCATCCTGCCTTCAGGTGGGCACCTCCCAGCCTTGGGATCCCTGGGAGATCCCACTGGATGAGCTTTGGGGCACTGGGAGGTGGGAGCATGATCCGCTGAGGGCATTTTGGGGCTCTCCATCCCTTTCTCCCAGTAGAAGGCAGCCCCCATCTGGCTCCTGGGAGGGGAACTGGGGGGTTCTTTGCCCATCTGAGCATCCCTGTCTCCCCAGGATGGATGAGTCGTACTGCCTGTCGGCACTGAGGTCCCCCTTCTACCCGCTGCCAGCGCCGGGCTCGCTGCCACCCCTGCACCCCTCGGCCATGCACCTGCACCTCTCGGGGGTCCGGTACCCCCCCGAGCTCTCCCACTCCTCCCTCTCCGCCCTGCAGTCCGAGCGCATCTCCAGCCTCGCCGCAGAGAGGTACGGGATGGTGGGGGGATGGATGGGGCGCTCCAAAGGATGCTGACAGAGCACCAGGGGTGGTTTTGGGATGCTCTAGGATGCTGGCAGGTGACTAGGGATTTGGGAATGCTGCAGAGGGTGCTGGCAGGTGCCCAGGAATTCTTTGGGGGTCCTGTGGAGGTTCAAGGGTGTTCCAGGGGATGCTGACAGGCATCCAGGGTTGATTTTCGGGGTGCTCCAAGCGGGATGTTTGGGGTTGGTGCTTTTGTTTTTGGTTTTTCTCTGCAGGCTGCAGATGGACGAGGAGCTGCGGCAGAGGGAGCGGGAGCGGGAGAAGGAGCGGGAGCGAGAAGCCGACCGGGAGCGGGAGAAGGAGCGCGAGCGGGAGCGGGAGCGCGAGAAGGAGCTGGAGCGCGAGCGGGAAAAGGAGCGGGAACGGGAGCTGGAGAGGCAGCGGGAGCGTGCCCGGGAGAAGGAGCTGAGCATGGTGAAAGCCATGGAGGGGCCCTTCCTCCCCGTGGCGGAGCTGCACGGGCTGCGGGGGCACCCGGCCGAGGAACGGGGCAAGCCGGTGGAGCCGCTGGCACCCAGCAGAGCAGGTAACGCCCGCCCTCCAGAGCTTGCCTTGGTCCCCTCTCCCCTCCATCCAGATGGCAAAGCCGAGGGGGTCGGTGGCCCCGGGAGGTGGCTGGGGACGGGGATGGGCTGTCCTGGCTGCCAGATTGCTTTGCCAGGAGCCCAGCTGCAGCATCTCAGAGCGTCGGCGCGGTGCCTGTGCCATCTGACTCGGGCCGGGCGGGCACTGTGCCCGGTGCATGCCGGGCAGCTGGGCTGGCAGCGAGTGGGCAGCCCCCTGAGCTGAGCTCTGACCGGTGGCTGCCCCACAGCTCCGGGTCCCTCCCGCCCCCAAAATACCCCTGCTCTTCCACACCTTGACTCTCCATCACCCCTTTTCCACTGCAGACAAACTCAAGGACTCGGTGCTGCCCACGCCGAAGCCCATCCAGCACCCTCTGCACCCGCCACCGGGCTCCCACCACCCCGTGCCCAGCCTCATCCCCAACCACAGCGTGTTCCCCCTGCCCGGGAGCAGCGCGGCCACGGCGCTGCTCATCCACCGCACCAACGAGGAGGAGAAGTGGCTGGCCCGGCAGCGCCGGCTGCGCCAGGAGAAGGAGGATCGGCAATCCCAAGTCTCAGAGTTCCGGCAGCAAGTGCTGGAGCAGCACCTGGACATAGGGCGTGCCCCGAGCCAAGCTGAGCCCGAGCACCGGCCCGAGCACCCCAGGTAGGGATGCTGCCAGCCCCGCTCCAGGGATGGAGCTTTCCCCCAAAGCTGAGCTGTGTTTTCCCGTGTCACTGCTGTCCTTGCTGGAATATCTGTATCTTAAGCTGGAGAGGGACTTTGGACAAGGGAGGGGAGTGATGGGACAGGGGGAATGTCTTTGTATACAAAGAGGGCAGGGCTATATGGGCTATTGGGAAGACATTCTTTGCTGGGAGGGTGGGGAGGCCCTGGCACAGGTTGTCCACAGAAGCTGTGGCTGCCCCTGGATCCCTGGAAGTGTCCAAAGCCAGGTTGGAACGGGCTTGGAGCAATCTGGTCTTGTGGAAGGTGTCCCTGTCCATGGCAGGGGGTGAAATAGGATGATCTTTAATGATGCCATGACATGATGATTTAAAGGATTTTCCCCCCAACCTGTGGCTGTGCCCATCCCATTACCCAGCTCTGCCCGCTATCAGGCATCCACCACCCCTCGGCCGTGCCCCTCACACATCCCATGAGCCGAAGCCACGGTGCCTGGCCGGTGCCAGCGGGTTCCTGCCACACGGTGCCAGCCAGGCCGGCTGTGCTGGCAGCGCCAGGCGTTCCCGGTGCCCGACATCTGCGTGGCGGCAGGCGCCGAGCCCGGGAGGTGGCCGGGGGCCAGCGGCGAGTGGCCAGGTGCTGCCCAGCCACCAGCACCGCTAATTGCAGCTCCCCCCTCCCTGGCAGTGGGGCTGGGCGGTGGATGCCTCGTTTGGGGGGCACCTGCGCCAAGCCTGGGCAGTTTGGGGGTCAGTGGAGCGTGCCCACACCCCCGGATTGATTGACAGGGCTTTGCTCGCCCCTGTGGCTGAGCACTTAAGCGGTGCAGGCTCATCCAGCCAGCTCTGCCGCCTGCTCCCTTTGTTATTTTTGGGTATCCAGGGGATTAGCGCGGCTCATCGAGGATAATAAGGAGCGGATCACGGGGCGGCACAAAGGCGAGCGCCCGCCGCAGGCTCCATTCCCCATCCGCTCCTCCCACCCCAAACTGGAGAGGAGACAGCAAGGTCACCCCCAGACACCTGCAGCCGGGGATATTCCATCCCCATCCTTTTCCTGCATCCAGCGGGGTGGGAGAGGGATGGATCCCGGGGGGCAGGCGGTGCTCCCCGCCGGTGGTGACTCCACGGCGGCGCTGAGCTGAACTCGCTGCTCCGTGCGCGGAGCTCCGGGGCGCTGGAGCGGAAAAGTGTTAAATGCACAGCTTGGGCACATGAAATATTTATCCTGCAAATGGGCTGGCTCCGGCTCCTGCTGTCAGAGGAGGGCTGCGCCGGGGTGCTGCCCTCGCCACGGGGCTGTGGCAGGACTGGTGGCACGCTCGTCCCCATGCAGGGGTCAGGGCTGGGGTCTCCAGCCCTGTGCACCTAGGATTCAGCCACATCCATGCTCAACCTGCCCATGCACAGCCTTAACTCTGCCCCCACCCCTCAGGTTTGTGGCATGAAGGGGACAAGTGTGGCAGCCCCACGTGCACAAATCCCTCTGGGTGTTCCTAACAGGCGTGTTTCTCCCCAAAATCCCCCGGGGCTGGAGCGCTGCCAGCTCTCCGGTGGCAGTGCCAGCTCCTGACCTCTCCGGTGCTCTCCTCTCCCCACAGGTTGGGATCGAGCCGCCACGAGCCGAGCAGCCGGGAGCCAGGGCAGCACTTTGGCGGGCCCCCACCCCTCATCTCCCCCAAACCCCAGCACCACCCCGTCACCACGTCCCTCTGGAACCCCGTCTCGCTGATGGAGAGCCCCCCCGACCCTCCCCGGCGCCTCCCCGAGCCCCACGCCCTCCACAGCCACCCAGCGCCCTTCGAGCCCGGCCGCCAGGGCATCCCTGTGGTGAAGGTGGAGAGGGTCTTCTGCCCAGAGAAGCTGGAGGAGGGCCCGAGGAAGAGGGATGCTCTGGAGAAATACCCCCCGGGACGGGAGCCCGGCGCCCCGGAGCACGGGGCCTTCACCCACACCCCCTTCCTAGCTGAGCTGGAAAAGTCCACTCAGAGCATCCTGAGCCAGCAGAGAGCCCCGGCCACCGCGTTCCCCGAGACCACCAAGCCCAGCTCGCCCTACCGGCCCCCCCAGCCCCGCGCCCAGGACCCCATGTACATCTACGACGAGTTCGTGCAGCAGCACCGCAGGCTGGTCAGCAAACTGGACCTGGAGGAGCGCCGGCGGCGGGAGGCCCGTGAGAAAGGTGAGGGTCCGGGGATTTCCCCCCCGGCACCGGGACCTGGCCGGGGGTCTCCCGGGAATGCCGGCGTTCCTGCATCCGAGCGGGTTTGGTAAGCCCTGCGCTCCAGACATGCCCGATGAATAAATGATGAACTGGAGCTAATAAGAGGGTTTTAAATATTGATGGGGCTGCTGGAGTGGGGATGAGAATAGCAGCGAGGAGGAGACGGAGAGCTGGGAGGGGCTGGAATTCTGTCCCCACTCCAGTGGGATGGGGACTCTGCCACAGTGTCCCCAGCCTGTGCCCCATTGGCCCCCTGCCACTCATCCCAGAATGATGGGCAATGCCCTCTGAGGTCCCACAGCTGGTGGAGAGGGGACAGGGCTCCACTGGGTAGCACCCCCCACATCACTCTGACATCCTACCCTGCTGCACTCCCATCCCCAGTGGGGTTCCCCTGTGTCCCAGAAGATTCCCCGGGGTCCCATCAGGTCCCCAAGGTGTTCCCAGCCTCTCACCAGCCTTTCCCCATGCCCAGGGTACTACTACGACCTGGATGACTCCTGTGACGACAGCGACGAGGAGGAGGTGCGGGCCCATCTCCGCTGCGTGGCTGAGCAGCCCCCGCTGAAGCTGGACACGTCCTCTGAGGTACTGGTGGCACCCCTTGTCCCCTCCCTGTCCCCTGGGGGAGCAGCCCCTCTTTTACACCAGTTCCCAATGCCCAGTGCAGCCACCATCCCCACATGTGTGCAGAGGCACCAGGGGGTTAGAGCTGGGGATGATGAGGATGGGCAGTGGAGATGGGGATGGAGGTGGGGATGGAGATGGGGATGGAAGTGGGTTTGACAGTAAGGATGGGCATTGGAACGGGAATGGGGGTGGGATGAGGTGGGAATAGGAACAGGAATGAAAATGAGGATAAGGAGAACGGGGATGAGAATGGGGATGGGAATGGAGATGAGGATTGCAACAGGGATGAGGGTGGGCACGAGGATGGGAATAGGAGTGAAGATGAGGATGACGGTGGGCATGGGGATGAGAATGGGGATAAAGGCGAGGATGGGGGATGACCCTGCTCTGCTCTGCTCTCCCCCTGGTCGCCCCAGAAGCTGGAGTTCCTGCAGCTCTTCGGCCTCACCACGCAGCAGCAGAAGGAGGAACTGCTGAGCCAGAAGCGGCGCAAGCGGCGGCGGATGCTGCGGGAGCGGAGCCCCTCTCCGCCCACGGTGCAGAACAAGCGCCGCACGCCCTCCCCGCGCCTCCCGCTCTCCACCCGCTACAGCCCCGACGAGATGAACAACAGCCCCAACTTCGAGGAGAAGAAGCGCTTCCTCACCATCTTCAACCTCACGCACATCAGCGCCGAGAAGAGGAAAGGTAATAGCCATGGCCCGTGCACGCTCGGGCTTGGGGGCGCCGTGGGGGATCTGCCTGGGGCCCTGAGCTTGCTCTGTTGAGCAGAGGCTACACTAAACCTCAGCTTCCCATGCCGCAGACAAGGAGAAGCTGGTGGAGATGCTCCAGGCCATGAAGCAGAAGACCACGCCGGCCGCCGTGGTGGTGAAGAGCTCCCCGCGGGACAGCCCCGGTGCCCCCAGCACTGGTAAGCGCCCCAAGTCCTTCCCCGGGTCTTGGGTTGGGGGGCACAGCCTTGCCTTGAAGGGTGCACAGAGTCCTGGCTGCAGCCAACTGCTCCTCCTCTTCCCAAAGAGCCTCCAGTGCCACCGCTCCTGCTGGACCTGGACAAACCCGTGGGCATCGCCGTCTCCGTGCCGGAGGTGCCGAAGGCGGCAGAAGCCTCCAGGTTAGACCAGCTGAGGCCCCAGGAGCCACCGAGGCCCAAGGAGTTGGGCACGGCGCCGGAGAAGCCCCGGCTGAGCGACGGGCACCCCGGGAAGAAGGCTCTGAGCATCCTCAGCTACGTCAGGGGTCCCCTCCCCAAGGACATCCCGGTGCCGCTCTCCCACAGCATGAACGGCAAGAGCAAGCCCTGGGAGCCCTTCATTGCCGAGGAGTTTGCCCACCAGTTCCACGAGTCGGTGCTGCAGTCCACGCAGAAGGCGCTGCAGAAGCACAAAGGTAACGGGAAGTTGTTGGGAATTACTGCTTTAAAGCCACTTAAAGAATCACCCGCAAAAGTACCAGCAAAACCAGGTTTAGTGTAACAACAGTATCACAACAAAGTTTGTTGGCAAGGTGCTCTCTCCTGTTTACTAGATGGTTAAAGCACTCTGAGGAAAAGGAAACAAAAATGCAAAGTCATTAAATAAACCCCAAATAATCTGTGTGGAGGCTGGAGGAGGGGGAAACAAAAAGAAAGGAAGGGGTAAGGACAAAAAGGAATATGGATGACCCTCGTGTTGAATCACAAGTTTAGAATGGATCCCTGTGCTAAACTGAGCCTAGACTTGATCAGCAGGTTGTGTTTCAAGGCCCAATAGCTCTTAACTTAATCTTAACAGCATTTAAACTTAATTGACAACTGAAGCAATTTAGCAAGGGATTCATATGGAATTTACTATTCCACAAAACAATAACTTCCTTACAGGCCTAACTTACAAATCTAAAGTTCTTAAGAATCCAGGAGAGTAAGATTCTGAACTGAGTGCCACATCGAGCCTTCCTTGAACCCCTCCAGGGATGGGGACTCCACCACCTCTCAGGGCAGCTCCTTCCAGTGTTTAACAACCCTGCCAATCAAGAAATTCTCCCTGATGTCCAGAAAAAGAAGCAGGGATGCAGGAAGCTGGTTGGGTACTGGGATATCACCCCCTTGTCCACCCACCAGGGTTTGGCACTGGCAACCTCAGTGCTGGAGCATCCCGTGAGCTCATTGCTGAAGCAAAAAATTAGGAATAATACAGCTCCAAAGCCTCCAAACTCACTCAGTTGAGTGATTGAAATAAATAAAACTGCTCCAGCGCACAAAGAGTGATAAAACCCCACCTGTAAGCCCCCGAAAAGTCTGGGAAGGGTGGAATTAATGCCTTGAGGGGCCGTGGGGAGTGGGCAGGGGCTGACTGTGGCTGCCCACAGGGGGGACGGCGGCGCTGACGGCGGAGCAGAACCACAAACTGGACACCTCCATCCACTACAACATCCCGGAGCTGCAGGCGTCCTCCCGCCTGGCCGGGCCCCCGCACAACGGCACGGCCGAGGGGCCACTCCGGCCACTGCCCCCCCTGCCCCGGGACTCCGCCTCCGAGGACGAGGAGGAGGAGGAGGAAGAGGAGGAAGAGGAGGAAGATTACCCCAGGCCCAAGTGGCAAGGGATCGAGGCAATTTTTGAAGCTTACCAGGAACATATAGAAGGTAAGGGGGGCAGGGAGAGTTAAAATGCCAACCTGTGCTTTAGTTTCCTGTGGTAGGGGTCAGTGGTTCCTGCTGGGATGGGCTGGGGAAGCACTGGGGGATCTCCAGCAGTGCAGGAGCAGCTTGAAAGCAACGGGCACTGTTGTTTTTGCAAAAATTAATGTATGCGGGGAAAATCGGTGTATTCACAGCTGCCCAGTGTCCTCCCAGTGGGACCTAAAGGTTCCCCACAGGCAGTGCCAGGGTTGGGAGTGCTCTGGGATGCTGGGGGCAATCACTGCTGGCTGGGCAGAGCCTAGAGCAGGGCTGGCACCCTCCATGGGTGGTGCAAGGAGCCGGAGGAGCCGGTGCTCAGCCCTTGTGCTTTGGATGTTGCAGAACAAAACCTGGAGCGCCAGGTGCTGCAGACGCAGTGCCGGCGGCTGGAGGCCCAGCACTACAGCCTGAGCCTGACGGCCGAGCAGCTGTCACACAGCATGGCGGTGAGTGGGGAGAGCACCATGCCCTGGGCACCCATCCCCTGGGCACCCATCCCCTGGGCACACCATGCCCTGGGCACCCATCCCCTGGGCACCCATCCCCTGGGCACCCATCCCCTGGGCACACCATGCCCTGGGC
This sequence comes from Anomalospiza imberbis, assembly GCF_031753505.1. Lineage (NCBI taxonomy): Eukaryota > Metazoa > Chordata > Aves > Passeriformes > Viduidae > Anomalospiza > Anomalospiza imberbis. The sequence goes on along the minus strand of NC_089692.1, from coordinate 18,882,614 downwards.
ACACCATGCCCTGGGCACCCATTCCCCTGGGCACCCATCCCCTGGGCACACATCTCCTGGGCACCCATCCCCTGGGCACACCATGCCCTGGGCACACCATGCCCTGGGCACACATCCCCTGGGCACACCATGCCCTGGGCACCCATCCCCTGGGCACCCATCTCCTGGGCACCCATCCCCTGGGCACCCATCCCCTGGGCACACCATCCCCTGGGCACACCATGCCCTGGTCACCCATCCCCTGGGCACACCATCCCCTAGGCACACATCCCCTGGACACTCCTCCCCCTGGGCACCCATCCCTTGGACACCCCTATGGCGTGCCATGTCCTGGGCACCAGGCTCTATGGGCACCCAACCTTCTTGGGATCTTCTTGGGCACCCCAATCCTCCCATGCACTGCACCCATCCTGTGCAGTGCCCATCCCCTGCAGTTCCCCATTTCCTGCCGTATCCCAAACCCTGCACTGCCCATTCCTTGCTCCCCACCCTTTCCCCCCACTATTTCCCAGGCACCACATCCCTCATGAGAGCATCTGGGCGAGCTCAGCATCTCACAGGGGATCCCATCCCTTGCAGTGCCCATTCCCTGTAGTGTCCATCCTCTGCTGTATCCCAAACCCCTGCAGCACCCATTCCCTGCACTGCCCCATTCCCTGCAGCACCCATTCCCTGCACTGCCCCATTCCCTGTCCATTCCCTGTCCATTCCCTGTCCATTCCCTGCCCTGTCCATTCCTTGTCCATTCCCTGCCCATTCCCTGTCCATTCCCTGTCCATTCCCTGCACTACCCATTCCCTGCCCATTCCCTGTCCATTCCCTGTCCATTCCCTGTCCATTCCCTGCACTGCCCCATTCCCTGTCCATTCCCTGCCCATTCCCTGTCCATTCCCTGCCCATTCCCTGTCCATTCCCTGTCCATTCCCTGCACTACCCATTCCCTGCCCATTCCCTGTCCATTCCCTGTCCATTCCCTGTCCATTCCCTGCACTGCCCATTCTCTGCAGCACCCCCACGCTATTCCCCTCTGCTCTTCCCCTCCCCTGGAGCTGTCGGGTGCCCGCTGACCATTCCCATTCCCTGGCTGCCCGCAGGAGCTGAGGACCCAGAAGCAGAAGATGGTGTCGGAGCGGGAGCGCCTGCAAGCCGAGCTGGATCACCTGCGGAAGTGCCTTGCCTTGCCTGCAATGCAGTGGTCTAGGGGTTATTTCAAGGGGTATCCCAGGTGACGCTCCTTGGGCCAGGCCGAACATATAGTCTAGAAATAATAATCTATTTTATTACCTTGAATATTTAATATTTTTCACTGGGAGGTTTGAAGCTACAAAAATAAAATTAAAAAAAAAAAAAACGAACGGGAAAAAAAAAAGACAACAAACAACAACAACGAAATCATTAATAATAAAAGGAAGAAAACAACAAAAAAAAAAAAAAAAAGAGAAATAAATAAATGGAGAATGTGCCATGCATGAAGCAAACGGGAGCCGGGAGGAGCCGGGAGCCCATCCCAAGGCCAGCAGCCCCCGGCATGTCCCCTCCTGTCCCCTCCTCGGGGGGCCACGGCTCTGAAGCGCCCCCCTCCACCCACCCACACTTTATAACGCTCATTTTTGTTGGTTCTTTGTTTTTTTTTTTTTCTAAGAAAAAGGAGAAAAAAAAAAAAAGACAATGAAAGACTCCACCGACAACACTAAACCCGGCGGGGCCCCGGGTGCTGCCGGATCCCGCTCCCAGCACGGCACCCCCAGCCCGGGGTTTCCCCTGGAAATGCACTTCGCTATCAAAAAATAAAGTCAATAAACTGGTTGAAGGTCCCTTTTTGTTCCTGGTTGGCGGGGAAGGGGCAGGGACACGCGCGGGGTCACTTTGTCACCCCGGCTTTGGGATTGAACAGGCGGAAAGAAAAAAAAAAAAAGGTGCTTCAGCCTTGTACTGTGTATATATATTAAAAACAACAAAGTTTTGTATGTTTTTATTGCTTCAATTATTGTTATAAAAAGCTTGCCTTTTTTTTTAAGATGTTTCTGCTTTTTTTTTTCCTTTTTCTCCCCCCACCCCCAGCTCCTCCCTCCCTGTTTTTACTTTCTTTCTAGTTTGTTTGTTTTTATTCCTTTTGGCGAAAAGATTAACTCGCTTTTAGTGTTTGTACTGCTGCTGGTCGGGCCAGAAAAGATATTGAAATGTTTTAAAAAGAATTGAAACCCAGGAAAAATAAATCCCCTTTTCTACTGGGGCAGGTCCTGTCCCACCACCAGTCCCTCGAGAAGCTGAGCCCTTCCACCCTCCTGTGGTTTTGTTTTTTATTTTTACCCTTTTTCTTTGCTTTCTGGGGCTTTTTCTGCTCCAGCTGGGTCGTCGTGGGTGTCACGGTGCCGGGTGGTGTCTGAGCCTTGCCCAGGCTCCGTCTGCCAAAGGAAAAATCCCAAGGAATTGCACGGAGAGGGTGGAGGGTTGAGGGGTGGGTGGCACTGGGGTGTCCTTGTCCCCCCCAAAAAAATTCCAAGACAATCAGAGCAGCTCTAAGGCAGTTTGGGCACAGGGAGAGTGGGTCCTGTGGGGTGTCTTGGTGGCCCTTTGGGGACAATCCATGTGGAGCTGTGCCCGCAGGCGGGCAGGGATGTCCTGGTGCCACCAGGGTCAGGCTTGGTGCCATTTTTAGCCACCTGCTAAAAACCAGTGCGTGCCCTGCCTCCCCTCCCCCGGGGGAGCCCTTTTATTTGATATTGTTATTTTTAAATTATTTATCAGAAATTGTTTTTAATTCGCCACGAGACCAGCTCACATCCTCGGGAAAAGGTGACCTCTGCTTCCTGCTTTAAATTCCCTCGTTGCACTGGCAAAGAAAAGCATTAACCCCCCACAAACCCCCCCTGCTCCCTGCTCTCTCATTGGCTTCACCAAATAAAAAAAAAAGAGCTGGGCAAGATTAAAAAGCAAAATGCCCTTGTGACAGAAATTAGTTTAATCTTTTTTAAATCCCCAATTGCCTCGCCAGCCTCTGGCCTCGCCGCTGCCAACTGCGGGCTCCAAAGGGAATTTTTACACGGCAAAATTCGCTCCTTGCTCCGCTCCTTTCCCTTCCCGTGTGCCGTGGCAGAGGGAGGGGGAAGAAGCCAGGGATGGAAAATCATTGGCAATTTATCCCTCGCCGTGCTGAGGAGCCTGGCTGGGATGCAGCCTCGCTTTGTAGCAGCTCCTGTGCCGACTTTCCCTCCTCACCAGCCTGGATTCAGGGGTTTTGGACCAATTTTCCCCATGCCCCGGGGTTGTGGTGAGCAATTGTGTCTGTGCAGAATTGCTGGAGCAGCTGTGCCAGAGCCTGGAAGGGCTGGGAGGAAGGAGAGGAAGACAGAGCCTGCTGGGGGCAGGTTGGATGCTGTGAAAGAAAACAAAACAAAACCCAAGAAAGGGGAAAAACCCAACCCTAAACATGTTCAAAGTGTACCTTGTTGGAATTAATTGTAATGTAATATATTATTTGTTGAATGTAGTAATTAGGTATTTATGAATATATTGCTGTAATTCCTGAAAACATCCCCAAAAAACCCCCAAAATAAACTCTTCCACAACGACGGCAAGGAATCCTTTCTCCCTTGGGAACGCTCCGAGCATTCCCGGCAGCTCCTGCCGTCATTCCTGCCATCCTTCCCGCGGTGCCAGCCCTTCGGGGCACAGCCCGGGCAGGCAGGGGACAGATGGCAGCGGGAGCCTGGCCCAGCTGCTCGGGGAAGGGCAGCGCTGGCAGCCTGGCACCCTCGGGCACCAGGAATAATGACAGCTGCCATCAGCACAGCCCTGCTCCGGCCAGAGCCCGCCTGGATCCTGCTAGATCCTGCCCAGAATCCTGCCTAGATCCCGCCTGGAACCTGCCCTAGATCCTGTCTGGATCCTACCCTGGATCCAGCCTGAATCCCGCTTGGATCCTGTCCTAGATCCTGCTGGATCCCACCCTAAATCTTGCCTTGATCCTGCCCCAGATCCAGCCTGAATCCCGCTTGGATCCTGTCCTAGATCCTGCTGGATCCCACCCTAAATCTTGCCTTGATCCTGCCCCGGATCCAGCCTGAATCCCGCTTGGATCCTGTCCTAGGTCCTGCTGGATCCCACCCTAAATCTTGCCTTGATCCTGCCCTGGATCCAGCCTGAATCCTGCTTGGATCCTGTCCTAGATCCTGCTGGATCCCACCCTAAATCTTGCCTTGATCCTGCCCTGGATCCAGCCTGAATCCCGCTTGGATCCTGTCCTAGGTCCTGCTGGATCCCACCTGGATCGTGCCCTAGATCTTGCCTTGATCATGCCCTAGATCCCACCTGAATTCTGCCCTGAATCCTGCCTAGATCCCGCCTGGATCCTTCCCTAGATCTTGCCTGAATCCTGCCGGAATCCTGCCCTAAATCCTTTCTGGATCCTATCCTTGGATCCTGCCCTAAATCCTGCCTGGATCCTGCCCCAGATCCTCTCTGAATCCTGTCTGGATCCTGCCCTGGATCCCACCCTTGCCTGTCGCTCTGCTGCAGGGAAACGGGGCCGGAGCCAAAGGGGAGCTGCAGGATTTTCCAGGCATTGTTTGTGACACAGTCTGGGATTTATCTGATACCGTTCTTCAGCTGCATTTTTTTTTTTTTTTAATTATCGTTATTTTTCTTACAGACAGTTTCAGATTAAACCCCCAAATATTACAAAAATAAAGCTGGTTGATATTCTGGTATTTCCCCACAGCCTGGTATCTGAGAGGGAAAACCATTTTCTTTTGTCCTTCTCCAAAGAGCAGATGGATCTGCTTCCCAGCTGATCTCCCCAGCAGACACCTCATTGCCGGCACATCTTCCCTTCTTTTTTTTTTTTTTCTTTTTTTTTCTCAAGGCTCTGAGAAAATCCATGGAAGCACCGCCTCGAAATTTATGGTTTTCAAGGCAGTGTGTGGCCTGTGCTGCCCTCAGAAGTTCCCTCGCTGAAGTACAAGCCCAGAGAATCGCCGGGAGAAGCCGCACAGCTGCGGCCACTGCGGCAAGAGCGGCGACCCCACCGAGCACCGGCACAGCCACCCCGGGCCGCTGTCCCCAGGGGCCCGCGGGGACACAGGGGACATGGGGACAGTGGCACTGCCCCAGGGGACATGGGGATGGTGGTACTGCTCTCTCTTTGTGCCCCAGGGGACATGGGGACAGTGACACCACCTGCTCTTGGTGCCCCAGGGGACATGGGGACAGTGGCACTGCCTGTTCTTGGTGCCCCAGGGGACATAGGGACAGTGGTACTGCTCTCTCTTTGTGCCCAGGGGACATGGGGACAGTGGCACTGCCCGCTCTTCGTGCCCCAGGGACAGTGGCACTGCCCTCTCTGTGCCCCAGGGAACATGGGGACAGTGGCACTGCCCCAGGGGACATGGGGACAGTGGCACTGCCCCAGGGGACATGGGGATGGTGGTACTGCTCTCTCTTTGTGCCCCAGGGGACATGGGGACAGTGGCACTGCCTGCTGTTTGTGGCCCAAGGGGCAGGGGGACAGTGGCACTGCCCCAGGGGACATGGGGACAGTGGCACTGCCTGTTCTTGGTGCCCCAGGGGACATGGGGACGGTGGTACTGCTCTCTCTTTGTGCCCAGGGGACATGGGGACAGTGGCACTGCCCGCTCTTCGTGCCCCAGGGACAGTGGCACTGCCTGTTCTTGGTGCCCCAGGGGACATGGCGACAGTGGCACCAGGACTTGGGGACACAAGGACAGTTGGGGCATCTTCACGCCCTAAGGGGACGCCGCGGTGGGGACAGCTGGACAACGCTGGCGCCCTGCGAGGACATGGGGACACACAGACAGTGGGCCACACAGGGACTGTGCCACATAGAGGGGACATGGTGCCACCATGCCAGGGGACACAGGGAGAGAGAGTTTGATGGGCAGGACGTGGTGACAGAGCTGGGGTCACACGAGTTGTGCCACAGGTGAGGGGACGTGGTGACACCAAGCTGGGACACTGGGGGGGCACCTGGACTGGGACAAGGACAGGACACGGTGACTCCAAGGGGGAGGACACACGGACAGGACAGAGTGACACAGAGCTGATGTCCCCAAGCTCACCCTGTGTCCTGTGTCACCCTCGGTGCCACATCCCAGAGCTGTAAATAGGGGAAGGGGGGAGGGACACCAGGGTGAGAGGTGACACCAAGATGTCCCTGTGGGGTGGGGAGAGGTATGGACAGGTCGTTTTGGGGGAGCTGGGTGTTGGTTTTGGGGGTGACAAAAATGGGGGGGAACAACAAAAGTGCCCCAAGGGGGGATGGGGACAATCCTGGGGGGGAGGGTAAAAACCCCAGGGGGAGGGAGGGCAAAAAACCCCCGGGGGTGGGGGGGGAGCCTGCGGCGAGGCTCTGGGGATGCTCCAGCAGCTCCAGAGCAATTCCCAGCCGGCCCTGAGGGGAGATTTGAGGGCTGGGAGGTCCCTGCAGGGAGGTGGGAGCTGCCCGGACGGAGCAGCTCCTTCCCAGCTCCCGGTCAGAAATCCTGGGAGTGGGAGCTCTCGCCAGGCTGGAGGTTAGTCCGGAGCTTGTACATGTGATCCAAGGCTTGGGTAAGGAAAGTCCCGGTGGTGTTGATCTCCATCAGGGTTAAATTATCCAGCTAAAAGGGGAAATAACAGGATCTGGGAAGACAAGGTACTTGGGAAGCAGCTCCCAGCCCACAGCTCCCTTTGCTGACACCCCAAGGGACTGACCCAGCTGCCAGCCCTGGGCAAGAGAAGCACCCGAGCACCATTTCAAGAGCATTCCCCATGGCTGGAAGTGTTCAAAGACAAGCTGGATGGGGCTTGCAGCTGCCTGGTCTAGTGGAAGGTGTGCACGGGGGTGGAAGGAGATCTTTAAGAGCCAACCTAAACCATTCCACCACTCCTCTGCTTCCCACAAGGCGCAGGGAGCTGCCCCTGGCCCACGAGGTTCCGCACGCAACCCCAGCTCCTCAGTGACACAGGACAAGCACGCCCCAAGCCAGCCTTTTCCCAGCAGCTCATCCCCCGTCCCTCAGCAGCCCGGATCCCTCCCGGGCTGAGCTCCTGGCACACCTTGGCGTGAGCCTCCTGCTGCCGCACGAAGCTGTCGGCGGACAGGCGCAGCTTGGCCATGCGCGTGTCCCACGTGTCCTTCACCAGCGTCCGGATCTCGTCCGCTCTGGGGATGTTGTCAGAGGCACTGGGGCAGGGAAAGGGAGGGCAGGGTCAGAGCAGGCTCTGAGGGGTGTGTGGTTATGTCGCTGGGTGGTGGTGTCCCCAAGGGCTGCTGTCACCGAGTGGTGACACCCACCCAGGACAGTTCGCTAAAAACCTGCAACCCCACAATTAAAATCCTCTCTGCTCCTTGTCCTGCTGGGATTTCTGGGGTGGTTTCTTTCCCCAGGAATGCTCAGCTCCAATGCAGCAGCTGGTTGTCACTAGAATCCTTCTGCTCTTTAATTGCCCAGCTGGTACGAGGCGCAGAGGGCCCCAAACCCGGCCAAAGTCACGGCCAGCTGGGGAATCCAAGGGCTCAGGCACAATGAAATCCCCAGCTCAGGGCTCCATCAGGGAGAATTAAGCTGGAAGGGCTGGATGGGACGTGCCCCACCACCCCATTGAGGCCATTCAGCGCTGCCACAAGGAGCTGGGAGACGCGATGGATGCGCACGGACAGAGCTGTCAGGGCTGCTGGAGCGTGCTGGGAAGGAGCAGCACGCCAGGAGCCTCCTCTCCAGAGGGAAAAGCCAGAGCTGGAATGCCCACCCTGCTTAATCGAGGGCTTAAAAAGTCAGCAGAGCCCTCGCCGAGACAAATACCAGCCAGCACATTTCACAAGTGAAATGCCTCAGCAGGCAGGAGCTCAGGCTCGGAATATCCCCGGCCTCCTGCTTCCCAGGCTGAGGGAAGAGGAGCTTTCCTCCTGAAGGAGAGCCAAGGAAGAAGCCTGGAGGCTGGAGGCTGCTGAACAGATTGCAGCCGTGGAACGTGCCGCGGCTCCTCCAGGCCTCCACGCCGAGCTGCTGCTCAATAAAGCGGCACAGCCCCAGTTGTGAGGCCAGGGAAGGAGCCATCCCCAGGTTCCTGAGAGGCAGAGTTACCGTGAGGGAAGTGCTGCTGCGAAATCTTGGCAGGCTGAGGGATAAACCTCCCTCAGCTCTCCCTTTTCCCCACCGCCCTGTGGGGCTGCTGCCAAGCAAAGCTTGAAAAATCGTCCGTGCTCACACCAAGCGGGGTGGAAAATGGCCCAGCTCAGCTCCTACTCACTAGTTCAGCAGCAGCTTGGTGAGCTCCATGTAGTAGGGGCTGGGCATGGGAGTGAAGGTGTCCTCTTTCCGCTCCTGATCCCGGATTTCCTCCAGTTTCCCTAAAATACAACCAGGGATGCTCAGCTTTTGTGTGTTTTTCCCCCTCTCCAGGAAAAACCCACTTGTTTCTGTAGGATCAGCTCAGTGTCCAAGCCTCCAGGAAAAGGCTCCTGCGAGGAGGCACACAAGGGACATGGATGCCTCCAAGGTCTCCCTCCTCACAGGGATTTTCCCAAGAATTAGTGAGAGGATGAGAGGAAACAGCCTCAAGTTTTGCCAGGGAAGGTTCAGGTTGGACATCAGAAGGAATTCCTGGACTGAAACACTGGAAGGGGCTGCCCAGGGAGGTTTGGAGTCCCATCCCTGGAGGTGGCACTCAGTGCTCTGGGCTGGTGACAAGATGGGCACAAGTTGGATTTGGTGAGGTTGGAGGTTTCTTCCAACCTAAAAAATTCTGAGATTCTGTGACCCAAAGTCCCTAAAGTGTCTTCTGAACAAGCCTCACCACCCTCAGAGTAAATAAAGAATTCCAGGGGTGGGACATGAGATCCTTCTCTCCCAGCTGCTTTGTGCTTTTGAATTAAGCTCCCCACTATTGGTGAAAAACAGATTACTTTTAATTTCATGTTTCCACTGCACCCACTGAAAGCCAGAGCTGAAGCCAGAGCCTCCATCCTCACCAACATCCATCCATTCTGGGGGAATGAGCCGACACTTCTGCCTCTGCTTCAGATTAATGGCCAGCCACACAGGCACTTCCACTGGCAAGCCAGGATTGAAGGGACCCAGATCCCCCTGGAAAACAAATTAAGGATGAGAGAGGCGGGCAACAACCAGGGCTTGGAATGCACAGAGCCTGCCTGCTAACGTGGTGAGAGTTTCCAGAGGATTTGGAAAAGCCTGGGTCAAACATTTGATCCTGCATTTCCTCCTCTCACTTCCCAGAATTCTTGCTCTCAGACTTTCCCTCATCTCCCTGGAGAAGGAACAACCAACGTTTCCTTTTATTCCAAGGTGTTTCACAGGAGTTGCAAGTTCCATCTCCCGGAGGCTCCCCAGGTTCTGGCCAGCGCCCAGGACAGCCGGCCACTCCCAGCCAGGGCTCAGGGGCTGCACAAACCCCCCAGAGATGTGGGGGACAGCACAGCCCCCTCCCCAACCTCCTGGGGGCCGTTCTCCCATCCCCGTCATTCCCGAATCCCTTCATCCCTCCATCCCAAACCCACCCCCCATCTCCTCCCCCTGTTCCCAAACACCCCAGACCCATCCTAATCCCCCCAGCTGCCGCACCTCAATCCCAATCCCTTAAACCCCGTTCCCCACACCCACCCAGACGCTGCCCTGCCCCATAAGCCCCCCAAACTCGTTCTCGGTCGCCCCAGGCCGTGTCCCCAAGGCCCCAGGCCCCTTCCAGCCCCCGTCCCTGCCCAGCCCCCTCAGCCCAGCGCGGGCCCCGACCCCGATGAGGTGAATCCGGTCCAGGCTGAAGTTGGGCACGATCGTCACCAGCTCCTTCTCGGCCAGGAACTCCACCTCGGCCGGCTCCATGGACCCGGGGGGAGCCGAGCCGGGACCGGGCCGGGATCGAACGGGACCGGGCCGGGATCGAACGGGACCGGGCCGGGATCGAACGGGACCGGGCCGGGATCGAACCGGATCGCCCTGGCCCGCCCTCGCTCCCTATTGGCCGCGCAGCCCCCAGGCCCCGCCCACCGCTCCCCTCTCCCGCCTCCCTGCGCGTTTTCGCGGTCTTCGGGGAAAGGCGGGGCCTGGCGCGGCGCGGCGCACGCTGATTGGCTGTCCCCTTGTGTTGCCGTGGCGCACGCCTCTCTGATTGGCTGTTCTGCGCTCCCCGCGCTCTGGCTGCTGCCCCGCCGGGGGAGGTCCGGATGGGGGCACGGGGACCAATCGCGGCGCTCCCCGCGGGCGCTCGGCCAATCAGCGCTCGGCACTTGTTGCCGGGGCGCCGCGGGAGTGGCGGCGCCCGCTACTGCCGCCCCCTGGCGGCCGAGAGAGGCAGCGCCCCGCGGGAACGCGCGCGGGTCCCCGCGACCGCCGGGCTGGGATGGGTGACACGGACCGGGATGGGTGACACGGATTGGGATGGGTGACACGGACCGGGATGGGTGACACGGACCGGGATGGGTGACACGGACTGGGATGGGTGACACGGGCCGGGATGGGTGACACGGACCAGGATGGGTGACACGGACCGGGATGGGTGACACGGACCGGGATGGGTGACACGGACTGGGCAGTGCCCAGGCCCCAGCAGCCGCCCTCCTGTGCATGGACCAGCAGCAGCGTCCATTTGTCTGTCTGTTCAGTGGCCCCTGTTCAGACACCCATGCTCAGGCACCTGCCATCACTCATCTGTCCCTTTCCTCTGTTAACCATCCATCCATTATCCATCCATCCATCCATCCATCCATCATCCATCCATCCATCCATCCATCCATTATCCATCCATCCATCCATTATCCATCCATCCATCCATCCATCCATCATCCATCCATCATCCATCCATCCATCCATCCATCCATCCATCCATCATCCATCCATCATCCATCCATCCATCCATCCATCCATTATCCATCCATCCATCCATTATCCATCCATCCATCCATCCATCCATCATCCATCCATCATCCATCCATCCATCCATCCATCCATCCATCCATCATCCATCCATCATCCATCCATCCATCCATCCATCCATCCATCATCCATCCATCATCCATCCATCCATCCATCCATCCATCCATCCATCCATCCTCCTCCCTACACCCACATCAGCCGAGTGGTTTCTGGAAGATTTGGGGGGAGCTGCATCCCATTTGCAAGTCCCCATGGAACCCCACCAGACAAATCCACTTCTCCCCACCACCTCGGGCTCAGCCCTGGGCCCACCCATGGAGCAGCCACGACCCTTGGGCTGAGCGTTACCCCCAGCCTGGGGTGGGAGCCAAGCCTTGGGGACCCCCAACCCACCCCCGCCATGGGTGGCACGAGGAGGGTCCCTGAGCCCCCGTTCCCGGAGCAGCCCCCGGTGCCGCCGGCACGTGCTGGGCACTCCAGGAACGTCTCCCCCACGCTGCGCCTCCCCTCGTGTGTCTTTTGCCATCTGCTGCTGTCATTAAAAAATTAAATTTCCATCTGCTTTCACACTCCCGCCTCTCCCGCCGGCTCCGGGTGCTGCCGCTCCCCGGGAAGCATCGCCCCCGGCTCTCTCCCGGGATGCGGCCGATCCGGCGGCACGCGGGTGACGACGCCGAGTTCGTTTTCCTGCTGCTGTTTGCTGAAATGGATTCTTCAATCCCTCGTGGAGAGGTGGGGGCCCCACTTTTGGCCCCCACAGGCACGGGGGTGGCTCCGGGAGGGTGGTGCTGGCGTGTTTTGGGGCGCACAACCCATCCCCCGTGTGCTGACACAGCCAAACTGGGGGTGCGGGTTTTATTCACCGTGGGGGGATCCCCCTCGCCGGCGCTGTCAGGCAAAGGGACAAACCCCAGGCCCTGGTGTCCAAACCCACCCGCGTGGGTGCCCCGCGTGTCCCTGGCAGCCAGCCGTGCCCTGGGGGCTGCGGCTCCATCCCGACGGAGCAGGGACAGGTCCTGCCGGGCTGGGTGTCCCCCGTGGCCCCTCTCAGCAGGGGCTGCAGGGTGAGGGGCCCTCCCCGCGCCGGCCCTCGCGGGACAGCGTGGTCCCCGTGGGCGTGGGAGGCGTGACGATGATGGAGGGCACGTGCAGGTGCTTCTGTCCCGTCGGGGTCCCGTCGCTGCCGTTCCCGCTGCTCACGCACATCTTCAAGCCTGGGGAAATTTGGGGGATAAAAGGGGGGTAAAAGGAGATCAGGCACCGGGCTGCAGCATCCCCCAGCTGCCCGCCCTCCTCAGTGTCAACCCTTTACGAGCCACTGGAGCATCCTCACATCTCCTCCCATGGATCCACCGTGGATTTTGGGGGGTTTCAGAGGTGGATCCCCCCCTCCCTCGACCACCTGCCCAGCCCACCCCCCCTGAGGGGAACAGATCGCTTTAATCTGCTTTTTTAATCAGGAGAAAAGCCCCGTGTGGCACAGGCGGCATCCAGGGAGGTTTCAGCCCTTCCCAAGCAAGAAAATGCCCGGAGGGGACAGACACTGATATTTTTAATCTCTTTTTAATTAAGGATAAAGCCCTGCCTTATGTAAGGGAGCTGGAAAAGGGGGAGGGTCTTTTATTCCAGGCTCCAAGCTCATCAGAGGGGTCTGGAAGCATGGGGGAATATTTTGGGGCTCTGTCCTGGATTTGGGGCAGGACTGGGATTCCCTGGCTGCTTGCTTCCCCTCTTCAGTTATCCCTTGTTGGACAGGGGGGGTTGTGAGACCCCAAACCCCCCCAGCCACTCCCTCCCAACATCCCTGATGAGGAGATGGGGCAGAGCTCATTTTTGGCTGACGCATCCAACTCTGTGCCCATCACAACCAGAATCCCACAGAATCTGGGCTTGGGAAAAGCCAGGGAAGAGGCAGCCCTGCATCCTGGATAGGGATCCTCATTAAGCCCCATCCCTAACGACCCCAAGGACGATTAGCAGGAGTCAGAGGGATGCAGAGCTAATGGGAGATGCCATATCCAGTCTTCGCCCTGCGAGGCCAGCAGCACTAAAAGCTCCCACTCTGCCCCTGTGCAGACATCCCTGACGCCATTCCCAGCCTAAATCCATTAAGAAAATTTGAGTTGGGGAAGAAGCTCCTGGTTGGAGTATCCCTGGGGACAGCGGAGCAGTGAGGGATGATTTGGGCCAGCCTGGAGGCCAGGAGCTGGGACCCAGGCTCTGGGCTGAGCCCTGCATCCCACCCACGTGTCCCTGAGCAGCCCTTTCCTGCCTCCAAGGAAACCCACCTGATTTCCTGAGGTCTGCCCTTAACCCATGGATTCTCCAGAGCAAAAGGTGTAGGACAAGCACGGGACTGGGAAAATAAAGCTGGGAAAATCCTCTTCGGGCTGATCCAAGTGCAACAGGTCACCCGTGGGACGTCAGAAATTCCAGCACACCGATCCCGCCCACACCTAAATCTCCTCCGGGAACAACCATCCCTCAGGTGCCTTCAGGGAGCAGCAACACCCCAAAGCCCCATCCCAAACTCACCTTTCAGGCAGGAAAACTTGAGCCCCATGTTTTCATCCTCTCAGCGGGATCCAGCTCTCCAGCTCCGCCGCCGGCCCTCGCCGCTGGCGCTGGGGAAGAGAGGAGAGGCCTGAGGGAAGCGATCCTGGGGGGGAGGAAGGAGCAGGAGCTGCAAGCTCACATCTCTCCCTGCGTGTCTGTGTCTACAGGAGCCACAGGAAACGCGGTCGCTCGCTCGCAAAACCACGAGTGATGTCACGGCACGTCAGTGACTCAACCTGGGCCGATGAGGTCCAGGAAGAACTTTTTGGGAGGGTGGAGAAGGGGCCTGGTGCTGGGTGAGCGGTCCCATCCCAGCTTCTCCACTCCTGGGGTCTGGGATGAAAATATTTCAAGATGAGAACCTTGGGAGCAGGAGGAACTGGGTTGGTTTTAGGTTGGTTCTTGCAGAGAAAACCCCGAGTCCACACACAAGAAACAGAGGGATGATCCCAGGGCTGCCTCCCTCGGGCTGAGCCGGAGCAACTGCCGGGATGCACTGCTGGAATTCACATCATCCTGCTCCTCTTGGGCATCCCTGATGTCCCCGGAGCTTTTGGATGGATAATTCCCATTGGGGGACATACTTTTTTTCAAGATGCTGACAATTTTTCTGTGAAAAAACATCCCTTTATTGGGAAATCTTCACCCCTCCTCCCACAGCTGCTGGGAAAAGCTTATTGGGATGAGGGTCAGTGACTCATTTGGCTCTTCTAAACTCTGGGCCACACAGAGAGCCAAGGCAAGCCTCTGCTCCCCTGCCTGACCTCTGCCTTTACAAGAAGCCCTGAGGTGGGTCAGCAGCAGCCAGCAAGGGGAAGTGAAAATTTGCTACCTCTGATTTTAGTTCTGTATTTTTATCAGTTCCCCAGGTGCAGCCTGAGCTGTGACCCCCACTCAGGGCTGGGCAGTGGAGTCCTCCCCAGGACCTCACTTTGCAGCTCTCCTGGAGGCTGTCCAAATACCAAGAAATCTGTTCTGTGACAAATCTTGTGGGTTTTAACACCTGCTGGTGGCTCACACCAGTCGGGGACAGAGGAGGGTCACGCTGGGGACACCCAGCTCCGTGCACAGTGGGTGTCCTCTGGGATCTGATCCTCTGGGATCTGATCCTCTGGGATCGGATCCTCTGGGATCTCATCCTCTGAGATCTCATCCTCTGGGATCACCCCCTGTTGGCCAAACCTTTGCAGAGGACACAGCAGCCCCCTCCCCATGGCCGAGGGCCAGAATTTGGGTGGAGAATTCCCCCTGCCAGCATTCCAGCGGGGTTCCTGCTGCTCGCTGCTGGGGCTCCCACTTCTCTCCCGTGTGCCAGCACCAGGCCAGAGAAATGTTTGCATCCCGACGAGTTCACGCTCCAAAAAGCCCCAGACACTCATCGCAGGCGTCACTGGAGCGGGGACCGAGCCGCCCGGGCAGGGGGGACACTCAGAGGCCGCACTGGGAAGGGGAAGAAGGGACAAAGCCGGGGCTCCGAGGGGGTGGCACTTACCCGGTGGCCGGAGGGGCGATGCCCGCGGTCGCATCCCACCTCCCGGCGCAGCCGGCTGCTCCTGGGCGCCGGAGGCTGGCACGGGGGTGCCCTCGGGAGGTGGCAGCCGGCCGGCTTTGGGTTTGGCGAGGTTGGTTGGGAACCTGGTTAATGAGGTTAGCGGAGCCCCGGCTCCTCCCATCCGGCCCCCACTCCGAGCCCATCCGTGCCCGGCAAAGCCCTTGGGTGATGAGGAAACGCTGCCTTACTCTCACCCCGCTGCACAAGGCAGTCCAGAGCCGAGAGAGAGAGAGAGAAAGGAGTGCCCTGGGCTGCCGGCAAAGCCTCCGGGCATCTAACATCCCTACAGTCAGCCTGAGGGCTACCAAGTGCCCCGAAAGGGCCAGTGAGTGTCTATACCTAAGCCATCGGCATCCCTGAGGTCCCGATGTCAACAGACATCAACCTCTGGGAGCACCTCCGCCTTCGCCAGCTTCCAGGAAGGATCTTTTCCCCTTCCCAGCCCCAAAGCCAGCCTGGCAGCGGGAAGGGCACCAGCGGCTTCCTCACCATTCCCAGGATGAGCGCTCCGGGTCGGGTCCCACCCCGCTGGGAGGATGCCCGAGGAGGCTGTGCCTCCGGAGCAGCCGCCTTCTCCTGCATTACCATTAGCGGGAGAAGCTTTTCCAGAGGCTTTTCCATGTTCCCCCTCCTCCGCAATTAAGAGGCGAGGCCCCGCGCCGGCTCCTTTTCAGGCGGAGTGAAAAGCAGCGGTTCAAAGGCAGGGAACGCCGGGCGCACATTAAACACCCCCGGCCGCGGGAGGCAGGGAGAGCAAGGGAAGGGAAGCTTGGAACTTCACCCCGGGATCGGGAGAGAGCTGATCCCAGGGGTTTGGGAGGTCTCCGATGGGATCAGAGCCCGGCTGGGATGGGCATGAAGGGCAGCAGGGAGAGCAAACGGGTGGTTTTGCTCCACTTTCTGCTGGTTTGGTCCTGCCATGTCTGATGAAAATCGGAAATCTGGGAAGAGCTGATTTCCTTCCCGATCTGACTCCTCCGATTTGTCAAATAACTGAGTTATTGCAAAGCTCCAGGAGCGGGGAGGGTGGCACAGGGGCAAGACTGCAGCTTCAGCTGCGGGCACAGTCCTGGGCAGAGACATTTGCAACCCACAGCTCCCTTTTTTCTCCCAGAAAACGGACAAATTAATCGGTTTATGTGGATTTTTTCCCCTGTTCAGCTGTAAAGTCTAAAGCTGTAAAGTCTTGTTCAGAGACAAGTCCTGAGGCAGAGCCTGGCAAACCTGATCTTTCCAGATCCCATCCCAAACTGAGAGCATGCAGCACCCCATGGAACCAGAGATCGCTCCCTGGCAGCACAAATCCAGTCAGAGCAGCACAAATCCCACCTCCACCCTGAGCTGTTTTACTGCCTGTCTCCAAAACTACCTGTTTGCTGCTGCTCTGTGAGAACAAACAGCCCCAAACCCACGAGGGTTGGAATTAGCCTGGCCCGGAGCAGCAGATGTTGCTACAACAGTGACAAAAAGCGATTGTCTTGCTGCAGCAGGGATGGGAAACATAAACACCAGGCTGCTAAAATACCTGTGGTTAGTTCTGTGGTTAGTTCACAGCTCCAGCTGCTCTGCTGACACCTGATAGGCACAAACACGGCGTCAAACACCCCCTCCTGTCCTCCCCAGGGCTGGTGAACAAAGCAAAAACCTTTGTGAAGGTTTATAAAGTGGAGGTTGTCCACCTTGAGGTGACTGGGAATGGCCTGGAGCCCCTCTGGTGTGGAGCCCTGGTCACTGCCGGGTGAGCAGGGTTAGGAGGAGCTGAGTGCCAGGAACAGGAGCAGCCCAGTGGGCTCAACGTCCCCTTTCCAGGGTCACCTCCCTCCCAGGAGTTCCTGGTTCCTGTCACAAGGCTCTGAGCTGTGACTTGCTGAGCATCACGTCAGGACAAGTGGCCAAAGCCCCCCAAGAGCCAGCTGGCCAGGGGAGGATGAGGGTGGGCTCAGGGGGTGGGTGGGTATGGAGCCACCTTCACTCCCTGGGGGAAGACTGTCCTTCCAGAGCTGGCCAGAGCCTGGCTGTCCCCCGAGGTGGTCACTGGCTGGTTTCCAGTCCTGCCTCTGTCCCTTTGGCACTGGGCCGCTCCTCTCCCGCTGCTTCCCAACCCTCCTGCTCCATCCTGACCCGGGGCTGAGGCCCTGCTGGGGGGTGAGGATGGAGGGCAGCCTCCCACATTCCCTTTGGGGGAAGGGCAGCGAGAGCTGCTGCTTCCCAGGCGCCAGAGGAACCGCAGGGACAAGGGACGCGTTGTGCAAACACTGGCCACAAGAAAAGCTTTGGCTGGAGAGCCCGGAGCAGCTCTGCTGGCTCCCTTCAGGAGCTGCTCCTGCAAACACCAGCTGGGCTGCCCTTTCAGCAGAGAGGGGGAGGAAACCGCTTTCTGGGTCACAGAGTGCCAGGGTCTGCTAACGCAGGTGACACGTCACCCTGGCTCCGTGCTAACGGAGCAACGAGGCCACCTGTCCCCTCCTGCCCCCGTCCCTTCTGGCCCGAGCAGGGGAAAGGGCTGCTCCCAGCCTGGCTCTGGAGCTGCCCCAGAAAGGGGCTGCAGGGTCCTGCCCGGGGCTTGCCAGAGCTGGAAGTGGCAACCAGTGCTGGGAGTGGAGAAGAAATTCCCTCCCGGAGATCCAGAGTCACCAGGGCTGGCGAGTGGCACCCGGAGGGGATGCCAGGCGTGGGGAGGGAGGGAGGGAGGAGGATGTCACGAGGAGGCAGCTGAAGATGCAGGCTCCGGGGAAACTGGAGCAGCTCCAGCATTCCCCAAGCAGCGGCTCTTGGCAGGACCGGCAGAGCGAGACACCGGCAGGAACCGCGTGGGCTGGAAGCGCCCCCGGAGAAAATCCAGCGGGATGAGGCGGGAGCTGCTGCAGAGGGGGTCAGGAGGGAAGCGGGGAACGAGCACGTACCTGAGGCACAGAGCTCCTGCATCCAGAACAAAGCACCTCTCCCCCGGCATGGATTCAGCCGGGAGGCCACGGCCGGGAATTGGCTTAAGGACCTGGCCACGGCTGCCGCGCTTCCCGGCTCACTGAGCTCCAGCTTAATCTGGGCCCAGCTTTCCCTTTTATCCCCTGCTGCTACAACCTCGATAGAGTTTCTCAATTAGGTCCATCTTTTAAGCTCCAGGGTGCATTTCTAGGAAGGGCGGCGTCGTTTCGCTCAGCCTTGGCGGGCTGGCTGTGCGCAGAGCGGGCCATGCCTGGCACGGATCCTGCCCGCATCCCGCTGCAGCCGGAGCGGCGCTGCCTGGAAGCACTCCCGGAGTGACCCCTCACCCCCAGCCCACCTACCGGGTGGTTTTGAGAGTAGAGTTCCCTGCTTCCCTCATCCCAGCTCCGGCAGGCTGGAAGTGCCACACGCAGGAGCGTTGTCCCCCCTGGCAGCCCCCCGTGCCCGTCCTCTCCAGGTCTGCCCAGATCTGCTGCCTTTCACGGGAAACCAAGAGGAAGGGAAGCAGCTGGGGTGCACTTTCGAAGGAGAAGGCTGGGTGAAAATGTGGTCTAAAAGCGACAGTGAAAAAAATCAAAAAGGGAAATCGATAAAGCCCTCAGTGGCTCCTTGGGCACACAGAAAGCACTGCCGGCTGCGGGAGGGCTGGGTGGGGGAAGCCAGGAGAGGGTTGTGCTGCAGGACTGGGATGTGTGGAGGTGTTCAAGTCCAGCTGGGAATAGCAGAGCCCGGGCAGGATGGGAGGGGAGCAGCCCAACAGGGACCAGCTCGTGTGGGTGCCCCAGCTCGGCTCCCGGAGCTGAATTCCACCCAAAGGAGAAGCAGAGCTCACAAATCGAGCACATTTCCCCTCGAGGCCATTTTCCAGGCTGCGCTCAGCCGCAAGCCCACCCCACTAACAGCCTCCTCCATTAGCATTATCCCAGCTCTCCCTGGCAGTGCCCTCCTCCAGCGGCATCTCCAGACGCTTCCCACACCGGAGTGCAGCGATTAGGCCCGGAGCCAGGGAGCGGAGAGACCGGGCACTGCTTCCTGCATCTGTCACTGTCACCTCTCCTCGCCTGCCACTCGCTGGAGGAATTCTTGGGGGCAGGGGGCTGCCCCTCACGGTTGGGGTGGGCTCTGCACATCTGTCTGCTCCTGGCTCCAGCTGTGCCAGGTGATCTCTGAACCGCTCACCTGCTCCTGTGTCAGCTCCGAGAGCTGGAGCTGCTACATCTCTGCTGGCTTTCCTCCGGGTGGGAACATCCCAGGAGCAGATGGGAAGAGGGGAAATGCCAGCAGCAGGCTGCTTCACTTGCTGGATGGGGAAAAACTTCCCCAAATCCTCGTATGCACAGAGAGTGATGAGCTCAGGGAGAATGTGGGACCTGGCATTCCCTGGGAGCAGGGACCTCACTTGTGAGTGCCCCAGAACACCTGGTCAGGGATTCCGTGGCTCCTGCCACCCATCTGCTTGTGGGGATGTTTGTCACTGTTCTGGAAAATTGGGTTGAGTGGGGAAAAGAGAATCCCACAGGCTGGGAGAGCTGGGGGTGCTCACCTGGAGAAGAGAAGGCTCCAGGGAGAGCTCAGAGCCCCTTCCAGGGCCAAAAGGGGCTCCAGGAGAGCTGGAGAGGGACTGGGGACAAGGCATGGAGGGACAGGACACAGGGAATGGCTCCCACTGCCAGAGAGTGGATTGAGATGGGATTTTGGGAATTAGGAATTGTTCCCTGCGAGGATGGGCAGCCCTGGCACAGGTGCCCAGAGCAGCTGGGGCTGCCCCTGCATCCCTGGCAGTGCCCAAGGCCAGCCTGGATGGGGCTGGGAGCAGCCTGGGATGTTGGAAGGTGCCCCTGCCCATGGCAGAGGGTGCAGTGGGATGATTTTAAGATCCTTTCCCACCCAAACCGTTCAGGGATTCTTTTTTCCAAGTGCTTCAGGTCGTGTGGATGAGGTAAAAAGTTGGGAGTTAAATCATCTGGGCAGGCAAATGCCAAATCTCCAAATTTTGGTGGATAGGGAGGAAAAAAGTTAATCCTGAAAGTCATTAATTGCTAACAAACCAAAAAAGAGTACAACACATTCCCAGTGCTGCCTTCCCAGCTGTTAGCAAGAAATGCCTTCCCCAAGATTTCCTGCCCCTGAAGTTTTAAAAGGAATTACCTTGAATTCCTGCCCTGAATCCAGCAGATTTTCAGCCAGGAAAGCAGCATTTGCTCTGGCACATCAGCAGGAAAGGGGAACACAGCCTTCCCAGAGCCCTGCAGCTTCCTCATTCTTCCAGGAGAGCCACGGTGGCTGCCTGGATTTATGGAATTGCTGCTTTTGTCCAGCCTTCAATGCAAATAGGCCAGGGGAGATAAGATCTGCGGGCTTGTCCTTTTTGCTTAAAGGCAGCCTGGGCTTCTGCAGGTGGCAAAAAATGCTCATTTGAAAGCAAAGAGAAGATTAAAAAAAGGGGAAGACAAAGTATTAAAAGCTGCTCCCCTTCCAGCAGTGTGTCCCAGGTTAGTCACAGGGAACATTCCAGCAGGTTACACACTGAGGAGACAAACTGCCTAACAGAGGGAGCAGGATTAGCCTGAATTTGCATATTTATGATCAAAGCTTCAATAGGAGATGCTGTACAAAGAACAAGAAACACATTTCCTGTGGCTCAGGAGACACCGCAGCTCCTTCTGACAACCCCACACGAGGAATCTGGCTAAGATAACGATCTGCCTCTGGAACAATACCTTGGATTTCACTCGGTGTTTGTACAAAGTCCTCTTCCTGCAGCCTGGGTGCTTCGCATTCTGCTCCCGGGATATCTTTTCCTACAGAAATAGAGTGGAGCAGCCACTGCAATGTGTTATCTCGCTGCTTTGGGGAGTTAAATACATGTTTTCAGTCAACAAGTGAAAACATTTCCTTCTCCTGCAAGCTTGACTCAGCCTAGGGAAGGTCCTTGACTCGGTGCCAGCCTCTGGTAATCACACCTCACCCGTGCACAGCAGGGAGATAAAAACCAAAGTGGCCAAAGCCTCCTCTCTCTCCTCCCTCGGACCTCACCCCATGGCCCTGTGGAATCACACCTGGAGGCAACTCCACAGCCTAGGGGCATCCAGGGTCTATTCCCGCTGCTAATGGGATTTTAGCCTTGCTCCATTCCTCTCCAAGACCAGGAGTAAAATTTGGGGTTATTGACTCAAAATCGTGAGGTTCTGACAATTCCACTTTGAAATAAGCCCAGGTTGGATGGGGCTTGGAGCAACCTGCCCATGGGGAAGGTGTCCCTGCCCATGGAATGAGATGATCTCTAAGTCCCTTCCAGCCCAATCTTTGCTGTGATTTTAACACTAAGATTGGAGACAGGCAGACATTTTGTGGATATTTGGATCTTCCCTGTAACAACATTTCTGGGCAGGAAAGGAAGGAAATCTGGAGGAATTGTTGCAGGTTGAGGCTGTGTTTAACTACAGTTAGGATAGAGGCAACAAAGAGCTCTTGCAGGTTGGGATAAAGCTGCATTGTCCAGAAAACTTCTCCTTGGAAATAAATATTAATGGGAAAGACTAGGCAAGCTGAATTAGGCTGTATCCAGGCTCCCTGATTCCATGTACTTGGATCATGTGGAAAGTGAGATCTGCTGATTAACTCCCCCATCAAAATGCATGAAATTAATAAAGTTAATTTCTCCAACTGCAGATTCAAACTCAGCAGTGTGCTTCCAGTCCTTTTTATAAATCATTTACTTTGGGTTTAACACATTCAAGCAGTAACTGTGCTTGTCAAGCCCACAGAGAGCAGGAACCACCAGATTATTTGGGAATACTGCTTTAAAACTCTCTGTCATGCTAAAGCACTGCAAAACAGGTGACACATGAGCATGGAACATCCTCAGCAGTTTGCATTTTACTGTGCCAAGAGATTTACAATTCCAACCCAGGCCAGAAGAAACCATTCACCTCCCATTTGATCTATTTGCCCTTAAAATCTCTCATCTGAGGACAGGATTGATTATTTTTTTTGGAAAGGTATTTCCAGAAATTGGTAAAAAGTAACCTCTCTGAAGATTAGAAAAGCTGAAGTCAAAACTTTGGAATAGGAACAGTGGGGGCCAAGCAGAAGCAGTTCTGGTTTCCAAGGAATAGCAACATTCACTACAAGTGGGATGGCATCCATGAGGACAGCTGGAAGTGACAGCTGGCAGCTCTTCCAGGGAATGTCACCACCAACATTCCGTGGCTTTACGGACACAGCACCGCGCCACGGGACAGGCCACTCCTCTTTAATCAGTCAGCTTTCCACACAAGGTACTGAATATTAATTCTATTTACATTCAAAAATAGCATTTTTCTCTCTTCAGTACAGAGTGGGAATGCCCATGGATTAGTCAGGAGGATCCCTCCTAGCACAGGTGCAGCACAGCTTTGTTGATCTCTGGGTTTGTCCAGTCGTTGCGGATGTCATCCAGGTGATTATCAAAATCCACCAGTGTCTCGTAGGACTTGCTGTCCAGGAGGGAGGCAGCGATTCGCTGGGCTTCAGTCCAGTCTTCACAGAAGTCACTAGGATGGAAAAGAACCAGGCATCAACTGGAATCACCACAAAAACCCTCTGAATGAAGCCATGCTGCAGCATCCTCACAAGGACAGCCTGTTTTTCCCCAGAGCCCGTGGGGTTCCCGTTCACTCACACGTGTGGGTCCTTGCACCTCCACTTGTTCTCGTGCAGCTCGTACACGTGGATGGCAGGCTCCACACACTCCATGGTGAACTTGGTGTTGTCAACCTGGGGTGGGACACGGAAACACCACCTCAGTCTTCGCCTCAGCATCCCAAGAGATGAAATAAACCCAAAACCAGTTTGTAAAAACAGGGCGTCTTACACCCACCCAGTTTTACTCTCCAACTGCCAAATTTAAGCTGCCAATGTCCTTTGTCACAGCAGTGAGGAGGCAAAGCCCTGTTTGTGACATTAAATATAAGAATTTATGTTGCACGAGGTGGGCTGCAGCCAGAAATTGCTGCCTGAACATGTAGAGAAGGCCTCCAGGTCCTCTGAGGTGGCAGAGAGCTCACCACAGTCTCTCTGTGGATTTACTCTGTACTTCACTGCTCGTTGCATCTCCTCCCCAGAGCATTTTGGTGGGGAAGAGAAACTGAATTCCTCATGAAAGGAGCCAGAGAACAGCATTTCCCTGGTCCAGCAGCAGGGTCAGAACACACAGGGGGGTGAGGGGAAGGAAGTTCTTTACCATGATGAGCGCAGTGTCCGTGAAACCCTCGGCAATCCGGGAGGCCACTTTCTCTGCAACCTGGTTTGGGCTGAAGCAAAAAGGAAAAGGAAGTGAGTGATGGGAGCCAGGAGTTTCAGCTGAAAGCAGCAGGAAATGAGCTCAGAGAGATGTGAGAGTGACTCTGGGTGCTTGCAAACAGGAACAAAATAAAGGAGCTGATGCCACGGCTGAGAGAAGGCTCTGCAGCAGCACCTGAACTGGAGCTCAGCTGCGTTTAGGAATGGCTTTGGAATGACATGGAATCAACATCTGGTGCCCTCCTATCTTCTTCCCCAGACCAAAGACTCTGCCCTGGCAGGCATTTAAAAAAGAATCTGAGTTTTCTCCCCAGTCTGCACTGCAAACTTGCCAAAAATCAGATAACCCTTGACAACCTTTACCACGTTTCAAAGGTGACAATCTCCGTGTGGTGCCACTTAATGTGGTGCCATTGACAATCTCTGTGTGGTGCCAGTTACCTTGAGAAATCAAACTGAACTTTTAAAAAACCATCAAGCCTGTGATATTCTTTCAAACCTCAAAGAGAAAAACTGTAACCTCTCCTTAAAAATGTGTTCAGCAGATTTATAAGGAAAGAACAAATAATGCTTTTATCACTGTTAGACACCTTAGAAGTCACAAGTGTTCCTTAATAGACATAATTGAGTTTGAATGTACATTAACAAATAACTGGAATCAGAGCATCATGGAATGGTTTGGGCTGGGAGAGTCCCTAAAGATCCTCTCATTCCATTCCTTTCCATGGGTGGGACACCTTCCACTATCCCAGGCTGCCCCAAGCCCCATCCAACCTTGGACACTTCCAGGGATGGGGCATAGTACTTTAAACAAGTTGCTCTTATTCTAATTAGTCCCAATCCTGGATTTGTCCAACAGATAGAGGGGAAAACGTGGAATACACAGATCTAAAATTAAAGTGTGGCTCCACAGGAAAGTCCCTTATTGTTTAGTGAGTAATCTGAGTCAGCCAGCACAGAAAAAAAAATGACTAATCCTGAGAAAAAGAAGTGATAAATAAGAGATATCACTGCCTGACTGACATCATCTTCCACTTCTTTACCACCAGTAAAAAACTGCTTGGAAAAAACTCAGCGACGATGAAGAAATTTAGAAAGAATGAGGTCACTCCTGACTTTCCATAAGATCCTGGGAGTTGTCAGACTTTCCAAGATCCATACTGCACGAGCAAACACTCTGCAGATTTTGGCTTTTTCCCTGACAACTGCAATTCAAGAAGCTGGCTCTCGTTCAAAGAGTGGCCTTTTATAGCAGCCACGGGAGGAGAGCAGGGATTCTGCAAAGCCTGGACTCGCTGCACCTGACCAAAGGCCGCATCCCGCAGCCCCACGGAGACAATGTGGAAGCAGCTGACAGTTGTCAGAGTGAATCACACACGCCTGATTTCTGGGGATGATTGCTGCTGGCAGAGTCCAAGGTACGAGCTAAAAGAGCAAACAGAAGGAAATATTGGCCCAACACACCTGGCATCTTTCACGCGTTCGTTCGCCTGGTAATATCCAGCTATCACGTAGCTGTTCTCCTTGCACCAGGAATCAATCTGGAAAAGCAATGGGAACAATAAATCCTAGGGAAAAAACCCTCCAGCATCAAGGGAAAAAATAAATTAAACAACCCAGGAGGAAGGAAATCTCATGGCTGTCCTGTCAATAAAGCAGTGTTGCTCCATCTCTGCCATGGGGTTCTTGAAATAAATCCATATTTCTGTCTGGTTGTGGGAGTGCTCACAGTTGGGCTGATTGAGCTGGGATGGAGAAACCCAACAGAGCATTTGGAGGATGATGGGAAGCATTAACCAAATGGAGCAAAAGAGCAAGGAGTTGTCTCAGTCAAAGCCTGGCCTAAATCCCAGTGACAGGACAATTAAACTCAGCCTGGAGAGGGTTTGGGTCTCACCCACCAATGGCTGGGACAATTTCCTGCCAAGGCACTTCAGAGAATGCCGCCCTCGTGGATGTGTGGCTGCCCTGTCCTTGCAGAAAGGTTTTATTTCTAATGTCCCATTTCTAAGGGGAAATGCAACCATCTGGGGCCTTCATTAGAAAATAAAAACCTGAGGTGGAAGGTGAATGTGAGGCAGAAGTTTGTTCCATTTAGCAGCTTTTCAACTGAGATAAAATGATTTTCCTTTGAGAGTTCTTCCTTATTAAACATCTCTATGTAAATGCTTAACTAGATGTACTTTTGGCATATAATTTAGACAATTTTTGATTTACACAAGTACAAAACTTAGGTAGTTTTGTTGGTTGTTGCTTTTTAATTAAATGAATTTAAACACTGCTGTTCTTGCTGCTTTAAACTGGAGCTGAATTCCTCCTGCTGAGTCTGACTTTGAAAATATCTATATATATATACATGGTATCTATATATATATGTGATGTTTTTTATTAGAATTGAGGGTATCAAGTCAGCAAAATACAAAGACAGAAGGGGAGGAAGCAGCTCGAATTTTCCTTTGCAGTCCCTAGAGAGCACAGCCTCAAAAAACCCTCCCCAGCTCTATTAAAAAGGCCTCCAAAAATACATCTGGTGCTGACCTGTGGCATCCTGGGAGTCAAATCAATCTCATTTTCAGCAGTAATTATTGTATTAGACTGCAGAACCAACCAAACAAAGCAGCCATGTGAATAATCCAAGGGATCACACAGATTTAAGTGACAAAAAAAAAGCAGCTGTGCAGCCCTGCAAGAGCTGCTGTTTCAGTTCCAAACCCATTTTGAGGGCTTAGGACTCTGGTTTTAATTGTGAGTGGTTTGAAAGCTTGGCATTAGAGCCAGCAGCCTAGGCAGTAAAATTAATAATAATAGTAATAATAATTATTACTAAAAAACCCCAACACCATCCATTTAAAAATTAAAAACCGCAGCCCCAAATCCATTTTTGTTCCGCACCAAAAATTGTCTTGAAAAGAAAGAAGAGAATGATTTTAAGTTCTCACTTTCCTAACTGGTAATTAAAAATTGCTTCTGCATAGAACAAAGGGGGAAAAAAAATATCATTTTGGAATGAAAGCTGTTTCCAGCTGTAATTTCCAAGCCCAGCACTGATCCCCAACAGGTATCCTACAGCAATTAGCTCCTGTTAGGAGTATTTTTAATATTAGAAATATTTTCAATGGTAGAAATATTTTTAATTTTAGAAATATTTTTAGTGACATCCAGTCCTGCCAAGGAAAAATCCAAAGTGGCTTTGGTTTGCTGCAGCCACCAGGGCTGGAAAACCCTGGGAGGAGGAGGAGGAGGAGGAAAAGGAGGAGGAGGAGGAGGAGGAGGAGGAAAAGGAGGAGGAGGAGGAGCTGAGTGCTGTTCCAGGAGAGGGAAGTGCTCCTCGGTTTCTCGTTTTTGGAGCTCTGGTTGTAAAACCACATCAATTAGCAGAGAAATTCAGAGGCTCCAGTGCAACTTAATTCACTTTTTCTTCACGACTCTGGCTTGGGAAAAGGATTTCAGAGTGCAAATTAAACATGGGAGCTGCTGCTCTGCCCTCTGGAGCTCCGAATCGCAGGAAAACAGAGAATTCTGGAATAACCTGAGCTGGGAGGGAGCCTCGAGGATCATCAGTGCAACTCCTGGCCCTGCACAGACATCCCAGAATCCCTCCCCGTGCCTGGCAGCGCTGTCCAAATTCTCCTGGAGCTCTGGAACCTTGGGAATGTGAACATTCCCTGGGGAATTCAGTGCCCAACCACCCTCTGGAGGCGTTGGTTTGGGGTTTTTCTATCCCTTGTACCCCCTGAAAGTTTTAGGAGGCAAAGCCTTGAAGTTTGGAAGTCCCTCCTCTATTTCGAGATGAAATCTGGAGATTTTTTGCTCCTGTCCCATTCTGGGAGGACTCAGGGCAGGGAAGAGGAGGTGGAACCTGTGGGGTTGGTTCTAAAACCCCTCCCACAGGGCCACCCTTGCCCAAGAATGAGCAATAACTGAACTTGGAGAGAAGCAGATGCCATTAAATCCTGCCACAGCTCTGAAATCCTTTAGGAATGAAGCTGCTTTGCTACAAAAATGGAGTTTAAGCACTCTGATCTCCCTGATTGATTCTGGATCCACACACCAGCTTGTACAGAAGATGTGGAATCACCTCCTTCCAACCTTTTCCGTGAGAAAATCCAATTTTCACAGCTGCTCTGACAGGATTTACTGACACCTTTGCCTTTGTTTAAACCCAGAACCGCAGCAAAAGGCCCTGGGCTCTTGTAAAATTCTCTTTTTTAAAGGATCACAGCAGTGGCTGTAACCAATCAGAGCCCTAATTATTGTGGGAAACACCAAGAGTTTCCAATCTTTACCTTTTTTGTACCAAAAACTGGGAGTAAATAAGTAAAATCCTGCCATTGCTTTGCCTCTGGGGTAATTTTCTTCCTGCAGATGTTGCAAGAAACAGGATTTATTTCCTAATAATCTGATCCTGCTCCAAGATCTACACTAAAAAGCTGCACTGAAGGCCTAAAGTTTACCACAATTCATTGCCACAAACCCTGTGGAAAGACATTTAATTGTGATTTAATGAAAGCACACAGTGCTCTGCTACTCCTACGCTGCTGTAAATAGATTTAAAATGATAATTTTTGTGTGTTTTATGGTAAAATGAATTGGTCAGGGCTCAGGCTCAGCTCCTGTCCTGTGCCTCTGGCTGCATTTCATCATTTCCAGGCTCCACAAAGACGTCAGCATTGCCACGGCATCACCTCAGCTGGAAAAAAAAACCCTGGAATTTATTTAGGAATAACTGGAATCTTGTTTCCAAATAAAATTTTTACTGGGATGACAAACACTGAGGGAAACATTCGAGACGACTCTGGAGGAACCAGAAATTTGTTCTTTTTGGTGGTATCAAGAAGGGATGTGTGGCAAGCACATTTCTCTTTCTCTTAGGGTTTTTCATAGAGGAGCAGAGAGAGAAAGAAAGAGAAAACGATTTCTATTTCTGCTCCTTGTTTTTCCTAGGTAGAACATGTTTGAAGACTTGTTTACCTGGGGTGATTGCTTGATTAGAGTCTAGTAAGAATTGTTTAAGCCTGATAGCAAATCGAATCCACGTGTCTAAACTCGTGAGAAGTCACAAGCTATGAGTTAGACACAGTAGTTAGGAAAGTGAGCATGGAGTTTTACTATCGTCCTTTATACAGTATGTTAATATATCATAACATAGTTATAATAAAGAAATAATTCGACATTCTGAACTAGAGTTAAACATCATCATTTCTTCCCACTAAGTGCACCAGCATTTTACAAAAGGGATGGATCTTCTTCTGCTCACAATCCCGGGATGGTTTGGCTGGGAGGGGACCTTTAGCTCATCCTATTCCATCATCCCAGGCTGCTCCAAGCCCTGTCCAGCCTGGCCCTGGGCACTGCCAGGGATCCAGGGGCAGCCCCAGCTGCTCCGGGCACCTGTGCCAGGGCTGCCCGCCCTCCAAGGAACCGTGGCTCTCCTGGAAGAATGAGGAAGCTGCAGGGCTCTGGGAAGGCTGTGTTCCCCTTTCCTGCTGATGTGCCAGAGCAAATGCTGCTCTCCTGGCTGAAAATCTGCTGGATTCAGGGCAGGAATTCAAGGTAATTCCTTTTAAAACTTCAGGGGCAGGAAATCTTGGGGAAGGCATTTCTTGCTAACAGCTGGGAAGGCAGCACTGGGAATGTGTCGTACTCTTTTTTGGTTTGTTAGCAATTAATGACTTTCAGGATTAACTTTTTTCCTCCCTATCCACCAAAATTTGGAGATTTGGCATTTGCCTGCCCAGATGATTTAACTCCCAACTTTTTACCTCATCCACACGACCTGAAGCACTTGGAAAAAAGAATCCCTCAACGGTTTAGGTGGGAAAGGATCTTAAAATCATCCCACTGCACCCTCTGCCATGGGCAGGGGCACCTTCCAACATCCCAGGCTGCTCCAAGCCCTGTCCAGCCTGGCCTTGGGCACTGCCAGGGATGCAGGGGCAGCCCCAGCTGCTCTGGGCACCTGTGCCAGGGCTGCCCACCCTCCCAGGGAACAATTCCTAATTCCCAAAATCCCATCTCAATCCACTCTCTGGCAGTGGGAGCCATTCCCTGTGTCCTGTCCCTCCATGTCTTGTCCCCAGTCCCTCTCCAGCTCTGCTGGAGCCCCTTTTGGCCCTGGAAGGGCTCTGAGCTCTCCCTGGAGCCTTCTCCTCTCCAGGTGAGCACCCCCAGCTCTCCCAGCCGAGCTCTCCCAGTTTTTGGAGCATTTCCACCCCCAGCACCGCGCCAACACCTCCCTGCACCCCCCAAAACCCTGCCAGCACCCCTCCCCGCACCCCGCACCCCTGCGGCAACACCTCACCAGGGTCAGGGCCACCTCCAGCATGGGGGCGAGCGCCAGCGTGCCGTGGAAGAGCGGGATGCAATCCACGAACAGCGCGGGCTGCGGCGGCCGCGGCGCCGGCGGCCGCTCGGCCACCAGCAGCCCGTTGACGGCGCAGTGTGGGTACTTGGCGCCGTGCAGGACCATCTTGCAGTAAGCCTGCGTGGTCAGCTTCATGGTGCCGTGGCCCGGCCCGGTGCGGCCCGGTGAGGCCCGGTGCGGCCCGGTGAGGCCCGGTGCGGCCCGGTGCGGCCCGGTGCGGCCCGGTGAGGCCCGGTGCGGCCCGGTGCGGCCCGGTGAGGCCCGGTGCGGCCCGGTGCGGCCCGGTGCGGCCCGGTGCGGCCCGGTGCGGCCGCGCTCCCCGCCTCACGCCGCCCGCCGCCGAGCGCCGCCGGCTGTCGGGAAGCGCCGCCAAGCGCGGCCGGCTTTGCGACAGCGCTGTGGGGTGGGTTTGGGGTGTGGGGAGGGTCCCGAAAATGCGGGAGGATCCCAACATTCGGTGGGATGGATGGATGGATGGATGGATGGATGGATGGATGGATGGATGGATGGATGGATGGGGGGCGAGGGGTGAGCGGTGTGAGGGCAGCGGTGGGCAGGGAGGGCTGGGAGCGTTCGGTGCCGGCGGAGCCGCGGGACCGGGGGAAAAACCTCTGGGGTTGTGGGGTGGGGAAAGATTCTCCGGGATCACTGGGTTGGAAAAGGTCTTTGGGATCGTGGGGTGGGAAAAGCCCCTGGGATCATGGGGTGGGAAAAAATCTCTGGGATCATGGGGTGAGAAATACCTCCGGGATCGTGGGGTGGGAAAAAATCTCTGGGATCACTGGGTTGGAAAAGATCTTTGGGATTATGGGGTGGGAAAGACCTCTGGGATCACTGGGTTGGAAAAGATCTCTGGGATCACTGGTTTGGAAGAGATCTTTGGAATTACGGGGTGAGAAAAACCTCTGGGGTTGTCGGGTGGGAAAAACCGCTGGGATCATGGGGTGGGAAAGATCTCTGGGATCATCAGATCGGAAAAGATCTGTGGGATCATCAGATTGGAAAAGATCTGTGAGATCATCGGGTGGGAAACGATCTGTGGGATCATCAGATTGGAAAAGATCTTTGGGATCATGGGGTGGGAAAAGATCTCTGGGATCATCAGATTGGAAAAGATCTTTGGGATCATCGGGTGGGAAACGATCTGTGGGATCATCAGATTGGAAAAGATCTTTGGGATCATCAGGTGGGAAACGATCTGTGGGATCATCAGATTGGAAAAGATCTTTGGGATCATCGGGTGGGAAAAGATCCGTGGGATTGTCAGGTGGGAAAAACCTCTGGGATCATTGGGCTGGAAAAGATCTTTGGGATCATCGGGTTGGAAATGATGTCTGGGATGATCGGGTGGGAAGAACCTCTGGGATCATGGGGTGGGAAAAGATCTCTGGGATTGTGGGGTTGGAAACGATCTCTGGGATCATGGGGTGGGAAAAACCGCTGGGATCGTGGAGTGGGAAAAGATCTATGGGATCATCGGGTGGGAAATGATCTGTGGGATCATCAGATTGGAAAAGATCTTTGGGATCATCGGGTGGGAAACGATCTGTGGGATTGTCAGGTGGGAAAAACCTCTGGGATGATTGGGTGAGAAAAGATCTTTGGGATCATCGGGTTGGAAAAGATCTTTGGGATGATGGGGTGGGAGAAGATCTCTGGGATGATGGGGTGGGAAGAACCTCTGGGATGTCCCAGCCCAGCACCTCCACGTCGTCGTGAATCGCAGACGGTTGGCGCTGGAAGGGCCTTCAAGGTGCTCCGCTCCCACCCCGGACGCCTTTCCCTGTCCCCGGCTGCTCCGAGCCCCGTCAGCCCGGCTTGGGCACTGCCAGGGATGCGGCATCCCGAATAATAAAGGAGAGAGGGTTTCTGTGTAAAAGGCACCACCCCGAGTGGCCTCAGTGGAGGCGTTTGTCCCCGGCTGGCACGCTGATCCCCTCGGGGCTCTTCCAGCCGGCTCCTGGCCGCCAAACCTGGGGCTCCGCGCCCGGCTCGGGACCCCTCACGAGACCTGGAGGGGCTGGAGCGTGTCCAGGGAAGGGAACGGAGAGGGAAAGGGGCTGGGGGATCCTGAGGGAGCTGGGAGGGAGCTGGAGGATCCTGAGGGAGCTGGGAGGGGGATGGAGGATCCTGAGGGAGATGGAGAATCCTGCGGGAGCAGGAAAAGGGCTGGAGGATCCTGAGGGAGCTGGAGGATCCTGAGGGAGCTGGGAGGGGGATGGAGAATCCTGAGGGAGATGGAGAATCCTGAGGGAGCAGGAAAGCGCTGGAGAATCCTGAGGGAGATGGAGAATCCTGAGGGAGCTGGGAAGGGGCTGGAGAATCCTGAGGGAGCTGGAGGATCCTGAGGGAGCTGGAAGGGGCTGGAGGATCCTGAGGGAGCTGGAGGATCCTGAGGGAGCTGGGAAGGGGCTGGAGGATCCTGAGGGAGCTGGGAAGGGGCTGGAGGATCCTGAGGGAGATGGAGAATCCTGCGGGAGCGGGAAGGGGCTGGAGGATCCAGAGGCAGCTGGAAGATCCTGAGGGAGCTGGGAGGGGGATGGAGAATCCTGAGGGAGCAGGAAAGCGCTGGATAATCCTGAGGGAGATGGAGAATCCTGAGGGAGCTGGGAAGGGGCTGGAAGATCCTGAGGGAGCTGGGAAGGGGTTGGAGAATTCTGAGGGAGCTGGGAAGGGGCTGGAGGATCCTGAGGGAGATGGAGAATCCTGAGGGAGCTGGGAAGGGGCTGGAGGATCCTGAGGGAGCTGGAGGATCCTGAGGGAGCTGGGGGGGCTCAGCCTGGAGCAAAGGAGGCTCAGGGGGCCCTCCTGGCTCTGCACAGCTCCTGACAGGAGGGGACAGCCGGGGGCATCAGGCTCTGCTCCAGGGAACAGGGACAGGAGGAGAGGGAACGGCCTCAGGCTGGGCCAGGGCAGGCTCAGGGTGGACAGCAGCAGGAATTTCCCCATGGAAAGGGGGGTCAGGGATTGGAACAGCCCAGGGAGGGCTGGAGCGCCCATCCCTGGAGGTGTCCCGGGAATTCCTGGATGTGGCACTCAGAGCTCTGGGCTGGGGACAAGGCGGGGTCACAGGGTGGACTCTCGATGATCCCGGAGCTCTTTCCCACCCTCAGCGATCCCGGGATTTTGGGAATCCGGGAGACACCTCCAGCGGCGGTCCGCCCGCATCCCATCAGCCCCCGCGCGGGGCCGCTCCGGCCCGGCCCGCTCGCTGCCCCGCGCTCCCGGCGTGCCCCGCGCTTCCGGCCGCGGCTCCTTCCGGTCCCGCCAGCCGTAGAGGACGGTCGCCAGGTCGTGAGGCCGGGCCGGGCGGGCGGAGCCCGGGGACGGGCTGGGAGCGGGCTGGGAGGGAGAGCGGAGCCCCCCCGCCATCCCTATCCACGGCCGGGCTGGCGGGACAGCGCGGGTTGGGGGGATGCGGGGAGGGCTGTGAGGGGGGAGCGCTGCGACCCCTCCCGCGCGTTCCAGGCTGCCCGTGCGGCGTTCGGTCACCGGTGTCGCGACATGTCGGGCGGGACTGAGGTGACAGGCAGGGAGGGCAAGGTCAGGGGCAGACAGCGGGAGTTTGGGCGGGTTTGGGCTGGGCTGGGGTCAGCGGAGGGCCTGGAATCCCGTGTGGGTGGGAATCCCTTGTCTGGGATCCCGCCCTTCCCTGGGATGCTCCCTGCTCTGGGGTTGCTGCAGTGGCTCCGGGATGTGCTTGGGGCTCCTGGAATCCGCCCAGGATTGCTTTATTTTGGAATGACAGCGTCCTAGAAGGGTGGTTAAAATAAGGGAATGTCCTTTGCTTTCACTGCAGGAGGCTCGGGTTAAAAGCAGGGACAGAAAGGCTCATCCCAGCCGGTTTAGTGGGAGAATATCCCAGTAAATATCCTTCCCAGCATGGAGTGGTGTGCTGCCCTCTGGAGAAGGAGATGTAAATCTTTAGGCTGTATTTTTTTTTTTTTAATATAAACTCGTGGAAAAGGTTCTTAATTTCACCTTGGCACCGACTGTTGCTGCCTGCCCTTGCAGGATGTTGGCTTCCAGAATGTTCAGCCTGGTCGGGAGGAGATCCATCTCCACCTCCCTGTGCCTCGGGGCACATGGACACGGTGGGTAAAGCACAGCCTGGAGGGGAGGAGCACAGAAAACTGCCCCGGGTGGGCAGGGCTGGGGTGGAGGGAGCCTGGGGAGGTGGCAGGAGTCACAATCATGGCATCATCCAGGTGGGAGAAGAGCTGCAAGGTCACCAAGTCCAGCTGTGCCCAGTGCCCGCCTTGTTCCCAGCCCAGAGCTCTGAGTGCCACATCCAGGAATTCCCAGGACACCTCCAGGGATGGGCGCTCCAGCCCTTCCTGGGCAGTTCCAATCCCTGACCCCCCTTTCCATGGGGAAATTCCTGCTGCTGTCCACCCTGAGCCTGCCCTGGCCCAGCCTGAGGCCGTTCCCTCTCCTCCTGTCCCTGTTCCCTGGAGCAGAGCCTGATGCCCCCGGCTGTCCCCTCCTGTCAGGAGCTGTGCAGAGCCAGGAGGGCCCCCTGAGCCTCCTTTGCTCCAGGCTGAGCCCCCCCAGCTGCCCCTGGAGCCCTGGCAGTGCCCAAGGCCAGGAGTCCTGGGACAGTGGGAGATGCCTGTGCCCATGGCAGGGTGTGGACTGGGATGATCTTTAAGGTCCTTCCCAATCCATCCCACACCATTCTGTAGTTCCATTTTTAGCTGTTAGAACAGCGTTTCTGCCAGGCTCTCCCACCTCCTGCACTGCTGCAATTTGCACTGCTGGGTTCTGGTTTGTGACCAGTGTCCCTCTGTCCCTGTGTGTGTGTGTGTGTCCCTGTGTCCCTGTCCCCATGTGTGTGTGTCCCTGTGTCCCTGTCCCTCTGTGTGTCTGTGTCCCTGTCCCCATGTGTCCCCGTGTCCCCGTGTGTGTGTGTGTGTGTCCCTGTGTCCCTGTCCCTGTGTGTGTGTGTGTCCCTGTGTCCTCATGTGTGTGTGTCCCTGTGTCCCCATGTGTGTGTGTCCCTGTGTCCCTGTCCCCATGTGTGTGTGTCCCTGTGTCCCTGTCCCCATGTGTGTGTGTGTGTGTCCCTCTGTGTGTCCCTGTGTCCTCATGTGTGTGTGTCCCTGTCCTCATGTGTGTGTGTCCCTGTGTGTCCCTGTCCCCATGTGTGTGTGTGTGTGTCCCTCTGTGTGTCCCTGTGTCCTCATGTGTGTGTGTCCCTGTGTGTCCCTGTCACCATGTGTGTTTGTGTGTGTCCCTCTGTGTGTCCCTGTGTCCCCACATGTGTGTCCCTGTCCTCATGTGTGTGTGTCCCTGTGTCCCTGTCCCCATGTGTGTGTGTCCCTGTCCTCATGTGTGTGTGTCCCTGTGTGTCCCTGTCCCCATGTGTGTGTGTGTGTGTCCCTCTGTGTGTCCCTGTGTCCTCATGTGTGTGTGTCCCTGTGTGTCCCTGTCACCATGTGTGTTTGTGTGTGTGTCCCTCTGTGTGTCCCTGTGTCCCCACATGTGTGTCCCTGTGTCCTCATGTGTGTGTGTCCCTGTGTCCCTGTCCCCATGTGTGTGTGTCCCTGTGTCCCTGTCCCCATGTGTTTGTGTGTCCCCGTGTCCCCGTGTGTGTCCCCGTGTCCCCGTGTGTGTCCCCGTGTCCCCATGTGTGTGTCCCCATGTGTGTGTCCCCTCAGCTGGCGTGGTCAAGGCTGAGGATTACACGCTGCCCGTCTACGTGGACCGGCGGGATGTCCCCCTGCCCGAGGTGGCCTTCGTCAGGGACCTGTCTGCGCAGCAGCGGGCGCTCAAGGAGAAGGAGAAGGCATCGTGGAGCGCCCTGTCCGTGGATGAGAAAGTGGAATGTAGGTCTGGGGGGCTCTGAGGGATCTCCCAGGCAGCCACAGCACAATTTCCATCCTCAGTGCATGGACTGGGTTGGGTGGGAAGGGAGCTTGAAGATCAAGCTCCACCACCCCAGGCTGCTCCAAGCCCCAGTGTGCAGCCTGGCCATGGGCACTGCCAGGGATGCAGGGGCAGCCCCAGCTGCTCTGGGCAGCTGTGCCAGGGCCTGCCCACCCTCACAGGGAGGAATTCCTTCCCAATATCCCACCTAAACCCACTCAGCTCAAAGCCATTCCCCTTGTCCTGGCACTCCAGGCCCTTGTCAGAAGTCTTTAGACAGCTTTTTGTTCCAGGCCATACTTGGCACAGCTCTTCATACTTTTTCCCAGTGTCTGTGAGCAGAGCTGATCCATGAAGGAATTTTCTGAATTATGATGGAGCTCCTTGTGTGCTCCATGGTTTTTATTCCCAGGGTCTTTGGTGCTGTTACAGAACATGCAATGTCCTTGCTATGCCTTCTGTTCCATATCTGAGGTCACACTCAGCCGTTCCTTCCTCTTCCAGAAACCAATAATAATAATAATAATAATAATAATAATAATTAGATTTATTTCCTGATTCCCATCTGCTTTCAACCGGCCAGGGAAAAAAAATCTCTTCAGTACAACAACGTGCCATTGTTAGTCCAGCTGGGTAAAGTGAGCCCCAAACACAAACGTGGATTTGAATGTTAATAACCACTGACCTTGGCATGAACCAAATTCCAGCTAATGAAGGCTCCCCGTGGGTGTTTTGACTTGCAAATAAATCTGCCTCATCTTTTCTAACTGCTCTTGTGGTATGAAGGGAGAACCTGGTCTGGGAAAGGTTTAAAACTTTTTGAGGAATTGCTCCAAATTTTCTGCTGCTTTGGATTTTAAATTCCTGTGGATTTCAGCAGCAGCTGAGAAGCCTTTTGAGCTCGAAACATTCCTGTTGGAATTATTTGTGCTAGGAAGCTTTGGGGTCAATAACCACACTGGGAATTGGAGGGGAGGAAGGAGAACTCCCAGTTTTCCTTCTTTCAGGTCTACACTGTAACTTGTGCCCAACTTTAGGATAATCTGTAAAATGGAGACTAAAATTGATGTTGGGGTGAAACAACTGATTGGCTTTGGTG
Organism: Anomalospiza imberbis; assembly: GCF_031753505.1. Classification (NCBI taxonomy): domain Eukaryota; kingdom Metazoa; phylum Chordata; class Aves; order Passeriformes; family Viduidae; genus Anomalospiza; species Anomalospiza imberbis. Next base: position 18,846,057 of record NC_089692.1, on the reverse strand, counting down.
TGTGCCAAACCTAATTTAAGATCCATCCCCTTCTGGCCAGCCTCAGGCTTCGTTCACCTCCCTCTGCAGAGTTCCTGGTCACCTGCAAATCCCAGGAAAAGTTAAAAGAGAGGATTTGATGCTTTTTTTTTCCCCCCCACAGTGTATCGGATAAAATTCAATGAGACCTACGCAGAGATGAACAAAGGGACAAACGAGTGGAAAACCATCCTAGGGGGAGTTCTGTTCTTCCTTGGTCTCACTGGACTCATCCTCATCTGGCAGAAGCACTTCAGTAAGTAACTCTTCCGTGGAGAGTAGGATCAGGAGATGCCTGATGGGAATTCTGTGGGGTCAGGATGGTTTATGGAACAGCCAGAACAGGGACTTCCAGCAGGAGCTGTCTGTTAGTCCCTGAAAACTCCATCCTGGAGCTGCAGCTTGTAGGGATGTAGCAGAAATATTCAGGAAGCTGACTCACAGAAAGGGAGTGGAGCTTTGGGAGGACGGGAAATGGAAGGGAGTGAGTGGTGAGACTCCTGATTCCAGAGCTTCCCCTCTTTTGCTGCACTGGGTAGTGAACATTTGGGTTTCTGCCACGTTTGGCTGCCTTCCCAGCTATGGATTCAACCTCCAGGGAGCCTCCAGCTGCCGGGAGGCAGAGCAGCAGTTAAAGGAGCTGCTCCCTGCCTTGAGGCTCCCAAAAATAGGAAAGCAGGAAGCTGTTATCTTGGTGATGGAGGAAACCACTGGAGAATCCATGTGGGAGTGTGGTTTGAGCTGGATGCTGCAGAGACTGCATGCAGGGAGTGGAGATTGGAACAAGTCACAGACTCACAGGCTGGTTTGGGTTGGAAGGGATCTTGAAGATGATCCCATTTCACCTCCATCCATGGCCAGGGACACTTCCCACTGCCCCAGGTTTCTCCAAACCCCGTCCAACCTGGCCTTGGACACTTCCAGGGCTGGGGCGGCCACAGCTTCTCTGGGCACCCTGCTCCAGTGGGATGACTTCAGGGGGAAAAAAACCCTTTTATTAGCAGAACATAGCCCAGAATTCCCAACTTGCTGAGGTGGCATGAGGACATAATTCCATAATTCCCTTCCCATCCTGCAGTGTACGGCCCTGTCCCGCACACCTTCTCTGACGAGTGGGTGTCAGCTCAGACCAAGAGGATGTTGGACATGAGGGTTAACCCCGTGCAGGGCATCACAGCCCAGTGGGATTTTGACAAGAACGAATGGAAGAAATAAAGCAACTCAGTGGAACCTGCTCTGCTTGAATATGAGATGATTCCATCACCCGTGTGTGACCTCGTTGCTTGTTGTACTGGAACACCCTCTCCACCTCCAGAAATGCTAATAAATGTCTGGTTAACTTGAGAGCTGCCTGTTGCTGGTCTCTGGGTGGGTTTCTTGGGGTGGGACATTGGGTTCCTGAACAGGATTTGCTGCCTGGCTTCATGTTTTCAGGGCTAAGAAAGCTGCTGCCAAATTTCCCCCTTCAGATGAGCTGGACTCAGCAGGTTTTTAACAGCTCTTACTCCCTGTTTTTCCCAGTGTCTCTGTGGGCAGAGCTGATCCATGAAGGAATTTTCTGAATTATGATGCAGCTCCTTGTGTGCCCATACATGGACATCCATGGTTTTTACTCCCAAGATCTTTGGTCCTTCTGATCCCCACCCTTCTGAAGCCTAAAGCAAGCTTGGACTTAAGTTTGCTCTTTTCCTGATGGGACAGGAAACCATCAGGAATTTGATGGTGTGGTTTAGGAGCTGTGGTAGGCTGTTGCTGACCCCTCTTTTCCTTACACTCAGAAATTTGGGAAGGTTTTTAAAGTGAGGTAATCAGATGGGAATTAAGCAATGAACTCCCCTTCCTATGCCTGAAAAATCCCTTAAGTGATAAATTTATCTCTGGGCTGCTGAGAAGGACGAGGGTGACAATCCCAGGCTGATGATGGCTGGAATTCTGCTTTTTCCTCCTTCTTGCACAGCTCCTGCCTCTGGCAGCCTGGTGGCACGGAGCTGCCAGGGGATTGTATGCCTGGAAAATTGGTATTTTGGAGCAAATGCTGGAGTTTCAGTGCTGCTGGGATAAGGGAGTTCTTCCTCCCGGGTCTGTCCTTCCAAAAAGCTGTGGAACCCCAGGAAGGCCAGGAGAGAAACCTGAGCCTCGCCACGATCCCAGATCCTTATTTCATCCTCCCCTTCCTGGCACCAGCCACTCTCTGCTCCCTTTCCCTCCAGAGCAGCAGCGGGACCCGCCGGAGCAGCCTCAGGTGAGCTGAGTTTGCCAGGGCTCTGCTTGCTTCCCTCCTGGCGTGTTTCCCTTCCTCATGCTCTGGGAGGAGGTCAGATCTCACCATCCTCCCTGGGAATTTCGGGTGTTTGTTTGCAGGTAGCCCTGGAGACTGAGAAACCACCCGAATCCTGATCCTGAGCAGAGAAAATCCATGGGGACTGGAATGAGCAAGGTACAGGGGGACAGTGGGATGGTGGCCAGCACGTCCTCTTCTTCTGCAGCTCATGGGTGCACTTCCCAGATCCCTAAACACAGCTGTCTGCACCTTCCCCTTTCCCACAGCCCTTTGGAATTCTAAGCACTTCAAGAGAATTAGGAAAACAATCAGGGATTTAAATCCAAGGTTTTTATCTGAGGTGAAGAGCTTGGTGTCTGCAGGTGTCAGAAAAGTGACAGCTGGCATTAAGTGCTCATCCCTGGGGGGGTAAAACCTTGGCATTTTCATCCTGAGGGATAACAGGAGTCCCTGCAGAGAAATTCCCCCCTTTCTACCCTCGGGGTGTGCCCCAGCAGTGGGGGAAGTGTGGTTTCAGTGCTGCTTTTTCCTCCAGGGCTGGAGGAGGGGATCAATTTCTGTTGGTGTCCTTAAATAACCACTTGGAATGTGAGTCCTCCAGTTTAAAATTAGACTCTGGGACACCAACAGAGAGATCAGATCAGGGCAAACTCCCTCTGCACGGCTCTGATGTGGTTTAACACCGGGGATTCACCCCCTGCGAACTCAGCCTGACAGGCAAAATGCCTTTTACAGCCCCCCAGTGCCACCAAACCCTTTTGGGGAGCCCAGGCTGTTTGTTGCCAAGGACTGGATTGGTGCAGACACTTTTGTAGGATCCAATTTTGGACTCCATAAGATGCAGGGCTCTGCATTCCCCTTCACAGTTTGTGCTGTGCTGAATCCAGGAGTTTGCACCCAGGGATGGGCTGGGGTTCAGCTGGATGTGGCCCAGTGCTGTTGAAAACCCTAAAACTCCTCAAACCAGGGCTCTTCTGCCACATGGGCACCAGAAGGTCCAGCTGACAATCAGCTCTGTCCTTCTTTGCCTCTGGAAATGCCCTGGCAGGTTCTTACACCCCTTAAACACGCTCAACTGTCCCTTTTCTCCTTCATAACCCTGCAGCAGTGAGTTGGAGACCAAATCTGCAGCCTTGACATCTCTTAACTGCAATAAATATAAATCCTGCTATAAATAGCATCCATCCATCCCCAGCTGGCAGATGCAACTTTTGAAACTCCAGAGGATCACATCCAAACTCCTCCCGTTTCTGTGCTGAGTTTTTCCTGAGCTCTGCTCTCCTGAGGGGTTTGGGCTCAGCCTTTCCTGGCTGTTTATGAGGGTGATCCATGGATTTGGGTGCTCAGTTTGGCATGGCCCGGGGAGTTTGGTGCCAGGTGTCCTGGTCCTGCTGGAGCTCATTCCCACCACATCAGATGTACCTTGTTCCTGGTGCCATCTGAATTCTCTCTCCTTTTTGTCACCTCCCAGATTGTCACCGGCCTCTACCTGGGGAATATTAATGGTGAGTGTCTTTCCCTGCCCCTCTGTGGTGCTTTGGGATCCTTGGGCAGCTGGCAAGTCTGGGGGATTCCTCTCCTTGGCAACTCCATGTGCTCCCAACTGGGGATCTCAGCATCTTCCAGAGCGGCCCCAAATCCCCATCCCAGTGATCCCAGTCCAGCCCAGGAAAGGGATGTGCACTGGGAGCTGTGGTCACCAGCCATGCTGGAACTCCAGGAAATTCATGGCATATCTGGAAACCTCAACAGCAAGGACACAACAGCCTTGTCTGAGTTCTCAGGGTAATTTCTGATTTTGGGGATGGCTTTAGGAACCTGCTGAGTACCCAGTGCATCCCAGGGGGATTTTGCCTGGAAGGAGGAGTCCAGTCTCCTCCCTGCACCGTGTGGGATGAGAGGCAGCGGGAAGGGCTGGAATGGGGGTCAGGGGGTGGGGGGTGGTGGGTGGGGGTGGCCGGTGGGTCCCAGCAGGGCAGCTAATTCCCAGGTGGCTCCCGTTTCCAGACTCTGAGGACCATGAGAACCTGCTGAGGAAGGGGGTGACCCACATCCTGTCCGTCCACAACCGTGCCAAGCCCGTGCTGGAGGTGCGTGCTTGGCTGGGGGCCTGGGGACCACCCAGGGCAGCAGGAGCTGGGAAGGGACATCCAGGACGTTCTCCTGGCCTGGGGAGAAGCAATGCTGGATTTGCACGGATTTGCACGGATTTACACCGATTGACGCCAGGCGATGCTGCCCAAAGGAGCTCAGTGATGGATTTGGGGAGGGAGCAGCGGGATGTTTGGGGCATCGCTCGGTGGTTTTTGGGGGGCAGGCGCTGCGGGGCCGGGCCCGGCGGGTGCCCGGTGCTGCCGGGGGGTCCCCACGAGAGGGCGGCGGCGCCCCGCGAATGGAGCCCCGGCGGGGAGGGGACACGGCGGGACTCGCAACCGGAGCTGGCACTGCCTGCTCGGTGTCCCCGCTCCTCCGGCCTCGCTGATCCCCGGAGCGCTGCGGGATCCTGGGTGGGGAAACTGAGGCAGGAGGGAGCTGCCCGCCTGCAGGGGGTGGTGGCAGAGGTGTGGGACAGGTCGCTCGTGCACAGATCCTGCCCGGATGGTTCCGTGCGCCAGGAGGAGTGAGGGGCACGGCCGTGGGGTGCTGGATACCTGGTGGGGGACAAGGACACCTTCCACCATCCCAGGCTGCTCCAAGCCCCAATGTCCAACCTGGCCTTGGGCATTCCAGGGATCCAGGAGCAGCCACAGCTGCTCTGGGCACCTGTGCCACAGCCTCCCCACCCTCCCAGGGCGGAATTCATTCCCAATATCCCATCCATCCCTGCCCTCTGGCATTGGGAGCCATTCTCTGTGTCCTGTCCTTCCATCCCTTGTCCCCAGACCCTCTCCAGCTCTCCTGGAGCCTCTTCAGGCCCTGGAATTGCTCTGAGCTCTCCCTGGAGCCTTTTCCTCTCCAGGTGAGCACCCCCAGCTCTCCCAGCCTGGCTCCAGAGCAGTTTTCCCAGCTTTTGGAGCATTCCTGGCTCCTCTGGGCTCTCCAGCAGCTCCACGTCCTCCTGGTGCTGCGGGTGCTTCACCCCAGTGTTGGGATGCTGCAGGAAGGGAACGGGACCACCAGGACCCCTCCTCCTTTTGGGACCACCACGGGGGGAACCCCAACAAAACCCCAGCTGGGGCCGTTCCCTGCTGAGGCGTTGAGTACCGGGAGTGGGACAGAGCCACAAGGAAGGACAAACGGACGGGGACCGGGGCTGGGGCAGCAGCCAGGGCTGGTGAGCGCGGGGCTGGGCCAGACAGGGAGCAAAGCGCTCGGAGTGCTTACAAGGGAGAGGAAAGCTCTGGGAGCACTTACAAGGGAGAGCAAAGCTCTCGGAGTGCTGACACCATGGAGCAAAGTGCTTGGAAGGCTTACAATGCAGAGCAAAGCACAGGGAGTGCTTACACCACGGAGCAAAGTGCACACAGTGCTTATGCCATGGAGCAAAGCGCATGGAGCACTTACACCACGGACCAAAGTGCTTGTAACGCTTACACCACGGAGCAAAGCACTTGGAGCGCTTACACCACAGAGCAAAGCACTCGGAGCACTTGCACCATGGAGCAAAGCGTACGCAGCGCTTACACCACGGAGAAAAGTGCATGCAGCGATTACACCGTGAAGCAAAGTGCTCAGAGCATTTACACCACGGAGCAGAATGCTCAGAGCATTTATACCATGGAGCAAAGCACACACAGCGCTTACACCACGGAGCAAAGTGCATGCAGCGCTTACACCACAGAGCAAAGTGCTCAGAGCATTTACACCACGGAGCAAAGTGCTCAGAGCATTTACACCATGGAGCAAAGCCCACGCAGCACTTATACCACGGAGCAAAGCCCACGCAGCGCTTACACCACGGAGCAAAGCGCAGGAGCGCTTACACCACGGAGCAAAGCGCAGGAGCGCTTACACCACGGAGCAAAGTGCACGCAGCGCTTACACCACGGAGCAAAGCGCACGCAGCGCTTACACCACGGAGCAAAGCGCACGCAACGCTTACACCACGGAGCAAAGCGCAGGAGCGCTTACACCACGGAGCAAAGCGCACGCAGCGCTTACACCACGGAGCAAAGCGCACGCAACGCTTACACCACGGAGCAAAGCGCAGGAGCGCTTACACCACGGAGCAAAGCGCAGGAGCGCTTACACCACGGAGCAAAGCGCACGCAGCGCTTACACCACGGAGCAAAGCGCACGCAACGCTTACACCACGGAGCAAAGCGCAGGAGCGCTTATACCACGGAGCAAAGCGCACGCGGTGCTTACACCACGGAGCAAAGCGCACGCAGCGCTTACACCACGGAGCAAAGCTCAGGAGCGCTTACAGCACGGAGCAAAGCGCACGCAGCGCTTACACCACGGAGCAAAGCGCACGCAGCGCTTACACCACGGAGCAGAGCCCGCAGAGGGAAGCGGCAGGGCCCGGGGGGGTTGCAATGTGTCAATCATGGCCCCGAGCCGTGACCGCAAAGCCCGGCACCGCTGCCGTGGCCCCGGGATGGGGACACCCGGCCCCGTGAGGAGCCGCTGGGTTCGTCCCGGCCTGGGGGGCGTGGGTCGGACTTTGGGGTGGCCTGAGGTCCTTTGGGCTTCTCGCCGGTGGATGTGGTGGCCTGGTGGCTCTTCCTGGGGAGACGCTGGGGTGGCACCAGGCGTGGAGCTGTGGATGAGGTGACGCACGGAAAGCCTGTGGGTCATCCCAGCACAGAACTATCCCAGTGCCCATCCTGCTCTGCCCCTTCCTTCCATAAATAATCCAATTTTTCCAGCCTCCTGGGCTGGAGGGGGGTCCAGGGGTTTGGGCTGCCTGAGCCAGGAGGGACCTGACGGTGATGGGGCAATCTCTGGCGCTCTGGCTGCAGGATTCCCCCCCCCCCCCTCCCCATTTCGCTATGAAAGGAATTAAAAAACCACCCCAACCCCCAGATAAAAAGGATCTAAATTTAGCTCTGAACAGGGAGGATCGAGGAAGCGATGTTTTAAGGAGAGGAAAGTAATCTGACCTAGGCCAGCAGGCAGCAGATGATTTATGGGGTATTAAAAGGACGGGGAGGAAATAACTCATTGATGAGAGTGGCTTTGTCAGTGCACGCCTTCCTGGTGGAGTTTGGGGCTCCCTGGGTCTGTTTTGGGGGGCTCCTGAGCATTTTAGTTGGCCCCACAGCCTGGCCTGTCCTGTGGGATTGAGAGGAAATTAATGGGGTGGGATGGATGCACCCATCCATTGCAGTGCAGCAAACCCCAAAGTGGTTTTCAGCTTTCTTCTCCTCTCAAGGTCAACTGAGGAAGGAAAAAAAGAGAGAGCAATGGAGGATTTTGTGATTCTTGGAGGTATTTCATGACTATTTTATTTGGTATTGCAGGACATGACCTATCTGTGTATCTCGGCCTCGGATTCATCCAGTCAAAACCTGTAAGTGATTTCCCATCCTTTTTCCTGTTGGCAGGTGTTGGTCAGTAAAAGCTCAGGTTCTGCAGGATTAAGGTTCAGTCCATTCATGCTGTGAAATTTCACATAACCCCTGAGCTTCCCAGGAGCTCGGGCTCATTTTTGTGTGGTAAAGAACATTTTAGGGCTTAAAATCTCTTTTTAAAGTGTGCTTGCAGTCAGGCACTGTAATTTTTCGTCAATTTTCAGAGTTATTCCACTGGGCAGGATTGAAAATTGGAGTGTTAGAAAGATGATTTGTGTCAGTCTTCAAGGCTTTTTTTTTTTTTTTAAGAGAAATTTATTAAAGAATAAATTATTTTTGCCATATGAAGCACCCATGCTCATAACTCTTGGAATGCTGTTGTGGAGATGAAGCTGCTGAGAGGAGCTGGGAGGAATTCCCAGGATTTTGTGGGATGCTGCTGCTTTGGGTGATGGGCACCCATAATTTATCCATTTGCACCAGCAATTTGGCCAATCCACAGGATTTTTCTCTCCAATCAAGCCCTAAAAATCATCAAAACTTAATTTCCAAGGCCCTGCCTGTGGAGGTGCTGGATTTTCCAGCATCCTTGGGAGCAGCCATGCCCGGGGGTGGAATCCTGCTTGCTCATGCTCTGGCTGAGCGGAAAGAGAAGCTTTACAAGAAAACCCTGCCTCAGCAAGAACTGGGATTTTTGGTTGGTATTTTTTCCCCCTTCACTCACTTCTTTGTGCTTGTGGCGTGTCTACGAAAGGCAAAAAAAAAAAAAAAAAAAAGAGGGGAAAAAAAAAGAAGATAAGGCTGCCTGCAGGAAGGAAGAGTTATTCAAGAAACTATTTTCTGCTTGTCAGTTTATGCCTTGGATTTCACAATCCTGGTGAACTTTGTGTCCTGCTTGTGATTCGGGAGCTCAGCAGCTCTCAGCACTAATTCCACGCCCTGATCCCACGCTTGGAGGCTGGAAAAGCACAGGCAGAGCTTTCCCTGTGGGCAAAACACCCGTGGAGTGGGTGAAGATGGATGAGGCAGCCAAATCCCTTTGGGGTGGGTTGGGACAGGGATGCAGGCTGGAGGCACGAGCATCGTGTCCTTGCAAGCAAAGAACATTCCTGCTGCTCCTGCCGAGGGGCTGAAGGAGAGGACTGGGATCTGGAGAGTTTGGAGCTGAGTGGGCAGCACCTGCAGGCCCTGGGGGATGTTGTCTGCTCTGAGAAGGTCAGCAGGACAAGCAGGGAAATCCCCTGGGACAAGCTTTTGATGCTTTGGGAAGGCTCAGCTAGAACAGAGGCTGGGCAGAGTTACAGAATGAAGCAGGGATTGATCAAAAGGATCTCCTCCATGGATCCACCTTGGGCAGCACCAGAGCCCAGCCAGGGCTGCACCCAAGATGAACCCAAATGGTCCCAAAATGCACGAGCGCTCCCGGGGGCTCTCACTGTGATCAGCTCTGCTCCATTGGCACGTTGGAGTTTATTGTCCCATTCCAGCTCCAGCCCATGCAGTCCCATCCTGCTTGTTTTTCTCTCTCCAGCCCACGTTGTTTGTGCTCCTGGGCCTGAGGTTTGGATCATTTGTCCTTGGTGCCCAGCTGGAGAAGGAATTGTTTTGTCTCTCTGCTCTGTGAGGAGAGCTCACCATCCCCTAATGTGAAGCCCAGACCCACACACTAAAGCAGCACAGAGTGTGAAAAATAGAAAAGCCAAAACCTGAGGCATCACTTGGGCAGGGAAAATCCTCCCAGATGGTGATGCTCCATTTGCTGGAGGATCCTTGGACTGACATCTCCTTCCAGGAATGAGAGGCTCAATATTTTTAGCCTGATCACGATATCAGACACTCCCTCATCTCTCCTCCTGCTCCTGGGAAGTAGAACCTCCTGCAATTCCTGAATAAATTCCTCTTTGGCTCCTTGGACAGCACCGAGCCTGGCGCTCCCAGGGCAGGGTGAAGAACAAACACCCTTTTCCATGGGCTAGAAGTGATGGAGAAGATTCTGGAGAGCTCCCTGAGGGAAAGCAGCTCCCTTGGCAAGGGACCCAGTGGAATAACTGTGGGAGGTCAAGCCTTGGCTTCTGAGAAATCAGGAAGGCTCTGTGGGCTCCCGCCCACCCCGTCATGCGGAGCAGAGGAAGTCCGGCGCCGCAGCAGAGGTGCTGCCAAAGGGACCCTCTTCTCTGCGGATTTTTGGTTTTCTTTTTGTTAGGGTTGGGAGTCTCACTTCTTTGCAAAGTTTTGGTCCATTTGCACATTGGAGTTCATTGTCCCATTCCAGCTCCAGCCCATGCAGTCCCATCCTGCTTGTTTTTCTCTCTCCAGCCCACGTTGTTTGTGCTCTTGAGCCTGAGATTGGGATCATTTGTCCTTGGTGCCCAGCTGGAGAAGGAATTGTTTTTTCTCCCTGCTCTGTGAGGAGAGATTACTATCTCCTTATATGAAGCCCAGACCCACACACTAAAGGAGCACAGAGTGTGAAAAATATAAAAGCTAAAACCTGAGGCATCACCTTCACCTGGTAGAGGAAGGATCTCTGCTCCCACCCCACGCTGGTGGCCCCAGGGTGGTGAAAAACCCTTGGGAGTGACAGTGCAGCTGTTTGCAGGGTGTCCTGGTGCCCTGCAGGGACAGCCAGCCCTTCCCTCCTCACCCGTGCCTCTCTCCCTGCAGGCTGCAGCATTTTAAGGAGTGCATCCAGTTCATCCACGAGTGCCGGCTCGGAGGGGGAGGCTGCCTGGTGCACTGGTGAGAGCTGCTGTGACCCCTCACACCCCGTCCGTCCTCTGGGAGCTGGGGATGATGCCTTGGGCAGGCTGCCCTAGAGGAGGGACTAGACAGAGTTAAAGAATAAAGCAGGGATTGATCAAAAGGATCTCCTCCATGGATCCACCTTGGGCAGCACCAGAGCCCAGCCAGGGCTGCACCCAAGATGAACCCAAATGGTCCCAAAATGCACGAGCGCTCCCGGGGGCTCTCACTGTGATCAGCTCTGCTCCATTGGCACATTGCAGTTCATTGTCCCATTCCAGCTCCAGCCCATGCAGTCCCATCCTGCTTGATTTTCTCTCTCCAGCCCACGTTGTTTGTGCTCCTGGGCCTGAGGTTTGGATCCTTTGTCCTTAGTCCCCAGCTGGAGAAGGAATTGTTTTGTCTCCCTGCTCTGTGAGGAGAGCTCACCATCCCCTAATGTGAAGCCCAGACCCACACACTAAAGCAGCTCAGAATCTGAAAAATAGAAAAGCTCAAACCTGAGGCATCAGGCATGGGCTCCCAAAAAGTGTCCTTGGTGTTGAACATCACTGGGGAGGGGGACAAAGAGAGGAGGAGGCACAGAGCAGCAAGGAGGGCCATGGGAAGGCCTTTGGATCCACAGCAATGGGTTCTCCTTGCACTGGCCACCCGAGCATCCAGGATGTGGGACAAGCTTGAGGAGGGGACAGGGAGGTGACAACAGCAGTGAGAGTGTGAGACAGCTCCTTATCCCCTCCCAACCCACTCCTGCTCGCACCCCAGTGAGGGAATGTGCATCCCAGGGGTGATTCCTGCGGGATCCCCTCCCTGACCCGGCTCCTCGGCCGCCCAGCCTGGCCGGGGTGTCCCGCAGCACCACGGTCCTGGTGGCATACCTGATGACAGTGACAGAGCTGGGCTGGCAGAGCTGCCTGGCTGCCACCAGGGCCGTGCGCTCCTACGCCAGCCCCAACTCCGGCTTCCAGCAGCAGCTGCAGGAATACGAGAGCACCCTGCTCCACCAGGTAAGGTCCCTTTGAGGGACGTTTTGGAGGGGTTTGCAACCAGGCACGGCTCTTCTGCATGCAGCTCTCTGTCTGCCCCAGCTGGATTTGGGGAATGTTGTTTATCACCGGAGGATTTGTGTGCAAGAACAAAAAGAAATTTAAAAAAAAAAATGCCTTGATATTGTGCGAGTGCACTTTAGAAAGCTCTCAAAAGCCCTAAACTCGTTTTCTCGAGTTGAGATGCAGCCGGAGGGATGGGAGAGCAGTTTGTCCCTTGGGAACCTCAGGAAGGAGCTGGGCCAATTCCCAGAAATGCAGCACGGAGAGGGAGGAAGGAGGAAGGCTCTTGTGAGGAGTTTCGGGATGTCTGGGCACGCTTGGATCTGCCAGGGCTCCCTCTGCCAGCAGTGCCCCGCTCTCAGAGGCAGGTGACGGGCTGGAGCAGGTGTGGGTGGAGAAATCTCCTATTTCCTCCCCAAAAAGAGGTGGGGCAGCAGGTTTTGGGAGAGCAGGAGCTTGGGCTGGCTGGGTTCCCAGTCCGTGCAGGGGAGGGAGGATGGAGCCGAGCCGAGCTGGATTTCAGCAGCTGGGAGAGCACTCAGTGCAGAGGTCAGAGCTGCACTTTTGACCTGGAAAGCCTTCGGAAGCAGAGGGAAAGGCCTTGAAAGGCAAAGGGAAAGACCTTAAAAAGCAAAGCAAAGGCTTTTAAAAGCACAGCTATTGTAAATGCAGGTGAACCTGGTGGGAGGAAATGCTGATGTGTGACTCCAGTTCAGAAGGCTGAATGATTTCTTTATTATAACTGTACTATAATACATTAATATACTATTTAAAGGAGATTCTAAAACTACCTACATACCTTTTCTAACTACCATATCTAACTCACAACTCGTGGCCCTCTCTGAGAGTCCAGCCATAGGTGGGTTGGATTGGCCATCAGCTCAAACAATCCTCACCAGAATCCAACCAAGCAATCACCCCAGGTAAACAATTCTCCAAACACATTCCACACAGGAAGAACAAGGAGAAGAAATAGAAATTATTTTCTCTTTCTTCTCTCTGTGTTCCTCTATGAAAAAATCCTGAGAGAGAGAAGAATGAGCCTGCCACACACAGCTCCCCCCTGGCTCTCCAGCTGCCCCCAGCCTCCCGCTCTGGACTCTGCTCCTTCACCCATCCCTGGGCTCCCAAACTTCCCATGGGACACAGACACCTCTGCAAGGAAAAGGAAGCCCTGGACAAGACGTGTTCAGGGGATGTCACAGCTCCTGTCACCCCTAAACCCGGTGCCACCCCTGGAGGCAGAGCCCCCCGTGCACTGCAGCACCGTGCGATGGCCCCGTGGCAAACGGGACCCTGCGGTCCCTTCGGAGGGGATTCGTGTCCTCGCAGAGGGAGCAGGGACAGCCCGTGACACTGTCCCGAAGGCCAGCCCCGTCCCCAGGGCCAAGTTCTCTTCCCCGGGTGCTGTCACATGAGGGATGTGGCTCTGCCCCCCGTCATCACCAGAAACGCCCCTGGAGGAGGCTGGAAAATGCTCCCGGGGATTACAAAACACCCGCGGGGCTGGAGATTCCCTGCGGGGCTTCCCCTGGCTGGGCCAGCTCTCCCCAGCCCTTCCCACGCTCTGGCCCAGCACAGACCCTGGTGTGGGGTTTGCTGTGCTCTCCCTCCATCCCACTCATTCCTCCTGCTCCCAAAATCCACGCTGGGCTCAATGGATGCCACAATTCCCTCCCTTTCCCTTCGAAGCTGCTTTTCCATCACCTCACGGCTTTGCCAGTGGCTTTGCAACCCTTTCCCTGAAACAGCCAAGGCACAGCTGAGGGTGGAGGTGCTGGGATGTGTTTTCCTGTCTGTGGGATTTAGCAAGAGCTGCCTTTTCCTTGAAACTCCCACCCGTGTTCCCTCTGATGTCAGCACTGGGCAGGGAATGGCCCTCGTGGGTGGGAAGCCTCAATCCTTGGTGGTTGAAACCTTTGAGGAACAGCTTGGACCTTCTGGGGACCCTCCTTGGACCTTCTGGGGACCTCCTGGGGCTGTGGTGCCTCAGTTTCCTTCACCTCAGGGAGCTCAGATGGGAGGAAGGAATGGGGAAGATGCTCCAGCCCCACTGCTGGAGTGTGCAGCTGTGGTTTCAAGCTGGCAAATGGGGCTTCTCTGGGCTGGAGGGATAAAGAAGGAAGGAAGGGACCAAGAGCAGCAGCAGGATGATGGGTAAGGTTAGAAAAGGAAGTCAGCGGGCACAGGCAGGACAGTGTGGATGTCACAGAGGTCACAGATGGACATTCTGGTGACAGAATGGTGCTGGCACATCGTGGCCAGGCTGCCTTTTACCCAGATGGGCTGGGTGCTCCTGGCCCAGCAGAGAGGAGGAGGAGGAGGAGGAGGAGGAGGAGGGCAGTGGGTTGGTGGTGAGCACTGGAGGAAATGGGCTGGAACCACTTCTTGCTCTGGCTTTAAGAGGAAATGCCTGGCAGCTTCCCCCACCTCCCACCCACTCCTTCCCTCTTCCCTGGACGGTGGAGCCAGCTCCCAGGCTGGGTGCTGAGCCCTGCTGGGTGCCAGGCAGCCCTTCCCACGGAGCTCCATCCCTCTGCATGGCCTGCACAGAAGGGATGTGCCCCCCATGAGATCCTGGCGTGGGCCTTGCCCCAAATCCTGTCCCAAACCCTGTGGGTCTCACTTCCCAGGGGGTGTTTTCTCTCGAGGAATACAGGTCTGGCTCTCAGGGCTGCCCTGGGCAGGGATGTCCCTACTTGCAGGTGGCAACTGTGTGACAGCCCTGGTGAGTCCTGCAGTGGAGTTGGGAAATCCAGACATTCCCAGTGGAAATCCCCCCTGTCCCAGCTGATTTTCCCTGGCTGCAGGAGAGGGGGATACCATCAGGGTCAGTCTAAAACTTTTTCCCTGGCTGCAGGAGAGGGGGATACCACCAGGGTCAGTCTAAAACTTTGTTTCCCTTGTGGCTGATCTGGTGCTGAGCTGCCAATCCTGCTGCCCTGCATCCCAAACTTTTTTCTGGGAGCTCAGTGGCTCCTGCCCATTCAGGAGCCCAAATCCACAGCGAGGGCATCTCACCCTGGGGGTGCCAAGGCCGGGCAGCTCACGGGAGCTGCTTCCCTCTCCCTCTGGATCCCCTGGCTGTGTCCCATCCCTGTCCCTGTCCCCCCCCCCAGGGCTCCACTGCTCAGTCCCTCTCCACACCCTTTGCACCCTCCATCCTTTCCTCGGGGTCTTTGGTGCTGCTGGGTGTGCTTCTGCCACTCATCCCAGTATTTCCTTGCTGGAGCAGCTGGATCCCAGCTCCTCAGGGAGATGGCAGAGCCCCTGTGAGCCCAGAATGGGGAATCCTGGCAGAGCTGCCCCTTCCTGCCCACGCTCCCCCGTGCTGCAATTTGGGACTGTCTGGCTGTTTCCTCATCCCAGCAGTAACGGGAACAGTTTCTCTGGATCATCCCTTGCTTCCAGGCCTCAGCCTGCTGCCAGCTGGCCCCTGGCCACCAGGATTCTCCTGCCTCTGGAATAATGGGGATCAGTGGGGCGAGAGGCTCCCCACAACCTCCCGAGGTGCTCTGACAACAAACCTGCCCCACCTTGCAAGGACCAACTCGGCCGTGCTGCTTGTGGGGGAAAAAAAAAAAAAAAAAAAGCTTTGGGAAGCATTCCTTACGGGAATTCAGGCACACGGGGAACAGCAGCAGCTTCTTGGCAAGGAGAAATAAATAAAGCTGCTGTCCCAGCTGCAGCCAGTGTGGGAAGCTGAGGGTGCTGCCAGCTCTGAGGTGGGGAGTGTGGGATGGGGGGATGCACTGCATCTGTGGGGTGCTGAGTGTGAGCTCCTGTGGCACTGGGACCTTCCTGCATGCTGGCTGTGCCTGGGGACGCAGCAGGAATTGCTTTGCTCGCTGCTTTCCGCCGGAGCTGCCGCAGCCCCGCTCTCTCTCTGGGGTCTCTCAGCTGCCCAGGTCACCCTGACAACCTCTTCTGCCTTCTTCCCGGCAGTACCGCGCCTGGATCCGCCGGGATTACGGCAGGAACCCCTTCCAGGACCAGGAGGAGCTGCAGCGCCTGCTGGGCCAGCAGGGGAGCAGGGATTGCTCGTGGCCCCGCTCCCCAGCTCCCACCTTGCCCCCTCCCTGCCGCGCAGGTGGCACCGCTGGTGCCAGCAGCTGGGCGAACAGATAAGCAGCCAGGCTGTTCGCCCTGGGGCTTGGAAAACTCAGTTTTCCCTTTGCCAGGCACCTCCAGGGATTCGTGTCTAGGGCACAAAGCTGCCAGCACCGTGGGCTCCAGGGCTGGAGCAGGGGGACGGGACCCACAGACCCCCCTGTCAGCTGCCAGCTCCAGTGAACGGGTGACAGTGCCCTGCCCTGTCCCATTCCCCCATTCCCAATGGATTACAGCCACCTTTCCACCCTCAGAGCAGCAGCCAGCCCCGTCCCTCTCTCCTCATGACAATATCTGGGCTGGCAGGGCACGGAAAAGGTGGGGCAGACCTTGGGAATCCAAGGTGGGAGGAGATGGAGAGAGGCCACCTTGTCCTCTGCTTCCCTGAGGAAGGAGGGGTGAATCCCGGGATTTGGGGATGCTCTGAGCCTCACCTGGCATCCAGTGGGATGGGGAGAGGGGCTGGAGGTGTTTTGGGGCTGCCCCTTGCTGTGCATGTCCTTGGCAGGTGAATATCTGGCATTTTCCTTATCCCAGCCCCAGGGATAAGGGGAAAGGTAAATCCAAATTCACCTTTTAGCTGGCATTTTCCTTATCCCAGCCCCAGCGATAAGGGGAAAGGTAAATCCAAATTCACCTTTTAGCTGGCATTTTCCTTATCCCAGCCCCAGGGATAAGGGGAAAGGTAAATCCAAATTTACCTTTTAGCTGGCATTTTCCTTACCCCAACCCCAGGGAGGGGGAAAATCCAGCAGTGCCTGTCCCACTGCCTCCATCCCTGGAGCCAGAGTGGGTTTGGGTTTCCCCCGAGTCCCATCTGAATGTCCCTGCTTGCCAAAGAAACCAAAAGCTTGGATGGATTCACTCAACCCATGGACCAATTTAACTCTGTCCCTCTCCAAAAGCCTTTTTAACATCTAAACCCCGTGGCCGTGTCCAGTTTTTCATCCCAAACTCGGATTGTGCTTTTCCAGAGCATTCTTTGGCAGGAATCATCCCCCATCTGCCTTACAAGAAGGGTCCCATCCCATGGATTCAGCTCTTCCACCTGGAAACCTTCAACCCTTCTGTGCCATCTCGGCCTTTTACTAAAATTACCCTGTTTGTCCACTCAAAAATGTCTGCTCTGCAATTCCTTCTAAGAAAAAGGGGATTAAAAACATTTCTAGGAATTCCCTTGATGAAGATTTTCGGGTACTCATCGTGTGACAGCACCAGGGGTGACTCACCCAGCTCCTAATAAAGAAGAGAGTGATTAAATCCTGAGGGTGCCTGGACTTGATTTGTGGTGTTCCTGGTTGGAATACAGAAATGGACTGAAACAACCACCCTGCTTCCCATTTTCTTGATGAGAACCACCAGCAAAACGATAAGTTTTAAATATTCCATGTTTAGCCATGATATAGAATTCCAGGGGGAAAAAAATGGGGTTTTTCCCCCCATTTATTTAAATGGAGAAAAGGGTCCCTGTGGCTGTTATTCCACATGGAAGTAATGGGAAAGCAATTAACGAGATGGAGGCTGTTGACGGAGTGGGCTGAAGGGAAGCTGAGCAATCAGCTCAGGGATCAATATTGGATTTAAAGCCTCTGTTTTCAAGTCAGGAAGCAGAAAAATGGAACTTGCACGCAGGAAGAGAAAAGAGAAGAAAGTGGGAGTTAATAGGAAGTCATTGGAGATGGGTGATAAGCAGAGATTAGATGTGCAGGAGGTGTGATAAGCTCCACAGCCCGGGCTTCAAACATTCCCAGGGAACCACAGCACCAGAGCAAAACCTGGGAAAATCCCCCAGATTTGGGGAATCACAGGGAATGCTTCCCCAGAGCAGCAGCACCCTCCGTGCCTGACATCACAGCGACAACCACGCCCCAAAAATCCCCTCCTAACCCAAATTTCCCTGGCTTTGAGGGTTATCCCAGGTGAATATATCTATTTTTCCACTCTGGCTTCCATCAGTGGGACCTGAGGTGGCTTTAGGAATTCTGGGGGCCAGGTGAAACTGGGTTGGATTTCCACTTTTTGGACATTGCCAAGAGCACATCACGCTTGGCTGCTGGCCTCTGCTGTCCCACATCAGCCTTCCCAAAATCCTGGTGCCTCTGGCAGAGGAAATGGGCTCTGCTGGAGCGTGGCTGACATGGGAAAATTGTTCCCAACACATTCCTGGCCCTGCTGGTGTGCTCATCTTCCCTTCCCAGCAGCAAACAGGGCTGTGGGGCATGTCCCAGCCTGTTTCAAGTGCCTGAAACCCTATTTTAATGGGGTTAATTTTTTTATCCTCCCCACAGGATAAAAAATTCCCCCCTCGCCCCAGAGAATTTGGAGTGGAATTTACCTTTCCAGGCTGCCTCTGAGGCTGCAGAGCCAAAATGAAGGTGGGGATGATGAAGTCACCTCACTCCATTGCAGTGGATCTCCAAGTTTTTGGTCTCCAGAGGGGATGGAGAGTTCGGTTGTGTGCAGACCCTTTAAAATATCACAAGTTTCCCAGAATTTTAGCAAAACAAAGAGGTTTTTAGAGGAGGGTCTCTATCTAGCAAGGAGAGGTGGTGATGCAAAGACCCACCAATAAGCAAAGCTTAAAATTGTATTTTTGGTCAAAAAAGAACATGAATCCTCCTGACTGTATCTGATTGCAGAAGATGTTTTTTGGCTCATCCCAAATCTCCTGGGGGGGGATCCAATGAGGATCAGTGGGGTGTTTAATAACAAGGCCCATTCCAGCCGTTCTTTATTAGAAATGACAGGAAAGGTTGTGCACCTCAGAGCGTGATTTTTATTAAACCATCTGTGCAGCTCCATCCATTTCCCATTTCTCTGTATTACCCACGTGGGAGTAATTATGGTTTTCTTCCAAGAAATGTGTGTGTAATCTGGTAATCCCAAAAAAAAAACCCCTCTGAAGTCAGGCTGCAGATGGTGCTTTATGCTCTGGTGGGTCGGGCTGGGTTTGGCTGGGCTGGGGCACAGTCAGGACACCAAATCTGGACTGGGAACAGTGGGAACGGCTGGGGCAGGCAGGGAGGGAATGATCCGGGTCTGGGCTTGATCCAGAAAGGAACTGGGAGCTGCCTGGACTAAACTGGGACTGGGGATGGACCAGTCTGGGACTGGGGAAAGTGGCCTGGGATTGGGAAAACTGTTCTGGGACTGGGAGACTGGTATGGGACTGGGGACACTGATCTGGGATTCAGGAAACTGTTTTGGGACTGGGGACACTGATCTGGGATGGGGGAAACTGGGCTGGGACTGGGGAAACTGATCTGGGATGGGGGAAACTGGGCTGGGACTGGGGAAACTGATCTGGGATTCAGGAAACTGGTCTGGGATGGGGGAAACTGGTCTGGGATGGGGGAAACTGGTCTGGGACTGGGGAAACTGATTTGGGACTGGGGAAACTGGTCTGGGACTGGGAAGACTGCTATAGGACTAGATTGATCTGGGACGGGAGATTGATTCGGGCATATACTGATCATGGGCTGGGGATGGATTGGTCTGGGACTGGGGAACTGGTCTGGGACTGGGGAACTGGTCTGGGACTGGGGAATTGGTCTGGGACTGGGGAATTGGTCTGGGACTGGGGAACTGGTCTGGGACTGGGGAACTGGTATGGGACTGGGGAATTGGTCTGGGACTGGGGAACTGGTCTGGGACTGGGGAATTGGTCTGGGACTGGGAACTGGTCTGGGACTGGGGAATTGGTCTGGGACTGGGGAACTGGTCTGGGACTGGGGAACTGGTATGGGACTGGGGAATTGGTCAGGGACTGGGGAACTGGTCTGGGCCTGGGGAACTGGTCTGGGACTGGGGAATTGGTCTGGGACTGGGGAATTGGTCTGGGACTGGGGAACTGGTCTGGGACTGGGGAATTGGTCAGGGACTGGGGAATTGGTCTGGGACTGGGGAATTGGTCTGGGACTGGGGAGGGACTGATGTGGGACTGGTAACGGACCAGTCTGGCTCTGGGAAGACGGCTCTGGGACTGGGGAAACTGGGTTGCAGCTGGGAATGGATCGACCTGGGACGGGCCCGGGACAGACCCGGGCTGGGGGCGGGTTGACCACGCCCCCTCCCACACAGGCCCCGCCCCCTCCGCCCCGGCCCCGCCCCTCGCGGTCAGCTGATTTCGGGGAAAGCCGCGCTTTAAGAGAAACTGCGGCGCGCGCCCCGCCGGCACGCTCCTCATTGGCCAGCCCCGCGCGGCCCCGCCTCCTCATTGGGTAGGGCGGGAGAGGGGAGGAGTCAGTGATTGGCGGATCTTAGAGAGGGCGTGGCAGTGGGCGTGGCCGCATAATATCGCTGGTATATTAGATGAGCGCGGGGAAACCGCGGGCGCGGCGCCGGGAGCGCAGGAACGGGAACGGCTCCGGGACAGGTACCGGCATCGGCATCCCCCGGGGGAGGGCAGGGACCGGCCGGGGGACAGGGACCGGCATCGGCATCCCCCGGGGGAGGGCAGGGACCGGCCGGGGGACGGGAACCG
The DNA here is from genome assembly GCF_031753505.1 of Anomalospiza imberbis. Lineage (NCBI taxonomy): Eukaryota > Metazoa > Chordata > Aves > Passeriformes > Viduidae > Anomalospiza > Anomalospiza imberbis. The sequence goes on along the minus strand of NC_089692.1, from coordinate 18,825,918 downwards.
GCATCGGCATCCCCCGGGGGAGGGCAGGGACCGGCCGGGGGACAGGGACCGGCATCGGCATCCCCCGGGGGAGGGCAGGGACCGGCCGGGGGACAGGGACCGGCATCGGCATCCCCCGGGGGAGGGCAGGGACCGGGCAGGGGACAGGGACCGGCACCGGCATCCCCCGGGGGAGGGCAGGGACCGGCCGGGGGACAGGGACCGGCATCGGCATCCCCCGGGGGAGGGCAGGGACCGGCCAGGGGACAGGGACCGGCACTGGCATCCCCCGGGGGAGGGCAGGGACCGGCCGGGGGACAGGGACCGGCATCGGCATCCCCCGGGGGAGGGCAGGGACCGGCCGGGGGACGGGAACCGGCACCGGCATCCCCCGGGGGAGGGCAGGGACCGGCAAGGGAACAGATACCGGCACTGGCATCCCCCGGGGGAGGGCAGGGACCGGGCAGGGGACAGATACCGGCATCGGCATCGGCATCCCCCGTGGGAGGGCAGGGACCGGGCGGGGGACAGATACCGGCACTGGCATCCCCCGTGGGAGGGCAGGGAGCGGCCGGGGGACAGGGACCGGCATCCCGTGGTAGAGCAGGCACCTGCCGCAGGATCGCGTCCTGTACCGGCATCCTCTGTGAGAGGACACCGCAAGGCACCGGCAGCGAGCGGCGGAAAGGCTGGGGCAGGTCCCGAGCCCTAGCCCGGTTGCCCGCACGCCTGCGGGCTGCCGAGAAGGGCAGGGCTGCGGGAAGTCCCCATCTCGTGGTCCCCTGCGCAAGGACCGAGCCCGGGATGGGCGGGTTGGAGCCGCGGGGCTGCCGCTGCCAGCCCGGTGGAGCGGGCTCCTTGACGTTGTCCCGAGCGTGTGACTCCCTCTCGGGGAGAGAGATGGAGCTCCGGCCTCCGGCAGTGATGGGAAGGAGCTTTGTAGAAAAAGAAGTGTCCCATTTCTGCGGGATTTCTCAGGTTCTTCCCTTTTGGCATCGCTCAGGTTGGGTGCTGGAGCCCCCAGAGAGGCTGTGTGCGCTCCTGTTCCTCCAGGCATGAGCTGTGGCATGTCCTTTGGGACATCCAGCTGGCATGCAGAGCTGTGCCCTCTGTGGTGTTTTGGCCGGTGCTGCTGGTGCTCACCATCCCTAAAAACCAGGGGCTGTGCTCTGAGCAGCCAGGGCCATGTAGAAGGGATGGCATTTGGTGGCACTGAGCTGGTGGGAGCGCATGGCAAAGCAGGCACCACTGGCTCTCAGGCTGTGCTGGGAGCATCCTTGTTTTCTGCCCAAAAATCTTCCAGTGGGGCAGTAAATAACCAACGAACGAGGGAGAGGCAGTCCTGCAAAATGTAGAGCCCAAAATGCCTGGGAAATTGATTCAGGGGCTGCAGATCACTGCTGCCAGGCCACCAGCTCCTGTCATGGCCTGGAGGTGACAGGAAGGGTTGAGCCTGGCACTTTGCTTCCACTTGTGTTCCTTATCCCTGTGAGGGTTTGGGATGCAGTTTGGAGCTGGCATTTGCTCCCCAAATAGTGCTTGGTGAGAGGAGCTGCTGCCGCCTCTGGGACAAATCCTTGTGCCAAGACTGGCCAGGGACAGCTCTGGCCCCCCAGCGTGGCCTGCCCAGTGTCACTTGCTCAGGTGACAGCACAGCTGGGGGCTTTAATCCCCATCCATCTACTTCCTCTGCGATTTATCCTGCAGCAAAATAGGAATAAGCAGAGCACTGAGTCAGCTGCTTCTGGGAGCGGAACTGTGGTAGAGCGGGAGGAAGAATTTGTAATAACTCAGAAGGAAATTGCCTTGATTTTTAATTTTTTTACATTTTAAAAGAAGCAGGGGGTGGGGTGGGGGTGTGGGCTGGGGATGTTTTGATCTTAGAATTATGGAACTGTGGGACCCCAAGAAGGGTTTGGGCTGGAAGGGACTTTAAAGATCATCTCATTCCACGGGCAGATGTCGGCATGGGGGGCTTCCAAAAGCTGCAGGGGGTGCCTGCCTGCTGCCAGCCGAGCACGGGGCAAAGCAGCCCCATTCCCTGTGCTGGGATGGAAGTGGGAGAGCTGGCAGGGCTCGGATGGACCCCGTGTCCCTGCAGGATGTGTGACCGCAACGGCGGGCGGCGGCTGCGGCAGTGGCTGATCGAGCAGATCGACAGCGAGCTCTACGCGGGGCTCATCTGGGAGAACGAGGAGAAATCCATGTTCCGCATCCCCTGGAAGCACGCCGGCAAGCAGGACTACAACCAGGAGGTGGATGCTTCTATCTTCAAGGTAGGGACAGGTTGTTGGTGCCTTTTCTTGGCGGTGCTGGTTTTGTGCCACCGCTGTCTCTGGGTTTTATGTCTTTAAACCTTGCAGGAGATGCTGTAGTTGGTCTCCCAGGGTGGTTTTTATTTTTTGTTTTTGGGGATGATTTATTCCTTTTTATTGAAAGTTAGGACCAGTTTTGGGGTTGCTTTCAGCATGTTTGAATCCAGGTGTGACGTGAGAAGCAGCTGTTGACCTGCTCTAAACTTCTCATCAGCTTCTCTTGATGAAATGCTGGATTTGTATTAAAAAAAGACTTTGTAGGTGGGAAGGAAGGATTTCACTGCAGGGGGGGGTTCCAGTTTTGGAAAAAAATGGGAAAATTCCATCCTGAAGCAAAAAGTTCAGGTCTTCTCCAGGAATTCCCTTCCCTCTGACCCCACTTCCAAGTATCTGTACTGGTGAAGGAGTTTAATTTCAGTAAGAATTGCTTTGAGAGCACAGAGTTATGAGGATAGCCTTGAACTCAGCCCTCTGAAAATATAGACATATCTATAAAAGAAACCAATATGTATATTTAAAAAATATATTTTTCATTCTTCCTTCAGTGGTAAAATATGTTCTTCTACCAAAAGCACAAATTATGTTCAGATCGTGGGGAAACCAGTTCATTTATTTATTAATTAATCAGCCAGGAGCTGAAAAATGAGGTTTATTTTGATTTTTAATTGAGCAGCGATTCCTTGTGCTCCCAGCAGCTCCTGATCCGTGGGTGCAGAAGTGAAGCCACAGGTGATGCTTTTGACCTCTGCTTTTTGAAAACCTGGCTTTTAAAAGCCTTTTCTGCATTTCTGAGGCAGGTAGTGCTGCTCTGCACCCCAAAACCCCCCAGGTGTGGTGGCTGTGCAGGTGGCCGCAGTCTAGGAGTGAAACAGCAAATCCCCAAGAGATGCTTGAGGGAGGGTGCAAGATGCAAAATGCTCTCTGCCACCCCAGCTCTTCCTCCCTGAGAGGCTTTGTAGGGCTCACAGGGAGGATTTTCTTAGGGTTTTTTTTTTCGTTCTTTGCTTTAGGCCTGGGCTGTTTTCAAAGGCAAGTTCAAGGAAGGTGACAAAGCGGAGCCGGCCACGTGGAAGACGCGGCTTCGCTGCGCTCTGAACAAGAGCCCTGACTTTGAGGAGGTGACAGACAGGTCCCAGCTGGACATCTCCGAGCCCTACAAGGTCTACAGGATCGTGCCCGAGGAGGAGCAGAAGTGTGAGTTCCCCGGGAAAGGACTGACCCCCGCTGTGGGTGCAGCCTGTGAGCACAGCCCTGCACCTGAGCAAGGCTTCCTGGCCAGCCCCTGCTCTGCCTCTGTGCTTGTCCTGCTCCCCTGCTGTCCCCCTGGGGTGACAGGGAGGGGAGGAGAAAGGCCAGGCTTGGTTTATTTTAACCCCTTAAACCCCTAGGAACTATGGGATGGCTGCAGCCTCCTGGGAGCTCCCATCCACCAGGGACAAATTCCACCTTCCCTGCCTGAGGGAGGGACATGAGCCTCAACTTCTTTTTCCTCCCAATCCCTGCCCTGTGAGGATGGTGGGGAGCTGCAATAAATCCCTTTTCTTGCTGGGGGAGCAATAATTTTGCAGAAAGCTGCTCTGATGTCTGCTGTGTCTCAACTCACACTAACTATAACTCTATTTGTGGTTAGGGGAGCCTGTGTGCTTTGTCTTTTTTTTTTTAAGTTAAAAACTTGCAAAAACAAGAATGATTTTTGCAGTCAGGAAATCTGCCTTTAGCATCTCTGTCCCCTCCAGCCCGTTCACACAGGGGCTGTGCTGCCACTATGCAAATGGCACTGCAGGTTCCCACCAGCAGCACCACTGCACTGGGGTGGCTGGTGGAAAAAAGAGAAGCAGCAGCCCCAGCCCCAGTCTCTGGGGTGCTCAAAAAAACCCCAAACCCTCTCCTCTGCTCCAGCTCTGTCTCTGTCACCAGCCAGGCTTTTGATTTTTCTTGCTGCTGGTCCCTGTGCAGGGGGGAGATGAGTTGTAAAGTGATTTTTGGCCCCAAACAAGCAGCTCTGGAGGGGCTGTGAGCCTCTCCAAGGTGCTGATACATGGCTCTGCTGTGGTTCCTGGTTTCATAACTTTCACTGGGTGAAAGGTTTCCAAAACCCTTCCAGATGAGCTGTGCTTGGCAAGTGTGGCTGTTCTCACTGCAGCCCCACCTCTCCTTGCAGGCAAAGCAGGGGGTGCCAACGGGAGCAGCCTGGCTGATGTCACGGAGATGGACTGCAGCTCCTCTGCCATCGATGACCTGATCAAAGAGGTGAGGCCTCACCCTGGCTGCAGGTGCAGGGGTTGGGTCTGGTTTGGGAGAGCACTGCCTTGCCCAGAATTCCCTCTGCAAAGCTGCAGCGTTGGGTTTGCAGCTCGTTCAGGTGAGCCAGCACCAGGACACGGTTCTGACGTTGGCTCCTGCTTTCCTTGTGCATCCAGCTGGGAGAGACCTTCACCAGGGATGAGTCTGTCACAGCTCTGTGCCCCTTCTTGGCCTTGTCACACCTGGCTGCTTGCCCTCTGTAGCTCTTGAGGGTCTTACTCAGATGTACCACCTGGGCAGAAAGGCACCAGACTCGGCCTTTCCAACCCCCAAAAATTGGCTGGTGGTGCCATTTGGACCCTCCCAGAGCGCTTCAAGTGCTTTGCCGGAGGCATCAAACCTGCTCTGATGCCGGTGTCTGCTGATCCACAGCCCTCCTGTGTGGATGAATACCTGGGCATCATCAAGAGGAGCCCCTCACCCCCCCAGGAGACCTGCAGGAACCCTCCAATACCCGACTGGTGGGTGCAGCAGCCCAGCCCTGGTAAGTAGCCAACAGCTTGTGTGTCATTTGGGAGATTTTTGAGGCAAGAAAAATCTTCCTGTGCGGGGATACGGAATGGGGAGCAGTTTATTTTATCTTCCTTATTAAGAATGTTTGAGGTACTCATTAAGGAATCCAGCTGGGAGCTTTTTGCTGGCGTTTCCCATGTGGGAGCTGGGAAACCTGGGATAGAAAATGAGAGGGTTGGCAGGGGGGAACTGGGGGATTTGGGTATTCAGGCTCAGCTTGGCTTTCTGTGCCCACAGCGTTGCCCCTGATGAATGGATACTCCAGCTACGAGCAGTATCACTCAGGTAAGGCACCTCACCTGGCCAGCAGGTGCCCTTCTCTGGTTGTGGTGGCAGGAGGTGGCTCTGACTCTGTCCCCCACCTTGAGGGATGCTTTGCTTTGGGTTTAGGAGGTGCTGCGCCCTCCTGATGATCCATACTCCCACGCTGGGATGAATCCTGCCTGGTGGCATGGGGGGAGAGAGCAGTTGCTTGGGATGCTGGGATCAGGCAGCCTTTGGAATGGGGGGATCTGCCCATGGCATGGCGGGGGTGTGGAGCAAAGGCAGGAGGAAGAGGTTTGATAAATTTCATGGCCATAAACTAAACCACCAGAAGTTCTACCTGAACATGAGGAAAAACTTCCCATGGAGATTGTCAGAGAGTTGGAACAGGTGCCCAGGGAGTTGTGGAACATTCAGAGAGGAATTCATGGAACAAACCCCACCTGGATTTGTTCCTGTGTCACCTGCTCCAGGTGACCCTGCCTGGGCAGGGGGCTTGGACTGGGGTGGTCTCCAGAGGCCCTTTCCAACCCCAACCATTCCACGATCCTGTAAATATTGGGAGCTCTCACTTGCTGGTCAGCCCTGGAGATGTCCCTCCACCAAGACACAGTCACTCCCAGGAGATTTGGGATTTGGGCACGGCAGCGAGGAGCAGGTCTGTCCTTTCCTGACGAGGCGTGCACATCCATCACCTCCCAGGTTACTCCCAGATGGTGATCAGCTTCTACTACAGCGGGAGGCTGGTGGGCCACGTCAGCACCTCGTGCTCCGAGGGCTGCAGGATCTCCCTGGGCCAGCCCTCAGGCCACGGGGAGAAGCTCTACGCCCCCGATGCCCTGGAGCACGTCCGGTTCCCCTCGGCCGACACCATCCAGAACGACCGGCAGAAGCAGATCACCAGGAAGCTCTTTGGGCACCTGGAGAGGGGTGTCCTCCTGCACAGCAACAAGCAGGGCATCTTCATCAAGAGGCTGTGCCAGGGCAGGGTCTTCTGGAGTGGCAACACCATGGCCTACAAGGACAGGCCCAACAAACTGGACCGGGAGGAGGTGGTGAAGATCTTTGACACCAACTTGTTCTTCCGAGGTGTGTAGGAGCCTCCTGATTTCCTTTGGTGTTAGGATCCCTGCTCTTTCCTGTGGGAAATAGATCCCTGCATTGGTTGGTTGGAGATGATCAGCCAGCAGACGTGGTGGACAGCCCTGGGTGGCAGCAGTTTGGGGTGGGGAAAAACCTTCAGGAGGGTGGAGGAGGGGATGGGAAAACAGGGATATGACTCTGGCCAGAAGCTCCCTGGAAAAGCTGAGGTAATTCTGGGATCCCAAAGCCTTGGGACCATGCACAGAGGGTTTCTGGAGCTTGAACCCAGTGTCAGACCCCCTTGGGCCCTGTGGTGGGGTTGAAAGGGTGGAGCCCTTTTTCCTTGCACCACTTTGAATCCCTCAGTGCTGCGTTCCCAAGGATGAGCAGGTGACACTACCAGACCTAGGAAAAGATAATGTGGTGTTTGGGGTCACGTGGCAAATCCCAAAGCTGGAGGCTTTGCTTGAGCCCACAGCTTCCTTGAGGAGTGTTTGATCCCAAGGATGTGTAACGAAGGCTGGCAGCCTCTGGAGGGCAAATTCCAAGTTTTCCTCTGTCCTTGCAGAGCTGCAGCAGTACTACAACAACCAGGGCCGCTTCCCAGACAGCAGGGTCATGCTGTGCTTCGGGGAGGAGTTCCCAGATGCGGTGCCACTGAGGTGTAAACTCATCCTTGTCCAGGTATGGGGGGCTGGGAGGAAAAGAGACACAGAAAGGGTGGGAATTCTGCCAGCAGAGCTCCACCCCCTGCAGCCACGGGGCATTAGGGTGCCTGGATTGGGGTGGAAGTGTGGTGCTTTTCCACAGCCTCCCGAGAGGTGCTTGGGCTGCTGATTATCAAATTCCTGGAGCTGGGTAGGCAAGTGAAACTCCCTAATGGCACGGGTTCTGTGAACTGCAGGGAAATCAGTTTCCTTCTCCTCCTGATCCTGCATTGGCACTGGGACTTCTGCCTTTTCCTGTGGGAAATGGGGAAGTAAATCCCTGGACTGGTGGATTTAAGATCAGTCAGTGATGTGGTCAACAGCTGTGATTGGCAGCAGTGGGGCTGGGAGATCTTAGGAGGGTGAAGAAGGGGATGGGATGTGGGGTCAGTCCTCATGGCTCTGGTCAGAAACTTCTCCTTGGAGAAGCTGCAGCAGTTGTAGGGTTCATCTCCTCTTCAGCACACAGAGACCCACCAGGTCTGTAAAGCCCTGAGGGAATTTTACAAGATCAGAGACTGGTCCTGTGTCTCCTGCACAACTCCTGACCTCCTCACCTCCTGTTGTCTTGGATGTCTGCCCCAGGGGATCACTCTGGATGTGCTGGGACATCCCCCAGCCTGTCCTTGCAGCTCAATATCCCTGCTGGCAGGAGCTCCTTGGGCTGCTCCTTTATTCCTGGAGGTGCTTGTGGAGCCAGACCTGCTGTCCTGGCAGGACCTGGCCCCCTGTGCTCTGCTGTGTGTCCCCCACCCCATCTCCACTGGATGGAGCAGCAGGAGATGCCCAAAGCTGACGCTCCTCACTCAATTCCTGACCTTTTTCCTTTGTCCCAGGTGGAGCAGCTGTACCTGAGGCAGGTGGTGGATGAGGCTGGGAAGAGCTGCAGCTCCAGCCCCATGCTCCCCGTGGCTGAGGAGCCCCAGCACGACCAGGGCTACCGGATCTTCCAGGACATCTGCACGACGCGGCCGCTCTTCCGGGAGAACCAGCAGATCGCAGTCTGAGCCCTGCTCCCCTCACAGCCTGCTAGTCTGGGCTTATCCACACCCAGATTAGTCCCACGAGTGCCTAAGTGTCCTAAAAAAGTGACACTAAAAAGCGTCCTTTAGGTTTTTTTCTATTTTTTTTTTTTTTTGGAAAGTTGGGTTTTGTTCTTTGCTGTTTCCAGTGCAGAGTCTGTCTAAATCCAGAGGTGGAAATTACCGTGAGCAAACAGGTTGGATGTTCAGTGTTTGTCCTGTAAACAATTTATGATAAAAGTGACTTTTCTAGTCCCAGGACTGTCTAGAGCTCATGGCTGGGGGACAAGGGAGCATCCAAGCTGTGCAGGAAGGTCAGGGCTGGCTTTGCTTTGTGTTGCCTTTGTTAATGGCCAGTCAGGCAGAACCAAATATCAACAGCTGTAACCACCTGCCCTAACAACCTGAAACTCAGACCTTGCTGAGAGCAGCAGTTTGATAGGAGGTGACTCTTGGAAAAGCCTTAGAATGCTCAAATTTAGGAAATTATATCCAGGAATCAGCTTTCCCCCTTCAAAGAGTCCTGCTGGTGAAAGGCAGGGTGTGCCTCCCAAAGAGAACTCCTGAAATCCCTCTTTATTTTTGCTGTGAGATTTGTGTGTTTCTCTTTCACACCAAAGTGGATTGAAATTTGGAAACTGATGCAGATATCTATATGTAAATATTGAATATGAAGACTTGGGAATCTTAATTTTTCCTGACCAGAGCCAGAGTTTATATAAATATGTAGAAGTTTAATTTTTCAAGATTGCAGCATAGTGTGAATAGCTTGGCTTCACCCTCCCAAACACACGTGTGGGGCTCTCCCAAGCGTGTCCAGGCAGCGTCATCCATGTGTAAATCCTCATCTTCACAGCCTCTGTGTGTGCCCCCAGCTCTGGGGAGCTGCTGGTGCCTCCCAAAGCAGGACTGCACGTGTGTGCATGCCACCAAAGCTGCCTATTTATTATATGCCTGAGGTTTATTAGTTTTTTGGGTAAATTTTTATATCTCCCTGCAATTAAAGTGCTATATTTTGTATTGCTCTTGCAATGTGGTTTTTGGGTGCAAGGAATGGGGTCTCAGAGCTTCTGGGGGGAGTCTGGGACTTCTGGCTTGCCCCTAATTTGGTTTTACCTGTGGTGGGGTCTGTGTGAAGCCTCTGTCACCTCCTTCCTCTTCCAGAACTTCCTGGATTCATCTCCAGGCAGGAAAGAAAGGAGTCAAAATGCTGTAATGCAATGGAGGGAGGGAAATGGGATCACTTGGAGAGCCCCCATTCCAGGGAGGAGGAAGATGTGTCCCTGCTCATCTGCCATAGCTCTGAGCTGGGTGTGATGCTTCAAGGTCATGGGGTGGGGGCAGTTTTTTATGGCTGTGTCCAAGAACTTCCTCTTCTCCTTTTCCCATGGGAAATGGGAGCGTTTCCCCACTGTCCTGTCGTGGTGCAATCCCAGCTGACAGGCAGGTGCCTCCCTCATTCCCTGTGACCCCTTCAGGGGGAGGGGAATTGCAAAGACAAGCTTTGTGGATTGACAACAGTTTAATATTTGGAAGAAATTCTTTACTTTGGAGAATAAATTCTTCGCTGTGAGGGATGTGAGGCCCTGGCACAGGGTGCCCAGAAAAGCCCTGGATCCCTGGAAATACTCAAGGCAAGGTTTGATGGTGCTTGGAACAATCTGGGACAGTGGAAGGTGTCCCTGCCCATGGCAGGGAGTGGGATGAGATGAGTTTTAAGGTCCCTTCCAGCACAAACCATTCAGGGATTCCAATTATAAAAATATCAAGTGTAGCAATTGTAATGGAAGGGAAAGAGGAGTAAAAGTGAAGGGAAGCAGGTGATGCACAATACAATTGCTCATCCCTACTGGGAGGAAAATGAACTATCCCAGCAGAAACCAGGACACTTCTCCATCCAGATTTCTCAGGGTTCTGGTCTTGGGGGGGTGCCCTGAGATGGGAGAACCCGCTTGAATTTTGGATTGAAAACATGAGGATTGAGGGAATTCCTCCATCCTTGGCCTGACCCTGTTGGTGGGATGCTCGTGGTCCTGCCTGTGCCCTTGTGCACGTCCTCTGCAGGCATTGCAGCACTTGGATTTGGTGCTTGTGAGAAGAATTGGCTGCACACTGGGATTTTTTAGGATGCACCAGGATCCTAAAGGCAAAGGAGACCCCAACTCCTGTAAGCTCCTGTGGGATCTGTGCCACTGGGGTGGGGATGGCAGCTGTGGGTGCTCTGTGAGCACTGCTCAGCCTTTCTCTGCTTTTCCTGAGCATCCCATGGGCTTTAATCCTGCTCCGGGTCTCGCTGCTCCCTCAGAGGGTGAGGAAGCCTCACCTCCTATGATACCTTGGGAAGGCTGAGCTAGGACAGAGTTACAGAATAAAGCAGGGATTTATTAAAAGGATCTCCTCCGTGGATCCACCTTAGGCAGCACCAGAGCCCAGCCAGGCTGCACCCAAGAGGAACCCAAATGGTCCCAAAATGCACGAGCGCTCCCGGGGGCTCTCACTGTGATCAGCTCTGCTCCATTGGCACATTGCAGTTCATTGTCCCATTCCAGCTCCAGCCCATGCAGTCCCATCCTGCTTGTTTTTCTCTCTCCAGCCCACGTTGTTTGTGCTCCTGGGCCTGAGATTGGGATCATTTGTCCTTGGTTCTCAGCTGGAGAAGGAATTGTTTTGTCTCCCTGCTCTGTGCAGAGAGCTCACCATCCCCTAATGTGAAGCCCAGACCCACACACTAAAGCAGCACAGAGTGTGAAAAATAGAAATGCCAAAACCTGAGGCATCACCTGTGGGGCCTGGCAGGGTGGAGGTGGGAGCGAGGCACCCGCTGTGGGCTGTGCTGGAACAACACATGATGGACAGGAGCCTGGGACACCAGAAACCCCACTCGTGGTTTCCCCAGATGTGCATGGCCAAGTCCTTCCTCAGAAACCACCACCTTGTGCTCGCTTGGAGCCACCTGCTCCTACCCAGGGCTCTTTCAATTTCCACCCCAGACCGCGGAAGAGCCATGGGGAGCTGAGGTGCCTTGTGCTGCTCTGATTATTTTTAGTATTGTCAGTGTGTCTCAGAGCCCACAGCTCGGTTTGGGACCTTAACCAGCTCCGTGGCTTCCATCCTAAAGAGATTCCAAGAGGAAATACCTGCTGGGTGAGGAGGGACTGGGGAGGAGCCTGTGGGATGCAAGAAGGGTAATGAAATGGGGTGGGCACGTGATTGTGGGCAGGGGTCCTGTTTTGGCTCAGGTAGGGCTGGCAGAAGTGTTGGGCTTAGCTTTAATGCCTGGATTTGGCTTGGGTTTAGGCCTAAACTGGGTTTCCCCATCCTGCAATCCATCATGAGGAAGCCTCCGAGGCTGAAGTTCCAGCACGGATTTCCAGGTAAGTGCATTGATTTCACACAGGGGTGCTTTGGCCCAGAGTCACCGTGGCTTTTGTGAAATTCCAGAAGGAATTCCTGCACTTTTCCTGCAAGCCAGGCAGGAATGGCACTGCCATCCCCATCTAGGAAGCTGGTGGGGTCTGGAAGAGCCCCAATCCAGAGGCAGTGCCTGCATCCCAGGCACCCATCCCTGCACCTTGCCCAGCCCTGGGCAGCTCCAGGGAGCTGCTGCTGCAGCTGTGCCCTGTCTTGGTGGTTTTGGGCGACTGGTGACTCAAGTACTTTCGTTGGTTTCTGTTCATTTGGGTTCCTCTCTGTCACCTCCCTGAAATGAAACCTCAGTGCCAGTGTCGGCTCCTCTCTGTCAGTGGCTTGTCTGCTGGCAAGTCCCAAAAGTTTTTGGCGGAGGACCCTCTCCCCAAACCCTGGGGGGGTGATTTATCCCCTGCATCCCCTCCGTTGAGTGATCCTCCTGGTGTAGCAGGATAGTGGAGCACAAATGAGATGCTCGGACTGCCCTGCCCAAAATTCTTCCTGCTTTTTTCGGTGGTTTCCCACGCTTGGAAAGCAGAGCAGCATCAAACTCCTGCTTGATGTCAAGGTTTCTCCTTGCTTCCCAGGAAGGCCTGTGAGAGTGGGAAGGGAATTTCTGGAAGTTGCCCAGGCTGAACTCCTGCCTTCAGGAGCAGAAGGTTCCACATGGGAAGGAGAGTGGAGCTTGGTTTCCATGAAGGAAACCTTAACTTGCAGGACATACAGGGCTCCCTCAAGAATATTTGGGAAGGAGCCATGTGCTTACCAAATCCTCCTGACATCTGGCAGGGAAGGGTGGACCAGGGCAGGAAATCTGGGAGAATTTTCTAAGATTTTCCATCCTAAAGATGTCTACTCCATGGCAGAGGAACATTTTGATTTTTGGGTGCTGCAAAGGATGTGATCAACACTGATGTTTTGTTCACTGACTCAGGGATGTAATTTGGGTCCAAAGCCAAGCTTTCTCCTGAGATTTGTGGCTGGAAGGCAGATGGGCCTCTGGGAAGCATTTTCCTTGGGAGAAAATGAGCTGGGTTATATCCTGGGTTGTATTAATCTTGTTCATCATGTGTTTCTGGAGTTTCCCAGGACATGCCAAAAATGCCACTGAAGGTGGATTCAGGAGAAGAATTCAGCATCCATGAGGAAAACAAGTGTCTGCCCACCCCTCCCACATGCCTGGAACCCAATGTGAAGAGTTACCTAGTGCCAAATTGGTGTGAAGAACAGGTTTGGTGGGCTGGGGAGGAGGAGGGCGAGGTTTGTCCCACCTAAATCCTGAGATTTACCCCAACTCAACCTGGAGAAAGAGGAAAAGCTCTGCAGGCATCTCCATCCAGTGCTCTGCAACCACAAGTCAGTGGCAGGTCCCAGTTCACAGTTGAACTGCTCGGGAATCCAAGACCCACCAGCTCCAGCTGCTTCCTCCAACCTGCCCCCTCTTGGCACCGGCTCCCCCCAGGCACCTCTCGAGGCGTTAGAAAACAAACAGTCACTTTTTATTTCTAGACACCAGCCTCTCCAACTGGTTTGATTGCTCAATGCCCCTGTTTCAGCACAGCAGCCTGTCCAGAGCCAGCTTCTCTGGGCTCTTCCTGCCAGTGTGTTGTAATCTGGGAGCAGCCCCCTCCTCATGGGCTAGCAGGATGTCTCCTTGGGAAGGCAGGAGATCTGCACTGAGGCTCCCACCTCCTTTTACAAAGGGATTTATACCCCCTTGCGTGGTTTTATGGCCAAGGATGATGATTTGTGATGGAAACCTGGCAGGAAAACCCATCCAGAGTTGCCTTTGGTGGATCTCAAGGGCTTTGCCCCATTTTGTGACTGTTTTTTTTTGACATGGTTTCATGTGACACTTTTCAATTGTCTTTTGGTTTGGGTGGATGGTGGGACTTGGTTCAAGGGCCAAACCATGAGGTCAGAGCTGTGGAGGCAGCACAAGGATCGGCCAAAGGCACCTCCTCATCTCCATCAAAAGAGGGAAGAGGAGGTGCTGGGAAGAGCTGAGGGTGAGGACGCTGAAGCTGCAGGAATTCCTCAAGCTGGACTTGGCTGCAAGAAGGTCTTGTGCAGAGGAAAGGAGATCCCAAACCCCAGAAAACGTGACAGCCACCTAATTTTCAGAATCAGCTTTTGACAGGTGCCCTCTCCCTCTGCAGGTCTTTGCCTGAACACCAGACACCAGGTCCTGAAAACAGGCTCCACCTGAGCCACAGCAGCAGAGACAACACAGGGACGAGGAGAAACACGGCGATATTTGCTCAGAACTTTGGGTTTGTTATGAGACCAAGTCTGAAACCACATCCAGGCTGAAATCCCCTCCCTTCCCCCTCAGTCTGCATGTGCTCAGGGGCTGTGTCCTGCTCTGGCATATTTTTATTGCAGGTGATTTGTTTGTAATAACGAAACACCCAGATGCACCCAGGAGCCATAAAAGTCAGTGGGAGCTTTTTGTGTGGGTCTGGGTGACCCAGAGCCACCAGGTAACCTGGGCCTCTGCTGCTCTTCCTTAGAAGAATTTGATCTCAGCTCTAAAATGGAAATGGGAAGAAGCAAAAGGGCATTTCAGGCCATTGCACAAGGAGTCTTTGCAACGTGGTGGTTAAAAAAATGCTCCAAGCGGGAGAAATATTCACTTTCCTTCTTTTTCACCCCAATGTGTGAATGTAGTTGGGTGTTCAGAAGAGTTGCTCCAGCTCTTGCTGAGAGAATAATTCACATGGGTTATGTAAAACCTCCTTACTCTGTGCTGGGTGTTTTTTAGAGAAATGCAAATCATAGAAACATGGAAGGATTTGGGCTGGAAGGGACCTTAAAGCTCATCTCATTCCAACCTCTCCCTAGAGGCTGGATTACCTTCCACTGGACCAGGCTGCTCAAAACCCCAAAAGAATAACAAGATTTTTAGTCTTTGGAGCAATTAGTTTCAATAATATAAATTTCCAGCATCCCATGGTTCCTGCTTTTTTCTTCTGTTGGGCTTCAGAGGGAGGACTGAGGGATGTGGAAACAGCAGTGGTTTGAAATGAATGATTCCCTGCCTGTGTCTTTCTGTTCTGTATTTGAGGAGTAACCACTTCTCCCCGAGATAAATCTGGCTCATGGACAGGTCTGCAAGGTGCAGAAGGCAGGTTGGTCTTCCCAGGGATCACGGTTAGAAAAGAGCAAGAGGGATCTTTGTGGGGAATGTTTTTGCACCTCTGCCCCAGAAATACAGTCTGGTTTTGTTTTTGGAGGAGGGTCTGGACACCTCTTTTGTAAAAATACCAAATATTTCAAATTTGCTGATTTGCTTTGCTGCTTCAACCGAAGTTTTCTCTGTTTGCTCCAAAATGCTCACGACCAAGGTGACCTCCAGTCCTTCCTCGGGCAGGTGGTGAGGTCTGCAGGAGACCTGGTCCAAGGAGAGATGGGAAGAGCCTCTTTCTTCAGGTGGAGAAGGGAAGAGACCACTTGCTTGCATTTAAGGCAAGGAAGGGAAAAATCAGCGGGAAATGTTCACTTTTGATGTCAGCAGCAAGGGCAAGGAGAGCCTGGAGGAAGGAGGCTCGTGGTTGGGAAGGTGGGGAAGGTGGTCTGTGGGGTTCACCACCGAGCAGGAGATGGAAAAGGGGGGGGAAAGTGAGAGGTGGTGGTGGTTGGCAGGAGGTTCATTGCTGATGCAGCTCAGGAGAAGGGTGAACATCTGCCCTGCCAAATGGGCAACCCTGGTCCTGCACAGCATCACCCAACACACCCCTGGGAGGGGAAGGAGCAAGCGTGGCTGAGCTGAACCCCAAAACCAGGGGCTGAGGGAAGCCTGGACTGTGGGCTGTGGCTGCAACATGGAGGGCCAGAGCCCCCAGCACAGCCCTGCTCCACGGACATCTTCAATGCCCTCAACGTGCTCGGGGCTGTGGGGACCAACCCCTGTGGAGTGATGGCCAAGAAAGAGCTGCATTACGTGGGGATGGGATCAGAAAGGAGAGAGGGGTTCCACCCCATTGGGCAGGACACAGCACTGGTCTCTCCTGGAAGAGGGGGAGTCTCCTGGGTTCCTCCTGAGGAGCATCTCTGGTGCACAGTGTCTTCTCGATTCCTCTTTCCTGCCCACAGCCAGTGACGGTGCTGGGTCTCATTTTGTGGGGCCGAGATCTGGCAGGAGACCAAGATCAGACTGAATGGTGGGGAAACTAACCCCTGTACCCACCCTGGATGGCTCTCCCCTCGGGGTGGATGTGGGAAACTCTCGGTCTTGACAAGAGTCTGGAAATTCTGGGGTAATTTTAGCCTTGCTGTGGGTTGTGAGAAACCGAGGGGTTTTACAGCTTTGCTGTGCTGGGCACTCAAAGTCATGGGGTGCAAATCCCCCAGGAGAAACATCCCAGCTGAAGCAGGGCAGGATCAGTGCCAGCCGTCAGGATTGTGATTCCCCGGAATGTCCTTTCCCACCTTCTCAGGCTGAGGGCTGTGCCCTCTGATGAAACACAGAGCGGTGATGGTTCAGGGGAAGTTGGTTCTCAAGGAGGGCAATGGTTTGGGGTGTTTAGAAAAGGCACAATTTTTAAATTTTCTCCCATCAGATTTTCTGTGTGAAGCTTCTTGCTGTAAGGATGAGTCATGAAGCCGAGAGGTGTCGGGAGGGT
Organism: Anomalospiza imberbis; assembly: GCF_031753505.1. NCBI lineage: Eukaryota > Metazoa > Chordata > Aves > Passeriformes > Viduidae > Anomalospiza > Anomalospiza imberbis. Next base: position 18,809,698 of record NC_089692.1, on the reverse strand, counting down.
TTTGAGTGCCAGGCAGGATTTTGTGTGGCAGGCAAGTGTCTGGCCAGGCTGGTTGGCCAGCACCCATCCCATTTGGATGGGTCTAGTTTGGACTAGGCAACCTTTAATAATCCCTTCCATCCCAAATTATTTTACCTGGCCTGGAACTCTTCCTGCTGTGAGTTTGAAACTGCAGAGGTCTCGATGTGAAAGCAAAACCTGGCCTCGGTTTTGCCTCGTTGAGAAATTATTCCGTATTTCTGGTAAAGTGACATCATCTTTTCGAGCTGCTGCAGGAAAAGGTGTCACTGTGCCATTTCTACTCCTGTCTCCTAATTTTGGTTCTTACAGAATCCCAGAAAGGTTTGGGTTGGAAGGCATTTTAAGGCTCATCCCATCCCACCCCCTGCCATGGCCAGGGACAACTTCCAGCATCCCAGGTTGTCCAGCCTGGCCTTGGACACTTCCCTGGATGGGACAGCCACATTTTGAAGAGTTTAAACACTAAACACAACAGTGGAAAACTGGGGATTTCACTGTAATTTTAATGAAACTGGTGGAGTTTGTAGCAGCCTCTTTCTAAAGTGAGAAATGAAAGGAAGACAATAAACGAGGCCTGGAGCGTCTGGAGCATTTTTGCACAGAAGCTCCAGCCTCAGGCGCAGGAAAATCTTTGCCTGCCCGTGAAGGCTCATTTTCCAGAAGCTGAATACCCTGGGGCTGGTTCTCACCTTGCCCTACGGTGAATTGGTTCATCTCCAAACAACCAGGAGCTGTTCAGGAGGAGCTGATTCATCACAGCCCAGTCCTTGAGACATCCTGCTCCTTATCAGCCCCGCAGGGCTATCAGGAGAGGTGAGGCTGGAAAGCAGCCTGGAGAATTTAATAATTCACTCTTGATTTGTGTGGCCAGAGACAGGATCTGATTTCAGGGCAGGGCCAGATCTTAAAACAGGAGGATGGGAATGAATGGTAGCATTTGTTTTCCCTTTTATTGGCGTGCTGTAAAGGTTCACCTCCAGCCTGAGCTGTCAGTTGGGCACGATGTGGTAACCCTGGGGTTCCAGGAATTGTGCCTGAGGTGGCCTGTGGACCTGTGACCCCAGTCTGAGCTGATTTATCCTCTGTTTTTTGTTGAGATAAGAAATAGTGGTGAGTTGATCATATCTCTCCCATTCCCTACTTTTCTGCTGTTTTAGTTATTTCATTAGGGATTTTTGGTCACAAGTGGAGGCTGACAGAATCAGAGCTGCTGTCCTGTACATTCAATCAGCTTTTCTCAGGCTGGATTTGGGACAGAGCCCATTCTCCTCAAAACCAGCATCTTTCCATCACATGCTTCAGCTTCGGAGTCTGCAGGTGTGATCATCTCATCTGGTTCTGAGGTAGCTCCACTGCCTACAAAAGGCAAGTTCTTAAGCTTTGAATATTCACAGAGCTGCAAAAAAAGTTCCCCAACTCCTTTCCCCCAACACCAAGAGCTGCTCTCAGTTTTGTACAGGCAAAACCTGGAGTTTCACTGAAACGAGCTGAAAAAAGTCCTCCCCATCCTGTAACCCCTCTCATTTTCCAGAAATTTATTGTGTGCTTGTGTTACAGCCTCCTCCTGAATCTGGAGTTTAAGAGGAATTCTGGCTTGAGACCAAATTTTCAAAAGCAAGTAGAAAAAAAAAAATTAAACCAATGAGCTGCAGTGCACAAAACCCATGTGGAGGGAAAAACAAAAGTCATGAAATAAATATTTACTTTATTCTACTGAAGCTTCCTCAATAGTCAAGTAGGACTTTTCCTGCTGGGATGAGTCAGGATGAGATCCATTCCCTGTGACTAAAGAAGCCTTGAGTTCAGGCTTTGGCCTCTGCCAAGAATTAATCAATCTGCAGAGCTTTGCTCTTAGCGAGATTTCAGCTCCTGGGTTTCCCACTGTGGCACGCCGAGCCCTGGGGTGCCCCTGCTTTAAAAATCAGAATTTCCTTGCAGAAATTCTGGCAGAAAAAGTGATGAGTGCCAGAGTGGGTGCAGGAGTGGCCTCGGGCTCATTTACATTTACGGGTGAGAAGTGGGGCGTGAGCTGCTTTCCTGTCAGCGCCAGGCTTGGCTCTAAAACCCCCTGTTGGTTTGGTGTCTCTCAGGGCTGGAGCAAGATCTTGAAGGGGGAAAAGCCCTGAGACCTGCCAAACCTCTTTTCCTTGTGGGTGGGTTGGCTGGTATCCTGTAATGGGGTTGAGCCTCTCCTTTGTCACCTCTGTTCGTGGTGGCCTTGGCTTGTTAAACATCTGGCCTTGATGATCTTAGAGATCTTTATTGACTTAAATTATTTTAGCGTCATGTTTCTTCCTCCCAGGAGGTTTGCTCCATTCTTGGAAATGTTGGATGGGGCTTGGAGCAAACAAAATTCTCCAAGAAAAATTCCCCAAGGTGTTTTGTCCAAGTCTTTGGACCTGAAAGAAATAAAAGTGTTTTGTGGAGGGGAGCTGGTGTTCCAGACATGCTGGGAAATGGATTCTCTTGGGCTAACCCTGGAATGCTTCAGGATCCCATATCCCTGAAGCCCCAAAGTGCGGGCATAGGTGCAGGAGCTGAGCTTGGGGACATTCGTGTGGAAAGGGCCCCATTTAATAGAGTCCCTAATGAAGGAGCTTTTTTTGGCATCCCAAACTTTCCTTAACCAATAAATGCTGTGTCAGACAAGCTGCAGGGCTGGGGAGGAGTCGTAATTCTGCCGTATTGAGTATGCCAGGGAATGAGGGAAATCTATTTTTCCTGCTTTATTTCCTTTTTCCTGCTGTTATTGCCCCTTTTTTCCCCACTGTTTTTGGTGCAGGAGGTTGCAGGGTGGCATGGAACATTAATCCTTGTACTCCTTCCACGCCCTTGTATCTACACCCAGGTGGAAGACAGAACTAAACATCCCTTCAGGGCAAAAGGGTGTTTTATAGGAATAAACAACTAAAAAGAGAGAGCAAACCAGGTCAGAGATGAATCCAGGCCTCAGGGGGTTTGCAAAGAGCTGGAAATCTCACAAGGCCGAGTCGAGCCTCATGAGATTTCTGATACTTCCTACTTCTGGCTGGGCCAGAAATACCACAAGAACAACGCTGCATCATCATTCTCAGCTCTGGCTCTGCTCTTCCCACACTCCCAGCAAGGATCAGCCTCCCAATCCTCCTCCAGGCTGAGGATCCGCCGGCACCAGCTGCGGCACTGCCGAGCAGCGCCTGGCGCAGACGGCATCCGGCTTTTTCCTTTCAGCCCCGAGTGTTGAGCGGGGAGATATTTTTGGGCGAGAAATCAAATGACTCATTTTGTGGATCCCAAGAACTATTTTTGGGCCGGGGCGTGCGCCTCCCCCGGCGCGCTCCCCTGCGGATGCTGCCTGGGCATCTCCAGCCACCCGGGGCAGGTGGGTGCGCAGAGGGCACTGCACCCTCAGCCTCCAGATCCCGCTGGATCGCAGGGCCTGGAGGACTCTGGTGGCCAGGGGTGTTGTGCAATCCCACTGTTCACGTTTCAGCTCGGTCCTTACCCTTTCCGCCCTCTGGCCGGGTTTGTTATGCAGAGGAAGCTTCTAAGGAGCCCCGACAAACAGACAGGAAACCGAGTCTTTCAACGCGTGGACACATTGTCTGCCCGGGGCTAAATTTGAACAGAAAAAGACCTTATTTATTTCTTTTATTTATAAATCCTGAGCCGTGTGCTTTGAAGACAAGCCCCGGTTGGGAAGGGTGAGGGGAAGGGCAGTCGGCGGGGTGTGGACCAAAGTTCAGCTCTGGTGTGTGGGGTGGGATCAGGACAGGCTTGGATGCTCCATGCTATGACCTGGAGTGATGTCCAGGTGGAAATGGCCAGCTCAGATGGTGGGGCTTGAATGGGACAGCTCTGGGTGACCAGTTTTGGGGTGGAGACTCCACTCAGGAGTTCATGGGCCTCCCCTGTGTGGGTGATGGTGAAGATAGTGCTGGGATCCAACCTACATTGCCTGTCTGAGGCTGAAATCCTTTGTGGCTCAATATCCCCACGGAGGCTGGGTGATGAGGGATTCACATCCAGGATTGGATTCCTGGAAGTGTTTAAATTGTTTAAATCCAGGTTGGAGCCATCTTGGATAGTGGAAACTGTCCCTGCCTGTGGCAGGGGTTGGAATGAGATGATCTTTAAGGTCCCTTCCAACCCAAACCATTCCAAGATTCCATGATCATCAAGGTCAAGTGGTCACTCCATGTCCACACCTGGAGGCACCACCACTGGCCTTGGCCACCACCTCTGGAGAAGCTGCTCATGACAGCATCAGAGCTGCCTCCCACCAACCCATGGGCTCCTGGTCCCACCAGTGACCCTGGTGAGACCATCAGAGAAACCAGAGGCTCCTTTGGAGATGTTTTTTTTTTTAATTTTCCATGTAGCAGTGGGTATTTCCAGGCAAAGGTAGTGTGAGAGAGGCAGGCAGATCTCAGCCACCGCAGCAGGCTCCAAAAAGTGAAAACACGAAGTTGAAAGCCTCTGAACCTGCAGCAACTTCCCAAATCCCACCTGAAATTTAGCAAAAGGCACAAGGAAAGTAAAAGTTCCAGCATTGCTTTTTTTGGGGCCGTGGTTTCTGTTTTAATGTTGTTGTTGTTGTTCTTGGAGAAACATCTCCCTTTATTCTGAGAAAAGGGAAGCGCTGGGTCCGTGGCTTCTGGGGAGCTGTGGATCTGCCCCTCAGGAGAGCAAAACTGGGGTGAACTCCAGCAACCAGGGTTGTACCAGGGCTTGGGCGATTCAACAGCGATGCTGAGGTCCCTGTGGCAGAGCCAGGAGCTGCAGGAGGAGATACAGGGGTGACACAGAAGAGGAGAAACCTTTTGTCCTCTTTCTGCCCCATCAGGAGCATGGATGGGCTTGGGCACGGAGCTGCTTTGCCTCTCCCCTCCTGCTGGTGAGGTCGGCCTCAGCTGCACCAAAACCCCACCGGTCCCAGCGACCCTTTTCTTTATTTAACCCTCCCCGACCCCAGGATTGAGGAGCCACTTCCACATTTGCTGCTGGCCACGGCCAAAAAGCCCTTGGAGCCGTTTCTGCTCCTCCTGCCCGGCCTGTGTCGCTCACAGATGCTCAAACCACACGTTCCTTCACCCAGCCTGGCCCACCACAGATGGACACGGCTAAAAACACCTCAAAATAACGCCTGGCCGCAGGAGTCCTGCAAGGGTCTCCCAGCCAGAGCAGCTGGGGCTGAGGGGACAGGCTAAAAATAGGGCTGTGGTGCAAGTTTCTGAGGATCCCAAAGCGTGAGGTGAAACTTGCTCTTGGTTAACTGAAAAGCTGAGGGAGTCTTTGGGGTTATTTCTGCTTGGGGGGGCTCAGCAGGAGGAATGGGGGAGCCCTCTTGGGCATGGGTTTAGTGGGGTCTCCCCATCACCTCGGGGCATTGCCTGTGTTTTTGTGGGGTCATCTTTGCCTTGGGGGGTCACCACCCTCGCGGGGAGCTGCGTTCTGGGGCCCAAAAGTGCTGAAGCTGTGCTGTATCCACAGATTTTTGGGTTTTTTGGGAGAAATCTGCAGGTTTGGCACCTTTGCCTCATCCAGAGGGTCCAGCCCAGCATCCCAGTGTAGCTGCACACTCCAGCTGAGCCCCATCCTGCCAAACCTTCCATCCTTACACAAGGACAACAGCTGGAGCATGAAAATCTCTTTCTGATGTTTCCACCCATGACCCACGAGCTGAGGACACACCTGGAATTTTGAGTGGGACCCCCTGAGCACACCAGAAGCTCAGAATATTGGATGCAAAGAGCTCAAGCGTTGAGAAAATTGGGAAATTTGTCAGGTTTAGTGACTCTCCAGGGTTTGAAATTTCACAAGATGATGTGCATCTCAGTGATATTTAGCAAAAAATCAGCTTCCAGGTCCATTCAAAAGTGGGGGGAATAGGATTGAAAGCCTTAAATAAAGTGTAAAACCAGATCTAAATGAGGAAGAAGTGAAATAACGAAGATGAAAATGCTGTTCCTTCACATCCATGGGTTTGGGACCCCTCTATTCCCCACCAAGCCCAGGGGAATCCATCCCATGCCTGTCCCCCCACCTTGCACAACCCGCCGGCTCCTTCTCCTTCCTCACCCTGGGTGAAATCAGAGCTGTTATTTCAAAGAGAAGCTTGTGATTTATCGCTGTAATCTCAACCACAAGTTGAGCTGGCAGGAGTTAGGGGAGCCACGAGGAATAACAGAGGGCTTGGCCATTCATTTCAGCATCCTCTGCTCTCTTGAGGTTTTTATTTCTTCAGTACAACAGCAGGGCAGTATGAGTTTCTCACAGAAAGAGGAGAAAATGAAAAAGGAAAAAAGGATTGCCCAGGATTTGTGCTGAAGTAGCTCAAAATGGGGCTGTCACTTTGCATTCTAGTTTTAAAAAATCAACTTTTTGAGCTTAAAAACCTGAGATCATTGCAGCAACCAGGGGAACCAGCCCTGCCTGGTGAAGGGGGACACCCTGGGATGGTGCTGCTGGTCCAAGGGCAGAGCTGAGGGGGGTTTTCTCCTTATTTTTCCCGTTTTTCCCTTCTCCATAAGTCACTTTTAGAGCTCCCAGCAGCCACCCTGGCAAGTACAGCTTTGCAGGTATGTTAATGAGTCTGTAAATCAAAGGTTTGTGGTGGCCAAAGCAAACCTGGTGAATCCTTCCAGAGAGGGGCTGCACAGAGAACTCCCACACACTGCCTGGCTGGGAAGGAACAGCACTGTCATCTTTGTTATTTCACTTTTTCCTCATTTAGATCTGGTTTTACACTTTATTTAAGGCTTTCAATCCTATTCCCCCCACTTTTGAATGGACCTGGAAGCTGATTTTTTGCTAAATATCACTGAGATGCACATCATCTTGTGAAATTTCAAACCCTGGAGAGTCACTAAACCTGACAAATTTCCCAATTTTCTCAATGCTTGAGCTCTTTGCATCCAATATTCCAAGCTTCTGGTGTGCTCAGGAGAAATCCATCAATTTTTTATGCCTTTTCCTTGTTTTACAGAAGAAAAGGCTGTTTTTCCAGGCTGGCTGCAGACTGTGGGGGAGTGAGACAGATTTTAACCCACTCTGAGGAAATGACAAAGCATTAGCTCCCCTGCAAGGCACTGAAATAGTTTTCATTAAAGCCAATCTTTGCAAGGAGTTGTTTTCCAAGCTTAAAAAAAATAAAAAAAAATAAAAAAAGAAAAAGAAAAAGAAAATTATCTTTCTTGGCTTTTCTGCTTTGCTAATCCACTTTGACATTTATTAGCAATTATTTATTTCCTTCCCTGTTGGCTGTTTATGGTGCAATTTTTCACCCAAATAGGCATTACTCAATAATAACCACTGCAGAAAGGCAATTAGGAAACATGAAGGGGGTGGTTACAGAGATTGAGATTGTGGGGCTTTTCCCAGCCCCCAAATCTCATTTTTTTTGGCCCAAACAGAGCTGGAGATAACTCTCAGGGCAGCAGTACGCTGCCAGGCCCTGGGATTGGAGCATCCCAGCCTCATCCCATCCTCACCCAGGGCTTTGTCCCTGCTGTTTGCAGCTTTTGAAGGGAGCCACGAGCTGCAAAGCCCAGATTTAGGAAGGCTCCACTTTCGTTGTCTCCTGGGCAATAATCTTCTTTCTTCCCTTTGGGTTTGGGTGATGAGGAAGGGCTGTAAAAAAAAAAAACAGAATTCTTGTTCCTTAATGAAAATGCTCCGTGCCCAAAGCTGAGTTCCCATGAAGCTGCAAGGTAGTGCAAAACTGAAAAGAAAATTAAAAATCTTTCTCAAAAACCGGCTCCACCTTTTGGTGCAGCATCTCAGGAGCATTTCCCTATTCCACCCCTCTGTGGGGACAGCTCAGGGCAGGTCACCCACCCTCCAAAATCCCCCCTGAGCCACGGCTTTCTCAAGAAAACACTCCTTGCGTGCCAGAAGCCACAGTGGAGGTGGGGGAAAATGAGATTTGAGTTGAAATTATGGAGCTTACAAGGAAATAAAGACTGCGCTGATCACCCCTTGATCTTCCTGAGGGTGCTGAGGGGAGACAGGGCACGATGCTGGTTGGGTTTGGGCACCTCCCTCGTGGCACCCAGCTGGGGATGAGTGACAAAAGCCCCCCCAGGCATGGCAGGAACCACGCTAGAGAGGGGTGAGAGCACAGCGGGTGCTGCTCGAAGGTGGGGACAGCCCACTCCTGGTTCTGCTTGGCTGGAGCTGCCACCCAAAATAATCAAACCTCGCCCCAGAGTTTCTGCTGCTGAGGGAAAGTTCATTTTCATTTTCCGACCGCTTTCCCGGCCGGGACATGCCAGGGCTGCTCGGGGTGGGGAGGGTGGGGGATGTTTGGCACCAAGGGCCACTGAAATGCCACTTGGGCTGGCTCTGGGGTGGCTTTTGGCCAGCCAGGGGGGCCTGAGAGTGAGATGAGGAGGGGATACAGCCGGAGCAGTGCTGGGAGTGGGATCATAAACCACGGCCTGGTTTGGGATGGGAGGGATCTTAAATCTCATCTCATTCCACCCCTGCCATGGGCAGGAACACCTTCCACTGTCCCAGGTTGCTCCAAGCCCCGTCCAGCCCGGCCTTGGGCACTGCCAGGGATCCAGGGGCAGCCACAGCTGCTCTGGGCACCCTGTGCCAGAGCCTCACCGCCCTGCCAGGGAACATTTCCTTCCCAAAATTCCATCTAACCCTGCCCCCTCAGTGTGAGGCCATTCCCCCTTTCCTGTCACTGCAGCTCTTGCCCAAAGTCTCTCTCCATCTTTCCTGTAGGCCACAATTAAACCACCCTGAATCTTCCCTTTCCCAGGATGAGCAATCCCAGCTTATTGTAAATGCAGGTGAACCCGGTGGGAGGAAATGCTGATGTTTGACTCCAGCTCAGAAGGCTGAATGATTTCTTTATTACAACTATACTATAATACATTAATATACTATTTAAAGGAGATACTAAAACTACAAACCTACTTGTTCTAACTACCATATCTAACTCACAACTCGTGCCCCTCTCTGAGAGTCCAGCCACAGGTGGGTTGGATTGGCCATCAGCTCAAACAATCCTCACCAGAATCCAACCAAGCAATCACCCCAGGTAAACAATTCTCCAAACACATTCCACACAGGAAAAACAAGGAGAAGAAATAAAAATTGTTTTCTCTTTCTTTCCTCTATGAAAAAATCCTGAGAGAGAGAAGAACATGCCTGCCACTCCAGCCCTCCCATCTTTTCCTCACGGCAGAGCTGCTCCATCCCTCTCGTCACCCTGGTGCCTCTGGACCTGCTCCAGCAGTTTGGGTGGAACATTGTGCTGCTCCCAACAAACCTGTGGGATCTCAGATCGATTGGGAAGGTGTCCTTGCCCATTTCCAGCCCAAACCATTCCATAAATTATACACTACCCCTCTTTCCAGGCTGTGATAATCCTTAAATCATCCCGCCTCTAACCCATAAACTCTCCACAGACGAGATTAAGCTCACCAATAACAAATCCAGAGGGTTTTCCCTCTATTTATGTGGATCATCAAGGCTTGTGGACAACCCCTGATGCATTCCTTGATGCCTGCCATGAATCCCACATTCCCTGGTGCCGGGCACTTCCCCAGCCAAACCCCTCCCTCCACGTGTATTAAATATTTCCTTGGTGCTTCCAGGGGCTAAAAACATTTCTCTGTGTGGATTCCTCTGAATTCCACACCCAAAGCAACCCTCTGGATCATTGGAAGCGGGAATGTTTGTACTGAGGGTTTTATAGGGAGCCTGGGAATGATTTTGCTGCTGACAAACTTTGCTCACGCCTTAACAAAATGCAAATATCCCAATTCCAGTGTTGCTAAAACACAGAGCTGAGATCACAGGAACTTGTTCAGGGTGCTGATTTCTTTTTTAGCTGCTCATTCTTGGTATTTGCTTGGAAAAAAATGTGGTTTTCTGTTTGTAATAAATAGAGCAGCGTGAAAAACACGACTTCTAAGCAAATCTCTGAAATTAGGAGCTTCAAATCCTTCTGGATTTCCTCCTTCATAGGGGAAAAGATCTTGCTAGAAACAACAAGCACAGCTGGGAAGTGAACAGTGGGAGTATTCTGTCTGAACAGGAAGAATGCACAGCCACGGAGAACCATTAGAGTCAGTGTTAATTAGGGCTGATTGACTGAGAACAGAGTCTGGCACGAGCCTGGCAGAGCTGCTGGGAGCAGTCACTGGGAAATCTACAGTCAGAGGGGGGAAAAAGTGAACAAAAAATATAAATGAACGAGCAGGTGTGTTTTTCCATGGTCCTGAGTGATGGAGGAACCTGGAATTGGGGATCAACCCCAATTGCTGGAGATGGTGCCCCTATTCTGCAGATCCAGCCCCCTCAGAGGGTGATGGGGGAATCCTCTCCTGGGAGATCCCCTGCCTCTGCCAGGGATGTGCATCCCAGGAATGTGAAGGCAGGAAAGTGGCTCCAAGTCCTCAAAAGGTGGGAAAGAAGGAATGGAGAATTCAATCCTCCATCCCTCCCCAGGCAGAGCTCCTGACTGGATCCAGCCCTGCCTTTGTGAGCTCTTCTCTCCAGAGAAAACTTTAGGGCTGTGGAAAATCACTGCCCCAAATCCTCGCTGCTCTTTCTTCACTGGAAGGTCTGGCAAAAACGAGATGGGCACAAACCAGATCTGTTACTGAGGGAAAATGTGGAGAAAGCAGAGAAAATCCCAGTGAGGGAGGGTTCTGGCAGCCTGGGAAGCAGCTCCACAGGGCCTTTGGAATGTGCTTTCTGCAGCTCAGAGGATGGAAAGCCTCAGAGGCTCAGCAGAGAGGCCATTCCAGTGGGAACCATCTCCCTGCCCCTTCCTCCAAGCCCTGAAACGTCTGATTTCACGACTCTTCCATGATTTTCTTTTTGCTGCCATAAATTCCCACTGCAGTCACAATCCCAGCTGGGGCTTCTGGTGCCTTCTGCAATACCAGAAGCAGATCTCCATCACCACCTCCCATAGCTCGATTAGGGGCTGGTGATGCCTCAGGTTTTGGCTTTTCTATTTTTCACACTCTGTGCTGCTTTAGTGTGTGGGTCTGGGCCTCATATGAGGGGATGGTGAGCTCTCTGCACAGAGCAGGGAGACAAAACAATTCCTTCTCCAGCTGGGCACCAAGGACAAATGATCCAAATCTCAGGCCCAAGAGCACAAACAACGTGGGCTGGAGAGAGAAAAACAAGCAGGATGGGACTGCATGGGCTGGAGCTGGAATGGGACAATGAACTCCAATGTGCCAATGGAGCAGAGCTGATCCCAGTGAGAGCCCCCGGGAGCGCTCGTGCATTTTGGGACCATTTGGGTTCATCTTGGGTGCAGCCCTGGCTGGGCTCTGGTGCTGCCCAAGGTGGATCCATAGAGGAGATCCTTTTAATCAATCCCTGCTTCATTCTGTAACTCTGCCCAGCCTCTGTTCTAGGCCAGCCTTCCCATGTCATCACCGGGAGATGGCAAAAAAACCCTCCACCGCCCCTGTGCTGTGTTTTTTTTGCACTGTTTGGGGCTGGTTTGGCTTTGTCCCTCCTCCCTGCACACCTTGATCCCCTTGCCCACGTGCTGCAGCCATAAATGTAACGGCACGGTCAGAGTCTCACCATTACTGTTCATCCTGTTTTATATAATGACCAAGTTTGCTCTTTTGACTCGCCGACTGCTTGCTCCAGCAGGAGTTGTGCTGTCAATCGATCCAGCTAATGCAGGAGTGGTCACTGGCATGGAAAATTTCAAATATTCGATGGGATGGGCTGGTTTGCACCTGATGGTTTGTAGGGCACGGATTTGGGTGGGATGCTCCACTGTCTGCGCTGCTCTTTGGGGTGTTTTTTCCCCTAGAAAAATATACTTTTTTGTGCTAAAATCCACTCCGTGCTCCTGGGAGCTGGCGAGAGGCAAAGGGAATGGGATTCACCACTGGCCACCAGCACTGGAAACCTTGGAAAAGATCCATGAGTAGCCATCCAAGCCCAGCAGCTCCAAATGGAGCTCTAGGGGGAATTGCTGCCCCAGAGCCATCCCAAGGAACTGCCTCACCGGCTGCTTAACCACGGCTGCTTAATCACCTGCTAATCACCTGTTTCACAGCAAAGCTCTGCCTGCCCTTGCTCTGGGTTTTAAAGCTCTCCCTGCCTGCTTCCCTGGGAACAGGGACATGGGTTTGGAAAACGCTCTCAAGAATCTGAAGTGATTCTTGGGGCTGTCCAGAGCAGAGCCAGGAGGGGGCTCGCTGGCCCTTGTGGGTCCCTTTGAGCTCAGTTTATTCCATGGGTGCTGCCCCTTCTGCTCCCAGCTCCGTGTCCCCTGCAGTCCCTGGGACCAAGAGGGGTGGCCATGCCCAGGTGTGCATCAAAGCAGAGCTGCAGCTCAGTTTCCTGGCTGAATCCTCAAGCAATCCCCGATCCCACAAATAAATCAGGGTTTATTGCACCCAAACCACCGGGAATTTGAACCCAGCCACGATGCAGCAGATAAAACCTGGAAGATACCCAGCAGCGGGAGGGAAAGCTTCACCTTTAACCATGACTCTGCCCTTCCTGCCAAGCGTGTTCAAGGGATGCTCCCCAGAAATTAAATCCATTCTCTCTGCTTGGGCACAGCTTTTTGGGGTGCTGGAAGCCAGAGGCTCTCCCTGGCACAGCTGCCAAGGTAGAGGTGGTAGAGGAACAGAGAGAGCTTCGTGTTTAGGAAGTTAAAGCAGGAGCGAGTTCCCTAAAGGGATGGGCTGTCAATCATGCTCAAAAGCTTTCTACAGTTTTAATAAATGCTGACTGGGGTCTTTAAATTATTCTTGAACAGTATAGCCTGGATATTGTAATAAACTGGAATCCTGCTTGTTTCCAAGTTTTAATTCTTCTAATCCTTGTTTCTTTGACTTTTGAAGGAGAAGATGACAGAGAGTTTAAAGCAAAAACAACACACCAAGTAAACGTGGATTATTTGCCATGATTTTTTTATAGCCCACAGACTCAAAGCCGAGATCTATCTCTGTTTTATAATCTTAGTGCATTGTGAATTTTGCATGTAATATACAGCTGTGATGGCTAGGAAAATCAATACACCTTAGTGAAACGATCAAGAGCTCCACAGCATTCAGTCACAGCTACGTGGTGAGTTAGCTAAAGCTGAAATGAGGAGGTGGTGAGGATGCAAAAAGCACAGGGCTATAGAGCCACAGGGACCTCTGTCCCCAGTGTCCCCAGTGTCCCCAGTGTCCCCAGCATGGGCAGGCACCAGGAGCTCCCAGCCACCGGCTTGGCTGCGCCCAGGTCACCCCGAGCCACATGATCTGCGAGGTCGGAGCAGCGACAGCAACAGGAACAATCTGTGGGAGAGGAACTTAGGGATGAACCCAACTTCTCTAAAGTATAAAAAGAGCCTGGGGGGGGCCACAAAAGGCTTTGCACGTCCTCCCCTCCCGCCGCTGCTGCCGCCTCCGAGCGCTGACGGTTGGGAGCCGGCGCTGGCCTGGGGTTGTGCAACTCCAGTTGTGAGCTCTTGGCATCGCGTCCACTGCCCTCCCAGGAGAGGAAACACAACCCCAGCCAGGCTGAAGGGCCTTTGCAAGGGCTCAAACGTCTCTGCTCGGCCTCTGCCTGACTTTGCCTGGGTGGTGGTGCCGCGGAAGCGGGGAGCAAACCTGCAGAAAAGCACGTCAAAGCCCGCTAAAGAGCAGCAGGGGTGGGAAGTGTAAGGAGTGTCTGTGTTTCCTGTCAAAGGATGCTCATGCACCTCAAAAAATTCCATTGAAAGCCAAGCAGACTTCCAGCATCTTGTATGCACAGCTACACCATGGGGAATGAGTTTTTGGGGTCCTATTCCCAACAATTTTTCCTTTTTCCTTTGATTTATTGGTGTTTCCACTTGCTGGCCCAAAGCAGTGGGGGAAGGATGTGTCCCTGGTGCACCATGGCTTTCACAGCAGCTCTCTCTCTCTGCAGGCACCCTGAAAATAATTACACATTTGAAAGCCTATTTTTGGCTTGGGGAAACACTATTTCTGCCTGAAACCTTCCAAAGAACAGCAAAACCCTGCAGAAGATGAAGGCAAAACTTGTGAGGTGGCCCAAGATCACGCACATGTCACAAAATGCCAATCTCCATGGCAGACCTGGTGGCACTTCCAGGAGATAGGGCAGATGTTGGGACATCATCAGGCACATCTACAGATGTTTGTGATTTTTTACCATGGGTTATGAGCTAAAAAAAGTGTCACCCCATGTAAAAAACTGTGTTTCAGGTGTCCTTTGGCCCCCAGGATGTGATAGAAGCCCTGCATGGCGTGACATTTTCTCCTCATCTAAAAGAAAATGTTTTGCTGATTGGAGAGAGGGGAATAACAGAGGAGAAAATGGCATCCTAAATTCCAGGTACTTGTGGTTGCTGGAAAATTGGCCTTTAGTATTAAAGCAAACTGATGGGACCAGAAGGAGAAAAATCAAAATGTGATGGGATTTTAAAACTGTAGCTCACTTAAATAAACGACGAGCTGAGATTCCAGGAATTTTGGTTTTATTTAACTTATAGGAAAGAAGGAAGAAGCAGATGGAGCCGCTGCTCCTGAACTAAAAATACTGTTTAGAGAAGGACATCTGCAATGCAGCTTTGAATGTCAAGGTCCTCAGTGTTTGGGTGGTTCTTCAAATGTCACCTCCTGATGTTTGGAGAGGTAGAGGGGCTGGAAATGCAGAGATTGCAGCCATTCCCTTCTTCCCTTAGAAATACTTGTTCACCTGGAAGTTTTGCAATGAAGTCGGGAGGAAATCCCATTTTCAACCTGTGGTGCAGGCACGGGGATGCCCCTGACGTCCCACTTTGGGATCCCTGAGTGCTGGATCTGGACTGGTCCCAGCTGCTGGAGGCTGTTTGGGGACGTGAGAGTCACCAAGAAATCTGACAAGTCATTCATAAAACTTCTGGGAGAGTATTTGTGAAAGTCAAGCAAATTCTGCCCCTCCCAGCATGGAATAAATGTCCTTTGTCCTGGCTTTTATTTTCACTTTCGAGCTCCTGACTGCTGAGGTCAAGCTGTTTATAAAGTTTGGCACAATTAAAAAGGCAGCATTAATCACCCCTGTTATTTTATCTTGCTGGCCACCATCTCACTGTGCTTTTGCTAAGGTCAGGAATTAGGCAAAAAAAATCAAGGTGTCCCAGAGTGCCACAAGTCAGCCCCAAGAGAACCCAGAAAATTTGGGTTAAAAGGCACAGTCTTTGCAAAAGATACCCATCTGTGTCTTGTCCCTCCATTCAGAGAGCCTTGGCAGTTCTTGTTTCTCAAAAAAAGGAAGAGTGATATTCTCACGTAATGACAGGACTCTGGGAGCTGGAGATTTACAGGGAAAGAGAATTAACAAGTATTCTACAACTCATCCTAAAGGGGTGAATAATCACCTGTGCTTCCTTCTGGTCCTGTTAACCACTGCTGCAATAAGGCAGTCTCACTTTTCTTCTTTGGTTTATAGGATAATATCAATATGAGGCGAAGAGTGAGCCAGTCAGGCCACAGACTCCATCAGCTCCGGTGTGTTTTTTAACCCCTGATTATTTAATCCCTGATTATTTAACTCCTGGAGTAGGATGTGCTATCTCTTATTGCCTCCCCTGTGCTCTCATAGCAGCAACCTCCTGATCTGGAGTTAAACATTAATGAGCTGTCACAGTGCTGGATTCCCAGAAACCTGCTGAGTTTAGATCCTCCATAGGGATGGATAATGGGGTTGGTCTGAAATATCTCCAGGACAGAGTGGGTCAAGGCTGGCTGTGGGGGAAGACTCGCATGGGTGCCAGCAGTCCCTGCTGTGGTTGAGGTCTCTCTTGGCCAATGCCAAGACTTCGTCTGGCTCTTGCTTCAGTCTTGTGGTCCAGCAGCTGCTTCCCTGCAGATGTTGAAAGGGAAAGAGCGAGAGAGAAGGGGGCCAGGCCGGGCTTCTGAAAGCCCTTTCAGAGCTGCTTTTGTTGCTGTTAATGGCAGAGCACACAGAATTCTCGCTGCTCAAGTGAACCTCTTCAGATGGTGGCTTCAGCCTGAACTCCCTGCTCTAATTACCTCTGCCAAGTGCAAGTGCTGCCCTTTGGGGGGGTTTGATTTCCCATCTATTCCTTTCATCTAATGGTTCCTTGTGCTCGGGGTCCAAGCCATGAAAACAGCTCTTAATCTGCCTCCTGCCTCCCACCAATTATTTAATACCTGGGTTTTATTCCTTCTCATTTGTCTTTTTAACTACCCTAATTTCTCCAGTTTCCCTCATCAGCGTTTTCCCAAGCTCTTTATTGTTTTCTGATTGCTGTAATTCTGCAATATCTTTTGGCACTAAAGCCCGGCTCCCCAGAGGAATGGGCTCATGAATTTATACAGTGGCATTACCCAGGCTTTGCAGAGGAGTCTCAGGCTGCTTTGGCTGCCCAGAAATGCTCCTTCTGTTCCTGCCTCTTCTGTCGCTGCATCCCTTTAATGAGCAGGAATTGGCAAAGCAGGAATTGCACTCTTGGTATGTAGAGCCACGAAAGTCTGAGTCAAGAATTTTGGAGATTAAAAGTAGATTAAATAGTCGGCCTCCTCCACCCTTCCCCACTCTCTGTGCCCATGACTCTGCAGAGCATTTCTCTCTTCATTTGTCAAGCAAGAGTTTCAGCCTGGGAGGAAATTTTCCCCATGGTATTAATTTCTTCTACTTCTTGCAACTGAAGCACATTTGAGAATTTGTTCCTGAAACTTCCCATGTTCTAATTTTACATGACAGGATGGTCAGAAGCAGCACATGAGAGTAATGAGATCTGCTCCGCAGCTTTGGGGTGCCTGTGCTGCCCTAGAAGGGCTGATGAAACTCAGAGCTGCTCTCCTGCTCATTAATACCAAATTTCCTGCCTTGGTTACAGAGCTTTAAAGTGACAAAATCTCAGCCTGAGCCCAGGATGACTTCCATGAAATCCTCTTTAAGCAATGCCACCTCTTTTTTTTTTCCTGCTTGGCAGATGTATCCACCTTCTAACCAAATACTCGAATGCACTCATGCCAGGAGAGGAGATTTAAATATGATCAGTATGAGGAAATACATTGGGGTGCTGGGAATAAACACATTCCAGGGCGTTTATCTGTTTATCTTACAGGGCTGCCCCAGATTAAGGATTGGCTCAGACAGGAGCCAAATGTTGCTCTAAGGGTGCTTTGCCTCTTCCAGTATTTTGTTTCTTTTTCTGTCTGAGAATGGAATTAAGAGAGTCACAAACCACGATGAGGGATTGTGCTTGGGAAATGTTCTGCATTTTTTGAAGGGCAGAAGGAGGCAGCTGCATGGTAAGTACTGGTGGGTGGATGGGGATCTGGTGGAGTTGCCTGGTCAGAGTCCAGGATTTGGGTCCCCGATCCTCTACGGCTCCTTCCGGTGGCTCATCCTGCTTGAAAAGAGCAAATAATTGCAAATCCTGACAGAATCCAGCACTCCTAAAGGCTCTCAGGGAGGCTGCTCAGGGTCAGAGTGTGAAAGTGGTTTCCTTTCTGGCTCGTTGGTTATCGGCCTCCTCTTGAGTGCAGGATGAGACAAGCAGAGACTGATGTGTAATCTCCTGGTTGGGAACCAGCAAGAGCTCAAAAAACACCTGAAGATCCAAACACCTCAGATTCTGGGAAGGTTTGGGTGGCACTTGGTGGTGGGGTTTGACCTCTGTTGTCTTCAGCCAGGTCTGAATTTGCAGACAAGTCTCAGATCAGGCTTTGATCATGACTTGATCCAGTTGGGCCTGAGGTGTTGCATGCCAAGGCCTTTGAGGCTGAGGGCAGGAAATGCCATCAAAGTGTGAGCACATGAACAGAAATCAACGTCTGGCAGTGCCCATGATCGTGGCTGGGAGGAGGAAAACCCTTTCCTCATCGGATCAAGCTGTCTCCGTTAGATTTCTCCTCCCATACCAGTTGGACAACAAGAGCAACAAGTACCCAACTCTGGACCAAGCCTTGAAAGTCTCCCCAGAACCCCAGAGCCACACCCAGTCCCAGTCATGGTGCCCAGTGCTGTTTTCCAGGCCCCAGTTAGTGTGGTCATTAGCAGGGGTGGTCGGGGGGGCTGACACCTCACCCCCCAGAGCTCCCTGTGTCTCACCACCTCAGATGTCTGTTGGCACTCTGTTTTTTTTGAGCCCAAAAGTGTTATTATCACCTTCTGCCCGTTGGGTTCTTTCCTCTTTTCTGGCCCTGCGGTGGCCTGATGGGAGCAGGTCACGGGACAACCTGTCATGTGGAACCAACCGCCCGCATCTTGGCGTGGTCCGTACCTAACTTTTTTTATCTTTGGAGAGACCAGATTATGACCATAAAAGGGAAGAACGGAATTTTGGGCGAGGAGCCCTGCTCCGATTGGCTGAGTGCCGATTCATGATGGTTTCGGGGGAAATAACCAGATGGGAGTAATTTTTGGGCCTGAGAATAAAAACAATACAACAAAACCATGTGGTTCACCATTGAAACCAAGACAGGACTTTCGGTGCTGGTGCCTCCCGTTGCTCTTGGTTCCACCTGCATGAAACTGCAGGAGGGCCCTCACTTCCACATGGGCACGGCCACACAGAGCTCCTGGTTCCCATAAAACCTCTCTGCAGACACAACCAGCTGATGCCAATTAAGATGACATCTCCTGGAGGTTAACAGGGAGGACCTGGTGGTCAGGTTGGTTGAGAAAAACAATTGTACGCAGCTCCTGTGAAGCCATCTCTGCAGCAATGACCAGCTGATGTTACCTGAGGTAACATCTGGAGATGGAACTGGAGGCGCAGTTGGCCAGAAACCAGATCTGCAAATCAACCTCTGTCATCTTCTAGGCTGGGAGAGCCTGAGCAACAATTTGTTCTGGTTGAGTATCTGCAGATCCATGTCTGAAAATCCAGCAGGACAAAATCTCTTCATGCCTGAACATGTCTTCCACCTAACTGTTAGATCATTTGCGTGGTTTTAAAACCAGGGCTTTAATCCCTCGAGACATTCTCCTGAAAAGTGCCACTAGCACTGAGCTACAACACTGAGTAAATATGATAAAAAAGGCTTGGAGGGTTTCTTGGAACGTTTGGCAGCCATACTTTGGGAGCAGATGTTGGTCAACAGCAAAGTTCTGGTAAACCATGAAGATATTTTTCTCTTTAACACTTAGCATGAGAAATGTGACAGCTGATTGAGGGCATTTGTGTCCATGAGCACGGGGAGAGGAGATGTTTGCCTCACCCCTTCTGGGAATGCCACACCCATGCAAATCCTTCACTCGGTGCCTTCATCCAATAAGAACAAGATGGTATTATGGTTAATGTTGCCCTTGGAGTTGGAAACAGGCTCTTGTCACTGAGGTGATGACAAACACGTGCTTTGCTTGTGTGCTCAGGGTGGCAGCGGGGCCACCTGTGACCAGGAGAGGTGAACCCAGCCTGAGGAACGAGGCAGCCTGGCTGCCATGCTGGGGGAGGTTTACTTTGACCACCTCTCAGAAGAAGTGAGGCTGGCAGCCTGTGGTTCCTTCCCTAAACTGAAGTGTGTTGTGTGTGCCCCCTCACTGGATCCTCCAGGCAGCATTGAGTCCATTGTTGGCTCCTTTGGCAAGTCCATCCAAGCCCACAGAGATGCACCTTGCAGGTGACTGCACAGCTGTCTCACCATGCTCTGTTCATCCCTTTCTTCAACTTTTCTCCCCCTTCCTCCTCATATCCACCCTTCCTTCCAGTCTCCCCTTTTCCCCATTTCAGATAAGCAACAGCAACCCTGGAGTGGTCCAGCACCACCACCCCACCACTCCCTCTCCCACCATGCCCCTTCCTCTGCTCCTGCCCCAGTCCCAGGTACCTTGAGCTGTCCTGTGGCAGCAGTTCCTTGGTTCTCCTCACTCCAGCACCCACTGCAATTTCTCTGCCTGCTCCACTGCACTATTTCTTCAGTGCTGACCACAGTGGTGGCTCCCAGGACCTATCGCAGCATCGCAACCTTGCTGCTTGGCCCCACAAAACCAGAGGGGAACCACAGCCTCTTACTCATTGGCATCACCCGAGTGATGCTGCCCCATCGCCTCCTTCCCGCTGGGCAGTGGTTTGGGGACAGGGGGAAGAGGTGGCCGTGAGTGTCTACTCTGGAGTGTCCTCCATGGCCACCAAACCAGCATCTTGGGGCTCTCCAAACCCAGCCTTGGCTGCACAATCACAGGTCTGGTTGAGGCATCTCTGTGAGGCAGAGATAAATGAAGGTGGTGGTGAAGGTTTGACATTGGTGCGGCTCAGGGATGAAGCTGGTGGTTGCAGGTTTGTCGTCAGTGTGGTTCAGGGATGAAGGTGGTGGTGAAGCTTTGTCGTCGATGTGGTTCAGAGATGAAGGTGGTTGCAGGTTTGACATTGGTGTGGCTCAGGGATGAAGCTGGTGGTTGCAGGTTTGTCGTCGATGTGGTTCAGGGATGGAGGTGGTTGCAGGTTTGTTGTCAGTGTGGTTCAGGGATAGAGGTGGTTGCAGGTTTGTCATCAGTGTGGTTCAGGGATGGAGGAGGTGGTTGCAGGTTTGTTGTCAGTGTGGTTCAGGGATGGAGGTGGTTGCAGGTTTGTCATCAGTGTGGTTCAGGGATGGAGGTGGTGGTTGCAGGTTTGTTGTCAGTGTGGCTCAGGGGAACACTGCTGGTGAAGCAGCTCTGGATGCTGCAGTGGAGACCTGGGCAGAGCCAGCCCAAGGAATGGTCAGTGTGGTGGTTTGCCTCTTGCTGAGTTAGGCTTGAATCACCAGGGTTTGGGTCTAAACTGGAAGTACAGCTGAAGCTCTCTGGGTGTTTCAGATATTCCCTTGCCCTCAGAATTCCTCCCTGGGCCAGGATTGTGCTGATGTCCCACGGCACTGGCGGTGAGCAGAGGCCAAGGGACACACAGGGATTTACCCAGGGCTGCACGGGAAGCCTGGGCAGGAGCTCAGTGAATCCACTCCAGCTCCCACCCTGAGCAGGCTCCAGACTCCCAGACCACAGGTTTCCTTCCCAGTCCTTCAGCCCTAACCCCAAACCAGCCTGCAGAGAGCGAGGAGGAATTGCACAAATGCCTTGGCTGCATTTCAGAGCAGCCTCCTGAGTATTGCCTGAGTGCCCCCAGGATGCTGGCAAGCCCAGTCCTGGGCACAGCCTGGTGCAAGGGACACCCAACCCTGCCCAAAACAGCCAGGGAGAGCAAATTGGGAGTTTTAAGGATAATTCAAATGACAAGGAGCACTTTTCCCTGGCAGGATGAAGACGGGTATGGATGGGGCTCAGAGCAGCATGGTCTAGTGGTAGATGTCCCTGCCTGTGGCACAGAGTTGGGATTGAATGATGCTTAGAGTCCCTTCCAACCCACTTCCACGGCTCTGTGACACTGTGCCACCCCGCAGCCCTTGCAGACAGCCCATAAAACCCAGCAAGATGCAGCGGGGCGAAAAACAACAGGCAAATGAGCATTGAAAAAAAAAAAAAAAAGCATAATTATATATTAAAAAAAGCGCTTTAACTACATGACAGCTTGGTTGAACCCCTGTTCCTGTATTTGCTTAGCTGAGGGCTATCTTTACAAGTCTTCGCTGCCAGATGTTTTCACATTTGCATGTGGGGCGAAGGGGAGGGATGCTCGCGGTCCCGGCGCCGCAGCCGGATGGCGATTGCCACCCAGTGGCTGCTCGCCCCGAGCTGCCTCTGCCTTGCAAGCGCCCCAAAAATCGCTCCTCCAAACGCAGAAAAGCCCTTTTCCTTCCATCAGGGACCACGAAACCCGCGGGCACTTCTTTCCCAGCCAGGGGGATTTGGCTGCCTTGGAGGGACACAAAAGTGATTTTTTTAAAGTGCAAGTCGCTGCTGCTGCAGGGAGGATCTGCAGCTCCGAGGAAACCTTGCTGGTCCACCCTGGGCCACATCCTGACAGGGGCTCCTCATTCCCTCCTCAGGGAAGGGGGAATTATGCTGGGGGAATTATGCTCACATCTCCAAGGCTCCCTTTTCACAAAACCACAGAATTTTAGTGTTGACAGGAATCTCTGGAGGTAAAAGTCCAACCTTCTTTTTGCCCCCTGAGCTTGTTCCTCTTCTCGGATCATACCAAAAAATAAATCTGGGCATAATTTCTAAATCTGCTGCAAGTTTTTGTCACAGAGAACATGGCCAGAGTCATCCCAGCCACCAGGGACCTGGGATTTGATGGTTTTCCAGCTGGTCCCTCCCACACTGGGGCTCATTTTTTGCCTTCACGAATTTTCTGCCTGGAATGGAAACAGCAAAGTCCCCTCAGCAAAAACACTTCTCTGCTGTGGCTGTCCTGGGGATTTTGTCTCTAGAAATCATAGCCAATTAGTAGAATTATTTGGTGTACCTACAACAGCACCAGCCCTACTCCTAAAACACCTTTTAAAATCCTATTTCCATTACTTCCTCAGCAAACAATGCTCACCTTTATACAGACACCTCTCCCACACACCTATTTAACCACAAACCCTTTAAATTCAGCACGGTGCACCTTGCTGTTGTTAATGAGGCTAATTAGGAGCAGAGGAAAGGAAATGCTCTTGCTGCAGCATAATAATTTATTTTTTTTCCTGATGCTTCAGTGGTTGGAGCAGCTCATGTGCCTTGTGAAGTGTAACCTACAAGGGTTGTAGGTGTTTGCTGAGCCAGCTGCTTGTTCCTTTTTGCTTCCAGCAGCAGGTAGGGCAGCAAACTCCC
Organism: Anomalospiza imberbis; assembly: GCF_031753505.1. NCBI lineage: Eukaryota > Metazoa > Chordata > Aves > Passeriformes > Viduidae > Anomalospiza > Anomalospiza imberbis. The sequence continues at coordinate 18,787,039 of NC_089692.1, read as the reverse complement.
TGGATTTCATTTGAAATGTGCTCTGCATCTCTTGGAAATGCTTGGAGGAGGCTGAGCCAGAGCTGCCTGATCCCGGGGGAAGCCTTATCAGAGTTAATGGCTGCTGGCAGATTTTCTTTAAGACTTGCAATGGAGCATAAACTCCCTGATCCTGGAGCTGGAGGGAGATAAGTGGGAGTGCAGAAATCCTTTCTGGAGGAGTGGTGACTGCTCTAGGGCAGCTGGAGCGGGGATTGCTGCTCCCCTTGCCCCCATCATGGGGATGGGGGTGTCCCCTCTGCTCTGCTCTCTTCCCCTCCTTGGGGGTTTTCTGCTTGGGAAAGCAGAGAAGTGTCTGTGTGAGCTGATAAATAAATAAATGTTTGGGCAAGCTGATGGAGGGGAGTGTAGGGATGAGCTTCCTTGCCTTCTCCATCCCACAGGTGATGGGAACAACCCCGGGCCAGCTGCCTGGGGACACCCCTGGGGTGCTGCTGCTTCTCAGTGTTGTCTTCCTTCTTCACCAAAGCAAACCTGGCCAAATGAGCCGGGCTGGAAATCTGGGGGGACCCGTGGGGGCTGTAATTGGGTATCCAGAGCCAGAAAATTCAGTTCTGCTCAAATCCCCTGATCTGAGGTGCAATTCAGGCAGGGCTCTGGATTAAAAATAAATAATTTTCTCAATCCTGCTCTCAAGGCACAGGGTTTAACCTCAAACCTCCACTCAGCTGCCTGCTTGCAGGAATCACCTGCTGCTTTCCAAGGGGGAAAATCCCAGTTCTGGTTATTCCAGCACTAAATCCCAGCACTGGCTTTTCCCAGCTGCTGGCTTTGAAGCTGCTTGGGCATTCCAAGGCACCATTGCAGCAACATTTCCTCCACAAAACCTCGTGCCCTGCAGCACAGCTGATCCCCCTCCTGCCCAAAATCACCCGTGGGAACTGCTTGACCACTGCTAAACTTTCTCCCAGGGCAAAACTCCTTCCCTGTTGGTCAGCATTTAATTTGCACTCAGTTCATCTGAAAAAAAAAAAAAAAAAAGATTTTGCAGCCTCCAAACCATTTCCTCTTTCAGTGGGATGCGCTCCTGAGCTGGGGACAAACACAGCCTGTGTGGGTTTGACAAACCCTGACTGTGCACCCCCTTTGGGCTGGGTTTAGTGGGGGTAAAATCACCTTTTTTTTTTTTGTGATATTACAGCCTGGGCTGCTGTAAATTCTGTGTGTTGAAAGGCAGAGCAGCACTGGGGAAGGTAAAAGCTGTGCTGGCTGCACCTCTGAAAATATCTGGAATATTGGTGGGACCTGGCACTTTTTGCAAACAATAATTGGATAAAATGAGGAAGATCATTCCTAAAGGGTGGAAAAACTCAAGGTGGTGGTAGCTGCCCCATCCCTAAAAACACTCAAGGTCAGGTTGTACAGGGCTTGGAGCAACCTGAAGTGGTTGGAAATTTCCCTGTTATTTGCAGGGATGTTGGATTAGATGAGCCCCAAAAGTCCCTTCCCTAGGGAAGCTGCTTTGGGGGGGATTTTGCACAAGTCTCAGCTGGACGAGGTGCAGCCCTGGCAGCTGAGCAGCAGGAATGTCCCCCTGAGTGCTAATGAGAAAGCAGAAACTCTGCTTTTTCCCCTAAATCAGCCTAGAAAAGGCACGCTGGAGTTTCAAAATCGAACCTTTTCTCAGACTTCCTTAAAAATTTAACTTATTCCTTTCCTGGGCGCTTCCTTTCCCTAAGGCGAGAGGGGAAGTGGAACCATCTACTCCTATTGATTTTTAAATATCTGCCTTTCTTCAGAAACACCGAGGATTTAGCTTAAAAAAGGGCTTTTGCATCAAGTCTCGGTAACTTTTTATTCTTTACCCCTCTGAGTATCATCTAATCATTAAATGTGTAACAAGTTGCCCAGTCTGGCAAATAAGTTTCTGATTATCTTAACATAGAAATTATATTGTGTTTTTTAAATTGCTCCTTGTTCCTGAAAATCTGGGGAGAATGGTCACATTTATATTTTATTTCTGGATTTTGTATATCCATCCATTTTATGCCTCAACACAATACCTGTCTATCTATAAATAAAGCTCTTCATAAAGCTTTCCAAACTTTAATGTCCCAGCTAAAACCTATCGCAAATCAAACCCATTTGGAGAAGGAACTGAGGTAAGCCCCTCAATTTTCTGATTTTCTACTCATTTTGCCTTCTTTAAAAGGCCACTTCCCAGCAGCTCCATAGTTCTTTTTCCTTCAGGAAGTCCTGTTGCAATGGGAAGATGGATTTTTCAGTCCTATTCCTCCATTCCTGCTTACTCTGGCTGGCAATTAGCAAATTCACTCCCTGGGTGTAACAGATTTATCATTTTATAACAAATTTAGGGGAACTGCTCTTTTCTGTGCTGCTCTAAACCACCTGTGAGCAAAGCTTGGCCCGACCTGGGTCCCAAAGCACTTGAATTCCTGCTTTAATCCACACGGGACTGGTTCCCAGGGATTTTTCTCTGCACTTTAAGGAATGGAAGGAAATGAGATCAGATGGAGCCAGAACTCTGCCAAACCTGGGTTCGTTCCAGCCTGGAGCTCTGCACATCCCAAATCAAACCCATTTGGAGAAGGAATTGAGGCAAACCCCTCAATGTCCTGATTTTCATCCTGGGTGAGGATGTTCACCAGCATCCCTGGGTGAGTGGTGCTGGCACTTTCCAGCCGTTTGAGGATCTGAGGGATGAGGGATTTGAGGGGGATTTAGGAACGCAGGGCCACCCCAGCTCCCCAGAATAGAGCCAGACCAGCCCAGCTCTCCATGAGGCTGCCCAGCTCCGATCCCGGGGAGCTTCAGCTCTGGGAAATGCCTCGGGCAGGAACAGGAGCTCAGCCCATGCTCAAAGGCTGCCTCGGGTCCCTCTTCAGGCGGCTGGGGGAGCTCGGGCTGCCCGGAGAGCTCCTCACGCGGCTTCTCTTGGCGACTGCCTCCCTCTAGTGAGAGCCAGAGCCACCCGCACGCCGGGCCGGGCTGGGCTGCCCCGGCAGCTGCGGAAGATGCTGCGGGGAGCGGGGAGCGCCTTGCGCGCTCTGCAGCGCCTTCCGGGGTGCTGGGCGCGTTTTGGGGGCTCTCCGTCACATTCCAGGGGTGCTGGGTGCGTTTTGGGGGCTCTCCTTCACATTCCAGGGGTGCTGGGTGCGTTTTGGGGGCTCTCCGTCACATTCCAGGGGTGCTGGGCACGTTTTGGGTGCTCTCCGTCACATTCCAGGGGTGCTGGGCGAGTTTTGGGTGCTCTCCATCACATTCCAGGGGTGCTGGGTGCGTTTTGGGGGCTCTCCATCACATTCCAGGGGTGCTGGGCGAGTTTTGGGTGCTCTCCATCGCATTCCAGGGGTGCTGGGTGCATTTTGGGTGCTCTCCATCACCTTCCTGGGGTGCTGTGCGCATTTTGGGTGCTCTCCATCGCATTCCAGGGGTGCTGGGTGCGTTTTGGGTGCTCTCCATCACATTCCAGGGGTGCTGGGCGCATTTTGGGTGCTCTCCATCAGGTTCCAGGGGTGCTGGGCGCGTTTTGGGTGCTCTCCATCAGGTTCCTGGGGTGCTGTGCGCATTTTGGGTGCTCTCCATCACGTTCCAAGGTTGCTGTGTGCATTTTGGGTGCTGGTTTGAACGCACTGAGGGTGCTGTGCACACTTTGGGTGCTCTCCATCTCCTTCCAGGGGTGTTGGGTGCATTTTGGGTGCTCTCCATCACATTCCCAGGGTGCTGCTCATGTTTTGGGTGCTGGTTTGAATGCACTGAAGGTGCTGTGCACGTTTTGGGTGCTCTGCAGTGCATCCCAAGTGTGCTGTGCCTGTCTTGGGTGCTGGGTTGAGTGCATCAAAGGTGTTCATATTTTGGGTGCTGGTTTGAACTCACCGAGGGTGCTGTGCACATTTTGGGTGCTGGTTTGAATGCACTGAAGGTGCTGTGCACGTTTTGGGTGCACTGCAGTGCATCCCAAGTGTGCTGTGCCTGTCTTGGGTGCTGGGTTGAATGCATCAAAGGTGTTCATATTTTGGGTGCTGGTTTGAACTCTTCGAGGGTGCTGTGCACATTTTGGGTGTTCTCCAGCCCGTTCCAAGGGTGCTATGCACACTTTGGGTGCTCTCCATCACGTTCCAGGGGTGCTGTGCACATTTTGGGCACTCTCCATCAGGTTCCAGGAGTGCTGTGCACATTTTGGGCACTCTCCATCAGGTTCCAGGCGTGCTGTACACATTTTGGGCGCTGTGGATGCCTGTGGTTCTGCACCGCACACATCCGGCTGCTGGGGGTGAGCCGCAGGTGCGAGTCCTGGATCCGGCACAGCTTTGAGCGCTGTGCCCGCAGAATCCTGGGATGGTTTGGGTGGGAAGGGTCCTTGAGGATCACCTCGTTCCACCCCTCACACACCGAGCGCTCGACTGAGAAGAGCGATTTCACACCTGCGGTGCCGCCTGGGGACAAGCGGAGGTGTCCGAGGAATGGCACACACAATTCCCGATCCAGCCCGGATCTGCCAGCACGCAGACGAGCGGGCAGCTGTGAACCAGCAGCCTGAATTCATCCCGAGCTGCCTCTTTGCGTCAAGTGGCTGCTGTGTTTTTAATCCAATCCCAGAGCCCCCAGGCAGGATTTGTTGTGCTGCCGGATTTTTCCTTTGCCAGCCAGGCTAGGATTTCATCAAACGAGCTGGATAATTTCCCCACATCCTCAGGGGTTCGCCGGCAGCTCAGCTCCTCCGGGCTGCCCTTAGCAACCAGCGCAGGGAAATCAGAGCTCGCACACCAAAGGATGCTCTCCACCCTCCGGAGCAGCGGGCAGGGCACGGGCAGCACCTCAGCGTGTCCCGCTCCGGCTCCTCGCCCTCTCCTTTGTCACAGCCGAGCCTCTGCTCCTGGCACAGCCAGGCTGGCTCCAAAGGGTTTGGATGCCATCCTAAATCGGCAGCAGCTCCCGCGGGGGAATGGGGCTGGAAGCACGCAGGGCAGCGAGCCACCAGCACCCTCAGCTCCTCCAGCCTGACCTCAAGGCTCTTAACCCGGGTGGGTGGAGGGAAAAATATTTATTGTCCCAGCAGCAAGGAGCAGGATTTTTCCAGCCAGAGGAGCTCAGGCTGCTGCAGAGCTCGCAGCAAGGTTTGCTGGAGGGAAAGGGCAAAACAAGACCAGCAATTCCCTCACTCATCCTTGCAAAAAAGGTTAATTCCCTTCCCACAGCACCAGCGAGCCCGGGGTGGATCCGGCTCGGGGTCAATGCTGCTGGAGGCAGAACTTGCAGCTGGGGAACACGTGGAAGCAGGAGCAGGAGAGGGGTCATTTCCAAACCCTTCTGCCCCAGCAGCTGAAGGGGTTTCCAAAGGAAAAGGTTCTTTTCAGGTTTATGGCAGCTGGAAAGGAACCCCAGTGAGGGATCAGAAATGTGGGAATGGCAGCAGCGGTTGGTCACACTCAGAGGATGAGCAGGATTTATTGCATGGAAGGCAAAAAAGAAATGAGCTGAGCATGCTAGAAAAATGGGGGCTGGAGGGAAGTACAGGGCAGTAACAGTGCCAGGAGTATGACTGTAATTTCAGGTAGTAAAAAAGTCAATATTGTGGGCCAAACTGAGAGCACAGTTTTGCTGTTTTCTGGATTTTGAAGCATAAAATGTTCTACCCCTCCCTCCCCCTTTGGGCTTATTTCTGCTGCGCTTCTGCCTCATATTAATAAAGGCTGAATATTGATGCTTTGGGGTTATCAGTTAAGCAGAAAAGCTCCCAGGCACCGGAGCCAAATGGATTTTCCTTAAGGACACCTTCTTGGAAGTCACCAGCACTCTGTCTCTGCTGGGCCTGATGTGATCTCTGTGTGTGCACCTCAAAAAGGTGTTAACAACAACCCCATCCCCATCCCAGGGGTGCCTTTCCCTTCCCAACCCACCCTTCCCTTCTCATCTCCCCAACCTCCAGGTGGGATCACCCAGGGCTTCGATTTCAAAGCTTCCTTTTTTTTTTTTTTTATTTTCTTTTTTTTTCCCCTTTTTCCTTTTTTCTCTCTCTTTTTCTTCTTCTTTTACTTCACCCTCCTGCCAAATTTCCCTCCTTGAAGATCCATATCTGCCCCCACCCTGCTCTTTTATATGGCACCTCTCACCCTGCTGCCTAGGTGTGGATGAGGGCAGGCACAGCTGTGCTGCAGCTCCCTAAAATCCCCCCGGGATTCCTGAGGTCTGGAAAGGCGACAGCCACAGCTCCCCTGGATGCCATATAACAGCGAGGGGGCTGTTTCCACCAAAGGGTCCCTACCCCACACCCGGCAGCTGCGGGCTTTGATTCCGATAGGGATCTGCAGCGGGCTGGCCTCCAGTTCAGGGGGAGGGATGGGGTTTATGGCTCTGGTTTCCCCCCGCTGGCGTCACAAGGAATGGCACGGGATGTTTTTGGGATCCAAACGCCGGGATGGAGCCATGGGGTTTTCTCCCGATGGCAAAATCTGGTCAGTTTCTTCGTTCTTCTTCTCTCCAAGAAAATGCCTGGTGGTCTTGGAGCCTAATCCACTCCTAGATCGAGAGCTGGGCCTGTTTTGTTGGAAATTAGGGGTAGTTTGGGAAATAGGAATGGAAGAAAATGTGTAAAAGCAGTGTTTGAGTTTTTAATGCTTCTCCATCCCCCCCTTCCCCACCCTAGGACTGGACAGACACCAGCAGCTGTGCCTGAATGCCTGAACTTTTCTATTTGCTGCAGGGTAAAATGGGGGGAAATGAGGGAAAATAGGGAGAATTTGAGCATTTTCCAGGAAAAGCAGCATTGTGCCATGCAGGGCTACAAATACTTGCATGCTGGGCATTAACTGCAGCTCCTGAGGGATTAAAGGGTCAGGGAGTCTCCCTGCGCCAGGTTTTACAGTGCCCACTGCGTGGTCCCAGGCTGCTCCCTTTGTGCCAAGGCTGCCTGGAGCTGGAGTTTTGGGATGTGCAGCCAAAACTGCACCCCCAGCACAGGGATTTTTTTTGCTAATTATTTATCAGGAATATTTGCGTCCATCCTGAGGCAGATCCCTCTGGGTGCATTTCGTGCTGCTCCTTCCTTCCCACTGCAAGCAAAACCAGGCGTGATCAGCCTTATAGGGGGGTGTCACCCCAAATTTCTGGTGGCATCTCCAGGTGTGGGGGGGTGCTGCTCATCTCGAGTGGCACCCAGCAGCATTCCCAAGCAGCCTGCCCTGTCAGTGCATTAATTACAGGGAATCTAATGGGAAATGTAAACAGGAAAGCTCCGGGGGGAGATAAGGGGGGCAGGGGTGGGAGGCAGGGGCTGACAAGCTCCCTCTGGTGCGAGGAATGGACTTCAGAGCAAAGCTGCCTTCCCAGCCCGCGGCTGGCGGCCGCTCAAAGGTGTTAATTAGGGTGGGAGATAACCGCTGGGACGCTGTCCCCAGCTGTTCCCCTTTTTGGGAACAATCACATTCCCGGGGCTTGAAGTTCAGCGGCAGAGACCCAAAGTTGGTGCCTTGGAGGGGATGGGGCCCTGCGCTGCTGTGCAAGAGTGGGAATGACTTCAAACTGACTTCAGATGGGATGTTGGGAAGGAATTCCCGGCTGGGAGGGTGGCGAGGGACTGGGATGGAATTCCCAGAGAAGCTGTGGCTGCCCCTGGATCCCTGGAAGTGCCCAAGGCCAGGCTGGACGGGGCTTGGAGCAGCCTGGGACAGTGGAAGGTGTCCCTGCCGTGTCAGGAGATGGAGCTGGATGAGTTTGAAGGTCCTCTCCAATCCAAACCCTTCTATAATTCCATAGTTTTCATCCCCTTCAAGTGAATGGAGGAAATTAAGGGGTGGGGCTGCATTTTCCTTGTGTTTGTGGCATGTTTGATGTCCCCACAGCTCAGGTTTGTGGTTGAACCAGCGGCCCAGCACTGGTGGCACTGCTCAGAGCAGAAGAAATCCCCTCACCAATGCTATCCATCACCCTCCTGAAGAATCTCTCCCTTCCTGTGGGGGGTGAGAATTAAAAACAGAGAAGAAATGGTTGGAAATGGCTTGTGCAGGGTCTGGGGGAACTGAGTCTCGTTCAGAGGCAAAATCCCCTTTCCTGGGCCCTGGGAATGCCCCTGGCATCTCACAGAGCTCCTTGTCCCATCCTCCCTGAGAACCAAGTGAGTGTCATGACTGGAGTGAATTGGAATTTTGTTGGAGGAAATTATTTTGCTCAAACCAAGATATATTTAGGGTTTTTTTTTTTTAGATTTTTATTCTCAGCCATTTTCCTTTGCAGGCAGGTTTCACTTCTCTTTCCGAGCCTCTCTTTGTGTTTTCCTTTGCAAAAGGAGAAATCCCTCAGTGCTCTGGGCAGACAATTTTCTTCTTGCTGCCCCCTGCCACGAGCCCAACTGCACTGCAGAAATCCTGCTCGTCTCTTGTCAAAGCTTGAATTGAATTAATTTTATGGATTTTAAAGGTGTTGGATGTGGTGGAGTCTCCTGCTCTCCCTGCTTTTTGAGGAAATCCTCTCCTGTTACTTTGCCTTTCTCTGGATTTATCTCTGTGTGGTTGAGAGAATAACTCTGAACACCTTTGAGCTCTTAAGGGCGAGGAAAAAGTGGAAACCCAGCTATTAAAAAAGCCTCTTTTCCATGTAAAATCCGTCTGGAACAATAAAAGGAACGGCTGTGCCAGCACTGTGATCCCTGAGCCACCACCCCAAAGTCCTGCTGGCCATGGAGCTCTGTCTAGTTTTCCCTTTTTTCCCCTTTTCCCTTCTTTTTCTTCCTTTCCAGTTGTCCCCTTTACAACCAGCGAAAAGCTCCGCATCCCCAGCCTGCCCTGAAACACAGCATTCCCAGAAGGTGGATTTGTGAATGGTTGGCTGCTCATGATGTGCCTCGGGGCCTTCATTTTTCGGGATTTTTTTCCAGGCCAGCTGAGGGAGGAAGTTTGCAGGATGTTATCAGCATCCTGTTGCTGTGACCTGCTGAGCAATAGCATGGAAATGTCTCCCCTTCACCACACCCCGGTGGCAACCTTTTGGCTCCTGTCTGCTGGCCGTGTTCTGCAAGATTAATGTGTTTTTCCACACATGCATAGCTAAAAGGCATGGATTTTTAGTTTTGCTTGGTTGTTTTTTTGTTTTTTTGGTTTTTTTTGGGTTTTTTTTTTTTTTTTTAGGATTTTCCTCATATCCAGGCGTTTCTGGCAGTGATTTTAAAGTGTGCGAATGACTTCTGGCACGGTGGAGTCACCTCGCTGTGGGGGGCATCCAAAACATGGTCATGGTAGAGAAAGATTTTGGCCTTTGAGGTAGAGAGTCAGTGGTTGGAGAGCTCTGACAAAAAAAAAACAAAACAAAAAAACAACTAAAACCACGAATAAAACAATAAAAGGAAAAAAAAAAACTAAGAATTGCATCACCTCAATGAGGACAAATGTTTGATTTTTTAGCTCATGGAGGGATTTTCCCCCAGGGCAGTCAGAAATGAACATCTTGGGTGCTCCATGTGCTGTGTTTTCACCACCAGCTGATGCTGGCCATTATCCATGTAATCCCATGATCCCTGGCACTGGAGTTAGCCAGGCACAGCAGCTTTCCATAGGAAATGGCTTTGCTGCAATCAAATCCTTCTCAGGAAGGAGAAGGCCTTCGTTTCACCAAATTATATCAAGAGGAGAATTTTTAAAAAACCTTGTTGAGCCTTCTCCTTTAATATTGTTAATGGAATTCCATAATTCTTTAATAGCAGCATAATATTCCAATTGCCCTGGAAGAAAACATTCCAATGTTTTCCAATATATCTACTTAGGCATTCCAGTACCAAGGGGAAGAAAGAAGAGAAAGTGAAGTGTGAAAACAAAAGTCCCAGTCTCCTCTCAGAAGATGTTTTTTGTTTTTTCCACACCCCATTCCCCAGCCCATCCCTTCCCATTGCTGTCCTTGGAGCATCATCAGCAAAGGGTTTGGGCCACAATCTTGGTTCTCCCCCAGGAACATCCCTTGGGAAGGTCCAGCACCCAGGTTTGGAGAGCCTGGGCTGGGAAAGGTGAGAGGAATTCATTGTGCAGGTTTGGCTCCAGCTGCTCATCCTCCCTCATCTGGTACCCAGTCTGGGTGGGGTTTCCTGGTTGGATGAAAATCAGATCCCACCATCCTGGTTCATCCCTAAGGAGATCCTCATGGGACCGGCCAAGCTCTCCAAGGAGAGACAATCTTCAAGGCTCTGTGTTTATTTTGGATTTTGGTTTTTTCCCCTCTTTGTGTGCTCAGGGTGAGTTCATGGGACTGAGCTGAGCTCTGGGTGGTGGCTGCATCAGGGACTGAAAGTCTGCTGAGGTGGAGGCCAAGGAGAGCAACTGGAGCTGCTCTTGGTGCCTGGGATAGCCAGCCTCAGCTTTTATCATCCCAAGGATTCCTGGTGACTCTCCAGCTGCATGCCCTGAGGTTGTGACATTGTTTGTCCAGGGCCTTTCCTATTCCTGTCAGAAGAAGCTGGTGTTTGTTATAGGAAGAAAAAGCTGCCTCCAGCAGGAATAATTCTGATTTAAGGTCCTGGTCCTTTTTCAGTGCTCTTCAGGGAAAAGATAATTCTGACCCCATTTCTATCCAGCCACCAATTTTTGCTCAGCTCGATGCAAATCCTTGGCTGGAGCTGCCAAGTCACGTCACCTCTGTCCCTTTGCCCCCTGTGCCTGGGGGACAGTAAATCTGTAGGCAAACATTAGGCCTTCCTGAAAAGCCTGGCATTGCCGGGAGAAAATCAAAAGCTGGAGGGTTTTTATTATCTCTCTCCTTATTGTCTTTTCTTTTTTATTGCCTTTTGGAGTCACCCTGGAGAGCAATCTCCATCCCACAGCGTGGCCCTGCCAGACTTCCTCCGCTGTCACTGTGACCTAAGGAATGGAGGCCAAGCCTTCCTCTGCTCCAAGTATTAAGAAACCCAGCTCCCTAAACTCCAGGGATCCCTTTTTTCTGTGTGTCCCAAACCTCCAGGGGGACTGCCAGGGCTTTCCCCCCCCCAAAAAAAAAAAAACATCACCCCAAATGCAGGTTTAGGAGAGGAAAGGCCTCCCTGTCGGGTGCGCGGTGGGAAGTCTTTGAAATCCCCTGAAAATTCCTGCCTGCCAGGGCGGTCTGCACGGGGGAGAGGCTCAGAATCTGGCAGGAACCCAGAGAGATGCTTCTTGCAGGGAAACTATGTGCTCTGCTCACTCATTAAGCACTTATCTCCTGCTCCTGCTCAGAAGGAGGCCGGGGTTGGAGCGGAGGAGGCACGGGACACACCAGGAGGGCAATTGCAACAGGCACAGATCCTTCAGGAGAAGGTAGAAGTGAGACACCATGGCTGAGGTCAGGCTGAGGCTGTAGGGACTCATTTTTGCCCTTATCAGTCCAAGGTATGCAGCCCACCTCTGCTTTTCCTGGGACATCGGGAGGTGAATAAAAAATGTGCTGCGGGAAATGTCAAAAATCTCAAAAATCAACTCCTCAGCTGGGTCTGGCTTCATTCCCTTAGTCACAGAATCGTGGAATGGTTTGGAAGAGATCTTAAAGCTGATCTAGTTGCCAATACCCACATTCCTTCTCAATATCCCAACTAGCCCTGCCCGGTGCCAGTGGGAGGCCATTCCCCCTTGTCCTGTCTCTCCAGGTCTTATTCCAAAGTCCCTCTCCAGCAATTTTGGAGCCCCTTTAAGCACTGGAAGGGGCTGCAAGGTCTCCTCAGTGCCTTCTCTTCTCCAAGCTGAACAATCCAAACCCTCTCATCCCTGCCTTATTCCAGCATGGCTGTAATCAGGGAGATTTTCCAGTAAAAAGTCGTGTTCCATCGTGCTTTGGGAACTGCTGGACATCAGGAGGGATAGTGACAACTTAAGGATAAATCCATGATAAAACTTCTCAAGGTCTGACTTGGATGTACCGTTTGGATTTTCCCTTTGGCAACCAAAGAAATCACTTAAGGAAAAAAGCCATTGCAATTTCCTACTAATTTTCATTGTTCCAGGAAAAGAGGGGATTATTCAGTTTAAGAGGAAGGAAGGGTAACCTGCCATCCACAGCTCAGTGCATGGCAAATATTCCAAACCTGGAGGAACGTCTGCCTGGCCAGCCCACATTCCCATAACTGGATTCCCAGCGTGGGATGAGCTTTCAGGGTCTGACCTTTCTCTCCTGACAGCGACTAAAATCCACCTTCCTTCCCTACTTATCTTCCCAGAATGGCAACAACTCTGAAATCAATTAATTAGTTAATTGCGCACTTCCACACCACCTTAGGTGGGTCAGCTCGGTCCAAAAATGAGCTCGGCTTTGCCAGGATATTTTATTGAGAAACTTTTCCTGGCCAAAATACATTTAACTGGATTTTCTTTCTCTGCTTGCTTTGAGGCATGAGGCATTGGATGAGCTTCCTCAAAACCTGGAAAAAATCCGATTAAAATGGGAATACTCTCTGAACTATTCAGGCAACCTGTTTCTTACTCATCGCAGTGGGTGCTGGGTTTGGTGGGCTGTTTCCCTGCTGGGTGCAGCCACTGAGGAGCTGTTTTCCCTGGCTTTGCCTTTCTGCTGGAATACAGCAGTCCTCTCTTCCTACACCACCACTGCCTTTGCAGCACGGTTGGAGCTGTGAGCTCATCAGCTCCTGGCTCGTGCCAGTGCTCCGCGCTGCAGCCGGGCTGCTCTGCTCTCCTTTTGTGTCACACAGCATTCCCATCATGATTCCAAGGTCAGCAATTCCGCTGACTCGCTCTGGGTCAAACAGGGGATTTCCAGAAGCAAAAGCTGCAATATGAGTATTTCTTTTGGCTTTGATTTTTTTATTATTTTCCCCCCTCCTCTGTGTGTGAACCTGCTGGAAACTGGCTGGTCTGACTCTGCACATCCTGAGATCATTCCAGCTTCCTTCTGATCCTTCAGGGAAAAGTTGGAGGAGGTCCAGGCTTCTCATGGATGCATTAGGGGTATTCTTTCACTTTAGTGAGGGAAATGGGTGCAGCTAAATCATAAAATCATGGAATGGTTTGGGTTGAAAGGGAGCTTAAAGCTCATCCAGTTCCATGGGCAGGGACACCTTCCACTATCCCAGGTTGTCCCAAGCCCTGTCCAACCTTGGCCACTTCCAGGGATCCAGGGGCAGCCACAGCTTCTCTGGGAATTTGTGCCAGTGGGAGACAAGGATTCCTTCCCAAAATCTAATTTAAATGGATTTAAATTATATATTTTAACATCTTTTTAGATGATTCTTGAAGCTGGGTCTTGGAGACAAACAGCAAGTGAGATATCTCCTGAAATGTCCATGTGTTGATCCAGTCTGGGATCAGCAGGGCAGGACCCTGGTGGGAAACCAAAGGGATTCCCAGTTAAACCTGGTCCATGCTGGCCCTGGCTCTTCCCTCAGGAAATAGGCAAGCCAGGGTTTCATGTGTGTCTTGTATTTCATGTGACCAGGTTATGGTCACATCCCATTTTTATTTGCTTTCCACATCTCCTCCCAAACCTAGAAATGTCTAGGGGGAAAAGACCCCCAAAATCAAGTTTTTCTCCCTGAAACCCAAACATTTCAATATCTGCCTGGAATTCCCAAAGTGCAGCATCACACCCTGGCTGCAAAGAACTTTTTGCATCCCCCTGGGGGCTGGAGCAGAGTCAGCACTTGGAGAAGCCTGCAGGAGGGGGGTTATTCCCGGGGCTGAAGGAGCAGTCAGAGGGGACAGAGGGGACAGGAAAACAACATTCAGCTGTGGCATTTGCTGCTTGCGTGCAGCCGCAGGCAGGAACTGCTTCCTCTGTTTCCAGGCTGTTAGGGAAAGGGGAGCTCCACGGAGCTGCTAAATTGGAATGAAGTGAAAAAAAAATTGCTGCGAACAACAGAATGTTTGGCTATTTTTTCTTTTCTTTTCTTTTTTTTTTCTTTTTTTTTTTTAAGACAAAAACACAAAACCTTGGAGTGATTTACATGGGAAAGGAGAGGCGGAAACAATTTTAGAGGCTGTTTTCCAAAATTGAAGAATAACAGAAGATACAATGGATAAAGCAAATGGCCCAAATTTCCTGCTCTTTTAAGCCACTGAATAGATACTGAAAACAAGGGTGCCCTGTTTTTCTCCTTATGGGGCTGCCAGAGAGGGATTTTTCCTCCAGAAAAATTCCTCCAGATTTACCTCCAGTACCTTATTTTAGTTCTGGAGGTAGGAGAAAGGTGGGTGCCGCAGGATCATGGATGCTCAGAGGAGCAGGACATTTGGGAATTCCAGAGGTGGGGAACAGCAGCACGGGCCAGAAGAGTAATTTTGAATAATTTCTGGCAAATAAAGCTGCAGGCATGAATCATGAAGAGGGGTCTGAGTCTTCCTTTTGGATTTTTAAAAATTATTTCTCATTTGATTTCTCCTTTGCCTGAGGCTTTTCTCCTCCAGAGCCAAGCACTTTTCCCTCCTGACCCTTGCCCCTCACCCACTGGAAGAGGACACAGGTTTGGCTTTAACCAAACCCGAGCTGTAAACTTTTATTTCTCTTTGCAAAAGCCTTCGATGTTTCCAGAGAATATTCTTATTTTGCTTTGGAAAAAAAAGCCTTGAATGAGATCCCTGCAAAGCTCTTGTCTTCCTCTGCTTAGCCAAGATCCAGGAGCTCCAGCCCTTTTCTGGGACACCACAAAGGATGCTTAATCTCTTGTCAGTGGGATAAAAATCCAGGGAAACTTCCAGTAAAGCCTCTTGGCTGTGTCCCTTTTCCACCCCACATGCACAAAGTCATGGTGCAGTAAAGGGATTTTGGTAAAGTGGACGAAAACCACTTTTATTGGTGGCTTTGCAATCAAATGTTTTGAGTTTAGCTGGGGTGGAAAAGACTGAGGTTCAAGGGCATGGTGAAAACCAGGAGTTACGTGGTGAGCTTCCACTCTGGAGACCTGGAGAAGTTTTCTGCAGCCTCTCCAAACTGGTGCATGGACATCACTGGAAAATCTGCCCTGGATTTTGGACCTGGCTAAGAGGTTTCCATCAACTGTTGTGGGGAAATATTTCCTCTGAGCAGATATTTTCTGCTTGCAAAGAAATTTTTTTTTTTTTGGAAACCCGAGGAACATCTTGGAAACTGCTGGCCAGTGACTTCCATGGGTGCATCTTCCCATGACTGTGTCTGCTGGGTCCTGCAGTGTCCTGTGAAACAAGGATCCTCCAGGTTCCTTTAGGCTCTATCCCTGTTTTTTTTCTGCCACCTCTCCAACATATCTTCCTCCTCAAAATCTGGGAACTCCACCAGGCAGTTGCACCCAATTAATCAATAAATAAAAGTAACCACAGACAGCAAACTGAGCTGTTAATTGCACTCAAAATCTTGTTTTTCACTGCTGGGTTAAGTGATCACCCCTCCCCAAACCCTGCTGTTCCACGGGCTCCCGGCTTGGACAGAACACACATGAAAAAATGCAAAGCCACAATTCCAAAATCCCTTTCTTGGGTTGTTTCCCATGTTAACCGGAGCCCAATGAACCACGTCGTGTATTTATGGCCTCTGTGAGCAAATTGTCATTCAAAGGCCACTTGGAGCCTTCAAACCCCAGTGAATTATTGTGTATGTGATACACACCTCTTCCTCAGCAGCACATTCAGATGTCAGGGCCCTGAGGAGCACTTTCCTCCCACAGGCTCATTCAGGCCTCAGAGGAAAAGGGATGCAAACCACTCTGGTATTTTTAACTGATTCTTTCCCACTGGTGGGGGCAGACTCAGGAGTTTTGCTGAGCCATCACCCCTGTAGGTCATCTGGTCTGTGACTGCACATGAATTGAAGGAAGGTCGTGGATGCTGAGCCTCTGGAAAGACACGGGGAAGTTATTTGATGGTGTAAAGTCAGTGGGAACTCCCCAGTCCCTGCACAGAATCGTGGAAAGATTTGGGCTGGAATCTCATCTTATGAAATCTTATGACCTTATGGTTTGGGTTGGAATGGACCTTAAAGATCATGTTGTTCCAAAAGTCAACTCCAAACGGGGATCAAACCTTGATCATCTCCTGGGCTTCCCCCAGGACATCCACCAACAGCAGTGGTGGTGAGGTGAAGGTAAGGTGAGGTGTGAACAAGAGCTCAGTGCTGTGGGGAAGGAGGACATTCTGTCCTGAGATAGAAATGAATCCTCCCCAGGAAATTCCCTCTGGATGAGTGAGGAGAGCAGTGGAGGCGTGAAGAAAATCTCTGGTGAGGCAGCCACCATGTTTTTGGGGTCTCAGTGCTTGCAACTCCACGTGATCCTGAAATCCACACGGCCCCACATCAGCACTGCTCACTGCTGAAGAGGGTCAGGCTGGACATCAGGAAGAATTCCTTCCCAGGAAGAGGGATCAAACATTGGAATGGATTGCTCAGGGAGGTTTGGAGTCCCCATCCCTGGAGGTGCCCAATAAATGGCTGGATGTGGCACTCAGTGCTCTGGGCTTGGTGACAAGTTGGGGATGGGTCACAGGTTGGACTTGATGATTTTGGAGCTTTCTTCCAACCTAAATGATCCTGGGATTCTTTGATTCTAAGTGAGTAGTTCTTTGATTCCTGTCTTTGTAGATGCTTTTGCCCTTGGCAGGGCTGACATGGCTTGCACTGAGAGATAATTATTGATGAGGTGTTTAGCTCTGAAGCAAATCTTCTTGCCCCGAGAAAATCCAGTCTGTATTTTACCCTGAACTTTGCAGGCTGTGTAGAAACCTGGTGTGTGGGATTGCCATCCAAACCCCCAACTCCTGATTTACCATGAGCCATTGCAGGAAGTGAACTCGGGCCTGAGAGATGGAAAAAGCCGCCTCAGATCTGGGATTTACGAGAAGCAGTGATGTCAGGGTGAATTCCTTGTGTTGTACAAGCCCCCAGGGAGGATGTCCACGACATGGGGCTGACGTGGACACACTGTCCTGAACCATGAGGGGCTAAGAGCTAATTATAGACTAATTAATGTCATTTGCAGAGCTGCACACCCAGAGAAGTCTTTGTTCCACGGGCTGCTGAGCAGATGGACACCAGTCCTGGCCCCACGCTCAGGATGCCCAGGAGTTTCATGTGTGCCAAGGACAAAGGCTGGCAGGGGATGAAAGGACTCCAGGACTCATTTACTGCACACATGACGTTGGTGAGGATGGAGGCTCCTGTCATCAGATGGAGTGGACACAATGGACACAACCCTCTGGATTACCCTTCCAGCCCTGGGTGGGATACAGGTTTTGGGAGAGAGATGCATTTACCTGTGGTGGGCTTTGAATATTCATGGGATCTTCCATGGGTGATGAACATTTTGGTCACCTGCACTGAGTTCCTGTGAGGGGTGGCTGGTAATCAGACCACCAGGATCATGCTGAGGATCTGGTGGGAAGGGGGAGGGAAAGTGAGGAGGCAGCTGGCTGAGGAAGCCCCTCTGTAAGCATTTTCCTGCCCTGGGATGACCAACGTACATCCTGAGCAGAGGGCACCGCATTGTGTGCCCTGTGCTCTGCCCATCCTGCCAGGAACAATGAGTAGGCTCTGGAAAACAAGGAAAGGCATTCTCAGGGGTGTGGGGGAGAAAAGCAGGGGGCACTGGGGGAGACGACGTGGGAGGAGCAGCCATGTGCCTTGGCTGTGTAAGGTCAGACAGTCCGGACATCCCAAATTTATCAACTGCCTTGGTCCAGGCAACTGAGGAGGCAAGCAACCAAGGCCGTGGTTTGAAATTTATCTCCAAACCACCTCTGAGGGGCTGTTTAAAGCTTTTCCCAGTGCTCTGTAAGATGCTGCTTGGCAGTGAGTGAGTGTTGGGTAGATGATGGCATCTCCTCGTTGCTCCCTGCTGGAATCCTGGAGCCTGTGGAAAATGGGGGCCAGGTAAAGAGGTGGGTGCCCAACCCCAGGGCTGAAGACAGAGGTGCAGCTGTGCCAAGCTTCTCTCCTAACTGAATCCTCCCTCCTGCCTGGCCTTTCTGCTCCTAAAATTCCCTTTTCTTCCCTTCACCTCTCTGGTTTCAAACGGTTTTGTGCTGTTGCTCTGACAGAACCTGAATTTCCCATCAGTGGAAGTTCTTTGAAGCAGGAAGGATTTTGGGGTCTTTCAGGAGCAGAGGAGGGTCCTGTGATGTTCACAGGCCATGCAGGTGAGGGCTGAGGCTTCTCATGGATTTTTTTCCAAGCAAGGAATTTTTTCCACCAGAGTGGTTTGGATTTCAAATTTTCCAGCAGCTGTGTCTGCATTTACTGCAGTTACAAACCCACACCTGGCTGCAAACTATAAATCTATAAATCCAAGGGAAGATGGGAACACAAAAAGTTTGGATTCTTCCCCAAAACCGAGTGGGGACATCATTTTACCTGTCCATGCATCCAGATGATTCCTATGGTCCCATTTTTCTGTCCCAGTTCAGCCCTGCCATGTGAAAGACGCCTGTGTCAGGATGGATGGGGTTGGAGATGGAAAAGCTGTATCCCTTTTGTCGTGGAGCATCCTGCCCTCCACATCCCAGCATCCATGGCCTCGGCAGAGAGAGCTTATCCTCTGTGCTTCAGTGATCCCTAAATCCCATCAGGTCTGACAGGGACAATTTGCAAGGATAACATCACATTTTGCTGTCATTGACAATTATTCTTTAGAGCTGGTGCCGGCATTCCCGGCTTCTGGCAATTCCCCAGCAGCCTGAAGGTTTAATGTCTTCCTTGGCTGCTTGAGGGAGGGATTGATTAATCTGGGATGGGGTTTCCATGAGGTTCTGGCTGTGTTTGCTCTGTGTGCTGCAAACCCTCCGTGTACCTGGGAGTTTTTATTTAGGGCTTCTTTTTCCCCTTAAAATCCGAGCTGGTCCAGGCAGCAAAAGGAACTGGGGACTCATTTTCATGCGCAGATGTGAAATTCAGCTGAGGGCTGCAAGCTCAGCTTTTCCATGTGGATCTCCTGAGCTTGGAGAGGATGATGCTACAAACCATGAATGTGGTTGTGTATGGGAATCACAGAATCATGGAATGGTTTGGGTTGGAAGGGACCTTAAAGCTCACCCAGTTCCATGGGCTGGGACACCTCCCACTATCCCAGGGTGTTCCAAGTCTCATCCAACCTGGCCTTGGATGCTTACAGGGATGGGGCAAACACAGCTTCTCTGGGCAAGTTACTATTAATTGACATCAGGATTGCTCCCAACCTGCCCAGCACAAGATCTGTGTGAGCCTGGACTCTGCTGGGAGTCAGGGCCTGCTTAGCAGGATGTTTTCCAGACTTGGTTAAAGTGATTTCCAAATGCACAGGCTGTTTCTGCTGGAAAAAAACAGCCTTTGCTGGAGCACAGGGCTGATGATTTGAAATCAATTTGCCATGGATGGGTTTAAAGCTGACATTGGCTTCGTTTCCAGGCATCTGCACATTGCTATCATTTGTTAACGGTGTCACATACATTGCTTTCCCCCTTCCTTGCAGCAGCTCCTCTGAATTACAAGAACTCCTTTAATTTCTGAGCAATCCCCTCTCTCCCAGGCCCTGCCACCTTGAAGAGCAGCAGGAGCACCTCCCCAGTGCAATTTCCTCTTCCCTCTTAACCTTGACCTGGAATATGCTGAAAGTTGTTACTGGGAACTACCTTGATCAGAAATGACGTTAGAAAAACTTGCACAACCAGATGCAGCAAAGCCCCACCAAAATAAAAATTCCCAGAGCCAACAATTTGGAGTTAGGGACCTGCTCTGCCTTGGGATATGGGGCTGGCTGCTTCAAGGTAGCAGCGATTAAGTTTTGTTTGCTTTCTTTCAGAGGGGCTGTGCTTTGTAAAAGGAGGAGAAGCCTTGCCCAGAGCTCTCAGGTCCTTCAGGGACTGGGGCTTGTGGTTTTCAGCTCAATCCTAAAACTCTGCTGAGGTGGAACGAGGCCCCAACGGTTTGGCTTTGTGGATTGAGGCTTGAAAGGAACCTGAATACGAGGCTGAGCACCAGTTCTTGTGCAGAACAGGATCTGGATACCATGATTTGACAAAATCTGTTAAATGTAGAATCTCTATTGTCTCTGGGAATTCTTTGCTGAAGCCTTTTCCAGGCTGGGTAGCAAACCCACAGATATATTCCTGGCAGATCCTTGACCCAGAAGGTTGTCATGAACATCTGATGATCTGAATCCTTCTCCTCTTCAGCCAAGGGTCATTTGTGTATATTGAATTATCTAAGAGTTAATTTTAGAAAGACCGGAGCCTGGAAATTGAAACAGCTTTAATGGGCTCTGCATGAAGCTTTTATTTACTGCAAGCTCGAGCAGAGAATTCAAGATCCAAAGTTGTTCCTCCTGCAGGCAGTGGAAACAATCTCTTTATTGCAGTGAGACTCCAACCCTTAACTTGTGTCCAACCTGAACTCCTCCAGTCTGCACGCGCTGGCAGGGAACGAGCTGCTCTCAATTTCTGCTCTTGGAGCCCTGGAATTCTTTTTGATCCTGGAGATAAGGAAAAAGGCTTCTAAGCAGATGCGTCATGCCTGCTTAATTTTCCATTAGAAGCAGAGAGGAGATTTAACTCTCTCCTATCAGAGTGTGTGTGTGGAAAAGCTTGGCTTTCCTGGTGCCAAAATCCATCCTGTTAGTGGAGATACTGGGGAGACCTTGGAGTATCCATCCCTGGAAACATCATTAGTCGTGGAAAAGCCATTCATTAGTAACAGGCAATATGTCCTTCTCTCCCCTCCTCTGAAAATAGGCAGTGCTATCTAAATAAGCTGTTTCCTGAGGAGTTACTCAAAGTTACTGCTGGAGCTCCAGGCCAACTCTCCTCCCTCAGGAGCCGGACAGAAACAAAGCTTTTGGAGAGGGAAAAGCTGCCCTTTAGTCCAGCAGTCAGTGCCATTCCTCTGAGGTTCCTCCTTTCTCCTCAGCCTCCTCAGCATGCTCCCTGTTTGTTTTTTCACCTCCTGTCATTTGCCAAAACATTTCCATGTCTACACACGAGCTGCAGGCACTGGAGCCCTCTGTGCTCTGGGTTTGTCCATCCTCGTCTTCCATAAAACCACTGACTTCCCCAGGCAAGACATCATGAGCAGGCACCTTCTCAAAAGCTTTGTTCTGGGAGCATCCTGGAACCAAGAGCCTGATACTGGAGAGGGAAAACCGGGAACAGCATCTCCAAATGCCTGAGAGGCAGCAGTGCTGTGGAGAAATCTTTCCCACTTTGCCTCCTGACAAAGAGGGAGAAGTTTGTGGAATTTCCTCCAGTGGGCTGGTGGAAACCTGCTCTGGTGGGGCTGGAGGGTGCAGTTGGAGGAAGGAGAGTCTCGATTCCACCTTCTCCATTAGAAGCACTCCCTTGCCCACCGCAGTCGCCTTTGGGAGGTGTTTGGGACAACATGTCAAAGCAGGAAGGACTCTCAGAGGAGAGGGCAGCTGTGGGGACACGGATGGATGTCCCTGTGCTGCCTTTCAGGCCAGCCCCACACGAAGCTTTTAATTTTTTAGACTTATGAATTATCTCTGTTAAAAAAAAAAACAACAAAACAGTTATGGTGGTCTCTGCATGGTCCATTCCAACGGGAGTGAGTTGTTCTGGCTTTCCCGGAATCTGATCTCAGCACCCCCATCCTCCACTTGCTGTCACATCTCCAGCCTTGTTCCACTGGGAGATTTGGGCTGTCACAGTGACATTCCCTGCTTTGGCTGGGTGACATTTCTGACATGGTCAGATTTTCCAGGAATACAGAAAAAATCCAGCGTTACTGACTTCTCACCAGAGAAATTATGGGAAATAATTGTGCTTGGAACAAATGCACGGTGTGCAGCACCTCTCCCACATTTACCAGGAGGTGTCCAACAGATCCAAGATCCAAATCCAAGCCGAAGAGGAATAAAATGTATTAGGCCCACCCTTGGAGCACCAAGCGAAGAGGATTTAGTGTGTATAATAAACTGCCTGCGGATCATTTATCACAGCTCCGCTCTGATTGCCTGGGGGTGATGATGGACACCAGAAGTTGGAAAAACCTAACGACGTGTGGGGAACGGAGCGCAGGTGTCCGTGCGGGAAGCGGCAGGAAATCAACCTGACAGCCTTAGGAAAGCGCCTGGAGCTGGAATCCACGCAGACCCCCGGCCTGTCCCCCGCCTCCCTCTCCCCCACTTTCCCGGCGGGAGGGCTCTGCTGAAAGGCTTCTTTCTTCCTTCCCTGCGTGGATGATCCCACCTCTTCAGACAGCCTCTGTTTTCCTTTGGAGAAGGGAACAGCTGGGGCAGATCTCTGCTGCTCCGAGCAGCGCCGGCGGCAGCTGACCCCCTCGCCCACCCTGCACCTTGCTCCTGGGTGGGAGACAGTGGGAAAGCTTGTGAGAAACCTGGCATTCCTCCCCAAATCTCCAGCACCTTGGGATCACACACATTCCCGAGGGAGGAGATTCCAGCAGAGCCCCCTTTCCGTGGCTCCTCGGGCCATCCCTGAACATCTCCGTTATTGGAGAGCCCCTGACCTCCCCTGACAGGTTTCCCCATTGTCTGCCTGACCTCACCATTATAAAGCGTTTCCTACTATTTAGCCTGATGTTTTTCTTTCTTAATTTTAGGCCATTAGTGCTTGTTCTTCCCAAATTTACTACTGAAAATGACTCTGCCTCCTCCCTTCCTCTGGCTTGACGGATGGCTACGGAGTGACCCTCCAGGATTTATATCCCCAGTGGCGAGCAGGACTCCTCTCCTCTCTTAATCCCCTCAAGGCCATAGAAAAATAAAGTTGTTGTCTTTAAATCTGAATCTGTTACAAGCTCTGCCTCAAAGCAGTGACGTTCCCCACCTCACTGGAGTTCAGTTGCATTTGCTTTCACAGCTCTGTCCCAGAAAGTCCAGGAATGAACTTTCCAAGATCTTTCATTTTTCACCAGGGTTTCCCATCAGCTTTCATTTGCCTCCTCTATTTTTCCTTAATATTTTATTTTATTTTATTTTATTTTTTTATTCATATAATAGAAAGGCCATTCACCTCCCAGTCAGATGAAGGAGAAAAATTGGTCTTTCCCCTCTTTTCTTTAAACCTAAATGAATAATTCCTTCTTGTGTTTGTTTCTTGAGCAAAATAAAATTGAAAAATAGTTTCAAAGAATGAAAAATAATTTTCCAGAAAAGGAAACAGTTTGATGAGCAGGGCACTGATTTTGTTGGTTTTTTGGCTTTGTGGATTTTAACTTTGCCTGCTAAGTTTTAGAGAAACTCACAAACAATATAAAATCATCATTCAGTGTGAGAGTTAATGGAATAAATGCTCTTCTCTTCCACTGGTATGAAAGATAAAATTGACATGAACGAAAACTTCCAGGACAAAAATTTCAAAATTATGCTGAATTGCGGATAAAATTCCCTGAAAAATAATTTCTTCTGGATGCACATGGGAATTCCCACTTGAAAGTGTGGCAGTTGATATATCCTTTATTTGTGACCAAGGAAAGTTGTGACCAAGGTGGAGATGTTTGGAGATGTTATGTTTGGGGTTATCTGAACAAAAATTTTCCTGGGTCCCGCTTGGCTGCTGGGATGGGATAATTTATCTCCTGTACTTCTTCCAGGCCTGCAAGTCTGGGATAGGGACTGTGGAAAACTTGTTAATATTAAAAGGTGGGATTAAGCACATGGAAAACAAACTTGAATGTGATTTGGGGTGTTTCCTTTGGAGCCCTGCCCTCGGCGCGGCTCCCGCGAGGTGGCTGAGTGGCTGCTTCCTACACGGGCTCCCTCCTGCTCCCAGGCTTTATTTCTGGGATCTTTCAGCCATTCCCCTCCAAGGAGCATTTCCTTCCCGCTTTCCCCTGAGAGGAGAAGGAGGGGAGCAGGGAGAGGCAGCGACTCCAGAGGTGGGTTTCAAAGGGAGCTAGGAGCCTTCTTGGGAGGTTGGAAATCAGGGCGCCGGCTCCGGCCACCAAACCCAGAGCTGCTGCCAATTTGTGATGTTTTCCCTTAAAAGTCAAAGATTTAATGGAAAGAGAGGTCAGGCTTTGACCTGAGCACTGAGCAGGGTGACAGAGATGGCTCCTTCATGTCCTCTCCAGGGGTTTGTTAGTCTAAAGTTTAGTCCCCATGTCAGATGATGCATTTTCCAGGGAAGTTAATGGATTCACTTGCACCGCCACGGAGTGGTTGGCGGGGGTGGGAGGGTGACTCTTTCGTGAGAGACAAATGACTTCCTCTGGACAAGCAGCTCTGTTTTAACTTGGAAATTGATGGATGAGTCCCAAGGAAAGGCTTTGCACAGGCAAATGAACATGCAAACCTCACGTTGTCAGAGATCCAAAGAGACAACGACAAATCCCAACCGCCGGGGGAGAGCGGAACCCGGCGATGGCGGCAGGGATGGGGATCGGTCTGCAGAGGGAGACTTTGGGCCAGACAAAACCACGTCACCACCATGAAATGGGACAGGGAGCCTCCACACAAGAGTTTCAGGAGCCTCCACACAAGTAGGGCTGTGGGTTTGTCTCCAGGAGGTACCAGCTCCAGTTAAATCCAAGCCTTCCCGCGGCACACGGATCCACAGCCTTACCCTTCCGCCCCTGCCCTTGTTCCTCCCAGGCTATTGTTTGGATTTTCCTTGGGCCACCATGCTTTGCCAAATGTTTCCCTCGAGTTTTTTCTTCTGTGCTTACCTTCACCCGTGACAATTAAAAAAAAAAAAGTTTATTTTTAAATATGTAAATGTAAATACTTGGCGAGTGCTGGGCACTGTAGCTGCATCAGAGTTCCTGTTCCTTGAGGCACTTGTGTATCTCACTGCTCCATCTGGAACCCCAAATCCTGACTCCAGATCCCACTGCTCTGGGTGTGGAGGGAAAAGATGGAGCAAAGAGCTACAAATAAAGCCCCAAATGTCCCCTATGGGGGAATGCAAAGGTGAAACGTGACTTTAACCTCCTCTCTTCCCTAATTTTTACCATCACAGTGAGCCACAAATTTTAAAAGCAATTCAGAACCACAGATAAAAATACAGAGAAAAATAAATTTAATTTTAGGCAACTGGTTTTCCTCCTGTCCTGAGAAATCATTGCACACAAGACAAGAAATAAGCAGATTGATTTCTGAATATTTCCTTTCCTGCAGAGTTGCTAAGTGGGAATGACCTAGAGAGCTGCTGGAGTATGACCTTGGGGGAAAACATCCTGGAGAGAAGAAGATGTAGAGATGATGATCTGGAAGAGAGATTGTTGCCACCAGAATTTGTGACTCCCATCCAGTTGAGACTGGAGAAACAGCACTGAAACAAGGGATTTGCTCCATCCTGGATAATTGTGTTGCTTGTATAAAGCTCCATTTGCATTGAAGGGCAAATTCTTAACTTGGGATGTTGTGCAATGTCACAGAGAGAGCAGGAGGAGCCTGTGCCCAATGGGAATGAGCACTTTCCATCTTCATGGGCATGGAGCACACTGCCAAGGACAATCCCTGCACATGGATCCCTCAGTCCCTGCATCCCCCATCTCCTCCCCAGCCCCTGATAAAACCTGGGGTGTTTATAGAGCTCAGTACAGCTTTTCCCACCGTGGCTGGGTGATCCATGAAGATGGAACCCGCCTGGCTGGCCATTCTTGCATACTGGGAAACTCCACAGCTCAGGCCCTGTTGTCAGTGAGGAAGTTCCTTATTATTCCACTGCCAAGGATCCAGTTATCCAACCTATTTATACCAAGGTTTTGATTTATACCTTCATTCACAGAGGGGAATAAAGAAATATGTCACCTTTTGTGACCAAACTGAACCTCATTTAATTTTTTAATTGAAGCCTCTCACCAACCTGCTTCACGCACAGAAATGTCCCTTCAATCCCCAAATAAATTCCTGATATTATTGATTGCAGCCAGGATGGCTGAGACTGGAAATTATTTTCTTGTGCAACCGTTCAGTCTTTGCAAGGGAAAGGCAAAAGGCAGTGCTGGAGCTGCAGACTTGATTTATAGATATTAAACATTTTATAGCAATTTTTTATCGCTTTCATTCCTCTCTGTTCCTCCTTCAGATGTTGGAATAAGAAGGGTGGAGAGGGATGGGGAGACAGAAGACTTTAAACTGTCATAGCTCTGGGAGAGTGATGGATCTTTGTGGCCTTGGGCAAACCCAATTTTTGGAAAGCTTTGCCTGTGCTCTCTTTTAAAAGGAGGGCAGCACCTTATCTCCCTCCTGCCAATCTGCCGGCTGTGCATCCCCGCTCGGAGTGGGAAGCCCTGAGCACCCCTGTTGGGCGTTATCTGCACTCCAGGGATGGCAGACCCAGCTGGATCCCCATGGAAACCCTCCCGGCGCCCTGCCAGGACCACCCTGGGCTCTGGCCACCCCAAACCCACCTCCCCAAAAAATGCCGAGCATCCCTCCAGCAACACCCCCCTCCCCAGAGCCACCTGCGGCTCAGCCAGACTTCTCTCAAACACATTTCTCTTTAAAAGCCCAGATTAGCCTAAAATTCTGTTGGAGATAAAACCCGGCCCCTTATCAGCAAGCGCATCCAGCCCCCACGCACTCTCGGCGCTCCGCAGGCTCCGGCCGTGGCCAGTCACTCCCGGAGCGGGGCTGTTTTCCCAGCAGAGCACCGAATCCATCATTCCTGGACTTTCCTGGAGCAGGGCGATAAATCCCGCCCAGCCGGCGTAGGTGAGACCCGAGTTCTTCTCCACCACGAGCTCCCTGGGGAATGCACGTCCAACGCAGCCTCCTTTTCCAGGCATTGCTCCTCTTTCTCAAGGGATTCCTCATCTTTCTGACCATCATTCGATTTTTTTCACAGCAGTTTTTCTCTTTCTCAAGGCATTCCTGCTCTTCCTGGCCATCATTTAATCTTTTCTTCCCCCTTTTCCCCCTTTTTCGTTTCATTATGCTTCCAAGTGCTTCTCTCCCATCTCCTGTTAAGCTGGGCAAACAGTAGAGGGGATGGAGCTGAATCTCACATGGATGGCAGATGAAAATATTCCATGGGATTTAGATACAGAGCTATTAAAGAAAGGAATTAATTACAAAAATTAAAGGAATGGATTAATAACTTTAAAAAGGCATTATTCAAAATGCTTTGGCTAATGGGAGAAGCTGGAGTGGCAATCAGGAAAGAGTGATGGCTTTGGCTTGGAAAAGTCAAATTCACTTTGATCTGGTTGAAAGAGAAATATATTTAAAACCGAGGCTGTTTTTAAAAATCTTACAATGGTGAAACCGAGCCTGGTCTGGCATATAAATATTAAACATAAAAAATAAGAGATGTGCATTTTGTGGCTGGGGAAAGGGATTTGTGGCATGGGAATGTTTTTAGGGACTCTCTTATAGTGGAATAGGAAAAGGGGCAGAGCTTTTGAAGCATTGAGCATGGCTGGGAAATGTGGGTGTCCCCAAAACTCTGGATACCTCCAAGGCCTAAAAAGCAGAGAAAATCTTGCGTACATGGGGTTTAAATACAAAATCTTGCCCGGGTGGTCATTTCTAGCTGCTCACATGCCCCCCTGATTCCACATCTTTATCAATAAACACCCGTGTGAGATACCAGCCCCAGCTGAGCTCTGGCAGGGTTATCAGAGGACAGACAGTAGTTCCTCCAGCCAGAACAGCCAAGGTCTCAGGGTTAAAAGCCAAGGGTCAGCACAGCCACTGCCCTGTGTGGCATGGATTAAATCAAAAATTATCTGCGAGTGGCATTGCTGCAAAGCAGCCCGGAGCATCCATCTGGGGGCTCAGCTCTGGGCATAAATCACCTCCCCTGGGCTGGGGTTGGGCATTCAGGGCTGCCTTGGCTCTTCCAGCTCTGCCCCTCGGTGTTGGTGGTGTAAATCCAGAGTAAAAAATCCAAGTGAGGTGCATTGAGTTAGGGGAAAGTGGATTTTTTTTCCAGATGAGGTTTTTTATGGCTGTTGCTGGCTGCAGCTGGAAGTTTGGCTTGAAATCCGCTGAAAAATTTTGCTCAGCTCCATGAAAATCAATTTCAGCCTCTGCCATGGCCAGTGTTTGGCTGATCATTCCCAAATTCACAGCTTTTCCCTTTCAATCAATACATTAATCATGGAAGAGGGAGAAGAAAGAACTAAAGAGCCATAGATTAATTTAGGTTGGCAAAGACCTCTGGGGTTGCCAAAATCCCAGCACTGCCAAATCCACCCATGAACCGTGACCCTCAAAGGAAGCATCACCTACCAGGGGATAATCCTGAATTTCATTTAAATTATTTCTCCAGATTTATTTATTTAAAAAAAATTATGGATAGCACCACACTCCTCAGAACACTTTTGACTCCAAAATTCCACTTGTTCACGGCTGTTATAATGATGAAATTACAGCTGAGAATGGATTTTATTTAACTTCTGTCTGAATTCCTGGCACTGGAGGATCCAGCTCAAGAAAAATTCATCAGCTGTCACATAATTTTGTTCTGCGCCTCCAAGAAGCAAGCTGGGCTTAAATTTGTTTCCAGTTAACTGCAATGAGCAGGAATAAAAGTCCAAGCAGCTGGAATCGTGTCCGTGGGATGCAAGGAAACATTTCAAAGCTATTCCCCAAAAATTCCAGCTGGTGGCAGCAGCAATTTCTTTTCCACCAAAAGTTAAACAGAAAACTAAAAGGAGAGGGAGGAAAAAAAAAATCCCTAGAAAGGATAAGTACAAGCAACATTGTGGAAATCTCAGGTGTGCTGCCCGAAAATGAGATTGAAAATGACATTAAAATGTTTATTGCTTCCTTAAAATGGGGGAAAATATCCCATCCCTGCTGGATTTAAAGCAACAGGAGAGAGAGCTGATGACAGAGAGCCCTGGGATGGATGTGTCTGGGAAAGAGGTGTGCTGAAAGGGCCCTTGAAAGCTTCCTCGGGGCTATCAGGTGCCAGCAGGGATGAAATGACCCCTGAGGCAAGCAGATTTCCACAGGAGCTCCCATCTTCCCTCTCTGAGACAAGCAGGACCTGGGGTTTTTAGGATAGATGTGACAGAGAGAAATGCAAGCCCGTGCTTGGATTCCCAGGTTCACAAAGGGCAGCGGCCACAGGATGTGATTTGGAAACAAAAATTCCTCCCCAGGAGGATGAGGCAGCCCTGGGACAGATCCCTGGCATGTCCAGAAAGCCACGTGGATGTGACATCTTGAAGGGGACATTTTGGCTTTGATCCACACCCCCCCAGATGTTCATTCCAAGCAAAACCTCTGCATTTATAGCCCCTTCAAATCCACCCTCAAATCTTCCCTTTTTCCCTCTGTCTCACCTGTAGCATCTCATCCTTCTTGGATCTCCATTTCCATAAATTCCAGCACTTCCACGACCGAGTCTTTTCCTCATCCTCCAGCTACACCTCCAGCTCTAAATAACACCCTGGCATGTTTTCCTAGGCAGCCAGGAAGTCTGGGAAGGACTTACTCCTGGTGGTTTTCCTCTAATCTTTGCATCCCTTTGGGAATATCTCTGTGGAAAAGAAACTCTGCTTTCCCATTGGCACCGTTTCACTCCCAGAGGAGGTTGGAGGGAATTTTGGAGCTCTCCAAACATGCAGGCACAATCACGGCTTCTGTGATTGAGTCGTTTCTCTCTAAATAAGTAAATTAACTCTAATACCCTTATTTGCTATCAACCTTATAAAACGTAATAAAAGCCAGATGTCTCTTCCTTAACCTGATGTGCCATAGATGGATTATTTTTTCCAGACTTTAGGAAAGTGATTTTGCTCTCTCTCTCTCTCTGTGTTCCTTCTGGTGAATTCACCGCAGGATCTGATGGGAAGAAATTTGGAAATGGATAAAAGATAGAAAATATGGTTTTTTTTACGGATTCAGGTCCAACCTTCCAGGTGTGGTTGGCTTCAAGCCTGGAATGGTCACTCTGAACTCAAGGAGATGGCAAATTACTGAGTGATTTCAGCTCAGAAGGGTACAAAAGATGCCAAATAAGAGTTCCCACACCAAGAACCTCCTAAACAGCCTGGTTGCATCAGAAAAGTCATCCAGGACTAGGGTCACGTAGAGGATCTGGTGTCTGGTGCTCTTGGGTGGATTTCAGTGATAGTTTGGTTTGACAAGACAGGAACCAAACACAGGAAAAAAATTGCCATTCTGTCACTTTCTGTGATTTCCTTTTATTTTAGGTGTGTTCAGTTGAATCACAAGACACTTGCTGAGATGAAGTTGAACTAAAGACCATGCTGTGCTTTGTTTTTAGTCCCTTGGTGCTCAAATGCAGCTGCCAATTTCCCTTCAACTCCCTGCAAACAAGCATGGGATCGCTGTTCCACACCAAACTGCTCAAATCCTGAAACCTATACCTGGTTACCTCACAGGCCCACCATAATTAACCACAGGGAAAGCCTGGAAAAGCTGTAATCATGCTTAAAACCGTGCCTTGGGATCGAGTTTCCTGCACCAAGGCTGCTGCTGGCAGGACGGGAGGGACGGGCAGGCACAGGGGATGACAAAGCCACATCCATGGATCTCTCCTGGCTCATCAGGGGCTGTGGTGGTGGAGGATTCCCTGACGTCATCGCCGTGTCCGTGGGGATTTGGGAACAAAAATTGCCTAGGAAGGATAACTACAAGCAACATTGTGGAAATCTCAGGTGTGCTGGCTGAAAATGTGATTATAAATGTTTATTGCTTCCTTAAAATGGGAAAAAAATCCCACCCCTGCTGGATTTGAAGGAACAGCAGAGAGAGCTGGCATGGTGCTGGCATGGGGATGGGCTCAGGTTGCAGGGACAGCTCAGCAATGATGTCGGGTATGGGAGAGGGTGGAGAGGAATGGGAGGAGCTGGAACATTTCCCATTTATTTCATTGACTTTCCTTCAAACCAGCTGAGAAACGAAAGGACCGTGTTCTGTTGATCCCACATTCTGCACCCCCTCCGAGCTGCAGGACTTGTTCATGGAGTCGTTTTAGCTCCCAATTAAAGTAAATATTGTTTTTACACAAACAGTTTTTCCCCCAGCTGGGCTGATAATGTGATCATGGTGTTTGTGTGACGTTTCTGAAGAAGCAATTTGGGGTTTCATGCTGACAGTCAGATTGTTTCCTCATCCAAAATCCTGATTTTGGATTTTGGATGAAGGACTTGATCACAGAGCTGTTCTGAGCTCAAGGAATCTTCATTCAGGCACTTGTCTCCAAGAACTCACCCACAGACTGCTCCTGCTTTGGGGTCAGTCTCCTCGGCTGGATCTCCTACGTAATATTCCAGTTCATTCTCCAAATGAAACAGAACAAAGCCACCGTGGGTCAGAACTGTCATTTTTCCAGGGATTATTTAGCGTGTATGTCCTTGGAATACAGGGAAATCACTCCTTCATGTGGCCAATTTTAGCAAAGTTGAGATGGCAGAAGGTCCCACTGAACCAAACTGGTTTTGTCTTAATTTAATGTGATAAAATCAAACAGCAAGGTGACCTGGAAAGCATTTGAAGAACCATTCCCAGCTTTGCTCAGCCAACACTCTAAGACAACCCAAATTTCAGACCCACAACAAATTTTAGGACATAAATTCCATTCCTCCTCCATCCTTTTGCTCCAGGAGCACACCCCCAGGCTGCTGGTTGAGTTTCACCCTCAGATTTGTACGAATCACGTCAGGTTTGTGAGTGTGTCAGATGCCATTAGGGTAAGACCCTTTGCCCATCTGATTTTCCTGCTGATTTCCCTCATTCCAAACATGGAATGCCTCTCCAGCAAGGCAACATTTGAAATTGGGTTTTGGGATGTTCCTTTTCTTTGAGAGCAGGAGAGTGAAAGGAGAGAGGAGCTGGGATATCCTGGACATTTTTCCAGTCTTTGGCTCCTACCTTGAAACAGAGAAGGGAAATGTAGGAACAAACTGGATTTGTGGTCTTGGGGTTTAGCAAACACTTTATGCAGATTATTGTTCCCCAAGTGGGGAACATGGGCTGGAGTTCATTCCCAGCAAATTTCCTTGCAATCCCAGAGTCTGTCCATCCTTTGTCCAGCTGATTTCCCTAATTCCAGATGTGGAATGCCTCTCCAGCAAGCCAACCTTTGAAATCAGCGAAAAAGCCAGGGAAAAACCTCTGCACTGAAATTAGAGGTATCTCCGTGGGATTACAGAGGAATTAAAGGCTCAATCTGGTGAGGAAAAGGGAGACACCAAAAGCCTGCCGAGCAAAATCGTGCTGGATGTCGAAGCAATTTGTCCCAAAATCCTGGCACGAGGATGCTCCAGCGGAGAATTAGCGGGAACGGGTTGCTTGAAGCTGTGACCCCTTCCCTCCCTTGAACCACGGGAGGCTCCTGCCGTGCCCGTGGCTTTTAAACACAACATTTCAAACACAACATTTGTGATGCCCCAGCCCTGGAGCGCGGGGGGATCCCGGGATGGGCAGCCCCGAGCACGGCGCGCTGCCGGCATCTGGTTCTCATGTTCAATCTCAGCTCTTCCACTCGGGCTCGGGTGACAACGGAACAATGCTCGCCCTGCAGACTGACTAATTAGGCTGCATCTGGAGCTAATTAAGCGTGGAGTCGCGGAGAGGGGAGCACTCCCCTTATCAAACCAGCAGCAGGGGCGAGACAGGAGGAAAAATCGCTGCTGATAGGGATTGGTTTTGCCATGGAAGCAATTTAAAGGAGGCAATGGAAATCAGAGTTTTATCCCACGGAAAAAGGGGAGTGGGATTGGTCCCAGGATGATGAACCTGGGCCAGTTTTTGTGTTTTATGGAGAGGGGGAAAGGTGGGAGCTGGAGATATTTCAAATAATTAATTAAGATTGGCTTTGAACTCTTGCTTCTGTGCGTAATGTATGGACATGGAGATGCCTCCTCAGCATTAATATAATTCAATATTTTAGTTTCTGATACTCCATGGCATTTGTAATTAAATAAACTGACCTTTGATAGGTGAAATACACTCTGATCTCTCTTTTTTTTTTCATGCTATTAAAATGAATTTCTATTGTTAGATATTCTAATCTTAGTTTTGTTTGGTCAAAACTGGGAGAAATATGGTTTCCATCGCTTTATCAGCCACTAATTAGGATGAGGCTGCACATTTTTTAATAGCTGGACAGTTTTATTTTTCCAGTGAATGAATTCTTGTGGAGCTCCAGAAAATCCAGAGTACCGGGAGTCACAGGAGTTTAAACATGAAGTAGCAGAGTTTATTTTTGATGCCTCTATTTTTCATCGTAACACTTGCAGTGCCAATAAACGGAGAGAAATCCTCCAAACTCCACAGATAAATTTGTCATGGCTTGCTTCAGAACAGTAAATTATTTTTAGATGCATTTTAATTCCTCTTTTCTGACCTGGAAACATTTTATTTCCAGGATGGAAATGATTTAGCTGCAGGTTCTCATCAAAAAGAGGTTTTTTGATTGATTTTTTTCCCCTCTTTTTGCTGTTTTTTTGTCTAGGAGCCATCCCCAAGAACTGCCTGGGATCATACAGCTTCACACGTGCATCCCTCCAACGCTGGAATTCCCACAGCCCTGGTGTTCCTTAGGGCTTGTTGCTCCTTCCCAAGCTGCTCCATTTAAATCCATTTTGCTGAGATGAGATCTGGGTTTCTGCCAAAGCTTTTTCAGGATTTAGAGCTCTTTGTGCCTCCTCCAAATTATCCTCTCCACGCTGGGAGTGTCCAGCTCTGAACATTCTGCCTATCATGCAGAGGGAAAAGCCCTAAAAGCCAGAGAAATCCCCCAAAACTGGTGATTTTTTTTCTCTTATGTTTTAGCATATTGTACATCAAACTTATTAACATTTGGGGTTTTGATCCCACTGGTGGCATCAAGCTCCAGAAGTCCTCTGCTCCCAGTCCACCTCTGATCCCAACACCGGCATTGATTTCCATGTGTTTTCTTCCTTTTGTCCTTCCCTTGTCCCTTCCTTCCCCTGTCCCTCCTTCATGGAATCATGGAATTGTTGAGGTTGGAAAATCCCTCCAACATTATTGAGTCCAACCCTTACCCTGGTAGTTCCAAGGCCACCATGGAACCTTTCCCATGGGATTTTGGAGCAGTTTAAAGTCCAGCTCCAGCCTGCGATGAGGAGGGGAGAAAATACTCTCAGAGATGCTTTGAATCCATGTAAAACAAGCTAATCTTTCCCGAATTTTGAGATTTTCAAGATGTTCCTTTTCTTTGAGAGCAGGGGAGTGAAAGGAGAGAGGACCTGAGATATCCTGGACATTTTTCCAGTCTTTGGCTCCTACCTTGAAACAGAGAAGGGAAATGTAGGAACAAACTGGATTTGTGGTCTTGGGGTTTAGCAAGCACTTCATGCAGATTATTGTTCCCCAAGTGGGGAACATGGGCTGGAGTTCATTCCCAGCAAATTTCCCTGCAATCCCAGAGTCTGTCAATCTTCAGATTTCAGGATTCTGGTGCAATTTGCCACATTAAACTCTGGATTTTCCTGAGCACAGACCTCAAGGATCAGACAGTTCCATTTCTAGGCGAACGTGTGTGTGTGTGGGAGTGAAAGGTCACCTCAGGCTTATCTCTAAATAAACCCAGGAAACTCCAAATCAGCTCTTTTTTTTTTTTTTTTTTAATTTTTTTTTAATCCCATGCAGGCTGGCAATGGGCAGAGCAGCCTGGACAGCTTTTTTTTAATATCCAAATATTCCCCACTGGAGCATGACCTCAAATATTAGCTTTCCACCTAGCAAGACTAGACAGGAGCAGGGCAAAGGCACGTCTGTTCCTTAGCCCTGATGCAGGAAAAACTATTTAGATCTGCTTTTTTTTTTTAATTATTATTTTTTTCAGCCCCTCCTGGGCATGTTTACTTTCTTTGGGGATCATGAATGGCGGCTTCAGAAGCCCCCTCATTGTGATTTTCCCCGAGTCCCTCCAAATATCCCTTTCTATCCGTGCTCTTTCAAAAAGAGCCTTTTTTTTTTTTTCCCCTCCCTCCCTCCCCCGTGTTCCTGCGTGTTGTGATTTCACTGAGGCTTCCAATGGTCTTCAACAGTTCATTTATGCTGGGAGCCTTCTATAAACTGTACAGCCATGGTCTCCTCACACGGCCACCCACCGACCCAGCCTGTCTAAACAGCATCTGTCTCCATCCCAGACACATCCAGCCAGCTCGAAATGGATTGAATCCAGCTTTTTACCCCCCTTTTTTTTCCCCCTTTGTGCCCTCCTGCAAAGCCAGGGTGGGAGTCAAGAAGGGGGCACCGGGGTGGGCCGGGGTTGGGGTGCTCCTGGTGCACCCCTGGGTTTGTTTGGGGAGCCCTGCAGGAGCTCCATCCCTCAAGTCCCACCAAATCTCCCCATGGGGAGCAGATGCATTATTGGTGACGGGAGCCTATTTAACCTTAATCCCAAATGCATTATCTGGGGAGTTTGACTTGGCTTTTTGACTTAAGGTATTGGAGGTTATTACCTCTGGAATGCAGGAGTTGCTCTGAAGGATCTCTCCATTTGGGGAGAGGGCAGGGATGGATGGGTTTTTCCTTGCTCAGGCAATTTGGACACATTTTTGAAAGATTAAGTCAGATCAGCACTTGAAAGGCTCAGTTACCTCTTGAGTGTGACAGCACAAAACCCATTCCCCTTCCCAAGAGCCTTGTTCAGCTTGAAAAAAAAACTGAAAAAATTAAGAGAGGGGTTAATTTTGCTTGGCAGCTTGGAGAGATTTGTGTTTGGTAAACCACTGCTTTTCCTCCTATTTACCCTGCAACACTGTCCAAAAATATTCCAGCCTGGAGAAAGAAATTGCCCTCTGCAGTCACTGGGTTTATCCACAACAGTGTCAGCACTTTGGGTGTAGCAAAAAGCAGATTTCCAAGGGCTTGTCTGGCTCTCAGGCCTGGGGAGGTGTCACCTCTCTTATTTAGGGGAGCTGTCATTACAGGTAGAAGGTGTTTTAGGGAGAAAAGGTGATGGATCTGGGCTGTCAAGAGCTGGGCTCAAAAATAGGAATTGAATTTGTAATTGAATATGGGAAACAGTCATAAAATTCCAGGTTTAAATCTGTTGGAATGATCAGCCTGCCCTGGGTTCAACAGAGGAGGAATATTGTATTTGATGAACATGTCTCAGATTAGCTTTGATTTTCTTTAATTTTAAATTTTGAGACAAAATCAGAACTTGTAAAGCTTTGCCTTTTTCCAGGTCCCCCTGAAATCAAGCAAATGTGCTGTTTGCTTTATTTACAACCTATTTGAGCTATGAAAGTAAAAACAATACAAAAATGAAGCTGAAATGGGAGCAATTGCCTCTGAGCGAAAATACTTTTTTTTGATAAATCAGGAAAATAGCACATAAATTAAGAAAAATTTGAAAAAAAGGAAAAACAGAAAAATACTTAATGAAGGGGATGGAAGGGATAAAATATTCACTTTGGAGGGTAGGATTAGATTGGATATTAGGAGAAAATTCCTCCCTGTGAGGGTGGTGAGGCCCCAGCACAGGTTGCCCAGAGAAGCTGTGGCTGCCCCTGGATCACTGGAAGTGCCCAAGGCCAGGTTGGAAAGGTGTGGAATGAGATGAGATCCCTTCCAACCCAAGCCATTCCCTGATTCCATGATCTCTGGGACAGAAGGGTGTGCCCACAGCAAGAGCTTGGGTTTGGAGCTGTCAGCTGAGCCAATCCAGCAGCTCCCAAGAGCTGCTGATCCCTTGCACAACTACAACAGAGCCTGTTGACATTCCTGTATTTTGACATTCCCTGATTTATTTCCAATTTCAGGTGCCTGAAGAGGTGCATGTTTTGCTCTCCAGCCTTGTTTCAGCACTGAGGGGATCTGTTCTGAAGCGAGGCCTGGCTTTAGGAATAAAAGAAGGGGATGTGCTTCCCTGTGCTGACGGCACTTCATTGTTCTCGTGCCTCCTCCAAGCCCAATTCAGATTAGATTCACTATCAGTCATGATTATGGAAAAGAAGTGATAAAACGTGCCTTGGAAAAAAATCATGTTTGGACAAGAATTTGCTGACATATTGTGGAGTGATAACATGATGGTGAAAATAGCCAGATCCTGCCCGGCCTGGCGTCTGGAATCAGTAAAAGGAGGCAGCAGGAATATTGTAAGCTGACTTCTGTTCCCTTTCCAGCACAAAATCGGCACCTTTTAGGATTTTCTTTAGAAACCCACCGATAGGATTTGCATTGAAAACGTGCCATTATTCCCCAACCTTGGCTCCAGCTTGGATTGCATTGCCATCATTTCTCACCAAAGTCCTGGGGGCGTTTATGGAGGCATGAAAGGAGGAATGGGCAGTTGGGTTTGCCAATCCCAACTGGAGCACCCACAGCTGGTGCTGGAGGAATGCTGTTGTGTGTGGAGAAGGAGAGCAGGGTGACCCTAAAAATGAGAAAACTGCATGGTTTTAATCAGGATTTAACCTGTGTTAGGTCCTAGGAATTCTGATGATGGTGGTGAGAGGTGCTGCCTCACCCCCTCCACATCTTCTGACTTCGAGGGAAATGGGGTGGATAACTTTAACTTCTGAACCCAGCAGCCCATTCTGGCCAAGGCTGATAAACACAAGACCACGTTATTATCATCACAAAGTCCTACAAATCTGGAGAAAATTGGTGTCTGGGGTGAAAAATAATGCAGATGCAGAGCCTGGCTGTGGTCAGTCTCATCAGGCTGATGGCTGGACACCATGATTCCATAATTCTGGTCTCCTAAAACCTCATTTCCTCATCAAGAAAAAAACTCCTCCTTGAAGTGACTTTTTCCTTGGTTATATTTCATACACAAAGAAGGAATATCTGGAAGGACCTGGACTCTCCCATGGTAATTCCCAGGCTCTCAGCCACAATCTGATATTGAATGAGAATTTTCATTTAGAATAAGGAAAAAGGTGACGAAGGAGCGCAGAAACCAAGAGATGGTTTTAATAATGGCAGTGAATGCACAAGATGGGCTGGAGGTCTGTTTTTCACTTGCTGAAAATCTCCATTGTGTTTGGGCTGGGTGTCCCTGGATCTCTCCCTAACCCCAAAAATGATTCATCAGGTCCTCTACCCCTTCTGCCAGCTGTGATTTGTGGAGTATTGGATCTCTTCAGTAAGAAGTTTTCAATCTATTCTTTTGAGGGGTTTTGCCATAAAAGAGGAACTTTCTTTTGCTTAATTCCACCCCATCCCTCTTCATGTCATGCCTTTGTACACCTCAGCAATCACTGCCCTTCCACAGGACGCTGCTTCGCCATGCCCTGAACAACCTTTGCTTTGCAACCTCTTATTTGAGTCAAAACCAGAGATAACTGACCATTCCAAAAGAGGAGAAGAGAGGGAACAGCTCCTGAAGAGTGGGTGTGCTGTGGGTTTTCCATAAAATGCTATTTCTGTCGTTTTATGGCTGAGCATGTGTAAAATAAGATTCTTATTGCAGAAGGTGAAAATGCCATGAAACGCCTGGGATCCTCTTGCATCTGGAGGAATGTCCATGTTGCAAGAGGCCTCTGTAAATATTTATACCTGATGACTTCACAGCTGGCTATTAAGTGCCCTGCTTGTTCCTGTAATGCTGCTCGCAAATGGAGATCTGGCATTTAAAGGATGCAGCACAAGTTGTTCCCTTGGCCCTTCGCTTTTGGTCAGAGAATTTACTCAGGGCTGCTGATATCACTGGGGAAACATCCTCTCGCCCCTTCTTCCCATGTGTGCACTACCAGCAGAGATCTCCCTGGTGGAAAATGGGAGGAGAAGTGGGAAAAACACCCAAAAAAGACCCGTTTTGGGGCTCCCAAGATAACACGTGCTTAGGGGATCTCTGTGGGGTCACCTCCCCGTGGTGGGGTGTTGATGGCACCTGGTGTGGGTGTTGCAGCCCCAGCTGCTCTTCCTTTGGTTGGATGCTGGCCAAGCCACCATGGCAGTGACCTCAGAGTGGTAGTGACTCAGTTTTGCCACGGATCTGCTCCTGACAGAGCCTTTCCTGGGTGGGGGGTGGTGTTAACCCCTTGCTGGTTGGCAGTGGGGATGGTGCCAGGTGGGTTGTTACAGCTCAGGGGTGCTCAGGTGAGGAGGTGACAGCCTAAAGGTGTTCCAGTGTGGGATTGGGACTACTAGGAGAGAAAATACCCACTGGGCCAACAGGCTATTTTTTTGGGATTCATTACTCCAGGGCTGGGGCAGGGATCAAGGGAAAACTGAAACCAGCCACATCCTCATATTATCCATCCTCACTACAAATTGAATTCGACCCCAGGCATGTGAAAACACCACTTTATCATCACCACAGCCAGTGCCAGTGTCAAGGAGACCTTTGTGGCCTCCTGCTTTATGTAATTTAATAGTTCAGCTGCACCTTTGGCTGGACTAAAATCAATCCTGAGTTTGTGTTGGGCGGCCAGGAGGATTTCAGAGAGGGGACAGAAACCATTAAGAAACCAAACAAACCACAAAGTGCCTCGTTGCTGACTTTCTTCTGAAAGAAGCCACTTTCAAACTTCTCCTTTTGAAAAGTTGTCTTGTCGTTGGGCTAATTTGCAACTAATGAAAAATAAATCAGCCCCCTCAGGGCCTGCCAGGAGAATCCTGGGTTTCATTCTGCTGGAAATGAAGCAAATAAAACCAAATTAATCTTGAAGTGCTGAAATACTGGCACAGAGTCTGTTTCTGACTGGGTTTTGGTGACTGAGGAAGCAGGTGATTCTCACTTTGCAGAGCTGAGCCTGGAGAAAAACCACCCAATGCTGCTTTTTATTTATTTGACCCCTCAGAAAAGCTGCAGGCACCATTCAAAGCTGCCATATTGCCTTTGTTTGACCAGGTTGCTCCTTCAAATTATTTGGGTTAGTAATTTGGGTGATATTCTCCTCTGCCTGTGCCCAATGCCTATGGATTCCTACATCACAGCCCTATAATGAAATAATTTATAGCCCAATGACCAGTCATGAACGCCAATGGAATAATTTTTCCCAATAATGCATTCCAGGAGTCCCTCCTTTCCTCCTTCCCTGCACTTAGGCTCAGTTACCATCTGCTTTCCAGGTAATTGTTTTTCTTCCTAATTTTGATCATCCTTTGGGTGTTGACACTGCCAGAAGCCAAGCTTAAAGGGGATCCCTTGGGATGGGCTTGGGCTGTGGTTCACAACTTTGGGATTCTTGCGAATTTATCTTTAGGACCTTTCAGCTTGGAAAGGAAAAAATTATATAAAACCCCCCAGCTCGGATTTTGAACAGAAAGGATGTGCTGTGCTGGGTGTAAGTAGAATATTTACAGTTCTAAGGCAGGATGATAGATGCCCTTTACAAATAATAAATAAAGGTTGAGTGTTGGGAAGAAGATTCATAGGGATAAAACTAAAAATGGAATAGTCCTTTTTGAGGAAAATGAAGCTGGGACACAAACCCAAAATAAATTTACTGTTTACTGAAACACTGTGGAGTGGTTTAGATATTGTTACAAAATCATTTTTACCATCTGTGCTGCAGATTTGGGTCAGTGGGTCTGTTCCAGGTTTCCTGGAAAACTTAAACTCAGCCCTAATAGCCACAGGGAGGTCCAGACAGCTCCAGCAAGGCTGAGGGAAACCCAGATTCCTGCAAAACACAGTGATTTTGAGAATGGGAGTGCATGAACCTACCTGGAATTGCTTGGTCTGAATTCACATCTCTGGACATGCTTTAAAATATGGCCCAGCTCAGACTAAACCAGGCAGCCCATCTGGAGCTGTAAAACGAGGGGCTGCAAGGGGCAGGGAGTGCATCTCTGGCAGGCAGAGATTCCTCAGGTTTCCCAGGCTGTTCCCAGGCTCAGAGGGCCATACCCCTAAATCCCCACTGTTGAGCTCCCAGTTAACAGCACACATAAAGGTTTGTATCAACTTCAGGCACTGGGAAAGGCAATTCCTCCTCTCTTCAGTGCCATGAGAAAGCAAAATAATGCTTTGAATTCAAATTCAGCAAAGGAGATGGAAAATAAAATGTATTGGCTTTGAATGCCTTCAGAAAAGGGGAAAATAAATTTGGAGTTGTCTCCAAAGTTTATGTAGGTTATTGATTATGGGATCTCTGTGCCAGGAAGAAATGAGGGAAAGCTGCTAAATGGGATGAGAAATAATAATGTGGATATCAATCCAAGGGCTGGCATTGATCCATGCAGGGATGCAGCAGATCTGGAGGAAAATGTTCTTTTTGTTTCTAGAACAGTGTTATTCTGGAGGAAAAGGGAAACTTTAATGTTTCCCATGGGTTAATCCTGGTTTAAGTAACTGTCTGGCTCCACAAAAAGTGGAGTATTCCTGGTGTTGGAGCCTTCCTGATGCTCTTCCCACAGAAGATACCTATAAACCAACCAGCCCTGGTTCAGTGCTGGCTGTTGCCTGTCTTTAACAGGTGATATTAATGTTTTTCAAACTCCCAGGACTGGAGCAGGAGCTGGGATGCAGCCCTTACCTTAGGATCCAGGGTGCTCTCAGCAGCAGATGGGAATGTTGGAAGAGGGAATGACACTGAGGGAGTAGGGATGTGGATTAGGGAAGGCCAATGACAGCCCCAGCTCCTCTTCTGACCACTTGGGGGTCCTATTTGAAGCACCCTGGAATTTTACACAGCTCCTGGTTTCATCTGGCTGCAAGGGGAATTCAGTTTTTTGGTGGGGAGAGGGGGTGTATTTGTAGGTGTGGATAGGACTGTGGGAATTCTTCCCTGGGAGGGTGGTGAGGCACTGGAAGAGTTTGCCCAGAGAAGCTGTGGATGTCCCGTCCCTGGAGGGGGCCAAGGCCAGGTTGGGTGGAACTCTTGGGCGACCTGAGATCCTGGAAGGTGTCCCTGCCCATGGCAATGGTGGAAACTGGATGATCTTTGAAGTTCCTTCCATTCCAAACATTCCATGACTCTCTGGTTCTATTCTTGGACCAATCTCCAAGGTGTCCTACCTCTATTTCCACAGATGATTCCTTCCCTGGGTCTGGATGAGGCTCAAGTGCTTCAGCAAGAGTTTATTTCTCTTCATAGACACATTTAATATTTAGGACAAATATTTCCTTTGGCTTTGGTGTTTGGGCTGGGCACTGCAGGGCAAGCAAGCAGGATTGAATCCAACCCCATGTACTGAAGTCCACTTAAAGTGTTTGCAGACCCCAAAACCTCCTTTGAAGAGAAAAAAGGGTGTTTTTTGCCCTGGCAAATTAGCACAGCGTGTTCTGATGAGAGAGGGAAACACAATCTTCCTTCTCTGAGGTTACATTGCACAGCCCCACCACTAAAAGCATGGCCTGAGCCATCAGCAACTGTGAGAAATCCCTTTTGGAAAGTGTGTTTGCTCTCCAGGATGCCTGGAAAGGCTTATGAACAGTGAGAGGCTCAACCTGGTGACCGCAGCTGCCTCCCAACCCAAGTTTGGAGAGAGGACGGGCTCAGGTATGGCCAGAAACAGCAGCAGCACCACAGTCCTGCCCCGGGAGAACTGCTGTTGGCAGCCAAGAAACTGGGGCCTGGAGGCATCAGAAAGGCTCTGGACTGTCAGATCCATGCAGAATAAAGCCAGGCTTGCAGCAGGAGGACAGCTGGACACAGAGCAGGTTTCCTTTGGCTTGCATTGTGCTGGCAGCACGGTGCCACAGAGCTGCAGTGCTGGGGCAAAACAGCAGTGGCATTTGGGACATGAAGAGAGGACTTAAAATAGCCTGCCTGGGGCGTTTTTTCCCCTCCCGTGGAACAGGTATTCTCCTCTTTTCCTTCTGATATTGTCCTATTGTTTTTCCCAGACTTCTGTTTGTATCTCTCCCTGCAAACTTTCTCAAAATCCTCTTTGCCCAAAGAGGTGCTGGAGGCATCACCAGCTCTTGCACTTTTCTTGTGGAACCCATCATATATGGCTGAGGGGGCTCAAAGGGTGGGAATTGTTCCCTGCGAGGGTGGGGAGGCCCTGGCACAGATTCCCAGAGCAGCTGTGGCTGCCCCTGGATCCCTGGAAATCTCCAAGGCCAGGTTGGACAGGGCTGGGAGAAGCCTGGGATAGTGGAAGGTGTCCCTGTCACGGCAGGGGTGGCACTGGATGGCCAAACCATTCTGAGATTCCATGAATTGGAGAATTTCCTGTCCCCTGTTTGGGTTTTTTTTGTTGTTTTGTTTTTTTGGTGTTTTTTTGTTTGTTTGTTTGGTTGGTTGTTTTTTTTTTTGTTGTTTTGGCTTTTCTTTAATCATCATGATTTCTGCTGTAGAAGATTCCTTAAGCATCAAAGTTTGTGCCAGCAGCCAAGGAACAACAACAACAACAACAACAACAACAACAACAACAACAAAAAGGCCTGCAAAAGCTTTCCAGGGTGACAAGAAACTGCTGGACCCAGTAGGAAGTAGGGAATTAAGAGGATTGCAAATACTGCAAATATTTTGGGGGCTGCAAAGCTGGGAATACTCTTTAAACATGTGCTTCTGAGGTACTGTAGGGGTCTGTCCCCCAGGCAATGATGGGGGCACAGAGCTGAACCCCAGGCCACGGGTGTTTGAGGTAATTATTATTTATTGTTATATTTTGCAACTGACTTAAATAAAAAAAGCTGAAAGCTTTATCACTTGCTGGAACTATTTCCTCCCTTTAAACCTTTGAGCAATAGAGATAAAAAGTGAGTGTTACTTGTGATGGTGGGGGAAAGAATGCAATATTCTGTGTGGTACTGTCTGGAAGAGCCCCTCTGCTCTGGCCTTGCTTTCTCCCCCTCAGCCCCAGACATGGAGACACAAACTCATCTATTTAAGAAGTGGAGGCCACTCATTTTTAACTTCAAATCCTATTTCTTGCCTTTCTCTTTTGGCTTGGTGTAGTGGTTTTGGGTTGTTAATTTAAGATGCTTTTTTAATTTTGAGATTTCTTGGTTAATGTACTAATGAGTGTGGTGGGTTTCGTGTTGGTTAATTACTAGTGCACTCACTTCTTTTCTTTCAAAGAAAAAGTCAAGTCCCAGATGGGAGCCATGAAGAGATACCCTAATCTTAGAACTGAAATCCTTTTATAAACTATAAGACAGATTTCTATTCAATTACAAAAGCAACCAACGTTTGGCATGACCAAATCTGTGCTAAAGGTGGAAAACACATCTGAAAAAATGGGATGGGCACGAAGCTGCAGCACTTCCAGTGGGTCTGGTTCCATGGAAATTGTTAACTTGGGCTCAACATTTCCCCTCTGCCCCTGGAGTGCTAAGACTCCTCTTCCTCTGGTGGGGCAGTTAAACTGGGGACCTTGGGAGAGAAGATAAAAGCAGCTCTGTCTTTTGGGAGGCCAAAGATGCACAGCCAGCATCCCTGAGAGGACGTGGGGATTAGGGGAATACGTCGAATTTCCAAATTTAGAGCGGAGGACTGGCTTCCCATAAACAAAAGCTGCTTTTTAAAACGAGATGTTTGGGAGATAATGCACCAAAAAAAAAAAAAAAAGGAAAAAAGTTTGCCTTTGTGACTAAATTCTGTTATTTTGCAGCCAAC
Source organism: Anomalospiza imberbis (assembly GCF_031753505.1). NCBI lineage: Eukaryota > Metazoa > Chordata > Aves > Passeriformes > Viduidae > Anomalospiza > Anomalospiza imberbis. The sequence goes on along the minus strand of NC_089692.1, from coordinate 18,742,798 downwards.
CTTCAAATGGGCTGTTGGTGCAAGTGAACAAACGCTTCCTGTCTGTGCGTCCTCATGGGTGGTCGCGTTTTAAAATGAAATATCCAGGCTGACAAATGCCTTTACAAAGGCCAGATTATAAACTGTAAACCTACTGTCAGCTGGGCAAGGAAAAAAAATCCAAATGCCTCTTATACCATTTAAAGATTTAGTTTGGCTTCAACACTAAAGCACTTCATCTTGAAGGAGAAAGGAGCTTAGAGTTTATAAATTGTTGTTTGGGCTCTAGTAAGCTCTGGATAAGGGAATCTCTCTGCTAGGAAACAAATGACCTTCCCAAAATTTAGGGAGCTCTGGGTATTGTTACGGAGACAAAATGCCTTGGAAAAATATCCCTGGAATACAAAGGGATTTGAGACAGCTCTGTTACTCTTAACATACAGTTCATACAGCTGCAAAGGGCAAATCCTACAGTTCCAGTCTCTAAAAAAGGGTGGAAAAAAGTTAAACATATCAGGGTAATAAAATAAAAGCTGTTTAGATTGTCCCCCTCTGACTAAATCTGCTCTGGACTCACTCTAGTACAGGGTTGTCGAACTCAGGCTATATTTTACATATATATATATATAAAATATCCCTATTATTTTGGCAAAAAACTCCCATAATTTCCTATATTCTTCTCAGTGGTGATTGCAAAAGGAAATTTTGAGGAAAATACAGTCATTTACGACAATGTGGTTGGCACACTCAGCAAGTTGAATCCAAAGTGCCAAAGTGGAGGAACAAAGAAACTCCAGGAGGAGAAGCCGTGGGCATTGCACACCCTTGCGTCCAGCAAGTGAAATCCTGCAGCCCCTTTGTGCTTTCCTGCTCAGTGGCAGTGTTTCCAATCCACCCTGAGCTTGGAATTTCTCTGCAAAGCTCTGGTCCTCTGCTCTCCAAATGCCTTCCATGGTCTCCCTTTCTTCCTTGGGTTGTGATCATGGATTTTGAACTGGCCATAGGATTCACAGGCAGAAGATTGTATTTACTCTGCAAATCTTTGCTGTGTTCCTCTTGCTGGGTTTTTTGTTTCTGTTTTTGTTTTTTTTTTCCAGGAATGATGCAGGTTATGCTGCCCTTGCTGGAGGCAAGCAGAAATTTTGGTGGAAATCATCAGAGCCAGGAAAGTTTAGGGATGTACATGTTGAGCTGGGTGGGAAACAGAAAGGAAAACACCACCTCCATGGGTTTTAATGTTTAATTTTCCTCTCAGTCATCTCATGGCAATCAGCACTACCCAAGGCACCACTTCCCATTTCTTTCCCTGGCAATTTTCATTACTGGTGTCCATGCTGATGAGCACAACTCTTTGACACTCTTTCCTTGGGAAACCACCACCTCCATCATTTGAGATATCTGCTCTAAATCCTGGAAACCACATTTTTCTTGTGCCTTTCTCTTTTTAAGGAGACTGAAAATCCTGCAGAGCATCAAACCAATTATTTGAGATGGCTCTTGGCAGGTTCCAAAGGGTGTGAGGTAGAAACATGTTCAATTTTCTAAGCCTGTTCAATTTCCTAAGACTGTTCAATTTCCATGCCAGAGGCTAAAGTTTGTCGGCACCAAATTCCATGGGACCTTTGGAAAAGATGACTATTCCAGTGCCCATCAGATTGTTTTAGGGCTTGAATGTGATTCCTGCTGGGGCTCAGGCCCTCAGCTGTCCCTCCTCTCGTACCCAGAGACCCGATGACAGTTGTGCAGCTGCATCCAAAGCTTTTGTCCAAAAGGAGCACAAAGGAAATTGCTGGACAATCTTCACAGCGGATCTCCCTCCACCCACAGAGTGGTGGGAATAAACATCACAACTTCAGATCTTGGTGAATGCAGATAAATTGAGACTGAGCTGATAAGTTAATGACACACCAAAAGCAGATTGCTTCAGGGACTGAAGGGATAAGTGGGCAATGAGCAGAGTCCTGGAATCCTGACAAATCCCGGAATGCTTTGACGTTGTGTCCCCCCTGTGCCAGGAGGGAGCTCCTGCAGTCCTTTGTGGTGGGAATCTGGCTCTCAGCACCAGAGCAATCCTCTTTTTTAGGCTTCTTCACCCAAGCATGTCCAAAAGGATCCAGTTCTCCTGGAATGATTTCTCCAGAATGTGCCCTGCCCAATCCATCCATCCATCCATCCATCCATCCATCCATCCATCCATCCATCCATCCATCCATCCACTCTGCTGGGTCTTTTCCCTTGACTCCCCTTAGCTCATGCCTTCACTCTTGCTATCCCAGGAGATCCCACATCCTCGTGTTCACTCAAAAAATGGACTGAAGAGAATAAAGAAATTGGAAAGTTACGGAAAAACATCTTTAGGAAAATATTTTGCAAATTATTCCTAGCCTGTCTTTCTCTATGGTGCCCCAGGAGATTGATGTGTGCTTACAAATCCTCTCTGGGCTATCTCAGAGGTCTTTTCCAACCTCAACAATTCCATAATTCCATGATTCTATGCTTTCACCATATTAAAGGGAGCATGATATTAAAAATAAATCATCAAAATGTCTTGAAGACCAATTTTTTTCCTGCACAGACCGTGGCAGAATTTGTGCTTCCCTTTGAAAATTATAATAAGGATTTCATACCTGAATGACAGGACCTCTGACCCCCAGCCTGATCTGTGAAATCCTGCTTGATCCTCTTTGAATTCCTGCTGGAATTCCAGCTCTGTAGGGAAGGATCTCCTCAAAACTGTTCCTTGTACACTGCTGTTGACAAACCAGAGCTGCAAAGTCTTTTTTAATGGGAAGAATTAGAAAAGTTGTATTAAATTCCAACAACACTTTCCTGGACCAATCAGTCTGTGTTTGGATTGGGTGAGGTCTCAACAGTGGGGACAAGCACAGTGGTTTCAATGGCCATCTATTGCTTTAGGGACACTGTGAGGTGACATCTCTTTACTTTCCCTTTGTCAGACCCAAGCGATCCCATGCAGGACCGGATGGAGTCACTGAGGTTGATTATTTATTATTTTCCAGCTGCACCCTGGATTTGGGGCAGTCATGGCTGTAAATATAAGGTTGCTGCTACTGTGAGGTCCAGCTCTGGTGGTGCCCCAAGCCACCTGGTCCTTCTAGGAAAAGTCAGAATCTCCCACTGACTTCCCAGGACTCCACAGAGCTGGAGGCAGATCCTTTGCTGGTGGAAAATAAATCCAGCAGCAAGATGCACCAGCTGAGGATTCCCAGCATTTCTCCAAGCCCTCCAGAAAGAATCTGCAGCAAGAAAACCAATAAAAAAATGAATCCTCCTCTCCAAAACATTCCTCCAGCTGCCCACAGGACGTTATCTGTTTTCCTTCCGCATGGGCTGTTTCCCCCCACACCCCACCCCCCCCCCCCACCACCCCAGTTTTTTTCTTTACAAGCTCTTGCAGCGACAGCAAAGGCTCTGTAAGATGAATCTGGGCTGAGACATGGAAATATTTCACATTTCACAGCAGTTTCCTCAAAATCCTGGTGTTCTGCAGCCTGCTTGGGATTGCTGGACAAGGCGCCTGGTAGCTTCCTCCAGCCTCCTGTCGCAGCCTGGAAAGGGGTGGGGACATTAAACCAGACTTTTATTTTAGTCCCCTTTTCAAAGGAGTGGAACTCTTGAGAGCACCCACCTGACAGGCCAGCGTTTGCTTTTCTCCTTCCCAAGGCAGCCTGACACCCATGGAGGGAGATGTCAATGGTGGGAGCAGGTTGGTGGGGAGGAACAGGAGGAAGCCCTGATTTATCTGGAGAGGCAAGGCTTGATCCCGCCCGCTTGGGAGAGCTTGGCAATTCACAGGATCAGGCCGTGGAGTAAATGGGGAATTCATCCAGAGATATCTAGGAAATACAGAGAATAAGCTGCCAACTCGACTCCGAAAGCCAACAGTTCACTAATTTTAATCAACAGCTGGATATTTTTATAGGGAGTGAAGGGATGGAGGGGTATTATGACAGAACAAGGGAGGTGGGATTAGACTAATCTAGCCCAGGCCAAGTGGGCTCTTCCTGCTCAGCCATGTGGAGTGTCATGACTGTGTGATTTAGACTACTGCACACTCACCCACACTGATAAGGAGGACAATTATGGGGAATACACAACTCTTTGTGCAGCCCTCGGCCAGCGCTGCGGATGTCAGCTGGGGATCGTCTCCAGCTCCGAATCAGAGAGGTCCCCATCCCAGGGACACAGCTGTGGCTGGGAGCTGCTGCAGGAAAGGATCCTGGAGCTTGTGTGGAGGCCACCTTTGCCCTGTCCCTTTCAAAACTTCAAAGCAACCTTTCTGGTGAGCCCTGTCACCGTGGCGGTAAAACCTCGTGGGTGGCAGCGTCATTATTCACTCATGTGGAGGAGGTTTCTCTCTGTTGTGGCTCCGTTGGGTCCCTCAAGGGCAGTTTCTCCGGTGTTAATTGTCGTGTTTCCACGTTAACTTCTGGTTCTCTCCATGTCCTTCCTCACCTTCCGCTGACTCATTCCCAGCCCAGCCTCGTGCCAGAGCGGCGCTGCCCAAATGCGACCCGGGGAAAAGGCAAAACCTGCAGGGCCACCTCCCATAGCCCCCATCAATCCCTTACTCCTCCTAGTAGGAAGCATGGGAATAACTACTCTGAGCCAGATTTTTCTTTTTATTTTAGATTTTAAAAAAATTTTTCTTTTGGAACAAGCCCCTGATTGGCGCAGAGCATCTTTTGTTGTTGTTTATTTGTGTAGCTTTTCATCTTAACAAGGATGTACGGAAACAATTACCACATGCTTCATTCACAAGATCAAGTCAAGCTTTTCCTGTCTGTGCCATGACTGGATGTAGCCACTCAAAATTATTCAGCTTTGCACAAATCGTGCTTTTTGCTCAATTTTTTTTAAACATTTATTATAAAATAAGGATGATTTTTTTCTCCCTTGCTAAATAAAGTTTGGGCTTTGCACCAGGTGGCTGGAAATGTCGCATAGTTTCTCCCTTTTGGCAGTGGAAAGTCCAAAGGCTTTAAGAAAATGTACATTTTTCAGGAGGGCAGAGAGAGGTCACGATGCACTGACTAATTCAAGATTTCCTCCGCTGGTTTCCATAACAAAGAATCATTTTTTTTCTTTATTTAGCTGCACTCACTGGTAGGTTTTCATTTGCATCAAAGCTTTGTTCTGCTCTCATTTGGGCTGCCTCCAGAGACCAAACAACATCACAGGCTACTCCTGGCATGTCCTCCAAAGAAATGGGCCAAATTCTGAGCTGCAAGTTGGCTCCCACGTGTAAACTCTTGCCATAAAGATCCTGCTCAGGGTGAGGGAGGTTTGTGGCAGTCAAGAGAGATTTCCATAGAGTTTTAAAGCTAAAACCAGTTGGATTTGGTGCAATCCAGGTGGATGGGGCAGCCATGCCATTTTTAAGTTGATAACAACTCCTGCTCTAAGATTTTCTGCCTTGTCATTCAGAAAAGGGTGAACATTTTACCTCCTTGGCTGACATCCTTCCATACACACATCCCTTACCCCAGCCCGATTTCATATTCCTATTATTCTTTGTGGAATTTCAATCCTAATAACTCAGGAAATGGGTCTTCAAGCTCACGTCCGAAAACCGTGGCTGGCTTTCCTGCGTGAAATCCTGGCACTGCTGCACTGTGGAAATGAGTAGGAATTTGGCAGGCGTTGGCTTTCCAGAGGCTGTTTGCCCTTTTCCTGTCCCTGCCGAGAGCTGCCCCAGCACAGCCAGGCGATAAGGAGTTGAAAAATTGTGTTTTGCCTGGGAGATCTGCTAGGGCTTGACAGCTGACTTCCCTGGAGATGCTGGTTTGGGCTGGGTGCGCTCCAGCTGGGGTCACGGGAATTTGGGTGGGATTTTCCAAGAGATCCAGGATTCAGGCGTGAGACCCAAGAGTGAGGAGATGTTTCTTGGTACCTTTCAATGGTAAATGAGGTGACCTGGCTGCAGCGTGAAGGGTGTAAGAAAAAGGAGTTGCATTAGAAGAAGATAATGGGGAAAGAAAATTGGTAGGCAAAAAGGAAGTAAAAAATGGGGGTTTAAATTTGACTGTGGAGGAGATGAGATATTGAGTGAGAGAAGCCATATTAAAAATAAAAAACAAACTGAAATGACAAATCCAGAATTGGAACGAAGTTTCTGCTCCAGGGACTCAACGTGTTTTGCTGGAGAACTTTCAGTGCAAAATTAATCAAGGAGTCCCACACTGGGGACAGAGCCACGTCCTTTCCCACTCCAGTGCCGTGACCACCAGGTTATTCTGTGCTTACTGTGACTCCCATTGAAACCCTTCCAAATCTCTTCTGACCAATCCTGGTTTTTTTGGGGGGTCCAACCATCCACATGGTCGTTCCTCCCCAGCACCTGGGAGTCTCTTCCCAAACTGGCACTCTTGGGTGATTCCTGAACGTGCAATGGGAGGCGAGAAATCCCATTTCCAACTTGGAGATCTCCATCCCATCTCCATCTCAGCAAAACCGTGGCTGAGGAATTGCTCCCTGCCCCAAACCATGTCCTTGATTAGTGATCCCTGCCTGCATTTGGGTTTATCTGATGCACGGGGACATCTGTTTATCATACATTGCACGTCTGCTGAGCAACATTTTTCCTCATCCCAAGGCCCGATTAAAGATTCCGATTAATGGAACTCGCTGGAAGGTCCTGTAAGGCAGCTCTTAAATCAGTGTCATGTAAACTTTGCTGGGTTAATCCTGCACATCTGAATTCAGCTAAAACCCAACACTGCAAGGTCAGCCTGTACAAATTGATGGATTTTTATTCCTTTAACCTCAGAAGTGTTGCTGAGAGGGGAAGAGCAGCAAGAGCTGCTTCTTCCAATGGCTTCTTTTTCCTGCACAAGGAAAGACAGATATTTTCCCTTTTCATATGTGCATATATATAATATATTCATATACATCCATAATACATATATTTTTAAAAATGAGAGGTATTTAAATCAGTAAAACACTGCTGCTCCTTTTCATGTTTATCTTGTTGTTCATTTTTCTTGTGTAGTGATTTGATAAGGGAGTAAAGGATTCTGGCATTATAAATCAGGAAGTTAATGAGGAATATCCCTCCTGCCTTTTGAATTTATTTAGTTCTAAAAACAATTATATCTCTAAAGACACCCCAGGGCATTTTGTGGCTCATGAATGATGCAAGAGTGAATTAGCATGAACTTGCAGAAAAAATGCTGTGCAATTTATGGACTTTTCTTGTCTTCCAGGGGAAGATTTTTGCAGTGTCTCTGTGAGCCAGGAGTAACAATCTCCTATCAAAGTTCTTTAGTGCCTTTGCACTATCATCAATACATGTAAACAAAGGATAAGGGAGCTAATTCCATGTGGATAACTTTCTGCAGGGAAATGCAGCCTGTGGAACAGCTTGTGGCAGAAGAGCAGCTTTATCAGCTTTAAACCAAGGAGTGCATTTTATTTATGGAATTCAGCACTGCAGGCATTCCTGGTTCTTTGTTGGAGGATATTTTGTATTTCTCATATCCTATTACTTGGTTTTGTTCGAGCAGGAATGTTGGATAATTGTAAAGACCTGCTGGAGGCACTTTGGTTCTTGGCTTGGTGTCCTGTGGTTTTATTTTCTCTCCTTAAACCTGAGAACTTCCCCAGAATAATAATAATAATTACATTAATTTATACTAACTGGATCATTTCCCCGTAACTTTATCCTTATATTTTTAAAAATTTTTCTTCTCTTTTTAATCTTTCTTCTATTGTTTAATACCAAAAGTTAAAGCCAGCAGAGATCTTTCAGGGAATTCCTCACCCTGGAAAAAGCAACACTGCCTTTGTGCCACTTTGCATCTCCAAAGCCAATGGGAAGCAGAAATTTGGGACTAGTTCTTTGCTTGAGTGCCAATCCCACCAGTCAGCTGTCAGCAGGACTCACCAGGAATGACAACGTCCTGCTGAAATCCTACCAGTCTCTACTTGGAAAACGCAGTCCAGGAGGTTGTGGTTCCTGAAGGCAATGATGTGTCAATGCCCTCATCTGTGCCCATGTCACTTTTTGGTCCTAGCTCTGCCTGGATCTTCAACCCACTTTTCTCTTCTCCTGAATGTGGCTGTCTCACCTTTTCCCTTTGTTCTTTGCTGAGGTCCATAAACTTCATCAGGACCAAACGAGCAGAGCCAGGATTTAACTGGAGCTCCTTCTGGTGGTGGGATGATCCCTTTGCACAGAAAAATTCCCCTGCAAAGCCACACAATATCCCTCTCTCTTTTTCCCCCCCTTTCTCTTTACATGTCCTTCTTTCCAACAAAGGAATGACATTAATAAAAATAATCATTAAACATTAAGCATTAAAGAAGAAATTAAGAATGACATGTATCCATCACTTGTTATCCCAGTGAGAGGGATTTGAGTTCTGTGGCTAATTCTAAAGGTGGACGAATCTTCCATGGAGTTTTTATCAGCTCCAATGATTTTGGTATTGATCCAAACACTCCTCGTGGAATTGTTGGAGTCCAGAATCGTGGGAATTCATATTCCATGTTTCTTGCCCATTATTCCAGAGTCAGCTTTCTCTCTGCTTGACTTTTGTTGGATGATCAATCCTCCTACCAGATACTTTTGTCAGTGACTTCAGCTTGGAAAATACAAATTCCTGGCAGCCTAATTCCTTACTCTATCTGCCTAGTTATGCTTAAGGATATGGACATTCCTGGACATCTCAGGCACCAGAGATGTCTGTGAGAAGACAAATCCATGTCAGACACCACCCAGCTGCCAGCAGAGCTATAAACTTCTGATTGGGTTGATAATTTTCTGTATTAAACAGCCAAACCCCAATCCCCCAGCTGGAGAATCCCAGCAGCAGCTCCTCCCTCCCAGTTACCTTTGGCTGTGGTTGCCCTGTGAAAATTTAGTTTGTGAAGAGCCATTGTGGGATTCCACTGGGCTGCTGGATTCCCCAAACAATATTTAAGTCATAAGAGACCGAATATGTCAAATGTCCCAATAACTCGAACTGTGAAATGAACTTTCCTGAAGCTGAGCTGGTAGGATCCTAACAGATGCATAGGAATAATGTTTATGCAAAAAAGAGAGGTGTTCTGCAATCAGAGATTTTTGCTTTAAGATCTAGGAATATTCCTAATCAAGGAATTTTTCCTTTTTTTTCCTTTTCCTTTTCCTTTTCCTTTTCCTTTTCCTTTTCCTTTTCCTTTTCCTTTTCCTTTTCCTTTTCCTTCCCTTCCCCTTCTGCATTTACTAAAATCCAAGAGTGATCAGAAAAATTATTTAGCAGCTTAAAAGTTCAAACTCCTCTGAACCTTGGGTATATTAGAGTGAAATTAACGAATAACAGTAAAGCGAGGCTAAAACATGGAGAAATCTTCCAACACACCAGGAATGTTTCCATGAGGCCACAGTTCCAGTGAGGTTGTATCTGAGTGGACAAAAGGAATTCCTTGTTTTCCAGGAATAAAAGATGATGCTGGTCCATGGGTCCACCTGGGAAAAATGGGAACATTGTCAGGAATTAAACAGACATAAAAGGAGATTTTCCTTTCTGGGATCCGAGGCTGGTGCTAGCAGGTGGACACACATCCTCCTTTCTGGGGATGCTTCCTCCTACCCACAGCAATACCTGCATCCCATGGGGATCCCTGTTCTTGGCTTGGAGAGGTGATGCCTGGACAATGGCACCGAGTCTGTGCCACCGAACCAGTCCCTGCTGTATGTCCCTCACATTTCCCAAGCTTCTCCACAACCAATCAGGAATAAAAACGCTGTTCCTCTCCTCCATCCAGCGAGGAGCTGCTCCTCACCAGCCACGTTTCTCATGGAAGAGCCGCTTGCTGGAGATGGCTCCCTGCCATCCTTGACCAAGGCTGCTCTTGAACCGGGCGACCCAGAAGTGAAAGGCTCAGTGTCACACCGCCAGCTCCCCCGACCATCTGTCCTCCTTCAGTGAGCTTCCTTCCAAATTCCCTGCACACTTCATAAACATCCCAGCCCTCCTCATCCCTCCAGCTGCCCTCTGCCTCTAGAAGAAACAGCAGTTCCAAGGAAATACCACTCATTTTTTTTTAATATATATTTTTTTTCCAGGCGTGTTGAACCCGACATCTGGGATTTGGCAAAGCGAAAGCCTTTTTCATCTGCCCTGCCTTTTAAACCTGGTGCTTTGAACCAACCATGCTGAGGAGGGAGAAGCCAGGGATAAACTGGTGGAGATGATGTGGTACACGGTAGCAAAACCGTCTTTGAAGACCAACAATAAAGCAAACTTCCATTTCCTTCCCATAACATGGTCATGTCACAACCCCGAGAGCTCCACCTTCCCTTTCAAGAGGCTCGAAAGTAGGACTTTAGACAAAGAAAAATAGTCTCAGGTGGGTTCACCATGGATCATTTTGACTATAATTTAAACATTTAAATGTCAATGCTTAGTCATAGACAAGACATGATTCTTATCTATCTCCATGTGGCTTCCAGCAGAAAAAAATTTGAACCCGTGCCATTTCCTGTTGGAGAGAGCTTAAACACAGGGGTGACAAGGGCACATCTATTTTGGAGCCCTATTTTAAAAGCCTCCGAGATATCACAGAAATCAACTGGCACAAACAGAGGACTTGGAGTTTCTTTCATGGTGGTGGCAAATTCCGTCTATCAATGAAACACATACTTAGCGAAGCGGAAGTGAGCACCAGCAATACTTCAATCAGCCCTGGCAGATGTGTACATTATTCCGTTTGATCTCCTAGGATGCTGGATTTAGATGATATAATACATTCTGGTTATCTTCCTCGAAGTTGGAGGGACGTAAGGAGATATCCACTTTCACAAGATAAAATTAGCACCTCTTTATTTTCCACATAAACATTCCCCCTTTTTTTTTTTTTTTTTTTTGCCCTTTTCTTTTTGCAGGAAAACGCTGATTAGAGTTACAAAGCATACCAAGGGGTATGAGTTTATTCATATTCAACCCAAATCCTATTTATAATATCAAGGAAATAACATTGGTATTACACAGGGCAGTTTGGACAGCCGAGATGGGGGAACAGCGAGCTCTGTTCAAGGCAGGTCCCTTCAAAAGTGCCGCAACCCGTTGTTTTCCAAAGTCATGGTGGAAAAGCAAAGATTTGGCTTAAAACTGGACAATTGCACAAAAAAAGAGGTCAGCCCACACCAATTCTGTTATTTTAGTGTATTTTTCAGCATCATCATATGGAAGCCACGAGCTTAAGGTACAAAGTATGGACTTGAATTTCAGACAACGCACTTTCTTCTGTACCCTGTGATCTCAACTCTCACCTACCACAAATACCTACAAATATTACCCAGATTTTCATATGAAACTCTTGCTTATGGATAAATTTAATGTTTCCAAGCAGCCCAGTGAAAAGTTATTTTTGTTAAGGCACATTATGGACGTCTTGGGCACGGGAAACACGTTCCTGGGTAGATCTGTGTGAATAACGGATTGTTTGGTTCTCTTGCTGCTCCAAACAATTGGGGGAGAAAAATGGTTTCCGTTGGATTGAGCCTTTTGTATGACATGGAAGGCCTTAATGGACCTTTGAACTTTTTTAAAATAAAGGAATCCACGGCATTATCTGCAATGCTTCCATGAATGTCAAAAAGAAGGTGGTGACCTTCAAAAGGCTTTTGATGGGGAGAACAATTCAGAGAAATCAACACAACTTTTTCCAAATGTTTCGGTCAATTTGAGTCTCTGCGTTGGAATTTGGGAGGAAAAGCATGGCTGAGGTAATTTTGCTGTTGTGTTTATGGAAAATCATGTCAAGGACTTGCTGGGGTGGACTTCATGCTAATGATTGACTGATGGCCAGATTGATGAACACAGCCATGGAATTATGGGATTGTTATGGCTGGAAATGACCTCCGAGATCGTTGAGTCCAACACTTGGATCTTGTTTGGGAACAAGACTCTAATATTGCTTTTAATCCGTGTTATCTCAGAGCTGGTGGTTGAGGTGAGCTCTGAGGTCCCATTCCATTCCCTCCTTGGGAAGCTTCTACTCAACAGCACTGGCTTGGAATCCTGACATCAATTATTGGCAGAAAACGTAAATAAAGCACACCAATAAATTTCTTACAGCGTCCACAGCAACTTTTCCCTCGGCAAACCCCCCTCAGATTCCCATGGCAGATAAGAACTGAAGCCACGGGAGATAGGATCTGTTGAAATATGATGTGAGGCCTTATCAGGATATGAGTTTGTGCTGCTCTCCAACGTGAAGCTTTCCAGTTTAATACACGATGACAGAGCGAGATCCTTTTACAGGGAGAAAGCCGAGATCGTTTTCAAGACCGAGTTTAGCAACTTCTCAAATGTCTGGTGTTGTCTGTGCCGTTAATTGGCCCCGTGGCTGCAGTTTGTGTGGGCTGCCCATTATAATGTCAATAAATCCAGGGACTGGGAATGAAATTCGATGCAGAAATGGGCTGAGGGGCTTGTTCTGAGAGTTTGGCCCTGTGCACTGGCCATGAGATTGGGGTGGACAGCATGGAATAACCTCACACAGTACAAAAGTGAAGATTTCTGGAGAAAAATCTAAGCAGCATCTTTTCTGAATGGGATATTACCAAAAAATGGCCATTTAATGGTATCAGCTTTTTCATGGAGAAAAGGCAGCTGGAGAAAGTGATTTTTCCTCAATCACCTCCATATTCATGAGTCATTGAGGACTCCAGTGTTTCCCTGTGTGGGACAGGAGTTGATTTTCCTGCTGGCATAAAATTTCAGGGGGAAGATCCCACTTTGTGGTGGTCCCAGCATGTAGAGAAGCTGACATGGGGAGCAGAGAGGGAGAAGAGAAGGAATAAATCTAATGGGGAGAAAATATTGTGTCAGTGAGGGGGGGGACTCCCTCCTGAGAGCAGAAGGGTTGGGCCATATCTCACTCATCAATGACTTTTCAGTTTGAATCCAACCAGCAAAAAACCCAAAACCCAACAAAAATCAGCAGCAAAAAACAGCCCCAAATTTTGCATAATACCATCCCATCCCAGAAAAAAATTAATGCCCTGAAAACACCTCCCTGGAAATGCCAATTAATAGCAGAGATCCTAAGCTCTGGGAGAAGCTGGGTGGTAGCGGAGGATGATGTCAAGCACAGGGACACCTCTCATGCCACCACTGGATAATTACCAGGGAGAGCCCACCGCATGCTTCTCTTTCACACAGCAAAAGTTTGTCTTCAGTTGTCCAAATGTTTGCATTTTTATATAAAAATTACATTTTCTGAAGGAGTGCACTGTGGAGGAGACTGGGGCTATGGTTCAGTCACCTTAAAAAATAATTATGAAATGCATGAAAAGAGAAGAAATCAAAACTGCTCTTCAGGTCAGGATCTTGTAAAATCTGCAGGTTTATTCCCCCAGAATTCAAAGCAATAATAAATTCAGAAATGTAGTGTTTGTATGTGAGTGTTTCTATAAGTTTTCAGCCTTTTCATCCCCCCAAGTGCTCGGATTTCCTGAGGATCATGGAGCCCTCCCAGCCCAGAGCCACCACGGGCGCAATTAGCTGCAGGAGCCCAATTTGTGGGTTTCCTCATTAACCTGTCATGCCAAATGCTGGATGATAAGATGGTGAAAACTGGGGGGGAGGAGTGGTGGTGGAGGGGTAAAAGTTCATTTTGCCAGGCAAACAAACAGCGAGTCACTTGATTTTACTAATTATCCTCCCCTGTGGCTCTCGCAGCCATTATTTTTCCCCCCCATCAGCGTAAGAAGTGACAAGATAAGATAGGAGCTGGTATTTTCTAAACTATGCCGGCTGAGGGCATAGCCAGATAATATGAGGATTCATTTGAAAGAGCCCACAGAAGATTAATTGATTTTCTTAATGTTGGAGTCATCGCTCATTAGAAAAATAACTGCTGGGATTGTTGGGAATGGGTGTCAGGGAGCTCTGGAATGTCCCTCTCCAGGCCGTGTCCTAGGAACAGCTTTTGGGGTGAAGAAGGGTGATTTATTTGCCATGAAGGGCAAATTATTTATAATAATGTGGAATTATAAATTGGTTGCTATAAATTTTGTGTCTGATTCTCAGCTCGAGGACATCAGTGGGTGGGTAAGAGCTGGCTCACATAGTTTATAGATTTGAATGATATATGAAATTATAAACTAACACCTGCACACCTCTCAGACCTGCAATTTCCCAAAATTATTGGTTGGGCATGGGATTGACTGGCCAAAAAATCCTTGAATTTTTTCCATGCTGATTACTAGATCATATCCAACCTGTGTTCCCTTTTTCTGAGGTCAAAGAGAATTTTCTTCTGTGCAATACCCTCAATCCTTTTGACAGATGTGCAGTGAGAAATCATTGTCCCCAAGTCAGGGAAAAAAAGGCAAATTTAATGATTCTGTGATTTGCCAAAGACCTTACATTAAATCAGTGAATAAACATGAAATATGCACTGCTTTAAAAAGATAACTGCTCTTTTTTTTTCGCTGTTTAATAACTAAATGGATCTTTGAGCATGTGTTACCTTTTTTATGAGCTTTTAGACCTTCCAACCTCACCAGGGCACAGCAACAAGCAGCACAAAGCCAGCGGGACCATTAAAGACATAAAAATCAGAACTCCCAATATCAAATTTGAACCCAGTAAAACAAGCATTGTGCCAGAACAGATCTATAAAGCACATTTCAGCAACAAGTTACAGCTGCTGCTGTGTATTTATAGCTTTGGGACAAAAAAAAAAAAAAAAATTAGAAACCAAAACACAACGGACTGGAAAGAGTAGAAAGGATTGGAAACAGCAAATTTGTCAATGTTTTTCCTCGCTGCTGAGTCGCTGCTGCTTTAGATTAGCCCTGTCCCCTGCAATTTGACAGTAGCGCCGTGAACCTGCAGCGCTCGGATCCCGGGTGAAGATAGGGAGAAAGGAGGAGGAATTCAGGGAATGTTTTCCCCGGGAGCGAGCGGAGAAGCGCAGCCGGTGGGACCGGGGCTGCGGTGACAGCGCTAACACTTCCCAGAGCCGAGGAACCCGCCGCTGGAATGGCATTGCCCACCCTGAAAGTGAGAAGGTAAAGTTTATTTTTTCTGTTTTTTTCATCCCCTTTCTCCCATATACAGAAGGGATCAAGACCACCAAGAGCGGGCCTCCTTTTTTTCCTTTTTTTTTTTTTCCCTTTTAAAAATTTTTTTTGCCACGATGATGTACAATTTGCGTTTGTTAATAAAAAAAAAGAATCTTGCCTGAGGTCATTCACCTAGATTTGATAGTTTTTCTCC
The DNA here is from genome assembly GCF_031753505.1 of Anomalospiza imberbis. Taxonomy (NCBI): domain Eukaryota; kingdom Metazoa; phylum Chordata; class Aves; order Passeriformes; family Viduidae; genus Anomalospiza; species Anomalospiza imberbis. The sequence goes on along the minus strand of NC_089692.1, from coordinate 18,727,580 downwards.
TTTTCTTTTTTTTTTTTTTAAACAGGAAACGGGTTTCAGATGTTTGGAGGTTCAAAAGTAAGGCTGCTAATCTGCCTCCCAATTTACCATGCATTGTCAACCGTCCAATCTTTTCTGGCTTGGGAGCTGAGGGATTGCTTAATATTCTCATTTTTACGTCGTGCAATCCCTCGTTGCCCAGATTTGCTTCCTAATTGCAAGGAAAACTGCCTCGGGAACAGCAGCCCAGTGCTCACCCCACAGCGACTCACGAGCTGGCTGGGATGAGCTCTCCAAGGAGGGCGTTTGAGGGAAGGGTTGCACAAGGAGTTTGGGGTAGGGTGAGCACGGAAAATGGAACTTGTCACTTCCCAGTGCCTCGGAATAAACCTGCATTTCCAGGTTTCCTTAGATAAAACAATCAGCCTTTCCAGATTCCCTTTCCGCTATCAGCACCACACGCTTCGAACTCAAATAATCGCTGGTTTTCTTTCCTTCATTTAACTCCATAGGAAAGCCTGATAATATTCCACTAATATTCCCTAGGAATTCCTCTCTGGGCACTGCAGGTGATTCCTGAGGCTCTGGCAAAGGAGGATGCTGCCTTGCCCAGGATTTCTGCAGGGGTCTGGCATGATGTGGTTTTTCCCAACAGTTATTCCCATTTCTCACATGGATGTTATTCCAATTTCTGCCATGCTGATTATTCCCATTTCTCACCTCAAATATGCACCAGATTTTTATGTCTTTTAAAGAGCCCAAACCCCACTCATGATGTTCAATGGTCATGAGGATAAAATTAAATTAGTGAAGTGCTTCATTAAAAAAATAATAAAATTACCAGCTAAATACTTTCAGTTAATTATCTTCTCTTGCAGATAAGTCCTGTGGACTCCAGGTCAGATTTATCTGGAAAAAATGCTGGAGGATCATTCTAATATTTTATTAAAATCTATTGTTTTGACAGTATTGCTGGACTATGTATTTATAATTTTAGTAACATTTCACTGGGATGTGGAAAACCTGTGTAGATACGAGTGCTAAAGGAGAAGGTTTTGCTATTCCTGCAAAGCAAATTGAGCCCCAGAAAATATTTTTCCTTCTGAATTAAAACAACAATTTTCTGAGTTACTTTGTACCCCCTAATAAATGACACTTTTTCTTTCTAAGCCTTTCAGAAACATAACCTGGCTTCTGACCCGGAATAAAAAGGCAGCGCTAATCCAGCGTTAAAAATTGATGCCAAACTTACACAGAATTAAAAATAAATTGAAAGAAATTGGTTTTATTTTTAGCATTTTGGCAACCTCAGAATATGCCCAGCCTTGGTTCTACGAAAAGATTTGCACTGAAAATACAGTTGGATGTTATAAATATAAAATATTAAAATATAAAATATTAAAATATAAAATATTTTCTGGTGTCATAACAAGCATTCATTTTTTGTGTGATGATAATTTGGGTTCTTAAAAAAAGTGAAAAACAAAACGATAAAAAATGTTTAACCCCCATTTTATGTTAAATATTGGCTGGTTTGCATCAAGAAAAGTGCACCATAAGCATGAGACTGACACCCAGTCTCTGAGGAAAAAAACCCTCATTTAATCTAAAACATGGATTTGGGGAATTTTATTAATTCTGTCAATAAATTACCTGCTTCTTTTTAAAATCCAAATTTTGCCAGCGAGTTCCAGATAAAAATTGCACCCCCTTATTCCTGGCACATCCCCTGTAACAAATGGGGGAGTTTGCTGAAGACCACAAACATATTGGAAAAATGTGTAAACCAAAGACAGGGATATTTTCCAAGAGAAACACCTGGAAGGTGTAAATCAAAACTCTTGTAAACACGTCAGTGGGAACATACGACAGGCACAGGGCTCGCTGTGCACCCAGCCCACGGAGCTTTGGAAATCCACATGGATAAATCAGGGATCAACCTCGGGCTAATAAACAGCTCTTGTATGAAAAGGAGAGATCCTCTGCCCCTGCAGAGACAGAAAAAGATGGATTTGGTATGTTTGGAGAAATCCAGGAGGTCATTCACAATAATGGGGTTTAAAAAAAAAATCGCTGCTCAAAGAAATTTTGAAAGTCAATCTCGAGTGGCTTTGTGATTTGTTCAAACCAGCAGCAAAATTAATAACTTTAATTATTTATTTACTTTCTTAGAAATGCTTTCCAAGTGTTTATTTCCCCAATTAAAGCTTCCTAATTGTTGATGAAATGTAAAGATCTTTTACACCTATACGATATTTAACATCTATGTTGTATTTTACCTCTGCATGACATTTTATATGTATGTTATTTTTGCATCTAAATTGTATCTTACATCCACATTGTATTTTTTATCTACATTATATTTCACATCTACATTCTATTTTCTATCTAAATTTTATTTTCTGTTTACATTATATTTCACATCTACATTTTACACGTAAATAGTATTTTCTATCTACGTTGTAATTTATGTCTACATCATATTTCACATCTATGCAATATTTTACATATACATTTTATTTCACATCGCCCTTGTATTTTTCATCAACATGTTATTTCTCATCTATGTTATGCTTTAAACTTCCACGACCAAAAGCTCACAGTGAAGCCAAAGGGACAGAGGAAGAAATTTGGGGAGCTGAAAAACCAGTGTGCTGAAAATCCCCTAAAATTGGGATTTTCCCTTATGGACTGAAAGAAGCGCTATTAAAATCCTATCTTCTGGAAAGCGTCAGAGAAGCAGGAGGTTGGTAAACATTATAAAAACAACCCCTCATAAAGTTTTTATTGCTTTACATTTCTGTACATTTTACGGCCGGCGCGGGGGGAAAGGAGCGACAGCGATTTCTCCGCCTCGAGAGCAGGCAGGAACTTTTTTCCCTCACTTTGTGCTCATCCAAATAAATAAAAATGTTGAAGCCTGCTCATTTCTCAGACATTCAGGGGATTGATTCCACGCTCAGAAGGAGCCAAGGAAAAGCTGAAGGCTAAATGAACCTCACAATGTTAATCTGGGTGTTATAAACAAGTATTGTCCTTTTTGGACACTGCAACATTTTTGCAACGTGTTTTATTTCATATCCACATGTTTTCTGATTTCCAAAAAGCAGGGAAAACACTGTTAGAATTATTAACCCTTGGAATAATTAACTCTTGGTAAAATTATTAAACCAGGGATTTAAAATTTCTCCCCAAAACCCAGCTTAGACTTTTGCTTCCTGAGGAAGTATTTTTAGCTCCTGAATGAAACAAGTCATGGACAAAAAAAAGGTAATTGTGCTTGCAAGTAAGTATTTAAATATTTACATTTGAAATATATTTGCTGCCAGCTTCTGTTAGTGAGAAGAAAAGTAATTTGGGAAATTACAACCCTTCCTATTTCCCACATTTTTTAGGATAATAAATGCGGGGCTGAATTTAGCATGCCCTGGAGCTTGGCTGGCCAAAGTCGAAGGCAAAGAGGGAGCCCAGAATAATTCATGGAGCAAAGATGCTGCTGGGGAGGGAGACCTGCAGAACCTGGGAGGTGCTGGTGATGGAGATGGGTTTCCTTTGGGCTGGAAGTGCCTGGATGGCTCTGGAGCAGCTGTTCCCAGAATGTGGCCACCGGCCGAGCTGATGTCTCATGTGCTGACCTCCAGATATGGGGGATCTGCTCATCCTCACAAGTTGGCAGGCTCAGGGCCTGAGTCACGCTCCCCAAACCCTCCAGCGGGGTAGCACGTGGAGATGATGTTTGGGGTCATGGATGTGCTGGCTTTCCCTCTGTCCAGCCTACAGTCCATGTTGAAGCCACGCTGGAAAATCCGGGATGCGTTGAGGCATCACAGGGACGAGTCAGAGGCAGGGGTCATGATGCCAAAGGGAGATGATTCCACTAGATCCCAACCCTGGGTCAGGACATCACCCACAGCACCTTCTGCAGGCGTTACAGGTGGCCACCCCCCTGCACGTTTGCATAATTGCTAATTTATTTTTATTTTTGCTATTGTTTTTCTCTTGCCTTCCTTGGCATTTATATAGACGGGGGTTTCCAAGGAAAATTTCCACCTCCTGAGCAGAATGAGGAAGGAGCTCATTGTGGTCTCACAAGGCTTGAAACCAAAGGGGTGTTTTGGGTCTTTCCCAGTGAGGATCTTCACATTTTTCAGATGTCAACGTGTCTTCTAAAACAATGCATCAGGTGTCCAGGTCACACCCCACCACATGCCCAGAACAGGGACTCTCTGTGGCCTGAGTCACCAGCACTGTCGCATCAACTGAGTTCTGAAGTGATTTTGGTAATTCCTGATGCTTCCTTGGACTTAAATACAGTTCTGAGGGAACTCAGTCTTGCTTAGATCATTGCCCAGAGCTTCGAGCTGCCTGCAGCAGTTTCTCCTTCTCTGAGATGTGGGACAGACGTGGGATGGGACCCTCCTGTGTGACCAGAGGATAAATGTTTGGGAAGCCTGGTGAGAGCCTCTCATGGGAGCTTCAAGGAGAGTCCAAGTGTTATCCACATTATTATCCAAACCTGGGAGAAGCAGATTCTGTTTTATCCAGGGAAAATGCTTATTTTATTATCCCTGTCCCAATCAGCTGGGCTCCAGCTGGTGGTCAGAGGGGACACTTCCTTCGGCCAACAAGCCAACTTCTCTGCTCTGCCCTTAGTTCTTAGAATCCCAGGATCACTGAGGTTGGAAAAGCCCTCAAAGACCATCAAGTCCAACCAGTTCCTGATCCCCACCTCATCACCAGCCCAGAGCACTGAGTGCCACCTCCTTGGGCACCTCCAGGGATGGGCACTCCAGCCCTCCCTGGGCAGTTCCAATCCCTGACCCCCCTTTCCATGGGGAAATTCCTGCTGCTGTCCACCCTGAGCCTGCCCCGGCCCAGCCTGAGGCCGTTCCCTCTCCTCCTGTCCCTGTTCCCTGGAGCAGAGCCTGATGCCCCCGGCTGTCCCCTTCTGTCAGGAGCTGTGCAGAGCCAGGAAGGTCCCCTCTAAGCCTCGTTTCTCCAGGCTGCTCCTCACAGGATGGACTCTTGGTTCTTCTCCTCTCCAGCCAGCCGATCCCACAGTTTGGACCCTCTTTCCTTGGGATGCCTCACTGAATTCCTGCAGCCGAAATCCACACTAACCAAACAACCCTGATGACACACTTTGTGGTCACATCTGCTCTCTCACCTTCCTCCTGTGACGACAGGGAAAAACCCAAGAGCCCTCTGTGATGACGCTCAGCTGCTGTTGATTTAATTGGGTTTGGGTAAATCTGTTCTTCTGCAAATGCTCACCGGGGCAAGCTGTCCTTTCTTGAGCTTGTGCAAATAAAATAAGGATGCAAACACAACTACAAACACTGTAAGTGTGTGGTTCATCCTGACACCAAGGTCATTTCTACAACTCAGTTTCAATTTTTGCAGAGTTTAATAGACGTTGTTGTGGTTTTTTTTTTATCCCCGGGCTTTTTATGCCACCAAGGGAAGCCACCAGCTTTGCTCCCTTTTTTTTAGCTCCCAAATTTTTATTATTATTATTAGTTCCTAATTTATAGGATTTTTATAGAGGTTTTTGGGCAAATCTTGGTGCTGTTAAAATCAGTGACCACTTTCCCACTGCCTTCAGTCAGGCTGGAATTTCACTCTCCCTGCTTTACCTTTCCCTGGTTGCTCCTAGTTGTGAAAAGTTTTGGTTGAGAATTTACCAAAGCCAGAAAATCAACCTGATTCTGGAAATTCTTTTGTTTACTTTAAAGCACATTTTGTTTCCATTTTGCTATATATATGGATGAAGTGAAAATCTGCTGTTGTTGAGGAGCAGCAGTTCCAGCAGGATGTCTCACATGGTCTCCCCAACCCATGGAAAATCATCCTGCAGATGGTGGGCACAGCCCTGGGAGGCATCAGCACATCCTTAGAGTTCCTCTGCAAATCAGTGGGACCTTAAAATTACTCTGAAAGAAAAAAAAAATATGGAATAAAATCTCGCTTCCTCTTGAGAACAAGTGGAGTGTGTGCCCCACAGAGAGGGAAAACAGCAGCAAAAATTCAGAGAGATGACAGAAATTTGTGTTTTCAGCAAGTCTCTGTAATTGCAGTGCAGGTTCACATGAGATGTGTTTAGATACTGGGTGTGGAGTCAAAGCTTGGAGTGGAAGGATTTATTTTAATTCATATTTAAAAGAGACAACACAGAAGATGAACAGAGAAATCAGACTGGTATGGAAGAAGAACAGAAAATAAATGTAAGCGGTTCACACTTAGCTTCCTGGAAGGGTTTTGTAATACCTTAAGCTCTTGTTTATTCAAATGAAAATGCACCTGATCCTTTGATAAGGAGAGCAAGCCAAGCCCTGCCCTCCCCAGCAGGACTGGCACGTGCAGAGCAGGGCCCTGCTTTGGGTCCGTGTCCATAAAGGGTTGGAAGAAGTTTTGGAGAATCCTGAGAGAGGTAATGGGGGACTTTAATTCACTTTCACATCTCCCCAGCCCCTCACTGCAACCTCTGCCCCTGAGAGCACTGAGGGAAGAGGTGACTTTCCAGTCCTCGTCTCCTGGATGCTCCCTGATAATTCCCTGGACATTATTTTGGAAGTGGGGATCACCTTTCCCAGCCAAAACCCACCCTGATGCTCAAGATCTGGGATTGAGGAGCACTCACGCCCTCACTGTGCAGTCTGCCCTAGGCTGGAGTATTTTATTCTGATTTTAAAGGAAAACCTCTGTTTTATGATGTACATTCCAATCATGTAAAGAACAGGGAAGGTGTGAGGAGATTTGATCCTTTACCATGCATTTTCTCCTCGCTGCAGATGCAGGAACACTGTGCTGAAAGGCACAAGCTCGAGGCTCTGCCGACATCTCTATGAAAAGTTGCTGTTTACAGATCTGTCAGAGATTTAGCTTTGATGATGTAACGTTGGCAAATGCCACATGGACCTTCCCTGACACTGTTTTTCTAACAAATGGCTCTTTTTCTCTGCCGTGACTTGGAAAAAAAAGAAGGAGTTTGAAAGGGTTCTGAGCCTTAAAACCATTTGAGTTTTGTTCAGTGTCTACCAGATTCAGTTTGATAAAATATCTGACCTCCCACTCCAAAGTTATCTCCTGGATTTGCTATCCCAGAGCTCTCACTTACATGAAAAAAAAAAATCTCTTTTATTAAATATTGTGAAACCCTGATTAAAAAGCAGAGTTAGACAGGAACTCTCTGCTGTATCTATGGGATGGCTGAGGGTCTCAGGACGAGCAGGGATTTTTAGAAAGAGCTCAGGTGTCACAAACTGTGGTTCAGCAGGGAGAAAAATGTTCTAGAGAAGGGAAAGACACCTCCAAACGGCAGAGGGAGGAATTCAGCTCTGGAGCTGGAAAAATCAGGTGAATTTAAGGAAAAGCAGCACAGAAGAAGCCCGGAGAGCAGGAAGAGGAAAAAAACCTGAAGTTGTGAGCAGGAGGATTTCTCCTAGGGTTTAGCATATCTTATTTTAGAAGAGGAGTCAGGGAAATGGGGAAGACACTCTGGATTTCCAGGAAGCATCTCCAGCCCACAAAATACCTCCCACAGTTGCCCATCTGGTGTCAATATTCCCTCCGTGTTTTAGGAGGTGCCACAACCCAGATGCTCCCAGCAGTGTCTGGGGAAGGCAGAGGGGTGGGACAGGTAAATTTTCACTCCTACTTTGCCACCCCTTTGCTGGTGTCACCTCTGCCACCTCACCTTGCCCTGGGTCTTTGCTGGAAAATCATCCCAGGGCTTGGAGAGAGAAAGAGGAGAATTTGGGAATGGAAGGGGTGCCCGATTCATTAAAGATGCGTGGCATTAATTAAGGGCACACGCGATGAGTACCCTGCAGAATTTTTTTGAGGTTGCCTGACTGAGCTCAGCAAAGGGAGACCAGGTCTGTGATGGAGGAAAACTCCCCCCCACGGCAACAATTCCCTGGATTGCCCACAAGATGCAACCCAAGGCCAAGAGAAATTCCTTGGTTTTGACCATCTGAGGCTGTAAATGAGCTGTCAACTTCCAAAAATGCATTAATTTGGCCCACAAAAATGTGCACTGAGCAATCGAGGAAGAGGAGGAAGACACCTCAGAGGTTGGTTTGGAGCACAGCAAACCAGCTGGGTCTGGAAAGGTGGGATGACACTACTCCAGCAGCATCCAGAGCTCCTCCTTTGGGGAAGAAAGTTCAAATTTGGGGGGGCCAGGTGGAGATGCTGAAGTATCCAATTTTCATCTGAGTTGTCAGAGAGCTTGGGCTTGGTTCATGAAAACAAAGCTCAGATTTCTCAGAGATTTATCCGATTTCAGAGATCAATGCAAGAGCTTGATCATCCTCTTTTTTTTTTCTTGGATGTGGGGAAAGACATAATCCTCCTAAAAATTTCTGGGGGTTTTGCTGGATCTGGCTGCCACCGGCAAACTCAGCACCATGCAGGAGGGGTTCCCTGCATTCAGCCTACCCCTCTTTACCTGTGTGAGGGAAAATCTCATCAAACCCTCCCTGCCATTCTTCTCCCAAGCAGGAAAGGTTCCCTGGATATTGTCCAAAGTTGAACTCATTTGGCTCTGACATAAAAAACAACCAGTCTGGGCTCCAGTTTTATTTACCACTCAAGCTCATTTGCTTTAAAAAGCACACTACACCGTGTTTCTGGCCAGTTATCCAATATATTTTTTTTAATTGCCATTATTTTCTCCAGCTCATCAGTCCTGACAAACAGGAAATCTATTATTCACAGCAAAGCAACAGTGAGATGCAAACACATCCCTGTCGCTGCTCCAGCTGTGTGTGGGGTGGAAAAGGACTCATTGAGACTTGGTCATAATTAGCCCTTTGCCCTGGGCTAATTTTGTCGTCAAGATCATGACAGTCATGGTCTTGATGACAAAAAATTGCCTTGGAAGAATTTTTGATGGTGTGGATCTTGGTAATTTAAATAGGACGGCGTAAATGAAGGGAGATGGAAAATTACACTTAAAAATAGTAAAAATCTACATTTTCCAGGCTTGAAGTGTCCAGGACCCAGGAGAGGAAAAGCATCTGCTGCTGGGAAGTGATGCACACATCTTTCCTCCCCTGTGTTGCAATAAGCTCATTCCTCTGGCATGGCAGTGGCTGCTCCAGGGCCATCACACCTTCAGATGCACTTCAAATATCCCAAAGCTGAGTATTTTCCTTCATTTCCCTACTGCTCCCTAAGCTAAGAGAAGGAAAAAAGAAAAAAATCCTGGATAAATACATTTGTGACAAATGCGGGTTGGTGGAGTCCAGCAGAGGGTGGATGATGTGAGATGTGAGGAAGGAAGAGAAGCTACTGGAACGGGGAATGTTCAAATCCAGCCTCTGGCTGATCCCCAACCATCCCAGCTCACTAAGTGCCACATCCAGGCCCTCCCTGGGCCTCCAGGGACTCCACCACCTCCTTGGGAAGCCCATTCCAATGCTTAACAGCCCTTTCCGAGAAGAAATTCTTCCTGAATGCTTCAGAGAATTGACCTTGGGTGTTGCTACCCATCCCAAATTGCTGCTGGTGGGGAAATGGAAATGGGGACAATAAGGGACAACTCTTCATGAAAATCTCCCATAAAATTCCAACCCTTTCGCTGGCCGCCTGCTGGGCAGAATTTTCCTACATCTTTCTGTGTTTCCAAAGGAGAGTTTCTCTGTGTCTCCACATTTTCCTGGTTTTCTAGGGAAGATGCTGGCATTAAAAGGAGGAAAACAATTCGCTTCCCTCTGCAAGCGGCCTGTCCATGGTGAGCTCATGCTCTTCCCAAAAGTGCATGTTCACTGCTGCTGGGCCATAGCCAAAGGCAGCCTCCCCTGTCCTTCTGGAGGTGGCAACAATGAACATGTGTGTCATTTCCTGACCCTAGTGGAAATTGCAGGATTGATATTCACAGCTGAAAAAAAAAAAAAAATCCCATTTGGAAAACCAACGCCCACTCCCCTCAAAAATTCCACCTTCCAGATTGCTTCACTTCTCGGTCAAGTGCCTCGGCACATCTTGCTCTGCACTGCCAAGGCCGTGTCCTCCTCTCTGGTGACTCAGCCCCACGTTGTCCTGCTGGTCCCCGCGGGAGGGGACGGAGCCAGCGCCGTGGCGGCTCAGGGGCGTCTCGTGTTCCCCACCTCCTGCACTCAGCATCTCCTGGAGGTCTCCATGGAGTTGTTCCGAGTGAGACAACAAAGCTGGAACCCAAAATAATCTCTGAGTTATCAAAATGCATCACGACAGGGCTGTACATCCCTGAAAGAGGCGCATCTGCAAGGGCTGTCCTGCATCCAAGATTTCCCAGAGGATCTTTCCTCTTCAAATATGCACTTACCTGAGAGCAAATCTGCTTCAACAAGGCACAGTGTTTGGGATATTGAAAAGAAGGGAAATCTCCATCTAGTTGTCCATTTCCCTGCTGGAATTTCTTTGGGAAAAGAGTTTTGTGTGTGGTTATTTCGGGGCACTGCACTCCTGGAAATGCTCCACGCAGTAGGAGCCTGGAGAAGGAAAGCTTGAATCCCTTCCAGTCACTCTATCTTGTGTTGCTGCATCTTGGCAAACCCCAGAACAAATGAGTGGCAGAGGCAGATAAACAAGCTTAAGGTAAACACTATCTGCATCTCTCCCCTGATTTATAACCTACGTGCATCGCTGAAAAATTGACTCGGGTTTACCACAGTGCTTGAAGTAATGTTATTAAGAATGTAACTTCTTAGGAAAACTCAGCCTGCTTTTAGCCCAGACATGCAATTAGGGGAATTAGTAACACGATACGTCATCCCGAGGAACACACGGATCCAGTGGGCAGGAGCCTCATGCAACCCTCGGGAAGGCAGGGCTGCTCCCAGCATGTGTGAGTGCTCTCTTACAATCCTCTTAATTCCCACTGAGGAATTTTGCTCTGAGCCAGCACACGGCCTGCTCTGAGCACTCTGAGGATGAGGCCGTAGAGTGGCCTCCTTTTCCCATGAGAAAAAGGAGAACAAAAGGGTTTCAAAGTGCTCACGAAAAGCGGGGCATGGGGAATCTGTAGTGTAAAGAAGGAGACCTGGTAATTCTTGTAATTCCCCGCTCATGTAGGTGAGATCAGTGTTTGATTCATGCTCCTTGCATGGGTTTTTTGGGTGTTTAGGTGTGAGGGCTGACAGGAAAGTCCAGTGTGAGTTTTGGATGGGGTATGGAGGGGTATGGCAGTGCTGGGTTTGGAGAGCTTCACGGTGACTTTGGAATATTTCTGAAACATAAATGAAATCACACCTGAGCCCCAAAACTGCAGCAAGCCTTGGCACATCCTCCTCTTTTTTGACCTAAATGAAGGCTGAAGTCTTGAGAAGACAGGGAGAAGAGAGCATTGACTCTCCTGCAGCTCCTGCCACCACTGTGCAGGGTCTTGGATCATCTCCCAAAACTGCTGCTCTGCAGCTCCTCCACCCCAACCCACCCCACCCCACTGCCATCAGTCTGGGACCATGGAAAATTACAGAGAAAAAGGCCAAATCTCTACATCCTTTCTTCCTTCCAAGAGTTCCAGAATCTCCAGCTGACTTTCACAAATTCAGGAGGCTTTTGGCTGGTTTGCGTAAGCTGAAATCCAAATTTTTGGTGGCTGAACCAATCCTTGAGATGGGACTTTGAGGTTTTGTGTCACTGGCAACGATCTTTCCTTTTGGTTTTGTTTTGTTTCAGGCCTGTGCTACTACTGGATGAGGAGCTGATCCTATGTGGACCTACGTGAGGACAGCTAAGAGCATTGGGGTCTTCCCAGTAATCACTGCAAATAATAAAAATTCCCACAAAAATGCTGGAAAATATGAAAAGGTCGATGAAGCAGGGACAGAGAGCCATCCAATGCTTTTGGTTTTTTTTTTTATTATTCTTGCCTTAAGGAATAATGCATTATCTGGAAATCCCACTTTATAGCCTGGAATTTGTTTTTGTGTTGGTGTCTTTCAGTCACTGAATAAAGTGCGACCACAGAAATCAGACACCAAAGCAGCAGCAGTGGGTGGCAGATTTCTCCCTCACCACAAACATCCTTCCATCCTTGACAGTCCAGACTGAAAACGTTTTCTTGCTGTTGTGCATCTCATCTTCAAGCAGGCTCGAAGACAAATGATCAATTTGATGAGGTTTTGACCCCAAAACGTTGCTGCCTTCTTGTCCCCCAAACGTTGATGGGGTCATTGCAGAGTGAAACACCCAGGGATGTTCTGGCCCATGGGAATTGTTGTGATTCCTCTCTGCTAGCCAGATTTGAATGCACTGTTGGTTCCCTCATGTGGGATTCCTGCAGGATTGGAGTTTCCTGGCCAAAAATGGGTTTCTTATCTGCTGGACCTGGCTGAAGAAGGTGAAGTGCACCTTCTTTTTTAAACTTCAAAATTTTGGCTGAAAATATCCCAGTCAAGGAATGTTTCTCCACAGTGAGGGTCCATATCACCCCCAAACACAGATTTGTACCTCCAGCCATGCACAGCTGCATTATTCACCACATTTATTTCTGCAACTGAGCTCTTGCACCATAAACTCTGTCAGGGAAGACTCTTGCCAGGTATCCCCACAACCCTCAGCATGCTCCAGCCCTGATTTGTGTCAGGATTCTTGCGAGGCATAAAAACATCATCCAAACAGAGCCACTTGGAGCTCTGCTGGCTCTGCTGCCTGCCCACAACCTCTCGTTTTTACTCCCAGCCTCCTCTGTGACAGAAAGCATCTCCCACTGCCATTGGCTCCTGCACAACGTCAAGGCTTGTCCTTGGAAAAGTTGCTGCAGAATAAAAAAGCTACTGGAAGCACCAGTTTGTGACAGGAGCTGTGATCCAGCCCTGCTTCCATCAGCTGTGTGCAATTCCAGTGGGTTTTGCTGCAAACATTGGAGATTATGAACCTGATCCGAGACTAAAGTGAAGCAGCCCAGTGGGGGCCAAGTGTAGATGACTGAAGGGGAAATAACTTCCCAGAGCATGAGGCTGTTGCTTAACTTGGGATTTTACTGGAGGTGGAGACATTTTATTTGAAATTTGTCCATTTCTCTTGATTTGAAAAGGCTCATTTTTCCTGGCTTCTCTTTGTGGGTTTGGTGTTGAGTTCAAAATTGAATCTGGGTGGTTAAAAATGTAACGGGATATCTGCTGTCCTCAGCTCTTCCCTTGCAGGCTCTCCTGCATTCCCTGGAATTCATGGTGAGAACAGTTTTCAGCTTAATAACATCTCTCTGCAGTCATTTCTGCACGTAATTCCAAAGTTTGTTGGCCCAGCTCTGCAGCTGCTGGGAATTCCTCTTCCTCAGCAAAACTTTGGATTTTCCCAGCTCTCAGGTGGTCCCCTTGTAGTTTTTTTTGGTTTTTTTTTTGGATGACAGGCAGCTAAATCTGGCACAATAATTTATTTTTCCAGGTGAAATGACACTTTTCTGGCCCCCCAGCTGAGTGGGAAGCGTGGTCTGTCCCTCAAGCACTAAAGGTTTACCACTATAACATCCCTGCTTGTTTTAACAATCAGCTGAAATCAGAATAACAATAATGATTTTAAATATCACAATATGATTAAAAACCCCACAGATCTGATTCACAGCTCTGTGGAGCATGGAAAAGGCTGGAATTTTTACACCAACCAATGGAACAACTTGATTTTTTTGCCCAAAACAGCCAGAAATTCTCCTTGGTCTGGTGTAAGTGCTGTGAATTGTCTTTAGGAAAGCATCTCCACTCAACTGAAAATGTCAGTAAGTCAGGACTTTTCCAGAAAGTTTCATCCTCTTCCTTTTTCCTGTTTCTCCTCCCATCTTGGATGAGGGTAGGACTGAGAAGTGAGCCCTGGGATGCTCGGGATGTGATGTCTCCATCTTCAAAGAGGTATTTTGGAAGCAGCCCTGCCGTGTTGGCAAAGGAATCTCTGCCCTTCGCCCTCCTCCCGCTCTGCTGCCAGGAAAAGCCAGGGGAGCTTTGTGGAAGGCTCCAGCATCAACAACCTGAGTCTGAGGTCTGACAGCTCCCACCAGGCACAAAACAACGCCAGTAATTACCCAAATTAGCCTTGCCAGCACCAGTCTGGGATGCTCTGCCTCCCTCATGTCCCAGGGGACAGCAGGGACATCGTGGTCCCCACTCAATGTCCTTTGCCATCCGTGGATTCCAGCATCCCATTTTGACAGAGGTGTGGAAGAGCTCTGTTAATTCCCCTGCCAGTTCAGCCTTTTTTGTTGTTGTTTTCCATGAGAACAGGATATGTTTATCTAGCTTTGATTTCTTTTTTTTTTTTTTTTTTTAATTTTCTCTTTGTAGCTGAATGAACTGATTATTGCTTTCATCTGCTTCCCTCTGCAGGGTCAGCTGAAGCCCAAATAATCAGATGGGATGTGAGTGTGTGTATGGATTTGTAATTAATAGGTTGCATACTGAGAGATGTGGGGTCCCAAAAGAATGTGTAAAGAGAAAATTATCTAAAACTTGATCCTGATTTTGGTTCAACCTCAACAATTTCCTGCAGAGAAGCGGTGAGATAATTTGGGGCAGATCAAACCAAACCCTGATTCTCTTCTGCTTCTCATGCCAAATGTCATCCCCTTAAGATGTGCTTTTCTCCATCTGGTGATTTTGGCTTCTCTGTGTTCCCTGTAAGTCTCTGGACCTTGTGCTGAAATGTCTGTGAGATGACTCAGAGGAGCAAACAAAACAGGCAGGACCTTCATGGAGCCAAGCACAATGCTGGCAACAAATGGAGCTGGCTCCACCAGAGGGTTTTATGGACACCCCACTAAAACCCAAAAGAGGATAGATAAATCAGCAAGTGGTGCTTTACTTGAATTTTTTTTTTTTAATTTTTACATGTTTTTTTAGACAAATCAGAACTGCTTTTCAGCTGAGCCCGAGCTTCTCCTTGTTTTCACCAAAACAAACAGAAAGCAGGTGCGTGCTGAAGGAATATTGGCTGGGAGAGCACAGAGAAGTGCACATGGGCTTCCCTGTGAGAGTTTACGAGTAATGGGCTTGGGTTTGTTTCTGTCAATGCAAATTTTGCTGCTCCCTTCAAAGAGAGCAGGCACAGCTCTGGAGCCACGGAATTCCTTAGGGAAAAGAGGGTGAGACGTGCAAAGGAGGTTTTCTGGTCGTCTGTGTATTTTGAGGCTTGTCACAATCCCATCCAAGTCCAGATGCTCAGCTTTTACTCCAGAAAATAGAGCTTTTCCATCTTATTTCTGGAGAGAACAGGAACCAAACATGATCCCATTTTCCAGCAGTCCTCTGCCACCTTTTTTTTGGCAGTGGTTTGGGTTCTGCTTTGCTGATTCAAGGCTGGTGGGAGGTGGTGTTGTTCAAAGCCATGTGGGTTTTTCCAAGGGTTGGGAGCCTCCTCCTGGGAATTCCTTCCTTTGTCCTGTAAAAGCGCATTTCCTATCATTTTCCACAGGAACCCAGGGCATCTTTGTCACTGCCACGATTACCTAAGGACGCAAACCTGGAACTAGAAGCCGAATTTATTTATTTTTGGGACAAACCAGGACAGACCTGGGAGAAGATCCATTAGTGGGAAGATGATGGATGGCGCATCCCAGGGCAGGCAGAGCCTCTGCTTTGTGCCAGCCCTTCCATGTCCTCTCCAGAGCCCCTCTGAGGGATATCTGAGCCAACACGTCCTAATGCACAAAAATCTGGAGTGTTTAAAGCCTCCTGTATCCATGCCCATAAAAGTCCAGCAATTCCGTGAGCGCGGATGCCTCACACATGTGCCTGGCTGGAGCCAGGATGCCAGTTTGGCACTGGGCAGCTGCTGCCTGACACGGGCATTTGTCACGCAGAGCCACATTTAGGCTGTGTTTATAGAGGTCCTGAAGCCTGGCTAATGGGTTTTCCTGGAGTGCTCAGAGGGTGTGGGTGGGATATCTGGCACTGCTGCCGTGAGGAGAGGTGGGATTTAGGAGCTCTGCAGAAATCCCCTTCCAAAATCCAGCCTCCCCCAGTGGCTCCCTGCAAAAGAAAGGATTACTGCCTTTTCCTGTCCCAGGCCTGTCCTCCTGATGTGGCCATTCCTTGGGTAGGGGGTCACATCTTTAATGTCCTTCCCACCAGGAGAAGATCTGGCTCCTGGCCCTGGGAGCCTTCAGGAAAAAAAAAAAAAGACTGAGAAAACTGAGGCTGAAAAGCTCCAAAAGCAGGAAACAACTCTGTTTTCCACTTTCCCAGGATAGGATTTATTAAAGAAATGTGAGGAAAGAAGAGCAGCTGGATTTTGGTGCTTTTGAAGGCTTTATTTACCTGGAGGCTTGGAAGATAGCTCTTCACTGGGGGGGATCTCAGCTGGGTAATGGCTTGCAGAAGATCTGGCTTGGCCAGGTGAACGTGGGATTTTGTGTCCACCACAGCAGGAAAATATCCCCATTCCCACGTCTGCCATGCATATTTTATTCCTGTGTTGCTCAGGAACTGAATGAAGGTACCTAAAACTTCAAGTCAGGACTTAATAAACCACCACCAAACCATAAATTAAGGTTTATTTTATCGTTGTTGCCACCCAGGCAGGTTCTGGAGTGACCTTGTATAACCCAAAACCCCCTTCCAAATCTGCTTCCCTCTTCCCACCTTTAGAATTTGTATTGATTGGTAAAATTGGATTATTGATAAACCCAAAATTTAGGCTGATATATGACATTTAGGCTGATATATGATATGTGGAAGAATTTACCACTGTTTCCCCCCTGAACTTCAGCCAAAAATATGAAAAATTTTTAAGCATGACAAAACCCAACCAGATTTTCCAACCATGACTTCTAAGCCCTGGTGTGGATGCACAAAGTGATGCTGTAGATGAAGCAAAAAATCCCAAATTTGCCAGAGGAGGAGCAGAAATGCAAAAAAAAATGGTTCAGATGTGACACTGAAATGTTGCTGGAGAGTGCCTTATAATCCTCAACGTTTCTTTTCTACCCTTCAAGTTACAGAAATGGGATTATTTACAGGGCTTGGTTGTTCTTGCTTTAGGCAGATTTATTGCTCTTCACTCCTGGAGGATCTGAGCAATTTTCCTGTGGAGAAATCAAAGGAAAGGAAGGCAAATCTGCAAGGGGAAAGCAGGCTGCAGTGAGGTCTGTCCATGTGCCAAAGCTGCTGCTTCTGGAGGTGTTTTCCTGGTGGGATTTGGTGGCACTGGGAGGATTCCAGAGCCAGGGCTCCCGTCTGGGGCTGTGGGATGAGCTGGGATGCTGCAGGGAGCAAGAGAGAGAAAAAAAAAAAAAAAAAAAAAAGGAATTTTTTTGGGGTGTTTTGGGTCTGGAGTTGCTTCTTGGACACTCCTGGGCTCGTCCTGCACAGTTTGCATCTTGCAGAGGATCCCTATCCAATTTATTCCTGTCTTCATGGAATTACAGCACTTCTCATCCCTTAGTTCCTGATGGAAATCCTCCCATCTGATAAGTGAATGACGCGAGCTCTTTCGTTTGGAAGGGTTTTAAAAAGATGCAGAAAATCGTGGATGCAGCCTCCAGAAATCAGATGAACTTTCCTTAAATGGGGAGTGAGGAAGAAGGAATGGGAAAGCAAAAAATACCCCGGAAGTCGTAACGGAATCTATCAGGTTTGACCAAGGGATTTGTAATTAGGGGGACGCTTCCAAGATTCCAAAGTGACTGAAGGCATTTCCTCCCCCCAGGAAACTCCAGGAGTGTGTTGAGGAGGATCAATGTGCAGCCAAATTGGGCTTTAAAATCCTGAAAATAATTTAGGATCCTGAAAGGAAAAGGTGACAAAGTCTTGAATGAAAGCCTTTGTAGGACAGAGGAACTTCCCTCCCTCATTCCCATCTGGAGACGAGAAACAGGTGAACTTTCAGGCTTGAAATTTCTTTTTAGGAGAGTTTTGAGCATTTCTGTGATTGTTCCTTTTCTCCCTGAGCCATAAAAACACCCAAAACCAGGAGCTGATCACCCTCAGGGTGAGCTCTCCCAGGCTGATCCCACACAGCCCAAATTTCTTCCTGCCTGTTTCACTTCTTCCAGTAAAAGGTAGTCATGCATTCATAATCACCCCCCACTTTTATTCCTGGATGTTATTTGATGTCACTTTGGATTCTCTCCTTTGGAAAGTCCCCGTAGAAGTATCGTCCAGACTGCATAACAACCGGAAACAATAAAATGGAGAAAGATAAAATCAGGAAGAACGAGCTTTGTTTATAGATGTGAACAGCTTTTCCAGTAAAGCAGCAGATAAAGGGATGCTTCGGACTTGGAAAGGCTGAAAATGGGGCGGATGGGAAAACAACTGGGAAAAAATAAGTGATAAAGAACATGACCTTTTCTCCTGATGAGATTTTTCTTTTGAGAGTGTTGAATGAGAGACAGGAGTGAGGCAAAATATCACAGATATGGCATCACCCTCCCCTGAAGCCTGAGGGGAAAAGAGGGATGCTCCATGGAGGCAAAATAATTTTTTGGAAACTGCTCTTTGCCTCCTTTTGAGCCTGTAAATGGTTTTTACAGAAGAAGAGGAACCAAAATGAGGTGGAAAACCCCATGAGATGTGGTGTGAATGTCGCTTGGTGGGGATGCAGCTAAACACAGCAGTTCCTGTGTGTCTGTGTGACCAAATGGAGAATCAAGGAATGGTTTGGGTGGGAAAGGACCTCAAAGCTCCTCCAGTGCCACTCCTGCCATGACAGGGACACCTCCCACTGTCCCAGGCTGCTCCAAGCCCTGTCCAGCCTGGCCTTGGACATTCCAGGGATCCAGGGGCAGCCACAGCTGCTCTGGGTACCCTGTGCCTCCCCAACCTCACAGGGAAATATTTCCTCCCGTTATCCAGCCTAAATCCACCCTCCTAAAGTCATTGCAGCTCTTAAAGCCAAGTAGCCATGAAATGAGTTCCTTTTCCTCAGAGGAAGGGGTTCCATGGCTGGTGTTTCCTGGGGATGCTCTCAGGATACTCTGCAGAGGGAAAGCTCCAGTGGAAGTTGGAAATTCTTCATGACAGGAGAGCACCAGGATTTTCTCCAACCAAAGTTACTAAAAGGAGCTGCCCCCAGCACACTGTCTCTAAATACCTTTTTTTGCGGTTTTTTGACTTCAAGAAAGACTAAGGAGGGCATCCCTAGAGCCTGGAGCATCCCAAAACACAAACCTGTTGGATTCCATTAGCAGGACAGAGCTCCCAGTTTGTGCTCCAAGCTCATTCCCAGCGTGTTGGTTCAAATCTGCAGCTAATCTGGGATGCTTTGTTTTCCCAGCATCTTTTAATCAAGCTTAGCTCTAATCAGCACCAGAACATTAATAAATGTGAGCCTCCACAGTCCCAGGCAGCCATGGGAAATGCTGGCTACACTCATTTTTCCCATTGGTCGTTCTGGTCCTGAAATCCCTCTTTAAGGTTTCGTACCAAGACATGAGTAATGGTCATTGCAAACCCCCAGTAGGAGGACAATTCCAAAACTTCCCACTCCTGTGACACACTCAGAATGTGGGAATCAAAGCAAAGCCCACGTGTGGAAGGACCACAGAGCCTCTGGATTCAGGAGTCACCTCTGTGGCACCCACTCCCCTCCTCAGGACACTCACAGCCTCGAGACTCCTTTCCTCTCCACCCCAAAAGGGTAGAATTAATAAAATAGATAATTTTATTAACTATTAAATCCCCTTATTTTGTTAACTATTAAATCCCCTTACTTTCTGGGCATTTAAATCTCTTTTTAAGTAAGTGATCAGCAGCAGGAGCACGGGTTCTTTGTGGGCAGGTAATTCCACATGCAGACATAGTGAAACCTCCTCCTGACATCCCGGGAGGCATCTGGGGCTGGCTCCTGTCAGGGATTACACAGGACATTTATCTGGCTGAGGAATTTCTGTGATCCTAACTCCATCCTGTCTGCTGCATCTCAGGACCTACGCCTGAACAAACATATTTATCAACTCTTTATTAAATTTATAGGGAACAGAATGAGAGCAGGAGGGAGAAAATGATGATTTTTCTTTAAGGGTTCAAAAATCTGTGAATTAAAAACCCCAAACAGTGTTTTTACTTTTTAAAGTGGAGAAGAGAGGGTTAGAAGATGTAAATCCCCGTGGCAAGACCTATTCACGGGCCCCAGGTGAGCGAGGCACCTATGGCAGGACAGAAAAGGTGAGTCCTGGCATTCCCCAAAAAATGAGTGGAATTTCCTCTGGCAGCATGGCAGAGCAGGAGCTCACTGGCCTGAACGTGGAGCCCAAATTTTGTCCAGTCCTGAGATGTCAACACAAGAAATGGACACACAAAATAACCAGGACTTGAGGGCGCTTGCTGCTGGAGTTTTGCCTCAATCCATTGAATTCCTCTTTCCCAGGATAGCCCAAGAACGGATCCAGCTCCCCATCAGAGCCTCTCCCTCCCAGTCCAAGCTGGATGTCAACCTGACCCTCATCTCTGCTTATTTCTGTGCCACTTTCCTGTGCTTTGGTTATCTTTTCCAGGAAAATGCCATTCCAAGCTGAAATCTGATGCTCCAGCAGCTTTCTGGTGTCCTTGGCTGCTTTGATTCTGTGTCAGGGAGCATTTCAAAGGGGCCTGAGGGCTCCCAGTGCCCTGCCTGCCTCATCCCAGTAGCCTGAACTCCCACAACCCAGCCCTGAAGTTGTTGTTGCTTTTTGTTATTATTAATATTATTACTCTGCTTATTCTGGCACCAAAAAAAAAAAAAAAAAACCAAAAAAAACCAAAACAAAACAAAACAAAACAAAACAAAAAAAAACCACCAAAAACCCCCCCAAAAAAACCCAAAAACCAAAAACAACCCTTTTCTATTCTCTTTCCCTGCTTAGGTTTTGGTCAAAGTTTAATTAAATTGAGAGGAGCTGGAAAAAACCGCATAATTCCAAAATAAATGAAAGCAGTGCCGGGGGTGGCAGCCCTGGGGACATGGGCGCTGCTGGGGGTGGGAGGGGGAAATTCCCGCACTGAAATACCCTTGGAAATGTGGATTTTTTTTCCCGGCTGGAGGAGGGGGAAGAGGGCGAAGGGCTGTGTTTGGAGGATGCTGGAAGGTGGGGAAGCACCCCGGGCCGGCAGAACGAAGCCCTTGTTTGTCCTGCCCGTGCGGTCAGGCGCCGTGGGTGGGAGCAGGGGGGATCTGTTTTCCCAGGCTCCCTGCCATCAGGAATTACTGAGCTGCCATGAAATGGGAGGAAATATTTCATTATAGGCACATGCGCTTCAATTTCACATGATGGAAAGTTCAGGATCAGCTTTCCCTGCCGCCCGCCCGCCCTCCTTCCCTGCGTGCGCCTCATTCCTGCATCCTGCCCAGGGATAAAGCCGGGCATCCCCAGCCTGCTCCTCCTCCCCTGCTCCCTCCCGGGGGGCCCAGGGCACCCTCCTTCCACCAGAGCCTCTCCTCACCCTCTGGGATGCAACCCCAGTTCCCTGTGTGCAAATCCCAGCCTTAAAGCAATTCAAAATAAATGAAAGCACGAGATCTGGCAGAAGTGGGGTTTGGGGAGCAGAAGATGGAAAGGAAATGCCACTATTCTCCCAGTCCGGAGTTTTGGGAGCGGGGAGGTGAAAAGGAGCTGCAAGCACCCGGCAAGGAGACATCCCCAGGCTCTTTTTTTTTTTATTTTTTTAAAGCTCTTTATTTTAAAGTGGCATCTGTCAGAGCTGGTGTGACAAGCACCGGGGACTCCTGGGACCCCTCTGCCACCCCACACACAATTCCTGCAGGACAGGATGTGATCACAAGCCCCACAAGCTACCAAACCCAGCCTGGTGGGATTTAACCTTTTTTCCCCCAGACTGTAACAGTTTTCTATCCTCAAACTCTCTCTTCTCCTCCATTTAACCCCTTTTCTATACCCAAACTTTGTCTTCTCCTCCATGTAACCCCTTTTAATTCCCCAAACTCTCTCTTCTCCCACTTAACCATTTTTCTACGCCCAAACTCTTTCTTTTCCCCCATTTAACCATTTTTCTACCCCCAAACTCTCTCTTCTCCCCATTTAACCCCTTTTCTATCCCCAAACTCTCTCTTCTCCCCCATTTAATCCCTTTTCTATCCCAAACTCTCTCTTCTCCCCCATTAAAACCATTTTTCTATCCCCAAACTCTCTCTTCTCCCCCATTTAATCCCTTTTCTATCCCCAAACTCTCTCTTCTCCCCCATTAAACCATTTTTCTATCCCCAAACTCTCTCTTCTCCCCCATTTAATCCCTTTTCTATCCCCAAACTCTCTCTTCTCCCCCACTTAACCCCTTTTCTATCCCCAAACTCTCTCTTCTCCCCCATTTAACCACTTTTCTATCCCCAAATTGCCTCCTCCTCCCATTTAAAACGCACCCTTTCTCTCCCGTAAATTGGAGCCAGACCAGGAGAAAAGAAAAACGCAGCGAGGCACGGAAGGAAAGGGACAAATTCTCCTTTTTTTCCTCGGTGGGCTGTGAGCCCCCGAGAAGCAGGAGTGCTGCAGGGGGCATCTCCCGGGGGGCTCGGCGGCGCCCGCCCGTGTCACGGGGTTAATGCCGGGGTCGGGGGCAGCGCCTGGCGCCCGCCCGGGGGGACCCTGCCCGGGACGGCTTCCCCCGGACCCCTCCCTGCCCTTGGTCCCCCCGGCCGGCCCCGCTCGGAGCCCCGGCGGCTCCCCCAGTCCCGCGTCCCCCGGGGTCCCTGGCGCGGGGAGGGGTGGGAATAGGAATAATGGGAAAAATGGGAATAAAAATTGAAAGAAGGATATGAGAATGAGAATGAAGAATAAGAATAAAAATTGAAATAAGGATATAAGAATGAGAATGAAGAGTAAGCATAAAAATAAGAACAAGAACAAGAATAAAAATGAGAAAGAAGAATGAGAATGAGAATAAGAATAAAAATTGAAATAAAGATATGAGAATGAAGAACAAGAACAAGAACAAGAACAAGAACAAGAACAAGAACAAGAATAAGAATAAGAATAAGAATAAGAATAAGAATAAGAATAAGAATAGAAAATGGGTGGAGGAAAGGAAAGGAAAAGGAAAGGAAAGGAAAGGAAAGGAAAGGAAAGGAAAGGAAAGGAAAGGAAAGGAAAGGAAAGGAAAGGAAAGGAAAGGAAAGGAAAGGAAAGGAAAGGAAAGGAAAGGAAAGGAAAGGAAAGGAAAGGAAAGGAAAGGAAAGGAAAGGAAAGGAAAGGAAAGGAAAGGAAAGGAAAAGGAAAGGAAAGGAAAGGAAAGGAAAAGGAAAGGAAAGGAAAGGAAAGGAAAGGAAAGGAAAGGAAAGGAAAGGAAAGGAAAAGGAAAGGAAAGGAAAGGAAAGGAAAGGAAAGGAAGAGGAAAATGGAAAGGAAGAGGAAAATGGAAAAGGATAAAAGCATAAAAAGACAAAAGGAAAAGGAACATAGAAAAGGAAAATGGAAGGCAGGAGAAAAGGGGGGAAGGGGGAGAGAATCTCATTTGAAATGAAGGTTGATGGCAGCACAGGTAGCTGATGTCTGAGGATGCTCTTTACACGGCCGGGGTTCGCTCCTAGCCCGTGGATAAGAGGAGCAGAGCATTCCCAGTGCCCGTGGGCACCCGCTGGGAGCTGCCCCTTCCCAGCCCGAGCTTTCCAGAGCCATCACTACCAGCAGCCCCCGATTTCATTCCTCTGGAGTAGCTGTAAGAAATAATATTTCTTTCTGCATAAAATGCTCGTTTTGCACCCTGTTAGATTCCACATCTTCTTTTCCAGCCTTGAAACCCTCGTGCATGCAAAGACTAAGTCTGGGAGGAATTTTTACAGATGAGTAATAAAGCCCTGGGGAAAAAAAAAAAAAAAAAAAAAGAAAAAAAAAAAGAAGAAAGAAAAAAGAGAAAAAGATTTATGATGGAAAGCTGACACAACCTTAAGTGGATAATTCAATTTTTACTCTCTTTCTTTGTTCCCTACAGAGGCACTTAGAGCTACAAAGCCCAGGCACACCCGGGGCTGTTGATCCTGAGGCTCGGGAACATCCCAGCGCTGTTTTCCTGGGACATTCTGAGCCAGCAGCACTGATAAATCCTCACTTGACTTTCTGGGGGCTTCCCTCTCTTTTTCACACCTCTGTCGCTGCTTGGGGTTTGTCTGGATTTTCTTCTAACGGAGAGTTTTTGTTGAGAAAACTCTCTGAACAGGTTGAGGTCTCTGTGTCTTTTCCTAACAAATCTCGATAATTACAGGATGTGGATTTTTGGGAGCGCTGACTGTAACTAAATTCTGATTTCTACCCCCGTGTGTTACTCTGCACCTTCTTCACCAACTTTCTAATTTTTTTACCAAAGGAAATATTTCAAAATTGGTAGAGGTACAAACCCTCACAAGGATATTTTTGATAAAGATAGAGAAAAAACAAAGTGGGTCAGGGCAAAATGCAGAAATAGAGGAAAAAGTTCCCTCCATGGGTGAAAATTCCCGAGTTTTGTGGGCAACACTTCTGAACACCCTGGAACTTGCTGGGCTATTGCTTCCCATTAAATTTATTGTGGGAATAATGCCATTCAAAAAGGCAAATATGGAGAAGTGATGGAAAGGAGAAAGCTGTTTCCTAGGAATCCTGTGGCTGAGCGTGATTTCTTCCCAAGCTGGCTGGCAGGAATGAGATTATTTCCATTACAGCTGCAAAATTTACTGCTTGAATCCAAATTTCATTGCATTGAAAAATTCCATAGCCTGGGCTTATCCACTCAGTTGATTCTGAGTCTCAAAACTGAAGCTAAAAATAGCCTGGAGAAATTCCCATCAGAAAAATTACAGTGGTTGATCCAGTCCAAAAATCGATTTATGTTTGTTTAGGGAGTGTGTTTATTAAAGAGGGGCATGATTTGCCTTTTTTATCCTGATTTGATTTTTTTCTTTTTTTTTTTATCAACATCTCAAATATTCCCCTGGGTTGAAAAAGCATCACAGCAGGAATGTGCAATCAGAGCACCCATAAACACGGAATCCCAGTAAAATATGGAATTACAGCATTCACAACATGGAATCCCAGTAAAATATGGAATTACAAGCATTCACTCACATGGAATCACTGCTGAAATATGGAATTACAGCATTCACAAACATGAAATCCCAACAAAATATGGAATTACAGCATTCATTCACATGGAATCACAGCTCAAATATGGAATTACAGCAGGAATGTGCAGTCAGATCACTCCCACACAAGGAATCACAGCACAAAAAATGGAATCGTGGCATTCACAGAAATGGAATCACAGCAAAAACATGGAATTACAGCATGAATACGTGATCACAGCACACATACACACACATGGAGTCTTAGCACACACATGGAATTACACAGGAATGTGCAATCAGAGCACCCAAAAACATGGAATCACACAAAAAAAAAAAAAAAGTAATCACAGCATAATAATGGAATCACAGCATTCTCGAACATGGAATCACAGCACAAATGCAGAATCACAGCAGGAATGTGCAACCAAAGTACCCACAAACATGGAATCCCAGTAAAATATGGAATTACAGCATTCACAACATGGAATCACGGTCAAATATGGAATTACAGCATTCACAAACATGGAATCACAGCACAGATATGGAATCACAGCAGGAATGCGCAATCAGAGCGCCCAAAGCCATGGAATCACAGCACAAATATGGAATCACAACACAATTACGGAATCACAGAATTCTCAAATATGGAATCATGGCACAAATGCAGAATCACAGCAGGAATGTGCAATCAGAGCACCCACAAACTCGGAATCCCAGTAAAATATGGAATTACAGCATTCACAACATGGAATCACAGCACAAATATGGAATCACAGCATTCTCAAACATGGAACCACAGCACAAATATGGAATCACAGCAGGAATGCGCAATCAGAGTGCCCAAAACCATGGAATCACAGAAAAACAATGGAATCACAGCACAAATATGGAATCACAACACAATTACGGAATCACAGAATTCTCAAATATGGAATCATGGCACAAATGCAGAATCACAGCAGGAATGTGCAATCAGAGCACCCACAAACTCGGAATCCCAGTAAAATATGGAATTACAGCATTCACAACATGGAATCACAGCACAAATATGGAATCACAGCATTCTCAAACATGGAATCACAGCACAGATATGGAATCACAGCAGGAATGTGCAATCAAAACACCCATAAACATGGAATCACAGCACAAATATGGAATCACTGCACGAATGCGCAATCAGCGCACCCACAAACATGGAATCGCATAAAAAAAAATTTAATCACGACACAAAAATGGGATCACAGCGCAAAAACGGGATCACAGAATTCTCAAATACGGAATCCCAGCAGGAAGGTGCACCCCCAGACCCCTGGAATCACAGCACGCACAGGGAATTACAGAGAAATGCGTGCTCACTTCACACTCCCGGCGCCCTCAGAGCCCCCCCAGCACTCGCAGCACACACTCCGGGTCCCCTCGCTGTCACCCGCCAGCCCCAGAGCCCCTCACACCCCCTGTCCCCACCCTGCAGGGGCACCCGCCTCTCCCCCTCCCGCAGCCACCAGACACACAGGCATATTTTTATTGCAGCTGTCAGGAACATGAAAAACCTTTCTGCCAGCACTCAGCACGGGCAATTTATGAGCCCGCTCTGTTTGAGTGAAGAAGGGGAGGGGGGGTTTGGGATCAGAGCAGAAATGATGGGAGACAAAATGGCCCATAAATTGTTCGCCATGATTTACACTGGAGTCCATTTGCAGCCTATTCTTTTCTTTTTTTTTTTCCTTTTTTTTTTTTTTTTTAATTTTTTTTTTATTTTTTTGGAGCCTCACACACGCAGATCCCTGTCCCTCTCTCCTTCTCGCCGGGGTCCTGAGCCGGCCCAGCTGGAGGAAGGCAGCGATCAGAGTTCAGTTGGTGCAGACAGAGCTAAAGTAAACAGCCGTGGTCATTCAGCAGGCAGTTAGCAGCCTTTGGACAGATGAGCGGGGCTCTGCAGGACCACACACGGCAAAGCCCCGCGGACCACACAGCGACCGCGCAGCGCCGGCTCCGCACGCAACTCCTGCCCGGGGAGCCTCCCCTCCCGCCGGGCTGCGCCTTCCCGGGGGCTCCGGCCCCGCTGCAGCCCCGGCAATGCTCTCCTGCCCCGCTCGCAGGGTGGTTAACTCTGTCCCCGAATGGATGCAGGGGATACATTCCTCGGCAGGAGACAGAGTGTACTCCTGGAAAAATGCCACCGCTACTTCCACAGCTCGTAAAGTCATCTGCTGACCTTCTCCCTTCACCCCACAAACGCGCCCTTGTCGGGCTCCTACCTCGCACTGGCACCTCCGTGGCTCCCTTAGGAGGTACCAAACCGGAGTTAACAGCCTCTGTCCCCCGATTTTTGACCAAATAGGTTATTTTGGGAGCAATGCTCTGTGTTTTCAGCCGAGGCTGAAAACCTCCTTGACCTTTCCTGAAACTTCACCTTGGCTCGGGAACCCCTCCCCTGGGCTGGGCTGTGTGTATAGCTAATTCACCTGGAAATTACAGGTAACCAGCATGCTCGGGCACAGTGCAGCACCCTTCCTCCTCGAGCAGATGCCAGGAGGAAGGGAGAACTTCCCTGAATCCCAGGATGAAGGGAGAGCACCCCTGAACCCCAGGATGAAGGAAGAAATATCCCTGAATCCCAGGATGAAGGGAGAAGCATCCCTGACTCCCAGGATGAAGGTAGAACTTCCTTGAACCCCAGGATGAAGGGATAAATATCCCTGAACCTCAGCATGAAGGGAGAAATATTCCCAAACCCCCAGGATGAAGGTAGAGCATCCCTGAACCCCAGGATGAAGGGAGAGCACCCCTGAACCCCAGGATGAAGGACGAAGCATCCCTGAGCCCCACTGAGCCACTGGGCCTCCTCCTTCTCCAGTCCCTGTAGTTTTTGCCATCATCCCCCAAAGCCCTTCCCACCATCCCCGCCTGTTTTCACACCACGAGCACCCCCCCAGTTCTCGTCCTTCCCTGGGATTTGGGGCTCAGAAGCTGCTCCATGTTTGGTGCTGGTCCTGCTGGGATGGACGGATCTGGAGCCATGGAAATGTCAGCATTTCCATGAAAAGCTGGAAATGGAAGAGCCCTAAGAGCTCTCGATCGCCACCCCGAAGCAGGCTCCCTCCTGGACATGCCGCAGGGTCAGGCAGCTGCTCCAGCATTGCTGCTCCCAAGTGGCTGAGCAGAGGAGTGAGCAGGGATTTCCTGCAAGGGGCAGAGGCAGAAGGGAGCTGGAGGTCAGAGGAAGAGGCTGCCATCCCTGCCAGGTCACTGTTTCGGGTTCCCAGTGGTGCTGAACATTTCAGCTGGCACGTAGCCTCTTCTCCAGCCCTGCCCAGGGGGGTGAGGACCCCAGCTCTGCTCTTCTGCCATCTGCTCCCAAACCCCCCACGCACTGAGCTCATCCTCCTCTTCCTCACCCCAAACACGGCCCTGCCTTCCCATCCTCCCCTCAAGGAGCACCTCCAGGCTCCCCCACGGTCCAAGCAGAGCTCCAAGGGGAATCTCCCTGTGCCTCCATCCCCTCCTGCAGCAGCCCTGGAGCTGCAGCCAGGCCAGAGATTACAAAACAGATCAGTGCTGGCTGGAGTGAACTCTGAGAAATCACATTTGCCTGTCAGTATCATGTTAAAGCATAACACAGACTCTCATTTTCCCACTCCTTTGGCTCCCAGGGCGTTTCGGTCCCTGCTGAGAAACACGAAGGTCGTGGCCTTCAGGTTTCCAGATCTGCCCTTACACACCACGGGGAGATCTGACAACAGCCTTATTATTTATGTATCCAGCCAGGGGCTGCCTAATGAAACCCAGAGATTTTTATTGACACACGTTGGGGCTCTGGGTAGGAGAGAAGCAATCTGGAGGCTGCTTCCCATAAACACAGTGGCCATTCATGGAGGGTCAGTCCTCAGGGTGGACTTTCCATGCCAGCTTTGACAGCACTTAATTCACACCGGGCTCGCACTTAAGCTCAGGAGCTGCTGATGGGGCTCAGCCGGGCGCGGTGCAGCCCCTGCCAGCAGGGCCGAGTTTTTTGCTGGGTGTTTGGGGAGGATGACTGACAAGGAGAGACCCAATTCCCTGCTGGAAATAAGGGGGGAAATGTGAGTTTAGAAGTGTGGTCGCAGGAGCCAAGGAGAAAAAGCGGTCTTGAGAAATTTTAAGGTTTTTCACGATGATTCAGGAGAGGAAAAAGAGATGCAATCAGTGATTTTTCTACCCAGAAAGTTATTCTGAGTTCTCAGCCCAGAGCTGATCCTTCTTACACTAGCAATGGAGCTTTTCCAGTGGCATTTTGAGCATTATTTTGGTTACTTTTGTTGTCCAGATTACTTTGCTGCTTCTGGAAAAGCCTCCTGCTTTGGGGTGCCCTGCAGAGCCCGGGTCTCATCCCTGGTGACCTGACCCTTAACTCTGCCGAGAGCTGCCTGGGTCTATCCCGGGTTCAGGAGGAAAGAGAAGCTTTTCTTGGCAAGGAAATGCCTCCTAAGCTGCCTCCTCACAAACCAGGAACATGTAGGAAAGTCGTCCATCGGAGCCTGGCGTTTAAAGGGCTGAAAAATGATTGCAGCTTCCTTTGGTGGCTGCAGTGGGAGCCCGACGAGGTGACCTTTGAGGAGATTCTGTTTACTGCAGCCCGGGGCTGGGAGCCTTGCGTGAGCTGGGCAGAGCTCTGTTCCCTGCCTTGGCTCTGACCCCTCCCGGCCTGCAGAACAATGGAGAGGATACCTTGCAACTGCTGGGGGAAAATAAATCACTCCCAGCCTTCCCCGGAGGATCCCAGCAGATGAGAATCCCACATGGCTGCACATCCTCTGCCTGGCATCAGGTGCAAGGCGAGAGCTGGCTTTTGGGTGATGCCACGTTTGGTTTTCAGAGACAAAGCTGCCAAAAAAACCCCAAAAGCCGGGGTTTGTTCCTAAAGCGTTGATGACAGGAGTCTTCCCTGCTCCAGGTTGAAGCCACTGTGGATTTAGCAGCTTGTTGAGTCACCCTAATTGCATTAAATGCCTGGAAAAGCATCTTCTAGGGTCGTCACAAGCACCCACCCCCCTTGTCTTAAACACTTCCAGCTCCATCCAGGAGCCTGGCACCAAACATCTCCCACCTTCTCCCCATTTCTAAGAGCTTGTGGCTTTTTGGGGTCTCCAGCATCTGGATCCAAGGAGTTTGTGTCCTTTTGGGAGGCTTCAATCCTCCTTCCCAGGAATTTTGTGTCCCTTTAGGGATTCCCAATTCCTTTTTCCATGTTTTTTATGTCTCCCAATCCCTTTTCCCAGGAATTTTGTACCTCTTGGGGGATTCTGAAGGTCCTCAATCCCTTTTCCCAGGAATTTTGTACCTCTTGGGGGATTCTGAAGGTCCTCAATCCCTTTTCCCAAGTTTTTGTGTCCTTTTGGGATGTCCCCAGTCCCCTTTTTCCAATAATTTTGTGTCCCCCAATCCCTTTTTCCATGATTCCGTGTCTCTTGGGAGCTTCCATATCCCTTTTTATGTCCCCTAATTCATGTCATCAGGAATTTTTTCTCCTTTGGTGTGTCCCCAACCCCTTTTCCTGGGATTTTTGTGTCTCTTTCAGGCTTAAAAAGAGCAGTTCAATTGCTGATCACATAACACCCAGGTCCCCTTTTCTCCTCCCTCCTTCTTCCCTCCAAAAAATGTCCTAATTCTCAAAGGTATAAAAAATAAAAAATTAATAGAATCTGGCTGAAAGGCACGTGTGAGGAATGTCATCCCTTATTATCCCAGTGCCAAATGACTCCTGAATTTCACCGGGGGCTGGAGCAGAGGATGAACTGCTGGGAGTTTGGGCTGCTGGGATCTATTTGTAATTCATGAGGAAATCTTCAGACCTGCTTTTCCTGCTGGAGACTAAATAGAGCCTGTGCTGGAACAATGCTGAAAGGGTTCCCACTGCAAAAAGCACTTTCTAATAAACGGGAGATGGAAATTTAGATCTGCTGCTTTTTTTTTTGGTCGTGGCTGGAGGCATCCCTTGTTTCTATTCCAGTTTGGTAACAATTATAGACCCGCACTTCAGGCTGAAAACCAGCCAGAAATGTGGCAGCTTCTTTTCCTTTTCCCAGTTTCCTTGTTTCCTGGTGTGCAGCGCTGTCCCCTGTGTGTCCCAGTGTCTGTGTGTGGTTGGGACTGGGGACAGGCAGTCTGCTTCAACTTCCTCTCCCTGCTGGATTGCAACGGGTTGCCTTGCAATGGAAATTTGGGATGGTTTCCTGAATTTCGCAGGAAAAATAAAAAAAAAAAAATTTTTTTTTTTCCTTTTTATCTTTCTTTTGAGCTCCAGAGTCCTATTCCAGCCCAGGCACCTGCAGCAGCACACGTACACATCTATTCCCCTGGCTCTTGTTTGATGCTCCCCCAAAAAGAGGAGCCCAAACCCTCCGTGTCCATCCCTCTTCCCCTGAGCCAAATTCCTATGAATTCCCAAGAGCCTGGGGTGAGATGCAATGAATCCCTTGGGATTCAAAGTGGATCTTGCCTGCTGCACCCCAGGACAAGACAGGGTGACCTTCATTGTCCCATTCCGTGCCTTCCCCAGCTGCTGCCACCTCCGTGCTCCAAGGTAGGATTTAGGATATTCCGAGGAACTGGGATGGTACCTGCTGAGCAGCATTCCCCTCTGGCAAAAACCCAAACTGCTGCTGGAATAAGGATATGGCTCCTCCAGGGAGGGCTGCTTTCACCCCCCTGTGGATGAGGATGGCCAGTGAGAAGGAATATTTTTATTTTTGCTGCCTTTTCCCCATGGATAGAGAATAATAATTGTAGGAGTTTGCAAGGAGGTTTGCTCCCAGGAATTTGTGAGAGCTCTGCAAAAGCTGGACCTCCAAAAATTCCCCCTCTTGCCTCAAATGATGCTCTCAAGTGATACTGAAGTTTTAGGGAGGTATTTGTAAACATTTTATAACAATTTTTCTTACATTTTATTAGGAAACTTTTCAGCAGAACCTGGAAACTCCGTGGCACAATTGATGTCAGATGGCACAGCCAGGGGAGTCACCTCCTCCCTCCCATCCCTTCATCCCTCCTGTGCAAACCAAAACAAGAGGAAAACCTTTTAGCTCCAAGTCTTTGCTAATAAGTTGGTGTATCCATAACATGGAATTATGCTCGGTGTGTCTTCCAGCTGAGCCTGGACACCCAGCAGGGGCTCGGATAGGATTCCTTGCAATTACAGCACGAGACTGAGTTTGCAGTTGATTTGGGAATGGAGAACCTCGGGTTTATTCATTTCCTTTCTGCTGGAAATCAAGAGCTGAGGGCAGAATGTGGGGTGGGATCCCTCTTCAAACCCAGGTATTCCAAACACATCTGATGCACCTCCAGGGCCCAGAGTGGTTTTTGGGAAGGTGGAAGCTGGGATTCTTTATTTTGGGCTGCAAGCAGAGAATTAACTCTTTCCCTGCTCTGCAACACATCAAGAATCTTCTGCTTGTGTTGCTGGAAGATTTGTGGAAAATGTCCCTGCCCACAGCAGAGGGGATGCTCTTCAAGGTCCCTTCCAACCCAAACCATTCCAAACTTCTATTTTTACCATTCCAACACCTTTGTGTTTGGTGAGCAGGGAGTAAAATTAAATTGAAATTAGAGCTTTCTTTGCAAAATAGCTCAAGCAACTGTGACAAAAACTGCTACAAAATGATTGTTGAGAGTGACAACAACAAATATGACAATAACTTGTACGGCCTTGATGTACCTGGGCTGGCTCGGTGATAAGAGTGTGATAAGAGTGATTTGTGTTTATTTTTGTGAGGCCCCTCCGTGCTGGGAGGGTTCCAGAGGTGCTGCTGTTTGCCCAAAATAAAGCTTTAACTCCCTGTCCTGCTGGAGGAAGCACTTCCAGCCTCGGCTCCTCCTGAGCTCGGATCCGAGCGCTCCGGGCGGCCAGGATTGAAATCCCGGGAGGCTCGGGGCTGCCTGCACTCATAAATGAGGCATCCTTTGGAAAGCAGGGGAATTTGGACAGGACTCGCCTTGGCTCAGCCCAGCTCCTCACATTCCACACACGGAAGATTTATGCATTCCACCAGGAGAATAACCTCCTGCATATTTATTAACACACAGCCTGGAGATAGCTGGGCTTCCTTCCCCTCCACGCCCTGAGTGGCTGTAATTGCTGCAAGGCTGAGCCCAGCCACCCTCCCTGCCCAAAATTCCCCCTTCTAATGTGCTTTTCCTTCGCCCAGGTAAACATTGCTTTGGTGTTTCTTCCCATTTATTTGCTCCCAGCATCCCAGATTTGGATTTGATATTTCTTCTCCTAAGGGCCTCTCTGCTTATCACAGGGGTTTGCACTTCTACTTCTTTAAAAATAATAAATCTTAATGCTCCTAATAATAATGATGATGAGCTGAAAGCTAAAATTCAAGAGAAAGAAAGAATGGGTTTAACATTATTTAAAAATCAGCCCAGAGCAAGCTGCACTTTTCCTGCAGTTTGAGGGATGATGTCACAGCAGCAGATCCCTCTGCCCCAGGAATGGGAATATTTGTTCTTTAAATAACTGGACCTTGACCAAGCTCGGGGGAAATGAAAGAGAATCCTCGATTTCCATGCGTTTGGAACAGCATCCCGATGAAGCTTTCTTCTTAATTAATTGAATAAGCTAAATGAACTGTCAGTGTCCTGCATTTGCTTCAAAGTCCTGCTCAGGTTTTTATTAATTTCCACTCTGTCCTTTTGGATTCATCCGTCTAACTCAGCCTTGATTGCAAACCTAGGAACAATTTGTCTTTTCGATCCCCCCCTGACAGGACATTTGCTTCCTGCCAGGATTACAAGGAATTTCAGAGCGACTTTCACACCCAGGTTGTGTTTTACCGTTTACAGAGTCCAGCTTTGACCTTTATGGAGTTTTTAATGTAGGAAACGTCATTTCTGAGTTTTATCTCTGGATACCTGCTGTGTGCAGAGCTCCGTGTTTGTGCTGTGTCGATGCTGCAGCTATTCCTTGGAAAAAAGAGGAGCTTTAAAATTATGGCAGCGTGATTAAGGAAGATCATATGGAGAAAAGGAAAAGTTATTAAAAGAGAAATTCTTAAGATGAACACAAAATTAAGAGATCAAGAAATATCTTGATAGCTCTTCCTCCCTACTTCCCTCCTTGGAATATATTTTCCAGACAGAACAAAATGGTTTATTTGAAGGAAATTAGAAATACATTTAGGGCTGCTGGGTTATTTCAGTTTTGATTTGCAGGGAGACATGATCTGAAGGAGAAATGCTGCCTTTTGAGTGGAAAAAGGGTGAGCTGCAGCATGGAGCTGTAAACGAAGGACTGGGCAGCCAAAGGGAGTTTTTACTGTTTTACAGGCAACAACATCTAGGGCATAGAGGAGAAAATTCCCAGATCCTCAGGCAGAGAATAAGCAAGGAATGAGACTTGGATTTTCCTTAAAAACAGTGTGAAGTCAAATTTTCATTATTAGCCTGTTTGAATTTATGAATTCTTATTTATTCCACCACAGTGCTCAAATAAATAAATAAATTGACCTGCATTTAGATGTGTCCTTCCATAATTTTTTATTTTTCCATGGATTTTAATACTGTCCACTATGCACAGAAGGTTGTGGTGAATTAAATATTCGATAGTTAGTAGCACCAAGGGGAATTTGGAGCGTGCAAAGAGAGTTCAGGTCGTGTATTTCATTTTATAAAAGTCTCCTTTAACTTCTGGGGAGGACTCCTAAATCCCATTTTAAAGGTTCAAATCCTTCCTCCATGCTCCATCTTCAGTGACAAGGTTAAACTTTCCTTTAAACTAAAGCAGGAGAAGCCGTGCCTGGCCACGGGCTGCAATCCCTGGGATGCACAGCCCAGCTCCAGGAGCATCCCTCACGCTGAAGGGTCCAGCTCCAGATGTGTCCCTGTCCCCACAGCTGTGGGCAGAGATAAGGGACAGAGCCCGGTGGATTCCAGGTCAGAATTTCACCCCCTTATCTCCCTCTGCTGCAGCTCTGCTTTTGCTGGGGTTTCACACACTGGGGTTGTTCCTGCAGCGATATTAATTAATAATTACAGCCACGTATTATCTGATTTAATCCCAGGGTTGTATAAATAACAATCCGTATATTAGGCGCTGTAATTCTTTCAATAAAATTAAATGAAAGTGTTCATTATTTTTCACTCTCTCCAGAGCAATTAAAGATGTTGAGATTTTTTGGACAGTCTGGAAGTTCAGCTTGGAGTTTATTAAATCAGTCCCAACCTTATCTAAACCTCCCTGGAATTGTGTGATAAGAAAATCTTATCACTCAGAGTTTACAGCCCAGCCAGAGGAGCCTCGTATTTTCTTCTCCATTTCCTGCTGCCCTCCGCTGAGAGCAGCAACACCCCAAAATTTTGATCCCCTTTTCTGGAGGACAACTACAACCATAAAAAGGAGTTAATTGAAGTCCTTCAGCCTTAAAAAAAAAAAATATATCTATTTTTGGAGTCGTCTGCTGGTAAAGAGGTTGATGCTTTTATTTGATCTCGACCAGGTTTTTCCCATCTGGTGAGACAGGGTTCAACTAAAAACCCCCGGACACTTTGGATATGAAATGTTTGGCAAAATCCAGACATTGGAACATCTGTTTCAACCTGATTTGAATCCTCCTTTCCCCCCGAACCTGCCGCCCCCAGCACATCTGGCATTGCTTTCTCCCTTATCTCCCCGTCCCCAATTCCAACACCCTCCCGTCTGTGGTTTCACTCTTCGTTAGGAAATCGAGTTTTATTTTCCAAACCACCACAAACAAGATACCAGACAGACGCCCCTTCTTTACCAAGGGGCGTGAGAGAAGTTAATTTATTACAAAATACGAGGCACTGAAAACAAAATATGAGGTTGTTTTTTTTTTTTTGTTTTTTTTTTTTTTTTTTTTTTTTTTTTTGCGGGGGGGTTGTTTTACCCCGTGTCTGTCACCGCGGGCTCCGTGCTCTTATCAGTTTATCCCCAGCTTTTATCCTAGATAAAAAAACCCCTTCTTTTCTCCTAGAAATACAAAATATCCTTCTCCAGAAGGGAGCAGTGGTGCGCGCCTGCCGCATCCCGGCTCCATCCCGAGCGCCCCGGGAATTCCGTGCCCGCGGTGGGGAGGGAGGCAGAGGCTGCGGGTGGTTCAGGGTGCAGAGCCAGCACGGGAGGACTGGGAGCCACAAATGCCCGCAGGCCACTGATAAATGACCCGATTGCTGCTCCCTGCGGTTTAAAGGGGAAGGGAAAGGGCAGAGGGAGAGATAAGGAAGGGAGATGAGAAGGAGAAGAGGCCAATAACAGGTCCAAACCCGCTGTGATTTTGCAATCTGGCAGCTTTTGCTGAGTGCTACTTTCTTTTTGCTTTTTTGTTTCTGCTGGATTTTTCTCTGTGCTGAATCTGAGGGCGGGGGGGAAAGACTCCAAAATCCATCTGAAATTCTTATTGCACAGCACTGGAGCGGGGAAGGAGAGAAAACTCTTTACGAGGGTGAGTTGCTACAGCCATACATCAGAGAAGGTGATCCTAAACACACCCCAGTAAACGCAGACCCTTTTTACCCCAAATTTAGAATGGAAGCCGGGAGCAGCCCAGATCCAAAACCTCTCTCTGTATCAGCTTTCCTCAGCCCCACGACACGAAAACACAGCTAACAAAGATCTTTTGAGGGCAGCAGATGGAGTTTGAACCTTGGAGCCAAGTCCAGCCCCAATCTTAATGAGGTCTAGAGGAGGTTTACCTCAGTTTGAGACTCATAACGGGGTCTTTCATGTGCGTCCCTGGCTGCGTGTGGGTCTGGATATACACAGGCACACCGGGCTCATCCCTGAAAAAACTCCCTGGGTATCTGAGATAGCAAAATAACCTCACCTCACTCTTCCCCTGGGAACACTTCAAACGCTGAGGGAAGGGCATTTATTGACCTAAGGAAACCACTGGGTGACCACTGCGGGTCCCCGTGTGCGAGAACAGCGGCAGCGTTTGTTGCCTCTCTGGCTTGCAGGAGATTTTTGAAGGTGAAAGGAGTTTAAAAGGACATGAATCCCTTAAAAATGAGCTCAGAATATGCCAGGCATGATCTGAAGGAAGTTAGAGGTGTGTAGCTGGTAGCTGGATCTGATTAATGCATAGCCAGGAGGAGACAGCCATGAGGAAATGGGGTAAATGGTCTTCAGCTGGAACAAGCAGAGCCAGCAACGCTCACCAGCTTCCCCTGGACAGGGGTTGTGGTTTTCAGGGATGCTGCTGGAGACTCAGTGTCTTTTGTTTCAGCTTTTAATGCACATTCCTTCACACAGGAAAAAAAGTCCCTGTATTCCCAGTGTTTCAGTGTTATCCAGAAGGAAGCGGGGTGGCACAGGTTTGTCTTTGTCCCTGTGTACGTGGAATGGAAACCTTGGGGTGGAAACATTTGTCCTCAAGTGCCCTGGAGATGCCCAGAGCTGCCAGAGGAAGGGGAATTTAACACAATTCCCAAGGCTGCTTTGTCTCCACTGAAGGAACACCCAGGGAAAAGGGCACCTTGGCTGGGGGATCTCCAGAACTTGTAACCTGCTCTTATGTCCTGTCCTCGCCCATGTCCAGAGAAGAGGTTTGAGTGTTGCAGGTCCCTTTTTCACCATCAGACAGGAGGAAAATCCCCATTCCCAGCTGTGACCTCCATGTGGGATGGGGGATGAGCTCCCAATGCAGTCCAAGGTCAGGACATGTGGGACCGAGCTGTGTGCCCATCAGTGGATGTCAGAACAATGCTGAGGCAAGAGACAAGCACAAGACCAGGCAACTGCAGCAATCAGATCTATGGAAATGAGGCAAAAACCAGGAAAAAATACACAGGTAATATTTTTTCCATGTTTTTAATCAGGCTTTTCTTTTAATCTTTGGGCGTTGGGATGCTTCCTCTTACCCATTCAGCTGAAATTCAGTGTTTTGCCTGGAAAGCAAAACCAGTGGAGAATGGGAGAGAAGCTAATTTTGTTATAAAAATAATCTTTTATCTGTGCACGACAGCAATATTTATTCAGGAAGGGTACACAGACAGCAGGAGGTCAGCACTCCCACTGCTTGGCTCAAAGGCTCCACCACACTCTATTTTGTTTTATTTCTCCTTTTTTTTTTTTTTTTTTTTTTTTTTTTTTTTTTTTTTGACAATTAGTTCCCATAGATATTTACTTTTCCTGAAAAGCCTTGAGCTGATTTCACCCATCCTCAATTCAAACCAATAAACTCACGGTGGCTGCTTGGGTTGGGTGTTTTAGGTCACAATTTAGGCTTGTGCTTGATGGTCCCACACTGACCTATCTCCACAAATAACCTCCCTGTGCCTTACCACAACAAACAAACTTTATTCCTTCAATCCAACCTCCTGGAATTTGTGGTGGCTGCAGTTGTACACATTTTCCTTGAACTAAAACCTGAAAACCTGAGAACTTGGTGAGATGTTGCAACTATTTTTTATTTTTTTAAATAAACAGCAATAATTTTTACGCTTCTCCTTTTCCCCATTCCAGTCCTGGGAGGTGTTGGTGCCTCCTCCAGCGTCTCTCCAAACACGCCACAAAAACACATCAGTTAAGAGCAGCCTTTCTGTCAGCACAGAGGTGCCAAAATCTAAATAGAATTTGTTAAGAAGCAAGAGAATTTGGTGTTGCTTCATTCCCTTGACGTAGCTTCAGGATGCTCCTCTTGGTGGGTGACAGAGAGGAGCAGGGAAGAAATGAGATCTAAGGGAAAGGAGAAAAAATTGGGTTGAAAACCCGAGAAAACCATTCTGTTTCAGGTGAACAGCTCTAAAACTGAAGGCTGTGTTTCAACCTTATTAAAATACTGTCAGGGCTCTGATGAAACATGGATCTGTCAGTGGAGGAGCTAAAGGAGGATGTTATTCCAATGTTCGCTGTCTCTTTCTATCCATTTTCATCCCACGTCGTGATATAAGGCTTTAAAAAGCCTTTAAGCACCTGTAATAACATTCACCTTTTCATCAAAATCTCCTTGGAGCATAAGAAATGATGTTTATTTAAATTTTGCAACGGGCTAACGATAAAGTCCCGTCTCTATTTTCCTGCTTCTGTGATTTGCACATGAAAAGCTTTAGCGAGGCTGGGTTTCGTTTAGGGTCTTCTCTCCTTCCTGAAAACAC
Organism: Anomalospiza imberbis; assembly: GCF_031753505.1. Classification (NCBI taxonomy): domain Eukaryota; kingdom Metazoa; phylum Chordata; class Aves; order Passeriformes; family Viduidae; genus Anomalospiza; species Anomalospiza imberbis. The sequence continues at coordinate 18,688,556 of NC_089692.1, read as the reverse complement.
TTTCTTAGGGGGAACACAGCCTCCCCTCAGACTGGAGTGATGTGCTCCAGAAAACGCTGCTGAAAACAACAAAATAACTTAATTTTGGTTTTATTTTGTTCCAGTTAACCCAGGCAATGCAGTACAACTCCCACCTCCTGGCAAAGATAACACTGCAATATTTTTTTAACTCTTTCTACTGTGGCTCTGATGCAGCAAATTTTGCTTGTAGAAAGAAAATAAATCCCTGGAAGATTCACCAACCAGGAAAGCAAAAATACAACCATTTTAATTCCTTGTTTAGGCGTTTTTTTTGCCTTGCTGTACTGCAAAGAACACCTCGCTTTGCTGATGGAACACGCCTTGAGCGCTGCTCGATTGTGTCAGCAGAGAAAGGGGGAGTGAGAAGAAGGAGAAAAAGATCTGAGTTTGACAGACTTAATCTAAGCCCTGCTGAAAGATGGGGCTGACTGAGCGCTCCGAGCGCGCCCGATCCGTCACCATCTTCTCGCCTTTCAAACCTCCACGGGGGTGTTCCCTCCTGGATTCCCTCCTGGATTGAGGGACAGGCTCTGCTGAGCCTCCAGCCCTTCCTGGCTCTACCCCACTGCCCCAGGCAAGCACCAAGACTCTCCTGCGCTGTAGGAAGTTGGGATAAAATCCCATTTTTTCTCCCTTTTGGAGCGGGACAGTTTTGATCCCTCAGAGCAGCTCCAAGCAAGGTGTTTCCCTCATGCAGGGGTGATATTTGTGAGTGCCAGAGGCTGAGCAGCCCTTGGATTTCCCTCAGCTAAGCCTGCCAGGGTGGTGGAGCAGAGGAGACGTTGGAGATGGCTGGAGACAGACGGCGACAGTGGGAGGAAGCGCTCAGTTGACATTAGCGCGATGGGAACAACAACAATCCCGGCTGCTGTCATGTTTTGTTTTGTCTTCAAGGCACCATGGTGCTGGAGAGCATTGCAGAGGGGGCTGAGGAGCCTGGAGATGTTTTGCAGATGTTTCAAGGGGGACCCCTCACAACCAGAGGAGGAGCCTGGCAGGAGACGGGGAGGTCCCAATTCAAATTGCAGGGAAAAGGCAGGGATGGAGGTGGGATCGTGGCAGGTACAGAGGCCAGGACTTAAATCTGAGGGACAGAGGAGGGCAGGGGTGGGGATGGGCTGCGAGGTGAGGACAGGGAGGGGACATCCAGTACCACAGAGAAGAGCAGGAGCTGCACACAGAATGGAGATGCAGCCAAAGGGGCAAGCTAGGAAAACATCCTTGGCAGAGATACCCTGGAGGTGGAGCAGCTGGAAGTGCAGGGATAGTCCCTGACCAGGGATGAGAGTCTTGGCACAACTTCTAAACAGATCTTACCAGAGAGCCTTGTGCCCGAGCTCATGTGTTAGCTTCAAACAGAAAGACAGCAGGTTTAGATGGGATTTTAGGGAGAAATTCTTCCCTGTGAGGGTGGGCAGCCCTGGCACAGGCTAGAGAAGCTGTGGCTGCCCCTGGATCCCTGGAAGTGTCCAAGGCCAGGTTGGACAGGGCTTGGAGCAAGGTGGGATAATGGAAGCTGTTCCTGCTAACGGGGTTGCACTGGATGGGCTTTAAGGTCCTTTCCAACCCAAACCATTCTATGTACAAATAGACACAGGAGCATTTTCAGGAATTCTTTGTGGAAATACATATATTTACCTCCCCATAATTAATTCTGGGATCACTGTGTGTGCAGGCAGGGGGAAACAAAACCATTTTTTAGGTTTGCCTCCTCCTTCCATGCAGACATTTCAGTTTCTTTGAGTTTTCTTCAGGCTTAACCTCCCTCTTTCATCACCATTTTGCCTGTTCCCCACAAAGCACCCAACTGGGAGCCATCAGAACCGCGAGGACGGAAAACTGCGGAAGAAAGGCCGTTGAAACAAATTCATCTGCAGTTTCTGGCTCATTTTGTGGCTGAACAAAATGTTGTCAGCACACTGGGAGTATTGATATTTCCAGTGGGAAAATCTGGATTTAGAAAAGAAAATTGCCGGTTGCATTATTACTGTTATGACTATTATTATTGCCAATATTAATATCATTAGTATAATCATTATCATTATGGCTTTAACATATCATTGCTGGTTTCCATTATTATTATGATTATAATTTTTATTATTTTTATTATTATAATTATAGTTATGCTTTGCTCTGCTTTGGTTGCTTTGCTCTCGCTGGTCCCAGAAACTTTCTCCTTTAAGATTTCTCCTACAATCCCTGGAAATCCCCAAGGACTGGGAACCAGGAGGAGCCGGTGGGGCCATACCTCGCTTTCCTGAGCCGTGAGCATGTCACCAAACCCTTCCCAGGAAATCGTGATTGTAACCGAGCCCTCCAGCAAAATTTCACAGGGCTTTCCTCCCCAGCAGGATAAAATTAGCCAAGCTCTCCTGAGATGACAGCTAAGAACTCCAGCTTCCCTCAGATGACCTCAATGGAGTCATTTGTTGCTTAAATGACAGACAAACGCAGTAATTAGGTCTATTTAGTAAAGGGGAGGTGAAAGGTCAAACTACTGGGCAAACTGTCTCCAGTGCTTGACTTGGGGACCACGCCGGGGCTGTGCGGGAGGTGATGTTTGTACAACAACCTGACACGGGCAGCAGCAGGTCCCTGCTCGGCCCCAGCGGCTGCCAGGCATGTCCTGAGCCTGAAATCCCCCGTTTGTGCTCATAAACCCCTGAGGTGGCTCATTTGAGCCGTAAAGGATTAGAAGCAGAGGAAGGAAGAGCTGATGTAAAGATGGGCGGTAGTGCAGTGGGTCTGGGGTGGGTTGGGAGATGTGGGATGAGTTAAGTGGGAAATCACCAACATTCCCTGCTTCATTTCCCTCTTTCTCCCTGGCAATGCTCCCTTCTGTTCTCTTTGCTTGTTTGTTTCCTGAACTTGGTTGTGTTTTGTGTCACCAACCCAATATAGACAAGCCACACCTGGATTTTTCTCTTTTTTCTCAAAAAATCTCTGGATTTTTGGGTTGGATGCCACAGAACGGAGGCTGGACATCATTCCTACATGAAAGCATTGCTTGCCATGCATCCCAAATCTCCAGAAGATCCCTGAACTGAAATGTTTAGCAGAAGAGGCTGTTTTTGGCACTTGAGCTCCTGCTGGCTGCCCATCCTCAGGGCTCACAGCAAACCCAGCATCCTTTTACCTATGGATTTCCCTCAGCTGTTTCATAAAGGGAGAAAAAATTGTAGGATTTTTATGCAGTGGAAACTGTAAATGAAGAGTTTCAATTTGCAAAGAGAGGTGGTAGAAGGTGACCGAGATTTTGGTTTTGGAGTGCTCCTCACCAAAAAAAACGTGCCACATTTCTGGATTTTTCTCTGCGTTTTCTACAAATTCCCCTGTCACGATTTTCTTCTGTACTTGTGTGAGTACAGAAGAAGTCCTCTTCTTTCTGTGGTGCTTAGAAATCCTGAAGGTGACCAGGACCTCTCCCGTGGTGCATCCCTGTGGAGATCACTGCTCTGAAGCACATTTGGGTGTCTTGGCATTTCCCTGCACGGCTTCCCTCCTCCACATCCCATCCACCTGAGCCCCTGCCTGTCTTCTCCAGATCCCTCTGTAAAACTCCCTTCCCTCAGGAGGCCTCTTAACCCCTGTCTGCGGGGCCCCGGGAAGAGGTGCTGGTGATGCTGCTGAGAGAGAGGGTCACGAAGAGCCTGACGTGAGAGTGAAAAGAAAATTAGAAAACAAACAGAGGGGAGGTGGAAACGCGCCCGCCCTTGAAGTGCAAAGACCTCCCCGTCCCCCCCGAAAAGGGGCTTATCTTCAAAAAAGGGCCCTTGCGATGATACAAGAAAGAACAGACTTCTCACACCTTGTCTTCACTTCCCGCAGATCCTATCTGCCCACAAGTGCCTGTGATCTCGGGCAGACCTCTCTACCTTGCCCCTCGCCTTTCAAGTCTGCGGCAGCTGTTTTGCTAAGCCGGAGACTTTCCCACTTCATCCTTTTCTCACTGGCTGATGGCTCGGGAGAAGACAGGCGGCGTTTCTGATGGGCTCGGGCAGCGGGAAATGTCATTCCAGAGACTTTCTTTTGTATATTTTCTCGTGGATGGATTAGTTTGTTTGAAGAGCATCTCCTATTTAACACCTCATTGAGCAAAAAAACACGTAGGGACAGGAGTTTTTTAACGGGCTGCTTGTAAGGAGCTTAAAGTGCACACTGAGTACTTAAATAATTTGCTCCAGTTTCAGGAATACTGATCACACAGGAGTTAGAGTGAGTCATGAAACTTATATGTTTTATAATGATATAATCCATATTTTTCCACTGCTTCTCAGTCCAAAAGCAGACAAATCATGTCATTCTGGATGAACACGCGGGGTGTGAGTAAAGAATCCCAAACTGGAAATAGGACTTGTTATGCTGGTTTATTCACCTCAGGATCTGGTTGGAGTCCCATGGCTCCTGTGCTGGCGTCAGCAGAAGGGATGTCCCTTAGCCAAGAGCAAGGAGTAGCCCTTGTCCACGTGGATTGAGTCATTCCTGCAGGATAATGGTAACACGTTGCTTTTGCACTTCTCCATCAACAGCAGTGACCTCCCACCCCCAAAAATGCTGAGGTTGTCTCAGGAGACCTCCCTTCATGTGCTCCCTATCTTCATCTGACACAAACCATCCAGCCGGTCCCCTGTAATGGGATTACATGGGTGAAATCCACTTTATCGGGAAATCTTGGAGTGTTTATTGGTCCTTTGTGACACTCCTGGGAGAGAAGTGCCCAATTCAGATTGAAAACATTCCTCCCTGCTCTGCTACCCTTCCTGAAGGAGCCTTTCCCTGGCTGCTCAAGGACTGCCCATGGGATAAAGTCCAAATCCCTTCTCATGGAGCAGGTCTCTTTCACAAAGCAGGCAAAACTGTTTCTTCCTTGGGGAAAAATTAGCTCCAACAGCTGCCTCAAACCCTTCCAGCCCAATCAACTCTTATTCTGTGCTTTGTAGGTCACTGCAATTTCCTATGAACTTGAGGGGAGATTTTCTTGGGAAAAGCTCTCTTTTTTTTTCTTTCTTTATTTTATTTTTTTTTCTCTGTAACTCTTCCAACTGTTGATTTTCCCCTAGGAAAGTCAGATTATACTTGAGCATTGTATCAGCAGATGGATTAAAAAGCTGATCTGTCACACAAGAGAAACCTGAACTGAACAGCTTCCTGCATTTCCTGGGCTGGGAACCTTAGAATACAAGACCCAGACTATTTTTCTTCTAGCACTAAACATCCAGGATGAAATCAAACCATGACCCCTGAGACTTTGGAGGACATTTGGGATTTGGTGAGCTTGATGTACACAATCTACAAGGGAGGGGAAGCCATTGGCCAAAATTCTAGCATTTCAGGGAGCAGAGAAAATTGTAACCACGTTCCAGGGAGCTTGCCAGGGAGGCTAATAGACTGATCTCATCCACCTTGATGTAAATCCAGCCCAGCTCCAGCAAAGCCAATAGCATTATCCTGGCTCTGTGTGGAGGTACTGCTGAGATCACAAATGACACATTTCTAATGAAGACGAAGTTAAGGGAACACGTGCCCCGCATGGAGAGGGAGGGTGGAGCAATGTCCCAGGCTTTGGATCTCAGAGGAAGTGGAACTGGCTCAAGTATGAAGGATTTTGGAGGTGTTCTTCCATGGATTTGCTGTGTGTGAGCCCTTTGGGATCTGCTGCTCCTCCTTGCTGAACCTTCCCCCTGGAGGTCTTTGAAGATATCTCAAGATGCCCTTCCACAACCTGATTAAACTGAGGCAAAGATTTATCTGAAATGTCTTGCCTGAGTCCAAAGAGAACGGCAGAAGCAGGAAAGGAGCGGTGCCATGACCTCATTTCCCAAAATTTTAGTTGAACATGGTTTTAGAAAAAAAGCTATGGGAAGCCTGGACAGGCTCCTTCCTTGGATGCACAGAAAAACTTCATTGTGAGCTCCCCAAGGATTCTGCCTCTCTGGTTTGAAATCTCGTGCAAGAGAGAATAAATACAGACCCCTTCCCCCTCCTCCCCTGACATTTGAGTTGTGATTAAGGCACCATTCATCGCCCCTCATCTTCCAAAGCCTTTACTATTTATGGACCTGCTGTTTTTCCAGGGGTTGACACTAGCGTGCATTCAGCTCCGTTCTTCTCTCCCCGTCCCATCCTGTCCCCCCTCTCCCCTCCCTGCCGGCATTTCTCCATTTCAGTAGAGAAACCACGAGTGACTGGAGTGTCTGTGACCTCTGGGCTGTCAAACTCCCACTGACTAAATAAAACCAGCCCAAGAGGGAGAGAGTTCCCATAAATCACCTCCCATGACAGAGACCACCTGGGATTTGCTCACTGCGCAGAGGTACCCAGCCCGTTCCAGCTGCTGAGCTTGCACTTTCCCGCATTTTTATGGACACCGTTGGAGAGATACGCTGTGTTTACACAAGGAATGGAAATTTCAGCTTTACTGCACAGAACTGCTCGGCTGGAGGTGGGCAAGCTCTTTGATTTGGGAAGGGGTGAGGCCCGTGGCACTCCAGAGGTGTGGGAAGAGCTTGCTCCCAGGTGGGATGGAGCAAGTGATTCCAGCCTTTGGGTTGTTCATCCACATGAAAGCTTTTTCCACACTGAGGGAAGATGAAGACGTTCATGTCAGAAGAAAGCGGGGCCAGATCCAGGTCTAGACAGACTTGGTTGTGGCCAAGGGTGCCATCTGCAGCTTCTGGATCTACTTGAGGGCCCCCAGGTCATCATTTGCCATGTCAGGGTGCCCAGTCCCTTCAAAGTCACCCTGAGCCACCACAGAGCCTTCAGCCAACCTGAACATCAGCAGGGATAAACCAAAAGGGATCATGGAATCATGGAAAGGTTTGAGTTGGAAGGGACCTTAAAGCTCACCCAGTTCTACCCCCTGCCATGGGCAGGGACACCTTCCACCAGCCCAGGGTGCTACAAGCCACATCCAACCTGGCCTTGGACACTTCCAGGGATCCAGGGGCAGCCACAGCTTCTCTGGGCATCCTGTGCCAGGGACTCCCCACCCTCATCAGGAAATATTTCTCCCCAAAATCCCATCTAAACCTGCTCTTGTTCAGTTTCAATCCATTCCCCCCCTGTGAAGAGCAGCTGAAGATCTGTCACTGCTGAGTGAAGAGCCCTTTCTGAGGTCTGATATGACCATTTCCAACAACTTCACTGAATCCATGTGTGTGTGACAAAGTGATTTTGGGATTTGCCCCTGCCCTACACATCTGGCAACGTTGCTTTAAATTATTTCCAGCCTGGATTGCAAACCTCATCTGTTGAGGCCTCAGCATTTGTTATTAAGTAGCATCACAATTTTTAAACAAAAAGATGTATATTCCAAGCAATGTTTATCAAAAAAAAGACTTTCACTAACAAGAAAGGAATTTTGTTAATGGTCTTCCCTGAACAAAGAAAATGGGGGGCCAGGGAGGTGAACAACCAGAAAGGTCAGGAACATTAATCCTGTGAAAAGAAGTTTTAAGTGGAGAAATTAGGCTTAGATAAAGGTGATCCAGTGGTTTCTGAAATTAAAAAAAAAAAAAAATATATATATATATATAAATGGTATTTGAAAATAGCAACTAACAGGTGTGTGAACTTTCTTCTGCTTGCCTTTTTTCATAACAGTACAAATTTCAAAGCAACTTTATTTCAATTTTTTTATTTAATGGGAAGAGTTCTTCCATCAGGATCTTGAATGAACAAGAGGCTAAGACAGATTTCAGGATAGGAACATATTTTTCCATCTTGGAGGTGGTGCATCCAAAATTCAGCTTGGGAAACTCTGGAGCCAAGCTGATAAAGTGAAACCCTAGGACTTGGTGCACAAATAATTTTTTTCAGATTGAGTCCAAACCCAAGTAACTCAGAGGAAAAGCAGTTTGGAAATATTTCGGGTGATATCAGCCAGCAGTGATATTTTGCTTTTGCACAGATAAGCAAAGCCAGAAATCAGAGTTGCAGTGAATGAACCTGCTGATGGTGAACCTGCTTATGGTGGAGCCTCCCCTTCCAATCCAGTCCTGCTGACCCTTCCCATCTCACGCTGTGCCTGACTTGGTTTTCCCAAAAAGCCGAGGATGATGTCCAGGGTGGATCATGAATGATTCCGTTTGCAGAGGAATGACACTCCCAGGTTGCCCCTCCACTCTCTTCTAGCCCAGCCTTGCCCCTGCTACTGTGGAGTTTCCAAGCTCCCTGCACTTCTGGATCTCAAAGGAGAAGAAGCTGGTGAAGGAGAAGCTGGAGAGGAGCCTGAAGAGGGCTGGGAACTGCTCAGTTGGAAGTTGGGCAGCTGGAAGCTGGTCTGAAGTTCCTTGATATTTAAAACTATCGAATTTTTGTGTCCCTTTTCACCTCTTCCCCCCTTTAACAGAACCAAGGTCTTGCCATGGGACACTTCATGGGATCACCAAAATGCTGGAGACCTAAGAGAGCTCCCAGATTTTTTTTTGTATTTATTGGAGATGTTCAAACATCTGGGTATCCAACTAGGATATCCTCTGGACCAACTGAGATCATGCTGGACCTGGCACTTGGAGTGAGCCATGGACACCGTGGTCCTCAGCACATGCTCATTGCTGGTAGCTCCCACAATTTTGGGACCAGCACCTCACATGCATCCCTTTTCCCTGTGCCAGGACAGCGAGTTTGCTTTTCCCTGGAGCCCCTTCAGCTGTGGGATGCCAGAGAACGTGCCAGGAGGAGAAAATTCCTTGCTGACGTAAATGCAGGAACAACCCTTGCTAGTGGCATGTGTGCTCCCTGCCAGGCTGAAAGGGATTGGGCGTTACTCAGAACAGTGTCTCTGTGTCCCTTTCACACACAAAAAAAAACCCTGAACCCTTTCCACCAACTCCACAAATTTAATTTAGGAGCATTTCACGTTCTCAGATAAGGGTTTGGTTTGCTCAGGTTTACAGAGTTACATTTAATTGGAGAGCTCAGCAAAATCTGAGAGGTCTTCATAAAGACTTGGGCAGCCAGGACATTAATTGCATTATTTTCTTTATAGATAAATTTATTTGGTGGAGCCACCATAATCAGATAAAGAATAGATAAAATCAAACCTCGCCTTTAAATTCCAGATCTCCCGGCTTGAGAAAATATGGAGCTCAGATTACGGTGAAACTTTTAATGGGCTTCAGAGATTTCTGCCCAAGTGGGATGGGAAAAAATGTAGATCCTCTGAGATCCTGGAAGAAGCAGATATCCCGGATTTGTGCAGTAGTCAGCAGTTTCAGATAAGGAACAGAGGATTTTCAGGTCTGATTGCTGATGTTTTCCATGTAAAAGCCGTGGAAAGGAGAAGGACTCGAGTCTCTTCAGCCATCACAAAAGCCAGCCCTGACACCCGGCCTAATTCTCCGTGTTGGCTTTGATCCAAAACATTCTTCTGAGCAGGAGAAGCCTGGGGAAGGGAGAGGGGAAGGGACCAGGGGGAAGACTGAATAAGGGAGCCAAGAGGCTGCTCTGGAAAATCACGGCTGAAGTTACAGGAGGAGAATTAATCTTGAGAGGCCGCATGTAACAGTTCCATCCATCAGCATGACACCAGTACCATTATTAGAGGAGATGGAAAATTAGATTGCAAAATTATCTGTTCTATTTCATTGAGGCTTTTTTTGGGGGGGTTTTGTTTTGGTTTGTTTTGTTGTTTTTTTTCTTTTTTTTGGTCTTTCTTTCTTCCCCCTTTTAATTCCAGGCATCTCTCGCAGCAATACCACTGGCAGTTGGCAGCGGGTTATTAAAAGCACCTGGCCATGAAAGGAAATCAGATCCCAGGGCACGTTCGGAAGCGCTGCCATCACAGAGCTCCTGTCCAAACGTGGCAGGAGAGGGGGTCCCAGCTGGGCGGAGCGAGGTCCCACACGAGGGGCCCTGTGTGGGATGCCCTGACGTGCCAAGCTCCTGGGCATCGTTTTCTCTCAGGATCGTGGCTGACTGCCAGACTCCAAGTCCTGCCCATCTCTAAACATGGGAGAGATGTTGGAGATGAGAAACCTTGGTGCTGACTAGAGGGCACCCGTGTTATTATTCTCCTCTTCTTCTCCATGATGTTCCCTACCTCCATTTTGGACTTTTCGGGGTTTTGCTGTCCCTTTCCTTACATTTTCTTCCAAATTTCCCCCTGCTTCATCTTCCACAACCTCTCCTCTGAAGCTTCCAAAGGCTATTTGAGATAAGTGGGAATAAAATAATTTAAAACCGTAAAAAAAATGGAAATCCTCATTGGAATATAATTTTAAATACCCCGCTCCCATCCAAACAGTCTTTTCTTTGGCATTCCACACACAGGGACACCCCAACATGTGTCCAAAACTAGGCTGGATGGGGCTTGGAGCAACCTGAGATAATGTAAAGTGTCCCTGCTCATGGCAAGGGATGGAATGAGATGGGCTTTGGGCCACCCAAACCATTCCATTATTCTATAATCCTAATGGGAATCCAAGACAAGAGGGATTAGCAGGGAGCTATTCCCAAAGTTCAACAACCCAACCTGTGCTCCTCTTCCAATGTATGTGCAAAAAGTAAATACAAAGACTAAAGCATAAAAAATATTAAAAAGCTAAAAAATGGAGTCTCTTTGCAAACCATAAGGGAGAATTTATCAAGAAATGTCAGGAGTGGATCAAGCCCTAATGAGTGGAAGAGTTATGGCTGTTTTTGAGTCTTAATTTACCATTATGTCATAAAGAAAATAAGGAAAAAGAAGCAGCAAAGAGGTGACCTGAGTATCTCTATGTTGTGCTGGTGGGAAGATCAATCCATAAAAGGAGAAATGCAAATAAATTGTCCATCTTGGTAGGAACTGAGCCCTGGGCTGCGATCAAAGAGAATTTCTTTTTGTCTGTATGCACCCATTTGTGTTTTTTAGTGTTTTTAGTCACATAGTAGAATTTGTGGGCATTTGTGGGGCAGTACCTTTACCTTGGTGCAACTGCATTATGTGAAGATTAAATTATGCACAGCAGTGAGGTTTGTACGGAACAAACCTTGTCTCCCTTGTCTTTTCTCTGCCTGCTTCCTGGCTTTTCCTGGCTGCTGCATTGCTGAGTAATTTTTAGGGGTCAAGGCATTAACGGCGATTCCAGCAGTGTATTTTATGCTGCTACTTTTTCCCTGACAGGGGAGACATCTGTAAAATAACAGTAAATAGAAATATCCAGTTATTGAGAAGCTCTTCAGTCAGAAATTCTCAAAGTATTTTGCAAAGGTAAAAGGCATTGGAGTGGTTACTCTAATTGAGAAAACTTTTCAGCAGCTTCACTCAGGGGTTTCTGCCAGTCCTGATGAAGATTGTGTGGCTTTTGTGGGTGTCAAACTCACAGCTCCTGGGGGAACCCAAGCATCCATCTCCATGAAATATTTTGATAACATAGTCTTGGCTTTACTACCAAAGTATCTCATGGAGGTGGATGCTCACATCCCCCAGGAGCTGCTGTGACCAGAAACCTCCATCCATGATATGATTCAGAGATGGAGAGGCTGAACCTGGAATTTTAATTTTTTCGGGGATTTTTGTGGCCTGTTTTTCCCATCAAACTTGGAGGACACAGCTTTGTGTTGGTTCTCTTGCAGTGATAGAGAAATTCCTGAATCCAAAGAAAGCAAAGTGACGTAGCAGAGCTTGTTGCTCCCTCTCAGGAAGTGGGAGAGAAGATCCTGGTGGAGTTTGGGTTTCCTGACTTGGATCTTTGCAAGTTTGACAGACCCTCTGTCAAACTGGGCTGCATCTGGCAGAAAATATCCTGCTGACCAAAAGATGAAGGATGGGTGGATGGATGGATGGATGGATGGATGGATGGATGGATGGATGATGGATGGATGGTGGATGGATGGATGATGGATGAAGGATGATGGATGGATGGTGGATGAATGGATGGAAGGATGGATGATGGATGGATGGATGGATGGATGGTGGATGAATGGATGGAAGGATGGATGATGGATGAATGGATGGATGGATGGATGGATGGATGGATGGATGGATGGATGGATGATGGATGGATGGACGATGGATGGATGATGGATGGATGGATGGATGGATGGATGGATGGATGGATGGGACTCACTCACAACTCTGCTTGCTAAGCTGGAAGAAAAGAGCAAAACTTAAGCAACAAAAACTGTACCAAGAGAAAGTAATTCCCATTTTCCCATTTTTCTCCAGACCTGCACATAACCCTGACCCAGCAATGATGATCTGGTGTTAAAAACCAAGCTGGCCCAGAACAGGAGACACAGCAAGAGGACAGTGGTCAGTAGCTGCCTCTGGGGCTACTTATCTGTGTCTGCCTGGCCCCCTCAAGTGTCTCCATCACCATAAAGAAGTCAGAAATGCCCCTCTGCCCTCACCCCAACCTCTGGCAATAAATCCACAGGAATGCAACATAAAGCACAGCCAGGGCCTGTGCCAGAAGTGCTTCTGGAGCAGCACAGCCGGGCTGGCAGTACCAGGAGAACATAAATTTCAGCCTGTTCTGCCTTATACCATGAAGGTCGAGGGAGAGTAATGTAATACAAGCCCCTCCCAGGCCATTCCTGTGCCAAACAGCAGCCTCTCTATCATTTGGTGGTTTATTATAAACAGGCTCCCACTGCAGTTTTGCAGCAGAAATTTTTTATGAATAAACGAGGGGCAGTTGTTTTTTTTTTTCCTTCCTTCCCCCTGCAAAGCCGTTGCTTGAAACCTTCACATGTCACTGTGAGCGCCCCTGCAAACCTTGGATGTTTGACTTCTGGAGGGTTATTTTGGGGTTACTCCTGGAAAACCCGACTCTGAGATTGTCATCATTTGCCTTTCCCAGAGCTGCCTGTGCTGGGAATGTTCCTTTCAGGAATGATCAGCGGCAGTTTTTGTATTGAGCCCCAGATTCCCTGTTTACTACTTATGCAAAGGATTTTTTTTTTTTTTGCCCTCAGTGTAAACACAGTTGATCACTTTATATCCTCTGTATATTGTTTCTTAATATGAATGAAGTGAGGCAGCCTCGCAGCCGTCATCCAGATCAGGGCCTAAAATAAACTTACAGCAACTTGAGGAGTGTTTGGCTTTGCAAACTGTGAAAACGGCTTCAACTCTGCAATAAGAACATTTTTAGCACTTAGTATTTGGTATTTTATAAAAAATTAGGGTAAGGATATCTCAAATTTGATCTGTTTACCTTGCTTTTGTTGGGTTTCGGGTTCTTTTTAAACAACTCTCACTGGACAAATGTTTTATCTGCTACTGCATAATCCAAGACAAACAAACCTGCTGGGAGTGCATTAAAAGAAGTAGGTCCTTGCATTCAAATGAGGTAAAGAGAAAGAAATATTTGACCTTTTTGCCAAAAATATTATGGCTTACATTTGTTTTATATTTTCCTTTTATTAAATCACTCTTCTAAACCACTCCGAAGTCTCAGTTCATTCGGTGACAATTCGTTTATGGTGTTTCTGTAGTGGATTTAGATTGGAGTGATAAAATTACAGGCCAAAATTACAACCATCATGGAAAATACTGGCTCATGTTTGGCTTTGCATACCACAACTGAAAGATTACCAGGCATTGCCAATAAGCAGGAGGAAGTCAAGATAATAATATATGCATTTATAGACATGAGCTGGGTTCCAGGACAGGCCACAATAGATTTGTGGAAGGTGAACTGGAATATTTAACTGTGTCTCATTAATGGGGAAAAATCTGGCAGGTTGTAAAGAGGTAACTATAGTTCAGACACTGGATTTGTAGGATCTTTCCAGGAAAAATGCAGGTCTTGCAAACCCTGAAATTAAACACTTTGTGAGTTTCAGTTCAGCTGATGACATCATGGAGTAATTCCCTCTTTCCTCTGTGCTTTCACAAAATCCCCTGAGGTGGTTGGGGTGTTTTCTTGGGATGGATCTTGTTTTTTAGGGGAATACTTAAAAAATGTTTTGCTTTATGTGATCACATGGATGTGCAGAGCCAAGAAAAGAAGGGAAAACCTCAACCCAGAATATTAATCCTCCACAGGTAACTGTGAGAACAAAGCCGTATAATCCTAAACTTTCCAATATCACAGAATCATTTAGGCTGGAGAAGGCATCCAAGATCATCAACTTTTGGCCAATCACCCCCCTGTCAACCAGACCAGAGCTCTGAGTGCCACGTTCAGTCATTCCCTGAACATCTCCAGGGATGGGGACTCCACCACCTCCCTGGGCAGCCCTTTCCAATGCTTAACAATTTAACCTTGAACATATCAGATGCTCATAGGTCATTTTCTGGGTCTGAAACTTCCTGGATTTTGTTTATTCAAAGTACATCCACGATGAAATTGAGCCCAGCTGAGCTCTTCAGTTTTCCAAGAGTTTCCAAAGTTGTTGTAATAGAGGAATTATTACGCGGAACTCAATGATCTTATGGGTCTTTTCCAACTGAAATGATTGTACAATTTCTAGGAATTAACAGAGCCCTCAGGCAAAAGGAAAGGCAAACAAGTTACTCAGGCCATGAGAAAGCTCTGGGGAAGAAATTCACATTTAATGGTCCCAGGTAAGTGTGCTTTGATGGATGCAGATGGCTCAGAATCACTGCAGCATCCAATTAGCCCTGGGAAGGGGGTTTTATCTGATTATCCTTGTGAAATCATTGCTGCTGCCATCACCACTGGCTAAAACCCCTTCTTGGAGAACTTCGAGGAGGGTTTTTCTAAAAAAAAAAAAATAAAAATCAGTCCATGCTGTTGAGAAACTGCAAACATTAGTGGTCTGAAAGAGTGTCATTATTTCTGCTGTAAAAATGTACGGGGTAGTTTGGCATCTCTGGCTGACATCTGCTCCTCATTGTCTTGTGCCAATGCAAACTCATCAAGTCAGAGAAGATGAAATATTCCCCTCTGCTCCCAAACCCACCTCTCCTCTGGCTTGCTCTGCAGCTGTCAGCAGCTCGGCCACCTTGGTTTCATTATGGAGCCGTTCCCCCCGGGCTGCCACTTCTGCTGCTGACAGTTCTGCTCAGAGTCCTGCTGAGCCTCCTTAGGATGCAGCTTCCCCACAGCTCTCCACATGTCCTGCCCTTCCAGCAGAGCCGTGTGGGACAAACCTCCTGAGAAAATCCCCTGTCTTCATGTAAACCCATGTTGGGGAAGGTTTAAGTTGAGAGTTTGGACTCCCCCTTCACTGGGGAAAACTGGGAAAAATGTCAAATATAAAATATGCCCAGAAAGATGGACAGCGTAGAAATCTAGCCATGAAAGAAAGTCAGAGAATCCAAAGTCTAAAGGAGAAGAGGGGAAAAAAAAACAAATATTGTAAATTAAAATTCATTCAAGCCTCTGAGATTTGACACAGCTCATTGTCTTAGTTTTGCTTGAGAGAGTGTTTTGTTGCCAACTGAATTAACAGCCTTGCAGTGATCAAAAGGGGAAAAGGTTGGAGGAGGAGGAAGGTCCTCAGGAGACGCAGGAGAGTTGTGTAGAAATCCTAAAGCAACAGGAGTTGCCAGGAGAAGAGTTTGGAGGAAGCAGGGGAGCTCAGGAAGTCAATTTGTGCTGAAGAGCCAGGGCTGTGCTTTCAAATCCAAAATAAACTCGCTTTAAAACAACCCAAAGACCCAGTGGATCCAGGCTTCTGGATACAGCATTTGAAAACGTTGGCCCCAAGTGATGCCTGAATGGATTGTAAATCCCTGGGATTGCACACACACAGCCGTGCTCACACTCACGGGGAGGCCCATAAAACCCAGCTTTATGGGAGCTGAGCCTGAGCTCGGGAGCTGAAGGAAGCAGGGAGTCTCTCTGGGCCCATCTGCACGGCCCAGCCGGCTGCTGCTGCTACACCAGCGAAATGCAGCTGCAAAACAGCTGTGCTGAGCCCAGCCTGGGGTGTCTGCAGGGCATTTGGGGTACCTGCTGGGGTGGGACCTGCATCAGCCGGGCTGAAACCCCACAAATCCAGGAGCTCTTTACCCCCAAGCCCTGCAGAGGCACCCAAGTCCAGCACCTGAGCCCAACCATTTTCCTGAGGAGCTCAGGGCACTCAGTAGCTGATGGCTCCTTCTCCCCATCAGACGGGTGGCCCAAACTCATCATCCCTGCATTCCTGGGGTCTGTTTTTATTAGCTCAGCCCTGACTACCATTATTCCCCTTGTCCTGGCCGCAGCTACTGCCTCTGGGAACGGACACTGGGATGGTGCCCAGCTGCACAGGCACTGCTGGTTCCTTCTCTGGGTTGGGCTCCTGGCCCTGCTTCCAGTCCAAGTCATGGATGAGTAACACCTTTGATTACTTCGGTTCTTCACTTTTGTTATCTCTGCTGTTGGCACTTGGATTTAAACATGGCTCAGTCTGCTGAGCTTGGCTCTTGTCTTGGTCAAGATCATCTCGTGGGCTCTGTTCCCAGAGTGCTGTGAAAGCCGTGCAGGGCTTGCCCAGCACACGGAAATCTGTGCCCAAAAGGCGAGCCTGGCCCTGAGTGTGGGTTCATGGCACAGTTAAGGGCTCAGCAGGGCTTGTAGAGTTTAATTCAGGAGCTCTTTGGGATCACTGCCCCACTGAATATTTGTTTTGGAAGGAAGGAAGCATTGCTCCAGGCCCCTCTACCAGGATCAATCTGACTTTTTTTGCACACCCTGGCCACGTGTGCACACAGCAGCTTGGGGTTAGGAATGTGCAGCCATGGATCTCTGATATATTTTAAGACCTGAGCTTTGGGGAGCCAAACTATTGAGCTCCTCTCTTGGCAGTGAGCTCTTTAATTTCAGATTTTTCATGGCTGCGAGCATTTATCCTGGTTTGGACTTTTCCATGTTCTTATTGCCATGGAGTCAGAACCATTTCTGGATTGCAGCTGAGAAGTGCAGTCTTCCCCCAAGATTTGCAAGCAAACCAGCAAAGTGTCTCTTACTCGAAACTGGAATATGTCCCAAACCTTTCACCACTCAGCGCAGGGTATTGACAGCTCCAAGTGTTTTCTCTAAACTGTTGATGTTGTTGGGATGGTTGTGATATTTTCTCCTCAGTCTCGAACTGTCGTGCCTCATTTCTTTGTTTATACAAAACCTCACAGTGTCCTTTAGGAAAGCGTGGGCTGGAAAAAATGTCTTGTGCCTAAAGGAGTTTGCTGGGGGAAGGAAAAGCAAATGGAAGGCGCTGCAGTGGTGGAGCTATAGGGTGTGATTTATCCCACACCTGTTTTTTGGGATGCTGATGGAAGGACAGGCTCAGAGTCATTGCTGGCTGAGTGGGGGGTACAGCTTTCCCACCCCTGGAAGTGCAGATGGAGAAGATCTCCAACATCTGGAAGTGGGCTGCACTGGTAGGGCTGATGGCTGGAAATCCTGGAAGGCTTTGCAGTGCCTCTAAATGTGTCCAGATCCAGGCTTCTGCCTGCGTGGGAAGGCTGATTCCATGGTCTGTGTTTGTTATCTCATGGAGTCTATACAGGACAATTGGACAGAGATTCCAAAGGGAGCTCTCTGAGCAGTCCCAAACCCCCTCTGGAATGGTTTTCCAGGTCTGGGCTTACAGGTGGCTCCCTGTTGGGCAGACAGACCAAGTGCCTGGCTCCTGAAAGGCTGATAAAGTGGAGGTGCAATGCCCAAGCTGATGCTCACCTGAATCCATCCATGGAGGTGGAAAAGGGGGAGTTGTACCCTGTAGATGTTCCCAGAGCAACTTTGGATGTCCCACCAGACCTAAACCCTTCTCCAGGCTTTCATGTGGCAGAGTTTGCCATAACCCTGTAAGGGCTCTGAGCCCTGTAAGTGTTTTCTGAGATTTTTGTGTGAAAGGAAATACCCAGCCAGTGCTGGGCTGGGTATTTCCTTTCTGCTCCACGAGGGCCACTTGTGTCAGCCAGAGATCTTCGGAGGGGTTAAGCTCCCTGTGGGAGATGCTGATTTCATTACAACACCGGGCTATAAACACTGACGAATTGCTGGGTGTTATTGGCAGATGGAAAAGCCTGCGTGGGCCAGGAGATCAATTCAGCCCCTCACTGCCTGCCAGCAAGTGAGTTATCTCCAGCTCAAGTGATTTTTATTTCACTTCTTAATCTCATTTGAAACTGTGATCCCCGATGACACACGTCTGAAACCTTGGCTTGCAGCACAACGTTGTTGAGATGGAGCTGGAGGGAGCTCCAAAATCCATAAGATGTTTTAAACATGGACTTGAAATCCTTCTTTGATTTCTCCCTGTTTGGACTTACAGGGCTAAGTGGGTGAATGAAAGGGGGAGATGCTACCTTGGGATTTAAAGGGGTTGGGGATGGGGGGGGGAACATCCCCTGTGGCTGGATGAGGAGCCAGAATCCTGTGGGAGTTGATTTCTTCTCCTAACTCTGTTGTTTTCCCAAGTGCACCTGAGTGGGTCCCTCCTCACCTGTCAAAGATCTGCCCATGAGAAATTGCAAGGGTGACAGAGAGAATGATTTTAGCTAAAAACTGTTAAAACTCTTGTTCAGCTCAGTACTGAAATACTCTGCTGTATCTTGGGGTGATTCTATGGGGAGGAAGGATTCTGTGGAGCCTGAGCTTTCCATAGCTTTGAGCAAGGATGTGTTTAATTATAGAGGCTTATATCTAATTTTGCATGGGTAAGTAGATATTGAAAGTGCTGCTTCCATCTTCAAACGTGTCTAAGTAATGCTTTGATCCCAGGGGGAGCTACAAACACGGATCAGGTCTGGATCAAATGTGATTTCACCTCACCTGCAGTCCTGGGGTGAGCTCATGTGAGCAATTTTTTTAAATCAGAGGACTGGCTGTATGTCAGTTCAGGGGGTTTTGGTCTGGAGATGCTGCTGTTGGACACCAAGACTAAATGACAGCCATGGAATCATCAGGGAATCCCAGAACAATCTGGATTGGAAGGATGATTGAGACAATCCAGTTCCAACCCCCCTGCCATGAGCAGGGACACCTTCCACTATCCCAGGTTGCTCCAAACCCCATCCAGCCTGGCCTTGGACATTTCCAGAGATGCACACATGAGTGCATCCTAGACAGGACTGCTGTGTGGGATCTGCTCTGAGATCCGTTGGGAATGTTGAGCAGAGAGGATCCTGTCTTGCCATGAGGAAGAGGGGCTGGGGGCAGCATTGTAATTTCCTGGGAAATCCCTCCCAGCCTTTCTCTGAATTCATGTCCAGATAGGGCTGGGAGATAACTCCCTCCACCATCCAACAGCTAGGATTTCCTCAGAGCATGAGAAACAGCCTCTGTATCCCTCTGACCTTGCTCTAAATTTGTTTCCTTTTAAGCTGCTATTTAAAGGGAGGGGGTGCAAGAGCAAGAAGGAAAGTTTGATTTCTTTAATGTTCATGGAAGCAGGCGATTGATAACACTTGCAAGGGCCAGGCAGGGAGCCAGAGGGATCCTGCTTGAGGCAGGTCTGCCAGCAAAGTTCAGCCTTGCTGGCTGGGGATGCAGAGCCCTGCTTGTTTATGACTCCAGGCCACCCTTCGAGATGCTCTTGCCAATCCCTTCAGACTGGAGGGAGCTGAGCTGATCTGAACAAACACTCACCAGGGACCGTGGCAGCACCACCAGCCCCAGGGTCCTTCCCAAAGGCTGCAGGCCTCCTTCCCAGCTGGGAGGCACAAGGATTAACCCCTTCCACCTTGGCTGCTGCTCTCATGACAGCTCTGGCTTCAGGCAAAGTGCTGGGGTTTGGCTTTTTCATTTTAAGAAAAGAGGACAAATGCATGGAAAAAAAACAATCAGTGTTGCGTTTTTGTGACTAGAAAATAGTTCTTATCACAGCTCTGGGAAACTATTGTTCTGATTTTTATAAATATGCTTGTATTCCCCTTGACTTCTTTCCTCTCCCTTCCCACTTGCTATCTCCTCTGCTGTGTGCCCTTGGCTGCTTCCCAGACACTTCTTGATGCAAAAGGAGATAAGCTCTTACAAGTTATAAACCTCAGAGGTGCTACACATCTCACACTCCCCTAAATCAAAACCTTGCCTGGTGACTCCCACACATTCAGAGTAAAGCCCCGTGATTCCCTCTGGGACATAAATGATCCCAGACACCTTCTCTCCTGGTTGGAGAGTTGTGGGTGAACTTGGTGTTGGGAATATTGTGTTCCCTGCCAGTGAGCAAAGGCTGGGTAACCTTCCTGACATCTGCTCTTGGCCACGTGCCCTTTCCAGCAGCCTTCATTGTGCTGGGCAAGGCCTGGAGGTTAGAGGAGAGCAGGGATCAAGAGCCCCCAGGAATAAAATTTTCAACAGTGATAAAAAATTTGGGGGGAGCAGGTAGATTTTCAGTAGTTTGGCAAGTGAAAACCCTTTACGGTGTTTTGAAGGCACTTTTTCTGTAATGCTGTGGACCAGTGACAAGGGAAGGGGGAGAAGCTTCAAGGGTATTTGAAAAACAGGAGGGAAAAATCCCTGGCAATGCTGTTTTCAAGCGTTGGCCCCAAGGATTCAATTTTACTCTTCTGGTGACTCACTGCATGACATTGGCTCTGCTCTCCTTCCTTGGAGAGGAAGTAAGGAAGGCTAGCAATCCATCTTCACTAGGTTTTAACAGCACATATCGTGTTGCCTTTTGCAAAGTGGAAGAGTTGCTTGGGCTGGAAGGTGCTGTGCACAAGCCAGGCAGGTTCAAGGGGTGGAAATCTCTGTGATGGGAGATTTCTAAGAATCCCTGGACTCTTACGGATCTGTGATTCCCTTTGCAAGGCTTGGTCCGGTTATTCTTCGCCATCCTTATGAGCTAAGGGAAGATGGGAAGCACCTTCAGGGCAGCTGTGGGGGACTTTGCAGGCAGTTGGAAACGTTTGGGCTCCCAGAAAATCTCAGTGTGTGGAGAGTCCCAGGATGGGGGAAGGAGGCAGAGCAGGCAGGGATGGGCTGGGAGGGCTGGGAAGAGGGGGTTTGATCCCTTGCTATGCGAGGAGAAGGAGGTGAGGAGGAGGAGGAGGAGGAGGAGGATGTCACCCCGCGGTGCCTGCTCTGTGTTAGGGAAGGCAAGGAGTGCTCCCGTCGCTGCTCGCCTCTCCCGCAGGGCTCTGCCTTGCCTTAAAAGAGGCACAAATCTAAATCCCTGTGTAACTTCAAAGTAACTCAGGGAAGATTAGGCTCTCCCAGAGCCAGGCAGCAGATGAGCGAGAGGGAGGAGGGATTTTGATGTTCAAATGCTGCTGAGGACCCTTCGAGCTCCCTCTCTCTGGGGAGGAGGGGGGGGCTTGACCCCTCTGCTTTGGAGATGCTTGTAGCAGAGCAGGACTTTGTTATTCCCTGTTTCTATTTCCCAAGCTGCTGGCTCTTATTTCCTTTCTAGCTGCTCCCTGCTCCTCTTCATTAGCAGCTCTCAACAGTGCAAAGGGACCGTAGTCAGAAGTATGAGTTCATCTCCTAAAACTTTGTACTGGTGCCAGCGGGTCAGTCACTTTGCAAAAAGAAACTTCCCTTGGAGAAACTCTATCCCTTTGGAGAAAAGGCCAACAAGCCAGAAAAACAAACTCTCAAAAACACTGCCTTCAAAAACACTCCCTAATTTGAATCTTTCTCTGGTGTCATCCAGTGGGATGGGCCTTGGGAAAAGCAGAGCCTCCTCTGCTCTGGCAGCTCTGCCAGTGACCTACAAACCTGCTTCTGGTGGGTGACTGAAGCTGGCCACCCCTACAAAGGGTGGACAGAGGTTTTTGGGAGAGGTAAATCAAAGTTTTGCACAGTTCCTGTCCTGTTAGAGAAGCACAAGTGCTGTATAAGTTACTGGTCACCCCATCCATGTCTCAGCTCCTCTTGGCTTTCGGCTAGCTGGAGAGGCTGGTGGCTACCACAGGATTGTTACCAGTAGAAGGGGTTGTGTGGAAGTCATTGCCCTTGTTTCCAGGAGCAGGATACTCCAGGGTGTGTCAGATCCACCTGACACTGAACACATCCAGTCTCACAGGAATCCCAGGTGGAGCTTTCAGGATCTCCCTTTGATGGTACCATGGTGATGTTCAGAGCCAGAGCCTCCTTGGAAGGAGTTGTGGTGTCAACTTGCTCCTCTTGCAGTGACTGAACCCTCTGAGGAACAGCACAGCCAGGCTGAGTTTAAAATACTGAGTTTTAACACCGAGTTTAAAATGTTCTCCAGCACCTCCACGTCTCAAACCACCCAGATCCCAAATCCCAGCTTCTTCCAGTGCATGTCCCTTTATTTCCTTACAAAGTCTTCTTTCTGCTGGAAAAGATTTTTCCCACTGAGCAGCAGCAAAGGCAGCTGAAATGTGTTATTCCTGTAGTGAAATAATGTTTTCCTAATCTCAACATCTTTTTTTAAAACATGTCCACATGTAGTGCACTTGCAGAGCAATTCAAGTTCCAGGCACAGCTGCAGAGAGCAATGAGAAAGGTTTAACTCCATGATCTTGGAGGTCTTTTCCAACCTTAATGATTCTATAACTGCTGGCATGCTCCAAGCCTGGCTCCTCTCTGTGCTGGGCACTGTAAGAAACTAAACCAACTCGCCTGTCCTGGTGCTTGAGTGGTTTTGATTTGTGTTTTTTGGTTATTTCCTTCTTGCTCTCTTGAACATGAGCCAAGGTGGGCAGAAGGAGGAGCAAGAAAAAAAGGTTTCATTAGGATGGCAGCACTTTCCCTTGGGTTGATCATTCTGGCTGCATCAGAAAATCCTTGGCTTGGAAGAGGAGGAGATCCAGAGCAGCTGCAGGTCAGGGGGCTCAGACAGGGAGATGTTCCTTGGATTTCCAACTGCTGGGTGAGGGTTTGGGCAAAAGGGGAGAGGCACTTTCTGCTTTTAAGGCCGGTGACTTTCAGTGAAGTCTCCTTTGAGTTCCCCCTCAATCCTTTTTCTCCTCCAACCACGCTGGTCTGAGTCACATCCACAGAAGTGCTCTGGGCTGAGCTTCTCTTGTGGGCAACAAGGAGGGGACTCCTGATTTTGGTCTTGGGACCAGAGCCTGTCAGTAGCCAAGGTGGGAATCCAGGGTTCAGGAGTTCAATCAACCATTGTCTGCATTCCTGCTGATGCTCTTTCCTTGTTTCCTTTGGTGGGAGACTTGGAGATAATCTTCTGTGGAATCTGGAATGGTCCCTGATTTTCATCCCTGACAAAACCTGGCCTGATTTTCATCCCTGATAAAACCTGGCCATTGCCGTGGCAGAGGACTGGGACATGAGGCCACATCTTTGGGCTGCTGTAATTATTAGATGGGCACTCTGCTAGTGACAGATTCAATTAAGCACCAACAGATTTGTCTGATATATTCCCAGTAAGAAATAACTCCTTTTGACTCCTCAGCTGCTTCTGGACTGGAGAACCACCCTGATGCCACTGCCAGCTGCCCTGGGCTCTGCATAATGATGATAAATCCCAACAGATCCAACCTCAAGCTGTGAAACTGAGTCCTTTTCTGTGCTCAATACAATAAATAATCCAGTTTTTCTTCCAGATAACTACTCTAGATCAGCCTTATCTACTAATTTGTGACTTGTAGCCTGTAAAGCAGCCATAAAAAACAACAGGGACCAGAGATTTGGTCCAACATGTCCATTTATTTTTCCCCACAGGCAGAGATGAAGATGCAGCAATCTGGGGAGTGTGCAGCACATGCTGCTGTTTTGAGCCCAAGTAGACTTTTAGTGTCAGCCCTTATCCCCTGCTCAGTTCAGGCTCTGAGGCTGATGCTGTACATCACAATCACGCTTGAATCTATAGGGTACCACCTCATTTGTCAGCTGCCACAAAGCTTTTTTTGCTGTCAGCCAGCACAAGGTCCACATTCAAGCCATGATCAAACCTTGGACAGAGCGTGAGCAACAGCTCCAGTGAATTTTCCTGTCAGAACATGGATTAGAATCTTCTCTAAAGCACCTCCTGCCAAGGGGCTGATGTCATCTGTCTTCTTGGAGCAGGGAAATGGTGTGAATTCAATTTTTGTGATGAACAAATCCCTTTCTGTGAGTGCACTCAGGCTTGAGACCAAGAATTCAACTGATTCCCTTTTTCCCTTCTCCCCTTCCCCCATCCCCACCCTAATGAGGTAGATGCTGGCCTTTGCTGGTGCTGCAGACACAGGAGGAGATGTTGGTTTATGTCATGACAGCCTCTCCATGGACAAAACTCCTTGGAACAGCGAGGACTGGGCTCAAGATTGAAATTGGGGAATTTTGAATGTTGAAAGGTCAGAACAACTGGAGGACATTGAGGATCCCATCATTCTCATCCAGTAGTGGGCATAAGCACCGAGTTTGGATTGATACCAAGAACTGAGGGGAGAGGATCCTGCTCAGGTCAGGCTGGACCTCAGGCTTTGCTCTAAAACGACCTGGCAGAAGTTTAGGTGTTGCTTTCCTTGAAAACTTGTACCAGTGGCTCCAGCCCTGCTGGATCTGTGTCTCAGGACCTGCATTGACACCTGGAAACATTGAAAAACCTTCAATCCCAACCAAAGCTCATTGCTTGGCCTCACGCTCTCAGAATGACGGGCCAAGTTGAGGAGAGAATCGAAGATTTGATTTAAATCACACCCAGCCCTTCATACAATGGAGAGGAAGGTGGAATGTGCAGGTTGATTATGACCTCCCTAAGATCCCATTGCCAGGCACCAAAGCAGATTTCTCTGAGCCCTCACATCTTCACACCCACCTGAAAGATTTTCTCAGGAGCTTGTGCATGACTTTCCTGTAAAACTCACCAGCTTTTTGTTCCTCTTTGGGAACAACGTGTTGGATTAATGCATGTTGCTTTTATACTGTTTGTCACCTTTTATCCCCTTAGTGCTTTACTCTCTTGAAGTTTTGGATGAGAACGAGGCAGAATTTCCAGCTGACAAACTTCTCCTGAGCTTTCTTGGGAACACAGCTGATGTTGTCCCATCCAAGATGGTTTAAACCCTGAGGCTCCAGCAGAGCTGGAATGTCAGCTCATGTAAGGATCTCCCCGGCTCCTTGGAAGGGATTTGCAGCTCATTTGTGCTTCTGCACAGAGCTCTCCTTATTTATGTCCATCCTGGACATGCTGACATGAACTACAGCATCAGGAGATGCCTAGAGTTGATTTTCCCAAGGAAAACCTGGCTCACAGCAGCACAGCCTCTGGCACAGCCTTGCTCAGGTGACAGGCACAGCCTCCCCCAGAGCTCTAAACCCCAGCTCAGAGTGGTGTTTGATGACAGCCCTTGAGGATGGATTTAAAATCTCTTCTTCAGGGGTGTTGCCAAATATTAAGGATCAATTTTCAGTGTTTGGTCCCTTCTCCTCACTGAAAAAGTTTAACAGGCCTGGGATTGTTGCTGAACTCTCAGTGAGAGCTGCTGAAACACAGGCAAAAGAACCTTTTATAAAGTAATCCCCCTGTCTTCATTCTGTCACTGCTATCAAGCTGAATAAAGCCAGGAATTTAGGCCTTGATTCTGCAAAGCACTTAAATGAGTGCTCAGGTTTTAGTGAGAGCACTCGCCATGGGCAGAGTCTGTTCCAATGTGGCCTTTCCAAAGGATTATTAGGTATTTTTTAGGATATACCTTTCAAAAGACACTCTTCCTCCTCCTCCCATAGTGTTTAGCCATCAATCTGTGCCTTCTGCAACAGAGCGAGGTCCAGAAATGCATTGTAAGGAAAGATAAGTGGATTTTGCGAAAGACTTTACTGAAAACGGATTATTTTTTTAATAGGAAACTGAGTATTTTGCTCTATAGACTGAAATTTGAGAGGTGGTTTGACTACAATAACCAAGATATTGCAGGGAATTGAAAGCGTCTTTGACAAACTTTCAGCTTGGATAATGTTAATCTAGAAATGGATGAATTAAATAAGAGCAGAGGAATAGAAATAAAATTAAGGAAAAAAGAGGCAGTGCCCAAATGAAATATTTTGCTTCTTAACTGCCCA
This sequence comes from Anomalospiza imberbis, assembly GCF_031753505.1. Taxonomy (NCBI): domain Eukaryota; kingdom Metazoa; phylum Chordata; class Aves; order Passeriformes; family Viduidae; genus Anomalospiza; species Anomalospiza imberbis. The sequence continues at coordinate 18,662,733 of NC_089692.1, read as the reverse complement.
ACCCATGACTCCCCAAACTCTCCTCACAAGTGGTGACTGCTCCAGCAGTGTGAGGTCTGAGGAAGCAGCTCACAAGAAACTGAAGAGTAACTGGGGATGAAGCAATGTTATTTGTCATAATAATTACTAATCCCTTAAGAAAGCAGAACAATGTTTGGGTTGGATGTACGGAAAGATTAAAATTTCAGCTCGCACTTGAGCTTAATTCTTTTGATTCCAAGTTGTTCGTGTTGAGAAGCCCAGAGGACACCCAAAGCTTGTCCTTTAGCAGACCCTTCCCCAGCTGAACACCCACCCAGCCCTTGGAGGGAATGCCCTCATCGGAAGCAGATAATCCTTCCCCAAACAAACCCTTCCTCCCCTTCTTTTCCTCTCTTTCCCGGCCTGGCTCTGTGGTGTCCTGCCCTATTGTGTTACATTATCATATCAAGTCGTGGCATGGCATAAAGCAGCTTAATGTGCTGAAGGAATGCAGCTCTATCTGCAGTAATCCCTGTCAGCTTTGCTTCCCGGAGCCTCTTCCATGGATTCTGGGAGAGATGTGATCCATCAAAGCTTCTCATTTTCATATCTACCTGGTGTCGTGTTGCACAACCCACCAAAAACCCCCTGTGTGCCGTATCAAAGAGCAGCCCTGATTCCCAGAGGTGTTTTTGTTGGATCATCAATGCCTGCCTGCAGACAGGGGAATGGCTTATCCCCAATTTTCCCTTTCCAGATATCTGAAATCTGTCAAAGAGCTGCAGGGCCTAAATCCTCATCCAGTCCCCATTGTCTCTGACAGTGGAAATGGGATCCCCCATATAAACCTGGATGGTTTGCAGAAACTTAACCCACATCAGCACAGGGATTTGAATCCCTATAAAGAGCTGGGAAAGAAGCACCCATGAGGGTTTTTTTCTTCAGGCCAGTTTCTCCCATAAACCTTTCTCTTCTACTTTAATCGCACAGGAATTCCAATGACATCTTTACTTCCCAGTAAAGTGCATGGGGAGGAATTCCTTATGTAACTTCCCTGCCTGAGTTGCATAAAAAACCATCCTGCCAAGAAAGTGAGTGCATTTTGCATGCATTTAGATTGGTTTATATGGCTTTTTATTTCCCTCACTGGACCTGTTATCACATTTCATCCTCAAAAGTGGTTGGACTTCTCCTTATTTCTCCCCTTGGTGGTAGGGATGGTAACAGGAGAAGAGTACATTCTATTCTGGGTTATTTTTAGGTCTAAAATCAGAACATTTGAAGGCATAGCCCAAGTGCATTAAACAGTTCAGAGTAAAGGAGGTCCCATTTCTGTGCTGTTTGTACAGCATCAGGGTCCTGGCAGATAACTACAAGCATTGTGTTAATGCAGATGATGACAAAAGGGGCTTGTTCTACCCACTCTCAAACATCTCAAAGCTTTGCCAAAATCCCCATTTCGAAGAAAGCTGGGATATCAGATTTACAGCTTCTAGAGGGAGAATGCTGGGGCTGAAGGAGGTAAATTAAGGTCAGCTTAGAGAAGGAAGAAAGCCTTGAGCTGCTGAGCTGTGTGTGAACATCCAATCCCAGATTCCTGCCTGGAAGAGGCTCCTCGGAATTAATCCTACAGGATGCTCTGAATTGTTCCCAAGCAATGCCTCCTCCCAGAGCGGATCTGTGGGTGAAGCATTCAACCTGTGCTGTTGGAAGAGCAGGAGGTGCTTTCCAGGTGCAGGAAGACTCCCACCTGTCGTTGGTGTTAAATTCAGTTTTTCAGCCGTGTGGAACCATTGATTCACCTACATAAATTCCTCAAGAATTCTTCAGGATGGGTTCTGCAGTGGGAAGTTGTCAAATTCTCCCTCTTTGGCTCCATTTATCCACAGGATAAGTGGGTCCAGTGCCCAAATGGTGAGACAAAATGGTGATGGGGTCTGGAAAGGAGTGAGCTCAGATCCCACCTGCTGAACAGCCAGATGGGATTTCCACATTCTGGAGCCAGGCTGAGAGAAGGCCACCTGCAGAAAACCAGGATCTGCTGCTCCTGGGCCTCAGTTCAACAGGGAAACTCCAACAGAATTTCTCTGGTAGCTTTACGGACACTTCTTGGCAACCCCACGACATCAAACACCCAGATTTATTTTTTTTTCCCCCTGGAATAACAACAGCCCGAGTCTTTCAAGCCTTCAAGGCAATTTGGGTTGCAGTTGCCCAGAGAGCAACAAACACTCAGGGGTCTCCTTCCTGCAGCAGCTCTGCCTGGACAGGGAGCAGGGTGAGCCCAATCCCACGCACGTGGGAACGTGTGCAGGGGACAGAGGTGTGCAGGACTTGGGTGCTGAGGTCCAACAGCTGAAGTCATGCCTGTGGTATCACAAATATGAGAGCCCAAAACTGTTTCAAGGGTTTCCAAGCCAAACACTCGAGCACATTTTGTAGCCTTTGAAATCCATCTGGCCAAAAGCTCCTGACAGTGTGATCTATGAGGCTGTGGAATAGTTTCCCCAGGGAAGTGTTGGAAGGGCTATCATTTGAGTCATTTAGTGCTGAGGGGAATATACCATGGGGAACAATCCCTCATTAGCTGGACTAATGGAGCTTTCTGCTTCAAACTCTGGTGTTCCTACAAAAAAAAAAAAAAAAAAAAAAAAAAAAAAAAAAAAAAAAGATCCCTTGTCTTCTCCTTGTTCTTCCATATGCTCAAATTGGCAGGGATGTGGGGCTGTTGGCTATTTTGTAGCTTTTGTTTATAAGGCACATAAATTTATCAGAGGAGGGGGGTTTCATGTGTCAGGCGAAGTGTGGAGTGTCAAGAGCAATCTGAAGGAAAGAGTCCTGGGGATAAATGAAAGGCGCATCCATTATTTGCTAAAAAGCAGGGAGACGTGTGGGTCCTTCCTGAGGAGCCCTGACCAAGTTTCAGGGCATGAAGATGTGGAATCTGAGTGGGCTGAGCCTTGAGTTCACCAGCCACCCATGGACAGCAACTGTCTGCCTTTGGCTGGTGGATTTCTGGGACATCTCATCCTCCATTCAGATTTTTCCCGGGATAACACAATTCCCAACAACACAACTCCAGCCTGTCCTTTTCATCGTGTGTTGTTTCAGATCAGTCATTTTTATGCCCTGGATGTAGGAAGATCCCAGGTCTGGTCCTCTGGGAACATCAGCACGGTGAATTTGAGGATCAGGCACCTGCTTTTCGGATGACAACTGCTTCCTTCCCTCATGATTTTCCTGTGTAACCTTGGGAATGCCGCTTGCATTTTTGGGATCACTTACTCTGAGGTGCAATTTAGCATCTCTGATGGGTGAATCACAGTCCTAACAGGCTGGATCCTCACCAGCTTTGCCTCATCTATGGAGAACATGGAGAAACCATCCCAAACTTCATTACTAAGACCTAGGATGGGTGTTATGGCCTTTCTCCTATGAAATACGTAAGTTTTCCAAGATCTGGTCACTCCAAAGAGCACCAGCTCACTCATTGCTCCCTTGACTTTGCCTGTCATAGGTGCCTCAGCGGCAGTGTGGCCTTTCAGAGCAGAGGAGGTAACACTGACATCACTCCAGGATTTGCAGCAGATTTTTTTTGGGCTATTTTTTTGCTTCCCAAAGTCTTGAACATTTTCCAGCCATGATGATTTTCCCTTCTGTGCTTCTTTTTTTAACAGTAGATTTTCCAAGTGGACAATCCCAAAGGTGGCCGGCTTCACAGGCGGGAAAAAGAAAAGAGTCATAGAGATATTTTAAATGCAACGTGAATTTTATGCCAAAAAGTGTCTTTTCCATATTTATAAGCCCCTGTCACCCCCTCTCCCTCCGCCTCCTCCTGCTTAAAAGGAAACTCCATTACAAAGGCAGGAAAGAACATCAAACAAACCTCGCTTGGCAGCCATGTCTATATGTGAAATTACTGTCAGAGTACAAAGGAAGACTCAAGATTTAGAAGGTAACATGTGACAAGAGAATGCCGTCCTCCTCAATGTCTTTACCTTTTGTTGGTAAGAACTGGGAAGGGGTTGGTGGTGGTGCTTTTTTTTCTTTTGAGAAGGACTGTGCCAATTATAGAAAGACACAAATCACGGCGAAAGCCCCGCGGGCTGAGGTAAATTTGGCTCGCTGGGAGCCCCTGATCCCAGCAGTGACTCCAGCCAGGGCTCTGTAGGCACGTGCTCACCCTCAGCTCCATCCTTCAGGGCCACCCGAGGAGCAGCCGTGGTGTTTGATCCCGCAAAGCTTTGATGGAGCCACTTTGGAGCTGCTGGGGGCCCTGGATGCCCTCAGCTCCCCCTGGTACAAGGCAAAATGTGTTTGGTTGAAGTGACCACATGTGCTTTCCGTGCAGCCTTTAAGCAAATGGCTTCTAGGAAATATGTTTTATTTCACTAGGGGAGCAAATTCCTGCTCTGGAATGGAAGTTATTCCTGCTCTGTGACTGGAAATTAATTAATGGGTCAATGTAGCCATGGTCTTGACGTAGATCTTTGTCTCATCTTTCTCTTCATCTTGGACAGTGTCTTTATGAGCTCTATTCTTATCCATGCTCTTGCAAGCCTGCTTTTTCTGCCAAAGCAATACTCCTTTTCCACGTTTCCCAAGCGCTGCAGGAGAGCAGGGCAAAGAAGGCAGTGGAGCAGCAGAAGCTGCAGGTCCCCAGCCCTGACAGCTGAGACAGGAGACATCGAACCTGCTGCTCTCACCAGCCTCGGTTGCTTGGGCTCTGCCCACAAACACAGGTATTCGGTTGAGGATTGAATATTCAGGTGTTTATAATTTAAAAAACAGGTGTTTTTTTATTAAAAACCACAGGGATTCTAATTACAAAAACACCAAATCATGGAGTTGACCGCTTAGTGGATTGAAGCATCTGCCTTGTTTCTCCTCTACCCCACAGTCTCAAATGCAAGTTAAGCTGAGAACAATTCCCAGGCCCAACCCTAAACTTGTTTCCCACTTCTGTATTTATAAAATGTTTGTGTCTTTAATCTGCTTCTTTCCCTGTGTGGTACCATGGTCCGTCCCCTCCTGGTCCCTGTGCCAGGACCTCTGCAGGAGAAGCTGGTTCATACTTGGTGTGGCTTGCTCAGGTGTGAATCTCTCCCCTTTGTTCTTTGAAGGAACTTTTTTTTTTCTTAAATCAAGGCTTAATGCAAGAGACACTTTTAATCCCTCTTAGTTTTGAGGGCTATTGAACTTACCCGCTGTAATTCAAATGTGAATTTAACTTTGAAGGAATAGGAGCTTTCTTTTTTGGCTGTTGTTGAAGTGTGGGTGCTACGAAGTCTTTCCTCCTTTATTTTAGGGATGGAGGTATTGTTTGCTTGGTTGTTTTTTTGTTTTTTTTTTTAATACAGAGCTGATCACGAGCTGCAAGTGACATTTGTTGACCTCAGGCCAGTCATTCAGAAGCACCACACTGACTGTGTCTTGCATCTTTGGGAAGAACCACTGCCCTTCCACCTCCTCTGAGAACAATAAAAATTGAGCCTTTTTCATTTTCCCTCATAGGGGAAAAAACCCCTTTAAAAATCTGTGTGGGGAGGCACGTCTGCAAACCTGGTTTACAGTCCCTTTTCAGTCTCATGTGAAGTTTTTTTGAATGAGGTGCAAAAAAAGTGGCTGAGAGCAGGGGGAAGGGAGGAAAACTCTGTTCTGTGCACACACACACACAAGATGGAGACACTGGTTAGCAACATAAACAAAAGGTGGGTGGTAACCCCCGAGCTTTTTTTTTTTTTTTTTTTTTGACAGCCAGTGGTGGCAGTGATGAATTTGTGAAGTTATCTAATTTTCCACTGTTTTAATTAGAGGCCTGGGCTATGAGACCTAACAGCTGGGTTCTTTGTACTGCTTTCTGTTGCCTGACAGAGAAAAATTTCTGCTGTATCTTCAGCCAAGCTTTCAGTCTGACCTGAGCAAATGAAACTTCTGGGACTCATAAACTGTGGTTTCTGGGCAGATTGCTTTTTGAACTGCTCCTTAGCCCTCCTAACATGCAAAGAACACAAAGGCTCACAGAGTGAACTCCCTTTGTACTCCCAAGCTAATGGGGATGTTCATTAAAGAGGTAGGAGGGGAACAGGAGGGGAGGGAGGGACTCTCCCTGGCATATTAGAGGACTTATCAAGTGTAAAGTTTCTCCTGATCGGCCACAGTGGAGTTGGGGCCAGTTGGGAAGTTGTAAAGCTCAAGCCCTTGGAAGACAATGGCTTTGGTTGCAAAGCACGACCAGTTGAGCAACTTAATTTATGACTCAGCTCCTGCCAAGTGATTTTTAAAGCTTTACATTAGACTGGATGTGCATCACAGTTCATCACCCCTCTGCTTCTCGAGGCATGCACTATAACCACTTGCTTTCACTTTAATCCAGGAGGAAAAAAACGTCAGAGGAATTTTTAGACCTGAATTCAGCTCAGTCTAAAGTCTTTGCTTAAATCCCATTGGAGTCAAAGGAATTAAGCAAGGCTTTGACTTAAAGCACATACTTAATTGCTTTGCTGAATCAGAGCCCATATTCTGATTTTCTTCCTCAGGAGCTCTTCAGAGTCAGAAATGTGTTTTCATCCTCCAAAGGCCATTGCCCCCTCTTTCCCCACCTGCTCAGCTGTGGCAGATTTCCTTGGGGCTGTTTTGCTGCAGGAGTCAAAAGGACTTGGTGATGACAAGGCCACTCAAGCCAATGCAATTTCAATAAACCAGAAGGTCATTTTATTTGCAAGGAACTCGCTGAAAATAGTTTTTTCCGTGAAGCCAGCTGAGTAATGACCCATCACTCAGGCAGTTGTGAAAGGAGAGCCCTTTACAACTCAGGGGTGAAGAATGGTGCCTTTAATTGCCACGATCGCAGGCCTGCCTTGGACAAAAATTTCAGGCATGTCCAAGTGCTGGAGCAGATGGATTGTGCAGCACAGGGAGGGGTTTCAGGCTTTCCACCCTCCACACCAGGGCTAGGACCATGGGCTGCAGCCCCACCAGCTCCAAGAGCAAGGGAAGGGGACTGAGGGGGCAGCTCTTGTCAGATCCAGGGCCAGAGAGCAGCAGGGCAACCACCCAAATAAACCTGGGAGCTGGGAGAGATTTTCCTCCTTGGATGGAGTAGTGTCTGGGCCTCATCCACCCATTCTCCTTCACCCTTGAGACAGGTAACCAAGAATGACAGTGAACTTGGTCAGAGAGTACGGATGAGCACGGTTTTGGCCAGAAATGCCAGTTCAAAATTCTTCCCAAACCCAGCCACTTCCAATAAAAACCCTTGTTCCCTTCTCATAGGAAGTGGGTCTTGGTGGGAACATGGTCATGCTCCTGTGTGGTGCCTTCCCAGTGGTTTGCTCCATAAGTTTGGATCTGGTTTTATTGGATGAATCCATCACTACAGAAGGGAATTCAGGACCTGCAGTTTGTGAGGAGTGAGAAGGGAGAACACGGTGCTCCTCTGCTGGGGAGAATCTCCATCTCCATCTCCATCTCCATCTCCACCATCTCCATCTCCATCTCCATCTCCATCATCTCCATCTCCATCTCCACCATCTCCATCTCCATCATCTCCATCTCCATCTCCATCATCTCCATCTCCATCTCCATCATCTCCATCTCCCTGATGGGCAGTGACAACTCCTTGCACATACTGACTGCTGCCTTCCCTTATATGTAAAAAGAGAGGATGAGAGAAATCCTCTTGTGACATTCCCTATTTGTCCTTGGGTGGATTCTCCCATGAAAAAGTGGAAATTTCATCCCCGTCCAGTTCAGAAAGGTCACAACTCCCTCTTTTATGAACTCTGCTGGGCAAAAGTTCTTGTATTTTGTGCTCGTGACTCTGGATTTGTCCCTCGTGTGTTGGGTGTGGTCTGGGCACAGCTGTGCCCACGTGAAGGCTTTGGGGAAAAAGCAGGAATGTGCCTCTCCTGAGGCTAATTAATGGGACAGTGCTGAGTGCATTTTAATGAGGCCACTCTGTCGCCCCATGTGGAAACATCTGCACTTTTCTCTGGGATGAAGTGACGGCTGACATTAAGCAGTTTGCAAGTCCCAGGTGCCGAAAGTCCAACTAAGATGGGATTTAAGCCAAAATCAGGTTGCATTCCAGGCTGTGATGAAAGGGAATTTTGAAACGTTTGACTTCCCTGCAGAGCTGAAATTCCGTTTCCCAATCAGCTCTAAATAATAATTCAAAGATGGACTCTAAATTGGGATTGTTTTAATGTGTCATCTTGGTTTTAATTGCTTCGAGTTCTGAGTAACTGTTATCAGACCATCAGGGCCTGAGGATGGAGCAAGAGCCGGGTGGTGATTCAGATGGAATTGCCTGTTGCCAAAGAGGAAGTGCTGGGATTGGGATGACTCCTGCCCCAGCAAAAGACAAGACAGTGAACTCTCTGTTTACAGTGGGCCACCGAAAGAATGGGATAATTGCAATTATCCCAGCAAAGCAGCGTTTTAATGACTGCTCCATTTTAAAAGTACATATGTAAATCTCTGAGGAGGTGGAGAGGTGCCAATTTGTCCTGGCTGAGCTGAGGACCTTTTATCTCCTTCAAAGAGCTGGCAGCTCGGCCGTGGCAGCAGAGTCCAGCGTCGGGGCAGGCTGTGCTTGCTCAGCTTGTGAGTCACAGCACCAGCGTGCACAGACCACACCAAGACTCAGCTCAGAGCAGCTAAGAGATGGATATTGCTGGCTTTCCTTCTAATAATCTCCGAGTTTTTGTAGAATAAGCAGAGTTCAGCTGTAGGAGTTTGCTCTGGGGTGATGCTGAACTGTGGGTGCTTCTCATCCACTGCAGTGGGTGGTGAATTCTTCTTTTCCTCCCCCATTTTTTACCTGCTCCCCCATTTCAGTGGATTCCCCCTCCAGGGTACATGTGATCCATCTTCCCTGGGATGAAGCCCATATTTATCCTGTCAGTCCAAGATACTCTGTGCTCTAAAGAATCTCTGTATTTGGAAAGGAAAACTTCACTTATACTTTGCTATAATTCCCCCCTCTCAAAAGCTCCTGATGCTGAATTTCTGAAGAGGCCCAAGGAATCAAGAGCCAGCACTTGCTGGGTTGGAATTTTTGGATCCTTTAAGGACATTTGAGGGGAATATTCTTTGTCTAACATGTGGTCAGAGGTATCCAAAGGATCAACAACATGTTGAGAAATCAAGATTCTTGAAGGGATAAGACCTTCCCATGCAAACTCTGGCCAAATTCTGTGCTGTGAGTAAGCAAACAGGAGCTGTGCCCTTAATGCTGAATTTATTGGTCTTTGTGTTTCAAGGTCTCCAGTAATTACCATCATGTGACTGGGGGTTCATGGACTTGGGAATGTTACACCTCCCACTATCTGCTGTGGGAGTGCTCAGATACACAACCCAAAAACGCGCAGAAACCACAGATTTATGAGATCAGCCTTTTTAAGTGTGCCCCTGTCCAAGAAATCGGAGTTTCTAAATCACTCCCGCTCTCCTTTCTTCCCCAAGTATTGGATTGGCTTTGCTAAACCAGGCACTGTTCCGTGATATTAATTGCTGGATTTAATAAAATGTATTTGGAGAGGGTTGGAGATTTGCCACGTCAGCTTTCTAACTCCTCCTCTCTTCTCCACTTGTGGAGGGGAAGAAGGGGGCAGCCACCTCTGGATGTTTGCCAGGCCAAGAGGATGGATCAACACGTTGGAGAGCATGGAAGCTCTCCCTGAAATATCCTAACACCACTTCAAATCTCTGCCTGAGCTCGGGTTCACTCATTTCACCCATGGTTAGCATCCCCCTCCCACCATCAAGTTTCCCCTCTGATTTCTTAGGGCCCAAAAGTGACCATGGTGTTGTCGGATGGGTCCCAAAGAGCAGATCTTCATGGAAATTGGGCACAGGTCCTCCAAATTTAACACTGTGAGGAAAATTTCTAGGTAAAATAAAGCCCATCCACCTATTAATCACAAAGAGCCTTCCTAATCAATCCTGTACCGGGAACCCACAAAAGGCTTTGTGTGAGGTGAAATTCCATTTTTTTTTCATTCCCCGAACCAATAAACCCACCCATTATTTGAAAAATCTGCTTAAAAGGGTTCATCCTATGCTTTATTTTCAAAACAAAGTTTCCAAGGTTGGGCAGCTTGACTGTGGATATGAAATAAAAGAGACAAAAAAAAATTACCATGGAGCATCCTGGTACCTCTACTCAAAGCACAAATTGTCTGCTACAAAATTTGAGATACTGACTGATCCCTACCTGTGGGTGCAAAGGGGTCTGTTCTGCTGGCAGATTTTGGTTTAGGGTGCTGATATTTAACAGAGGGTTTAAATGCTGGAGGCCATTTGTGTTCATTAGGGTGATTAAGCAACTGCCTGAGCAGGACACATGGTTAAAGTTAGATCTGACTCTTGGTGCTTTGGTACGTGGAGGTTTGGGGGTGATGCTCGTGTTGATGATGTGTTCAGCTACTCTCTGTCCTCTCCTGACTCATATTATTAATCTGAGATCCTTTCCCAGCCCTCACCAATTCATTCCTTTGCTGTTTCTTCCTAGAGCTTGACCTGTGGAAAATAAAACCCCAAACTTGGATTTTTCCTCCGATAACTCCTGCAGAGGCTTATCCTTCAGGGAAGCATTTGAGTTTCTCCATAACCTTGGGATGATTTGCAGCAATAGACAGCAAAATCAGGAATTATTTGGTAACCTCATGTCAAAATACTGTGGATACAACAATGTGGATTAATCTCCATCCCGGCAGTCCTGCCTTTTCCCTCCTCTTGCCACGTTATTTCCATCCCTTCCCTTCCGCTGGCCCTGGGACTCATCTGACCTGGCTGAGCCAGAAACTACTGAGAGGGTTTTGCAGGGCTCATTTTTCTGCTGATTCAATTAATTAGGGAGTCAATTAATCAATGAATTAGGGAGTTGGATGAGTTGTTCCTCACACCCCCTGTCATTACTGGGGTTCAGGTGTTGAACTAAAAACCTCCAGAGGGCTTTGCAGTGAATTCTGTTGCTCCTGGGTGGTGGTGCCTTTTTTAAAAATGTCCAATGGATTGGGATTTTCCAGCTCTGGTGACCCAACAGGGCAGGGCCATGAGTGACCCTGGGGTTTGGCAGAGGTGGGAGGGAGCAGGGTGGCTCCTGGTAACGAGTTTTAGTGCTAGAGCAGATTCATTCAACTCTTCCTGCTAGAGAAGCTTGCAGAATATTGAACTTTGCACTAAATTGATGTATTTGCTGATAACTGAGTGTTTTAAAAGCTGAGTGAATCCTGGCTAACTGCCTGTTTGCCTTTTTATTGTGTTTTGATTTTTTTCTTTAATTTAGACTTTTAATTTTACAAAACTCCTTTCCGAAATTGCCAAATCTCTGTAAAGTTCAATATTCTGTTCCATTCAATTTACAATTCCAAAATTCCTATTCCACCTGCCACTGCGAGTCCACTTCCATTTTTTTTGGAGCCTTTCAATTCCCCATAATTTTATCCCCCACTGAAGTTCTGTGCCCAAATGCATCACACTGAGCTAAACACAGGAATATTTCTGCCGTGCACCTTCAGCAGAGAAACTTCCACTACTCCTGAGAAGAAACCCAGGACTAATTCCCTCCATGTCCTTAGCCAAGACACATTTTCTGCCTATAGGACACCTGTCAAAGAGGAACAGACTTTTTAATAAAATAAACAAGAATCATTTGGTGAGAAAACTCAGGGAAGAGAAAGAACCAGCCAAGTCCCGGATATCCTGGACAGCAGATTTCATGCTTCCTTCAGCTGTCTTGAAGAAAAATGTCATCTCTTTCTGGCCAATTCCAGTTTTATTTTCAGCCTAAGGAATAGCTGGAGAGCATAGATTAAATTTTCTTTCTTGCCTAATGTAATCAAAGGCTTAGTGGACAAGTAAATGATGGCACTAGCTATAATTAAATGTTCCAGGGCTTGAGGTGTCTGACTGATCTGAATGTCAAAAGTGGGGTGAAAAATGAGCTGGAACGTGGGCAACAGACCTGCATGGAGATGTTCCTTCTCTCCAGGAGGGACCAGGAAGGAAAGGTCACATTCCAACATCCCCAAAATGTGGTGATGCTGGGGCTGGGCTTCCAGGGGGCCTTAGGAAGGACTTTGGCCTCTGCTGGGGCAGTGCAGGAGGATGAGCTGAGCTCAGCTTGGCGGGGAGGGCAGTGCTGAGCAGAGCTGGGGGATCAGCCCATGACCTGTGCTGGGATCCTGGCTCAGGGAAATCCGTGATGGCCCAGGCAGAGTTTTGGCCTCATTCCTTTGTGCCTGCTCTGGTACCCATAAAAGAGCTTTATGAAAAGACCTTGTGAACGTGCCCTGGATCAAAACGTCAGCCAACCTCTCTAATTTCCTCTGGTACTGAGCATGGGCATTCAAAATCTCATTTGCAGCCTGTTCTGAGGTCCCTGGCCCTGTGTCTCAAATCCCAGTACCAAATGAGGCAGAAGATGGATGCAGGCAGGATTAATCTGGTGTTTTTTTGGGCACCCTCCACCCCTCTTTAGTTCCTACTTGGCTTTTTCTTTCTGCCTTGACCTCAGCGTGCCTCTTTCCCTGCCTGCTGCTCTCTGAATAACACTGTCCCCTAAAACTGCATCTTAAAAACTAAGAAAATCCCAGATTCCATGTTCCTAATTCAGAAGCTCAGCTCAAATCAGGCAAAGAAATTGAAACAAAGACCAGAGCAGCTTAGACAAAACTGAATTGCTGCTTATTTTAATTCACCGCAATTTTCCTGCAAGCAGCTCTGGACGTTTTATTTGTGAAATTTTCAAGTGCGAAATTACCATAATGCAGGGAGGCAGAGGCCAGCACTGGAAACTATCCACAAGTTAAGAAAATGTTTTTGCAGTAGGCTGATGTTCAGTCCCATGAATAATATTTTGCAGAGGAGTTTGCTCCCTGATTAGCACAAAATGCTCTGTGCATGTCTAGGAGCAGCTTTCTGGTGGTTCTGCAGTTTTTTGAGATCCCTCCCGTTCCTCGGATTATCTGGGTTTGTCTTGGAATCCAAGCAGCGCAGAGGAGGTTGGATGGGCAGAGGAGAAGTTGTTTTATCCTGATTCCGAGCAGGATGTTATCTCTGAATCAACTCTCTCATTTCTCAGAAAAAATTTAAAAACATTTAATTACTCGTGGTTGGGTGGAGCCACTGCTGCACTCTGGCTCTTCTTGAGCTTGAAACCCTTTAGTGCTCAGCCTTTCCTCCCCTCTCAGAAAGATTTTTGCTACTCGAGCTTAATCCTGCTTTTATCTTGGGAGAAATCAGCAATCCATCCCTCAATTTAGTGGCTTTTCCGGTGATTTGTCAGGATTCAAATTTGGGTGGGAATTTCCCATCCTATTTTTCTCACCGTTGGAGAAAGGCTTTTGGCTGCAATTTTAGGATTTTTTGCTGTTCTTCAACCCTTCAGAAATGGCTCCTGTTCATCCAAGAGCCTTCAGGTCACCAGTGAAGGTCAGCCAGGGTAAATGCAGGTTTAGGACCATGGTCACATGAAGATTTCATGGAATCACAGGATCATGGAATGGTTTGGGTTGGAAGGGTCCTTAAATCCCATCCCTTCCACGCCCAGCCATGGTTTATATCCATATGAAATCCAAGTCAAGCTGGAGCAATGCATTGATCAGGCTTCTATTTCTTGTCCTTATTTTATCCATTGCTCTTGAAGGATAGAACATTTCACTCTCTCACAAGCAGGGAGCCTGCTCAGAAGATATCTCAATTTTATATCCTTCCTGGATAAAAATATTTACTTTTTCTGCTCAGAGATAACAACTTCCTGCACTATTTTACACTTTCGCCCCCTTTCTCTATTTTCTTCCCATCACCCAGTTTACCTTTTTGCTGAGAAATGTATACTGTTGCAGAATAAATTGGGTCTGAGTGGAGCTGGTGATAACACAACTGAGGGACTTGTACATGGAATTTTTGTGATATTCTCATTGAGGGAACCAAAAGAACATGAAGAGGTCTCAGGCTGAGAGAGATTTCAAGCTTTCTGAGCATCTTCAGCATTATTTGCAGTGACAGAGGCATTTAATTTGTAGTTTAAGAGAATGGAGGCATTTTTTTGGAGCATGGCCAGATAGGAACAGTGAGAAATCAGCAGAACCAACGTTTTCCTCGAGTCCAAAGCCAATCAAACAGTTGTCAATAAAATTCCCTTTAGTTCTTTAACTTCCTTTACCTTTCCAGAGGGAAAGTATTCTCTGGAAAAATGGAATGAGTGAGGAACTTGGAAAAAAGGCATCAGAAGGCACATGGGGATGTGTTTAATCCTTCAGATTTTCACTAAGACAAAACAAAAATGAAATTTCTAATAATTTTGACCACATTTCTTTGAATTTTACTCTGATCGACCCAAAAAGAGGATTATTGATAAGTTTATTGATCTAGTTCTGATTTTTCTGTTTTTCCAGCAGCATACAAAGCATGCCTTGAGAAAATCCTTGCAGGAACTTTGGCCAGGGTATCCTCAGCTGTGCCCTGTGCTTCCTGTAGCTCCGTGGGGAACCCGGGCTCCTGAACAATGGGCTCCAGCTCCCAGCCCTGTGTACAAATCCCGAGTCCAAATACAATATCAGCTGCACTTTCTCAGCCCCAATTGTTTGGAGCTGCCTGAAAACTTCCTATGGAGCAAAAGGAGTCAAATGCCCAGAGTGGTTTCCCTCCCCCCGACCTGCTCTGGGTCTACAAAACAATTCCATCAGTACAATCTGGAAAAAAAATCTCTACAATGGGGGCACCTTGCTATTTCCTGATGGATTTGCACCCCATGCTGGCTCTGGGAATCAAATCTTTTTGAGTTCATTAAGATGGTTCATTGGGCTGAGCAGTGAAAGGTTGGGGATGAGAGAGAGGCCTGAATGGGCACTAAAGGATGGCAGAGAAGCAGGAGGGAGGAGATGGGAGTGAAAGCAAAGGAAGCAGAGCAGGGAGGCAGCAGCAGCTGGGAATGTGCTGCTGAGTCTGCCCGTGCCATCTTTGGGCTGGGATCACCCTCTGGATGTGTCCCTCTTCCCTGGTAGTGATCCTGGTAACTTCACTCCTATGGAAAGCCTGAGCTGTGGATTTGCCTCCTGCTCTTTGCCCCATCCCTGTTCCAGCACCTCTCCCCGGCAGGGCTTTCCAGAGGGAATCTGCTCTTTCCAATTTCCAGAGGTGCAGGGACTGAGTGGGGAAAAGGAGGATGAGGAACAGAGCACCACAGAGCCACTCCCTGGGAAACACCCACCTCCTTCCCCAGGAAAGGCAGCTCTTAATTGGGGCTCTTGTCAGTTAATTAGGGGCTGAGTTTCTTCATGAGGACAAATAGGATTTCAGGGAAATGTAGGTGTCTAAAGAAACATTCTTGGCTGAGCAGAGTGGGGATGCTCAAGGTCTGCTCCAGTCGTGTCTATGGAATTAAATTGGAAGATGGGATCTCTGGGTGGTCAATAAAGCTGTGGATAAATGGCTAAAAGAGAGAGTTTGCCTCACTAATTACCAGATCTGCATCAGTTACTGCAATTCTGTGATTGATCAGACAGAAGTGGATCTGTCCTGCACCAACCTTCCATTTTTTTTAGGCTGCTCCTTCTCTGAAGCATCCTCAGCTTGTCCCTGCCCATCCTGTGCTGAATCCAGGCACTGGTTTCATTTTTGTTTTCCTTCCTGTTGTGAAGGAGCTGCACAGCTCCTTATTTCTGATTTTTCCTGGCTTGTTTCTGCTCTTTGCAAAGCTTGTAATTAAGATGGCATTTGATCAACTGGCTGAATGTTTCCTTAAGCAGAAGCAGGTAGAGGTGCTGATATATTTGTACTTTGAACAGTGTAAGCAAGGCTGTTTTCTCAAGGCTGGACCTCTCTGACAAACTCTTGGGGGTTTGGTCCATGTTTATAATACACAAATACATTGAAAAGAAACAAGAAAAGATAAAAAAAATACCCTCCAGTCCTCTGTGAAATTGAAAGCAGAAGGCTGGGGTTGTCTATGAAAAACTGGAAGAAGTTTTTCTCTGAAAATCCCAGGCAGAGGCACAAAGTGATGCCACCTGCCAGCCCCGATTTTTCCAGGAGCAGCCAACCTGCAGCTCCTGCTCCCCATGCCAGCTCCCAGCTGCTGTGGCACTGAGCCATCAGGAGCTGCTGGGTCAGGCCCCTCGGTCACTCCAGGATCTGTCTGCAAGCTCAGCCTGGCCTAATCCTGCCTACAGCCCCTGGGAGTGGCTGCAATCTCCCCGGGCTCCCATGTTTTACCAATTCCCCCCCGCCATCTTCCCATGTTTTTCCAAAATGGGAGCGAAGTCTTGGCCAAATGAAGTTTTCCTTGTGGTCTGCAGCACCAGGCAGATTGAGTAACTTCTGTTCCTGCATTCCCACCTCTCCTCTTGATCCCTTAACACAGAGGGATGAAGATTCACCTGCTGCAAGTCCCTGGGGATCCTGTCCCACTTGGATCCAACCCTTCTCCTGCTGAACACTTTGAGCCAGAATCTTTCCTGAAGAAACCTGGGATTATCAAACTCTGGATTAGCAGGCAATTTCCTGAGTTTCTCAACATCATAAATGAGGTCAAAAAGGTCTTTTTGAATGGAACCCATTAATCTCCTTGTTGTTAGCAAGGAAATGTTGAAAAGTGCAGGTGTTAACAGTCGCTGTGTTATTTTTGGGAGAATGTGAACTGAAACACTCACAGGAAGCGTAGTATTCCCCTGCCAGCATCCTGGAGTATTATTTTAGGCAGCAGAACTGAGGGTTATGTGCAGGATTATGCTTTCATCACACCTTTAGGGCTCGAGCACTTTGTGTGCAGGAATTTTGCCTGGAGCGTTTCTTTGCTCTGTCTCCTCTGTTTTGGAAAAATGAAAATAATCCCCATGGTGGCCGTCAAGCAGCACCATCGTGGTGCAACTCCTGGGTAAAAGCAGGACAGAACTGAGTCCCTGGATCACAGAATGGGTCACAGAAGGGACCTTCTGGGACCTTCCTTCCTTCAGGGGTCATTTCAGCTTTCTCCAAAATACAGGAAGGTGTGGGCATCTGTTCTCTTTGAAAAGGCTTCTTCAGGAAAAGCCTTTTTACAAATACACAGCTGGAAATGAGCCCAGGTAGGAGCTTTGGGGTCTGGATCCAATATCGAGCCTGTTTGCTGATTCAGGAGCAGATTCTGCAAGGGGGGCAATAAATGAATGGGAAGGGACCAGGCACGTGTGGAGGTGAAGTGATGGGATGAGAGTCCCAGAGAAAATCAGAATTAGGGAGAGTTTTAACCAGCAGCTTTCTGCTGCCTCCTGCTCCACATTCTTCTCCTAATTGAATTCCCAAGCCTTGTAGCTAAAGTAAGATCCATACCCTTATAGCAACAACACAAGCTTGTGTTTCAGGCACACATCTAAATATGTTCACCACTTGAAAGGTTTCCAAAACATGGCAACTTCTCTGTGTGCAGTGGACGGAGCTGTAACGTGTTCTGGTGGCAAAGAAAATGAGAAAATCAGAAAAAAATACTCAAATGATCATGAAGGGCAATGAGAAATAAATGAAATAATGTGACTGAAGCCTGGTTTTTGCAGGTATTGCTGGTTTGCTGTAGCGTGGATGTGGAATTGCTTGTTCTTGCAAAGAATGACCTTATGTGGATGGCCAGACAGAGTTAACAAAGCCACATCACAGGGGAAATGTCAGCACTGGTGGCTCAGTGAATGTGCTGGCTGCAGAAACTTTCCCCAGTGACATTGGGTGGTTATAAAAAGCAGCATCTCCACAGAGATTCAGAGGGAAACCATCCAGGATCCCTGAAGAAATTAATGACCCTCAAAGATGAAGGGCTTGATGTTATTTTCTGATATAAAAATGCTGAGTAGAGGAGCAAAGTCACCCCAAAGCCTCCTATTTGTTTGATTTGATTTCTCCTCCTTTGAAAAGTGTGGTTGCTGGAGCTCTCCAGACAATGGAACTGATGAGGAAAAGTCACCTGGACCCTGAGGTTTTCCCATCAGCTGATTAAAATCCAGGATAATCAAAGAGGAATCTCACTGAACATGGAAGAAATTCCCTTCCCATCCCCACCAACCTGTCCTGCACTACTGCTCTGGCAGACTAAGCAATTTTCCTCAGACTATCTGGAATTTGAGATGGGTTACTCATAGCCAGGCACTTTTCCAAGCAGCTCTTTATCGGCTACAAGGGGTTTTTTGGGGTTTGTGGAGTTCTGACTAACAAAGGAGGCAGAGCTTTTAAATTCTGCAGAAAGATTCTTGGCTGAGCAGAGTGGGGATGCTCGAGGTCTGCTCCAGTTGTGACTTTAAATTGGGAGATGGGATCTCTAAAGCTGCAGATAAACGCCTAAGAGAGAGTTTGCCTCACTAATTAGCAGTTACTATAATTCTGTGATTAATCGGGTGTGTAAGAGGACTCCCTTGGTTTTAGTGCTGACGTAGAAATCCCAGAAAAAGAAAGATTTTTGGTAATGTGTTTATCAATAAGGAGAAAAGACCTAGGGAACTCCCCAGTATATAATGAAAGCAACTGCTCAACACAAAATCAAAGGTTTTCCCCTGAGAGCAGGTTAGAAATGACTCCAGATTTGCAACCCTATAATTCCTCAATGTTTTAAATGTTGTTTCTGATATTTAGGCCGAGCAGGATGATAGGAAAGGATCCCAGCCCACCAGCACTGTCCTGTTCCTGATAGGGAACCACTGATTACTGCCCACAATCCGAGACAAAGGGAGGATAATTTCCCAGGAACCAAAGCCATAAATACTCTCCTTCACCTTAAATGGGATTAATAAAGACACTCCCTTCTCTTAAATGCACTAATTCAAAATAACACACTCACTCCCCAGCAGATTTTTGGTTTTTTTACCTGACATCTGTTCCAACATCTGCTGAGCAGGACAAGAATGAATCATATTACACTGATTGTATTTGCTTAATTCTACCATGTAGTCTTTGATCCACATGAGGTGGACATGCTGAGCCAGACACCACGAAACCCAAACTTCAATCCGGGAGTTCTTGCACCAAACAATTACAAGGCCCAGATTTTGATTCTTGGCTGTATGGACACACCAAGGAGAAAAGTCATTTCTTGTTCACAGGCTTCCAAGTTCACCCTCTGTGCGTTGAGGGGAAGATTTTGCCTCTTGTCACTCAAGTCTTTCCCCATAAAGGAAAACCTGCAGAAGGCTGGAGATTTCCTCTGCATGTGGAAAGGTGTTCCTTGCTCCCAGGTTTTGCTGATTCCCCAAAGGACACCCTCGAGCACATTTGTCATCCACACCCTGCTCCCCCAGGGTTGTCCCCTCATCAGAGGTTCCAAAATCCTCATTAAGGTTTTGGAAGGGGGGAAAATCTTCTTTTCCTAATGGCACCATTTTGAAAGGGATGCTGCAATGAGAGGAGGATCACAGCAATTTGATTTTCCCTGTGTGTGCCATAGCCTCCTTTGGCATTCATTCTGAACGAGCTCTAAAAAACTCTCCTCTGCTCCTCTGTAGGATTTCCAGCAGGTGCCCTTTCCAAGGGGCTGCTTGGAATAATCCCCTGACTCCAAAGATTTCTTTTGATTAAAAAATAAAAGGAGGAGGAAAGAAGAATTAGAAGTCACCTCAGCCAAACCCTTTTATTCCATGGTTTTAATTAGGCAGCTGGGAAGAGACCAAAATTGAGCTCCAGCACATTTGGAAGCACCTCAGGCAGCTGTACAAATTACTGAGTTAAAACTAAATGCTGCAGAAATCCCATGGATTACGTGGAGGCCCAAGTAAAGCTTCATGGAACAAGCCAGAAGAGGAAAAGCTGGTTTTATTTACATTTGGTGAAGTGTTCATTGGGGTGGAAGACACAGAGCAGAGAATTAGAATCTGTCTGTAGTTTTTTAGATGTGTGGACGCTGATTTTTCCCCTAAAATGGCATCAAAACTCTCAAAGTCCAACCCAGAGAACTTCAGAACTGGAAAAGAAAGCTGGGAGGACCAAAGTGAGCTCTCTCTATCCAGAACATCTTGGCTGTTTCCTCCTGGGATATGTTGTGGCAGAGTAGAGATCCTCCCCTAAGGTTGCTTTTACCTTAATTAAGACACAATTTCTTGCCCCTCAGGTAGATCAAGGCACAAAGGTGGAGGAGATGCAAAACATGGGTTAGGGCATCCTTTTCGAGCAGCTTTGTTCATAGGCAGGACCTCAAACCATCCCTGATCTCTCTAGGTTTCCTCATTTCCACACCATTTTCCTTTTATTCCTTTTTTTGCTGCCCAGATTTTGAAGGATGCTTCCACTCTTTCAAAAAAGATCAGCCCAAAAATTGTTAAAATTAAAATTAAAGAAAGACAAAGCAACAAGAGAAATTATCTGGTCACCCTCTTTTTCTCCACCAATTTAAAAGAGGAAGAAAAAGCTTCTACAAAAACCCACGTCCAGGGAAACTAAACTGGCTTTGGTCAAAATCTTGGTGTCTTGGAACGAGGAAAATCTGTGTGGAATAATCTCCAGCTGGTTTTAATTGGGATATCATTTATATTCCCTACAGGTTTGTGCCTGGAGCAGGTGGATGAGGAGCTTTTTTTGTCATCAGCACAAATCCAAGGAAAATGACAGCGGATGTTGGTGACACTTTTTGTCCCCATCTCCTCTTTCCATCTTCTTCTTCTTGTTTTTTTTTTTTCCATGTGAGGGATCCCAGCACTCTCCAAGGAGGGATGAGGGATTGGAGGACATTTCTTCATCCTGATGTGTTTGGGTGTTTTTTCCAGCCAAGTTTCCTTGGTTTTGTGCTGCTCCCTCGCTCCTCTCCTGGTACAACTCGCGCGTGCACAAATAAAGCTGTTTGTAGTGCCTAAGGCTCCTCAGAAATGTGCCAGGAGGGCTGGAAGAGTTCCCTGGAGCCCTCTGGTGCCTTCCAAGCCTCTTGTGCTTAGGCATGGATGTGCTTTGAAGGGATTTTTGGTTCCTTTCAGCCGTGGGGGGTGTTTGGGAGGACCTTGGAAAAAGTTTGGGTGCTGGAGCTCCATGTCTTTGGTATCTGGAGCTCACCTAAGTGGTTCCTCCTGGCCTTCCTCTTCCCACTTTTCTGATTCAGGATTCATTTTTAAATTTTTTTTTTTTTTTTTCACAACACAGAGACTCGCTTTGAGGCTGGAGCATTGGAAATTGGGATTGTTCAGTCTGGAGAAGGGAAATCTTTGGAGTGACCCAATTTCAGCCTCCCAGTTCCTCATGGCCTATGAGGAAGATGGAGAGAGGTTATTTGCAAGAGCCTGGAGGGTCAGGACAGGAGGAAATTGCTTCCCACTGAAGGAGAGTAAGTTTAGATGGGATATTGGCATGGAATTCTTTACTGGGAGGGTGGGAAGGGACTGGGATGGAATTCCCAGAGCAGCTGTGGCTGCCCCTGGATCCCTAGGAGTGTCCAAGGCCAGGCTGGACTGGGCTTGGAGCACCCTGGGCTAGTGGAAGGTGTCCCTTCCCATGGCAGGGGTGGGATAAGATGAACTCCAAGGTCCTTTCCCACCCAAATCATTCCATGATTCTCTGACACTACCCCATAAAATCAGAGCCTGCCTTTGGCCTTGCCCATCTGAGGAAGGTTGAGACTCAAATGTTAAAACCATGGTATAATTGAGTTTGGAAGGGACTTCTGAAGCTCTCCTGGGCTGTCAGAGCCAGAGCAGCTTTGATGTTGCACAAGGTTGCTCCGGTCCATCCAATTCCTGGTAGTCAGTCATCCTGGAAGACCTCCTGCCAGAGCTGGCAGGGATCAGCTTCTTCCTGGCACAGAGGTTGAGTACTTCAAGCATTCCAGAAAAAGCCAGATGGTTTCCTCAGCCCTCCCTAGAGGAATCTCCTGGCTGGCTTGGAGGAGGTTTAACAGAGGGACATGGTGGGATGAAAATTCCAAAGGGAACACCTTGCCCTGCTCGAGAGGAAGAGAAAAAAAATTAATTATTAAGGAAAACAGAGATCAGTTGGCAGTGAAACCATCCAAAAGCAAGGCAGATCCAAAGGAATGACAATCCCCTGTTTGTCCATCAGCCAACTCCCATCTTCAGGATTTCAATTACCAACCTCAGTGCCTGGAGGTGGCAGGAAAGGCTTAAATTGTTCCACGTGGAGTTGCGGCTCAGAGGGAAGAAAAGGGATTTATTTTTTCTAACGGGAATGGGGTCACGGTGATTTCTTCTCGCTGGAATCCTCTCTGTGGACACGCTATGGGGGGAAGTGTGGGTTCTGCTTGGGCTTCCAGAGAATTTGCTTTGAAACCTTTCAAAATGTCTCTGGAAGTAAGAAAAATGTTCCCACTCATTAATGTCTGGAGTGAGAGGGAGGGAGAGGAGAAGGAAAGTCCATGGTCAGCTGGAATAAATGCAGCATTGCTGGGATTAAAGGGAGAGGAGAGGTAGGGGGAACCATCATTTTTCATGGGGAAAGCAAAGAACTCAGCTTTCAGAGGAATGGGTTTGCCAGAGCTCAGGGCAGACTTTTCATTTTTATTGTTTTTCTAAGTGGTTTGGGTTCTAAGTGATCTCCTCAGATGTATTCCACTCAGAGGGTTTGGATTCCTGGCTGATAGCTGTTCCTGAAGTGGTTGGAACCTTGAGAAGATGGGAGAAGTGACATCCCCACTCACCACACACCACATCCCATCCCTGTCCCCTGCCTCTCTACCCAGCCTCGAGCAAGAAGTTCCTGTCCTAAAAATATTTGTTTTACATTCAACAAGGTCAATGAATTTTTTCTATCTTTCCTGGATGTGTGTGATGGCTCCAGCTTGGTCATGATGGAAAGAAACCACTGGATTTTTTTTTTTTTTTTTGAGTGTGGATAGGAGAGAATAAACAGCGAGAAAAAGAGTTCTTGGGTCAGAGATGGGATATGGGATGGTGCAGCCAGGGATGTGGTCCTGCTCATGGATTTCCTCTCTTCAGCCTCATCTGTCCATCCTCATCACCCCAGTGAGGGAGTCAGGAGATCAACCAAGCCCAGACCCTGCTTGGAACCAGGCTCTGCCCATCCTCCTGGAAAAAGCCTGGCAAAACCAGTTTAAAATCAGTTTTCTCCCCTTGCCAGCAAGAGAGAAACCATTATCACCTTCATCATAGCCGTAATTAAGGCAAGATTAAAAGGGACAATAAAAAGCTGTTAGTGCTGAAATTATACACAGTCTGATTAAATACCTTTATTAAAATCCCATTTAACCTGTGCAGGCAACAAGAGGAAAATTTCTGTGTGCAGAAATCTGATTTATCCCTCATAAGCTGAGCCTGGCGTTGATCTTACCCTCTGCAAGGACCTCATTAAATCTACACATAAATATATTTATATTAAAAAAAAAACATGCAGAGAAACTTTCCTGGTTTTTTAAGCATTGAAGCTTGCACGAAAATTATCCCCACATGAGGATTTTTTTTATTATTAAAGACATTTCTAGGTCTGACTTAGACTCTGATGGTGATCCTTACAAACTATTCCCATTCCATTTTTCTCCATTTTACATTGTTTAATGTTCACTGTTTTGGTGTTTTTTTTTGGTTTTTTTTTTTGTTTTTTTTTTGTTTAGTGATTTTATTAATAATTAAATGAATAAAAGAAGAAATTTCTGGTAAAAAATATTAATTTTTCATAATAAATATATCATTAATCTGAGCCCTCATGAGGACCAAGGCATCAGTGAAGATTTTTTTAACTTGCCAAGAAAGTGGGAATAGTGGACTCTGAAGAAGTTGGAGAGTTTTGTTTCTCATAAAAAAGTTGGAGAAATTTATTTCTTCAGAGAAGTTGGTTATTGATCCAACACCTGAAATCACCTCCATCCAGCTGAAATTTTGTCAGGAATGGTTTTTTCTTTGGGCTGTAGGGGAAGTTTTCCTGAAAATAAGAACAAACCTTGTGTCTGCACAAACGCCCAGCCAGGCTCAGTGCCAGCCCTGTGCTCCTGCCATCACCTGCCATGATTGACACCTGTCACTCAGAAAGGCAGGGGCTCCTGCTTTTGGGATCGCTCCCCGAATTAAGGACAGTTTGGAGGGAAGAGGACTGTGTGGGAATCCTTAAAATCAGAAGGTTTTGGAGACAGCAGAACTGTGATCAGAGCTAAGCAGCAGATACGAGATTTGCCAGCAGAAAATTTATACAAGAAGTAGAAAGTAAGGACAAATAGAACAATGGTCAGTGTATTTCACTTGACTAAAATAACTCCCTAAGCTACACAAAAGTATATCTAGCGAGATATTAGGAACTTCTAAGCTTAATAATGGAGCTCTGTGCTCCATTATTTGTATCTGTATCCATTATTTGTATCCATTATTTGTATTTGTATTCGTATCGCTTTAAAATACGAATTAATTGTATCTAATCCATTAATTGTGTTTTAAGGCTTACAAGCAGATATTCTATTGGAAATAGGCGAGCATTGTTTTAACCAAAGGTACGTGTGCTTACAGTGGTTGGACAGAATTATTGTCAGTGTGCTTTTGCTCTGTGTGATTGGTCAAAAAGCTTTTAAAGTGAATTGTAACATTGAGTTCTGTGTCTGCTGCCAGGGATGTGAGCTGCTGGCATCTTCCCATTACCATAACCACGGAATGAGGCTGATGCTGGGAAATAAAACAGCTATTAATTATGACATTGCCATAACCAGGTAATGAGGCTGATGCTGGGAAATAAAACAGCTATTAATTATGACATTGTCATAACCATGAAGTGAGACTGATGCTGGAAAATTAATCAGCTATTAATTATTACATTGCCATAACCATGGAATGAGGCTGATGTTGGGAAATAAACAGCTATTAATTATTACATTGTCCTAACCATGGAATGAGGCTGATGCTGGAAAATAAAACAGCTCGAGGTGCGTTCCTCAGCAGCCCCGTCCCATAGGTGATTTGTACATATTTCCCAAACTTTCAGCCGGCGATAGAGCGGAGCAGGATCCTCTTTAAAACCAGTCTGGCAGAGCTAAGCCAGGTTTATTTGCTGGAATGTCACATTGGGTGGGGCTGTAGAGGACAACACACACCATATATACATCTTGAGGCTTCCCAAGAGGCAGAGCTGGATTTTACACTCCCTGCATCCCTAAACGAGGAAAAATGGGACAGCATCATCCATGTACTTCTCAAGGCCTTGCCTCCGAGCTGTGAAATCAGGGAGAAACCTTCTTTCCATGGATCTTGGGAAGTCCCCTCTGGCCGTGCTGTTGTCAGGGAGATGCTCAGGCCCTGCCTTGACCCCGCTGCAGATTTCACACTGGCCGTGCTAATGGGAAGGAAAATTCCCCAGGGGATCCTAAATGTGTCTGTCCCTGGTGTGTCCAGGCCATTCCTGCCAGGAACACACAGGGATGCTGCTCTCCAAAGGGTGGGACCATCCAAGCCCTTCCCATGGATCTCATCCTGCTCCAGCAGCAGGGGCGGAATTAGCCCTGGATGCACTTTGCAATTTGCTTTTTTTTTTTTCCCTAAAAAAACACAACAACTCTGTGTTTTGCAAGTTGGAACGTTGCAAAAAAAAAAAAAAAAAACAAAAAACAAAACAAAAAAAACCCCAAACATAAAAGCTCCAAAATCAAAGGTTTCCTGTTATAAATAATCTTGTATCCCTCAGGCATTAAAAGGGAAAATTTAGCCAAGATTAGATTAAAAGATTTTGGGGGCTTTCTGTGGTTATTTTTTAATTTAGGAAAAGAAAAACCTAAAAATAACTTTGGTTTGTGGGAGGTTGAGGTAAATGTTTCTTTTCTGTTTTGGAATGTTTGTTAAGATGGAGTGTCAGTTTGTCTTTCTGGCACAGGCATTCCAAATCCATGTGTCTCCACCTCCAGGGATCCCAAATCTCTCTCTGCCTTTTCCAGAATGAAAATCTCACACTGGCAACCACACAGCATGGAGCTGCAGGATTTGATCCCTTGAAACACCAGTTGCAAACCACGAGGAGCTTTAAACCAGCTGAGAGCCAGAAGTGCTCAAGGGCTTTTAGATAAAAATATGCTGATTTTTATTCAAAATCTGTCATTCTTTTCCCAGTGGTAGCAAAGAGTAGATTTTTAGATTTCTTTGTGCTCTCAGTACACAAAATATCCTTAGGCCAGGTTTTTTTTTTTTAATTGCAATTATGAAGTGCAAAAAATATTATTTTCATTTTAGAACCACAGCCTGAACATGTAATTTAAAATTTCCAGCTTCTAAGAAATAATGAGTAATTGTTGCTTACAACCTTAATCTGCCACTCATGATCAAATGTTTATCAAATCTTCTTTTTTTCCAAGTTATAATTCAGGATTTACTCCAAGTCTAAAAAAAGCTAAGAGACATTGAAAGTTGTTGTCATTTTCCTTTATTATTTCTTTTATTATTTTCCCTTAATCCACCACAGATGATATTATTTCTGAGAATATAATTGCTACCAGGAAAACCATCACCTTGCTAACGTGTTTTCTTTAATAAATATGAATTAAAATGTCTGTTGGTTTAAACAGCAGCATTTTCTGTTGTGTCCCATTATAAACACCCTTTGGGTGAAGGCAGGTGCAACATGAGCTGGGAAAATGTAATTTTATCCTAGAGATGGTGGGAGAATGGTTCTGATCCTTCTGCTGCTGGCACAGAGGAAGAATTTGGACAATTAACGAGCAGCTGGGATGGTGTGGGAAGGTTGGGTTAATTAAAAGGGCTGATTAAACCACCCATGCTATAAATAGGGGCAAGGAGCTTTGTCTTTTCCATCTTGACCACGTGGAGATTGTTGACTGACACTCAAACACCCTCCTGCCTGATCCCTGTGGCAGACATGAAGCCAAATATTCCTGACAGACTCAGGAGGAGGAAAAGAGGAGGAAGAACTGGACTCAGGTCAATATTTCCCAAACTTTCAGCGTTTTTCATGGTGATTAAATTCTTGCATCCATTGCTTCTGTGTAAGTTGGGAATTTGAAGGCACAAGAAATGGAGATTTTTGCCATCCAAGAGTGACTGTGACTGGCAGGGATTTTCCTTCCCTTGGCTTAATGGAAATGAATCCAGTGGTGCAGACATCAGCAGGAACAAGTGTCCTTAGATTTTTTTCTGGACAAGCTCCAAAATGTTTTGTAGGATTCTGTTTCTGTTTCATTTCCAGGCTTTATAGCATTGTAGATAATAGAAAGTTAAATAAACTCGACTCATTCCTTTGCTCTGCACTTCTTTGTGGCTCCCATTTCCCTGAAAATCAAGGCAAAAAACACACACATAGGGTCAGAGTCTCATTTCATATCAAATTTGCTCACAGCTAATTCAATTGCAGGGAACGTCTGAGAATTCTGCAAAAGGAATTTCTGGACAGAGTTACCTGAACACGGCTTGAGTGGAATTTCCAGTGGGTGTAAAACCCAGCACATGTGCTCAGGAGATTATTTACCCTTTCCTGTTTGCTTTTCTCTTTTGAAGTTCCCAAACACACAAGGAAGGCAGCTTGAAGCAATTTTTGCAAGCTCTTCACTGGTGAGAATTTAAAAATAATAAGGGCATGTGCCAGTTGGTTGGACTGAATTTCCTTGTGATACTCAATCCAAAGAAAGAAATTCCTGGTAAAACGACCTGGTGCAAATTTGTTTAGATCTTGCATATTTAACCCACAGCCAGACATGTTAGGCTGTGATTCTTTATGGCACAGCTGCAAGAGCAAGATATTTATAGAAGTATTAATAGTTAGAATAATAATAATTGTCAGCAAATCGTGTGATACTGGGACACTGGAACACACAATGTGAAAATGCAGTTGTGTTCCTGTAAAAAATCCATAGGCACACATATGGTTTCATAATATATCCTAGATTGCAAAGAACAAATGGAATTTAGGAATGATTTGGTTTACAGTTCCCTTAAGTAACATTATCTTGTTAAAGACATTAACCTCAGGCCTTTACTGTTATATATTTGCTTTTATTGTTTTCATCCTGGGGAGCAACCTGTAGGAGAGACACTCAACAGGAAAAGAAGGTTCAAAGGGCATCAAAACATTGATTTTCAAGATGGCTGAACAGCTGTCTTGGGAGCACTGTGCAATTATGAAAAACAGACATCTCTCTTCAGCCTCCCTTATTATTAAAGATCTTCCCACCCCTTCCCAGCACTAATAACTGGGGGAAGATTTACCTTGGCATTGTTGATTTTGCTCCACAGGCTGTGCTACTCCCACTAAACCAAGTTTAGCAGGATGAAATAAATTCTCTGGTGAGCTGCATCCAGCGAAATGTTGACAGAAAGAGTGAGAATGGCTCAAACAGCCTCTCCCAAAAAGATTTTCCCCCCCAGCTGTAGTCACCTACATGGGATTTGTTCTTTCTGTCCACCCCCAAGGGCTTTTTATCCCACTTTTCGGTTTTTTGCTGAGGGTTTCTGGGTTAGGTATGCACAAATCTGACAACGAACTTAGGAACAACATTTCCATTTAAGTTGGCTGACAAGCCCATTTTTCAAACCCTCTACACGTGCTCTCCAGGTTGCTCCTCTTCCTTGAAGCAGGTGTTCTTCCTTGGATTCCCTTTTCCCTGCTGAAGGCGAAAGGAGCTTTTTAAATGCCTTTGGCAGCCCCTCCTTCGGCTGTCCAGGGACAAATCATCTCCCGCGATGAGCTGTGTTGTTTCCAGAGCATTTTGCACAGCTTCTCACCTGCTTTAAATGAGCCGAGGATGGGGAAATCTCTGCGGTCCCAATTGCATCATCCCCTTCGCATCATCCCCTCAGGCTCGGCTTTGCAGATGCTCTGAGCAGAGAGGTTTTAAACTGGGCTCAGCTCAGTGTCCCCACAAGTGCAAATCCCTGCTGGCTCCTCAATTCCCTCCCCTGAGTGCCCTGGCCAAGGTGCAGCACCACGCTCAGAGGTGGGGGCAGTTTGTGTCCCACGGGAGGAGGAAGGAGCTGTCCATGGAACCCTCCTCCCCCAGGAAAATCCAGGAAAACAGAGGTGATGCCAAAATAGACCAAACCATGAGAAGGGGACAATATGGGGAAAACCCAGCTGCTCCCAAGGGGAGAACAAACCCAAAACAATGCAAAATACACACGTTCTTTGAGTTCCATTGCTCGAACAGGACTCCAAGTCCCAGGATTGCTTTCCCAAATAAAATTGCTACCTCTGGAAACTCCTCGTTGCACAGCTGCCCCAGACTCAATGACTTTCAAGCCTTTGCCTCAAGGTTTCCAAGCTGGGGCAGCTTTTTTGTGTAGTGCCAGCTTCAAAGGTCATTTTGGGTATGTGATGTTGCCTTTTTTTTTTTTTTTTTTTTTTTTTTTAATTGCAGTAGTCCTCTCTGAGTTAAGGCAAAGACTCCATCCAGTGACATCCCTTCAGGAGGTCACAGCACACAGTTCACAGGAGCAAGCAAGGCTCTTCAGATCTCCACCAGCTCTCATTTCAGGCTCCTTGCAAACTCGAGCACCAGCCTCGTTAATCAGTTACAGATGAAGGGTTATTTCTTTCCCATGACCACAAGAGATAGAGACTGATAAAAAAAAAAAAAAAAAAGATAAAATAAAAACCCATATGGCTGAAACTGTGAGGTTCTGGAAGAGAAAGAAGCAGCTGAGATGTCCTGTCAAGTGGTGTTGCTGTTTCTGCCTCTGCTGGATGAGTTTGGGGCTCTTTGCTGTTCCCCAAGGATGCAATTAAGATGCAGCATGGTGGGTCTCCATTCCTGGAGCTTCCTGGAGGCCAGCAGCTGTCCAAGAGTTTTTTTCCTTTTGTTTTTTCATTAGGCTGAGAACTGGGAGCTTGAAGCTTTTCCTTACTGTCACAACAATTTGCTGCAGAGAGAAAATGAACAAATCCTGTGGCAAACAGTGAGTGAAAAAAAAAAATCAACATTTATTCTGCAATAATTCTGAATGAAGATGTGTCTCCTAAAGCAGAGAGGAATAATTGTGTAGTCAGATGCCAACACTGTGTTTAAAAGATCCATCCGCAGTGTTTAACCACATGCTGCCTTTTAAAAACATGGGATTGTGGTTCTGTCAGTGCTATTTCCACCTTTCAAGGGAATCCAAAGATGCAGGAATGCTGCATTTGAATGTATGAAGTCATCAAAATCCCTTTCCCCCCCCCGTTTATCCAGCATGCTCTGACGATTTTTTTCCAGCGTGCTTAGAAAGAAGCTGTAGGATTGTGTTGTTGGATGCTGACGGGTGGAAAATTGGTTGTTTAAATTCCAGGAAATGTCTGATTTTTCAACTCCAACGGGTTTGTAATTAAGGAAGAATCCAGCCGTCAGCCAGAGGAGGAATTATGAAATGTTAAAATCACTGGGGGCGATGGAGAACAATTAACATTCTCAGCCGTCGGGTTGTGGCTGTGGTCGCCAAGCACAGGGTCTGTACCTTGCACACGCTTGTGGCCTGTTCCACTGAGGGCTCCTGTGGGATTTGGACATGACCAGAGAACATTTTATTACTTCAGCTCTTCTGGGGTCAGGAAAAAGTCATGGAGTGCTGAAGTTTCTTCTCCTTGAAGTCCACAATGAAAGGTCCAGAGCCAAGTGAGTCGGGTGATGAGTTTCAGCCCAGCTCCGTTGGCTTCGGTGGCTTCAGGGGGAAGTGCAGCCACTGAGGACCTGACACGGTGGCCTTTGTGGGAGTGGGATTGTGGAAAAGCAGTTCAAGATCTCACATCAGCCCATGCAAAACTAACTGAGTATTGTGGTCCAAGGGCTCGGGAACCAGAGCCAAGCCGGGCTCTTGCTGCTGTTGTGCTGGGAGGAGGAGCTGGAGGAGGAAGGTGAAGGCAAAGAGACAGAGCCATGAGGTTATGGAGGGGTTGGCATGAACAAAACAGCTGTCACTGCTCAGCTGGAGCCGGCCCAGCCTTGTGGTTGTGCTCAACTTCTGGTGGGACCATCTGGGCTGGGGCAGACCCTCTGCTCTGAGTGCTTGAATTCGGGTTACAGCAGCTGGTTCTGTGTTTAGTCCATGGAAACAGATCCTGGTTCTGTGCTCTGTCCATGGAAACCAAGGACACAGGACCATGAGCTCAATCCAGCCCACCCAGCAGGACTCTATAAGAAGCAGCTTGAGGAGAAGTTTTCTCATTCTGGGCTGTGTCTGTTCTTGTTTTATCAGTCTGTACGTCCAGCCTGGATTTCTAACAGCCCAGCAGTCAACATGAGTGTATTGACACGTTTGGAACTAAGGTTTATTTAAATCTGTCTTTGCATTTGTCCAATTCTGTGTTATATCTAATTCTTTGGCACTCCTGTGTTGTGCCCACATGCCTCAAATGGGAAGCCAGCCTTGTGAGATACAAGTCACACTCATCTCCTGTCAGCTTTAAAAGGTACTGGCTGGAGGACAAAGTAGCTTGGAAGAAGTTTTGATATTATCTGGAAAGTAAAAAAAAAAAAAAAAAAAAAAAAAATCCAGGATGTGTTATAGTTGGAAACAATCATCAGAGATAATGCTGGACTTGGGGAGGTGGAGAAGAAGCAGCCAAAAGGTGACCTGGAGGGAGGGAGTATGGAATTACAGAGAGCATGGAGTGTTAGGAATGACAGCTGTTTCCTGGGACAGCAAGGAATCCATGGGCAGGCTGGGAAAGGGGAGAAAGTCCCAAATTCTGCTCTGCTGCTCTCGTTGCCCAAGCTGGATGTGAGTTACAGGGGAGCTGAAGCCAATGAGTTGGATCCCAGCACCCTTGTCCAGATCCAAGTTTCATCTGCCTGATTTTCTTCGTGTTTCTATGGGAACGCCTTGGCTGGTGTCAGCACTTCTCGAGATGTTACAAAACCAGGGGAAGTGGGATCAAAAGTGGTCCAAGCTGATCCACCAAAGGTCAATCCTATAACACCGGGTTAGGAACTCAAAGGTGAGCCCCCACTCATGTTCCCTCCTGCTGGTCCTGAGGTGTTGGACCCCAGGGCACCCAGCCATTCCTCTTGTCCCTTGAGGATGTCCCACAGGAGCTCTGAGCCTACAGAGGCTGTGCTGGATTCCCCTCATTGCTCTGCTCAGTTTCATCCAAGTGAAAACCCCAAGACAGGAAGGGATTTCTTTTCCACCCCTGTGGAACCCCAAGCCAAGCCAAGAGGCGTGAAGAACCCCAAGCCAAACCAAGAAGCACATTTTGGATGCTCAGGATTGACCCTTCTAAAAAACGCAGGGTGAGCTGAGAACTTGGGCTCTAAACCTGGACTTGAGCCTTGGCTCAGATCTGCTGATACCAGTCCTATCTCTCTCAGGGATGACATAAATATTTAAGAGTGCTCAGCCGGGTGTTTTTGTAAGGAATATGGATAGTTTGGGATAAGAAGATGAGTCATGATTCTGAGATAGTGCCTGACTGTTACTGGAACACTGCAGAGCAGCTATATCGAGTCTATATTAAAGAACAAGATGAATAATTATTTAAGGATGAAAAGCCACATTTCTTCATAAAGGGAAAATGTTAAGAGCTCTGTGACTGTCTCCTTTCCAACACAAAGAGTTTCACGGAAAAGGAGTGATAAAACAACCAACAAAAACCCTACAAAAAACCCCATGAAGCAGAAAGTGTGTCTCACATGCAGCGCCAGGAAACAAAATTCCCATTATTTGCTTCTTAGATAGAGATGTGTTGGTAGAGAAGAGATAAAGGTGTGTGTTGAGAAAAGACTGCTGTGGCCAAGGCTTGATGAGTATCTTGGAGTGGGATCGTTCAGCCAGGAGAAGAGAAGGTTTTGGGATAATCTAATTGCAGCCATCCAATGCCAGGAGAGAGATTGTTTATAAGGAATTGGAGTGACAGCACACAGGGAATGGCTTCCCACTGCCAGAGGGCAGGGGTGGGTGGGATATTGGGAAGAAATTCTTCACTGTGAGGGAGGTGAGGCCCTGGCACAGGTGCCCAGAGCAGCTGTGGCTGCCCCTGGGATCACTGGCAATGCCCAAGGCCAAGATGAACAGGGCTTGGAGACCCTGGGATAGTGGAAGGTGTCCCTGCCCATGGCAGGGGAGTTGGAATGAGATGAGCTTTAAAATCCCTGCCAACCCAAACCATCCCATGATTTTATGATACATTTTCAATCTTAACTGCTCTAATTTTTGAACCCATAGAAGTTGTGAGTATCAATTAATTTCATAGGACACAGAAAATGCAAAAGGAGCAAAACCTTGGCCATTTCTAATGGGAAGTGAGTGCAGAGACTGCTGTGGGTGAGCCGGGCACCAAGTGACCGCAGATATTTGCTGCTCTGAAGGACAGCCTGCCTGTAAATCCTGCTGACAACTAATCATCTGTGCCAACCTCTTCGTTAGGATAGGAGCAAACCCAAGCCCTTAAAATAAAGTTTGAAAACAAAACAACCTCCTCCCCCTTCCAACGGAGCAATCCTCAGCCCAGCCCGCTGGATTCCCGAGCTTGGAAGGGGATTGGAAGCAGGGAGATGACATTACACACAGCCTGTCAGCACACACTTCCAGAGCCCAGGCAGAGCAGGACAGCCTTCCTTGTAACAGGTGGAAAAATGTTTTGGAAGCAAAGCTTCGGGAAGAATTACAACCGCGGAAGAAGACGATTTTCTTTGCACTTTGTCAGCCGTGTTTCCGATGGGTCCTGCGCTCTTGGCTCATCCTCTGGGATGGGATGTCAGATAAACAGGCACTTTGATGGAGCCTTCCCCATCCCAGCCAGGGAAATACAGACTATAAAATATGGGAGAGCAGGATCTGGAGTAGGTGTAAGTTGGAGAGGTTCCACAGCATCGGTGGGGCTGCGCTGATTTATCCAAGCTGAGAAATCCGTGCTGGAATTGAGGATATCTCTCTGCCTGGCTCTTGGAGGGGTGGGAAAAGGAAGAAAGAAGTCATAATGAGGATGGACTTGTCATGGTTTTGAACAATGGCCTTGGAAATTCCTCTTCTGGCAGCTCATGGGGAATATCACTCCTCAGGGGAGTGGGATCCTTGTGGCGTCCTTCCCACCCAGGATATTCTGTGATTCCAAAACCATGGGTGGCTCTCAGGTGCTCCCTGACAAACCTTTTTGGGAAAAAAAAAAAAAAAAAAAAAAGCAATTTAAAAGGCTATGAGATTGATTTAGCTCCCTTAGGTCAGTAATTACCCAGGGTATGATGTAGGCTATATTGTGGGAAGATATCCATGATTAATCCTTGGAATTCACCACCACAAGACACCGCTGAAGCCAGAGGAGTTGCTGATTTCAGTCCCAGCCTGCAGGATAATGTGAACAAGGTTGTGTTTGATTTGATTAGTTTGGGAAAAGCTCAAAGCCACAGCAGCTTGGATGAAATCAAAGCTTACATGTTTTGGTGCAGGGATGAAACCTGAGCCAAGGGCTGTAGGGAAGCCAGGGGAAGTTCTGACAGGTTATTCCATAACTTCCCAAACCGGGGGTCCTCCTTGGAAGTGTGACACCACACAACAGGGAAAACTGCTCCAGAAATCCAATGGAGGAATAACCCAGGAACGCGCAGACCGAAACTCCCTGCTCCACAACTGATGGGGAAGATGAAACGGGAAAGCCTTATAAATACGATTGCCTGGCAAAAGATTTTGAGAATATAGAAACTATAAGCAAGATTGAAATGAAAGCAAGCTTTGAGACACCAAGCCTTGGTTACTGAACAAGTGGAAAACAATGGCTGAAGGTAATCCCCTTGTGATGAAACAATACCCTCTGCTTGCAGACAGCTCCAAGGGTCAGAGCAGACCCTACCAGCTTGGCAGAAGGGGTCCAAAGAGTAGTTTTTAGGGTTTAAAATGTAACACAGTATGCTAATGTCATGATTCTTATAGGCTGTATGCAAATGCTATAGGATTTGTATCTTGTACTAGATTGGTTAGTGAAAATTAGGATATTCAGCACAGAAGATTTATGGTATTGTAACGGGAACTTCGCTCTCTTTCTCGTACTCTCACTCTTACTCTCTTACTCTTGCCCTCTCTTGCTCTTGCCTCTCTCTCTGTCTTGCTGTTTCGGGCCTGCTCCGAGCTGTGGCTGGCAGCTCCAAGCAGGGCCCTTCACCCACTCCCTTTGTAATAAACTGTAATTTCCAAGACCTGGCTTCAGAGATCTCATCCCGACCATCCCACCAACCAACGCTCCGACACACAACTTCCCAAGGAAAACCAGGGGATATTCCCAGGGGATATTTGATAATGCTTTTGCTTATCCCAGCCTCCCCCCACCAGCAGATCCGTGCCGTGCACTCCAACTTGAACTTGACCACGAGTGGCCGGGAGGCTCTGATGGATGGACAGCAAGTCCTTGCGTGTCTCCTCAAGCCGGTTCCCTTCAACAGGTGTTTGCTGTGTCTGAGGCTCCTCTGTTTATAGAATCCTTGTTCCATTTGGAAGGATGAAAAATATCACTGGCTCTTATTGTAAACAGCCTTCGCTTCTCTTAAACACTGAGAGGAAAGGTTGCAAGATTAGTCACAGGCCTCTCCCCCCACCCCACCGGCAGCACCTCGCTCTTCTCGCACTCCCAAAACACAGCACAGCCAAATCTGCCCCGGGGCTGAGGCTGGAGCTTGGTGTGGATGTGGGAAAGGGGGAAAAACCCTGGGGTCCAGCCCTGTGTGGGACCCCCTGCTCTGGGTGAGATGTGTTTGCAGCATGGGGGGTCTCTGGAGCTACCCAGTGCTGGCTATCAGCTTTCAGACACAAGCTTGGATGCGTGTCCAGGTTTTATCTTCCATTTGCTGCCAACAAGTCTCATTTTGATTTCTTTTCCTTCTTTTTTTCTTCTTCTTTACTTGTTTTTTTTTTTCTCCCTTTGTTTTTTTATTTTTTCCTTGACAGAAAGCTCCATCAAGGAAAGCCAATCTTTTATAATGACAGAAGCAGAGCCAGGGATCTGTGTCAAAGGGCTGAGAAAGCACAACGAGGGCTGGCCTGAGCTTGGTGCTTGTGTAAGGTGGGTTTGGAGAAGAGATGGAAAGGATGCATAGGTTTGGGATGTAGAAATCCAAGCTGGAAGCAAAACTGAGTGGCTTTGCAGTGACCCTGATGCAGACAGAGCTCCCCTGGACTTTCTGCAAGAGGTTGGCCTGTGGATGGAAGGAGTTTTCCACATTAAGGTCATAAAACATTGGCACAATTTGCCCAGAGAGGTGGTGGGTGCCCCAAAATTCAAGGTCAGGTTGAACAAGGAGCAACCTGATCTAGCTGAAGATGTCCCTGCAGAAAGGTTGGACTAAAAGACCTTTAAAGGTCCCTTCCAACCCAAACTAATCTGATTTTTTGGCCATCACCAGCAGGGCAGCCAGGCTCAGGGCTCAGATTTCCCCTGGGGATGGGGATAAGTGAATTCTGTGCAAAGTCCCCTGGGGATGGGGATAAATGAGCTCTGTGCAAAGTCCTCCAGCTCCAGAGGGGCATGAGCATCTTGACAGGGCCTCTAACATAAGGCATGTGTGTGTGAGCCGTGGCATGAATCATCAGGGACTGGAAGGGAGCTTTATTTAGGATGCAGAGTCAGAGAAATTCCACCCTTGCCCCGGGAGTAGGGGAAAGCAGGTGTTTTTTTCCATAAACTGTCCTTAGCCCTAAAGTTAACGGCCATAAATTAAACCAGCAGGGGAACAGCAGATGTTGCTCTGGGAATCCATGTGCGTGGAGGTGAAAACTGGAGGGTTTTTTTTTTCCTTTTGAAATCCAAATCCAAAGAAATGTCATACCTTTTTCCTTCCTGGCTGACAGCTCACACGGTTTTGAGAGCTGCACCTTTCCACCCTCCTGCCTGGACTGGCTCATCCCAGCACAGGGATGGGCAGGATGCAGGAATCCCAAATCCCACAGCCCCTGCTTCCCCCTGGGTCTGCCCTTTGCCCAGGTATCCCTCCCTAGAGGGAGTTGCAAGGGATTTGTTTGTTAGTTGAAGGAACCTCCCCAGTATTCTTGATGAGATCTTATTCTCCCTTTTTTCCCTTAAATCACTCCATTTCTTTCCTGTGGATCACTGGTGAGGAGGCACTGGGAGCCTGGCACCCAGAATCCGCCAGGCATGTCCCACTCTTGCTGCTCCCGGAGATGGAGAAGGGGGAAAAGATAAGATGTCCCTTGTGGAAGAATTCCCTTGCTCATGGCAGGAGCTTGGGGTCGGATGATCTTCAAGGTCCGTTTCAACCCAACCCATTCTGCAATTCTTTTTCCTTTTTCAGGCACTTTTCCGAGCAGATTTGCCTCTTTCCCGTTTGCTTCAACTCGCAGATCCTCCAAAGCAAGCAGGAGGGAAAAAAAAAAAGAAAAAAAAAAAAGAAAAAAAAAAAAAAAAAGAAAAAAGAAAACCAAAAGCCCTGGGGCTAAATTGAAGCCATTAGTAGCCTCGAACTGATGACAGGGCAATAAATTACTAATTAACCTTCGGGGCGAGTTCAACACCTTGGGGATAAGTGTGAAAACACGGAGTAATAAGCCCTGACACAGGCAGGCAGCGGCGGCTCCCGCCGGGCCGGGCCAGGCAGCGCTGCCTCGGCTTGTGCGGGAATTCTGCACGGAGCAGGGCGGCCAGGGAGCAGCACAGTGGGGGCACCGGGGCTGGGACCTCGGACCTCGCCTGGCCTCAGTCCTGAGGAAAAAAAAAAAAAACAAAAACAAAAAAAAAAAAAAAAACAACCAAAAAAAAAAAACAAAAAAAAAAAAAAAAACAAAAAAAACCCGCATTTCTGCCTTGTTTTTACAAAGCTGCTTCTTCCTCGGGTGTCTGGTTTGGTGCAGCCACACTTAAAAATAAATAAATAAACAAATATATATATATATATATGTGTGTGTGTGTGTGTGTGTGTGTGTGTGATAATCACGTAATGCAGATTTTTTCATGTCTGTAAATGCAGATATAGGGATATCGCACTGTGATTTCAGAAGCAGGAGAGTGTTGTAATTATCCCGACCTGGGCCCAGTCTCTGCAGGTTTTCTGTGGTGGTTTGAATTTTATTCCCCAGCAAGGAGGGGGAAATGCAATCCTGGCCACCCAGGGAGTGCACGGAGCTCTGGAAATGTGAACACGGTGGGGACAGGGAGCTGTGATTGCAGGGGGCTGTGGCAGCAAGAAATCCTCCTCTCTCTCCTGGGTGATGATGAAGAGGCAGCACACGCTCGAGGCAGTGAAGGGCAAAGCTCTTCCCACATCAGAAAAAACCCAAAACATCCAAGCTTGCAGCTTCCTTGCCTCAAAGAGCAGCCTAAAGCCACCTCAAATTGCACAACCAATGCTCGGAGACCCCCCAACTTCTCTTTTTAATTCTTTTAAATTCCCCTCCCCCTGGGGTGAGTATTTGCAAGGTTCAGTTTTTGGCATCTTGCTGCTGATCTGTGCCAATAGTGTTGCATCAAGGTCTTTTCAGCTGTAATGGTGTCTGACAGTTCTGAGAGCAGATATGGCTCAGCTAATCATATTTTAATAGCCCTACCTTGTAGGGAAGGACTGGCTCGGAGTGTACCCAGTAATATTTTAATTTCTGAGCTCTGATGAGCATAATTTTGAGCAGGTATTCAGTTTCTTTGTGCTCTGAATCGTGCTCCCAGATGTTCGATGCCAACGGGCTCTAAAGAGCAACTGCACAAATATAATATTTAATACCCCATGTCAGTTTGGGTGTTCCACTCAATTTCCTGGAGAGATCTTTAAATTCATCTTATTTAGCTTGAATACCCAATCAGTTCCATACTCCAGCTCTGTAATTCCACATAACTCAGTTCTCTAATTTCTGGGATGCAAATGTAGAGCAGATGTAAAAGGGGAGTGGAGGGAAGGGGGGATGTTCCTGCACTTTCTGCAGGGCTGGTTATCAGTGCTGCTGGGATCAGGGGAGAAAAAGACTGTCAGGATTTGCAGCAAATGCAGCCCCAGATGCTCTGGACCCTAAATGAGTGTTTGGAGAGGAGGAGGGACAACCTGATGTCCCTAACCCTGAGAAATCAGCCTGCTGGGGAGAGCAGTTCGTGATGGGAATAATTGCTCCTGTCCCATGAAGTGAGCCCGAGCTACCAGGCAGGTGGAAAGGGGCACTGAGATTTCAGGGTGCTGCTGATAAAGGTGAGTTTGTGGCTTTCTGGGCAGTGGGATGGGCAGGGAATGAGCTGTGATGCTCTGGGGTGTCTCTGAGGCAGCAGGAACTCGTTCCTTGCTGATTCCCTTGGTGCAGCTCAGGCTGTCTCTTCACCTTGCAGTAACCTGTGAGTGACCTCTTTGGTCAGCTGAAACACCTCCAGTCTCTGTCCTCACAGCTCCTGGCGTTATCCTGGGGTTATCTGTGCAGTGGGACTCAGCAACAGCAGGAGAAATCCCCTTTCCATGCTCTGGTTCCCATCTCCTGCTCACTGCTGTCCCTGCACCAACCCCAGCTCTGCTCCAGAGAATTCTGCAGCAATCCCGACCCAGTTCCCTGCCAAGCCAGCCCACACTGCTCAAAACTGAGGCTGGGAGAATCCCAAAGGCATGGGAACAGACAGGCCACAGACATAACCCCTGTAGCAGCCCCAAAAACCCTCTCAGGGCTGGAAATTCAGCAGCTGCCACTCACAGCATCGTCCATCACCACAGGCTCTTTGAACACAGCCGAGTTATTTGACCTTTTTTTTTTGTCTGCTTTAGAAAGAAATACAATAAAAATGCAATCCTGGCTGCTGCTCCTCGAGCACAACTGACCAAGCACCATATATAGTATCAACGAGGGACAGCCACGGACTTCCTCCCATGATTTTAAGCAATTCCCTTTCCTCCAGCTCTCTCCAAGCTGCATTAATCACGGGCTTCTTCAGAGTAAACGGAATTAATCTGCCCTCTCGCCTTTCCCCTGGTGTTCTGCAGCAAACCTTGGGTGCCTGTGGGGTCTGTGCATCTCCAAGCCTCGGTGGGGATGTGATGCAGAGGAAACAGGAGCTATTTCCTCACAGCATTTCCTGCTCCTGCCAGCAGAGCAGTTCCAGGTGGTCAGAGCCCACTGTGAACACTCAGGTAAAAAAGCCTCACTTTCTCCAGGCTTCCTTGCCAAAAATAAAAAAATGTATTTTTGCTGTCTGACCTGTGGGAAATGAATCTGTAGAAGTTTTTTTAAATAGCTTCTAATTGTAGTAGTGTGAATTATAACATCTATATTGTCTCACCCTTCTCATGAGACTAAAAATAAAATAAAAGCTTTTAAAACATCTCTCAGTTACCCCATCTCCAAATAATAAAAAAAAAAAAGTAAAATCCAACACTGACCCATCCCACTTCTTCAGTTTAAAGATCTCAGCAGCTTCAAAAGCTGCATCCTGATCTTTGAGTGTTTGTTCTGGAAAAGCACAGAAGGTGCTTTAGAATCTGAATAGGTGAATATTTCTACTTGTTGGCATCTTCAATAGCCCGGGAGTTTCTCCCTTTTCTCCTTCCCAAAAGCATTTGCCAAAGGACTCCTTGGAGATGTGCTCAGTGTTAAGCAGACAAGTGTAACGCCATATATTCATAAAACATTAAAAAAACCCAAATTCTGTGTTTTATCTGATCTAATCAGTCTCTGTCTCACATGGACAATGTAGATCCTTCAAGACATGTCCTTACAAAAAAAAAAAAAAAACCTCTTTGAAATGTTTTTTTCTCATCTTTCTTTTTATTTTAATGGGAAAACCCCTCGTGCTCTGCCACATAAAAGTAGATTTCCCTTCATCTGTGGCCATGCTGATTGCAAAGCCTGGGAGATCTTCAATTAAATCGCTTGGGCTTTGTGTATTTCTTTCAGAGAAAACCATCAAAATAGCATTTGTGTCTCATTACAGCTACAACATTATCATCTTTGCTTTCTTGTATTATTTATTTTCATCCTCTGAGTGAAGATCCTTCACTCAGCTTTGTAGTCAACGATGGGACTCTCTCCCTCCTGCAGGGACACCGGGAATTACAGGATTTCCGGGGAGATAAACCCCACCAAAACTGCCCACACCCTCTGCCTGTGCCACTGCGAGGAGACATCCAGCTCCTGGGGCAGGGGTCTCTTCCTAAAGACAGAATTTACCTTGGAGAAACACCAGAAATGACAGAAAGGGATAAGGAAAAGGCACCTCCCACCTCTGGTGCCCTGTGGGCAATTGTCGGGGTCTGCTCGCTTGGAATGACCCCGAAATCATAAAAGTCCTTGTTCCCCTAGCCCGGCAGCCGAAGGAGAGGTCCGGAGTGTGTGAAGCCGAGTTTTCAAGGTTGTTTATTCTTTCTTGTCTATAAAATTCTCTCTCTCACCTGCCAAGGTCCATCTAGTACAGAAGCCATGGCAGTCTGCCTCGAGTCTTGGGCAGCTCCCACATTATGTACTCAAAATTCCACGCTGTGTGTTTACAGATCAGTGCCAGTGCCCACCACCTATGCTAGACTGTGAATCTCTACCTTAAACCAACAGAAAAGTGTCACCATCACAGCAGGACATGGAGGACAAGACGAAGGAGAAGAAGGCTAGGACACGCCCAGATTCCTCCATCTTGTACCCCTGAACCACATTCTAAAAACCCCAAAATTCCACATTTCCACCCTCTGTCAATTCACCTATCACACTATTCAAACCCTTGTGGCTTGTAATTCCTCGCACAAAGTTGGCAGCTTTTTCCATGGGCTAAAATGGAAGCTAAATGGGTGTTTTTGACTTCGTGCCAAGGTCTCTGAGCCCCCTGCCAGGGTCTGGAGACAGCCAGGGCAGCCAGAGGGATGTGCTGGACTCCGACAGGCAATGTGCTCTGGGTTCTTCTCCCTGCACTGCAGTCAGGAGATCGCCCTGCTTCTCTCCTGGTGAAGATGCAGCTGAGGTCCCTCCACATCCCTGGGCTTCAGGGGAGGTGGGGCTGCAAACTGGGGAAGCACCAGGGATGGATCACAGAGACCCCAGCTGGTCTCCAGCTCTGGGTTATCAAAGCTTCAGGACGCTCCCAAGTTACTTGGTCACTTGTCCACGGTCCCTGCAGGACCAACCCTGCTGGCCTCAAAAGCCTTTAATTTTTCCTGCTCGGAGTAAACACCCTGCTGAAATTGTCACTGTGATTTAGAAGGTGTCAGGTTTTCCTGGTAGTCATTTTTTATATTTTTTATTTTATTTTATTTTATTTTATTATTTCATTTCATTTCATTTCATTTCATTTCATTTCATTTCATTTCATTTCATTTCATTTTTTATTTGATTATTTGATTTGATTTGATTATTTTATTTTACTTTACTTTACTTTATTTTATTTTTTGACACCCCCCACTCCATCTCTGGAATGTCACTTCACCTTTCACCACAGATTTCCCCAGGACTGGAATATTCTGTTGAAGTCTGAGCTCTGTGTCTCCAACCTGCCCCAGGTGCTTCCTCAGACAAAGAAGACGACAACAAAGTTATCCTCTTTTTTTTTCATTTTATGCACTGAAAATAGAAATATCATTTTAAATGAGCTGCTCAGAGAGACACATTCTCCTAAATACAGATGAAATCACTTAAATATTTTGAAACTGGCAATCTCATATATTTTAATTATAGACTGCAGTGATATTCTGCTGAAAGCAATTACAATGCAGCTCTTCCCACACACGTGGGCAAGTCCTGGGAGTTGTGCTTCACGATGACTTCAGCATTTAAGGCATCATGGATGTTATTATTAAAAAAATAAAAAATTTTCCGTGCTTTGCAACATGGCAAGAGGTTCATTGTTCTGGACATGGCCTCATTGAATATGTGAGGGGTAATTTAGGTAGGTGAAGGTGGGTGTGTTGGTTCCTGAAGCAGAAACACACGAGAACAACATTTTCCCCCCACTTTTTGAATGGCCTCTTGTTTTTGCTGGGAAAATGGCCCGGCCCTGCTTCGTCAGGACTTTTTAAAACTTGCCACGGCCAGCAAAGATACTTCTGTTTAAAATCAGAAGAATGCTCCTCTCCAAAGCTCCGAATGTGAGATATCTGTTTCCCTGGGTTGGACTGGCCAACGAGCGGGGCGTGCTCAAATGTGGTGGAGACGCTCAGATCCAGTTCATGCTACTGATACCCCTTGCTCTCCCCTCAAAATTAGCCCGGATGAATGGGGCCTTTTGTCGTGAGCGAAGAAACGGGCAGAAATCACAATAATCTCTTTCTAGCCAGGCTTCTGTAGCGTGGGGTGAGGCAAGGGCTCGGCCCGGCGCTGGAGAAGAAGGAAAACAGCAATTTCTCCGCGGTTTCCGTGGCGTGTTGGAAGCTGAGGGAGATCTTCTCGCACGCAGCCCAAGCACCTCAGGCTGGCCACTGCCCTTGACTCCTTTCCAGCCCTTCAGTGCCGTGAGATTGGGGACCATGAATCGCATCCTTCACGTCTCCTGGTAGCCCTCAGGTGATGGGAGGTGGCAAAACATCTCCTGGCTGGTGAGGTTTTCACGCGGCAGAGCCTCTGCTCGGGGTGAGAAGTTACACTTCTTTCCTGTTATTCTAGAACTAAGTACTTTGCACATTTGGGAAATATTATTAAGTAATAGTCTGAGTGACGGGCTGTGGTCAGAGTTAATTTCTTCCAGTTCTCCAAGTGTCTAATTACACTTTCTTCAGTGCTAAGTGGATGGATTGTGTCGAGTGTGCAAAGAGCTCTTGTTTAAATTTAAAACAAAACACACACACAGAGAAAGCCCTCGGTTCATCAGTGAAAGTCAGGACTAGGGACATAACCCAAAAATCTTCTGACAGCTGTTGTGGTTCTGCACATCTTCCCCCCAAGCACCCTGGGAAGAGCAAAATCCACCAGGCAGAACATACCTGGTAAATCAAATCATCCCTTTTATACACTTCCAGTATTTCCCAGCGTAAAGCTGAGCCTGGCTTTAACTTAGACCCAAGAGAAGACCTTGTCAGGCAAACACAGGCAGCCCCAT
Source organism: Anomalospiza imberbis (assembly GCF_031753505.1). Lineage (NCBI taxonomy): Eukaryota > Metazoa > Chordata > Aves > Passeriformes > Viduidae > Anomalospiza > Anomalospiza imberbis. Next base: position 18,618,999 of record NC_089692.1, on the reverse strand, counting down.
TTCTCAGGAGTTACTCTCCACTTCCTTGCATCCCTGTGGAGGGGACCCTGTGTCCTGCCGTCCATTCTTAGTCCAGGGTGCTGCCAAGGGAAGTGGCCTCTGCAGAGGGTTTTGGGCTGATGTGTTTGATCCCAGAGCAGGGCCAGGGCAGGAGAACATCCATGGAATCCCCAGCACATTGGCTGAAAACAGAGGTTTGGTCAGACCTCATGGCTGGGGTGTGTTTGGAGAGAATCTGAGCACCTGTTAAAGGTTGATGGAAGAGCAGCAGAGGTTTTACATGGAAACAGCTCTCAGCAGAAGGACAAACTCTCTTTGGAGGGAATTTCCACCTCTGCTGTGGCCAGTTCAGAAAACCCAAACAGATGACTTTTCTGGTTGGGATTTAAAATTCCTTGGGGTGGAGGTGGCAGGGGAGAAAAGAGGGGCAGAGCCACACCAGGGGCTGAGAGACAAGCCAGGGACACATCACCCTTCAGTGCCAAGGACAAGCTCTAGGAAGGCACCACCAGCTTGGTCATGCTCATCAATCGCCACATCAACCTTAATTTGGGCTGATCACAAGTTTTTTGGCCTTGGCCGTGCTCAAAATAAGGATTCCATGGTTATCAGATCCTTTTGGGTGCCTGTGTTCACTGATTTCTCCAAGGAATGGACACATCCAGTTTGGATGGTGGCTTCCAGGACCAGACGTGGAATCCTTCGAGAGCAGGCGAGCTCAGGTTGTGATTTATTTTTCTTTCCTGGGGTTTGTGACTGAATCAGACGGGAGAGAGGAAGTGAAGGTTTGTTCTTTCTAAAGATTTATTTCATTACATCTGCAACAAGTCAAGAGGAGAACAGGGTAGAAAGGCTTTTGGTTTTGGGCCTGGAACAAAGCTCAGGACTTGAGATAAACAAATGGGAGGGAAGGAATTATCAAAGAGAGAGCTGGCCACAGAGTTTGTTATGAGCTTTGTGTTACAAGCTGAGAAAGTTTGGGAACTTAAACCAAACTGCACAGGGGTAAGAGGAGAAGCAGATGATTGAGGTACCTCGAGGAAGAAAATGGGGGTACTTGACATGGAAAACATCATCCTAAACTTTGGGTTGGAGGACCCAGGTGCTTCTCAGGTGTGTGGTTGCCCTCTCATTGATTTGATAGCCATGGGCACGCTCTGCTGGCTCCTCCAGGAGTGAAGTGGTGATGTGTTCTTGGTTTTCACATCCCTGAGACAAAACACTGGCACTGCTGTGGGCAGGGATCGTGACCCTGTGAGCTTCACCTCCCCGGTGTGATGTGTGCCTGTACCCACAGCCAGGAACTGCATCCACACACAAGATTTTTCTCAGTGCTGGCTGCAAAAATATCCAGTAATTTTAATTTCCTATTTACAATTGTGAGTAATTTAAAAGAAAAAACAGAACAACAATGTCACCCCATCCAAGTTTCCTCTTTGGTAAGTAGTTGTTAGTAACTCCTACCTGGTGTTCAGGGTGGTGTAGGAGCTGAATTACTCTGTGTAGGTCAGTGGAGGTAGTGAAAAATAACAAAAATTCTGAGAGGAACAGCATTTGTTAAAAGAAAAAAATTTATTTCTCTGTAGGGAAGAAAAAAGGGGGGAAAATGTTTAAAGTTTCATTTCCACTGTGTTAAATTAACAACAGCAAAAGCCAGCCAAAGGAATAAAATGCATGTTAAGGAAATTTAAAAGAGTTACTCTGAAATGAACGCCAGCTTGCTTTGCTGAGCTCCTGAGTCACCAAAATCCCACAGGGCACCTCCTAAAAAGCTTAGGCTCGGCACAGATCCTCAGGACCACAGTGTTGCCCTTAGGAATTTGGTGCCCTGTGCTCTGGGAAGGAGAGATAACCCCTCCCGAAGGTGCCAGCACAGGTCTGACAACACTTCCCCGTTACCTGTGCTGAGTGCTCCTTATCTCCCTGATACTCTATCAGCCTGGCCAGGGCAGGGCTCCCCGATAGTCAAGTGGCTCAATTAGCAGTAATTAGCGCATCTGTGATGGGATGGAGCAGGTCCGTGTCTGCTGGTCCCTCCAGAGGAGCTGTGGGCTTGGGTGGCCTCTGGCCTGGTAGCCAGGATGGTTCTTGTGCTGCTGGTTCCCTTTTCCTGCTGGGCTTGGTGGGGCAAAGTCTAAAAAGAGGAAAATGGTGGAGATGATTCCATCTGGGCAGGGAGAGGCTGTGGGAGGCTCCCCCCTCCACGGGGGTGCACAGATAGGAATTGCAGAGCCATTGGGCTTCCCAAAACTGGTCCTGCGAGGGATGGTCCATGGTAGGGGCTTGGTAGGGGCTGCAGCTCCTCGCTGGGGTGGGGGTTTCTCAGTTTGATGGGAAATTTGGAGAACCGGGAGATGTGAGCTAGAGATAATGGGGATTTTCTACAGCAGCAAACTCCTTGAGATGCCCCAGTCACCAGGGGCACATCCCGTGGGAGAAGAGGGGAAACCTCAGCCAGGAGGCTCAGGATATTTCCTGCACGCACAGACTGCTCTGCACGGCTCCTCTCTCACTCTCCCCAAGTTTTCACCGCAGATTTGGTTTTGCCTGCACTTTCTCAGCTCTCACCCTCGGGGTGAGGGCTGCCCTGTCTCCAGCCCACAGCATGGCCAGGGATGTCCCTGTCCCTTCTGCAGGCACACAGTTAAACCCAGCATCTCCAAATGTTGGCCGTGACAGACCTCAGTGCTGCTGGCCAGAAACCTGCAAAGCAGAAGAGAAATGGTTTTGGTGGCAGAACTACAAATGCTCCATAAAGCACAGCTTGTTTGGGGCCTTTTTAATGTGGTTCTGTGCTGACTTTTTGTCCCCTAATTCACAGCAGAAGCGGAGCAGAGCTCGGTAAAGATTGAGCATGAATCCCCTGCGCTGGGTTAATGGGAACAATTAGAGAGGTTTCTTCTTTTTCTGCTGCCAAGCTGTGATATGAAATCATTCTCTGGGTTCCTGTTTCCACGGGAACAATTAGTTTCATGCCGTTTTGGTCTTAGACATCAATGAAGTGTTTAACTAAATGAAGGCCAACACTTCATAAATGTATTGTCTCACGCAATAATCAAGTAGCTACCAAGTGCCACGGCTAAATGCACTGAAACCAACCCCACAAAACGCTCTGGAGTGTGTGAATATTTATTGATCTGGTACTGCACATCATCCATGAGCCAAAAATACCAAAAATTCCAGCCGTGGGTGTTTAGGTGTTACCAGCTTTTGAGCCAAGCCGCATTTTCTCAAAGGCTCTGGTCACCTTGAGCCATCTCCAGGAGAGGCTTTGGGGACCTGCTGGCTGATGCTGATGGATTTCAGCTGGCCCATCCTGCGGGCCAAGGCGAGCCAAGGGCAGGAGGCTTGCAGGACCTCGTAGCCCCGCGGTGCCTGAGCTCCCAGGGCCGTGCCTGGTCCCCAGCCTTCCTCCAAGGACTCCACATATTTTCTCCTTCAAACAAAATATACAAAGAGTCCACACGGCATGGAGCGGAATTCAGGGCCTGCCCGCTCCCTCCCCGGCACATCTGGGAGCCTTTCCCTCGCAGAGCTGAGCAGCTGCACGGGACAGAGGCAGACAGGGAGGCAGGGAGGGAGGCAGGGAGGGAGACTCCCGTGCTCTGCCATGGAGCAAAGCGAGGGCTGAAGTGGGAATGGAGTTCAGGGATGCTGCCGTGGGTGGCTCAAGTGGGACAGGGACAGGATGGGAGGGAGGGGCAGCTGAGCAAGAGTGACTTCTGAGCTTCGCTCCTGAAAATGAGCCACTCTAAAGGCTCAGGAGGAGTTGGAATAGCTCATTTTAATGAGTTGTTTAGGAAGAATTCACTGTGCAACCCTCAATATTGGACTCTGAATTCTTACTTCACTGGACAGTGCATCACATCCTTTGTTGTTACCAGCCCTTAGAGAGAGGAAAATGATGTTTTCCCCTGCATTCAAGTAGGATTTATACACAAAAGGAAAGAGTAACTTGATTTCAGTTTAGCAATTTGAGAAAATCAGAATTTCACTTGCAGCATTCCCTTTTGGCCCTTTTTATTCTCTTGACTGAAATATGTCCTGGGAACGGTGTCGTACACAGCCTCTCCCCGTTCCTGCTGGACAGTCAGACCACACTCAGTGACCCCTTCCACAGCTATTTCTTGGATGAAGCCCCTAAGTTGGCCCTTCCAGCCAGATGCAACAGAGATTTCACAGAGAAACTTCACATGAAATCATTTTTTGACCTGATCCCAAAGAACATTTCCACACAGGAGGGAATGGTTCCTCCATGTGTACAGAGTGGACCCTCTCTGCACAAAATATTCTTCTGTCATCCTTTCTGCTGACAAGCTGACAGGTGCTGAATCACCTCAACTCAGCACAAAATATTCTGTGAAGGATGAAGGAAATGCACAGAGCTGCTTCTCCATCCATTCACTTCCATCTGACAGAGCTCTCCCCTTCTCCCATGTGCCCTGCTGCCTCTGATTTTCCTGATTATTTATCCTTCCCCACGAGCTAAAAGTAGCCTCGTTGTCCTAGGAAGGAACCAGGGATGAAATGATGCCTAACAGGGCTGCCTGCCCACCCAACCCTTCCTCAATCCACCTGGATCCATTAAAGCAACCAAGGAAAAGGCTGTGAAGCCACCCTCATGCAGGACACTTGGAGCTGTGTCCATACCTGATGCAGATTTCCAGCAAATCTGGAGAGGGGAACAGGCTCAAGTCCCCACTCCAAGGTCAGCGTAAACATTGCTATGAAATCTCTGTGCAGGGCCAGCCTTGAATCTCTTCCTGCTATTCCCCACTCCCCTTTTACCACCCAACCTCCTGACCTTGCAAAACTATGGCTCTGTAGGGTGAGAGCATGGGCCTGGAGCAGACACTGATTCCTGGGATTAGGGCTGGGTGGCCCAGGGGCTGGACAGTGCAACATTCCTGCTCAGGGGCTCTGGTTGAGATAAGGCAGCCCCACACTGTGATTTACTCCAAGGAAGAGGAGTTGAGCTCTGCATGTTCCCTGGCAGATGAGGCAGGGAAAACTCTGCAGGATAAACCCCTTTCAATCTGTCAGTAATGGATTGCTTGGGAAAAAAAAAAAAAAAAAAAAAAGAAACGAAACCCAAAAACACTCTAATTTTGTACAGCTAAAAGCACCAGGCTGGGCTGGACCACAAGCCAAGGCTCACCCCCTCCAAGCCCAAATACACAGGGATGCACCAGGATGTGCTGAGCTCATTTATTCCTGCTTTGTTTAGCCCTGGCCCAAATCCTCCTGGGTTTGCAACCTTCTCCTGATTGGATTTCAGTAACAAAGTAAGGCAGAGAGCAGCAGCATTTCCAGGTGAGAAAACCCATGTGAGTTGTTTGAATTTCAGGGTTTGCTGGGGTCAGAGCTAAAAAAAAGGATTGATCTCCCTCACCTGGCTGGAAAAGAGAGGATGAATTCCCAACACAGAGGTCCAACAGTGTGGAAAGGTAACACAAAGTTAAATTCTTTCTCCAGGGGGCATTTCATTGATCAGTTTGGTGGAAGATCCCCTGCCTTTTCCCTCACCTAATCTCTCACATTCCCACCACACTGCACACACTGGGAAGAGCCAGCTCCACCCATGTGCAATCCCTCTGGCCATTCTCCATGGAGGGAAACCTGCAGGAAGGCTCTTCCAGGCCCCTGCACATCCCCTTTGGAGCCCAAATACAACCCCAAGGCTCACAGCTGAGGAAACATGAAGATATTGATGCATGGCCACCATGAAACCTTCAGATCATCCTACACCTGCAGTGCTGGTCCCAGCTACCAACCAGCCATTTCACCAGCTGGGACTGGTTCTTCCTTTTATCCCATCTGGGTGGCTCTAGATTCTTGCCTGGAAAGCATTTCCAGCATTATTGGGATGTTGCCAACACTGGGAACTGTTGCAAAATGCGTTCAAGATTAGAGGAGCCTGAGTGAGGACTCCCCATCTAAGGTCACCTCGAGAATGTGACATCAAACACAGGACTGAAGTCTTTCAGTGCATGGAAACATTTCATGGAGCACAGCAGATGACTTTGGAATTTGAGCTTTACTCCTTTTTTCCCCATATATTTTATTACACAACTTCTTCCCCCCAGAAGAACACCAGGTTCTCCTCCCAGTTTGTGAACCAAAGCAGAAGAGGTGACTCTGACAATCTGGTCCTCAGCCTGCGAGGGTTCCTTTCATCGCTGCCACTGATCTCAGTCCCATCTCTGGGAGGTCACTGGAATGAGTCAGGTGGCAAATAGAAAACACACAGTTTATGCAACAGCCTGAAATGAAGGAATCTCCCCTTGGAAAAACAATAGGGCCATTGTATTCCCCACCGGAGCAGTCGGGAAATGCTCCTGCAGGGCTGTGATGAATTAAAGGCTTTTCTGAAGCTGATGCAGTTGCTGTTTGCTGCTAAGAAAAGCTGTCTGTGTGTCTGCAGCACGTTAAGTCCTTGAGCTCATGTTCCCAGCATCACCAGAACTTGCAAAATAGCAATAGAATAGAATAATAGAATTCTCTAATAGAAATCTTTATATACCTAATAGAATTCTTTAACAGATTAGAGGTTTTTCTGCAGCTGATGCAGTTGCTGTTTGCTGCTGACAAAAGCTGTCTGGGTGTCTGCAGCACGTTCAATCCTTGAGCTCACGTTCCCAGCATCACCAGAACTTGCAAAAGAGGAAGTAGACAAGCAGAAAGAGAGTGACCAGAGGGGGAAGGAGACAACCAGAGCTGAGTGACTCAGCTCCACGCTGATCCCTCCAGTTTCATGGGATACTGTTCTTCAATCACACGGTGCAGGGAATTACAGCCAAAACAGCTTCTACTCTGATAGCAGAGCCTCCCGACCTGCTGGGATGGACACGAGGGCACTGACAGCTCCTCTGCTGCTGGGCTGTCCCTCGTCCTGGTTGTTGGACCCTCTTCTTGGAGGTGTTCAAGGCTCAGCTGAACAAAGCCCCTGTGGTGGCTGACCCTGCCTAGAGCTGCTGATGGACCTGTCTCGAGCAGAAATTTGAGCTGGAACCCTCTGAGGTCTCTCTGGATCATGCAGGGACCTCCTAAGCAGGTTACAGAAGGGGCTATCAAGGCAGCAGAGCCTTCCCTTGACTACACTACCATTTCTAGTCCATCAGCCTGGTTTTTATTGGATGTATATTTATATGTATATCTCCTCTTTTGGCTGGAAGAGGCCACGTGGCAGCAGCTATGGGACATTTCCAGCAGGCTCTGAAAAGCTGGAGCTGCTTGAGCACCAGCAATGGCTCAAACTGCTCTGCCAGCACTTCTGCTGTGCCCCCAGCAGCACTCAGGGCTCGCTGGGAGACAGAAGAGCTCCAATCCTGGTGCTGGAAGCAAGGAACTGAAATGCCAAGAACAATAAGCACAACAATGTCATGAATTTCCTCCTGAAGGAGAGTGACAGGGAATATTTTGATGGGCCTGAACAGTTCCGAGCATTGGTTTCACTTAAGAAATTCCAACTGGTTGTGTTTTGTTTTTCCAATGGCTGGAATTGCTCTCAGGGGCACGAATCATTGGAGTGGATCCTGGGCTCCTGTCTTGCTGCTCCATGGGCTCCAAACCAGTGAAGCAGCTGGGGAAAGGGGGAATTCAGCAGCTGAATCCTTGAGCTGGCTCCGTCCTGCATCCCCTTCCCCAGAGCACACACATCCCACGTGTCATGTGCAAACTGGATGCACCTGCTGGAGGAGCTGTGTGGGGGCAGGCGTTATCCACCGGTTATAAATCCCGGGGCTATCAACAGCCTTCAGTAAACATTTGGACAATCCTTCCTACCTCTCCCTCGTCCAAATATTTGCATCACACAGGGCTGCTGCCCGTTTCCTGACACGCTGCACAGCTAAGAATATCCTTGGATCCCAGGTCGGTTCCAGCTCGCTGTGATGGATGGACTTATTGGATGAAATAAATGGCTCAGGGAGAAAGAAAAGGAAGAACAAAAATCTGCCTCCTGATAATAAATCCAGGTCAGGATGGAGTGAAAGAGCTTTCAGTGGGGCATGGTGTTTTTAGGAGCTTTTAGGATCTGATCTGGAGCACCCAAGGGTTAACAATGAGCAGCTCTGAGCTCTTTTAGTGGACTCAGACCACTTCATCTCTTGGAGGAAAGGCTGAAGATGCTCCTGGAAGCTCTTCCTTCCTGCTGGGTTGGGAATAGCCCCGGCCAGCTTTGGATGTAAAATAGGAGCCTGCTGCATGAAGCCAGGTCTGGTGGCTCTTCCTCCAGAGCAGAGCCTCTTCCAGGTGAACCACAGCAGGAATCACCAGATTGTAACCTGTGTGTAAAACATTTCATGCAGCAGAGTTGCCAAATAGAAATAAATGTTTTTTTTTTTTTTTCATCTTAACGCTGAGAGAGGAAAACAACCTGAACTCTCCTTTAGCACTTGAAAGGGTTTAGCAGTTAATTGGGTTTAGCAATTAAGAGTTCTAAACGCAAAATCTCTGTTTTGTGCTTTAAGACTGCTATGCTAAATAACGACTTCAGGAAGATTAAGCCTCACAACACAATAATTTTAGTCTTTTGCTAAAGAATTGACGTGGCTGGGACTTTATGGCTGAACACACACCATAACAAGCCAGTGGATTTTCTGATAGAGTAGTAAAGAAAATAATCAACCCTCAGTTTAAGTGCAGGATAAACAGCAACCTAGGCTGGTGGAAGGTGTTGGAACCCATGGCAAGGAGCTGGAAAAAGATGAGTTTTAAGATCCCTTCCAACCCAAACCGTTCCACGAGTTTATGATAAAACTTCTTAAGGATTAAATTGGCTTTTCCACTGCAGCTTCAGCTCGGACTTTTTGTTTTAATCTTCTCCCCGTCCCTAAAACCACCAAACCCCACCACAAATAAGAGCTCCCTGCTGTGGGATAGCTGGGCCATAAATATATTTTCTAATCCTGATATGGGACAAACCACTTGGAGGGTTTGCTGACCCCCAGGTAATTCCCCTCTTCTGCACCTCCAGCATCTCCCCTTTTCCCCCCACCCCTCTCATCACTTCCTTCTGGGAAGCCCAAAACTCCGACCCCTCTTTTTGGACAGACTAAACAACATCTGCAGAGCCGCCTGTCCCCCCTGCAGCCCTGCCGGGGGAGCAGAGCCGCTCCCAGATGGCCGGGACGGAGCCGGTGTCACCGGGGAGGGCGAGCGGCGCTCCCGGGGGGCGCGGGCGAGCCGGGATGTGGCGGAAGCATAAAGCACCTGTTGGGAGGCTATTTAGGGATTAGCCGAGTGCTGACAGACAAATTGGCAAGATTAATAAGAGCAATCAAGGCTGTGTGGGCTCGAGCTGTGAGCTGACATTAATGTGACATCACTTTCATCTGCTCTTGCCTCGCCCCGCGCGGCATCCCCGAGGCTCCGAGAGAGCAGCGCCGTCGGATGCGGGGGTTACAGCCCGGGGGTGTCCCTGAGCGAGTGGCAGGGCAGGGGACAGCTCTGTGTGTCCCGAGGGGACCTACCAGCACGTTTGGGGGACCCCCGGCCAGCCCCGGTGTCCCCCGGCGCTGGCAGCTCTGCAGGGCCTACCTGGCCCGCACAACAAGGGGTTATTTTTGGCTTCAGAGCCGCCCGCTCTGCTGGGTTTGGGGGTTTTGTTTTTCTGTGCCTCCGACAGAATCGTTGAATGTCACCGAGAAAACGCAATGCTCGCCCTCTCAAAACAAACAAACAAACAAACAAACAAAAAACACCAAAAAAAACCCCACCTCAAAACCAAAAATCAATACAAAACAAAACCCAAACAAATAAACACCAAGGAAAAGAGGGTAAAAAGCATCAGGGAATAAAGGCCAATTCCAGGTGCGGGGAGAGAACAAAGAAACTCCTCTGCTGTCGCTCTAAGCCGCACACCTCGAGACTGCGCTGTCTCGGGGAGATGCTTTGACACCCTAAAGATGTTTTAAGGCAGAAAAAGCTGTTTTAGAGCTCTCCTCTGCCGCCAAAACCCAGGGGGAATTCTGCCCTGCATCCCTAGTGCAGCACAGCCATTGCACGGGGAAAACTTTTGGGATTTTTAAGGGATTCTTCTTTTTCCCCTTGTTTTTTCGAACACATTCCCTGCTAAAATCTCCCTCGCCCCGAACTCTGTTCGCATCCCTTTCCAACGGCGAAATTGGATGGATTTTCTTTGTTCTTCAGTCAATGAGGGATTCTAACAGCAGTAAAATATCTGAATGTCCAAATCCTCCAGGTCTGCCGGGCTCTGCCGCACGGGCTGCTCTGCCGAAAGCTTTTGCCCACAAAAGGAAAGTGTTGGAAAGGAGCGAGATGCCAAAGGCTGAGCGCACGTTCGTTCCTGGAGGGAAAAAAAATCCTCTCCCTGGGACCTGAAGTGGATCCCTCCGTGCTGGGGATTTATCGAGTACGAGGGGGAAAATCTGTAAAAAACGTTTTTTTTTTTTTAAACTATCAGGTGTTCTAACCTTCAAATGCAAATGGGGATAGAAGCAGCTGGAGGGGTCAAGAATAATTCTGGAGAGAGGTTTTATGAAGAAAACAAGAAAGAGGCTGACCCCAAAACCAGACTCAGAAAACAAAGTTACAGGATGATGACTCCTGCTGCAATCCCCAAAATTAACTTTAAAAGTCTTTATATTTTAATTTTTATGTCTGTAATATTAATGTAATATTAATTATTTATTAATTAATAAAGATTTTTTTTTTCTTAGTTGCATTTATAAGGACTGGAGTTATTATATATATACAAACATATCTATCCCATCCTAAATGGGTGAATTAACGGGCTTTTTGGAGTGAATTTCAGGTTCCTCCAGTCTCCACCCGGCAAGGACAAACCCCTAAGAACAATGTCCCCAGCAGCCGAGGTTTTTGGGGACAGAATTCCATTTGCCACTGGGACTCCTTCGACGGGGTCGAGGTGGATTCAGGGAGGGGAAGATGAACCCCCCTTTTCCCTGCCCTCCTCCAGGGCTCGTTTTTGTTTGGATTTATGGCTAAATTTTGGAGATTTTTCCCTGCAACCCTTCTCCATCCCCGCCTTCTCCACTGGCAAACCACACGGAAAGGGGCAGCCCCGGAGATCCCTAATTCCTTACCGCTAAAAATAATAATTTCACATCCTTTTTAATCAGATTTGCTGCCCTAAAAGCGATTAGGTTGAAAGTACACATCTTCCACCAATCCGGCAGCAACGCGGCGGGCATTCAGTGGTCTGTTTGTAATCTCAGCCTTTTTCATTAACATAAACACAGCTTCAACCCAAATATACACGGCCACCTACGGAGCGAGCGCGGGGCCGGGCGCGCCGCTCTCCCCGCGGGGGTTAAGCCGGGCTTAACGCAGCCCCGCGTGGAAAACCCACGGGGAAATCGCTGCCGAACCTCTGTTCTCTCTCGTGTCCCTGCCCCGGGGAAAGAGCAGGGAGAGAAGGGATCGCTGAAGGCGATCTCCGCCCTGCCCGGAGCCGCTCCCGGCGTGTTCTCCCTCCGCGCTCCGCTCCGCGGGGCCCCGCGCACGGAGAGCGGCCGGGCCGCTCCGGGCTGCTCCTTCCCTTCCTCTCACCCCCGTTTTCCAGGGAAAAAAAAATTGCATTATCTATGTCATATTCTTGGTTTTGCAGAGAAATAATTCTCCTTTCCGTACTTGCTGTGTTGCTTTCTTTGGGTTTTTTTTCTTTTGCGTTTTCTCTCTCGTTCTGCCCCTTTTTTGTCTTTTTCGCACTTCTTTCTTTTTGTATTTTCTCCCGTTCTTTTAATCGTTCTCTTTAAATCTTTCGTCTTTTATTTTTCCTTCCTTTCTACCTTTCTCTTTCTTTGCTTTTTTCCTTTTTCTTTCTCTTTCTTTCTTTCTTTCTTTCTTTCTTTCTTTCTTTCTTTCTTTCTCTTTCTTTCTCTTTCTTTCTTTCTTTCTTTCTTTCTTTCTTTCTTTCTTTCTTTCTTTCTTTCTTTCTTTCTTTCTTTCTTTCTTTCTTTCTTTCTTTCTTTCTTTCTTTCTTTCTTTCTTTCTTTCTTTCTTTCTTTCTTTCTTTTTCTTTCCCTCTTTCTTTCCTTCTTTCCTTCCTTCCTTCTCTCTCTCCCCCCATCTCTCTTTCTCTTTCCTTCTTTCCTTCCTTCTGCCCACTCCATCTGCTCTCTGTTTTTCTCTTTCTCTTTTATCCTCTCTCCCCTCCAGCACAATCTCTCCGTACATTTATTTATTGCAGTATTTGGAAACATTTCTGTTTTCCTTTCTGGGGTTGCGGGGCAAACCAGACCCAGGGCTCTGCTCCAGCTCAGCTCCAAACCCTCTTCCCGATGGACAGAAAAATCCCTTTCCTGCTGTGCCAGCGCGGATTTCCCAGCCCGGTGGTGTTTGGCTCAATCTCTCAGGCTCAGCCGGGAGGGTTCTGACACCGGCCCCGCTCCCACTCGGGCAGATTTCCATCGGTTTTAGGGCTCAGCCGCGCTCCCGGGTGTCCCCACGCGTGGGGCGGGGGGACACGGGGGAGCCCCCGCGGTTCCGAGTGGGGGAAAACTCCTTCAGCCCGCGATGCTTTGAGCCAAGTGGTCAAATTCGATCGTTTCCAGAGGAGAAACGAATAATCCTGGAAGGAAAATTCTGATGCTGCAACCTCAGCCCTCGGGCAGCATCTCTGCGCGCAGGAATCCCGCAACATCTGCGGGAGAAAGGGACCTGAAGAAATTCCTTCGTTCCCCGATTTTAAAGAGGATTAATGCAAAATTAGTTGGTGTATTTTAACAACCTGAATTTGAGGGAGATTGAGAGAGAGGAGCTGAGGGTGCTGCGCAAAACGCTCTGGGAGTTTTTCAATTTCCCGAGCGGTTCTGAGAACGGGAAAAGCAAAACCATTTCTGGGTTCATTATTCGAATTTTTAGTGAGTTCTGGGCCAGTTTTGCTGCGGTTTCTCTTTATTTGAGGTGGGGGTGTTTTGTTGTTGTTTTCAGTGAATGATTCTTTCGGGGGTTTTTTTGGGGTTTTTTTTGTTTTGGATTTTGGGGCGTTTTTACAGAAATCCTTCCCAATTCCTCTCTGGCTTCAGAATTCTTCCCAGTTCCTCTGGCACATCTACCCCAAAAGCCCCAAAATATTCCCATTGGGAAGACGGACACATGGATGTGCCCATTCCCTTCCTGTTCCCAGGATGATTCTCCCTGAAATAAAAATCAATCCCTTTGCTGCAGAAATCGTTTAACTTCGGGACACAACAACTCGTGCTGGGGAAAGTTTTCCCACCTTGGCTCGGGAATTTCACGTATCCACAGCGCATCTTTCCCGGGAATCCCAGCCGAGCTTTTTATTCCCTGCAGAACATTTTTTCAAGCCCCTCCAGGTCGCTTTGAATATTGAAGTAGGGGCTGGTTGTGCAAAAGGGATCGATTTACGAGGAGCTGCTCTGTTATCAGGAGGTGGGAAAGACGATAAACCAATTTTTGGTATATTTTAACTCTCTGCTCTGGCAGCTGCAAAGTAGAGGGGTCCACCAACCTACCCCGCGCAGAACCCGCTGATACACAACATCATTATTTGGGAATTCTAGCGGTGGAAACCAGTTTTTGTCGGGAAAGCTTCCAAGGCAAACCATCCCCAGATCTTTGCACAACTGCGGTTGTTTAAAGCGAGAATTTCTGACGGTGTTTGTGAGCGCGTCTCGAACCCTGGCTTTGGGCTGGGAAAGAAGGCACACGGAGTTTCTGTGCGGGGTTGACGGTAGAAATCAGGTTAAAAAACGCAGCCTAGCAGGCCGTTGTGCAGCCCAGTCCCGCTCCTGTGAGATTTTCCTTTCTCCGCAGGAATACCCCGAGCTTCCCTACAGTAAAAGCTGCTTTTGGAAGTGCTCTGTCCCTGGGCACCCTGGGCACGAACAAGAGGGTTCTGCAGCACCTTCTCGCAAGGGGGTTTTGCTGCCCGGTACCTCCAGGGACATCCCTGTCCTCAGCATCCCTCTCTGCTCCTGTCGCATCCCTCCCCGCGGGGCACGGCCGTGTCCTGCCTGGGTGGCTCTGCCCGCTTGGCAGGTGACAAGGCACGAGGGCTGCTGGCTGCTGGGGACCCCGACACCTGCCCAGGGCAGTGCCCAGGTGCTGGCACCCCGGGCCGGGTGATGCTCGGCGGTGCCGGGTCAGATCGTGTTGGACAAAATCCCTTCTCCCTCCAAGAGAGGATCTGCACGCCGGGACTCGCGTGGGTCCCCCCAGCCTCCCCTCGGGTTTTTCCTCTTCGAGATCGCGCTGTCCTCACCCCCAGGGTGCTGTCCCCTGGAAAAGGGAGGTCGGATCCCTCCCCAAACCCGCCGTGTTTGTTTTCCGCATCTCCCCGCGATGTTTAGGAGCAATCCACGCCGCCACTTTGCCCATTATTTATCCCCATAATGGACGGTCCCTGCGACTTTTGGCAGCCGTGGAAGAAAATAACCTGTGCTTCCTTTATGTGGGATATTCCGTTTGAATGTTTCCCACCTCTCCGTGCAGACGGATTTTGTGGGACACCCCGAAATAGGGCTGGTGACCCTCGCCTGCCCGACGCTAAAATTCCCCCTTCCTCCAGCACCAACACATTGATGGGATTTCGACAAGGTTTTGCTTTAAACTTGGAAGAAAAAGAAAAAAAAAAAAAAACCAAAACAAAAAAAACCAAGAAAACAACAACAAAAAAGGTTCCATAAGGCTGGAAGTGAGGCTGAACCCCCTGGAATTCCCTCGTCCTCCTGGTTTGGTGCAGACCCCCGGCCCGGCTTGGCCCAGCCGGACTTTTGGCATCGGGAGTCGCCGGGGGCTGGAGGTGGTTCCCGATGACAAAAAGCTCAGCAGAGAATCGAAAGGTTTCTCCAGCACAATTTTGTCTCTATCCTGACGGGATTGGTGCTGGAAAACTGGAAGTGGCTATGAATTTTGCTTGGATGGCACCGCTATGCCAAGTTATTAGGACAGGGGATATCCCACCCCAAGGGTTCTGTTTGCTTTGGGATCGTCCCCAGCCCCGGGCCCCCAGGGAAGAAACCTCGTCCAGGAAAGCCTGAATGTCTCAGGAACGGATTTACTCCTGGATTTACACCTGGATTTACACCTGGATTTACAATTCGAGCTGCCTTTAAGGGCGAATTCGTGGGGTGTGGGAGCATTACTTGCCGGGTCCCAGCCCTGCTCCGGCTCAACCCCGCTGTTTCTTTTGGTACCAAATTCTTCGGGGCTGAATCCCAGCCAGCCCTAAAGCATCCCCCCGGAAAGCATTCTAGCTATCCGTCCCTGAGCGGGGATATAAATACCCGGAGATATTTGGAAGATCTCTGTGGGAAGCGATTGTGTCTGAGTGGTAGCGCTCGGAGCTTATTATCGCTGGAACCGATTTGTATTGCAGGGACCGGGTCCTGCCAGAAAACTCAACAGAAAAAAAAAAAAAAAAAAAAAAAAAAAAAAATCCCGAGCTGAAGAAGGCTGTAAATTCCTGTGCTGCAATATTTCATCGAAGGACGTCATGGAAAATCTGGGCTTGAAGGGCGGGGGGAGACTCGGGTAGGGCAGAGGGGGGAAAAGGGAGACAAAAAGGGGAAGATTAAGATTTTCCTTTTTTTTTTTTTTTCCCTTTCTGACCAAAGCCTGAACTTCTGCCTGAGGCACGGCGGTGACAGCCAGCCCGAACCTCCCCGCAGCCGCCTCAGACTCTTGGGCAGCTCTGATGCGCTCCCGATTTCGGCTTCTGCTCTCCCAAAATCTTCTCCAGGTCCCGTTCGGTCCTGGAGACCGGGCTTTGCCTCCAGGAATGAGAGAGGCCAAGGCTGGGACTGGGAAAAGTCCCACGCGTGGGGCAAAGCGTTGCCGTGTGATGGATCCCCAAAAGAAGTTTGGGGTGTGCGTGCGTCTCCCTAAAAACATCTCTCCCTCGGTGCTTCCACCTTCCCCCAGCTCTCCTCCCCCCATCCTCGACCCCCTCGCTCGAACGCACCCCCTCGCCTTTAAATAAACATTTAGGGATCAATTCGCCGCGGATTTGGGGCCAGCGGCCACGGGGATGGCGGCGACTGAAAAAAAATAAAATAAAAAAACCCAAAGCAGCCGAGGGGAAAAGGCTGGTGCTGAGGACCGGGGGGGTCCCGCGGGTGGTGTTAATGCAAAGCAGGACAGCGGGGAGGGGGACACGGGGCGGTCACTCCCCTCGCCCTGGGTGGTCCGGGCTCGCAGGAACACCCCGGCCCCTGTCGGAGCAGCACCCAGCCCGCCTCTAACAATGCCACCTATACACATTATATACATTTCCATCCTCGGGTTACACCCGGCCTGCTCGCCGAGTTGACTTCACTTAAGCAATTAGCTAGGAAAAATACCTTCGGCGCAGGAAAAGGAAGAAAGCTCGGATTTGTCTATTTTTACACAAAACACGGCCCGAGTTTCGGGCAGGGGGAGGGAAGGGGAGCGGGTTTGGGAAGGAGCCGGGTGGGAAGCGCAGCGGGGCCGGGGCCGGGAAAGCGGGCTCCGAGCGGGATGGGAGAGGCTAATTGCGCCAGATGATAATTTAATTTTTGTCATTTCTTCTTTTTCTCCCTTCTTTTCATCTCTGCCCGTCGGGGGCTGGGAAGGACCCGATTAACCCACCCAAATCACGAGCAGACAACACCAAAAGCGAGTCCCGTTTTCCCCCACACCATCCTCCTCCTCCTCGGTACACCAGGCTTTTCCTCCCCAAAACTCTCCTTTCCCCAACTCGTACGCTCGGATTAAAACCCCCCAACATTTCTGCTGTTCCCACGACGAGGCCTATAGGACCTGGAGCGACATATTCCCATTTTTCATTTTTGCTAGCTATAATAAATGCATCGGAAACCAAATCTCCCCCCTCCTAAAAGATATTGCGAGAGGGGCAAAGGGCACTCGTGAAGGGACTGGTTTTCTTTGAGGGGAAATAGCTTGATTTCCACGGAGATTTTGGTGTTTTGTTTTTTTTTTTTTTTTTTTTTAACTCGGAGATATTTTATTTCCTCGTGGAAACTCTGCTGGTGGCGAACGCTTTGAACGGGATTCTTTCCACGGGTGCTTTGTGCTGTGTTTAGCGCTCCATCGCCGGGTGTTTTGGGGGCAGATCGGGGAGATTCGGTCGCAGAGTGACAGAAAGCAAAGAAATCCACCCTTTTCGTGAGCCGGGGGGGAAACATTCGATGCGGAGCAAAGCTCAGGGTAAGAGATGCGCTCCCGCAGCAAAAATAAAAAGAAATAGAGCGAGAAGCAGAGGGAATATTCTGCACCAGCCTCCTCGGGGATGAAAGCCCCGGGGAAGGTGATTGCTTTCCAAAATAAAAGCGATCTTTGGGGTGCTTTCCCCGCTTCCCGAGCAGCCACCCTGCTCTACGTTCTGCTCCACGCCGAGGGGGCAGCGGCCGCCGCCTCCCCGGGCAGCCGGAGCTGCTCGTTCTCCTCCTTCTCCGGGGAAAAGCTCCCGAAATAACTGTCCCAACCTCCTCCCACCCCTTCCCTGGCTACCTGCCCCCGGCCTGGGGCTTGCCCAGGGCTCTCCCGTGCCTGTCCCGGGCCCGTTTGCACCGGGAACGGGAGGGCCGGTGCTGTCTGCAGGACGATTTTTCTTTTTTCTTTTTTTTTTTATTTTTCTTCTTCTCGAAAAGGGGGGAAAAGAGGGGAGGGGGGAGGATAGAAAGGTAAGGAGAAAAAAAAAAAAAAAGAGAAAACCCTGATGTGAAATCCCTCTTGGTCGTACCACAGATGTGACAGGCGCCCCGGAGGCTGCTCACAACTGCTCGCCAATAACGCGGAGGGAGTTTAGAAACCCGATCGGTGACTATCTTTCCTTTAAAAGGTATTAAATTATCATTAAAACCTTGAGAAGCGAAGCTGGAAGACGAGGGGCTTGGGGAGGGGGGTGTCCCCTCTCTCTCTCTGCACGGGGATGCACCCCCAGCCCTGCGGCGAGGCCTGCAACGGGGTGCGGGGGGACGGGCCGGATTTTTCCCCCTTTTTCCTTTCTCTTTTCTTTTCCCCAGTGTCGGGAGGGATCAGGCGGCAGCAGCCGGCACATCGGCAGCCCTGAGAGCCCAGGCTCCTTCCCCCGTGCCCACCCACAATCCCACCCCCCTGCACCGCGCACTTTTCCACGCGCGGGCCGCGAGTAGGTGACAAAGGTTTCAAGCGACTTACCTCGAGTGACAGCTCTGCCGGTGGCACGGTGCTCAAAGAGGTGGCTTTTGGGGGAGAGGGGAGGGAGAAAAGGGGGTCTCTGCCCCTCTGGCTTTCTATTCTCCTTCCCCCCACCCGCCGCGTGTGCCCGTGGCACCGCCGGAGCTGAGCGTCAAACTCCGGGCACGGAGCCGCGAAACTCCAGCACAGATTCATATACATCCCCCTCAAAAAAGCCCCAAACAACCCCAAACAAAACAACCCACCCTCATCCCTAAGGCAGATTCGGAGCAGGCGAGGGGTCCGAAGCCCGTTCCCGGCCCCGGAGCGGCGGCGGAGGCAGAAAAGGGCATTTCGCGAGGCAGCGGGAGTTTTCGCCGATTTCTTTTTATTAAAGCACCCCCGAGCCCGTGTTTACATTGCGCAGTATAAACATCCTGCCCGGGCCCGCCGAGCTTAAAAAGAGCGCACGAAGAGGGGGTTTGAAGTGGGCGAAGCTGCGCGCAGCGCGGAGCCGGCGGCCGGGCAGCGCCGCCGCTGCCCCACGCCACGCGCGGAACCTCCGCGCTGCCCGCAGGCCCTGCCCCGGCCCGCGTGGGGCCCGTGCCCTGCAATCCCGGGCTGGGAAGGGGCGCAGGGAGGGGGCGGAGGAGCCGCACGGCTCGTCGCGGTCACGCGTGGCATAAATCACACACACAGAGATACACGCGCGGTGCCCTCCGCGGCGGGCAGGGGTGCGGCGTGCAGCCCCCCCGGGTGGGGCAGGGCGGCGTGGAAAGGGCTCTTTAAAAGCTGCCCACCAGCGGGGAGCGGCGGCGGAGGGGGCCGGCACGGGGCGGCGGAGGGGCCGCCCGGGAGGGCGGGGGGGAGCGGCTCGGGGCGGGGATCTCCGCTCTTCGCTTACGTCTGTCAAGGAGCGGCAGACGCCGCTGCGAGAGATAAAGTAGAAGGCGAGCGGCGGGGCCGGGGGCAGACTCGACAGCCACCGCGATGGGAAGCAGCTCCCCGCAGCAGCGGCAGCGCCAGCCCAGCTAAAGCCTCGGGAGGGGACGGCGGCGGCCCCGGGAGCCCGGCCCGGCGAGGGGCAGCGGGGCAGGCGCAGGCGGCGGCCCCGGCTCCTCTTCTCGCAGCAGCCGAGCTCAGCTCGCTTCCACCCGCCCCCCCATCCCGCCTCCCTGCGGCCCCCCCGACCCTCCGCCTCTCGCTCGCCTTCTGCAGCCGCGCTCGGATTTAGGGATAGAGTGGGAGGAGGAGGCAAAGGGGGGGTGGGGGGTGCCGTCGCTCCCATTTGTTTATCCACGGAGGGGTGAAGTCTCCCGGTGGAAAGCGAACCCGCCGGGGGGCCGGGAGGACGCCGGAGGGAGGGTGGTGGGTGAGTGGCGGCGAGCCCCCAGCAGCGTGGCCTTTTGCGGGGGCGCTGGGGGGGCGGCGGAGGAGGGCCGGGGCTGGGGCTGGCCGCCGCGGACCTGGCCGTAGATGACTGCAGAAGCGCAGCAGGCTCTGTCCTCTCAGCCCCCTCCTCCTCCGGTGCAGAGCAGCTACGGCCCCATGTCCTCCGTGGCTGAGAAGCAGCCGCAGAGCTCGGCCATGGACGCCGCCTCCGCGGGGACCGGCGGCGCGGCCGGCAGCGCCCCGGGCAGCGGCGGGGCCCCGGGCAGCGGCGGCCCCAAGGCGAAGAAGACGAACGCGGGGATCCGGCGGCCGGAGAAGCCGCCTTATTCCTACATCGCCCTCATCGTCATGGCTATCCAGAGCTCTCCCTCCAAACGCCTGACCCTCAGCGAGATCTACCAGTTCTTGCAGAGCCGCTTCCCTTTCTTCCGAGGCTCCTACCAGGGCTGGAAAAACTCGGTGCGCCACAACCTCTCGCTCAACGAGTGCTTCATCAAGCTGCCCAAGGGCTTGGGACGCCCGGGCAAGGGCCACTACTGGACCATCGACCCGGCCAGCGAGTTCATGTTCGAGGAGGGCTCGTTCCGCCGCCGGCCCCGCGGGTTCCGGAGGAAATGCCAGGCGCTGAAGCCCATGTACAGCATGATGAACGGGCTCAGCTTCAACCACCTCCCCGACAGCTACGGCTTCCAGGGCTCGGCCGGCGGGCTCTCCTGCCCCCCCAACAGCCTCTCCCTCGAAGGGGGCTTGGGGATGATGAACGGGCATTTGTCCAGCAACGTGGAGGGGATGGGCCTGGCGGGACACTCCGTGCCCCACCTGCCCGCCAACGGTGGGCACACCTACATGGGCGGCTGCACCGGCTCCTCGGCCGGGGAATACCCGCACCACGACAGCTCCGTGCCCGCATCCCCGTTGCTCCCCGCCGGCGGTGTGATGGAGCCGCACTCGGTTTACTCCAGCTCGGCCTCGGCGTGGGCGCCCAGCGCCTCGGCGGCCCTCAACACCGGCGCGTCCTACATCAAGCAGCAGCCCCTCTCGCCCTGCAACCCCACGGCCAACCCGCTCTCCTCCAGCCTCTCCACGCATTCCCTCGACCAGCCCTACCTGCACCAGAACAGCCACAACACCGCCGACCTCCAAGGTAAGGCGCGGCCACGCGTGGGGCGCATCCGCGACCGCGGCCACGGGGGTCGGCCTGGGCTGCGGGCCCCGCGTGGATCCCGGCGGTGCCGCTGCCAGCCGGGATCCCGCTTCGGGGGCGCTTTTAATGCAGGTCCCGAGGGGAAGCTGCCTTGCCCTCGCTCCTCGCCTCCTTTCCCGGGGGCAGCGGGGCGCCCGTCGGGGCTCCGCTCTTCCCGGGCCGGGGCTCCGCTCTTGCCGGCGGCTGCTTCACGTCCAGGGCCGCCCCGGGCCTAAGGCCGGTGGGCTCAGGCAGCGGGGAGCTGCGGGAAGGAGAGGCCGGGAATGCACCCTTGGGCTCTCCCACCTCCGTCGGCACTTGGAGGGAAAAGGGAGGAATGCCCCATCGGGTGGTCCGCCACCCACGCCATCCCACCCCGGCCCCTTCCCCGCCATCAGCCGTGCTTTTCACACATCTCAGGGCCGTGTTTTCCAGGCCCTTCACCTCCCTCCATCCGTCGCCCAAGCCGAAGCCGGCGGCCCCGACCCTCCAAATCCTCCCGCGCCCCAAAACCCCGGCTCGGTCTCGTCTCTGGAGCTGTCGGGGCTACATTTGCCCCGAGTCTTGGAACGGAGATGGTGTTTGGCCGGGGAGAGGCCTCGGAAGGGACGAGGCCAGCGCTGGGTTTCGCTTTGCTGCCCACGTTCCCCTCGGGGGGCGGCGGCTGTGGGGTCTCGTGGCACGGGGGAACCCCGGAGCCACGGGCGGGTGATGGGGCAGATTTGGGGGTCCCTGGCCATCACCCCGGGCCTTCGGGGGAGCGGGACGTGCCTGACAGGAACGGCTGCGAAGCGGACAACAAATGGGTCAAAAACACAAAGCGAAGCGGGGGGAAACAGCATCAGAGCTGCAGAAACCGGGCAGAGCCCCAGCCCCGGCCGGGCCGGGGCAGTGCCCACCGCGGGCACCCTCCGGTCCCGGGGCGCTTCCCGGAGCTCGGCGCATCCAGGGCCTCTGGTAAACGGAGCTGGGAATCCGCCCCGAGGAGCCACCGGGCCCGTGCGCGGCCTTCACCGAAACGCTCTGATTATCACCCAAACGAGCGGCGGGAGCGCTGCGGGGCAGGGCACCCCATGCCCAGCGCACCCCCAATTCCCGGGGCGCTTTTCCATGCCGAGGTGGCGGAAGGAGCGGCAGGAACAGCCCCGCTGCCGCCGGCTCTCGGCCCCGGCCTCCTCCCGGTCCCCGCCGCCGCTCCCGGCACGAACGGGAGCTGCCCCGCTCCGCACCCGGCGGATTTTCCGCGCGGGCCGAGGCGATGGGAAAAGCAGCCGGGGCGGAAGAAAATAAGTGTTGAAACAAAACCAAAAACCCCCTAAACCCAACGCAAATCCCTTCTCCTCGCTGTGCCCTCAGGCCGGGCAGGCAATCGCCGTCCCGGGGCCGCGGGGCTTTCTCTGCCGCACCTGCCCGCACCCGCGGAGCCCCGATGTGCCCTAACACCCCCAAATCCGCGCTCGGACCGCGGCGTGCGGGCGGGATGGGTTGTTGGGGTTTTTTTTCAACCCCATGCCGCGTTTTTCTCCCTCCCCTGCGCTCACCCTCCCCTGCTGAATCTCTTGGCGCTGCTGACCATCTCTCCCCCCGTCCCGCAGGCATCCCGCGGTATCACTCGCAGTCTCCGAGCATGTGCGACAGAAAAGAATTCGTCTTCTCTTTCAACGCCATGGCCTCCTCCTCCATGCATTCGGCGGGCAGCGGCTCCTATTACCACCAACAAGTGACATACCAGGACATCAAGCCGTGCGTTATGTGAGCCGGGGCGGAAAAACCCCGGTGCTGGGGCCGGCCAGGCCGGAGCCGGGCGCTGAGCATCCCCCAGGACGCTCTGGGTGCCAGGGGGGTTGAACCATGTGCCAGCCTGGCTTTGGGCAGCAGGAACAGCCCGGAGCTCCGGGAAGCGGCGGCAGCGCGGAGTGCGGCCCCGGGAGCGAGCTGAGCATCGGCCGGGGGTGCGAGCCCGCAGCGTCTGTGCCTTCTTCTGCTCGGGGAGGGATGGAGGAGAAAGCAAAAGCAGCCCCCGCCTCCGTCCCGAAAGCCCCGACTGCGAGTTTGGGGTGAGGCTTTGCCAAATGAGGTTAAAAACAAAACAAAACAAAACAAAACAAAAACCAAAAAATGAAATTGCAAACTCAGTTTGGGGAGTTGGCAGTGAGCGATGCCACCGGCTCGGGCTGAGGGGGCTGGAAAAGACCCCGAACTCAAATCCTCTCGCTGCCGTCTCACTTCGAGCCCGGAAAAATACTTAATTTTTTTTTTTCCTTCCTTTTATTTTTAATTTTTTTTTTTTTTTGCCGGCCAACACCCAGCGGGCAAAAAAATCTCTCAGAGGGATTTTTTGGAACTATTAATTTTGGTTTTTTTGCCTGCATAAAGACTGCAGGATCAGACCCTATGCAGAGAGAACAAGGCACTTTGGAAAGAGACAGCCATGCTCATCCTGTTATTTATTCTACAATTCTTTTTTTTTTGTTATTGTTGTTGTTGCTAATAATCGAGACACGAATAGTCTCAGTTGATCAGTATTAAATCGGGGAATCTCTGTTGGCAATATTTGCCATATAGATTTGGGTTTTTTTAGTTAACCTTTGTAAATTTGCAAGCGACCGTGGTCTCTGTGTAAAGACAATCCTCCATATGTTTTTATAGAAATATATATATAATGAAGGATTATCCCCCTCCCTCTCCTCTCTATTTTTTTTTCCACCCTGACGTTGTACAGTTCGGTGACACCTATTTTAATTCTTTCTGCACTGTATAAAATTGTAATTATGTGGGTTTGTTTTTTTTGATTTTTTTCGCTTTTTTTTTGTGTACGTTTTGTCCCTAAAGAAAAAAAAAAATCCCGAAATAAAACCTGTATGTTATTTGTACATGGGCTTCACGATTGTATGAGCAGCAAATAAACGAGCATGCAGTGTAATTAAGCTTAATTAATGAGGAGTCCGGCCCTGCAAACCCTCGGGCAATAATTTCCCGTCCCGGCACAGACTCAAAACCGAATTTTTAGGGTTTTTTCACCTTCACGGAGTCCTGGTTGCCAATTTCCCTGCCGGGAAATATTTCAGTTGAGGATATTGAAACGCAGAAGGAGGAAAAGCGGCGGAGCTTTTTATTTTTAGCTTTTTATTATTAGGATTATTCCATTTTTTTTCCCAAGGTTAAAGGCTCTGTTTGACAGCTCTTTGCCTCTCCCTCGAATCCAGGCGTGAAGCTGCCGGGATGGAGCCCGCGGCTCCTTTTTACTCTTCCTCCATCCCGGGAATTTTCCAGCTCCTTTTTTCCTCCTCCTCTATCCCGGGAATTTTCCGAGCCTGCAGGAAACTTCCCGCGGGCTTTTTCCTGCGTGAAAAAGAAATAAAAATTCATAAAATTGAAGGAAATTTACCCAAATTAACCCAAATTATTAGGAATTAATAAACAGGAATAAAAATTAAGCAGATCAACTGCAGCATCTCCGTCGTGCATGGGGCAGTGATAAGTCTGCATTTAAATATCGGTATTTTCCTGTGAATTTTGGGGGGATTTGGGCTAATTCAAGATTTTCCAGTAGCGAGAAATTTTTGCTTTAATTTGTGAGCCAATATGTCTCTATCAATATTTAATATCAACGCCCATAAAAAAGAGATGCAGGCGAATTAATCTGATTACGTGGTTGTGGATTTCTGCCTTTATAGAGGGAAATTTAATCAGAGCACACTAATTAGCCCAGCTCTGTGGAATCAGCTTAATTAAAATCCAAGTTTGCTGTAACAAGGGAGAAATTTGTAATATTACTGTTATTAAGGCAAAGCTTTATTAGAGTTGGGGGAGGCCTTTGCAGAGTGGGGTTTTTTATTGTTTTGTGGGGTTTTTTTGAGGAGCGTTGTGGGGTTTTGGGTGTTCTTTAAAAATTTTTGTTAATGTTTTTGGGTTTTTAAAATCTCTGTTTAGATCTCTTGAAGCCAGCAGCAATCTGCCCACAGCATTATTGGTTTTCCCCGTTTTTATGCTTTTCTGGGTTGATCTTTCCCCATCCCTGTTGGAGGCGAGCGTGCTATCTCCATCCTTTTAGGTACAAGCTGAACCCAGAGGGTTTTTTGCTCCTGAAGCAAATATCTGAACGAGGTGTGGCTTCAATAATGGTCCAGAGTTAGGAGCTCAGCTCCTTGAAATCCCACTGTCACTCCCAAGTTTTGTTTTCATCCCTTCGGATTGATTTGGGATCCTCCTTGGCATTTGGTGCTGCTGGAGGCTGGGAAGGGCAGGCAGCACCTTGCAAGGCTCGGGCCCAGCTTGCAGGGGTTCCGTGTCTGCTCCCCACCAAAGCCTGGTGTGATTCATTCCTCTCCCTCCCGTGGCTTTCCAAACCTGGAAAAACAGAGCCGCTGCATTCCGGGGACGCCACATATTCCTCAAGCCAGTGAGCGCAGTCTAAACAGGAGCTCTCCATCCCAGAGCCCTCCAGCAGCCAGGAGAGACCAAAACCCCTTAGCTCCCGAAACCCCCCCAGCTCCTGAAACCCTCCCAGCTCCTGAAATCCCCCAGCTCCTGGAAAGCCCCCCCCAGCTCCTGAAACCCTCCCAGCTCCTGCAAAACTCCCCTAGGTCCTGCAAACCCCCCAGCTCCTGCAAACCCCCCCAGCTCCTGCAACCCCCCCAGCTCCTGCAACCCCCCCCCAGGTTCTGCAACCCCGCCAGGTCCTGCAAACCCCCCCCAGGTCCTGCAACCCCGCCAGGTCCTGCAAACCCCCCCCAGGTCCTGTAAACCCCCAGGTCCTGCAAACCCCCCCAGCTCTTCATCTGCAAAAGCCCAACGGGGTTTTCCCCAGTATTTTCAGTCCCAGGGGACGGCAAACCCCAAGCTGCTTGTGCTTTTCCAGGAATGCTGGGGCTCTGAGAGGAGGTGAGGAGGGATAAACTTGCCCAGAAATGCCGTGGGAGCCCTGGGAGAGCGGCGAGGCAGGGCTTGCTCAGAAATGAGGGATTTGCTGCTGGAAAGGCTCAGATCTGTCTGTGCTCAGCACCAGCGAGCTGCTCCCTGCTCCTCATCCCTCACATCCCAATCCTTAGGGAATACAACTCCTTTTCTTTTGGGGTTTTGGCATTTCTACTTCAGCAAACAGCTTCTCATCGCTGATGCCCTGTGCAGGCCCAGGAACTTCCTACAGGGATGGAATTGCCCAGGAATTTTCTACAGGGATGAAATTCTGGAGCGCGATGAGAAGCAGGGCCTGGTGTCTCCAGGCAGGTTGTCTCCTCTGGATCAGGGGACATTGGTGTCCCCAGGCCTTGTGCAGGGATTCTGGTGGCGTTTCCCTCTGCTCCTCCCAGGATGTTTCCCCCATCCCTACAAGGCCACCGTGGAGCTGGAGCTGTGTCTGCCACTGTCACCCGCTCGTGGGCTCGTGTTGGTGAGCCCCACGTGGGGACAGAGCTGGAGGGAGCACGGGATACTGCAGAGATCCCAAGGAAAGCCTGGAAGAGGGGATGTGGGGCTGGGTCCCCTGTGGGGGGCACACATTTTTGGGAGGGTCCATTGGGATGATCTGCAGCCGTTTTTGGGAGGCAGCATCGAGGGGGAAGGCTTGGAGGGATGCTGGGGGTTCTGGAGGGTCCTGGGGTCATTGGATGACCCCAGAGGATTGGAGCATCCTGAGAGAGAATTGGAGGGATCCTGGGGGACGGAGGGATCCTGGGGGCTTTTGGATGATCCCGGGTGGGTTTGAGGGATCCTTGGGGGTTTGGAAGATCCCGGTGGGATTTGGATGATCCTGGAGCTGTTGAATGATGCCAGGGGTGCTGGATGATCCCGGTGAGATGGGATTTGGATGATCCTGGGGGGTTTGGATGATCCCAGGGGTGTTGGGTGATCCCAGTGGCTTTGGAAGATTCCAGTGAGTTTGGATGATGCTGAGGGAATCTGGATAATCCTGGGGGTGTTGGACAATCCCAGTGGGATCTCAATCCTGGTGGGTTTGGATGATCCCGGTGGGATTTGGAGGACCCTGTGGGTGTGGGATGATCCCGGTGGGTTCGGATGATCCCGGTGGGATCCGGAGGCTCCCAGGGGTGTTGGATGATCTGGGGGGTGTTGGATGATCCCGGTGGGTTCGGAAGATCCCGGTGGGATTCAGAGGCTCCCGGTGGGATCTGGATGATCCCGGTGGGTTCAGATAATCCTGGTGGGATCCGGAGGTTCTGGTGGGTTTGGATGATCCCGGTGGGATCTGGAGGCTCCCAGAGGTGTTGGATGATCTGGGGGGTGTTGGATGATCCCGATGGGATCCGGATGATCCCGGTGGGTTCGGATGATCCCGGTGGGATCCGGAGGCTCCCGGGGGTGTTGGATGATCCCGGTGGGATCCGGAGGCTCCGGGGGTGTTGGATGATCCCGGTGGGTTCGGATGATCCCGGTGGGATCTGGAGGCTCCCGGGGGTGTTGGATGATCCCGGTGGGTTCGGATGATCCCCGTGGGATCCGGACGCTCCCGGCGGTGTTGGATGATCCCGTTGGGTTCGGATGATCCCGGTGGGATCCGGAGGCTCCCGGGGGTGCTGGATGATCCCGGTGGGTTTGGATGATCCCGGTGGGATCCGGAGGCTCCCGGGGGTGTTGGATGATCCCAGTGGGTTCGGATGATCCCGGTGGGATCCGGAGGCTCCGGGGGTGTTGGATGATCCCGGTGGGATCTGGAGGCTCCGGGGGTGTTGGATGATCCTGGGGGGATCCGGAGGCTCCGGGGGTGTTGGATGATCCCGGGGGGATCCGGAGGCTCCGGGGGTGTTGGATGATCCCGGTGGGATCCGGAGGCTCCCGGGGGTGTTGGATGATCCCGGTGGGATCCGGAGGCTCCCGGGGGTGTTGGATGATCCCGGTGGGATCCGGAGGCTCCGGGGATGTTGGATGATCCCGGTGGGTTCGGGTGATCCCGGTGGGTTCGGGTGATCCCGGTGGGATCCGGAGGCTCCGGGGGTGTTGGATGATCCCGGTGGGTTCGGGTGATCCCGGTGGGATCCGGAGGCTCCCGGGGGTGTTGGATGATCCCGGTGGGTTCGGATGATCCCGGTGGGATCCGGAGGCTCCCGGGGGTGTTGGGTGATCCCGGTGGGATCCGGAGGCTCCGGGGGTGTTGGATGATCCCGGTGGGTTCGGGTGATCCCGGTGGGATCCGGAGGCTCCGGGGGTGTTGGATGATCCCGGTGGGTTCGGGTGATCCCGGTGGGATCCGGGGGCTCCGGGCGTTGCGGGGGCGGTGCCGTTCCCTTGGCGGCAGCGCCACCTGGCGGCGGCGAGCAGGGACCGCCGGCCCGCGGCTGTCCCAAAATTTGGCTTCGAACGCGTCCAGGCAGGGCCGGCTTGGAGCCTTTCCCCACCAGGTGGATGCTAAAAAGCTTGTTGGTTTTTTTTTTTTTTCCCCTTTATTAATTAATTAAAAAAAATCTCTTTAAAATGGATTTATTTTGTTTTCATTTTTCCTTTCTGGCATCCGGACCTGTGAGGGGGGACATCCCTTTTATCCCATCTTCACACCAGGTGAAACTCCTTTATGGAGCACTTCTGCATCAAACCTTTTCCGTGCCCAGGTGGGACAGATGGGAATACCTGGCATGGAAAAGCATGGGTTAACCCATGGATACAGGCACCTGACACAGGATGCTCTCAGATGGGGTTGATTATCCAGATTTGCAGAAAACCTTGGAGACTTAACCTGTGGGAACAACGCCTGGAATCTTAAATGGGTATTTGGGATGCCAAGGGATGAGTTTGGCACCAAGTTCTTAGCAGGTATAAAGGCTGAGATCCATAATAATCAGTGGGTGCCTGACTTCTTCCTCAAAACCAAAATATTTGGGATCTGTGGACCTCAGGGGATCAAACAACAGCTCTTTTCACTTTTGGAAGGGGACTTTGATTTCTGCAATGCTTTTGGGAGGCCACACCTGAACATCTGTTCCCTTTCCAAGCATAACTCCTGCCTCATGCTCTGCAGGAAAAGGCAGTGCTGGGATGCTCCTGGAGGATTTATCCCTGCCAAGGAATCTTGGCCACAAGGAGTCATCCTCAGGGATCAAACAGGTGGATGAGAGGAGCCCCCAGAGGAGCAGGAGGTGCCCCCAGTGCAGCTCTGCAGCTGGAAGCTGATGATATTCCCAGAAATTCTCAGATTGCCTCCATGAGTGAGGAAAGGCACGGGGCTGCCTTGTTTTCTAAAGTAACTTTCCCTGTCAGAATCCAGTAAGGAATTTAAACCAGGATATTAATATCAGTGGTTGGACTGGATGATCCTAGGGGAGGGTTTTCCAATCTAAATTATCCTGTGGGTGTATTATTAATAAAAGACAACAGAAGGAATAAATCTTATTGAGCTTCTGGCTCAAAATCCAAATTCCCATTATCACAGGGTGCCCAGAGCAGCTGTGGCTGCCCCTGGATCCCTGGAAGTGCCCAAGGCCAGGCTGGATGGAGCTTGGAGCACCCTGGGATGTTGGAAGGTGTCCCTGCCATGGCAGGGCTGGGATGAGACAAGCTTTGAGGTCCCTTCCAACCCCAACCATTCCATGAATCAGGGGTTGCCCTGCTTCATCCAACTTCTGATAAATATTCCAACTCCAGTCTTGAAATGAACTAAGTTTTTGCACTGTGCCATCAGTAGGGATTTCCTTTCCTCAGACACTTCTCCAGGTCACCTCAGAGATCTCTGCAACGAGCACCAGAGAGCAAATGGCAATTCCAGAGGTCAAACCACCTCGGTTTAATCACGGGAAGGGATGTGGGGACACTGGCAGTGCCACTTGGCTTCAGCAGTGAGAACATGAGCCTGAGCACAGACCTTCCTTTATTTAAAGCAGCAAGACTCAAAAGCCCTGGAATGGCACAGAAAGTGCAGCTCTGTGGCTCGGCTCAGCCTCAGGCTAATTACTGCAAAAATAAGCAAACACACCTGGGAAAGCAGGACGACATGGCCTGGAAAGTTTTGCAGGGACTTTGGGGTACCAGGAGTTCATCTGGAGCAGAACTTGCTGCAGCAATTGCGTGGGGGGTGAAGAGAAGTCCCTGCAGAGCAGCAGCTCCAGGCACTGCCTCCTCCAGAGCGATGGAAATGCCACACTCCAGAGGCTGAGCAGTGCAGGTGCCTGGAAACCCTCGGAAAACACAAGATCCCTCTGGAAAAACACAGGTATGGCTCTTGTCTGAACAATTATTCACTCTGAAGTCTGAAGGAGTGGTAGCCATGGATATGGTAATGCTTACAAATGTGGCAGCTTTCACCACATGAATGTTTTCCTTCTCCCCCTGGCCTTTTTTTGATCCCATTTAACTGCCCTGTGTGTTTGCTTTATTCTTTAAGGAAAGGTAAACCTGGCTTGGCTCAAAGTGTGGAGATGGGTGGATGATAACACATTTGTGTGACTTGGAGACATCTGGAGGTGGCACATTTGGGGAACAATTTGTGTTTCATGTCTTGTCTCCCAGAGCAGGAGCTATGCTTTCTCCCTGGCATGTGCTGGAAAGTTCTGGAGCAGGAGGACCAGTGGGATTAAAGGCTCCAGGTGTCCCCTGGGAGACAAAATGTTGGGAACATCAGTTCTATCACACATAAAAGCCCAAAAGGGGCTTGGTTGAGGTTTATTGAGAGCTTTTGCTGAGTTTTTGTCTTGTCCTCCTGCTGGTTTCCAAAGGGCTGGGAATGACCAGTTGCCTCCAGTCTATCAGGAGCCATCTCTGCCTTCCCATCTGCAAAATCTGGATGTTCCTGGGGCAAAAGTCTGGGAAAAAATTCTCTTTGGTGCTTTGTCTCCAAAGAAGCAGGAGCTGTGATTTATCCCTTGGCATACCAAGGTGCTGGTACCTTGATGGAAAGTTCTGGAGCAGGAGGACCAGTGGGATTAAAGGCTCCCAGAGCCACCCTGATGCTCCAGGTATTAAAATTCCCGTTGGGAACATCAGTTCTGTCACACAAAAAAGCCCAAGAGGGGCTTGGTTGAGGGTTTTTGAGAGCTTTTGCTGAGTTTTTGTCTTGTCCTCCTGTTGTTTTCCAAAGGGCTGGGAATGACCAGTTGCCTCCAGTCTATCAGGAGCCATCTCTGCCTTCCCATCTGCAAAATGTGGATGTTCCTGGGGCCGCAGCAGAGATGGACCAGAGATAGATCCATATCCTGAACTCATTTCTCCCAGGCACTTCAGTGGGATGCCCAGCCCAGAACAATGGCAGGATACACGACCCTAAACATTTCTGCAGGGCTTTGAAAGATGAAAAGCAGAGACTTTGCTACCTATGTCAGAGGAGGGGCAGGGAAATGTTCCATGATGTTTATAGCAGCCATCACGGACATTACACATGGAAACATGGGAAATGCTGCCCTTTTCTGGGAGGGAGATAATCTTTAAGAGATGGCAACCAGGAAATCAAAGCATTTGGTACACAACAGCCTCCCAAGCAGGGGGGTTTGCCCGAGGAACGTGGCCATGGCCACAGATGTTTCCTCCAGAGCCAAAAGTGCTGTGAGGGGCTGTTCCTTCGGAGGAACCGGAACGAGAGAAATCCCTGCACACGCTTTTCCTCCCCCTCCTCACCCCTGTGGAGAAAAAACACAGCCCCAGTGCTGGATTTTTCAATGGAAACATTTCCCTAAAAGCTGTTTGTTCCTCCCTTTGGAGCAGTAGAAGATGATGAAATTAAAAAAAAAAAAAAAACACATACACAAAATAAAGGCATGACTTGGAGACAGTGTTTAACCATCCCTTTCCTGACTTTTTTTTTAATTGGGATAATGGGATAAAACCTCTGTTCTTCCAGGCTGCTTGTTTGGAGGGAATCAGGGAGGGCTGGATGTGGACCTGGATGTGAGATCCAAGAAAAAGCCTTGATGGTGAGAGATTTTCTTATCCCCTTTTTCCTTCCCTGGAAACAAACAGTCTCTGACTCTTGTAGCTCAGAGCCTACCCAGCAACCCAGCTTGTTTACTGTTGTCTTTGGTGGCTTGAAGCTGTGTGGCCTTGTCTGTGTTCCAGGAAATGCATGGACACGGCTGGCTGAAGGAAAACCCTCACGCCTGTGCAGTTTTGGGGTGGCACGGAGCCACCTCGGCCTCATTGTTAGCAGATTCCAGCGTTGCCTCACTGCTCTGTGCCACACACCACGCTGGGACTGATGGCCTCCAACAAAAACCCCCTCCAAAGTCACCCTGTTCTCCCTCATGGGGCTGGTGGAGGCTCCATTCACCCCGTGCTGGTTTCACTCTGCATTTCTGCCACAAATGAGGGTAGGGAGAAAGGGAGAATGGTCCTGGGAAGGTCACGTCCCTCATGGAACACTGGTGGTCACTGCTGATCCCAAACCCAGCTCCAGGGGTTCACTCCAGACCAGCATCTTTCCCCACTGAACCTTCAAAAAGAGGGGAGAGCAGCAACAAGAGCTCAACAGCAGCATCCCAAGTGTTTGTGCCATGAAAGGAGCTGGAAAGAATGTGCCCGACCACATGACAGGCGAGGACATCGGGCTGTGCAGAGAATAGAGAGCCCTCAGTCTGAATTACTGGGAACAAAGTTGGCTCAGGAAAGCATTTCCCATTGTACTGCTGAACCTTTCTTCTCATCACACAGCTCTGCTGCACCCAAGGCTGTGCTAGGGATCACTTCACTCCCTATTCAAAGCAGAGTAGAGATCTATCAGCAGCATTTCAGACTTTTCTGCACCATCCAGGCACTGCTTAGCCACTGTTGATGATTTTCTGATGAGTCTTAAGCAGTAAAACTGGGCCAGGAGCCACCTGAGATGTGGCACATTTTGTATCTTTGTGCACAGGTCACAGCTGCAGCAGGTACAGAATGAGGAATTATGACTTGAGTAAGTATTCTGCTCTTTAAAGGCTGTTCATTCAGGCAGAGAATATTTCAGAGTATGGATTTAATGCTTTGATTGTTGGTATCTTGCATAACCTTAGTCTCAACCAAAGTAAAATATAAGCAGGTTTCAATTCCTTCAGATTTTCTATAAGATCAGAGCCCAAGGATTCAATAAAATCTCTTGCACTTCAGAGTTTTGTGGACTTACAGAAATCCCTCCTGACTCTGCTCTAAGTGATGCCTTCCTGAGCATGCAGAGAGCCTGGAACAATAGCTCTGACAGAGGCAGACTGCCCCATTCACTTTTCCTACACAATCTGCTGTTTCCTTTAGGGTCAGCCCACAGGAGAAAATCCACATCATACAGCTGGAGACACCAGAAAGCCGTGCAGGGCTGTGCCTTGGCCACTCTTGTGTTTAATTAATTTCATTTAATTCAACAGCAGTTTGGCAGCTGGCACTGAAATGTCTTTTAGCTGGAGAAGAGCAGCACCAAGAGCCCCATCCCTGCCCCTGCTTCCCTGACTCTCCAAGGTAGAACTGCACTGACTTCAGAGAGGGATTTGTTGACTGGGATGGCAGCACCTGGATAACCTCAATCAAAAATAAAAATGCAAGGATCACTGCAGCATTTTCCCAGTCCATTCAAAATGCTAATAAGCTTAAGCTTACAGTAATTATTTTTCTTCTTAACCACAGTTCATAGAGTCATACAAGTTGAAAAAGACCTCCAGCATCATCAAATCCAATCTGTGACCCATCCCCACCTTGTCACCAGCCCAGAGCACTGAGTGCCAGGTCCAGCCCTTCCTTGGACACCTCCACCACCTCCCTGGGGAGCCCCTTCCAATTCCTGACCACCCTTTCCATGAAGAAATTCCTCCTGATTTCCAACCTGTTGCATACCCCTAGTTAGCATCTCCTCATAGGATGGTTTGGAGTTTAACTCTCAGTTGGGAAAGCAACAGGATGTTGGGTAAATACAATGAAATGTGGCAGTGAAACACATGACAGAAAGAAGTGACAGGCTGGAAAGAGCCAAGATTTTGGACATTGCTCACCTGTGGGCTTCACCCAGAACCACAACTGCAAACAGAAAAATATCCAGATGTTTGTCCAAACAAACCTGGCCCCTGGCTGCAGGCTGGGCTGGCAGGAAAGCAAGCAAAGTTACCACATTTACAGAACACATCAACAGATCTGCAATGAAACCCAAGATGGGAAGAAAGGAAAGAAGGTAGAGGATGTGATTCCCACAAATGTGACCAGAAAAGGGTGGTTCCACCTGAAATGCAACAGGGGAAGTTTGAGATGCTGAAGTTTTCGTTGGCAGAGTCACTGGCTTTTAACTGCTAAGGTCACCTGGACATCTTCAGCAGAGCAAGAAATACCCCAGAGTCAAAAGGAACAGCAAATGATCTCATTACTCAATTTGCCATCATTTGGAAAGGGCAGGCAGGGATGGATAATTATTTTTTTTGCTTTTCTTTCCTCTGCTTTGGAAGCTGATGATGCAGTGAGCGTGTTTGGGTAGTAACATAACCCTGGCTCTCAGCCTTGAATGCACAAGCCCTGAAATGAGACCCAGAGAGTCGTGCAGTGCTTGTCTGAATCTGGGCTCAGTGATCCTGGAAATCACTTGGAGCTGTACAAAGAATGGAATGGAACTACTGATTCTTTCCAGATCCTTTGCTGACCTTACAAGAAGTTCACAGAATGACAGAATGGTTTGGGTTGGAAGGGATTTGAAAGATCACCTTGTTCCAACCCCTGTGCTGTGAACAAGGACACCTTCCACCATCCCAGGGTGCCCCAAGCCCCAGTGTCCAACCTGGCCTTGGACATTCCAGGGATCCAGGGGCAGCCACAGCTGCTCTGAGCACCCTGTGCCAGGGCCTGCCCATCCTCACAGGGGAGAATTTCTCCCTGATATCCCATCTAACCCTGCACTCTGGCAGGTGGAAGCCATTCCCTGTGTCCTGCCACTCCAAGCCCTTGTCCAATGTCCCTCTCCATCGGGAGGAGGAGTCACTCCCATTTGGAAAGTTATGAGCTCACCCCTGAGCCTTCCTTTCTCCAGGCTGAACAATCCCAGCTCTCTCTACCTTTCCTCCCAGCAGAGCTGCTCCATCCCTCTGCTCATCCTGGTGCCTCCTCTGGACTCTGTCCAACAGCTCCTTGTCCTTCCTGTGCTGGCATCCCAGGGCTGGATGCAGCTCCAAGGCTTTCCTTCAGCCCTTCCCTACAGAGCCACATGATAACTTTTTATTTAATACTGAATAAACGTCTGACCCTCAAGGCATAATAATCTGCTTAAAATACACTTAACAGTACTCCCTGGCTTAAAAAAAAAACCCCAAACTTTCCAACTCTTACTTTAAAGAAAAAAAATCCATTTAGATGCTTACTTTGACTACATGCCCAGCATCACTGGCAAAAGTGCTTCTGTTTAAAGAGGATGGCTGGGCCAAAATTTAACTTGTTTGTCAGGAATAGGAAACCCAAGGGGGAAAAAAAAGCTAATAAGAGCCATAGCAGATAAATCATTATTGGCCATTACACTGGAAGGGAATGTTCATGTCCAGGACAGTGCCTGGGAGCACTTTCACCTGGAGAAGTTGGGTGGCGATGTCTCACCCTCCTCACTGATGATGTGGAAGAGCATCAGGGATGCTGACAAAGCATCAATCTCCAGCAAATTCCCAAAGAATTCCATGCCAGACTAAGCACCAACAAGTTCTGACCATGGTGTGCCTGCTTTTAATTTCCACAACAATAACAACAACAACAATAATAAAATAAGTAATTATAAATATATTATAAATAATTATTATAATAAATTCTTCTTATTATTCATGTTATTTCACAAAGGCAAAGGAATCACATCCCATTAGAAGAGACAATCAGGAGAAGCAGCTAATTATAAAATTATACAGCTAAATGATAAAATTATAGTTCTACAATTATCTGATCCATTAGAAAAGCGGGTCTGGGGAAAAGAAGAAAAAACTGGAATTTGCTTTGCTAAGGTTTATCAAGGGCTGATTTAGCAAAAAGCTGAGAAAAGGGTTCCCATCTTTCCCACCTGATGTTTCCAGGTGTTACTAGAGCTAGAACTAAGCCAGTGTTTCCACAGCCACTCTTCAAGGCACAAAAAAGAAAATCTCTCTCTCCCTGGTCATTTTTATAAAAAATAAATTGAAAACTTGTAACAGGCAAAGCCCATTTTTCAGTAAACAGAATTGTCACCCTTAGGACAGATTTCCTGCTGCTGGCTTTTAACCTTACAGGTCTAAAGGGGCAGGTCTAACCTTAATGACTGACTAGAACCACCTTGCTGCAGGTGCAGGGCTTTAAGCCAGGCTTAACAAAAACACCAAACAGCACCAAAAGCAGAGTGTGGGTACTTTGTGGGCAATTATTTATAGAGAAATGGCTCCTCTGTCACCTGTGAGGACAAACCTTTGCATGTCCAAGTGCAGAAGTGAGGAAAGTATGTGCAGAAATTTGGTTTTGTTAAGCCTGAGGGTTACAAAAAAAAACCCTTAAAACTTCAGGTTGGCTTCTCACAAAACAATGAAAACACCTTTTTTTTGTTGTTTTTTTTTTTTCTCCTCCATCCTCATTTGTGACTATTGATTCCTCCTTGCCCTTTGCTCCTCTGGCTCTTGGCCAGCTCCACTCTCAGAGCACTGCCCCCAAGGCTCAGGCCTTGCAAGGAGGACACAGCTCTGTGTGCAGCTCCCTGATCCCTGTAGTCCAGGAAAGCCCTGTGCTGTGCTCCCTGCCACTTCAAGCCAACAGGAACCGCCTGCAATTCCCTCAGGGCACTTTTCAGCTCGCTCACTCTCAGGCTGCCAGGCAAGTTCCCCACAAACACAGTGGTGATTGTGTCAGATCCCTCTAATTTGGGATTTGCAGGATCACTTTCCACATGGGGCTGTCCCACTGGAGCTGAGCCTGGAGCAGCCCTTGCTTGGGGATTTGCAGCCATCACCTTCTGCTTTGAACCTGCTGCTCTCTTGGTGCTTGCCAGGGCTGGGTGTTCATCTTGGAGGGTGACATCCTTGCCAGCCAGCTTCTCCCTGCATCGAAGAGTCTTTAGGATGGGGATTTTTCCCAGCATCTCAGAGCTGACCTAAAAAGGAGGAAGATGGATATAATTATTATAAAAGGATTTCTTGCCTTCCAGAAAAAGATGATGAGCATCAGGGCTCGTTTGTGCCATAAAAAGAGAGAAACCTTATTATCCTGCTGCCACACAGAGTGCCAGAGCATTCCAAATGTTCCTAATTGCTGCTCTGATTGGGAAGTCTCCCTAAATACATACTGCAGGACAAAAATAAACATTAGTGGCTCTTGAAGTGAGCAGCACAACATGGATCCAGCAGGCAAATCCCAACCAAAGTCAGGACTACTCAATTTGACATTTATTTATCCGAGTGCCTTGAGATCTGCATTCTCCCTCTGTGTTTGCTTTGACTGAGAGCCTGTGCTCCTGCCCTGGCAGAATCCTACACAATCCCTGGCCTGGCAGGATCCATCCCAGTCCATCAGACACTTGCATTCTGCAGAGCTCCTGGTGCTCTTTTCCCCCAGAACAGGATATCCCGTGGGCTGGGTCACACAATGGTGGAAGCTGCAGCAGGAGCGTGCCTTGGAGCAGGGTTCCTATGGATGTGGGCCCAGCTGGAGGCACGTCCCCTGCTTGGGGCACATCCCCTCTGTGCCATCCGACCTCCCACACCACCCACAGCTCCTCAGATCCCACATGGATCTGCTAGGCTGGAGCAGGGAACGGAAGCACTCGGACACTGCGCTTCACACTGTGAGCCCGTTATTTCTTCCTTCCTTCCATCCATCCATCCATGCCCTGCTCCCAAAGAGCTTTTCTGGAAGGGCTCTTCCTCTCAACAGCTGAACCCCATCCAAGTGAGGCATGAGATGCCCCAGGCTGCACTCAGACACTGGCAGGAAATGCACTGGTTCCCCAGCTAATGTGGTCGAGTTCTTGGCTTGCACACTGAGCTTGGAAGGAGGAGGAATTCCTGCTTGGCTGCTGGACAAGTCCAACATCCATCAACACCAGATCCAATGCTGAAATGTAGGGAGCAAAACAGAGCCTGGGGAAGCAATGCCTGAGCTAGCAGAGACCCAGGCTAGTAGCCCAGAATGTGAGAGAGCCACCACCCTCAGCAGGCTGGACTGGAGCAGCACCAGTACATCCCAGCTAGCACATGCCTGCAGAGCCCCCAGCTCAGACCTCACCCACCCCAGAGCCTCTGAATTCCTGCTCCTACAGTCACAGTCACAGCCAGCCTGGATCTGCACAACATCAAGCTCAGCTCTCTGGGGACAGGAGCTCAGCTCTGAAGTGACTCGAGGAAAAGCCAAGGCAGGGTGGGGGCAATGTCAGGAGGAGGTGACAGGCAAGTCACTCAACAGAATTCTCTTAATCTTCTGAAGAGCAAACAAGCAGGATTTATTTCAGGGTGGAACTAAATAAAACCATGATTTCCATAAAGCCTTGCTAGTTCTGCTAACACAACATCAAACAGCAAGGACTTGCTCTGGGGACTTGCTCCAGGAGCCTCCACACAGAAAGGTGCAGAGCATTTCCACATTTTACAGTTATTACTCTGTTGTTTCTGGGGCTGATTTGTTTTTCTCAGCCAGGAATTCCAAGTGCTGTGTTTGACAGCAAGCTCCCCTTCCCTGAGTGATACAACATCAAACCAAGGGCTGAAGGATCTCACTTTGCTTGTACTGGCCAACAATTAAGAACGTTTGTTGTCCTCTGTCAAATTTGGATGTGAAATGTAAGCTCTATGCTAATTAAACCAAACAGGAAAAACATTTTTCTGTTCTCATGCAACCAATCACTCCTGGCCCCAAAGCACAACCCAATAACAGTTCCTTTCATCCTGAAATTAAACTCAGTTGCCAAGGCACGGGTTGGGTGTTTGGTCACAAAGGGAAATGCTACCAAGGGCAAACCCTCAGGGCTTTGGAGATCAGGGCAATCAGAGAAGGGCACTGAGAGGATAAACCCTGGAATTCCCAGGCTTTCAAGGACAATCCAAGGGCAGGATTTAGATAATCCAGGGAACAGCACAATCTCTAAGAGACGTCCACCAGGCATCTCCTCTCACTAAGGAGATTTTGGCATCAGACTGCAGCTCTTGGAGCTACTGTTTCAGGCTCCTGGCAACCTCAGGAAGATGCAGTGACAACAGCATTTATGTTTTAGGAGGAATTTCTGCCCAGAAGGGGGGATTAGACATTGGAATTACTGCCCAGGGAGGTGGTGGAGTCCTCATCCCTGGAGGTGTTTATGGAAAGACAGGACACGGCATGCAGTTGTCTGGTCTGGGATCAGTCACAGGTTGGACTTGATGATTTTGGAGGTGTATTCCAACCTCAGCGATTCTGGGATTTTTGTAAGGGCTATGAAGTATTTTCTTTAAAGTTCTGATCAACACCACCATGAAGCGATTCTGTCATTCCCTCAAAATCCAGCCCTGTGCAAACACAACAGCAACAGACCTTCACCAAAGCAACAAAGGCAGATGATTTAAGACCTCCATTTTTTTGTCTTAGCAAAGATTTGTAAAAAACATTAGGCAAATTCTGACACTGTCAGCTGACACCCTCCTGTCACAAGAGGCACAGAGGATTTACCTTGAGGGCTTTTTTCTCTGGGCTCTAGGAGAACATTTTAGCTGGGTCAAACCTTCTAAACCTGTCCCTGTTTTCTCCCACTTCTATTCCATGGAAAGCAGAAACTTGATTTGGGTTTCAATTCAACAAACAAATCCACTGGGTTTTTGGGGTTTTGGGGGTGAGAACTAAAAGGGCAAAGGGGGCAGTGGGTGGCAGGGGAGAGGAAAAAGCTTCTTCTGCTCTGTTGCAAAAGAGCAAACAAAAGAACCCTGTGATAGCACAATGTGTTGCTAATTACAATAATGCAAAAAGTTCCTTTTGTCCTGTGAGCTGGGGAGGATTGCAAGGATTTATTTCCATGTGGAGAGAGGCCAAAGATATTCCTCCTCTCTTTCAAACAAGCTGCACACTTCTGGGTGCTGTGCTGGCTGGTCAGTCTTCCCTAGCCTTGCTTATCTCTATTCCTGTCCCCACCTACTGCTTTTGGCTAAACCAGAATTTAAGGGACATCCCAGCCCAAGTCTGGTTGATCCATCTATGTGGACATGGGCAAAGCCAGCACTGTGTGCTTCCCCCATCCCTTTAAAGCCAAGGCCAAACCATTTACTGATGTTTTGAAACTTTGGATCGAGTGTTGGGATTTAGCTTTTCTAGTGAAACCAAAGCTGAAGAAGTTCCCTATCATCCCCTGGCCACCAATTCCCAGACCAATTCCACATTTCAGCCCTCTGGGGTTGGCCAAAAGAAGTGCTCGTGGGTCTGTGCCATAAACTCTGAAGTGGTTTGGGTTAAAAATAACTCCACCAAAGGCAATTAATCATTTAATAATCCCTGCCATGGCTGGGAAAGCCTTGGGGGAAGAGGACAGCAGGCTGGATAAATTCTTCTGGCACACAATTAGTGGGAAAGGAGCTGAGGAGGGAAATGTGGCCCCTTTCTGACAGAAACCTGAGGGAAAAAGTCCTGGATGCTGAGTGCCAACACAAATCTCTCAGCACTTAACCCACAGCATCCATGGCTACCTGGATTGATCCCAAAACGTGGTGGCAGATGGACTCCTGAGCATCCCTGCTGGAACACCAGGGTTCTCCTCACCCTCTGCTCTCCCAGATCTCTGATCAGAGCCACTTCCAATGTTCTGCTGTGGAGAATGAAGGATGTGTTTGTCCTGTGTCAGAGTGAGTAATGCTGACCCCTGAGCCAGCCCAGGCCAAGGCAAACAGCACGGACATTCCCCTGGAAGCACTGCACTCCTGGAGTGAGGCACACTGGGATGGGATGGGATGGGATGGGATGGGATGGGATGGGATGGGATGGGATGGGATGGGATGGGAGGCTGTCCTTATCCTGCTATTTCACTCTGCTTCCCACAGCTCCTCATCTCAGTGGCACAGGAACACTTGGATCTTGTGAGACCCCACCTGGAATCCTGTGCTCAGCTCTGGCGTCCCCAGCAGCAGAAAAACATGGAATGTTGGATCAAGTCCAGAGGAGGCCATGCAGTTGGTAGGAGGACCGGGACACCTCCCCTGTGGGGACAGGCTGAGAAAGCTGGAGTTGTTCAGCCTGGAGACATCCCAGCATCTTCCAGGATCTGAATGGGCTACAAGGAATCACAGGAAGCTGGAGAGGGACTGTTCATCAGTGACAGGACAAGGAGAATGGCCTCAGAATGGGAGAGAGGAATATTTAGTTTAGATATAGAGAAGGAATTGTTCCCTGTGAGGGTGGGCAGGCCCTGGCACAGGTGCCCAGAGCAGCTGTGGCTGCTCCTGGATCCCTGGAAGTGTCCAAGACCAGGCTGGACAGGGCTTGGAGCAACCTGGGACATTTGGGAAGGTGTGCAGGGGCTTGTAATAAGATTCTCTTTCAAATCCCTTCCAACCCAACCCATTCCATTATTTTAAGGTGGAGACTGATGCTGCTGCCCTGGCTGGCTGCAAACAGCACCGAACATCTCCAGTGCTGCAGATCCATCAGCCCTTCCAAACAGGTGAGCAAAAGCTGTTTGCAAGGCTCATCTCTGCCCATCGTCAGAGGGCTCTGACCCCAGATTGTTCAAAACCTCCTTGGGACAGACCCAACTTTTCATGCTGTGTCCTCTTTTCATGCTGTGTCCTCGTTTCCAGGAGCTCTGAGCAAACAGGGATTTGTGGCACAGATGAGGCCGGGGCAGCAAGGCCAGCACAGATGAACATTTGATCATTCATTTGCACAAAATGTCCAAATATGTGCACACAATCCAAGGACATATTTCTGGGAACTGGCAGCCCGTGGAGCCTGCTGGTGTCCCTCAGGAGAAACTTCTGCAGCCCACACTTGGATTCCACCCATGCATGCCGGGGCCTCTGCAGCGAGGCTCAGCTTTGCAAAGGTGTTGAGATGTGTGGAAGCATTCTCTGCCCCCACCATCCCAAAAACCACACCAAAACAAAGTCTTGCCTACACTGATTGCAATTTCCTTCTGAAGGATTTGCCAGCTTGGATGGGTGCATTTTTTGAGCTTTCCTTTCCAAATGTTCTATCACACACCCAGTGCTGTTTGTTGTCAGAGGGTTTCCATCTCTGCCACTGGGATTCCCCCCACAGTTCACTTCATTTCAGGAAAATTCTTTTCCTACTGCTATTAAATCCTCAGAAAAATAATTATTTCAAAACCAGAAGGAAATGCTTGCTAAAATATAGTGATTTTTCCACCAACTACTCTCCTTTCCCTCTTCATGAACCCAAATATTTTAATTTGTCTGTACAGTTTCAATTTATAATAAGCACAGCACAAATAACTTGACAATTGGGACAAATATAATAGCCAGTGTCCCAGATAAAGATCACAGTTACACATAGAAAACATTAAATGAGAAAGCAAGTAGCTTCATGAATTTAGAGTTCCCAGAAACAATGGGTTGAATTTT
Source organism: Anomalospiza imberbis (assembly GCF_031753505.1). Taxonomy (NCBI): domain Eukaryota; kingdom Metazoa; phylum Chordata; class Aves; order Passeriformes; family Viduidae; genus Anomalospiza; species Anomalospiza imberbis. The sequence continues at coordinate 18,576,930 of NC_089692.1, read as the reverse complement.
CAAGACAGATGAAGCCAAATTATTCTCCACTGGCATCCAAATAAAGTTTTCCAGAGTGCTCAGCTCTCAGCAGCTCTTGCTGCCCTCCAGTAACTCAAATTGATGTCCCAAAACTCTGACCTCAGAGGCACTGAAGTTCCACAAACATCCCCCCAGCACTGTGGATTTAGCAGTGTTTCTGGAGTGCTTGATAATGATTCTTTGGTACTGATGATATTGTGGCTCTTCTGCTTCCTTGAAAGTCTTTAAACAGCTCAGAACACACAAGAGCACTCCAGGAAAATGCAGCCATGGATTATTTGGTTGCTGGGTGAGCACCTCCTTCTCTCTGGAGCTGAGGGTGCATTACTGGCAGCACATCCTTACCTGTAATCCCATATTTGTAAACACCTGGATTTCAAACTCCTAAACATTGTCCTGGCCTCATCCAGCCCTGCTCCCCAAGGATCAGCTTTTTTTTTTTTTTTTTTTTTTTTTTTTTTTTTTTTTTTTTTACAATGTATTTTCCAGCTCACAAGTCTTCACAATGAAGTTAAGCTACTCTCTGTTGACAAAAGCCCATGTTTATAAGTGGATGATTTATTTACTCACTGCCTCTTGGTTCATTTAGTTTTGCTCTGAGGAACAGGAATGCACCAGCAAAGCCAGGATTTGAAGGAGAAAAGGATGGAGAGAAAATGATGGAGAAGTAGCCAGGAAAATCCAAAGGACAAACACTTAAATAGCCCCTATCAAATGCTGCCTTTTTCACACCCTGGTGATTAACCAGACCTCCCACCTCCAAACCCCTCTGTGCAAGAGCTGAACATCCAGGTACCACCAGAGGCACACACAAAATAAATGTCACTCATTTCCCTGGGGAATCATAGTAATTTCTGCTTCATGTAGACACAACACTTTGTTCTGGTCCCAAAAAGAGAGAAAAGTGATGATTATCCCTGGTCTTCACCAATATTCCTATTTAATCCACACAGTTCCAAACAAGAGGTGTTAAATCAACACTCAAATACAAATAAAGGGTCAATCTGTGCTCCACTCTCAGTGAAAGCTGCAGAAAATTCAGTTTCTGCTAAAGGCACAAAAACAGAAATAAAAAAAGTGTCAGCAAGGCCACTTACTGAGAAGTCTGACACCAAGGCAGACAAACTGATCAAAAAAATGTTGGCAAGATGAATGGAGCACAAGGGGTAGGCCTTCAACACAATTACATTCAATAATATCCTAAAAAAAATTACAATTCAAAAATAATTCAATGGAAAAAATGCACTAGGACAGACAGAGCTGTTATTTATTTATTTATAACCTCAAATCCTCAACCACAGGCAGGGTAAAATACTCTCCCACAATTGGAATAAAAATAGTCCTGGCTAGAATTTGTTTGCTGTAGATACATTACCTAAAGAAATTTAACTCTTTTAGCTACTTGGCAAATTTTAACAACTTTTGATTTCCCTGGGAGTAGTCCCTTAAAATTCCTCAGTTTCTGCAAGATGTGGGTGCACAATTCCTCATTTCAGCATTCCTGCTGTACTCACTCATGCAGGATTGTGTCTGCTCCCTAACTGGATGATTTTAGAAATGAAAATCCAATGACAAAGAAAAAGTTTTCCCAGCAGTAACCTCCAGTAAAACAATTCACTCAAGGCTTTCCTGAAACTATTTGGGAAGCTGAGGAAGTTTCTGACACTGGGCAGGGGGAAAAGGCCAAATCTATAATAGAGGAACTACCAATAAAGAAAGATTCATGTTTAAAGTCCCTGTTCTCCCACCTGAAAACGAGCTCCAGCCACAGATTTATCCTTGGAAAGTGAATCCACTGCAGAAACAGGAATGTACCAGCAGCAGGTTGTGTTTTCTTATCACAACCAGAGCAGCACAGACTTCTACCCACCAGTTCCACCCCCCTGGGACACTTCCCACTATCCCAGGTTGCTCCAAGCCCATCCAGCCTGGCCTTGGACACTTCCAGGATGGGGCAGCCAGCTCTTGATAATCCATTGGAAACAGCAACCTCAGATGTAGGGAAATATCTCTCCTCCTCAACATTACCCATTAAACCCCTCTGCACACAGATGCTGCTGTTTTGTTTCACCAGACAAACACATCTGCTCTTTCACCAAGTATTTCTAATTTTAAAAATTGTTTCTATATAAAAATGGAGGGTTTATCAGCAGGTTTTTGGTACTAGCAAGCCACCAGCAGCAAAGATTTAAGATTTAACTTGAATGAAGATTGAATTTTACTTGTGCCACCAGCAGCAAAATGTTTAAGATTTAACTTGACTAAGATTGAACTTGCCTTGTGCCACATTATTCCCTGAGGTTTTGGTCGTTTGCAATTAGTCTGGATAGTCCTTGTTGGAGTGAGGATGTAATCCACAGTTAAATCATGATCACCCAGGAGCTCCTCTGCTATGTCAAGCACCTACAAGGCAGAAATTTGGTTAAGTAGCTAAAAACAAACTCCCTAAAGCTGTGCCCCATTCCTGATGTCTTGTTGCATGAAAATCCATCAAAGACAATGGGAATCAAGATGCCAAATCAGCTTCATTCCATGTCTCCTCTCCAGACAGAGCAGAAAGTATCCCAGAGCTCCCTCCCAGCTGGAGAGGGGATATTTGAACATCTGAACTCACCTGGCAGTCGTGCACGATGGTAACCACAGGTGTGTCCTCCTGCACTGCACCCATGGACACCATCATTGCATATTCCATGTCTGCATAACCTTCCCCTTTGCCAATTCTCCAGCCTAAAGCACAGAAAAGTGAAAAAAAAACCCCAAACAGCACAGTGGAAAGTTGTTAAAATGGTGTAATTAACCCAGCAATCTGCAAGTTGTAACTCTGGAAAAAATCAGATCAGCATCTCTCACAGAGTGCAGCTTTCCTTGAAATCAGCACTGAAATGAAACAAAACATCCGTTTCAATGACTCCTAAAAGATCCCAGAAGCTTCCTATTCAGAATAAACAAATTCAATGCAGTTAAAACAGAAGTTTATCTAGCAATTGTATTTAGAACCTTCTATTCATGTCCAACACAGGTTAATGTGGGCAAAGAGGAGCCTGGGTCACATATAAAAACTGTGTTATTTTAGGCAAGGGATAAAGTCAGTGGAAAATTTTTCAGCACCAGCAGGTTTCCAAAATACTAGAAAATGCAAAATCTGATCCCCAGATAGGTCCTGAATCAGCAGGTCTAACACATGTCCTTTCACACAGCCTGTGTGAGCAGAGCAGATCTCTGACCAGGGAGCCTGCTTGGGTTCCTTTAAAACACGAAGAATTGCTTGCCTCAAGAGTTTTCCTGAAGGCCAAAACATCTTTGAGCCCACTGCTGTGTGCCCACTGCCTCCTGAGGCATCCCTGCTTCCTGCTGGGACTGGGAGCAGGGATTTGGCACACACAAAAAGACCCAAGACCACAACTCAGCTTCAAGGATAAATCTGTCTCTGCCACGTGGTGTGGCCTTCCTGCCACTGGGCTGGGACTTGGGACCTTTCTGCTGGAAATTTTTCCTTACCTTTTTCAGAGACAGCCACTGATCCCACAACAACCAAGTCCACTTGTGCTTTCCCATCCAGCCCCACAGGCACGCTGTAGTCTTTTACACCCTGCAGGAAAAAAAAAAACAGCATTTGAGGTTTGCAGAGTGCACAATCTTCCAAGAACTGAGGCAGAAATCCAGGATATTTTGATAAATCCAAGTAACTCCCCACATTACCAAGTGTCTCTTCCATGTTTAGCCAAGTTGTACATGTCTGGGAAGTTATCCCCCAGGGAATCCTAGAATAGATTCCCTACTACAGTGACAGGAATTTTGGCACACTGCAAGGAGGGCTGAGGGAGGTGGGCACTTTTAGAAGCAAGGTTTTTTATTTAGGATCAAAGCCTGATAATTTTGAAACACTTTTTTGGAAATCTGTTCCTCAAAATGAGGGCAAGTGACACTTCCTATTTACACTTCCCTAGTCTACTAAAAACTTGAGGAATACCAGAGCACTACAAATGCTTCAATTAATTCTGAAATACAAATCACAAGGTTAATTTAGACACAGACAGCTACAGCACACAGAAATCTGAAGTTACAAAAAGTGATACAATTATTTTTTCTTCTCCTCTCCCTGTTCAACCCCACTCACTCTTCTTCAATCTGTTCTCATCATAACAAACACTCTGTCCAGACTGCAGAAATTAAAAATTATGTTTATTTGGGTTTTTAAATATCAGAGGTGTAGAACTATTAAAAATTCATCTTGTGATTCAATCACTCCCAATGCATGTGTACAGCACACTGCAAATGCTCCTCACACCAACTCAACCCGCTGCTAATTATAAGTTCACAATATTAAAATCACAATAAAAAGCCAAATTTTTTCTGGGCAGAGCACAAACCCCAGGAATTCAGTAATTTGTGCCTGACTATCAGCACTAATGCCCATCAGGCACTTCCCAGCAGAGTGGTAAGGATTGTTTGCACAGTGCTTTGTAAATACAAACTGCCAACAGCATTTCTTCATTAGTGGGCTGGGGGAAAAACCAGACACATGGTGGTAAGAGCCCAGATCAGACAGCAGGCCAAGAGAAAGGTCTCTTGCAAAAGTGCTCTTCAGCCCTAAACAGCTTAATTAGTTAATGACTGCAACAGAACTTCCAACAAAGAAAGTCACTACTAATTACCAGCCATTTACAACCTCAGTTGTTTATGGGGTCGCTGCAGAACTTTATTGCCTTTAGCAGGAGATAAAGGAGGAAATAAATCCCTATAGTGCTGTACCAGTTGGGTTTTTGGGGAAGATAAAGATGGGTATAAAACCTGCCGGGCTGGCTGGCCAAAGCCCTGAGCTGTACGGTGAGATTGTGACACGAGAGGGCAGCAAGAGACCGCGCTGCAAAGCTAAGCCTCACCACGTGTCCGGGCCTCGCTGCATGCAAAAGCCACAATTCACGGCTCTTTGGATGCTGTATTCTTAAAAAAACCCTCAACTTTCCTATCTGGTAATACCTAAGGGCACTAGAATATTCTCCATAGGGTTCAGCAGCTCAAAACTGCAGAATGCAGGAGAATGAAGAAAGATCTGACTCACGTCAAGTCGCTCATGATTTTCCAAAAGACATAAGAAATATCAGTTCAAATCCCTTTCAACCCTGCTAAGACTGAATTTTCTCCTGATTTCAATATGATCAATGTAGACAAACCCAGGAATAACACCCTAACAGGAAGGTATTTCAGGTTTTCCAACTTCCAGCTGGTCCATCCTAAGGCCACAGGTTAATTCAGCCCTCCCTGATCCCTGATTCCCACCTGAGATGTTGCACATCTTCTCAGCATCTCCTTGCTTGCACCGGGAGGGGGAACAATCCTGTTGAACAGTCCAGTCCTCAGACGTGGTGTGGGAACCAGCAAAGTCTTCCTTGCCTGGGGAACCCCATGAGAAGGATCATTCAACACTGAAGCAACATTTTTATCGTCACACAGTAAAAACTACGTGGCCAAACATTTAATTTTTGATGTTGTAGGTTGTGTAGTGCCTGCAAGATTCATTTCCTCCAATACAGGCAAATTCCATAAAAAGGTTTATTGAAGAAATAGAAGGTAAGACAGACATTTGAAGATATTTCAGGACATACAATTGCTCCTTTAAAGCCATGTCTCTAAATAGCTTTATGAGATAATAGTTTCAAACTGACAAAGGGCAGAGTTAGATGGAATATTAGGGAGAAATTCCTGCCTGTGAGGGCGGGCAGAGAAGGTGCCCAGAGAAGCCGTGGCTGCTTCTGGATCCCTGGAATGTCCAAGCCAGGCTGGACACTGGTGCTTGGAGCACTCTGGGGTGGTGGAAGGTGTCCCTTGCCATGGCAGGGGGTTGGAACTGAATTCCCCTTCAAATCCCTTCCAACCTAAACCACTCCATGACACCTATTGATTTGAGCTCCACAAACAAGCTGCACATCAAAGCCCTTGAAGATGCAGTGCCAGGTGCTGCTGAGGGGCTGCCAGGCTCTGCTGTCCCCTCCCAGCTCCTCCTCAGGGCTTGCCCAGGTACCTGCAGAGCCGCCAGCCGGGCACCTTCCAGAGGTTTGTCAGGATCCACCTTCACCTCCCGTGCTCTGCTGAACACTTCCAGCTCCCTGAGAGAGCAGCAGGCCTGGAAAGAGCCCTGCGAGGGGGAGGGAGCCAAGAGCAGAACATTTTTGATTTTGGTATTTTCACTCACTTGCAGCGTCAGGAAGCGGGCGTTCCTCTGGGGAGCATCGGGGTTGGATTTTACTGCACGGGCAGCCCGGAACTCCTGCAAGCCCAGCAGCCTGGTGGTAGCGTGGGAGGAGCCCTGTTTGCAGAAAATATCACCCAGGAGCTCACAGCTGGGCACCTCAGAGCCTCTCCCCCCCTGACTTCCACAGGTTTTTAATTGAGGGGCTGTTAATTCTCTGTTCGTGCCTGCAGATGTCTGGTGCCAGGTTGGACAGGGCTGAAGTGGGAGAGTGGAACTCGGTGTTGCTGCTGAGGGAGCTTTCATTTCCTGGCCGCTCAAAGCGTTCTGGCTCTCGGGAATTGACAATTCCGTTCTGTTTGCTTTCCTTCCAGGGCTGGAGGTGCTGGCCCGGGGAGCTGGGGGGGACTGGGAGGCACTGGAGGGAACAGGGAGGGCACTGGGGGGAAACTGAGGAGCATTGGGGAGAACTGGGGGGGCACTGGGGGGAAGTGGGGGGAATTGGGGGGCACTGGGGCGAACAGGGAGGGCAGTGGAGGGCACTGGGAGGAACTGGAGGGCACTGGGAGGTCACTGGGCAGAACGGGGAGGGCACTGGGAGGAAACTGGGGAGGAACTGGGGGGCACTGGGGGGAAGTGGGAGGAACTGGGGGCACTGAGGGACACAGGGGGGAACTGGGAGGAACTGGGGCGGCACTGGGGGAAATTGAGGGGCACTAACAGTAACTGGGGAGCAACTGGGGGGCACTGCGGGGAACTAGGGGGGCACTGGGGGGGAACTGAGGATCACAGGGGGAGCACTGGGGAGCAACTGGGGGGGGAACTGGGGGGCACTGGAGGGGAACTGGGGGGAACCGAGGATCACTGGGGGCACTGGGAGGAACTGTGGGGGAACTGAGGAGCACAGGGGGGGCACTGTGGGGAACTGGGGGGCACTGGGAGGAACTGGGGGGTACTGGAGGGAACTGAGGATCACTGGGGCACTGGGAGGAACTGGGGGGTACTGGAGGGAACTGAGGATCACTGGGGCACTGGGAGGAACTGGGGGGAACTGAGGAGCACAGGGGGGGCACTGTGGGGAACTGGGGGGCACTGGGAGGAACTGGGGGGTACTGGGGGGAATTGAGGGGCACTAGGGGTAACTGTGGGGGAACTGAGGAGCACAGGGGGGGCACTGTGGGGAACTGGGGGGCACTGGGAGGAACTGGGGGGAACTGAGGATCACTGGGGGCACTGGGAGGAACTGGGGGGTACTGGGGGGAACTGAGGATCACTGGGGGCACTGGAGGGAACTGAGGATCACTGGGGGCACTGGGAGGAACTGGGGGGTACTGGGGGGAATTGAGGGGCACTAGGGATAACTGTGGAGGAACTGAGGAGGAGCACAGGGGGGTCACTGTGGGGAACTGGGGGGCACTGGGAGGAACTGGGGAACTGGGGGGTACTGGGGGAATTGAGGGGCACTGGGGGTACTGGAGGGAACTGAGGATCACTGGGGGCACTGGGAGGAACTGGGGGGTACTGTGGAGGAACTGAGGAGGAGCACAGGGGGTCACTGTGGGGAACTGGGGGGCACTGGGAGGAACTGGGGAACTGGGGGGTACTGGGGGAATTGAGGGGCACTGGGGGTACTGGAGGGAACTGAGGATCACTGGGGGCACTGGGAGGAACTGGGGGGTACTGGGGGGAATTGAGGGGCACTAGGGATAACTGTGGGGGAACTGAGGATCACTGGGGGCACTGGGAGGAACTGGGGGGTACTGGGGGGAATTGAGGGGCACTAGGGATAACTGTGGGGGAACTGGGGGGTACGGGGAGGGCACTGGGGGCCCCTCCCGGCCCGGGCTGCAGGGGCGGGCGGGAGGAGCCGCCGTACCTTGAAGTTGGGGATGCGGCCGCGCACGGGCCGCGGGAACTCGGCCAGGCCGGAGGCCTCCAGGTGCTCCCACACCTTCTCCCGGATGTCCCACTTGGAGCAGGCCGCTGGGGCCGCCATCGCCGTGACGTCACCGCCATCCCCGTCCGCACCCGCCCGCCGTGACGTCACCGCCAGCCCCTCCCGCATCCCCGCTCTCTCCGCCGCGCCGTGACGTCACCGGCGCCCCGCCCACCGCTCGCTCCTCAGCCATGACGTCACCACAACGCCTTCCCCAAGTTAGTGACGTCACTGCAACAAAACCGCGCCCCTTCGTTGTGTCAGCACAGAGGGGCGGGGCATCCGCGTTGGCCACGCCCCTCCTGCGCGCGCGGCGGCTACGGCGGCGCTGAGGGCTCAAAACGCCTGGAAGGCGGAGCCGGGGGAGCGGCGTGAGGGAAGGTCGCTCAGGGCCCGGATTGTGGCTGGGATTAAACATAAAAACATAAAAACATAAAAAAGGCGGTGCTGGCGCGGTAATGTGAGATTTGCGCCCACATTACACAAATACCACGGGCTTTCCATCACGTCTGATGGCTGGGGGCGCAATCCCACCCTGCTTTTTGTAAAATAATCCCTCACATTAATTACTTTTCCATTTAAAACCGGCCGGTGGTGAATAAAACAACATCCAGCCTCTACACTCTGCCGGCTTCCTGCCAGTTCACTTCTTGCTCGCCTTTAATTGGATAGTAAATGATTTGTTTGCACCATTTATTATTTGTAGAATTAATGCCTTCTACTAAAACCACCCCAAAAAAAAAAAAAAATAGGTTGAGAATCCCGAGAGTCCTGAGCGGAGCGGGATGGAGGGGACATGGGAACGATGAAAAGACGAATAAAATTAATGCAGGTTTATTTTAAAGTGTGCTGGGGAAGGGGGAGATGTCTTCAGTGTGGGAATCCTTAAAATCTGGAAGGTTTCGACAAGTTGCAGAAGGCAATAAAGAAGGCAAAAAGACAGCAGAACTGCCATTAAAACTCAACAGTAAACATAAGATTTGCCAGCAGAAAATTTATACAAGAACTGGAAAGTAAGGACAAATAGAACAATGGCCAGTGTATTTCACTTGACTAAAATAACTCCCTAAGCTACACAAAAGTATATCTAGCGAGATATTAGGAACTTCTAAGCTTAATAATGGAGCTCTGTGCTCCATTATTTGTATCCATTGTTTGTATTTGTATTCGTATCGCTTTAAAATACGAATTAATTGTATCTAATCCATTAATTGTGTTTTAAGGCTTACAAGCAGATATTCTATTGGAAATAGGCGAGCATTGTTTTAACCAAAGGTACGTGTGCTTACAGTGGTTGGACAGAATTATTGTCAGTGTGCTTTTGCTCTGTGTGATTGGTCAAAAAGCTTTTAAAGTGAATTGTAACATTGAGTTCTGTGTCTGCTGCCAGGGATGTGAGCTGCTGGCATCTTCCCATTGCCATAACCACGGAATGAGGCTGATGCTGGGAAATAAAACAGCTATTAATTATGACATTGCCATAACCAGGTAGTGAGGCTGATGCTGGGAAATAAAACAGCTATTAATTATGACATTGCCATAACCAGGTAATGAGGCTGATGCTGGAAAGTTAATCAGCTATTAATTATTACATTGCCATAACCATGAGATGAGGCTGATGCTGGGAAATAAACAGCTATTAATTATGACATTGCCATAACCATAGAATGAGAATGATGCTGGAAAGTTAATCAGCTATTAATTATGACATTGTCCTAACCATAGAAGAGGCTGATGCTGGAAAATTAATCAGCTATTAATTATTACATTGTCCTAACCATGGAATGAGGCTGATGCTGGGAAATAAACAGCTATTAATTACGACATTGCCATAACCATAGAATGAGAATGATGCTGGAAAGTTAATCAGCTATTAATTATTACATTGTCCTAACCATGGAATGAGGCTGATGCTGGAAAGTTAATCAGCTATTAATTATGACATTGCCATAACCATAGAATGAGGCTGATGCTGGAAAGTTAATCAGCTATTAATTATGACATTGCCATAACCATGGGATGAGGCTGATGCTGGGAAATAAACAGCTATTAATTATTACATTGTCCTAACCATGGAATGAGGCTGATGCTGGAAAGTTAATCAGCTATTAATTATGACATTGCCATAACCAGGTAATGAGGCTGATGCTGGAAAGTTAATCAGCTATTAATTATTACATTGCCATAACCATGAGATGAGGCTGATGCTGGGAAATAAACAGCTATTAATTACGACATTGCCATAACCATAGAATGAGAATGATGCTGGAAAGTTAATCAGCTATTAATTATTACATTGCCAAAACCAGGTAATGAGGCTGATGCTGGAAAGTTAATCAGCTATTAATTATGACATTGCCATAACCATAGAATGAGGCTGATGCTGGAAAGTTAATCAGCTATTAATTATGACATTGCCATAACCATGGGATGAGGCTGATGCTGGGAAATAAACCAGCTGGAGCCGTGTTCCTCAGCAGCCCCGTCCCGCTGGGGGTTTGTACACAGACCCCCAGGCGGCGATAGGGAACGATGAAACGACGAATAAAACTTATGAAGGTTTATTTTAACGTGTGCCGGGGAAGGGGGAAATGTCTTCAGAGCTGGAGCTTGGCTGGGATGCTGCGGATCCAGCCCACAAAAGCAGAATGAATTCGGGTGCTCCTCTCTGAGCGGCTGCAGATGCAGCTGGGCAGGTGCAAACTCCTTTTCTGAGTTGTTTTTTCTCTCCACAAAGGCCAAGACTCTGCCGAGTTCAGGAGCTTTCCCCCCTCCAGCTCTGAGCGATCCCCAAATTCGGATTCATACCCGCATATAATGCTGCGGTGAGGCTTCACCTTTTCCATTGTGAGCATCCAAAAAATAAAAGTTTTGCAGCGCTGGTGGGTTTGGGAAGAGCCTTTCTGGTGGAGTCCTGGATGCTGAGAATTTTAAACTTTTTGTGCTGAAGACCCACAAGAAAATACTATATTTGACCTGAGGCCGTGGAGAAAGGCTTCCAAAATTGATTGACAGCACTGGGATTACGGGTGTGCAGTTTGATTAGCAGTGTGTGATATCACAGGGTAAAACTGTGAGTTTAAAGTTAGAAAACTTCGAGATTTTTTAAGGTCAGAAAACTCAGAGTTTGAGGTTTAAAATATACCAGTATATATGGTGCAAGGTGGGGATTTTAGGGTTGTGGCTGGTCCTTCTTCACCTTCTTCTCTGTGGGTTTGGGAGGTATTTTGTAATTGGGCAGAAAATCCACATTGCAAGTGATTGGTTATTGGGTTAAAAGTGAAAATAATGTTGGTGTCATTTCTTAATTGGATAGTTTAACCTTAAAAGACCTTGTTTAGGAAGATAGATTTTGTAGCTTGTTAGTAGAATGCTGTAGACCTCATGGCTTGTAAAATAGATAAGAAATAATGTAATATAATGTAATATAATATAATATAATATATATAATATATATAATATATATAATATAATATAATATAATATAATATAATATAATATAATATAATATAATATTAACATAGTAATAACATAATATAATATAATATAATATAATATAATATAATACAAATATAGCATAATATAATAAATTGTATTGTACTATACTATAATATAATACAGTATAATATGAAATAATACAATATAATATCAAATAATATACTATAATATCAACTAATATGAAATAATAATAAATATATGAGAAATAAATACAATCATAAATAATATTGTTTTAATAATAAACAAATAATAATAAATCTATGTCTGAACACAAGATGTCATCTCGAGAGCTTCGATCCTGACCTCGACAGAGGCAGAAAAAAGAAGCCCAAAGCCAGCACCTTTCCTTGGCTGCTGGAGCCAGCGGGAATCCTTCCAGGCACAGACCACCCATGTGGAGCTGGGCCGAGGTGTTTGAAGCTCATTCCTGCAATTCCTGCTGCTGGAAAACTCCCTGGGTGAGCAATTTGGGAGTGCCAGCCCTGCCTGGCTGCTGTCACCCGATGTCCCCACCCCAAGGAAAAGGGCGTTCTACCTTTTGCTTTTTATTCAGTTTTGTGCTTCCCACCCCACAAAAATACCTGTACATTTTGGTCTGATCTAGGGCTTTCCCAAAAGGAATTACATTTTGTCATTTATGTGTCGCAGGGACATTCTTCTTTCTGTCAGCATTTTTCATAGAGGAGCACAGAGGAAAGAAAGAGAAAACAATTTCTATTTCTGCTCCTTGTTTTTCCCGTGTGGAATGTGTTTGGAGAATTGTTTACCTGGGGTGATTGCTTGGTTGGGTTCTGGTGAGGATTGTTTGAGCTGATGGCCAATCCAACCCACCTGTGGCTGGACTCTCAGAGAGGGCCACGAGTTGTGAGTTAGATATGGTAGTTAGAACAAGTAGGTTTGTAGTTTTAATGTTGCCTTTAAATAGAATATTAATGTATTATAGCACACTTATAATAAAGAAATCATTCAGCCTTCTGAGCTGGAGTCACACATCAGCATTTCCTCCCACCGGGTTCGTCTGCATTTACAATATTTATGCTATTCCACCAGCTCAAGGCTTGATCTAATATTCTAACAAATAAATGCATCTGCTCCATTTAAGCTGCAGCTGAAAGCAGTCTTTCCATTCCGAGGCTGGTTTTAGCCTCTAAAGGCCACCTCAGAGCACAGAGATCATTTTTATGGTATATTACTCTCTCATTTCTCAGTTCTCACTTTGCCCTCACTGTTCCACCGGTGTGAAGTAGATAATCTCTAATGATCTAATTGGTTAACATATTTTTAATTAAAGTTATCTGATATTTAGTTCAGGTTTGATGCTTCTGTTTCAGACCTCAAAAAGGCCTCAAATGTGTCTGTTTTTTCCCACAAATATATTAGCAAGTCTATAAAAATGACACATCTAGGTCATCACACCTGTATCAATGCCAGTAAAAATAAAAAATTGTGAAAATACTCGTTTGGTCATTCTTCTACTGTAATTAGAATTAATCACGTGCAAGCTTGGAAGGGAGAGCAGTGCTGGTAATTAATAATTAATCCATTAGCAATCAAGCAGCGCTAAGATCCTTCTAGACCACCTACATCTCCATCCAGCCACACTCAGCAAAGCTGTTCCTTCCCAGGATTTACTTCCAGAAAAGAGGGCCTGAGCTGTTTTCTACAAATCAGGGCAGTTTGCCTTGAAAAAATGAGGAGTTTGCTGATGGGTGGCATCTTTTCCTGCTGGTTCAATTCTCTGGTTTGCCTCCACAGGGCTGAAATTTGCTCCAAATTCCTTTTGCAGGGTCTTTTCTGTCACTGCAGCCTGGAGCAGCTCATACAGATGCCACAGGAAAACCTCTTTTCTTCGGGAAGCAGACAAGGCCACCAGATCTTTTATAAATTAAATAAATCTTTGGATGGGCCTGCATTGCTTCGAAAATCCATTTTTACCAAGCTGGATCAAATATTTCAGTGAAAGAGGTTAAAAAAAAGATCTGGGATTGTGAAACAAACAAAATTCAGCTCTCCCTTGAAACACCCACAACTTGTGAAAGCACCTAAAAGAAGGGAGGGACAGATGAATCAGATGAATTTAAACCCTGGGAAAAACACAGGAAGAAACTCCTTGTGCTGCAGGAATCATTCCTTGGAACTGCAGGCTGAACACGCCAGGGCAGCCACAAAAATCAGCCCAAATGCACCCAAAAAGGAGCTTTAAACCAGCCATAACGCTCTGCTGGGGGTTCAGTACTGAACATTTAAAAAAGGCTACAAATTCTAAAGGGAAGCATTTTTAATGACGTTTTCATTAACGAAAGGAGTGTGGATTTCCATGTGTGAATAAAGAGTGTGGGTGATTTTTGTGTTTATGAAATAACCCGGTGAAGGAGGAACCTCAGGGCAGGTGGGGCTGGCCTGGGCTGTCCAGCAATGTCTGGAAAATTGGGATGGACCAGGCCCCTGCAGCCAGAGGTTCCTGCCCTCTCCAGTACAGGTGCAAAACTCGGAAAAAATCATGTGCATCAATGGGTCCTGGCTGGACTGGTGCCAGACAGAGCCTTTCCTTTCCTTTCCTTTCCTTTCCTTTCCTTCCCTTCCCTTCCCTTCCCTTCCCTTCCCTTCCCTTCCCTTCCCTTCCCTTCCCTTCCCTTCCCTTCCCTTCCCTTCCCTTCCCTTCCCTTCCCTTCCCTTCTCTCTACATATCTTCCTCTTTTTCTCTTCCTCTTTCCTGCTTTCCTTCTCTCTTCTTTCTGCTTTTTCTCTCCTTATTTCTTCCTTTATTTGTCTTCCTTTTTCTTCCATTCTTTCTCTTCCCTCCTTCTTTCTTCATTTTTTTCTTCCTCTCCTCTCACTCCTTTAATTTTTCCTTCCTTCCTTCCTTCCTTCCTTCCTTCCCTCCTTCCTTCGCTCCCTTTCCCCCCTCACTCTCCCTTCCTTCATTTCCTCCTTTCTCTCTTCCCTTTTCTGTTTCTTCCATCCTTCCCTACTTTTCCTCTCCCTTTGCCCGCTCATTTTCTCCACTCACCCCCTCTCTCCGTTGTTCCCACTCCATCCTCTCTCCCACGCTTCTCCCTCTTTCCCCTTTTCCTGTTCAGTCTCATGTCCCTCTGTCCCTGTCCCTCTGTCCCTGTCCCTCTGTCCCCGCGCCTGGTGGTGCTGGGAGCGCTGCAGTCCCCTCGGTGTCCCCTGGGGGGCGACACACGCCGTGCGGAGACCCCGCGGGCAGGTGAGACCGGAGCGAGCCGGGAACGACACCGGGAACGGCCCGGGAACGACACCGGGAACGGCCCGGGAAAGGTCCCGGAGCGGCACCGGGAACAGCCCGGGAATGGCCCTGGAGGGATACCGGGAACGGTCCCGGGAACAGATCGGGAATGACCCCGGAGCGACACCGGGAATAGCCTGGGAACGGCCCCGGGAACGACACTGGGAACGGCCCCGGAGCGGCCACGGGAACGACACCGGGAACGGCCCAGGAGCGGTCCCGGGAATGGCCCCCGAGGCGTCCCGAGCGCTGCGAAAGCTCCGCTGCCGCTGCCGGTAAAGGCTGCGAGAGGAAAACCGGCGGCTTCCCCGGAGAACCGGGCGAAGGGAGCCCCGCGGGAAAAATCCCGCATTTCCAAGCACCTCCCGCGCTCGAAGGGGCTCTTCTGCCCGCGATCTCTTATTTCTCATAATGCTGATTTAATTTTTTTTGTTTGTTTTCTTCGAGCCATTCGAATTTTGGGCTGTTCCGAGCCCGCTGGTTCGGTCTCTGCTCAGTGCCCAGCTGCAGCAAGCAAAGCAAAGCACTTTTGCTGCTTCTGTGGGTTCTGTAGAAATTCAGCTCGGTAAAGTTTTCAGGCCAGGAGAGGTAAGATTCCATCAGGAAAATTTCTCCAGGCTTCTAGGAAGGGACAGCACTGCGACACCGCAGGGGTGGCTTTGCTCAAGCTCTGCACTTAAAATTTCCAGCATTTTATAAACTTATATCATTAAAGAAATCCCATGTACTTGTGTACGCTAAGACACAGCCCAGGTTGTTACGAGAAATGTGATTTATTTGAAAACCGAACATAAAAGTGTGAAGTCGTTCTCAAATTATTCCAGAAAAAAAAAAAAGTTTTCTCTTATGATCATACATTTACATGAAAAGTATCAGCTTATACTTTTCATGTAAAGTATCACTACTTTACATGAAATTCACTACATGTTTTCCCAAACAAAATACCCCCGGACATTTTCTCGGTGGATGAAACCCTCTCCGAACATTCCAAATTATTTCCGTCAAAATTAAATAACAATTTTGAAGCGCCCGGAGAAACTCCCCAATCAATTTTTCCATCGCAGATCATTTTTAACCATCCCTCCTTGTAGAGGAGCTGCCTCATAATTTAATTTTTTCCCTCCCCTTAGTTATCGCACAAAATCGTTTCCTTTCTTATTACGAAAATCTCCGGTAATTAACAGCCCCGCCGGGTTCCCACGGCCGGAGCCGGCTGCGGTCTCGTCCTCACCGCCCGGGCTGCGAGCGGGAAAGGGACCCTCGATCCCAGCAGCCAGCCAAAATCCCAGCCCGACTTTGGGGGAAAAAAATATCTTTGTTTAAAGCTTTACGAAACCAGACAAATTGCAAGGAGGGCAAGGCAAAATTGCAGTGTAAGAAACCCAAAAATCACCGCTCAGGAATCAGAGCGGCAGCAGCCAGGCTCGGGGGAGGCGGCGGGAAGGAGCCCGAGCGAAGTGACAGCAAATTCATTTCGACCTTATCTCGGTCTTTGCGGGCTCGAATCGATTTTGCAGCGCTATTTTTGATTATAGTTATATTCTGATTTTTTTTTTTTTCTCCCGCGGAGCGGGGAAATCGCTGGTTTCCCACCTCGGTTCCTTCGCCCGGCAGACCCACGCTTCTCCCGGGTGGAACAGAACAATTCGCAGCAGTTTCCCCCAGCACTTGAGTTTACACTTGGTCACCATGCGTCCCTAATTGTCCCGCTCTGATTGCCTCTAATGAACTCATTAGGGAGAAGGCAGAGGGGCGGATTTCACAGGCACAAGAAAATCCACCTCAATGCCCGGAACGAAAAAAATACATAGACACTTAAACGCGCTCGCTCGCTGCTTTTTGTTGGTTTTGTTGGGTTTTTCCCTATAATAATAAAATATCCCCAAACTCCCCCAAAGCGGCGGAGGAACCTCTGAACCCGCAGCGACGGCGCCACCGGGGCCGAGCCGCGATGCCGCCGCCGCCGTGCGAGCACCCAGCGGCCTCTCCCGATGAACTCCGCTTAAACACATTTCAAACCGCGGACGCACGGCGCGCCGGGCGCAGGGACGCGGCGACACCGCGACACCGGCGCGGTGCCACCGCTCCCGCCGTCCCCGCCATCAACCTGCCTGCGAGGAGCGCTTACAAAGCCCGCCGTCTGGCCCCGCGGGGCAGCGGGCAGATGCCCCCGGCCGGCTCGGGGCCGTTTTTTGGGGCCGCAGCGCCGAGCCCCGCGGAGGGGGCGGAGGGGCTGGGGGTGCGCGGCCCGGGAGCGCGCGGGGGCCGCCCGCCAGCGCCGCCGCGTCCCGCGCTCCCATTGGCTGCGGCCGCGGCGCCGCGCGCTCCCATTGGCTGGCGGCCGCGGCGGGGGGCGGGGCCGGCGGGGAGTAAAAGCGCGGCGGCGGCGCGGGGCGAGTTTTGAAGCGGCGCGGCGCGGCCGGGAGGGAGCTCGGCGGCTCCGCACCCCTCCGGGGGCTCCGGAACGGTTCGGGCCGCTCTTGTCACAAGGACTGGGTTTTCCGCAAGGCTGCTTTTTCTTCTTTTGCTTTTTACATTTTTTTCCCAAGTGTTTTTTTTTTTTTTTTTTAATTTTTTTATTCTTCGGTTTTGTTTTGCCTTTTTTTTTTTTTTTTTTTTTTTTTAATTCCCTTTTCCTGCGAGAACAGGCCACCCCCACTAGCCCAGCTCCCCGCAGCAGCGCCCGCCGCCGCCGCGGGCCCGTAGGCGTGTGTACCAGAATCACAGTCATACAGAGGGAGGGAGAGGCCGCCAGAGACCACTCTGCCCCCGGCGACCCGGAGGATGCCGCTGCGGTGCCGCTGCTAGAGGACACGCTGGGATTTAGCTCGGCTCCGAGACTCTCTCTCTCTTTCTCTCCCGCTCTCTCCCTCTCTCCCTTCTCCGCGGAGAGGTCCCGGACGGGGGTGAGGCCCTTCCACCGTCCTCCTCTTCCTCCTCTCCTCCCCGGCCGCGGGAAGCCCCTCTCCATGATGCAGGCTCGCTACTCCGTCTCGGACCCCAACGCTTTGGGAGTGGTGCCGTATTTAAGCGAGCAGAACTACTACCGGGCTGCCGGGACGTACGGCGGCATGGGCAACCCCATGAGCGTCTATTCGGGCCACGCCGAGCAGTACGCGGCGGGCATGGGGCGCTCCTACGGCCCCTACCACCCGCACCAACCCACGGCCCCCAAGGACCTGGTGAAGCCACCTTACAGCTACATCGCCCTCATCACCATGGCCATCCAGAACGCCCCCGACAAGAAGATCACGCTCAATGGGATTTACCAGTTCATCATGGACCGCTTCCCTTTCTACCGAGAGAACAAGCAGGGCTGGCAGAACAGCATCCGCCACAACCTCTCGCTCAACGAGTGTTTCGTCAAGGTGCCCCGCGACGACAAGAAGCCGGGCAAGGGCAGCTACTGGACCCTGGACCCCGACTCCTACAACATGTTCGAGAACGGCAGCTTCCTGCGCCGCCGGAGACGCTTCAAGAAGAAGGATGTCTCCAAGGAGAAGGAGGAGGCCCGGGAGCGGCTGCTGAAGGAGCAGCCCAAGCCCCCCGGGCTGCCCGGCGCCGACCTCCCCAAGGAAGCCTCCTCCTCCTCTTCCTCTTCCTCCGCCTCGGCGCCGGCCTCCGAGAAGAAGGTGGTGATCAAGAGCGAGACGGCGTCTCCCGAGCTGCCCGTGATCACCAAGGTGGAGACGCTGAGCCCGGCCAGCGGCGGGGCCCTGCGGGACAGCCCCCGCAGCGCCGCCTCGCCCCCCGCCGCCGCCTCGCCGGACGCGTCGCTGCCCGAGCATCACCCGGCCGGCAACGGGCTGCCGGGCTTCAGCGTGGAGAGCATCATGACCCTGCGGACTTCCCCCGCGGGCGACCTGAGCCCGGTGAGTGCCGCCTCGGGCAGGACGGGCGGCGGGCTGGCGCTGGGCTACCCCGCGGGGCAGCCGTCGGGCTACAGCGCGGCGTGCAGCCAGGCGCTGGACACTAGTGGGAGCTACCACTGCAGCATGCGGGCCATGAGCCTCTACAGCGGCGACAGGCCGGCCCACATGTGCGCTCCGCTGGAGGACGGGCTGGCCGAGCATCCCACCGGCGCCCCGTCGCCCCTGGGCACGCTGAGCCTGCCCGCGGGGCAGGACGGAGCGCTGGGCACCGGGCATCCCCACGGCGGCGGCGGCGGCGGCGGCGGAGGGGCGGCGGGGGGACAGCCCGCGGCTTCCTGGTACCTGAACCACGGCGCTGAGCTGAGCCACCTGCCCGGGCACACTTTCGGCTCTCAGCAGCAGACTTTTCCCAACGTGCGGGAAATGTTCACGTCGCACCGGCTGGGGATGGAGAGCGCGGCGCTGAGCGAGCACCAGGTGAGCAGCAACTCCGCCTGTCAGATCCCCTACAGATCCGCGCCCTCCCTATATCGCCACGCCGCCCCCTACTCCTACGACTGCACTAAGTACTGAGTAGCCGCCACCCCCAGCTTAGGCTCATTAAAAAAAATTAAAATATTAATAATAATTATTAAGGAAAAAAATCGGGAGAAATAAACCCACGGCAATAAAAATCAATCTGACAGCTTCCCCGTGGACTTTGCGGCCACAGAGTTTGAAGATTCCCAAAAGCCCCGTTTTTGGGCCTCCTTAAATTCCGGACAAGTAGATTTTACTTGAAAAAAAAAAAAAAAAAGGGGGGATCTCCTCATTTGAAAAAGAAAAAAAAAAAAAAAAAGAAAGAAAAGAAAAAGGTTTAAAAAAATTATATATATATGTCTATCTAAAAGTGGCAAATTTTATATGCTAAAGTATAGGGGGTCTCAGAAAAATAAGTTATGGACCAATATCGCAACGACCATTTATACGTTTTAAAAGGAAAAAAAAAGTTTATAAATATATATATAAATATATGTCCTGGGTATTTTTTGAGTTCTCTGTTGTGCTGTAAAAAATATGTGGATTTCTAATCAGGCTGATTTTCAGAGCCATTAATATAATATTTAAAGTTGAGTTCACTGGATTATTTTTGTCTCGCCCAACGGTTCCTAACTTCCAAATTAATGACAAGTGATTTCTTCTTCTTCTTCTTGTTCTGTGTACAATTATGCAATAGATTTTCTTTTGTTTTAGAGCTCTTCTTTTCGCAAGACGAGGAAATAATTTATTTTTTGCTGGTGGATTTTTTTTTAAGGAAAAAAAAATAGACAAAGTATCTGATACTTTTTTATTATTATTTACGACGTGTGATGTTTTGTATAATAGATTTCACCTTTACCATTCCTAAGGACTATTTGCTTTAACCTGCTTCAAAGTTCGTTTGTCTGATGTGGTCCTAATTGTTGTACTTACCTTAAAATAAATCCATGCTGGTTTTTTCTGCTCCAAGTCTGGCGCTTCTCTGTGTATAAACTGGGTTTTTTTTACAGGTTTTGTTTTTTTTTTTTTTCTTCTTCTTTCACGCAGAAAACGTGGCAGTGGTTGTTTTTAAAACAAAAAATCATTTTTCCTGAAGGTTTCTGAGGTTTCTTTCTTGGAGAAAAGGTTGAATTCACGTGAAGAGCTGGAATTGTACAATTGGGGAGGAGGGGGAGGAAAACCACGGCGGGGCTGAGCCCCCTCGATCCTAAATCCCTGCCAGCGTGAAATTTCGGGAGTTTTCCCAGGCCTGCGATGGGGAAAGCAGGAAAACAGGAGGCGCAGGGAGGGGAATTGCTGCTCCTCTCGCCCTGTCCTTGCGCGGGGCTCCGCGCCTGGAGCCGCCTTTTTCCAGGGCGGAAAACAAACCCCCTAAAAATCCATTTCATTTATTTATTTGGTTTTCTTGAAAGGAACCCCCAGTGCCCGGGAGTGAGAGCGATCATTTCAACCCGGCCGCGCTGCGGAGTCTTAGAAAGGTGGAAAGTTCACTCGAGAATCATTTCAGTTTTGAAATCCTCTCTTGGTTGAAGAACTGGCTGGTTTTAACTTTCTCTTCCTCTCTTGAAGCTCCTGCTCGCAAGGCCGGGCACTGCCAGATATTCTGGCTTTTCCCAAATCATCCTTTAACCTGTTCAAGCGGCTTTAATCCAGGGCAAAACACCGGGTTTAGCAATCCTGAAAGCCTGGGAATGCCGGCAAAGCCTGAAGCAGAGTTTAGGAGGTATTTGGAACATTTCAAACCCAGCTCTCTGGAGCCAGGCTCCTTTCCCAGCTGTAAAATCACATCCATCCAGCATTTCCAGGGGAAAAATCCCACCGTGCCCCATCCCATCGCCCGCAGACCCCAGGGCCCCTCAAAACATTTTTTTTGGGGGGTTCGGGACTGGTTATACCCACCTCAGGTTGTTGAAATTGATGATATAAATTGGTTTTGACCGGTTAAATTTCGCCTGCGTTTGAAAGCTGGCAAAAAGCACCAAAACTCTCGATTTAAATGAGAAAAAAATGTCTGAACCTCACTTGATCTGTATTTTAAGGAACATTCTTGTAAAAAAAAAAAAAAAAACCTCCCTGCCGTTTTTCCTGGCTCTCAGAGGGTGTTTTTAATTTAATTTTATATTTTTTCTTTTTTATTATTTTTTAATGAAATAAATGTCAAAGTGCTCTCTTAGTAAGAGAAAATACGGAGTGTAAAGGATTAAAAAACAGGGAAATAAAGGGAGCAAAATGATGAAAAGAAAATAAATAAGAGGATAAGGGTGGGGGGGGAGGAAATATTAATTGGGAAAGAATTCTTCCTCGGTCCAGATCGTCTTCCCGTGGGATTTTTTTTCCTGCGTGCATCCCGGGGTCGCTGTGGGGGGAGATGGCTGAAGTCAGGTGCCTGCTGTGGGTTTTCCCACACGCGTCGAGAAATCCTGGGATCGCTCCCACATCTTCCCACCTGGGCGCTGGGAATTTGGGGACCCTTTTCCTCAGGCAGGGATGGGGTGCGGGACCGGGATCAGGGACACCCCCAGGGCTCTGCAACCTCCCCCTGCGCTGCTGCTGGACAGTTCCTGGCATCCCCTCTCCCCCCAAAACTCCTTTTTTTTTTTGGTGTTTCTTTCCCCACTGGCCCCGGCAGGACGCTCCCGCACGGGATCGGCGCCGCTCCCGTCCCCTCTCCCCTCTTCCCGTCCCTCTGGAGAGCTCCCGCGGGGGCTGCGAGCATCGTCCCTCGGCTGTGTCCCCTCCTGTCCCTGGCCCCCGTCCCCAGTCACCCCAAACACCCCATGGGGAGCCCTTTGGCGTGGGCTTGTGTCTCAGGGGAGCATTTAGGGGTGGGTTGGTGTCTCAGGGGAGCATTTAGGGCTGGGCTGGTATTGCAGAAGAGACATTTGGGGTGGGCTGGTGTCTCAGGAGAGCATTTAGGGGTGGGTTGGTGTCTCAGGGGAGCATTTAGGGGTGGGCTGGTATTGCAGAAGAGACATTTGGGGTGGGCTGGTGTCTCAGGAGAGCATTTAGGGGTGGGCTGGTATTGCAGAAGAGACTTTTGGGGTGGGCTGGTATTGCAGAAGAGACATTTGGGGTGGGCTGGTATTGCAGAAGAGACATTTGGGGTGGGCTGGTGTCTCAGGAGAGCATTTAGGGGTGGGCTGGTGTCTCAGGAGAGCCCTTTGGGGTGGGCTGCCGTCGCAGGGGAGGCGAGAGGCTCCTTTGGTGACTCTGTTTAAAAGCTGCCATAGGGAGCTCGGCTCTGCCATCGGAGTCTGTCGCGACAGGTGACTCCAGCCTGGCCGGAGCAGAGGGGAAGGAAGGAAGAAGTGAAGGAAGGAGGAAGGCCCAGGGTAACTTTTGAAGGCAGCCATGACCAGATTTGGCTTGCAGCCCCCTGAAGGAGCAGCACAACCCCCCCAGCCCCTCTCCCCGCAGGTCAGGGGGGCCAGGCTTGGCCCCGGGGGACTGACTGATGGTGCTGCGTGGCCGGTAGCCCCGGGCTGGGGCTTAGGGTGGCTCCGGGAAGAGGATAAAGATCGTGGATGGGTTTCCTAATTTTTTTTTTATTGTATTCCCATTCACCACCGGGTTTGCAGACCTGTCCAAAACCCCAGACAGTTTCGGTCTTGGGGAGAAGAGTCAGCGGTTTTCATCTCGTCCCCACAGCCCAGCCAAGGGAGCTTTTCCCTGGTGCTCCAGGGCCCGGGTGAAACACATTCCCTCCAGGAATCCCCCCAGGCCTCTGCACAGCCCAGCACGAGTTGTCTCGTCCCTCCCAATCAATCCCACCTTCCCTAGTCTTCGTGGGACGGCACCGCCCGAGCGGTTTTTGGGGAAGGCCACGAGCTCTTCTGTCATTTTCGAAGGGACTTCGCAGAAAATCTATGGCCGGCACTGGAAGGACGGGAAAGAAGGAAATACATCCCTGATCCCGGGGCAGTACCGAGCTAGCTGGCATCCGGCAGCGCCGTGCTCGGCCAGGGGCGAGGGGCGGGCAGCTCCGGCCGGGAGCTCACTCCTGAGGAGCCCGGCCGGGATGCAGCAGGAGCGGGGAGCTCCGATTCACATTCCCGCTCTCCTTTAGCTTGGGATGCAGCAGGAGCGGGGAGCTCCGATTCACATTCCCGCTCTCCTTTAGCTTGGGATGCAGCAGGAGCGGGGAGCTCCGATTCACATTCCCGCTCTCCTTTAGCTTGGGATGCAGCAGGAGGAATGTGGAGCACGGTTTCACATTCCCGCTCTCCTTTAGCTTGGGATGCAGCAGGAATGGGGAGCACGGATTCACATTCCCGCTCTCCTTTAGCTTGGGATGCAGCAGGAATGGGGAGCACAGATTCACATTCCCGCTCTCCTTTAGCTTGGGATGCAGCAGGAGCGGGGAGCTCCGATTCACATTCCCGCTCTCCTTTAGCTTGGGATGCAGCAGGAATGTGGAGCACGGTTTCACATTCCCGCTCTCCTTTAGCTTGGGATGCAGCAGGAATGGGGAGCTCAAATTCACATTCCCGCTCTCCTTTAGGTTGGGATGCAGCAGGAACGGAGAGCTCAAATTCACATTCCCGCTCCCCTCCGGCTGGGATGCAGCAGGAGAGGGGAGCACGGTTTTTACCCTGTTCCCCACATCCTGGAGTGCTGTAGGAATGGGAACTCTGATTTACATCCCCGTTCCCCCCGGGCAGGACTAAGCAGGATTGGGGATCACTGATTTACAGCCCTTCTTGCTCCCAAGATTGGGATGCAGAAGGAGGGGGGAGCTCTGATTTTTGGCTTGCTCCCCACATTTCCCGGGATGGATCAGGAATGGGGATCACTGATTCACGGCCCTTCTTCCCATTCCCCGGGATGGATCAGGAAAGGGGAGCTCTAATTCACACCCCTTCTTCCCCCCAAGACTGGGATGCAGCAGGATTGGGAATCACTGATTTGTACCCTTTCTTCCCCCGTTTCCCGGGATGGATCAGGAAAGGGGAGCTCTAATTCACACCCTTTCTTCCCCCCAAGACTGGGATGCAGCAGGATTGGGAATCTCTGATCTGCACCATTTCTTCCCCCGTTTCCCGGGATGCAGCAGGAATGGGGAGAGCTCATTTGCGCCCTGCTCCCGCCGGGGGCTCCGGGCGGGACCTCTCCTCGCTGCTGCTTTAAAAGGGGCTCGTCAGCTGGAGAGGAGGGGAAACCCATCCAGGAGCGCCTCCATCGCCGGCTCCGCGTTCTTTGTTTATTTTTGTTTTGTTTTGGTTTTTGGTTGTGGTTTTTTTTTTTTTTAATTTTTTTTTATTTAGGGAAAGAGTGACGGTACCAGGAACATCAACGAGAACTCCCCTCTGTCGCTTCCTCGCCCCCCGCCGAAGCCATCGGAGCCTCTCGGAGGCCGATCCCGTGCGGATAACGCAGCTAAAGAGCTCCAGCGATGCTGCCGGCAGGAAAGGGATAACAGGGATAACACGCAGCACATGAGCAGGGGAGAAGGAACGCAGAGAAAAGCCGCATCCCCGCCTCCAAGGATTTCCCACCGCCAAGAGGGGAAAACAAGGGAGGAAGCAAGAATTTTACTGGGGGAGGGAGCTCGGGGAGAGAGCGGGAGCCCTGTGACTGTCTCCTGCCGTACACGCGAGTATTTATTGTTTTACTAATCCGTGCCTGGAGTGTCTCAAGGAGCGGGGGACTCCCCGAGGTGGGGAGAGGAGGAGGGTGAGGGGGGAAGACCCTCGGCCGCTTGCTCTGAGGATGCGCCGGGCGGCTCAGAGCAGCCGCGCTCTGCTCCATCCCTCCCCGGCGAGGATGCTCCAGGGGTGGGGAGGCTGCCCGGGCGTGCTGTTCCCCAGTGTCGACAGGCGAGGAGCCCCCATATCCCTCCTTTCACCTCTCTTTTTGTTTATTTGGGGCTTTATTGCCCTTTTGGCACGGCGGGCGGGTGCTGCGGCTCCCGGGGGCCGGCGGGGGTGCGCAGGGCGCGGGAGGAACGCGGAATTACGGGCGAGGGCGGTGTTAGAGGAGTGAGTTCCCCTCCCACGCGTGGGCCCAGCCAGTGAGAGGGGAGAACCTCACACCCCCGCCCGAGAAGCCGCCTCCCTGCACACCCCGGCTGCGTTTCCCAGGCTCTCCTGGCGGTTTCAGGACCCATCCGGAGCTCCACAGCATCGCGCTGGGTTTTACCTCGGGGATGAAAACCTTTCTCCCGACAGGGGAGCGACACTGGGCCAAAAACCCCACGGGTGGAGGGGAACTTGCAGGGAAATCCGGGGATGGCATCGTCAGGGCCGGGTAGTGGGGTACTCGGCTTTTACCTCCTCCCCTGCCAGGTAAAAACCCCAGCAGCCCCGTGGGAGCTGCGCTGTTGGGATATTTCTCTTTGAAGGAGAAAAGGATCCCACTCAGGCCTCTTCTTCCCTCCCTCGGAGAAAAGACGCTCCACAGAACAGGGGGTCCCGCAGGTCTAAGCCCGCGGGGGGACTGGGGACGCAGGCGACACCTCCAACTGCATCGGAATCCCTCGGGGCCTCGGACTAAAGCTGTTACGTCAGTAAATTAAAAAAAAAAAAATAATAAATCCGACAACAGAAAACACAGCCCCAAACCTGGACGTTTATACAGAAAAAGAGCATCACAAATTCCTAATGTAAGCACCGGCCAGCTGTGTGCACTTGTAAAGTTGTTATAATCCCCCTCCTTGTTATAAACAGGAAAGTACATAATATAAAGCAACAGGCCCGCATTCACAAATACTGACCCTCCTCCCCGGGCCTGCCAAATTCCCCTCTTGCTGCAGGCTCCCCCGGCGCAGCTCGGGCTGCGAGCGGGGCTGCACCGGGGGTCCCCTTCGCCCGTCCCCGGGGGTCTCCTCGGGGTGGAAACCGGGTCCCTGCAGCGGGAGGTGCCAAGGACCCCTCCACACCTGATCCCGCTTCCCTTTTCCTTCCTCGCAATCGCAGCTCTGCCTCCTCCCCTCATCCATCCCTTTCTCTTCCTTTCTTCAATTTTTTTTTAATTTTAATTTAATTTTGGTGTTGTTGAACGCCCCAGTTTTGCCGCGGGGATCCCTGCCCGCTGCTCCCCAGCTCCAGCAGTGAACATCCTGCTCTGCTGTGTGTGCTTACAGCGTCAAAGGGTGGACGTGATATTTCAAACATCAGATCAGTGCGTTTATATATTGGGTGCCCGGAAATTTTTCCAAATAAACACAGCTTGATTCGACTTGGGTGGGCAGACTTATCAACAGACTAATTCTATAAACAAATGAAGGAATAACCCGGAGACCATTGGCTGGTACCAGCGAGACACGTGGAGAGAGCTCGGAGTTTTGTAGCAATGAAATTTTAATTAATGTGGGTGGGCTGAGAACACAAACGACTGTTTATCAGAGACAATTTATTTTCCAGCGCTAAGTCAACATATAATAGCAAACTTACAACAATTATTTAACTTCTTTTTTTTTTTTTTCTCCTTTTTTTTTTTTTTTTTTTTTTTTTTTTTTAAGAGCTATGAAGCAGGGACAGAGGCAGAGCGAGCTCCTTCAGGCAGGGCTGGGAGCTGAGCTCGCACAAACAGCTCCCCGGTGGACTCGTCCCACGTTCCTGCCCTGCCCCGTCCCTTCGCTCGGCTCCGAGGGGGAAGACGCGGAGCTGCGAGCCCGCCGGCGATGAGCCACATCTACGGCAGCCACCTCTCCCCCCTGGGCAGCCCGTCCATGGTTTACCTGCCCGCCGCGCTCGGCTTCACCCCCGGGGGGGCGATGTCCCGGCAGGACCCCCCTCAGAAACCCCCCTACAGCTACATCGCCCTCATCGCCATGGCCATCAAAGAGGCTCCGGAGCAGAAGGTGACCCTGAGCGGCATCTACCAGTTCATCATGGACCGCTTCCCCTTCTACCACGACAACAAGCAGGGCTGGCAGAACAGCATCCGCCACAACCTCTCGCTCAACGACTGCTTCGTCAAGGTGCCCCGCGAGAAGGGCCGGCCCGGCAAGGGCAGCTACTGGACCCTGGACCCGCGGTGCCTGGACATGTTCGAGAACGGCAACTACCGCCGCAGGAAGAGGAAGCCCAAAGCCGCGGCCCCGCCGGACACCAAAGGTGGCGAGCAGCCGGGGCCGCCCGCTCGCCCCGTCGAGCCCAAGCGGCCCAAGGGCAGCGCGGCCGCAGCGCCGGGGGACGCGGGGGTCCCGCGGCCGGGCGGGGGGACAGCGGCTTCCCCCGGGGGGCCGGCCCCGGTGCCCCCCGCTGCCGCCCCGCCGCACAAGAGCGGCCCCCGGGGCCGCAGCTTCAGCATCGAGAGCATCCTGGCGCAGGGGCTGCGGCCGCCGCCCCCCGGGGCAGCCCCCAAGGCGGCCCGGGAGAGCCCCGCCGGCCGCCTCGGCGGCTCGCTGGTGGCCAGCGGCGCCTTCGGGCCGGCCCTCAACGCGTCCCTCATGCTCGACTCCCAGGTGCACGGGAGGCTTTACCACATCGGCATCCCCTTCCTCTCCTGCTTCCCTCTGCACTTCTCCGAGGCGGTGTTTAATTTCCAGTAGCTGCCCCACAATTAACGCCCCCCCCCGGCCCCGAGCGCTGCTCCGGGGGGCGCGATTGGGAGGGAGAGATCGGACCCCGACCTCAGCACGCGGGTAAAGACCTAAAAATAAGCCCCCCCAAGCGATGTTTTAAAGGTGACTCAGGATTTCAGGGCATTTTCAAGGCGCGTCTTGCTGCGGACTCTCTTTTGCGGGCGCCTCCCACCCCCTGCCAGAGCGACTGTGGAAGGTAAAGCGGCTTTGTTCCCCCGTGGGCGGTGGAGGTAGCGGCAGCACCGGGGGAATGCCCACGCTGGCCCCAAGCCCCGTGGGGTTTGCTCTGCACCTTTAGTCTTTGCATCCCTCAGGTTCCCCAGACCAGGTTTCCCTCGGGCCCTCCAGGTCTCTGTTTCCCTCTTGTATTTTTCCTTTGAAAGCCAAGCCCCATCCCGGGGGGAGTAGGCTGAGTTTTGTTTTGCCATCAATACCCACAGGTATTAATAATACCCGTAATTTTGCCATGAATACCCACAGGCACATCATAATTCCTGATATTCCCCACTGGCCCAATCCTCCCAGGGGGTAACTGGAGCTGAGCTCATGGCAGACTGAGCAATCCAGGCTCATCCTGAATATTCCTGCTTGCTTTGATCCAGCATGGTGTGGAACTGGTTTCCTGCTCAGCACTGGTGCTTTGGAGTATCCCCACAGAATTTCTGCTCATGGATGTGGCCAAAAAAAAAAGGGGATGGATGAGCAAGCACGGAGATTTGTCTTTCCATTTCTTACTGGGATTGGTTGCTTCTGACCAAAAAAGACTGAGGCAGGGTTGTGGAGGCCAGGACAAATACCAGAAAAAAAAAAAAAAAAAAAAAAAAAAAAAAAGAGAGAGAGAGAGAGAGAGAGACAGAGACATCAGCAGCTATGTTTCTAAAGTTTTCTTTTTTTTTTTTTTTTTTTTTTTTTTTTTTTTTGTAAAGAAGGAAGAATCCTGACACATTGCAAGAAATCAGGAATATTTTGTATTTTTGTATGCCATAAATAGAGGCTTTTTGTATATTCGTGGATAAATACCCTTTTGGGAAAAAAAAAAATATTCTCAATTTTCATTATGAAACCAAACCTATATCCAATAAAGGTATTTTTGTTCAGGATTGTGGCTGGTGTGATGTGGAACACCCCCTGGCTTGTGCTGGACTATGGAGGAGTGGGGCCTGCTGCAAATATCCTGGTGCTGACATTATGGGCCACAAAAAGATGGGAGAGGCTACAAAGAGGCTCCTGGGAAATTGCCTGTTCCTTGAAAGTGATGAAATCTTTCCCCAAATGATTGTTCCTCCTTCTCTTCCCCTTCTTTCATCCCGCCCAGTCTCAAAAGCAAAGCTTGCTCTTAAGTGAGCACCTGGGCATTGGAAATGTGGGGTTTTCAGGTGAGTTTTAGTTCAGTTTTTGCAGAGGAAGGTTGGCATCAGTTCCTTGATGTTTGGACCAGGGTTGCTCATTTCAGCCCAAAGGCAAAGAGCTTTCATGTGGGTAAGGACAGAAAATCTCCAAAGCATGAGAATTGTTATTTAGCTTCCCAAAAACAAAGGATGCTCATAGGCAAATCCCTGGATAGGCTGAGCTGGAGCTTCTCAATGTGAAAAAAGAGAATTAAAAATATATATTTTATTTTTTAAAATCAGATTTGCAAGATAGACTTTGTTTTAATAAAATCCCTTCTTAGCTTCCTATTTCTGACAGCTGCTGTTTGAATATCTATTGAGGCCATTGTTTAAAGTTCTAGCAGTGAATTAGAAAATGGAGAAGCACTTGCAAAAGGTTGTGAAGGTGTCATTGCTCAGTCCCCACCATAATTCCCAGGGCTGGGTGAGTGCTGAGAGGGTTAAAGCTCCCTGTGTGCCACCCCTGGCCCTGCAGTGCCACTCCTGTGTGGCATTAGGGACACGTGCCAGGTACAGAAGGGGTCACCTGGCCAGGAGGTTCCATTCCAGGCTGGCACTGACCTCACCAGCCCGTTTGGGGTCTGGGAGGAGACATCACCCACAGGAAGCTGCAGGGGGTGGAAAATGAGCCCAGCAGAGATCTCAGACCCTCCCTGCACCCCCTGTGTGGTGATCTGGGCTCAGGGTGGGGTGGGAGGTTGACACTGCCTCCCAGGACTTGTTTGATGGGTCTCCATCAAGCTCTTCCCACAGGGAGGGACCCTGCATCCCTGGTGTCCCCAGCCTGGCCCATGGAAAGGTTTCATCCCCCAAAATTGGATATTTATGCTCTCAGGCATCACTTTTAATCTGTGTCTTCAGCTCCTCTGTTTCCCTTTCTCCTAACTTGGCCTTCCAGCTGTGACCCAGAGTTGTGTCACCTCTCAGCTCCTGTTCCAGCCCCCAAAATACCATTTTGGACCTGCAAACAGGGCTTTTATTCCTTTCCTACTCACACATGTGGAACCTCTCCCTGTCCAAGCCCTTTCTGCACAAGAGCAGATTTTTAGCTGTGGAAAAAAGTGAGTCTCAGTTTTAATACACGACGTATATTTTTATCACGGACACTTTTTTTTTTTTTTTTTTTTGGAAACCCAGCTTTTTCTACGCAATGGGAATTTGTTTCTTTGCGAAGCTTTGCCTTGACATTTGATCTTATTTCTGTTTTGGTGGAGTGGAGTGGGACCAAGTACAGCTGCAGCCTTTAAAAGCCACACTGAGCTTGATTTTGGTTTTGCTTGAGGGAGTGAAATTAGTAAACTTAACATGCTCTGTACAAAAGTGACACTAACTCCAATGAGCTCAGAACCCAGTGAGCAGTTCTGAGGGGCAATTTGGAATTAATTGGGATCAGGCTAGTGCTGTAACAAGGGGATGAACAGCAAGAAAAAGGGTCTTATTGCCAGCAGGCTGGATGAGTAACCACACACGGCTTCTGCACGTCATCTGTTTATAGAGGGGGAGAAGTCATGGTACAATAAAAACATACAGTAAAAACATAAAATAAAAACACTCAGTAAAAACAACAGCAGAGCAATGAGCGTGCAGTCAATTCACCAATTCCTGCCCTTTGGATGGGGGCTGAGCATCCTTTAATCCTCTCCACATCCATGTGAATTTTGGTGCTGTGCAGCCAATGGGCCAGGGAAAAATCAAGGACCTGAGAAGCTGCAAGGAATCGGTGCCAACGGTTTCACACCTGCTTCACAAGCCAAAAAAGCAGCTGCCAAGCACAGAACTGCCACCCAGCACTTCACTCATCCCTGGAATCTTCCTCCTCCCTGCTTTCCCAACCTCTCAGGGCTGGCTATAAACACCAGTCTGGAATACTGGGGAGAAGTGGAAGTAGCTCGGGATGCAGAATAAACAGCACAGTGCCTGTGTGGGCGATGGAGATGCCTTCCTCTTCCTCTGCAGAGGAATGACCTCTCCCAACCCAGCAAGGTTTCTCATCTCCGAGCTCTACAGCCAATTTTAACTCCTAGGAGCAGGGAGATCACAGAGTGGGAGAGGCTCACAGAGGAGTTTTTTGGTTCCCAGAAGGGCTTTGCTCCAAATGTGAGTTTCCTATGAGGGGAACTGAAAATTTGGCATATTAAAATAATTCTGGAGTTTAATTCCTCATAAATGGGGCTTCCAGTCTTTAAATAGGCTCAGTGTGTGTTCTCCTAAAGTTGGTCCCATCGCATGTATAAAATATAATCAAGTATTTACGCACGAGCAGAAGCCACTTTCAGGGTTTGTCACTCAAGGTGTGGCTGTCCATGACTGAGTCCAAGGAGACATAAATCTGAGGGACTTTGTAGCCTTTTCTCCTTCCCTAATTTTAAAAGTGAATTCTCTTTCCATTCTTTACCACAGAAAACACACAAAGGAGGGACCATCCCTTTCCACACCAAAACCTACTGGCTTCCTGTTGACTGCTCCTAAACCTGGTGTGAGGAGCAGCCAATTCCTGAAGCAAAAAAGGGAAGAAGGATCTGCTTCCTCACTTGATTCATAGCCCCACACACCCAGAGAAGAGATCTCCCAGGAGACAGCATTTAGGATATTACACAGATCACATATTTGATTTGAAGTGAAAGACCAAGAAGACAAGATCACAGAATGAGAGAGGTTACAGATGGAAAAGGTCTATGAGGTTATGCAATCCATCAGTCTGGACGTTGCATAATTGCTCCCCACAGTATATTTTTAGTGCTTTATCCAGACAAATCATTAAGTGCTTTAAAATGGGCCAGATTCCTTAAATGCAGTGCATGCTAAGTCACAGCTGATTTCACTGAGCCTCGCAGCTCCAGTGTCTAACAAGACACCAGAAGGAAGTTTTGTGTGGTCAGAGAGAACAGAACGGGCCCTTCCAGAAATAATCCAGGCCTGATTCGCTATCCCTCACAGGAATCTTTCCTAAATTGACTGAATGAGACCTCTAAAATCTCATTTTCGGATTATAACGAATAATACATTATTACTTATTCAGATGTTCTCTTAGGCCAAAGTCAAACATTGCTCATGTTCATGCGAACACGATTTGTTTTAAGCCAGCTTCAAAGCCGGCTCAGCAAAGCGTAAAGAATGTTTATTTAAAATATAGTTGCTAAATTTAGCATGAGCTCGGTTAGCCTAAATCTTAGCGACATTTTTAGAGAGCACATTGCGAATCAGGAATGCATGGAGAAATAAATAAACTTTCCCACATTTTTGGAAATCGAGGGAGAATTTGCGAGCTCTTTCTCGCACGGGCGATTTCCGTGGGTTGGAAAGCGTCGTGGAGGACACGAATTTCCCACTGAACAGACAGTTGGAAACGCATAATACTGATAATTTTCACTGCAGTTTTGTTTCAAATAATGCTCCCTCAAGGAGGAAACAAAAGCTGTCAGCTTTTTTTTTTTACAGAAATTACGCAGAGCACCAACATGTTTCAATATTTACCCAAGCTCTTTGCGAAGCACCGAGAAGCAAATGGAGCTGGGCTTGGCCACGAGCCAAATCTCAGGTTTGGATTAGGTCTTGTGACCTTTCCTAGTAATTCTTACACTGGATTTTACACCCACCTCTTGCACATTGGTTCAAACATTCCCCAGCTGGATGCTGGGCTGGGTGAAATGCCAGCCAGCCTCTGGGTTGGACATTTAGACAGAAAATTTTATGATTTTCCTTTTCACTTTTCTAAGCTTCCACAGCTTAAAGAGGCACATCTGGGTCACCTTTGCCTCAAGTGACATGGTCTGAGGGACCTGAGCAAACCCATGATGAGCAGGCACGTGATAAACAGTTAAATTCTCTTTTATCAGGTGACTTTTCATCATCTCCCTCCATCCTTCCCATCCTTTGGTTGCTATGAGTGGAGTGTTTCTGCTCCTGAAGTGGGAGGATTCCAGCTGTGCCCTTCACGGGGCTGCAGGGCACAAGGGATGCGTCCAAGTACCCCCCATTGCCTTTGGTGGGATTGGGATCAGCTCCTCCCCAAGCACACAGGTGGGATAAGGGGGCGTGGAACAAAACCCAGGGTTGATTTCTTTTCCTTCCAAAGTCAGAGCTCCACCACTTCCCCTGGTTTTAGCAGCTTCCAGCACCTACATCCCGTGCCTCAGCTTTCCATGCCAGTGCCAAATCCCACCTGCAGACCCATCCTTCCCAGAGTTCTCCAGATGAGGCTTTGCAAATCCACTGGCCCAACCCAGTAATTCCCAAATCCATGATGAGCTGGACCCTCTAATTCTTCACTACCTATCTCCAATTGCTTACTGAGTTTCTGTTTTCCTTAGAAGAGCAATATGTAATAATAGTTGTTACAATAATTGTATTTCTGTTTTTACATCTGTAAAGATTAAGTTAAACAGTATGAAGCCCATTAAACTATTTCATGTCATGCTGCCATAAATTTCCTCCGTTCCCATTGCTACTATTATTCCAGAGTAAACTCTGAGATCAAGCTGCTGCCACAGAGAGTTATTTATAGGAGCTCATTCATCAATAAAAACTTCAAAAGAAATCTGTTACTCTTCTATTGGGAAGCCAAAAAAAACTAACATAAAGACAACCCTGTTAAGAAACAAAGCTAAGGAGACCACAAGACATTTAGTTAAGAAAAATCCTGATTTCTAACAAATGCCATGCAAGGAGGGGAAGAAGAGGAAAGAAAAAAAAAAGGAAAAGATTGTTGGCAGCATGAATCCTTTCAAGTTGTTTCTCTCTCATTGGATGGTTAAAATAAACTGTTAAACAGTTGTATTTGGCCTGGCTCAGCCCCCTCATTAGGCTCCACGTGATGGATTTGGGATCTCACAGTGTGTAAGGAGCTCTTCATCCCCTGCAAAAGCTGGTGTTGTCCTGCCACGTGTCCCAGCTGCTGCTGCACCCTTCCCTCAGCACAGCAGAAACCCACCCAGAAGTGATGACTGGGCACCAGAAAGCATCGACCTCCCTAAAGGTAAACAGATAAAACAGAAGAAGTTGTGTTTTGTCATCTCTCCTACTTTCTGTCACTTCTTGTTGTGCCTTTCTCTGTACGCCTGAGCTGTGCAGGGTTGGATTTGGTGGTCATGGTAGTCCTGCAGAAAATTAAATGGAGGAGAGCTCCAGTGCTGCCCTTCCCTGTTCCACCTGGAAACCAATCTGAGAACAGGCCAGGGGAGGGGATTCTGCTCCTCTGCTCTGCTCTTGTGAGATCTCACCTGGCATCCTGTTCTGGTGCCCCCAACACAAGAGCATGGAGCTGTTGGGAAAAGTCCAGATGAGGCCACAAAGTTGATAAGGGGACTAAAGCACCTCCTCTGTGAGGACAAGCTGAGAAAGCTGGGACTGCTCAGATTGGAGAAGAGAAAATTGTGTGGAGATCTCACAGCACCTCCCAGTATCTGAAAAGGCTATGAGGAAGCTGGAGTGGGATTCTTCATCAGGAACTGGAGTGACAGGACAAGGGGGAATGGCTTCACAATGAAAAGGTTTGGGCTGGACACTAGGGAGAAATTATTCTTTGTGAGGCTCTGGCACAGGTGGTTGCCCCTGGATCCCTGGCAATGCCCAAGGCCAGGATGGATGGGACTTGGAGCACCTTGGGATAGTGGAAGGTGTCCCTGCCATGGCAGGGCTGGAAGGAGATGATTTTTAAGGTCCCTTCCAACCCAAACCATTCCATGATCCTGTGATCTCTCTCCTTTTGGTCTCTGTCTCATTAACAGCTCCACAGGAGTGGAGACCCCCCTGAAGGAGCAGGCGCTCAGGACCAGCCGCACCATGGGAACAAGAGCCTCAAACGGTGGTTTTTTGGGCTCACCAGAAGCACTCCCTCATTTCCAGCACAGGATCTGAGTCCTGGGGGCAGTATGGACCCGCAGCTCCGGGCAGGAACTGGGTGATGATTATGAGCATTTCATAATCACATCCCCAAACACGAAAGCTCAGAGGTGAAAGTTCTGGTTCCCAGGGTTCTCTTTCCATCCTTACTCACGCACAGCTAGGCAGGGCATTTTGTGTAGATTCACCTCCATCAACACTCATCACACAACAGCTCAATTCCTGCTCTGAGCTGGCCATATCAGAATTATCTCCAGAATCTGCCAGGACACACAGCCAGAGGGCTGGAACTCCCAACCACCTGAGGCTCGAGCTTTGGTGAAGTCACCCTTTGGTTATATGTGAAAGAGCTGGATAAAATTTGGGAATTAGGGGAGGTGGAATTTCGCTTGCAGAAAATGCAACCTTTGCCTAAACTGTCCTCTCCATGCTCACCCAAAAGGCTGCTTTTATTTTCCTTACAACCTGTTCTTGGCAGTGCAGGTGAGGCACCGCTGGCTTCCTTGTGCTGAGCATTCACAGCAAAAACTCCCAAATCCCAGTGATGCGACTTTAAAGCAGCTCCAGTAATTCTTCCCCAAAGTGAGGTAAAAGGTAAAGAAATCGGTCAAAACTCCTCAAATTAGGGGCTGAATAAATCTCTTTGCCCATGACATCTGAAAGAATTGCCCTCAGTTTTGCCCATCTTTGCTTTGCTCCGAATTGAGGCTCATGTAGCCAGTTTGAAACTGATGTAATTATGGTTGTTCAAAAGGAGTGGCAGAGCCAAGTCAGTCACAGTGACTCAACCATGCCAAGAGCAAAGTTTTTATACATTGCTACAGCTCAGATTTGGAACTGCTCTAAACACTAAACACGAAGATTATTAATAAACATGCAATGTCTCTCGGTACAAACCAGATTTATTCCCATTTAACTGTATTTACTGTTAAATAGAATTGGTTTGTTATGAAAAGGGCAAAGAGAAGCCCTCAGTTGTTGTGTCTGGTTTCAGATTAGACACTACATAATTTCTGAGTAACAATAACAGCAATTGTGACCCACTTCTCATGGAGTATTTTTCACTGATTTCTCCTAAAGTGCTTTGCAGGGAAGGTCAGTAGAAAGACCCATTGTAAACACGGGGAAATCTCCTGATTATTTGTTTTGGATGGTTAGAGAGGAAATTGCATATGCTTTCATGGAAAAAAAAAATCCTCTATTATTATCCTCTGTCCTAAAAAGGTGGTGGTGGGGGAAAGCCTGGTGACTCTGATCTAAATTATCCTAAAGCAAATTTCTGGCAAACCAAATGAAGCCAGACGACTCTGGATTTAATGAGAGTAAATAGTAGCAGACGAAGTTAAAGCTTGAACCAGGGCACCCAGCTGCTGCTCTGCACAGCTTTGCTGCCTGTCTTGAAGCCTTTGATTGCCCAGTTTTATTTTCTTAGCTAATTTCAGAGATATTTTACTTCGCTTGAGCATCAACAGGTCAACTGTTGGCAAAAGCAAGTGGCAGAAAGCTGTAGTTTATAGACAATTAGGAAAAGAATTGTGTTTAGAGTGTGAAATGCAATCACGTAGCCAAACTTGCCTGATAAGGCTTGAGGCTGAGCAGAGCCAGCCCAAGAGCAGACTGAGATGTGATTCAGCCCTTTGAAGTCTCCTGATCTAATTCTTATTGCAGCCACACATGATTTCTGTTGCTGGGGAAAACAAAAATCCCATCCCGGATCCCAAAACCCCAGGTGCTCTCCTGTCTCTCCAGAGGGCTCTTGGCTGTGGAAGCTCCTGCTGGTGTGACTCCCTTGGAGCCCAGGGGAGCAGGAGGGGTGTTTGGAGGGGGTTCTGTCTCTCAGGGCTCAGCCAAGCTTTGCTGAGCGTTTAATTTGCAGCACTCAGGCTTTGCCTGGGCAGGCACCTACCAAGCTTTGTTGGGTTGGCCTCCCAACCTTGCTCTCCCTGCCTTGCTCTTGTCAAGTCTTTCATCAAGACAGGACTCGTCATACTCCACCCTGGTGGCTCAGCAGAGACCTTTTGGCCTTTCCTTGAGTTTCCAGAGGTGGGGGCAGGTTGTGAAAAAAGCTGGATGAAGGGACGCTCCTGTTCCCACTCCTGCTCCTCAGCAGGGCCAGCTGCTGTAGGGCATTCTCTTGGGGTTTCCAAGAACTCAGAAGTGGTGGACAAGTGGTCACTGCTAGTAGATTGTTGCTTGTCCATCCAAATAATATGAGGAATTAGTGACTCCATGGCCTTTTCCAGTCATTTGTTAAGATTTCTTTGTTAGCATCTCCAAATGAGACACACTTCCCTCTGCTCTCACCCCTGTTTGCTTCAAAAGGGGTCTTCTTTTCTTCCATTAAACAGGGAATTCAGTAGGGGGAAAAAATATCTTTCAAATGTCTAAGGAATGAAGTTTCTCCTTGAGAATGTTAAAACTACAGAGGAAATGTGAAGAATCAACTTTGACACACATGACAAATATTGAAAGGGAGCTGAAGCTGAAAGGCAACTCCTCGAAGACTTTGGATCATTAAGAAAGTACATGAATGAGTTGGAATTCTTGAAAGAAAACCTATCCCAGGCTTACTCCCTTGGCTCAGAGCCAGGGGCTCTGCGTTTGCCTCCCAAACTCTGTTACAGTTATGGTGTCTGAGGGAAAATCCATCTCCTCTGATTTCCTAAGGTTGGGCAGGATCAGGGAGCCAGGGGTTCCTGAGTGTTCATTTGGGGGCTCGGAGCAGCACTGGGAGCCCATAAAATCCAAAAACCATAAATCCTGGCTGGCTTTACCCCAGCCAGGGTAAGAGCAGCAGCTCTGCTGTGGCCCAAAGGGCGACCACCAGAGAGCTGAGCTGGGCTGTGCAGATCTTTCCCAGGCTCAGGGTCTCCCTGGATTGCTCTGTGTCCACTGGAAAGTGCTGGGATGCAAACCCAAGGTCGAGGCTGCAGAGTCCCGTGTGGATTCTTCAGTCCTGGGGCTGTGGCACAGAGATGTGAACGTGGAGTTTTTCACGGTGAGGGTTGTCTCTCCAGGAGGTTCCTTCTGTTCTTAAGGAATGCTGTGGGATTGAATCACCCACCTTTAGTCCAGGGCAGCTGCACCCTCGGCTAATGAGGGAGCTTTTGGGTTCTGGGAGCAGAACATCTCTCCTGGGTGGCCTGAGCAGAGCCTGGCCTCTCTGCACAGCTCTCCCTGGCTTAGGCAGGCGTGGGAGCTGAGCCCTGAGTGGTGTCCAATCCAGAGGATGACCTTATGGACCACGGAAGCTCCACATGTGACACATCCAAGCCCACACTCCTTCCTGTGGCTCCACAGAGCTCTCACACCAAGTCCTGCCTCACACCACACCACCCCAACAGCTCTGAGGTGACCCAGCTGCCCAGCAGGGAGCTTCACACCCAGCTGAGGGCCCACACTCAGCTCTGCAAGGGGAAGGGAGGTGGTGTAGGAAGTGGCTTTGGGGTGGTTTGGTGTGGGAGAGGAGGGAGGCAGAGGGATGTGGAGCTGAGCTTTCCCAGGGTGGCTGCAGCAGAGTCATCTCCCAGGACTGGGCTGGGTCCTTTCTGCCATCCATGTTTTACAACCAATTCCCAACTAGTTTTACAACCAATTCCCAGCTAGTTTTACAACCAATTCCCAACTAGTTTTACAACCAATTCCCAGCTAGTTTCCCTAGGAGCAGCCGGGATGGGAACTGTCCCAGGCTGGTGAGATAACACCGTGAGCGAGCCGCGATCCGCGAGCTCCCAATTTCACAGCTGTGGTCAGACAGCCTTTAAAATCTCCGAGACAGAACTGGCCCTGTGCAGAGCTGAAATTGTAAGTTTTGGCCCTGTCTCTAACCTTTGGAGAGCTGCCCAGCTTCTGACAGTCTGTGATGATGTCTCTGTGGAGGAAATCCTATGCTGAAGAAAAGCATGTTGCTTTCTCCCAAAGTTATATTCTTCCTTTCATTCGGCCACCATAAAGGACACTTTGTCATCTTGGCAGATCCTAAATATTCCCTCCTAATTTTATGGGAGGCAGATACAGGGACAAAAATTAAGGATTATTCAGGAGTGTTATTTATGGCTAAGGCTATAAGGGATTTGAATGGAAATAACAATTAAACTCAAGAAAAAATTCACACTACAGGTCACTGCAATCCCAACTTTTCCCCTCATGAACTCAAGCCGAGGAGGTTTCCTTCCCCTTTGTGATTTAGGCTTTGCTAAACTTCTCTGAAAATAGTTCATATATCACAGAGAGGAATTTCCATGGGGAGCATAAATACATCTGTGGAAAGAAGGGAAAATTTTTCCTTGTCTCTGGGAATGGATGAGAAAGAAAGACAGTTGACGCCAGATATTAATGATGAGTGGAGGAAGCCATCCAAAGAGAAAAACTACTGAGAATACTAAAACTACCCCAAAATCACAGACCTATAAAAACCTACTACGGAACAATGACTTTTCCACTAATACAGGCTTAGATTCAAGAAAATATTTAAGCACAGGCTTAAGCTGGTCCCAGTTTGGAACAGCTCTTGAGTGAATTTCAGCTTTGCGGATGTGTTTTTCACCTCTGGGGATCCCAGCTGGCATTAAACATGCCACAGTTAAATCCAAGCTTAAGGACTCTTGTAGGGGGGAGGTTTTTTCTTCTGGTGGGACCATGTAACACAATTTTCAATTTCTTTGGTCCTGCAGGAGTTTGTAATAAATTCATACCTCAGGGGACAGCGCTGAGGGCATTTTGAGCTTATGGCTTTTGATCAGAAGGAAGTTGGAACAATCTAAAGGAAATACAAACCACAACATTCAAATATTTGTGGTTGACACACTGAGATATAAACATGGATCTGTCGTGGAGGTGGATATATGGACACATCCACAGGGTGACAGCCACGGAGGGACATTAGCAGCTGATCCTTTCCAGCAAACACCTCTGCAAAACAGAGCTTTGGTCATCCCTTGGTGGGCAGGAGCGACTGGAGCCTGCCGGTGGGGCAGGGAAACATTCCTGCCATCCTGAGGTGGATGGGGAAGCAGAGGCACAGTCACAAGAGCCCTGCCCACACAGGACCAGGGCTCAGAGGAAGCCACGTCCCCTCCTGGGATGAGACCACAGAAGGCTGTGGTAGCAATGAGGTCTCCACACGATTTTAGGATACATCAGTGCAGCTCCCAGGATGCTCTGATGGAGAATAGGGCCATGTGAGGCTGGTGTGGACCATACAAACCTTGTCTTCAGCTCAGAAATGAGCTGAGATTTTGCCTCCTCTCTTCCACCAGCTCCCTCTTGGACCTCAGGGGTGCAGCAAATCATGGGGCTCCCTGAGGGGCTGGGGAGAGGCGTTCCCACCTGCCTGCAGCACCTTGGCAGGGCTGTTCGTCCCAGTATTTACACAGCCTTTAATGCTCCTGATGTCAGCGTGGAGACGTGTTAATAACCCAATTAAACTGCTCACCCAGCTATGGCAAATCCCAGCGCTTGGGGAAGGCGGGTGGGTTTTGCTTTGCAATTCTTGGGCCGCGTTGCAGCACGCCAGACCCACGTCCCTGTGGCTGACATGTAGCCCCAGCTCGTCCCCAGGGGGGTCTTGTGCAGGGTTGAGGCAGTGAAGAGCTGAAATCTAAAGCTGGATGCACATTGAACACCACCAGCACTTCCTGGCCGTGTCAGGAGGACGGGGACGCGTGAGGCCGTGTGTGAAACACGGCAGAAGGTGCTCAGCTCGTGGCCTTCAGAGGTGAGAAACACCAGTTGCCCTTGTGCAAAGGATTGAATTCCCACGGCAAAGGCACTGGGGGGATGGCAGGAGAGCCCAGCAGCTGCCCACTGGTGGGGAAGGTGCAGGGTGGTTGTGGCACTGCCCACACAGGAGCAGGGCTCAGAGCTGCCTGGACTTGCCCGTGCAGGGCTGTCGTAACTGTGCCTCTGCTTCCCCATCCACCTCAGGATGGCAGGAATGTTTCCCTGCCCCACCGGCAGGCTCCAGTCGCTCCTGCCCACCAAGGGATGACCAAAGCTCTGTTTTGCAGAGGTTTTGCTGAAAAGGATCAGCTGCTAATGTCCCTCCGTGGCTGTCACCCTGTGGATGTGTCCATATATCCACATCCACGACAGATCCATGTTTGTATCTCAGTGTTTATATCTCACCAATGTATATCTCACCAATTTATATCTCACCAGTCCTGGTGCTGCTGCATCCAGCGGGGTTCTCATCACTGTTGAGGTTCCTCCTCCTCTGGGCTCCTTCCCCTC
Organism: Anomalospiza imberbis; assembly: GCF_031753505.1. Classification (NCBI taxonomy): domain Eukaryota; kingdom Metazoa; phylum Chordata; class Aves; order Passeriformes; family Viduidae; genus Anomalospiza; species Anomalospiza imberbis. The sequence continues at coordinate 18,535,654 of NC_089692.1, read as the reverse complement.
GCTCATGCTAGGAGCAAAATACATTTTTTTTTTTTTTTGGAAAGGGCTTTTGGGCTGCTCTCTGTCCACATGCACGGCGTTGTCCTGAGGCAGAAGTTCCTCCAGCACCTTTGCTCTGAGCCAGGGCCAACATTTGGGTGAAGCTCCGTGGCTGTCACCGCTCAGAGCTGTGCCTCATGTCCCGAGGGAGGAGAGGATTAGCAGGGCACTTCAAAGCCTTGTGTAATTGCACTTTCGCTCAACTCGCACGGCTTTGTTCGCTTGATTTCCAAAAGAAATGTCAGGCGAGCCTCCAGGGACCGGCGAAAGGATCCCTCTGATGGTGACACGGGGTAGAACAGAGCCCGCACGTCCTGTCCCCACACGGGACCGCCTGGGTCTGCGATCTTCTGGTGCCTGTGAGGGCAAATAAATCACCTTGGGCTTCAGCCCCTTTGGCCTTTTGAACCCGCAGCAAGGAGCTCTCAGAGCTGCTCCTCTGTGCTGGAGCTCCTCTCTCTGATCAAGGGTGAGAGCCAGGTCTCCTGCACCCCCTTCCCCTCCTGCCACCCCACAGGGGATGCTGGGCTGGGCTCAAGGTGTGCTCCTGCCTCCCTGACCTCACCTTCAGAGGTGATGCCTCTCTTCTCACACACACGGAGTTACCTAAGGGAGTAAATGCCTTTATTCTGTTTGTTGCGCTGCTTCTGAGTGCTCAAAGCTTGGGGCAGAGGAGTCTGGAGGTCCCACCAGCAGCTGGAGGGTTGGTGCCCACCTCTCCTCCTCCATTCCTAAATGGAAAAGGTTATTCAAGATTATAAATGCCTCGAGAAAACAGCACAACAGAGAAGAAATCAGATTGCCTGCTGCCGTCTCAGGGAATGCCACCAGTGCTGCTTTAATAGATTTACTACCTGGAGTAGCTGTACCCTCACTCTCCTCTGCAGTCAGAGCCTGGCCCAGCAGAGCTGCAGCCACAGCCATGGTGGAACAATCAGCTCAGAGAGCCCTGATCCTGCACCAGGTGCTGTAGGATTCGCAGCTTGCAGGCTCTGACTTGGAAACCAGATCATCCACCTTTGGGAGAAACTTTTAGGTTTTTCTTCAAAAGGTGCAGATCGTGCAGAAAAAGGCAGTGGGCCATTTCACCCAGGAACAAACACCACTTCAGGTGATCTTTAAGTCAATCCTGTCTTAAACTTTCCCTGTTTTTCCCCTCTTTTTCACTGTTTCTGACTAGGAATCATCCTCTACCTTCGTCCATTTCTGACACTTCATCTGCTGACAAAATCCTGGCTCTGGGGATGTCCTCTTCTCTTTGATTTAATCAATCTTCTTTCTGGCAAGTGGGTTTTGAAGGGAGAATCAGCCATTCACTTAGAAAAATGAAACTGGTGCATTACAGAAGATAAATATTGGGAACTGGTTAATCTGGTTTGAAAATATGCTCTGATTTTCTTCTCCCCCTGTTCCTGGTGAAGAGTGAGCTGTTGTCTCTGACACTGCTCTGGGCTCTTCTCATCTTGGTTGGGACTTAGAAGTGAAGAAATTGAAAAGGGAAAAAAAAAAACAACAAAGAAAAACAAGGGAGTGTTTTGAATGTTGGGTGCTTTTGGTGGGATGCCAGTCAGAGGTGCCGGGTGAAGGCAGGTGATGAAGGGTTTGCCTGGCTCATCCCCAGACATTTTGTTCCTCCTAAATCAGCTTTGCCTCCCCTGAGTGTCAGGTGAACTCGGAGCTTGTCTGTCTTCAGAAACGCCACAAAAACTTCTCATCTGACAAAGGTTTCCTCTGCTAGCTGGATTTACTGGCTCGAGTTGGCTCTTGCCATTTTGACTAGTTAAGATACGGAAATCTGAGGGTGTTTTTAATATTAAAAGTTGTTTTTATGTCTGGAGATCTCTGGGGATCCCAAACCAGCGCTCAGCTTGTGGCATTTAAAAGTGGGCTTGCAAGTTAAGTTTAGCCTTCAAGGTGGGACCTGCTGCCACAAGGATTTGAGAAGTTCAGTACAAGAACATGTTTTTAATAGTTTCACCTTTTATTTTCTCCTTCATTTCCCTTTCTTCTGTTCTCCCTGTTCTGTCAACCCTGGTGCTAATAAATTAGATTATCACTTGCTCTAGACCCTTTCATCCTTCAGAGAGCTGCACTGGGAGCTGAAATGCTGCCCCAGTTGGAGGGTTGTGATCTTTTTTAAGGCAAAAGGAGGGGGAAATAATTTGATTCTCATTCTTTAGAAAACCCTTGTTTGAAGAAGTCACAGGGTTGTACGGCGTATTCCAATTTTCTCCCATTTACATGGGAACAGCAGCATTACCCTGAGAGTCAGGAAAAGATTTCTTCACATTTCAAATTCTGACCAAATGGCATTGGGGGGGGGAAAGCCCTTCCCCCTTGTTTGTCTGTCTGTCTCTAATTCACAGCATTTGGGATGGGCCAAGCAGATGACAGAAAAACATCACCCTGCAGGTGCTGTCACACCACAGCCACTCTTGGGACTGGCTGCTTTCCTTCCCCACTTCCCAGGATCCCAAAATGTGTTGGAGCTGCTTCCCGGGGGGCCTGGGGCAGGAAAACTCATCAGTGCCCAGCCCAGCCCTGGGGACAGGGGGCTCATCACCACATTTTCTCACCCAGCAGATGCTCAGGTCAATAAACAAACACACTAATCTACTCGGTGTCTGGAGTTTTGGGGAGCAGAGCTCCCACAAAAAGCAGAATTCACCGGCGATGCAGCTTTGCCAAGTAGAGGGGACACTCTGCTCCCATCTGATAAGGTGAGAGGCTGTCCAAAAACAACACTGCCAGACCCATGATCTCATCCACCCAACCAGGAACAGTGCAAAGAAGTGAAAAATTAATGTGAAAAGAGAGAGCTATCCAGGAGACAGCAGGAATAAACCCTCAGGAACACTGGAGTCACCGAGAGCAAGAATAAACCAGGAAAAACAAAGCTGGGCATTATGTGAGCTCTGCTCCTGCCTCCACTCCTGGATGGGAGTCAGGATGATGGCAGGAAAGCTGAAGGGTCAGCATGGAACCGTTTTTGAGCTGAAATGTTCACTCTGTAAGAACCTGTTTACACTTTACCAGAGCAAACTGTGCAGCACAGAGGCGACACTCACGTGGCAGCATCACCTGCAGCAGAGAGCAGGGGCTGGGAGGATGGATGGGGAATGCCCTGGATAATGAGGAGAGCCAGCAACTCTCTTTCCCCCACATGGAAACTTTCTTTTTTAACCCAAAATTAAACTGAACAAACTAAAAAGGAGAGCATTTTCACATTTTGAAACCTCAAACCTGCTTCGTGTCACAACAAAGTCCCAAGTTCATTGTTGGAGTGGAAAGTGAAGGAAAAGGAGATTCAAAGATCCAGCCACAACCACAGTTGGTAGCAGAGTTCAGAAAGCTGAAAACTTTTGTTAATCAGTGACAAAATCATTTACTAATCAAAAACTTTTGTTGATCGAGTGACAAAATAATTTCTGTTCTTGTGATTTTCATCTTGAAGGCGAGTTGTGAGAAAATCCAGCAAATGTTACAGGAACAAAATTCCTGAGACCCTTAAATGCCTTATTGACCCACATTTGGGACCAGTAAAATCTCCATTCAACATCAGTTTTGTGCCATTCCTCCTTGGTTTAGGAAATACTGACAATAAGCAAGCATGTGTAAATAGAGAAGAAATGAGAATTTTTATCCATTATATATTTTTAATGTTGACATTGATCTCAGAGGCTTTGTGGGTTGTAACTCCTGGTGTCTACCCAACAAGAAGGAAATATTCAGCCAGCAGCAGTGGATTATATTTGCATCTTCAGCAGAGATGTTTATGAGATTTGCTAAAAGGATTGTTGTGCCACAGAAGGGAACAGAAAATTGACACGCTTTTAAGGCCTTTTGAACACAAGACAGAAAACAGCAGGAGAAGAAGGGTGGAAAGTTTATACAGAAATTACTTCTGAGAATCTGACACTGGCAAAACGAGAAACACATTTCCTTGGTGGAACGAGGATCTGGGTTTGCAGTCAGAGTGCACCAATTCCAGCAAGCGAGGAAGAAAACGATGCGTTTCCTGAAAAGAGAATAAAAAAAAAAAAAAAAGCGAGAAGTCTCATTGTAGCTGCAGTGAGAGATGTCTAAAAGCAACCAGGAAAATAAGGCAGAGGTGGGAATTCCTGGAGGAGCCGGGGATGGGGAGGAAAGGCCAGCTGAGTCCAATCAGCCTGGCCAGGGCTCTCCTGCTCCTCCTGTCAGGGGCTGCTGCTTGATGTGTCTTATCTTCTGCATCAGCCCCACCGAGCCCGGCCGCGTTCCTAATGAGCTGATAAATGAGACACTGAGAGCTGCGGCTTGGGGAGAATATTGTCCCTTCAGAGACCCCATTTTTCAAAGGGAACAAATGGCCTCTGGAGCTGCTGGTGACTGGGGTAACGGATGAGCTGTCTGGAGCAGGGTTTCTTTAGGGCCATGGGTAGGAAAGGCGTGCTGTAAATGAGCTCTGATGGCACTGGCAGGTACTGCTGAGGCACTGCAGCCGTGGGGATGGGGCTGACCCCACGTCCTGGCTGATTCCTGTGCCGTGTCTTGGGATGAGCGTCGGGGGATGTGTCCCACTGCTGCTGCTTGTTCTGGAAATCCCACTGTAGAATCATCATGGAATGGCTCAGTTGGAAGGGACCACAAAACCCATCCAGTGCCACACCTGCCATGGGCAGGGACACCTTCTACTGTCCCAGTGCTCCAAGCCCTGTCCAGCCTGGCCTTGGGCACTTCCAGGGATCCAGGGGCAGCCACAGCTGCTCTGGGCACCCTGTGCCAGGGCCTGCCCACCCTCACAGGGGAGAATTTCTTCCAGACACCTGACTTAAATTTCCCCTCTCTCATTTTGAATCTCACTGGTGTTCTTGCACAGAGAAATCAGCCCCTTGTTAATCTTGAGCCCCTTGATTCTCAGCTCATGGTTGCAGGAAATTCTCCCACGCTGTCCTAAAACATTGGAGCTGTCTGTGTGGCTAATTACATAGTGGGAAATATTTCCTTAAAAATATTGTGAAGCTTATCCAGGTGATAGAGCAAATAGGGCCAAAAACCATTTTGTTGGATTGGGTATTTGGAAGAAATTCTTCCCTGTGAGGGTGGGGAGGCACAGGGTGCCCAGAGCAGCTGTGGCTGCCCCTGGATCCCTGGCAGTGCCCAAGGCCAGGCTGGACAGGGTTTGGAGCACCCTGGAATGGTGGAAGGTGTCCCTGCCATGGCAAAGGTGGCACTGGATGGGCTTTAAGGTCCTTCCAACCCAAACCATTCCATGTTTCTAAGACAGTGCAGTCCCTACTGGAGAGGAACAGCTTTATGGACACACTTAATTTCCTTCCAATCCACAAAATTATTATAGCACTGGGTTTGAACAACATGAGGAAGATGATGCAATGGATACAACAAAAGCTGCAGTTATCCTGAAGGGATTTCCATGTAATAATATTCAGGCTGACACAATCAACACAATCTCTGAACTGTTCAAATTTCAGCCAACATGGGCAATTAAGAAATTTTACCATGAAATGTAACTTAACTCCTTATTAGCACTTGGATTCGTATCAGGAACACTGGGAAAAAAAAAGTAAAAAAAAAATATCCAACAGCATTTTTCAAATTAGCAGCCTTGAGGGCAATATAATCTAAGTTCAGCCAGAGCGAATCGAGTAGGAATAGTTAATTTAGTTCTAGGAAATTTAAGAATCCCTCATCTCCTCATCAGCAGTAACTTGCTTGTTAAAGGAAGACAAATGAAAAGGTTAATCAGCAAAGATTCACACTGGGGGATTGCTTGGAATGAATCCCTCCTCCCCGGCAGCCCTGGCGAGGTCATGTGTGAGTAACCGGCTCCACCGAAGCGCTCCGGGCTGCAGAAATGGCATTCAAAGCCCTGCCTGGCACACAGGGTCCATCACATCTGCCCAGGGTGGCTCCAGGATCGTGACCAGTGCTCTTTTCGGTGGTCTGAAAACTGTTTTTATTGCTCTCTGCTTCATCCAGCTCTTGGCTGGGGCTGATGAATGTGCCCTGTGTTGGATCTGACATTGGTCCTTGAGTGGCTTTTGGCTGGGATGTTGTGCACTCCTGGGAAGGGGAGGCAATGCCCTCAGAGCTACGTGGCCAGGTAAATAAATTATAGGACTTTTAAAACCTTGCTAATTTTTCTTTTCTGTTCCCCCCCCCAACCCTTTTTTTAACAGGAGAACCAGCTCTGGCTGGTTCTATGGACCAGAGATTTAAAAATAGCTGGGTTCCTTCCTGTCTGAGGTAGAGAGAAAGATATAAGCCTGATTTATTGGCTGTCCAGTAGACTTTATATTCAATTTCCTCTTGTCACATTCCTATCAAGTAACTGCAGGAGTGTAGCAGAGACAGGGTGAGCCTTTACAGAATAAATACATTCATTTACATGATGAATACCCATATTCACGTGGATAAAAGTCCCTCTTCAAACACTCCAACAAATAAATATCAGCCAAACATTGTTAGCAGCAAATCGGTGGAGGAAAACAATCTCCCATATTTTAATTCAGTATTTAAATTCCCATATTGAATTCACTATGGTAGGATGTGCATGTGGGATGCACTGAAGTGACTGTCCTGCCACATCCAATGGAATGAGGGATAAATCCAGATTTCTGGAATGCAACCACACCTTTCCTTTCCTTCTTTCCTCCTTGATGCCTTGTGCAGACTCAGCTAGAACAGAGGCAGACAGAGTTACAGAATAAAGCAGGGATTTATTAAAAGGATCTCCTCCATGGATCCACCTTGGGCAGCACCAGAGCCCAGCCAGGGCTGCACCCAAGATGAACCCAAATGGTCCCAAAATGCACGAGCGCTCCTGGGGGCTCTCACTGTGATCAGCTCTGCTCCATTGGCACATTGCAGTTCATTGTCCCATTCCAGCTCCAGCCCATGCAGTCCCATCCTGCTTGTTTTTCTCTCTCCAGCCCACGTTCTTTGTGCTCCTGGGCCTGAGATTTGGATCATTTGTCCTTGGTCCCCAGCTGGAGAAAGAATTGTTTTGTCTCCTTGCTCTGTGAAGAGAGATCACCATCCCCTAATGTGAAGCTCAGAACTGCACACTAAAGCAGCGCAGAATGTGAAAATATAAAAGCTAAAACCTGAGGCATCACCTTGTTGTGCCTGTGGTGGCTGACGCTGCTCAGTAGAATTGTTAAGGTTGGGAAAGACCTCTAAAATCCTCAAATCCAACCCTGAGCTCAGCACCACCAGTAAATTGTGTCCTCAAGGGCCATATCCACGTGTACTTTGGGCATTTCCAAGGATGGTGACTCCACCACTTCTCTGGGCTCAGCACAGCTGAGCATCCCACGTGTGCTGGGGGAGGAAAACCTCCCAGTGGGGTTTGGCTTGGGAGCAAACAGCACTGGCTGAGCCAGACTTGCTCAGAAACAAGGCTGAGAAAGGGAAAAGAGAAATAAATAATTCAAAAAAAAGTTTAATAAGTGAGATTTAAAGCTTCTCTGCAAGATCACATCCCAGTCTGGGCCAAGGTTTGCACAACTTCTGCTGGTTGGATTTTCCTTGTGGGATGTTTCCACAGAGATGAAATCTTTGTTTGATGTTCAGAAGGTCCAAGTGTTCCTGCTTGGACCATCAAGCAGGAACAACACCGAGAGCTCCATTTTACATTTCCAGGGGTTCCAGTAGCTGCCTTAAACTCCCATAAACCTCACATTGCACATGCAAACAGCTCTTATTTTTCACTTTCATCATGTGTTAAAAATTTTTCTTCTTCTCAGAGAAAACTTGGCTTTTTGAAAGGTTTATGAACTCACATGTATTTATGGAATTGGGACAGGGAACTGACACGAAATGTTCTTGGGATGATGGATGCAATCCTGTCTCCAGGGAAAAAAATTAGGAACCCAACCAAGGAAAAACACTCTGGAACACTTCACATCAAACAAGGAAATGAAGGAGTGAGAAGAAATGAAACACATTTGAGATTGTGAAAAGGGAGTTAGTTAATGTCTGAGTTTAGTCTGATGCCCTGGTGATGGCCATCAGTGCAATCAGTGTGGGGACTGATTCCACTCAGGAATTACTCAGGAATAATTCCAGCACCAGGATAAAGGCCAGCACAAGGATCACTGCAATGGTCAGTCTCGGGCATTGAAATGCATCCAGCTTGATTTGCTACAGCAAATTCAAAAATCCTTTCCCTGCCTTGTATGAAACATAAACAAAGCCTTCACTTCGATTGCATATTCTCCTGTACAAGAATGTTATTTTAATTTCCCTCAAGAGCTAAAAAAAGAACCTTTTTTTCCCTTATTTTTATTTGATATACATAATGTAGGCTGGCAGTATTAGTGTGTTTTCTATTCATGGCTTTCTGAAACTTTCTGTTAGAAGTCTTTGAAATCAAACACCCTTCTTTTTATCATATATTACTTCCTCCCTGGGAACTATTCCCTCTCTGTGCAGCGATCCCATTAGGCTTTTAACTTTCAGATGTTAAAAAAAAAAAAAACCCTACCTCAAAACCTGTGATAAAAATGTATTGATGTTTGAATACCATCCAGCACAGGCAACTTCAAAAAACAACACACAAATTTTGTGAATGGAAAATGGGAATTTGATTTGCTGGGAGGGGAAAAGCTTTTCCATAGGCAGTTATGATGTTTAATGGGCCATCTATTGATTTTGGGCTCACTTAGTACCACTGATGTTTGCAACGGCGTTTAAAACAAAATTTCCAAAGGAATGGGCCACGGTTTTATGGAAAACCACAAGTGACACAAGTGACTCGTAGGCTTGGCCATGTCTGCAAAGTTGTTTATTCTTGCAGCCCTCACAGAGCCCAGGATGGCTGTGGTTCTCCTTGCAAACTCTGAGGTGGTATCAAGCAGGAAAAACTAGATTTGGAAGACTTAAAGTTATTGGACACTTTTAAGACCTTGATATTCTGAGCTGAAATGAATTTTTTGGTGTTCAAAATCCTTCTTTGGATCAAATTTTACAACGAATTTGTTTTTAGCCTCACTCAGGTCTCTTCTTTCACTATTGAGTATTTCAGTGGACTTGGAATATCCCCTTTGAGTAGTTTTTCATATTTATGAGATAGACCTATTTAATAATGGAAATGTTGCAAATTTAAAGCCATAGATCCCTTCCATCTGAAATCAGCCTCTCCTTACCCAGACTCTTGTGCATCCTGAAGGGCCTGGACAAGCCTTCAGGATGGAAAAGAAACCTCTGAGGCAACAGAGATGAAAAGGAGGAAAAGCAGAGGACTTGAGGTGTCCAGACTGAATTATCTCAGCATGTTAATTATTGGAGCACTCAGGGTTAGGGATTGAGGGGATTTACACCTCTGGAATGAGGGGAGCAGAGAACACACCTCATCCTGGGCTGGCTCTTCATTTCCAGGCTGTAAAAATGCCAAATTTCTGGCAGTGGTGATGATCCCAAGGTGTGAGAGCCATCTCCCTCTTCTCATTGAATCCTTAATTCACCTGATTTATTCCCAGGTTGCCTTTTCTCCTGCTGGAGTTCAGTACTTCCCACAGGAACCCTCCAGGACTCACTCCTCATCCTCAAATGTCTGTGTGACCACTCCAGGTTCCCCACCTTGGCCAGGTCATTACTGGTATGTTCTTTCAGTTTCTTGATTGGAAAATCACCCAAACTCTGCCTGGAGGAGCACAGGGAGCCCTGTTAATTTAACATATCTCTTTCATGCACACCTGCCCCCAAAACTCATGCAAACACAGTGAAAATTTAGAGAAAAACAATGTTCAGGAACCTCCAAAGTGATTTCATTAAAATCAAACAAACTGCTGGTGCTTGACATAATTAAGGGTGTTTGATTTGGCTCTGCAGCAATGAAAAAAAGAAAAGTGGTTGCAGCTTTTGTCCCAACAAATATGAAGCATCATTCATCCTCCACGAGCTCGGTACCAATCCTTTTCTGTTCAAATCTTTCAAACATTTCTTCTTTTTCCCTTTTCCTGGCCCTGCAGAGCCAAAAGAAATGTTTGACAGGTATTAATTTTGAAAACAAATGGTAGATTTTCAGCTCAGCTGCTGACGAGAAGGCAGGGAAAGAGCAAATTGCAGCTTGTTTTAATTGCAAACTGGGAATTTTATAAACAAAATCCATGCACGTATCATTTATAATCATGATCCGGGCCAGAGCAATAATTATGATAAATCCTTTTTCAACCCTACTAAGAAGTCTTTTATGAAGTAGTAGGGAATTAATTCACATTCTAGACAATGGCTCAATAAAATGCTTTCCAGCTTCTCTGACATATGGAATTCCACATGGGCTGCAATCAGATGTTCCCCAAATCACACTTTTTCCTTGCTTAACTCCCTGACAGTTTAACATAAACAAGCACTGAATTCATTAAGCTGCAATTTTTAAGCCTTCTAATTAACTGAAACAGCTGAAGTTTGACTCTTCAAACACATGTTAAAGGCTTAATTTTCAAGACATAAACCACTGGGAGACCTGCAGTTTATTAACATTTGAGGTGTTCAGCAGAGAACCTTCCCTTGTGTCCTTCTTCAGGGTTCTGCAAAATGTAGAATTACAATATTTTAACATAAGGCAATTAACAAAATAGTTCAATAATGAAAGGCATTATTGCTTTGATTTGGAAACAGAATTTTTGACTCTGATCGCCCTGATTGTCCAGTCTTATCAGACTGCTTTCATTGCTCCATTAAATGTCCAGTGGCTCCCTAAACAGCACTTAACTAAACTGTACTAAAGGTATTTAAGATTAGTCTTTCAAAAACAGGCAGTTTTCTGCTCCATGAAGTTCCTGCCACAGTCCATTCAATATTTTGGATGCAGCCTTGACCCAGGAGAAGGGAGTTTTAACCCATTAAAGTCTTTTAATCTTTGCCATGACTTGGGAAATGTGCTTATGGAAGACTTGAGTTTTAGTTCTTCAGTATTAAATATTAAAAACCTTGCTTTTAACTGAGAGAGGGAAGGTTTAGATTGAATATTGGGAAGGAATTGTTCCTCGGGAGGGTGGGCAGGCCCTGGCACAGGGTGCCCAGAGAAGCTGTGGCTGCCCCTGGATCCCTGGAAGTGCCCAAGCCCAGGTTGGACATTGGGGCTTGGAGCACCCTGGGGTGGTGGAAGGTGTTGAGATTGGAACTGGATGATCTTTAAGGTCCTTTCCCACCCAAACCATTCCTTGATTCTGTGCTTTACTTTATTACACAAGAATTGGGAAGGTCTGAGGCTGATAAGGCAACACCATCCCTGTGTGATCCCTGCTTGCAGCCAAGTGAGGCCAGAAATGCCCAGAACACTGCAGAAATTCAGTTACTCCAAAGGTGTTTTTAAATCCAACCCTTTGGAATTTGATTTAGTCACCTTTCAATTTTTAAATTAAAGACAGCAAAAGCATCACTTTAAATCGGGGCAGACACAAATCCCTGTGACTCAAGGCCCTCATGGCCATGGCACCGTGGCAAAGACACGGATCAGAGCTTGTGGAGGGGACAAAGCCCTTTTAGCTCTTCTCATCCCACCACTCATGGATGGATCCCGTCCCAAACAAGCCTGACACGACCTCTGTCATTCCAGGAGGCACCAGTTGTGTGCTGGGACTTGGATGCTGATCCTGGATGCTGAGCTGTGCCCTCTCCTTTCAGATAAGACAATAAACCTGACCCGGGCACCAGGTGCTCTGTCCTGCTGGGGGGTTCATGTGTGAAATGTGGAGAGAGGAGGAAATGACAGGAAGCAAAGCACCATCAGCACAACTTTCATGTGGGTTTTGTTCCCAGGAAACCACTTCCTCTGTTTGTATGGGCTGCAAGGGGATGGGACTGCTCGGGGGCTCTCGCTCTCAGCTCATTTAGCCAAGCCAGAAAAGCCATGGCACCCAACTAAAATCAAAGGAGGTATTATTTTTTATTATCCTGTGTTTATCTGGATTCTGCTGTCATGGAGTTTTTGTTGTATGGGAATTTTCCTCCTCTTTTTCCTTTCTTTCCCTCCTTCTTTTTTCCCTACCCAAACTGATTACAGTAAAATATTTTTTTTTTTTTAATTTTTCTCCTCATCTATTTCCTTTCTTTCCCTCATTTTTTCCCCTACCCAAACTGGTTATAGTGGAATCAATTTTTGATTTTCCTCCTCATCTTTTTCCTTTCTTTCCCTCCTTAATTTTTCCCTACCCAAACTGATTACAGTGAAATCAATTTTGGAGTGTTACTTTTAACTAGAGAAAAAAAACCCTCTAAGCTCTTATAAATGGGGAACAACACATGGATTTACACCAGGGCAATGCACAGTTTGACTGATATTTTGGATAAATTACATTCCTTAGTGCTCCCTCAACTCATCCCTCTCTTCTCTACTGAGGGTGAGGGTTTTTCCAAAGGGAAAAAACCCAGTAGGTTTCTGGCAAATTCTGGCACATTCTCCTGTACACAGGTAAAAATGCACCTACATTAATATATATTAATATTTAGTAATGTTTGGGAGGCTGCTTTTCTTTTAATTTTAAATAAAAATGTATCTCGTGGGAGGAGATGAAGAGAGATGCGTGCAGTCCCAGCACTGTTTGATTTCCACAACACTGTGGGAATGCTCAACTCTTTCCTGAGCTTGTTTTTCCCTTGGCCAGCCACCTCTCCATGCCTCCAAGGGGTTGGAGAACAGAACATGAAATCTTAATTCTCACCATTGCAGCTCCTGCAGGAAGGCTGAATGCAAAACTCCTGTCGCAAAACTCCTGATACAAAACTCTCTTTAACAAACACAAACCATTGTGATGCTCCTGAGGAAAATACTGTCACCACCACACTGACACAAAGACCACAGAAGCCAAAGGAAAAAAAGAACCCATTATTTTCTTTATTTTCTCTACGTAGGCAATGACACAGCGAAGAGTCTAAGCATGGCTTAACTGTAAGGCTGGGAGAGGTTTTATTTAAATGAAAAAATTTCATTTTATTGTTAAAATTTTGCATCTGCTTTGCCAAGTCAGCACTTCAGTGCCAATATTGTACAACGGAGTGGAGAAATGAAGGTATTAATTAATTAGTATTAATGAGTTTTCAATGACGGAGAAGCTCTTGAGGAAAAAGCTTTGTCATCCCAGAACATCAGCCATGGAAAACATATGGGCAACAAGGGTGGGAATGGATTCTCTGAATATGAGGAGGCTCCTGTAAATCTCACCTCATTAAAAAGAAAGAAGTGAAAATAGTTTTAATTCAGTAGTGCCTCATTTATTGTCATAAAAATCCTTTAATACAGAGGAAGGCTCCTATTGTTTCTGAAAGAAAAGTCTTTTATGGTTGATCCTTCCAGCAGCCATGGTTTGGTTCTCATCACCCCTACAAAAAAAGCACTTTTATGCCAATAAAATTCCTTGTTTCTGCCACATACAGAGGGTTGTGAAGGCTTCAGGTTGTCCCCATCTCCAACACATCTGTGATAAGGGCAGCTTCAAGGGTCAAGCCTGGGAATTACCAGATCTCCTGGTCTTGAGGGGTGAAAATTGGAGTGGGTTCACAGGGAATAGAACAGGTGGGCTGCTGTTCCCTCAGCCAGAAACTGAAGAAGGCTGTGAGGAGAGAAGGAATAAGTAAGAAGTCATTTCATGGGTCTATAGCCAGTGAATTTGCAAAAAAACAAAAATAGGGGAAAAATTTGTGAAGGTGATTGGGGTAAAGCCTCATTTTAGCTGGTAACACCCCTACATTGTATCACAAAAGCGAAGAGGAGAAATAATCCTTAAATTCAGCAGCAAGCTCATAAACAAGAAGCACAGGGAAAAGTGTCCCTCAAGCCTGGTGTCCCGGGATTCATCTGGAGAAGCACAGTGTGGCACTGGCCCTCTGGCAGGATGTGGCTCTGCCCGAGGCCTGGGAACTTCTGGCCTTCCCTGCTGACCCAGCACCCAGCCCGGGGATGGTGTTGTGTCCTCAGCACAAAAAAACTCCTGGAGTGGGAAAGGGAATTGCAATTCTGTCACCTGCCAGCTTGCAAAAAGCAAAACCCAAGCCAAGCTGCATCCTCGGGGCCAAAGGCTTAGCAGGGTTAGTCACCAGCAGCCAGTGCGTCCCAAAATAAACATCTCCACGTTTTTTGTTCCTCAGTTGGATGGTTGTTCCCCTCGAGTTGGAATAATGAAGTAAAAGTTTGTAGAAAATGTTGTTAAGTATGATTGGTTTTTTTTTTTGTGTGTGTAGAAGTAAAAATTGTACTTGAAAAAGTATTAACAGATATATGAATATTTTTGAGTTTTTTTTAAAAGATGGGTATTTGGTAATATTTGTTTGTATAGTTGTAAATTTTGTAATTTTTGAGGGTTGATAGTTCTTGTAGAAACAGGAGGTTGCATAAATTGATAGGGTAAGTATTAATAATGGGTTTTGTTTGGTTTTTGGAGATGTGAAACATTTGTATAAGTGTTTATGTATGTTGATGAAAAAAGATATGATTTAGTTTTGTCTGCTTGAAAATGGTAAAGTTTGAAATAATTATTGTTAGTTTGCTTTTGTTTTTGTTTTTTTTTGTTTGTTTTGTTTTGTTTTGTTTTTGTTATGAATATTGGAAGTGAAGAGTGTGTTTTGATATGAGAAACAAAATATTGATTAGTTTTGTGTCAGGACTCGGTTTGGAGTTAGAAGCAAGGCCTTAAGTCAGTTAAAAGCTGCTGGAAAAATCCATGCTGGGGAAGACAGGGGCACGTTGTGAGAGGGAAGGTGCAGGGCAGGGAAGATCAGGACCTGGGGGTGCATCTCAGAGCAGCACTGAGAGCTCAGAGAAAACCTGCTCTGGAAGTGCTGCTGCCCCATCCTGTCCCACCCTTCCTCCTGTTCCTCTCCTTGGGGATGTGTCCTAGCTGGAGAGCAGAGAAAACTGCTGACTGCTCCATTCCGAGGTCAATTTTTGACCTCTTTTTCTGCCCAGGAGCGTTGCCAGTCCAATGGCTGAGCTCTCAAAGGGCATTTGAGCAATGTAATTTGTGAAATGCTCCTGCAGGTGATTTGCTGAGTGTGCTGATTGTGGATAGGTAAACACAGTGCACCCATTTCTGCTGCTCAGCTGGAGGAATGTGGGTCATTTCTGGTGTGGACAGTTCCACTTGACAGCGCAGGACTTTCATTCCCTGAAAATGTGCTGATGGAAGACAGAAATCATCATTCCATGGACATTTGCTCTGGTGAAATCCAAAGGAAAACAGTTGATCGGGACAGCAGAGCTGCCTGGGAAACTGAGAGTGATGATGGCACTGCTCCAGGTCTCTGGTTTGCCATCACATCCACTCTCAGCACTGTTTTCCTTGTTTCTTCACTGTGGTGGAGAAGAACTCATCCTTAGGACAGCAAAATTTGGCTTGCTTTCATCTCTTTCCTTATTTCCCACGGTGTGCTTGGTAATTGATAAAACTGAAAGATTAGATTCCAAATTGTGCCAAGGAGCTTTCCCTGACTTGGAGCCGTTGCTGGGGGTGGCTCTGATTCTCCCCACCACCCACACCCTTCCCCTCATCCAGGCTGAACAACCTGCAGGAGGGTTTGATTTTGTCACCCATCATTTGCAGCTGACTTTGGAACTGTCTCAGGTTGAAAGGTGTAGCTGGGTGTGTGTTCTATTTCCATCTGTTAGAGGGGCAGTTAGCTCTGTTCATTGGGCAGTTTTCTTTACCTCTTCCACAGCCAATCTTCCCTCCAGGAGATCTCCTCTGTTCATGAGCCATTAATTATTAATTATCTTCTGTTAATGAACCAGTGAGTGTCCCTGCATGGCTGATAAAATTCCATCATCCCATGGGGAGAAGCTCCGCCCAAAGGGAGGAGCCAAGCATTCCTACCTGGATACAATCTGACTCCTGCAACACCACAGCAGTCTTTGCCCAGTGCATTCCCAGAGGAGCAGCTTTCTTCTCCATTGCATTCCCAGGTCCATCTCCACCAGCCCTGGAGCTTCAGAGGAAAACTCCACCCTTGTGCAGGATCCCTGCTCCAGCAGAAGCACAGCTGGCACTGCAGGAGGGCTGAGCCACCATGGGATGGGACTGCTGCCACCACCCTGACCCACAGGCTGCCAGGGCCTGCTCTGACTCTGGCAGCATTTTGTTTACTTTTTTTGTACTATTGCATTTGTATTTTTAAATTTTCCTATTAAAGAACTGTTATTCCTATTCCCATATCTTTGCCTGAGAGCCTCTTAATTTCAAAATTATAACAATTCAGAGGGAGGGGGTTTGCATTTTCCATTTTCAAGGGTGGCTCCTGCCTTCCTTAGCAGATACCTGTCTGTTCAAACCAAGACAGGAACAAGCCCCACCCGAGGTGGTGAGTGTGAAGTTCAGAAGAGATTTAGAGGATTCTGCTTTCTTTAAAAATCCCAGAATTTCAAACAACTTTTTGCTTTGCTCTGTTACCCTCATGAATCAGAAGTATCCTGGGTGAGGTCTTGTGGTTTTGCTAAGAGCAACAGACATGGGATAACTCCACAAATAGGTCCTGACCTCCAGCTCTGTCTGATCTCCCATTAAATCCAAGTGGTTTGGATCGGGACCAGCACAGTAATGCAGGTTGGGGGTTGTCCCTTCCCTCTCTGCCACTTGTGGCTCTGCAGGTATTTGGATAAGGAGATGCCTGGCAGGAGTTTTTGTTGTCTGTTGAGAAGAATAAGGGGAAATCAAAGAACATTCCTGAGCTTTAATTACCTCTTTATTAATAATTCTTTTTAGAGGAAGAAAATACTTTAGAAAAACAACAATAGGTAGGAAATTATTTGTGAAATTCTTATTGTCATGTTTGTTTTGCTTCCTTAGGTTCTTTCACCTCAGGCTATCTCCACTTAGCCATGGAAATGCAGGTGGTGGACATAATTCTGGTGTTCAGTATTAAAATAGATGTTTATTATACAACTACAGGCCTGATCCAAATCCAGTGAAGTTGACAAAGTCACAGATACCACCAAATCCATCTGTAATTATTTTCTGAAGAGACCTCCCGAACACAACCTCCAGGTACAATCCAAGCTCTGGGTGTTTGAGCTGCATCTGCTTCAAATTATGGATGGGCATTTTTCTTTTTTTTTTTCTTTTCTTTTCTTTTCTTTTCTTTTCTTTTCTTTTCTTTTCTTTTCTTTTCTTTTCTTTTCTTTTCTTTTCTTTTCTTTTCTTTTCTTTTCTTTTCTTTTCTTTTCTGTGAGTTCAGACAAACATCGTAAGGGCTTTGGCACCAAAGCAAAATATGAGAAAGGACTACAAAATTGTGAGGAAGGAGAAAATAAGTAATTAGGCTAAAAAGCAAAATAAATCATTCCCCTCCTACTGAACGTAGTGGTTAAATCTCTGTCTTCTGAAAAGAAAGTGAAACCACCACTCCAAAACTCGAGGACAATTAATAAGGGACAGCAGCTTCAAATGGTGAAACATTTTGGGGACACAATGACTTCAGCTCCCACAGGACCCTGCAAAGCACTGAGGGTGTCCCAGAACGTTTTACCTCCACTAAGAACCCATATCCCTCGCTGGAGCACTTTGTGAAACCGCGAGTAAAATGTAATGAGTTCAGCATTTTCATATCATTCTCATTTTCTGAGCTGATATTTGAGATAAAAGACAAAGCCTGCCTTGGTTTCAGTTCAGAGGACATTCTGTGCTATGGCTTCACTTTGCTGAAATCCTGATCAAAGCAGAGCTGTGAAATCTTACTATCCCATTGCTAACTGCACTGTTGACTTTATGCATACTTCCAAAATCCCTGCTTCCCCTTAGACCTTTTGACCACCTTATTAAAAGAAAAAAAAAAAAAGGCCAGATATTTGCATTTGCATTTGGTACTGTTCAGTACTTTCTTGCTTGCAACAGCCTTGCTAGCGAGGTGAAACACAATTTTCCTGTTCTATAATTAAAAGAATAAACCTTTTCCATGGTTCCTCCAAGGCTGCTCTGCTCTGAAACATGGGTGGGATCATTTTGCCTACTGGGATGCAGTTCATTAACCTTGGAGACACCCCCCTCATCAAAGAGCGGAGCAAAACGACTCACGAGCTTTCCCTCTCAGCTTCTCTGATTATATTAATCCCAGAAGATCTGAACCTCATTTTCTTCCCATCTGGGACAAGAACCCAGCAGGGAGAAGTTCAGGGTGCCCAAATGTTTCCATAAGTGTCTCAAATGACTTCATGCACTTCAGCTTGGCAGCTGTGTAACCAAGAGGGGCTCCCCTTCGGCCTCAACCCATCCCTGTCCCCGGGGTCTCCTGGGACAGGAACCATTCTGGGGGGACTGGAGGGTACTGGGACTCCTCATCCATCACCAGGTGCATGGAGATCCTTCCTGTCACATTTTTCCCAGTAGTTTTCTCCCTCCAGGATTTAGATGTTGAAGAAAGAAGGAAAGGAGATGTTGGCATGATGGCAGTCAGAGTTGTGGCTGTCTGTGACAGTGTTTTCCAGGCCAGTCTTCCAGCAGGGAGGGCACCAGCTGGACCAGAGGTGGTTTGAGGTGACTCTGAAACAATCCCGCTGTTCCTGAGCTGGTTTCATGCAGTGCCCGTGGGGATTGCAGACCTCCAGCAAACCACAATTTTCACTTCAGCAAATTAAACACACCCTCATGGGCAGCGGGGGATGATGTTTCAGGAGCTGGATGTCAATGCCAGGAAGAGTCCATGGATGTTGGATGGGCTCTAACACCATAGGTGGGGTGCTGCAGGAGAGCTTGGGCCACAGGGACATCCCCACCCAGAGCAGGGCATTTGTGCACACACGTGTGCATAGGGGGCTGGGGGAGCTGACACCGTGCTCAGCTTGTTTCTGTGGCCTCTGAACATCAGCCTTGAAGTCAATCTTCTTTCCTGGAGGAAAAAAATAGTAGTTCTGACATTCCAAGAAATCCCAAAGGGAAAAATACTGAAAATTAAATGGGTTGGTCTGCGTCCAAGTCACTTACTCAGGGGAGATAAATGATTTCGTATGCTAATGACCATTCCCTCAAATCTCTGACATTTTCTTACAATGTACTTAAGTACAGTTTGTTTTGCTTTCTGTCTCCACAACAATTACAAAGATTTATATTTCATTGCTCCGGTTGTGTTTGCCAGGACCACACTTCCTTTCCTTTTTAAAGGCACAGGGATATTGTCTGGGACAGCACAGAACGGCGCTTTCCGAACAGCTAAAATGAAAATAAACAAGGCTGAACTTATCTGGTGGAAGAGGGCAGACACTTTCACTAGGCACAGCAAAGCCAATAAAGGCTTCTGGCTCTTTTCTCCTCGACAGATCAGTACACACAGACTCAGCAGCAGTTCATAAGCAAGACAACTCTGTCACCTTTTGTGATAACTCCAAATTAATTCCTCCTTCCAATGTGATTATGAAAGGCTCAAACCTGCCACCTTGCCTGGTGCTTCTGGTGCTGAGGGCTAATTCCCTCTGCCTACTGTTTGGCAAAGGGGGTGCCTGGAGAAGAGGGATGCCTGTGTTGGTTCAGGCTGAACAAAGTGGGAGAACAAAGTGCCACTGTGTCCAGGGGCACGGAGCACAAACGAGGATTGTTCCTGGTGACACCTTTCCTTGCCTCCTCCACCCATCTCCCAGCACTGAGAGTGACTCACAGCTCCATTGAGGAGAACTCACAGGACGAGGAGGAATTTTGCTCCTGACTCTGCCAGCCAGGATGCTGCTGCTAAATGAGCAGTGCTGGGTTAAGGCTGCAGGGAATGGAGCTGAGGTCACGACTTGGGCTGGAAACCAGATAACCCTGGGCTGCAGTGGCACTTTGCCCACAGCTGAGGAGCCTTTTCTGTCACCCTGTGTGTGCCATGCTGAGCTGCTCAGCCCCATGAGAGGTGCTGATCCCCACGATGCTGCTGGGGCACCCCACTGCCTGGCCCTAATCCATCCTTTGCTCTTGTTATTTAATGCCCCGTGTTGCTTTAAGAGCACCATCCCCTTCTAGACCTGCTGGCGTGGCACACCCAGGGTGGTCAAGGATGTCCTGACTCACTGACCAGGACTGGCTGCCCAAGCCCTGGGAAGTGACCACGGGAGCTTTGCTGGTCCTCTCCAACCCAGGCCTCCTGAGGGGTGGTCGTGTGTGGGAATGGGCTTCATGGCTCCGGACAAAAACGGGTTGCAAATGGTGACATCATAGCAGCTCCCGTTTGCACAGACACAGGGAGAATCCACTGATTGTGGCTTTCTTGGGAATCATTTGCAGTCTGTGAGTAATGTGGACCACAAGATGAGAAAAAACTAAAAAGGGAATCTTAAAAAAGAAAGGAGAAAAGACAGTGGAGTCAGTGTTTTCTACTCTGTGCTCTGGACATCTTGAGCAACAGCATTCCAAAAAGTCTCTGTTCAAATGAGCTGTACCAGTTTGGGAATGGAGAGCCTGGTGAAAGAGGATGGTGAAAAATCCTTCTCTTTCAGGATCATCACCATTTGCATGGATTCCAGCAGAAAAATGCGAAGTGGTGGTGATTGCAGTGTGATAAACATTTGTGCTCTCATTTAAACAGTTTAAAGAACTGCACGAGCACTGGCATTAGTTGGAAAATTTCCACAGCCAAATGCAGCTCTTAACTTCCTAACTACCCCCTGCTCAAAATCACTTTGGCTAAGAAATGTGCATTGTATATCCCCTATTATATATCCTTTATTATCATGTTCTCTATGGATTGTAGTGATGGACTCAGAAATTCGGGTCCCCATCCTTAAACTTCCTGTATGACCTTGGGAAAATCTCCTTGTGCTCCTGTTTATCACTCAGTACTTTGGGAAAAGGAAACAAGCACATGGGATTCTCTTTTGTGGGATACAGAACACAGCTTATTGCCAAACTTTGAGTGAGAAAAAATGCCAATCACTTCCACAGCTGATGAAAGAGCAGAGGGACACTACGAAACACGTTCAAAGCTTTAATAATTCCCAGTGGTTCTGAAGATATTTTGGGTTTCTCACCACTAGTCAGCCTTCCTCTGCCATTTGCTCCTGGTGTCTTCCAGCAATTCTTTGTGCAGTGCTCATCACAGCAGTCTTCATCTGGAGCCAGCTGAAACATGCAGCCATAATAAAGATATTTTATTTCAAAGCTTCCCCCTCTGCTCACGGCCAGAACGTCTGAGTATCTTCCACAGTGTTTCTGCTAAAAACAACAATATTAATAATAATAAAAAAGACAAACATCGGAAGAGTTCTCAGCTTGTGCTTGGTCGACACACTGCTCTTTTGAGCTGGTTTTGGGAGGAGAGATGATTTTGCTGATTGGATTCTGCAATTCAAGGTGTGCTGTGGGCAGAGCCCACCTGCCCATGGAACAGACACAGGTTTGGCTCCAGCCCCACTGGCAGGACCTCCAGTAGTGCCCATCCCTGTGATGTGGCTGTGGCTTCCTCTCCCCATCCTCCCCCGGGTGGGAGCCTGGCCAGGCCACCAGCATGGGCAGCATCTCCATTTCGCAGAACAATAAAGTCTGAGCTCCTATTCCCGAAGGGAAAACGTAAATTGTGAGATCTTGCCTAAAAATATGGATTAAGAAAGTGCATCCATTTCTATTGTCTCGGCGAAACATTGTGCTAAGTGAGCTTAATCAGACACACATTATTTGTCTCTGTGGATGGAATTCTCTGGCCTGTGTTCCCCAGGTCACAGCAGATGATCTAATGGTCCCTTTGGCCCTAAAATTCCCTGAAACAATGAAACATGGGTTTCATTAATGGAGCTAGACTTTTGGAAGAATGAAATATGAGCTACACATATCCTAATAATACATCTTTCAGATTCCTAGGGAGTTTGTCCATCTTTTTGCCAGACTGCAGCTTGTGGAGTGAGGCAGGGCCCTGATCTCTCTCCCTTGGGAGCAAAGTCCTAACCCAGCTTTGTCTATTGAAAGGCAGATGTCTGCATGCTCTTGCAGGACGTTTGACCATCCAAAACCAAGTCTCTGGAGAACCTTAATCTCCTTTTCCCTCCTTTCAGTCATGGATTGTATAACTCCTGTTGTCCATCATATGCATTGTGTTAAATCCCAGAACAAAGTGCTGTTCCTGGGGCTATAGCTCCTCCATTCTCTATGATGATCTGCTCTGACATCAAGACAAAGACGAGAGAAGGTTTAGGGTAACCTAATTATGGGATATTGTCTTAGGAGCTGGACTTCATGATCCTTGTGGGTCCCTTTCAACTCAGAATATTCTGTGATTCTGTAATTGCAGCCTTCCTGTACCTGGAGAGAGCCTACAAAAAAGACAGAGAGGGATGTTTTCCAAGGAGCTGGAGTGACTGGACAGGGGGAATGCTTCACACTGGCAGAGACTAGGCTTAGATTGGATATTAGGATGAAATCCTTCTCTGTGAGGGTGGGGAGGCCCTGGCACAGGTGCCCAGAGCAGCTGTGGCTGCCCCTGGGTCCCTGCACATGTCCAGGGCCAGGTTGGACAGGGCTTGGAGCACCCTGGGATGGTGGAAGGTGTCCCTGCCATGGCAGGGGGTGAGAACCAGATAATCCTTAAGATCCCTTCCCACTTGGGCAATATGATATGAATCATCCCAGGATGATTCTAGGGCCAGATGATTCCTGGAAATACAATCCCTCTGGATCTACTTGCATGTGATGAAGAGCTGCTGGCTGTCCCAATATCCATAATCCTGCAGAACCACCACCACCCTGTGTTCCTCTCCTGGTTTATCCCTAGAGGAGGCAGTTACAGCCTGGCACACATGAGGTTAAGCACGAAGACATTCAGTGAATGCCACCAGCAAGAGATGGCACCAGGGGACACTGCAGCTGTCACCTCAGAGCAGCCACATCCGCAGGAGCCAGGCTTCTTCAACCAGGTCCAACCCTCTCTGACCTCCTTGCTGAATGCTTGTGGATGTGCACAACCACTGTGGAGAGGGTCCCAGACTCAGGAGTCATCTAATTTTGGGTGAAAGACCAAGAACAAAACAGAAAAGCTGCAGAAGGATTGAATTGCAAAAGCCATCCCCCCTGCCCAGCCCGGGCAGGCTGTGATTACAGGCAATACCTTCCGGATTTCCAAGAGGGAAGTGATATATCCTTCCCAGGGCAGGCCCAGGACAGCTGTCATGCTTTGTGGCTGCCCTGGGTATGCAATGATGTCATTTCAGAGAAGGAATCAAAGATTGGCTTCAGTTTGAGGAGGTTTAGTTGTTTTGGTGCTTTTTAAACTTTGCCTTAATTTCCTTTTTTTTAATTTTTTTTTTTAATTTTTTTTTTTCTGCCTTAAAATTTCACCCAGAGATGTTTCCAAACCCAAGAGCCTTCCCTCCCTGCTCGCTCTTTCCCTGCTGTCCCGTGCTGGCGCCGGGCACTGGATCCTTACTGGGAAATGGGAAGGTCACACGGTTTACTGGTTTTCTGTCAGCCACAGAGACCTCCTTGGCCATGGCATGAATCACCCTGGAGAGAGGCTCATTTTCTGCACCACCTCCCGAAATGTCACAGAAAAATAAACCCCACTGTGTGACTGTAATGAGGCATATTCTGGGCCTGTTTATTTTGTAGGCAAAAAGCCACTACCAGCAAGCAGAGTCAGCTGTAGGTTCCAAAAAAATCTCCTTTACCAAGGATATTGTATATGGAGGAGAACTGCCAAATTCTCCAGGCTGGAATGTCCGTTTTCCAAGGAATATGCTCTTCTGGCACATCCTGAGCAATCCAGAATCAGATGGGCAACCAAGTGAGTGATACAGAGAGCCAGCAAGGGGAATGTCACCACTGCAAGGGGGAAAATCAGATGTAACACCAGTCCTGAACGTCTGTCCCACTCCCAAAATTCATGAATCTTCTCCTGAAGAAGGAACCAGTCTTGGCCTGGTGCCCAAATCCATCCTGGCTTATCACTCAGCCAAGCCGGCCCATCAACACTGGGAGTTTCCAGCTCTGAGGATGGGCTGCAGGAAGCCAAAATCTGTCACCTCTTTCCTCTGCCTCATTAGATACTGCCTTTCACAGGATGCTGGAGTCAGGGTCCGTGTGTTCACAGGCAGATAAATCGCCCCAGACCACCAAATAATGGGAATTCTAACACAGGGGCCTATCTGTGGGCCTGGTGTTTTCACACTCCCAGTAAAACTTTATGAGGCGGGAAGTGCAATATTTAAGGGAAAGTTTTACAAAAAGCACCAACTGACTTTTTAAAAGGGCTCTTGGGTGCAAGTCTGTCATCATCATCGGGGTTTGCTGAGCCTCAGCATCAGGGTTTTAATCCTGGGAAGAGCTTTTGGGGACAGCAGGGCTGCAGTGATAGGAAGGATTTCCCATCTGACCTGTGGGGCTGGAGGGCTTTGATGAAAAAAGATTTCTGTATCTATGCTTTATCTGTATTATCTG
This sequence comes from Anomalospiza imberbis, assembly GCF_031753505.1. Classification (NCBI taxonomy): domain Eukaryota; kingdom Metazoa; phylum Chordata; class Aves; order Passeriformes; family Viduidae; genus Anomalospiza; species Anomalospiza imberbis. The sequence continues at coordinate 18,511,295 of NC_089692.1, read as the reverse complement.
TATTTTTGCTTTGATGAACACATTTCTGTAATTCAGGCCCCAGCTTGTTAAAATTTAGCCACCAAAGCCCACCTGCAGCTTTCAAACTGGTATATCCAAAACCATGAACCCCCTTGACAAGTTTTATTTAAGTTTTGTAGGAACTGATGAGGCTGAGAAGGTTTGTTTAGGTGGATTCAGCTTCAGCAGCTGATGAAGAATTTGACCCCAAATTACACGATGTAATCACACCAAGTTTGAACAAAGCATATAGACCAGAGTCATATTTCTGGCAGTGGAAACGTATAAGAAAAATACACTCAAAATATATATAAATAGAGTGAAAATGTGTAAGGCAACCTCTAAACTCTCTCACAGCCTCCAAAGCTATTCCTTGCAGTAGGTGATTATGTGTATTTGTGAACTTTTTAACCTTCTGCTGGCCTGATCTTGGCAGAGCTGAGGTTCCTTGCTGTCCATGACTCCAGCATTCCCATGCTGTCCCTCTGGCTATCGGGAGCAGGGATCTCCTCTGGGGTCTCTCCCCTCTCCATGAGATCATTGACACATTTGCACTTCTGTTCCCAGATTACTTCAACACAGGCCTACCTTAATCAGCAAAGTGTCGATTCCCACACTTGGGAATGACAATTGCAGTGGTAATTTTAAAGGTATTTTTCATCTGCGAGGAGCCAAGACCTTTTTAAAGCAGCGACATCAAGGGAATATTTGTTTTAAAAATTTGAGCAGGAGGGGATGGCTATTTGTACACTTTATGTTTCTTTTTAACTTCAGCTCCTTTTTTTTTGCCCTTGCAGGCAGAGTTTTCTGTGTAAGCAGCTGCTGTGTGACTCCTTTTCCTCTTCCCTGGGCACCTTATAGACCAAGAAGCCACAATTGGGAATGCATTCAGAGACCATTAGTACAGGAAGTCGGGTCAAATCCAAAGAAACCATGAAGCAGTAAGTTGGAAAACACGGGATGAATGGCCTTTTCATACGGCCGCTTTCAGGTGGAGTTTGTTTTTGGATTAAAGGAGTTTATTCAGGTAGTCACAAATATCCTGGCTCTCTGAACTGGCTGGAATGTGGAAACCTCCAAGTCATAATCAATTGCTGTAAAAGGGATTGGCGTGTTCTAACTAGGGAATAGAGGGATGAAAGACTCCTAATTAGGTGACACGCCTTCAAAACGGGATGAAAGGCCCAAAACATCCTCAAAGACGCGAGCAAATATGAAAATCTCCAATCACCTCTTTCTTTATTGGCAGTCGCCACGTTCCAAAAATGTTGGTTTCAGATGTTTTTTGTGTGTACTGAAGTCCCACATAATTTTTCCCCCCCTACTTTGCCTGCTTGGCTGGGGAGTTAAAAAATAAAAGGCCCAACAGGAGTGAAATGTGACAGAGCCGTGTTCTGTTTCCTCACAGGGGCTGCAGGAACTGGGATCGCTGTGTCCTGGTTGATATAAAAATGCTCAGAGGGGAAGTTTGGATGGTGGAGGTGTGATGATGCCATGGAAAATACTGTCTTTGGCAAGGCCGTGCTCAGAGATACATCCACAATTTTTCCTTTTGGGCACACGAAAAAGGGAAGCTGCTGACCCAAGTTCAGTGAAATCAGGATTAGAAATCAAAGCAGAAAGAAACTGGAGTGGTGATCACCACAGGCATCAAATATAGACAGGAAACATCCTTGGGAGAGGAGAAAATGTAGTATTTCTTTTTTTTTTCCTGCTAGAAGTATAGGGATTGTGTCCTTTCTTCCTACATGAACTTCCAGGAATGGCACCTTTTAGTGACCTGCAGGTGATGGCCTTGATCTGGCTCAACAAAGACCTCAATATTTCCAGCACAAACCACCTTTGGCTGTTTTCAGAGCTAACCCTTTGCCAAGCACTCTGGAGATGCAATTTGCAACAGAGGTGTTAATAATTGTCTTTGCCAAACAGCTGAAAACATGGATTTAGAGCCCACTTCCATGGCTGGGAACTAAACACTAAGCTGGGGCTTTCTGCACTTGTTAGGCTCAGCTTATTTCAAGCCCCGTCTGCTTTGTGCTGTTGTCAGTTGAAGATTATTGTTTCCCAGCTTGGTGTTAAAAGAAGTGGAAGGTTGCTGGGAACTGGCAAGGTCTCTGGAAATAAGTGAAACCTTCTCCCCTTCTCATCCTCAGCACATAAACACCCCTTATAAACGGCAAATATACCAGAGAAAAATCCACATTTTATGCATCCTGAAGCACTTGAACCTCTGAGGGCTCTGCATTTAGAGAAACAGTCAGTATGGCTTCAGACATCTTTCAAAATAAAACCTACTCCCACTCCTATTACATAGTGGCAAATATTTGGCACTTACTAATAGTGCCTAAATTACCTTTTTTCCCCCCACATGGCACACACCTCGTTCTTCCAAACCTCACAGAGTGCCCTTTTCCCCTCCCACAGGTGCACAGACATGGAGGGACCAGAAGATTCAAGCACAGCCTTGGAATCTGCTTTAAATCTGGACTGCTGCTGGCAGGAAAGCAATATTTGAAAGGATATTATTGCTGAATTTATTACAAGAGGGTAGGATGTGTGCGTTTTTGTGCAGGGTTTTTTGCTTTGACCAAGATGCTGACCCAATTTCCATTTTGGTTCTTGTATCAGCAATTGTTGGGTGCAGCCAGCCAACATTTTTTGATGGAGCAATTTTCTACCCGCATTGGAATGCTGTCTAAATTATATATGAAATGCAGGAATTTGGAATAAATTTACAACTTCCCAAAAGGTGAGATACTGGATTTTGGCTTTCCCACTTCTTTTTAATAATGGCAAAGTCATTTTAATTTAGTGCCACAGAGACATTTAATTTTGATTTGCTTCCTTTGACTCATTTGGGTCAAGCAGTCCATTATATTTAATAGCATATTATTTTTACATTATGTTACATGTTCCCGGGGCCAACACTGGCACGCAGGGTGGAAACTTGTCCCTTCCACTTTTCTGCATCCTTTGGTGGTTTCCATTAGCTCCGCACTGCTGAAAACAGCTCTGCTGCTTCCTTTGCTTGGGCTTCTGAAAAGATTTCTCTTGGAGATGCTCTGCTGCACTTTTCCAAGGCTCAGCTGTGGGTGGTTGTGTCCAGCTTGGCAGAAATCGAGTGCTGGTTCCTGAGCTGGGTGTTTAAATCTCCACAAAGATGCTCCATGTTCTCCCTCCTGGATTCACAGCTGGAGCTGAGCTGACCACGGACCCTTTGGAAAGATTTTTCCCCCCACACTGGCTCAAATCCCCTCGTGGGGTAAGGCCCTGCTTCCAGCTCCTGCAGTGTGTAAGATTCATGGGGCAGCTCCTTCCAGCTTTACCAGCACACTTCAGTGCTCTGTTGTGCAGCACGAGTGCCCCCAAAATACTCATGTATCCAGAAAAAAAAGCTGGAAGAGGAAGAAATCTCAAATCTCTTTGCTGGTGATGAAATCTTTCCATACTCTGCCCTGACCTCTTTGCAGTCTTTTCCTCCTTTTATTTTTTTCCCTTTTGGAAAGCATCTCCTTCTCTGCCTAAGCTCCTAGTGCCTCGCACAGCCCCAGATTTTAACTGCTGAGAGAATGGCTGTGTTGAAAAGTCTGAGCTTTGCCCTGAGGCTGCCCCTCTCTGGATCTCATGTGTTGCTAAGTTTAGGAAGTGCCACGCTCAGCCTTTCTAGCCCTGCTGTCACCTCCTCCTCGGGTCACTCGGCCAATCCTGCTCTGCCCAGGGAGGTGTGTGGTGGCATTTCCTGCTGCACAGGAAACTCTTCTTATTCTTGAAGCTCTTTGCCTCTCCCAGGAGCTCCAGTTTTGGGGGTTGTTGCCGCATTCTGGGGGATTTTCGTTCTATAACGTTCTATAAATGGCCAGGTTGTACAAAGGACTTATTCAAGATAAAAAACTGTGCTTAAATAGAAGCTTTGGTTGGATTAGGGAATACGTGATGAAAAACAAAGACGTGCATTTTGTCTGAAAAGGAAATAAAAATAAATTCATGCCCTGGCTGACTGTGTGTTGAGATCACTTAAATGCTGCTGGGTTTTGCACACTGATGGTGGCTGTGTGAGTCCTTAAAAGCAAAAGTTGATACCCTGCTCTTTTTGAGAGGAATTGGCAACAAAGACAATTTACTTGCTTAAAAAAACAAACAAACAAACAAAAAAAACAAACCAACCAAAAAAGAAACAGAAAACAAAATAAAACAAAACAAAACAAAACAAAAAAAAGGGCAGATCATTTTTCATCTGCTCATGGTGCCCACAGAGGAGTTTGCAAGGGTTAAAAAAAAAAGCTGGTGGCTCAGAACTCTGGAGATTTTGGAAACTGCACTGAGACAGCTCTGTGTGAGGATAATATGTGCTGCTCTGAATTCCTCAGTATTCCTCATGCTTCCAATGGACTCTGCAAAATCCATGGGGCTGTCATCCATGGGCCTGTCACTCGAGCACCAAATTTCTCTGCAGCAAAAATCACTTTGAGAACAGAAATCCAATTTGTTAAGTTGCTGCTCCTAGAGAGTTTCTTGAGCTGTGTGGAATTAGTAATTGACCCCTTCTGACAGCTCTTCCAACATCATTCTTTGAGGAACATTGCTATTATTCAATGAATTTATGTCATAAATGTGGAAAATCCTCCACTGCAAAGAGGATATTTCAAGTCCGCTGAAATACTTCATGGTAAAAGAACAGACCTGAGTGGAAGTCCCTTTTAATAGAGACCTTCTCCTCTCCCAGGTTGCTCCAAGCCACGTCCAGCCTGGCCTTGGACACTTCCAGGGATCCAGGAGTAGACACAGCTTCTCTGGGTACTCTGTGCCAGGGCCTCAGCACCCTCACAGTGCTTGGGGTGCAAAGTGTGCAGATTTATGGGCATCTCAGACACCTCAAAATATTTTCTTGTGCAGGTGGAGGGTGGAAGGAGGAGGCAGTTGGGCTAAGGCAGATTTACCCCCCTGCTCCAGACCAGCAAATGGTGCACGAGCTCCTTGCGTGGTGGGAGCCGTGTCCTCCCTTGCTCCAGACATGGAATGTGCAGCCCAGTTGGAGCAAATGGATGTATAAACACACCAGGAGGCATCTGTAATGTGAAAATGGGGAGTTGGGTACCTACAGGGCCATTGTGCATTCAATGCACTGTGCTGGCTGGGCAGCCTGAATAATTGCACACATTGATATGGGGAACCAGCTATGCAGGCAGGGGTTTGCTTTTAATGCAGACCAACGGCTTCCTGTTTTGGAAATCTTGCCTCTTCAGTGCACAAATGCATAGTTTTGTATGTGCATAATTTGTGGCTGTAATTTTAGAGGCTCATTAAATAACTTGGCTGTGGAAATCAAATTGCCTTTCATCAAAATCCAGCAAGAGCTGGACCAGTTCTGTCCATCACAGCAGCCCTTCTGGTCTTCGTTACATGGCTGAAAAGCACAAATGCAAATGTGGCTGTGGATCTGTAGCACAGGAGGGAGGGAAAGGGAGCTTGGAGGAGGGAATGGTGCTGGCAGTAGGTTTCCAAGAGTGAGCTGGTCCTCTGAGGAGAAATGAGAGCTGCTCTGTTTTGCTGCCCGGGCAAGAAAGCAAAGGAAAGTCCTGAGTGACGGGTTGGAGCGGGGCTGCCCAGGACACTGTGACATGTCTAGGGGCCCCATGGTGCCCTGTACTGCTCAGGGGATCTTCTGCCATCTCTGCTCAGCAAATCCAGGCCTGGCACCTGAGCCCTGAAACCCTGTAAGTACCATCAGCCCAACACTGGCACCTGGGCACCCAAACTCTGCAGGAACCTTCAGCCCAACACTGACACCTGAGCACCCAAACCCTACAGAAACCTTCAACCCAACACTTTCATTTCTGGCCACCCCGAATAAGTGCAGTGGAGTTTCCTGGCAGGAGGTCCTGGGCTTGATGCCATTTCTGGGGTTGGTCCTTTCATGTTGGAGAACACTGAAAAATGACTCATCAGCTCATAAAGTTCAGATTTATTATCAGTGTTACATGGTAGGAATGAGAATGAGAAGTGAGTGCAGGTGAAGATGGGGAGAGGCAGAAGCTCTTTGATGTTCAACAACATTGTCCAAAGTCAAGCAGAGATTTCTTTTAGAATTTTATTTTAATCTTTATATAAAAGTATTTTCCCATTGCTCCTTTTTGGTGGGATTGACAGTGGAATGAAGGCAACTCTGACACAAGAAGGGAAATCTGCTCTCTGCCTCAGCAGTGCTGCTTGGTTTGTGTCCTGTGCTCTTGCAGCTTATCAAACACTCGGGCGTTTTCTGGGACTTCATCTTTATTCTGCACAGCAGCAGCACAACCTCCTTCCCTCTCCCACCCTCCCTTCTGCAATGGTATTTATTTGCAGGAAAGTGGATTGGAAAGAAGGAAAAACAAGATGCAATCTCAAAAGGTCCAACGTCTAAAAGAAAAGTTTCGGAAAGGGAGACAAATAAAGAGATAAGACAGATGCTGTTTCCTCTGGAAGGGGAGACAGCTCTTTGGCAGCTGATGAAGAAGAGGTGGGATTCCCCCTTCCTCTGATCCCTTCCATTTGGGGTTTCAGGTGTCTTCTTCAGAAACCCAAAGGTCAGGCAGGGGACAGTGCGCTCACCAGAAGGGCCGTGGGGCTGCCAACGTGTCAGCGATTCAAAGACCACTGACAGAGATAAGAATGCAGCCGAGGTGTGACTGCGGTGTCATCTCGGAGCCACCGCAGCTCAGATCCACTTCAAAGGCAGGCGGGAGCAGCGGCTGCTCCCAGAGCAGGAGCCAAACAGGGAGGCTGAAAGCTTGATTATGAGTTCTCATATTCCCCCCTGGATGTGTGAAAATGGGCAGCAGGGACCCTCACACTGCAAGGTGAGTGGTGATGGTTTAAAGGGATACTTTTCCTCCTGGTCCACTGGGAAAGCTGCTTTATAAAGCCAGCAAGATGTCCCACCTGCCAAGGCTGCTCCGGCTGCACCAGACGCACGTGAAAGGGTGAAATGCAGCAAGGGAGGCTGTCCAGAGTTATCCAAGATGGGAAGGAGCTCACAGGATGCCTTGTCCCTCTGATATTCATCGAACTGAGGAGAATAACTCCATGTTTCCCTGGTGAAACATTGCAGCTGATGCCATTAGAGAGCTGCAGGGCATGAGAACTTGTTCACTGTGGTGAAGTCACCAGCTTTCAAACCAGAGGAGCAATAACTCCTGTTAGCACATACCCAAACTCTCTTAATTTCTTCCTGTTTTGGTTTTTCTTTCCCCTCAGATTGGTTTTTTTTTGTTGTTTTGTGCGTGCCAAGTACATCCCTCAGCATCTCCATGCTAGCCCCTGGACTTTTCCAAACAGCAAAGGAAGCAGAAATGGCTCCAAGCTTTTATCTGTGCTTTCAAAAGAATGCAAATCAGGAAACTCAACCTCAAAAGCCCGGGCTGGAAAGAGCATCCTCCCCTCTGCAAAACATTTCACCTTTAATATATTCGAACCAGCCTATGAGACCATTTCTCCTGCCAAGACAACTTTTCCTCATTAACTGTTGTGTTCCAGGAACCTCTTGGCTTATTCTGAACTTTTCAGCACTGAAGCAGAACATAACTGTCCAGCTCACACAGATGAGAAATTAAATCACATTTCAATACCTTGGCAGATGCTAAATGCTGATAAGGAGGCAAATCCCCTGAAGGAAACACCACTGCACCAGGGATTTTTGAAAGCAACCTGCAAAGGGAAAATCCTCCTGAGGGTTGAGTTTACACCCTGTCCCTGCCATCCCGGGGCTCCCATGGGATTGCGGTGCTGTATTAATGCTGACCACCATGGATTTTAACTCACACGGCTGCTTGTGGTTGCAAAGTGAGGATGTGATTGACAGCCCAAGAGACGTTCCGCTGTGAAAACTAAATCTAGATGTGATTGCTGATCATGGTCCTAGATCCACCTGATGAGAGGGAGTGAGGTTGTACCTGAATTTCTCATCAGCTCCTGTTCACCTGGGCTGGGAAAACGGACAGGAAACTCTTCTACCCTACTAATAATGATTTATTCCCATTGACACTCAGATATTGGATGATGTCCTCTCTATTTTAGCATGAGGGGTGACTCATGGGAGGAAAGGGACTGAAAAAACAGTCCTTAAAACCTGATTTCTGACTCTTAGACACTTCCATGAGTTGCCTACATGTCCATGCAGGTTTTTAGTAGATGTCTTTATGCTGGTGTAGAAACACAGCTTTGAACAGCCAGTCCTAAAAATTTTGAACAAAGCATCTCCGCACCTCAATTTTCCCCCAAGTAAAAATGGGGCAAGAAACAGAAATCCTTGAGGGGCAGGTGCCTTGGAAATGCCTCTGCTGAAGGGCTGGGTTTGTGCCCGTGGCTGAAGTGTCCCTGCTGTGGAGGAGGGAGACTTTAAACCGGGGCAGGGCAGGAAGCTGTGGGAAGCCTGAGTTTAATCTGCTCCGTGTGTGAGTCAGAGCCCAAAATCTTCACATCTCCCAAGGCTTTTGTGCTGCTGCCACGTTGGCTACAGGCAGCCAGATCTCTGCTTTGCCCAACTCCATCTGTGTCAAGGCCAGTTTGGGGCTTTTTCACATGTACTAATGGGATAAAAGTGGTTGGGGTTGCTCCATCCTTTTCCAGAGAGGTTCAAGGGCTGCCTTGATCTCTGTTTCCATCTAGACAGGTCTTGTCAAGGAAAAGGCAAAGAGAGAGTTTGTTTAAAGTGGAGTAACACATAAACAAAGTCCGTGGAAGTGAAGGAATCAAAATGCCAGCAGCCAGAGAGAAGCCTTCGCCTTCGTCTCCTTTCTTAATTGAATTTTGCAGCTGCAAAAATGTGGTGGAAATGGGAACCTGGCAAGAAGCACAGGCTGAGTCCCTCAGATAGGGAGCTGAGAATGTCTGCCACGATTAGGGCTCTATAAATCTCAGCGTGTTTCTCCTAATTACTCCAACAGGAAAGCGTTGAATTGTGTAAGCAGGATGCCCTGCCTGACACAGGCACAGCACCCCGAGCACCAGCCTAACCTGGCTATCTGCCTTGCTTTCTGGGCTAGTTAAATATAGATCAGCCAGACCTGCCTGACCAAGTAGGCAACACTCCTGTGGGAAAGCAACCTGGGCTTGAACCAGTGCTGGCTTCCAGCTGGGTTTTACACCCTCTTTTTCCTGATCACGTGCAATTCGTTAATTTGATGTCGTTTACTTCACCAATTTTTGCCACATTTAGGCCTGGGCATGGTTTATTTCTGAGGGATGTTGCTGAGTTCGTGCCACTCTTTTCCTCTGCAGATTTGTCCTGCCTAAATACAGCTTTTTTAGGGGATATTGGGTGGATGTAAGTCTGTGTAAGAAGCAAAAAAGCCTCTTTTCAGGCTTGATTATGGTCTTGATCCCAATTAAATGTTGTCAGGGACTGGACATGGCAATCAGTTGACAAAAAAGTTAAAAAAAGTAAAAGTAAAAAAGTAAAAAAAAGTACCCTTACAAATAAAACTAAATATTTCATTAAAAATCTATAAAAATACATTATAGTAAGATCCACAAAAAATAATTTAAAATAATTAACTTTAAAACATTTAGAACATAATATAACAAAAGCTAATAAACCAAAATAAAAACCACTTATAGTATATTATAATTTAAAAAATAATTAACTTCTAATTATAATAACAAATTACAACATCTATATTATCTCACTCTTCACATAAAACTAAATATAAAATAAAAGTTTATTAAAAAACCTCTCAATTATTCTGTCTCTAAATAAAAAAAAAAAAAAAAAACAACAAACCTTAATCCAACAATCAATGGTTGGGCTTGGTGATCTTAGAGTTCTTTTCCAACCTAAATGATGCTGACTCTGTGCTCACACTGAGGGTCTCAGTTTGACCCTGCTGCATTTTAAGGACTTTCCATGGGCAAAGAGGCATTGTGGCAGCCCTGGGTGCTGAGTCCTCAGTGCCACCTAAATGTCCTTGTCCTGGGCTGCCTTGCTGGCTCAGGTGTCATGGAATTATAAAATTATTAAGGTTGGAAAATATCTCCAAGATCATTAAGTCCAAATTTCACCAAACAGTCTGGGAGCTCAGCTCTTCCTGGGTGTTTTATGGCTCTCTGTTAAAAGTTTCCAGTTGACCCTGAATCCCAGCCCTGCAAATCCTCCTTCCCATGGGGATCTCACCTTAGTCTTCTCCTCAGGTGGATGTTAAAAGTGATTTACTCTGAAATATATCTGCCTGCAGCTGTATGGAAATTGTTTTATCAACAGGAAATCTTCCTAAAATACTGATACCTGACTGGTCAGCTTTTGGATTTTTTTTTTTTTTGGACATGTTTCATATTGCTCATATTCCCTGATTTACAGGGACATCCTGATGGATATGGTGTGGAAGGGACATAGCCCAAATTGTTGAGATGACATATATGAAATAATTGATGTAGCTCTGATTAGTGACAAGAGAGGGAGAATTGCAAAAGGAAGCTCTGTCGGTTCAGTGTCCTGTGCATCCTCTCCTTCCCTCCTCTCCCTCCCCACATCCCCACACATATTCGTGACCCAGAGCCTGTGCCAGCAGAGGCTACAACCATCAGTTGTATTTGATCCTATGGTAACTACTTGTAATTGTTGCTACTTTTTTAAATTATCAAAGCAAACAGTGAAAATCAGAGGGTTTGGCAGGGGACAGAGAAACCACATCTCTCCCTTCTCTTAGCTACATGTCATAACAAAACCCTGGGCCAGAGAATTAAGAAATTTTCTAAAAATGTCCCCATGATAGTTGCCAGGGTATCTGTCTGTCTGAGCACACACATGAGCATATCTGCAAAAATTGCTTAATGCTTTATTTTAAAATAAACTGGTTCCTTTCTTCATGATCTGAAGCATCGTCAACGGACCCTAAGGAAAACAAGATGATTTGCTTTTCCTTGGGAGATGAGAAACCACTGTAAGTGTGCACAGAGATAAAAAAGAAGGGATCTTGTCCCTTTGGAATGTGTTTTGAGGGACACTTGGGTGGGTTTAGCAGGCTGCAGATGGTCATACAAAGGGTTAAAATATTAAAACATTAAATATTATAATATTAAGATATTACTATCAGCCACTCTCTGATCCACACTCACCTGTGGGGCACTGCAAGCAAGGCTGGTTGTGCTGCCAAGCAAAGGGTTTCACCTAACTCAGGGCAGCTCAGGACCAGGTGAGAAGCTTGCGAAATGAACTATTTCACTTTTCCAAGTGCTGCAATTATTTACTTTTATTTTTCTTCAGCGTTTCTGCAGATGTAGATGATGATGTTTCCATCAGTGGGACGACCGACTCCCCTCACTTCAGCAGGTTTCCCCACGATCTTTAACCCCAGAGAAAATCCTGTTACGTATCACACATATTATCTTTAAAAAATTCACTTCAAATTCTTGGGCAGTGTGAGAAAACAAGAGGATTAATTACCAAAAAAATCACATGATACCATATAATTCACAGAGTTGCAATGAAATCTCCCTAAATATCATCCTTCAGAGCGAGCTCGGTGTGTCGTAACACGGCTGCCTCTCCAACAGCCAGCTAATATCATCTCTTAGGAATTTATTATGAGTGTTCTATGCCCTGTAACTTTTTTATGTCAGGTTGTTAATCGCAGCAAGCAGGATGTGTTGAACGCACGTTTGGGTAAGAAAGATTAATTCCACCCTGGCATTTGCCCCTCAAAGCTTTGGGGGGACAAAGGAATATCCTTACCCAATGCCATCAGTGCTGCTGGTTTAGTGCATCCAAAGGGATGCAGGAAATAAGAGAATTTTTAAAGAATTTTTAAAGAAATTTTATGACTGTTTTGCAGTCATAAAGTTGTTTTTGGGAATAGCCACGCACAGCCCCCACGCTGTATTTTTCAGTGCCCAGCACACATTTCCCTCTGATCCATCTTTCCGTCTGTCTGCTCGGTTTAATTGCTCCGCCGTGGGTTTTAGACTGTTTCTCACTGTATTATTTTAATGATCCTTTGACTGAGTCAGACTGGAAGAATCCCATAAACTTCAGTGACACTGGGGGTGATGTGGATGGGCACAAATCAGGCTGCAGCCTAGCTCACAATTCTTCCTGGGACTCCCAGGGGAAGACAAACAGCTTCAAGATTTGACCTAAAAAATTTGGCCATGGCTTGAGCTGAGCCCTACAAAGAAGCACCACATATAGGTCTCTGTGGTTTCAACAGCTTTTCTAGCTTGACCATGACCATTTTTTGCTTGAAAAGCGTAAAACATCTCTGGCAGCATTGGTGCCAGGCAGCTCTGTGGAGTGAGCACTGGAGGTGGCAGTGACAGTGAAGGACAGCCAGTTCCAACATGTTTTCCATCAGTTTGCCTGTCCAGACAGGGACAGAAATTCACTGAGCCAAGCCAGAAATCAAAGCACTTTCAGCAAGGCAGGGAAGGAAAGAAAAGCAGTTTCACCTGCTGCTGTCTTCAGACAAAAGCTGCTGACAGAGCAGCGTATGGCACGCTGGCACAGGCAGGTGAGGGCACTGCTGGAGCTGAGGACAGGTGTTTTTGGGATGTTCCTGGCCAGCTGTGGGCTTGCATCAGCTCTGTGAGCATTAATGCAATAGCTGGGTGACTCCAGAGACGCATTCCTTGCAGGCAGCATCGTGTCAGCAGCACCAGCTGTGGTGCCCAGCACGGCTTCACTGCACAGATTTATCTATGGCTTGGAGCCAGCAACTCTGTCACCTTTAGTGCTAATTATTTGCTCCTCCAAATAATGGAGATGCCTGTGAAGTGTGGAGTGCTGAGTTTGTGCAGGTGATGGGGCAGGAGGGACCTTGAGTGGTGCTGGTAGTGCCAGGAGGTGTGGGACAATGGGTGGCAGCCCCTGCCAGAGCGGGGTTCTGTTCTGTCTGCGTGTCACGGGGGAAAAGAGGGGACACTGCAACTGTGACCCGTGGCTCCGGCTTGTGCAAGGCTCAGCCTGGCTCGTTGTTTTGGGCAGGACCACCACAGAATCACAGAATCACAGAATAATGAGGTTGGAAGAGACCTCTAAGATCATCAAGTCCAAACCATGCCTTAACACCTCAACTAGACTGTAGCACCAAGTGCCATGTCCAGTCTTTTTTTAAACACATCCAGAGATGGTGATTCGACCACCTCCCTGGGAAGACAACTCCAGTACTTTATTATTCTTTCAGTGAAAAATTTTATCCTAAGATCCAACCTGTACCTTCCTTGACATAGCTTGAGACTGTGTGCTCTTGTTCTGTCACCAGATGAGCTGAGATGTGGAGGGTGACACCAGCTTTGAGATTTCTGCTGGGGTTTCAGTGCTGGGTTCATGCAGACAAATCCCTGCACTTGTGGCACATAATTCTGGGCACACACACTCCTGATGGGCTGATGGAATTTTGAGACCACTGAGGTTGCAAAAGAGCTCTGAGATCATCAAGTCCAGCCTTTGAGCAATCACCACTTTATCAGCTGGACCAGAGCACATCCAGAGCCACATCCAGTGGTTTCTTCGACACTTCCAGGGATGGTGACTCCACCACATCCCTGGGAAGCCGTTCCTGTGCTTGACATTTTACTGGATTAGGCAGAGTCTGGGGAGGGATTTTGTGGCACCTGGTTTGGGGCTGAGGCCCCCCCAGTATCTGCAGAGATATTGAGCAAGGATTAAAACCATCCTGGTGGGGTTTAGTGCTCATTCCAGTCAAACATGAGGGAGGGAGAAGAGGGTCCAACGATGCTGCACACCCTGGTGGAAGTTTGCCAGCTCCTTTAGGGCTGATGGGCCTGGTTTATTCTGACACACTTGAAATCTGAATCATGGTTATTATTTATGCATTGGTATTAGCAGCAATTTTGCCTTTTTTTTTTTTCCCTCCTGAAGCGCGTCCTAAAGAACAGAAAGAGAAAGATATAAGTAACACATTTTCAAATGTTCTTTCCTAGTGAATTACTTGGCCTGACATTGGAAATGAATTATTTTCCATTGTACCAGTGACCCCTGTTGTGTGTTCTATTAACACCACATGTTAAACTTTTATATTTTTAGTAAACCATGACCTTGTACATTCTCTGTCATTTCCCACTGGCATAAGTACAACACATGTGGTATGAAAGTTAACGGTTTTCATTTGTATACAGAGCTTTTCTATCTCAGCCTTGTATGAAAACACACAGGTCATGGTAATCAGGGCATCCCAGGATTTCACCAGCTACAAACAGTCACAACAAAGTGGATGTGTTTTCTAAAAAACATATTTTTGGCATCCTGCTTTCTTCTGTGTTGTGCAAATCCAGATGAAAATGGGATCTTGAAAGGCTGTGTTAAATTTTTTGATCGTGCTAATCCAAACAACTGTCTCCGACACATGCACGAGCAGGAGGAAGTCTATAAAATGTCAGGTTTGGTCTAAATATCTGCAGAACAAATGTGGCTCAGGAACATGACCAAGTGTGCAGGACTCTTCAGATAAAAGATTATATCACAGAGGTTTGGTATTTTATTTCATCAAATGGTAACATTGCCCTAGACATCTAAAAAATTATGGATGATTTATGGATAGAGCCCAGGCTATGGAAGAGAGAATAATTCCTTCCAGTTGCCAAAATATTTCTTTTTATTTTTTCCCCCTCTTTTCCTTTTATCTTTTTTTGTAGCCTGGGCTTTTTAGATGTGAGGTTTAGGTGCACTGGGGTGTGCTCTCAGCTCATACCTGCTCATGCAGAGAAATGTGCCGACATGTGGAAACACTGACCTGTGTGGTCATTTGGGTTTTTCCCTGAACCAGACTATCCTGTGGGCATTTCCAGCACTGATCCCTCTCTTTTCCTGGGCTGATCCACAGGGGTTCCTAGAACATTTTGGCTGACAATAAGAACTCACATCTTGGCAGAGCTTCCCAGGGCAGTGGTGGAGGGATTTAAAAGCCACATGGATGTGGCACTTGGGGACATGGGTGAGTGGTGGCCTTGCAGTGCTGGGTTAAGAGTTGGACTTGATGATTTAAGAGGGCTTTTACAGCCTTAAGGATTTTGTGATTTTGTGTTATAAAAAAAGGGCAAAGTTTGAAGTCAGGTTGAGGTTTCCTCAGCTGCTTTGCTGGACTCAAGGTCAAGACATGGAGCATCATCCAGCAAGGAGAACTTTGCATGATCAAAGGGCAGCAGTGAATGAAATGGGAAAAAAGAGCAAAAATGTGCAATTTCATGGAATCACAGGACGGTCTGGTTGGGAAGGGATCTTAAAGATGATCCAGTTCCACCCCCTGCCATGGGCAGAGAAACCTCCCACCATCCCAGGCTGCTCCAAGCCCTGTCCAGCCTGGCCTTGGGCACTGCCAGGGATCCAGGGGCAGCCACAGCTGCTCTGGGCACTGGTGCCTTACCCCCCTGTCCTATTCACCTGTCACACCACAGCAATTGCTCCTCTTTCCCTGCTGAACCTCGGCGATTTCTCCCCCTGGAGATCACATATCTCACATCAGGAGCTCCAACGCCTTCCCAGTTAATTCTGGCAGTGCAATCATGCTTGGAGCTGTGCTTTTCCAGGATTCCACTTGCTCTCTGCTTCCCTCTCTTTTCCAGCCATCACCTGCAGCCTGGCACCACCTCTTGGCACTGCCAGTGCTCTGGGTCATTGCTGGGGACGGGGACAGTTGTCCCCTGCTTCCCAGGGCTCCAAGATGCTGTCTCAGACTTCCAGGCTGGCCGCTTCCAACATGACACAATCCTGTTTGTGATGTAACACCGCGACTGCCAGGACAAACTTCCAGTGTTTGGCTCGGGACCAGCCAGGCTCAGATTCTATTTATGACAAATAACTATTGTCTCAGCAATCCCATAAAGATCTCCTTTTGTCTCCTCCTGGTGCCGTGGCCATTGTGGCATGATGGGGGTGTTTCTAACAAAAAAAGCACATTCCCTGGTAGTATGACCTTAAAACAAATTGTGTTTGCACTCATGCTCTGTGCTAAAGCTTTTTTTCCTTTGATTTGCCCTTTAGGATTTTATTCAGAGTGGGGTTTAATGTTCTCCCAGCACTCAAGTCAGAAAACAAAATGGAGAGGAACAGGTAGGTGGGGAACAAATATATGAGGAAAAACTGGGATTGCTCAAAGAGTTGCCCAGGGGTGTTTGGGGTGTTTCGTCTCCAAATCTTTTGCTGGGTTCATATTTATGCTTCAGATTTGCCAAGAAAATCACTCCTGAGTTTTCTTTATTCCTGATTCTCTTGCAGCCTTAGAAAGTCCTGGAACAGGAGAACTTGATTCACCCATGGCAATGACCAATAAAGCAGATTTTTTTCAGGAATCCCAGTTATAAATATATAGAAGTTAATAAATAAAGGGATTTTAGCATCACTTCTGTGCAACAACACAGAACCAACCAGCCCAGCTCCATTTATCCACCAGGCTGGAAAGTGTGACTTGTCAGAGATGGTGGGAAATCTCCTGTCAGCAGAGATAATGAGAAAGATAGAAGGGAGAATACAGACAGGAAGTGATGGAGGAATGAAGAGGAAATGTATCAGAGAGGAAAAAAAAAAAACAAAACCAACCAACAAACCAAACAAAGATTACAGGGGAAAAACCCTTGCAAATAAGGCCAAGGAAGAAATAGGAGATGGAACTGTGGTTATGTATGAAATGTAGGGGACTCATCCCTCCAAGGGGCATATTTGTGTTTGTAGGAGGAATGATAAAATTGTTAATTTCCAGATATGTAGTTGAAATTTGAAATTACTGAACAAAAATGGAAACAGAAAACAGAAAACGGAACCATTGGTGACAAAACAAAAGACATGGGCTGAAATGATAGGAAAGAACTGTTTATTAAAGGGAGCTGGTCTGTGGGACTACAGAAATCCCTGCCAGCTGAGGTGCTGCCTGTACCTACAGCAGGTGTAGCAGGGCTTGATATTCAGATTTGAAAGTGCTCTGTGCTTGAGGATCTCTGGGAAAAGCAGAGGATGTGCAGGTCTCTTTGCTGGGTCTGTTGCAGCCTTTCTGAAAGTAATGTTGGAAGCAAATCCACGCTTTCCCTACACAAATCCTAAACTGCATCCATCGGCGTTTCACCCTGGGGACTGATGGCAGTGCTGGGCTCTGCCAGGGCAGGATCCAGAGCTCACTAGAGCAGCTGGCTGAGAGTTTCTAAATCAAGGGACTCCCTTGTTTGGGGCTTTTCCCAACCTGGGGGTGGCAGATCCCTCCCCAGAGGATCCCTGGAGCACTGGTGGGCTCTCTCCGAGGGCACCTCCCTGCCCTGAGTGACACAAACCACAGCAGGACTTGATGGATACCAGAGCAGCCAGACAAGCAGACACTGGCTGGCTTTTCCACTGGAGCTCTCCCCCTGCTATTATTTATATTCCATTTCACTTGCTCACATGTAACTTAAAACCAGCCCAAAGCCAGCAGCCCCATCCAACCACGGGCCAATTAGGCTGGAGTAGCCCTCTCTGCCTTTCTTTCTCCCTTTCTCCTTCTCTCTCCCATGGTTTCTGCAGGCAGGAATAAGGCTGGATATTGTTAGGCACTCCCAGTGGTGGCCCAGCAAAGCCTGGGTGCCGGTTCAGTGGCTCAATATGGGCCCTGTTTATTTTTTCACAGTGGCAATTTTCAAGGGGTTGTGGAAGAGTTGTTAAAATTAGCGTCAAGAATTTCAGCCACAGAAAAGGTCCTTTCACCTTATTCTTCAAAAAGCTTGTTGTTTCCCAGAGCAGCCGCCCCTTCCAACCCGCCTGAAAGCCTCAATTTCCATCTGGGAATAAAAAATCACCGTCTTCAGACCCCAAAATGAGGCTTGGACAGGTTTTGGTGGGATCAGGCTCATTTCTGTAGGCGTGGATGGCACCTGCCAGGAGGGAGAGCATCAAAATCCATCCCTTGGAAAGGCTGAGCAAACCCAGCCGAGCTGGAGAGGGACTGGAGGGAATGGTGCTGCTCCAAGAGGATGCCAGGAGGACACAAATCTCCACCTCAGCATCAAAAGAAATAAACATCCCCATCAGGACTGATGGCTCTTGACATCCCAGGGTCTGGGCAGCATCAGGAGGGAGGAAGGTGATGCTTTCTGACAGCTCGGCGTGACATCTGGCCAGATCCCCTTCCCAGGAGTGGAAAGGAATAGGGATTCCCTAAATATTTGGCAGCAGTAAAATGGGATTCTTCAGAACTGCTCCAAGTCCTAGAGCCTCCCTGTCCTACAGGCTCTGCACCAGGCTCTGAGGGAGTCCCTGCTGTGGGCAGAGGGGTTTGAGTCAGGCTCTTTGCTCTGTTTTGGAAAATGGATGGCAGATAAGGAGTCTGGAGACACAAGGATTAATTCGGTTCCTCCAAAGCTGCTTATTTAAATTCAGGCCAAGGTCTCTTGAGTCAGCAAAACTCAGCGGGAGCTCTCACAAAAATAGGGTCTCTTTTGAAAATTTGCATGCTTCCTGTTTGTGCAAGCGCCGTGAGAACTGCCTTTCCCATGGCACGGCTGGGCTGGAACCAGGAAATAGATGGGAATTTGGAAACAAGGAATAAAAAAAAGAAAAAAAGAGAGAAAGATAATAATATTTCTTCTTCCCTCTCAGGCTGAAAAAAGCTTTGTGTAGTTTGGTATCCTGTTAGTGAACTGTCCTTAACCAGGTTTGGACTGGAGGATCCATGTTGGGTTCAGTGATCCATGTGGGTCCCTTCCAAGTCAGGATATTCCATAGCCTAGGGTGCATCAATCCAACACAGTCTGGTGTCAGCCAGTGCTGGAAATTGTCTTGTGTTAAAACATCATCCTGAGGTGTGTGACTGTCCATGGGTTTGGAACTCATGGGGGAAAATCCTGCTGTTAGAGGGGTTTCAAAATGAGATCATGGGGAGAAAATCCTGCTGTGGGAGGGGATTCAAACCAGAGATCATGGTGGGGAAATCCTGCTGTGGGAGGAGATTCAACCTGGGTATCATGGAGACAAAATCCTACTGTGAGAGGGGATTCAAACTGAGATCATGGAGGGAAAATCCTGTTGTGAGTGGGGATTCAAACCAGAGATCATGGAGAGAAAATCCTGCTGTGGGAGGAGATTCAACCTGGGTATCATGGAGACAAAATCCTGTTGTGAGTGGGGATTCAAACTGAGATCATGGAGGGAAAATCCTGTTGTGAGAACACCCTGCAAGCTTGTTAGCAAGTGGGATGTAAATCCAAGGAAACTTCACTCAGTCCATTTGAGTTCCTCCAGATCTGTTTGAGGATAATTGACATTATTTGGCTATTTGTCCATTATTTTGAATATATAGATAATTAATTATCAAAACTGAACAAGCATATAAACCTCAGAACACTAAAATTATTAAGATGAATGATTATTTCTAAGTATTTTTGCTGAATTTTCTCTTTTTTTTTTCCTTTCCACCATGACCACCTTCAAATTGATGCCTTTTAGGCTACTCATTAAGGTCTGAGAATGAGTATTTTGATCAATTTAATTTATAAGACGAACACCCTCCAAGTTTTGGCAGGATGACCTTGGGTAAATTATTAGCTGCTGTTGTTGTTTAGGCCATAGATAAAGAAATTCAGTTAAAAGTCCCAAAGCCTCTGACTACCTCACTTGTTATTTTCTTTGAAATTTGCTCTTCCTGGATGTTTTCTAGAATTCGTGTTGAGTGACTGTACAGACTTAAATTTATTTTTTAAATTATTTGAGAGAATCCCCCATAAAGATTGTTCCTACACAGTAAGAATGTATAAATTGTGACTTTCCTGGTTTTGTTATGTGCAGAGCTGGGATTTTTTGATATCTCTGTGGATTTTTCCACCACTTAGCAGAGAAGTTCAGCATCACCCACATGTACCAGGTCATTCAGTACCTTCATTTTAAGGTCCAAGGTGAGAAAAGGAATTTCCCTTGGATATTGCAGGATACTTCTGCATTAAATATTCCCTTTTATACACAGTATTTCCTGCCATCACCTTCCCACGCATGTAGAAAATAAAAATCTTAAAGGATTTCTAGAATAAAGAAGAATACAGCGTAACCTAAACATTTTTTGAGGTTTAGAAATCTGCAGGTTTTGGGACATAAAAAGTATTTACCCTCACATTAAGAAGTTTTTTTGCTAAAATGTGACTAAAAGGAGACAAAACATCCCCAGTGCTGCTCTGGCTGCATCGGGGCTGTCGATTCTCACGGGGACAGTGTCACCTGTGGCTCCTGCTTCACCCCAGCCCCTGCTCAGCCCATCCCTCTCTGCCTTTCCCCGGGGGAGGACTCATTTATCTCCCCAAAGGTCTGGCAGGGTGCAGAGCTCCCTCTGGGCTGGGCTGCTGATGGATGCCCGAGCTATTTCAGGGCCTGGGGAGGCACAACTGCACGCGGAGACAAATTGTGTGCTGCTGATGGGAGCTGGCTCAGAGCCACTGCTGCTGCTCCTGAGCCAGCTAGAGACCCTCTGCTCGTGTTCCAGTGATGCCTCAAGGAGCTGGAGCAGAGGCCAGATGGAGTTAAGAGGAATAAAGTGGATATTTATTGAAGTGCCTTCAAAGGCCACACCCTGGCAGTACCCAGATGGCTCCAAGATGGAAGCAAAAGAGCTTGGTCACGAGACCTCACAATTTTATTGCTGGTTTTTGGCTTCCTTTTTCTACCTCTGACGAGGTCTGGATTGGAGGGACTTGAGACAATAATTCGTGTTCATACTCGGGTGTTTATTGTTTCTTGTCTGTGTTACAGCCTCACAGCAGTGAGTTCTGCAGTCTTTCATTAGCAAGGCACAAAATGGCCAACCATCTCTTGGTACAGGGTCTTTTAAGGCTAAACTATACAATTAAGAAATTACACCTAAATTATTTTCACTTTTAACCCAATAACCAATCACTTTAAGTCTGCAATGTGGATTTTCTGCCCAATTACAAAATACCACCCAAACCCATGGAGAAGAAGGTGCAGGAGAACAACCAGCCACCACCATAAAACCCCCATCTTGCCCCACATATATTGCTATGTTCTAAAACCCCAAACTCTGAGTTTTCCACCCTGTGATATTACACACTTCTACCCAACTACACACCCACAATCCAGTTCTGTCATTCCATTTTGGAAGCCTTCTCCACGGCTTCAGGTCAAATGCAGTGCTCTCCTGGGAGTCAGAGTCTGTCAGCACAGAAAGTCTACAATTCTCAGCATCCAGAACTTCAACATTTTATAAGTTTTAGTCCATTTGCATATAGGAGTTGACTGCCCAGTTAATAACTTCAAATGACGAAGTTTTATCCTCCTTGCTTTCTTGCCTGTCCTCCTCTTTTCACGTTGTTTATTCTTTGGGCCTGAAGTTTGAAGAGATTGTCCTGGAGTCTCCAGCTAGAACAAGATTGTTTTGTCTCCACCACCCTGTGAAAAGATCCCAGTAACACTTAATATAAAGCTAAAAGCTGCACACCAAAACAGAACAGAAAAACTTAAAACCAAAGGAAAAACCTTAAAACCAAGGAAAAACCTTAAAACCAAGGATACTTCACTCTAAGGTATCACCAGAGCAGCTCTGCTGTGCTCAGTCCCTTCTGGGCTGAGTTGGGTTGATTTTATCTCTTCACCTCTCCTTTTACTCAAGGCATCATTCAGGACCCACCGAAGGCATGGGAAGGTTTTCTCCTTGAATGGAATCTTAAATAGGAAGTGCCTTGGGTTTTGATGTAAAAAGATCAAAAAATAAAGGATTATAAACAAAGCACCACAAGACTCCAGCAGCTATTTGGTGACTCAAAGTCTCAGATTCTAGGGATTTAAAAAGAAAACGCCAATCCCTCCAGCCACTTCAATGACGTGAAGTGTGGAGCTGTTACAAATGCACTGAGGAATCTTTCTATGTGCTGCCATCAGGTGTTTGGTTCTCTGTGTCAGAAACCAGCCCCAAGGTTTTTTCCTTGGGAATAACGAAGGCTGAGGAGGAAACATTCCTCTTTTAAACAAACCTGAGCATAATTTAATAATGATTTACAATGATTTATAATTTATAATTTAAAATTCCTGAGGCGTAATTCCTTCAGGAATCCCCTCACTGCTCCACAAAAGAGTGATGCAAGAAAAAGACATTTTTATCTGCAAATCCATGAAAGCCTTTTAGGGGTGAATATTTTACAGAGCATAAATAAACCAGTGAGTTCTTCTTTCCTGCAGTGCTAGGAAAGCCTTAAGGAAGGAAACTTCACAGTGCTTATGTGGTATTTTATTTTTATTATATTATGTGATAGATTAATAGAATACATATTTTATATGTGTTTATAATATTATATGATAGTTGTGAAAGCAGGAAGAACTGAAAATACTGCTGAATAATTGTTATTTCTTAGGTGTTTATGGAAATAATAATCTTTCACCATTTTCTCTGTTCCTAAATACTGTGGGAGCAATCCTTGAACTTTTTCTTCAAATGATAGAATTCCCACTGAAAGGGCTGGGAGCCTTGGGAGGTTCAAGCCTCTATTTTTACAAGGCAACAAATGGCAGGAGTTAAAAAAAAAAAGCAGAAGAAGAAAGGCAAAAGGGAAAAAAAGAAGAAACCTTTTCTGTCTCTACTCTCTTTAAAGGCAGTTATATGAGATTTCCTTTCCTTCTTATCTTCCTGTTCCCCCTTTTCACAGCTGGGGTTGAGTTCAGAGGGAGGAATTTGGGACTTGAGGGCATTGGTGACCACAGCCCCACCCAGCCTGTCCTCCCAGCCAGGTGGCATTCCCGGGAATGGGGCTGGCAAACTCCTGGAATTGCTGGGAATTCACCCCAAATATCCATGCAGGACCAAACCTGAGGGGCTGAGGGCTCAGCAGTTTTGGGGATTTGTTGGGAGAAGGGAGGTGTTATCAGGGAATCCAAATATCCAGAGGGGCCACGTGGAAGCCTCAGCACACGCTGGGCTGGCCACAGTGGAGCATTCACTCTTAGAAGGAGCTCAAGGAGGCAAAGCTTCATTTCCTGAGATTTAAGGAACTTTATTAAATTTTTTTCCCCTCCCTTTACTGCATTAAGAGTTGGCAGAGAAGGAGAAGCAGCCTTAGTGTGAAAGGGGTTTTTAGAGGGGAATCCAAGGAATCATTGCCCTAATAAAGGGAAACACAAGGGGAAGGAATTTTTAAGCTCTTGGGCTCACCATTATCTGAGATGTACAAATAAAATCACTTGCTCTTTACCTGTTGCACGGTAATAAATTGAGTTTCTTATCTCAGAAACCCCATGGACCATCCAAGGAAATGGCCAAAGGAGTGGTTTGGGACAGCATTTGGTCACCAAGCATTGTCCAAAACCCTAAATTGCCAAATTAGTCTGTGGGCAATAGAAATGCCATTTGGATAAACAGCAACAATTAACAAGAAAATTAAAAATAACACCTTGAAGATCTGAGTTTTCATCTTTCATTTATCCCAGTAAGAATGGATGAGGCTTTATTTCCAATTTATTTATTTGGGGATTTTGTTAGCTTAAATGTGTGAGAGGAAGACAAGGAGAAGAGGACAATGGGAAGAGGACAGAGGTTCTTTGAGGTCAAGCCCCAGCAGCCTGCAGGAACCCAGTGAGCATTTTTTGGCCACACTGTGCAATCTTGAGGAGCAGAAAGGAACCAAACTCCTCTCAGCCACGGTGGAGCATGTCCATAATGGACAAGTATTTATCCAAATATTGGACAAGTATTATCCTCAGGTTGTGGGGCACATTGTGGGGCACAATGTCATAAATGTGCATAAAAATGCAACTTTTCCTGCAAGTGATGGGTTTTCTAGGACCTGAACGTGGAATTTGGATTAATTCACGGGCTCTGCAAAGCCCTTTTCCCTCCCTGCTGTTGTCAACATGGGAGAACCCTTGCAGGGCAAACTGCAGAGGATGGAACCTTGTGCTTCGTTTTATGTCCTGCTCCTGGCCCTGCATCATAAAGTTTTTCCACCCCAGTATCTGCTTTTAAGGAGACCAGATTAATACTAATTAAAAAAAAAAAAAAAAAAAAGGGGCATTGAAAGGCAATTTAAAAGCTTTCACTTTCCCTGTTTGTTAATTAATATAATTAATATTCTGAAAGCTGTGAGGACAGACTGCTACAGGTATCACTGCTGTTCCTTAGAGGAATGGGATGGATTTAGGTAGAGGCAAGCAGTACCTAGGGAATTTTTCCATTTCTTCCTTCCCACTGCAGTGAGTGGGAATAATTTATAATTAAATAGTAATATTATATATTATATATTATATATTATATATTATATATTATATATTACATATTATATATATTATATAATACATATATATACTATATTATATATTACATACATATTACATATTACATATTACATATTAATTACATATAAATTATATTATATTATATTATACATATATTAATATATTTTACATATAATATATATTTATTTATATATTATATATTACATTCTATATTTATTACATATTACATATTACATATTACATATTACATATTGCATATTACATATTACATATTGCACATTACATATATAGTATATAGTATATAGTATATAGTATATACTATATATAAATAATATGAATATTTATATAAAAATAAATGATTATATAATATATTATTTATGTTATATATGTTGTAATATATATAATTAAATACCAGTTTGGTATTTTCCTCACTCTGATCCCACAATAACCTCCAGGACCATCCATCCACCTGCAAACAGGGATCTTTAGTGCCAGGTGCTGATGCTGTCACAGGTACTTCGGCGTCAGGTTCTGATAAAAAGGAGATCGTTTGGAGAGTGTGTGGTTGCACTGCCTGAGTTTAGATGTGCATCATGCAATTAACAGTGCTGGAAGCCCCCCTGGCTGTGTCCCCACCTCTGGATCCCTTTCCCTGCTCCTCCATCCTCACTTTTAGCTGGAGGAGGGGAATCAGCACGTGTGTGTCATTAGGCATTCCCCTGCTCAGGAAAGTAATAAGGTTTTTTGAGCATTGTGAAATGCTTTTCTCTAAGGCTGGGACGTAAAGCTTTGATTATCCCTCGGTGCATTTCACTCCATCAAATATGAAAACCTGAGATTTCCTAGGATTTAACTCGCAGGCAGATTCAGAACACTTAACCAAACATTTTGTGTAATGAAAAAACACGCAAGCTAATGGGGAGAGGCAGGGCTGGAACCAGGTCCTGGGGATTTTCTTTCCATCCCTGCCACTGGCTTGCTGCAGCTTTTTTCATGTCATCTTGCTGAATCATAGAATGGATCTTAGAGATGCCAGGAGAAGTGATGCTTGTGGAGTTTTCCAGCAAACACAAGGAGTTTGTATAAAGATATAGGAAGCACAGTTTGCTCGGTGCTTTTTTGCTGTCTGTGGCTGTCCCCCTCTCTTCCCTGGGCCTGCTGCTATGAATGTCCCACATCTCCAAAGGGAACAAATAGATGCCATGCAGCTGCCAGAGGGAGGATTTCCTGGGATCCTCAGTGGTGCCAGAGCTGTTCCCATTGCCATCAGCAGGGTCACCAGTTGCACCCAGAGTCCTGTGAAAATTCCAGGACTGTACTTTTGTCCCTTCCCATTTTTCCAGCGCTGTATTTTTTGTCTCTTCCCATTTTTCCAGGGCTGCAGCTCTCCCCCTGCCTGGCCTCCAGGCTGGGGGAAGGCAAAAAGTGTTTTTTCCTGCCTCCCACCTCCAGCAGAACGATAACCCAGGAGCCCCTTGGAGTGCCGCGAGTTTGGCAGCGATTCCCTGCTTGTGCATTCAGAAATATCCAGTGAGCTGTGAACTCACCAGTCTGAATGAAAATCCAACTGGTCCCAAGCCCCAGGGTCACAGGAGACCTGCTGTAATGTATGGAAATATTCGACTCAAATTGCAGCTTTTGCAAGAGTGTCTAGGACAGCAGCAGAAATAAATACTGGACTTTAAACCCCTGAAGCTCTGGGATGACTCTTTCAGTGTTTGCATCCTATCAGCTCTACAGTCTCTCTGCTTTTTGCCATGGAAAAGAACCTTGATTTTAGCAAATATTGTTTTTTTTTTTAAATGTATTATGCAAGTTTTTAAAAACGCCTGTTTGGATTCTGAGTTTTTATCATTATTCTTCGAAGGTCACTGAGGAAAGGGAAGAGTTCTTGTTTGGGGGTTAAGGAAAGTGGTGGAAATCCATTCCAGCTGAAAGCTGGCAAGAGTTCTCAGCCTGCAAGCAAAATTGGTCATTTTTCCCTGCAGATTAAGAAAAAAAAAATCCATTTGGCTCTGTTTATTGTAGAGGAATGCAGAGAAAAAGGACAGGGAGAAAGAGGCAGAAGAAGCAAAATGTTTGCCTGATTTATGGGAATTTTGCAACTTCCAACCAGCCCTGTGGGGTGACCTGTTGTCATTAAATGAAAAAAAAAAAAAAACCCAACAAATAAATCAGGGGATGATTCCTGAGGTTTATCCCAGCACTACTGGGCAGGACCTTTCCATGATTTTGAGTTGCGGTGAGAAATCCCCCACGGCACCAGCGGTTCCCAGCCCGAGGGAGTGCCATTAAAAGCAATATTGGGATGCATTCCCAGGGGACTTTCACTCCCTCTGTAATCTGGGGTAGAAATGTCTGTGGAAATCGATGGAGCTGCCTCGTATTTTGGTCTATCCCATGACACAGTTCCTTAAAATGACTGCACATGATTCACAGACTCCACTCTCCCGTGGGATTCCATGGTGCCAAAGGAGCTGGAGCTGGCTTGGCTCCTAGGAATAGGCACAAGTTTTTTATTTGCTTTTTCTTTATGCTACTGTTGAGGAGAAGGGAAGGATTTCTCCCAGTCTGCATGGAGGCAATGAAGAAATGAGGATTTCAGGAGGCTCCCTGGAGCTGAGCAGGCAGGGATGCCATGGACAGGAAGGTGGATGTTGCCTGCACTCAGCCTGTCTCGGATTTCCAGCTATTTCTGGGCTTGATGGAATCAGTCTGGATCCACAGACACTCCTTGGAAATGGGGCTTTGTCCTTCCAGCTGGCAGAACTGCTGATGGGAACTGAGCTGGAACCCCAGGAGAGGCAGAGCTGCTGCCAGAAGCTCCTGCAGAGGATTGCAAAAGTCCCTTTTCCCTTTTCCCTTTTCCCTTTTCCCTTTTCCCTTTTCCCTTTTCCTTTTTCCCTTCCCTTCCCTTTCCTTCCCTCTTCCCCCCCTCCTGCCCTGGATCATTGGAGCTCCAGTCTCTAACACATTTTTACACATCCCAGCTGAATTCCTGAACTCCTGTTCCTCCCACTATTCCCAGTTTGTCCCAGAGCAGCCATGGACAGAGCAGCACTGGAAAAATCAACCCCAAGTTTAACAGGACCATTCCTTTGACATTGGAGATAAATCTGCTCCAGCCTCACTTTTGCTTTCCTCCATCATTCCTTAAAAAGGACTTTTTTGGCAGCAAATCCTGTGGGAGCTGCACATTTCCAGCAGCCATGGGATTTCCACGGATGAGGAATTTCACCAGCGAGAGTGTTTGCATCAGGAATGTTTTTTTCCCTCAGCGATTGCACTTCATCAGAACACGAGCCCTGGGGACTCAGTGTCCAGTCAAAACAGCTCAGATTTCACTTTGCAGTGGGTGGACACCCAAAACAGCCTTTCCAGCGAACTGCAAAACCAGCTTTTTGCTGGCAAAAGAGTAATTTCCTTGCCTGGTAGGAGGAGATGGAATGATTCTCCCATGCTTTGGGGTCACGGAGACAGAGATCCCAGAGGTGATGCAGGGGAAGGGCACCAAAAGAAAAACTGAAGTGGTTTCTCTTCACGAGCCTTCACGGGAAATTCACTCCAAGGTCTGCGTGGAGAAGCTTGGCTACTCTCACTTGGAGCCGTGGGGGCTCTCTGACCCCAACACACTTTCAGTTTTCATGGATTTGTTGGGATTTTTGTGCCTGTCTGAGTCACTTGGCTTCACTGTATTCAATGGCCAGTTGATTTAAGGACTTGGAGCCTGGGATTTCTGGGAGGTTTGTGCAGCATCATGGCAAGATCCGCTCACAGCTCAGTGACATCCCTGTTTTATTTGTAATTCCTGTGCTAGAAAGCACACCCCTTATTTTTGCCCTCTTCCAGGCTTTCCATGGCATTTTGGAAACTATAAAAAGGCACTTTTAGGAGAGCGAAATAGCAACACACCTTTAAAGTCCATTGACATATTTTGGGCCGTGAGAGCTTTCACAGAAGGACAGAATGGAAAAATGAGAGATATTTTGCTTTTTTTAAAAAATGAGAAACTATCCTTCCTAAATAGGGACAGTTGGCATCTGTACCTCCTTCTTTGCTACAAAAGCCTGTCCCAGTCTTTGCTGTCGGACCCATTTCATAGTAAAAATAGCACATGGAAAATTTTTGTCCCAGAGGTTCTTGCCAGCTGAGTGCTCGCCCGTTGCTTTCAAGTGACTAATTTGGAGCAAGATTTGACTCAAGAGAGCATTAAGTGATGGTGTCATTGCCTTCCTTGTCACATCCAGGTAAAACTTGTGGGAAGAGCTGTGACAAGTTCAGCCTGAGCCTAAAATGGTGAGGAAAATAGCCAAGGAAATTGTAAGTGATCACAATATCATGGAATGGATTGGTTTGGAAGCAACCTTAAAGCTCATCTCATTCCCAGCCATTGGCAAGGACACCTTCCACTATCCCAGGTTGCTCCAAGCCCCATCCAAACCAGCTTTGGACACTTCCAGGGATGTTTAATCATATTTAGGGACATGAAAATGAAGTTAAAAACACACCCTCGGTGTGTTCATGCCTGGTAGTGCCTGAAAGCTGAACTTTGCAAGGCTCAGCCTGTGCAACCCCCAAATCCTGAGGCACAAAGGTCTCTGAACCCTGGAGCTGCTGAACCTCAGAGGTGCTGTGTGGTTAATTGGCATGATTTAATTAGTGAATCCTGCACTGTACGGTCCCTACCTTAAAGCTGCAGCTCCTGGCTGTGATGAGAACCCCAGCTTTTATTTGATTTTATTTTTCAACTCCACGCCTCTCTTTTATGATTGCAGAACAGAATGTGATGTCGTAACGTCAGGTGAAGAAGGAAAACATCCTGAAAGTTGGCTTTTCCTTTAAAATCGCAGTTTGCCTCCTCTTTTTGAGGATTTAGGCAATAATTCAGCTGCACTGCTGTTCTGACAACAACATCCCTGCGAGTGAGTGGTGAGAAACACCCTGAGAGGACCCCCCTGTGGTTAATGTAAATAGGTGTAGCCCCTGCGTGCCTGCAGCTGAAATTTGGAGAAGGCAGAAAGAACCATGTGTTTCTCTGGCCTGTCCCCTGCAGCGAGTTCATCACCCTGCTGCACACACACCTCTCCTCCTGCTCCCACCGGGATGAGGAGCTGGGATCCAGCTGGATTCCTCTGCTGGCTCCAGTTGGGCTCTGCTCCCGCAGGGTGCGCAGCCTGTGCTGGAGCATCATCAGCAGCGGGCTGGAAAAAGGGATCAGCTGGAACGGGCCTGGAAAAAGGGGCAGGAATCAGCCAGAGTGGGTCTGGAAAAAGGGACAGGGATCAGCTGGAATGGTCCTGGAAAAAGGGACAGGGATCAGCTGGAATGGTCCTGGAAAAGGGGACAGGAATCAGCTGGAATGGTCCTGGAAAAAGGGGCAAGAATCAGCCAGAGTGCCTCTGGAAAAAGGGAGAGGGAAAAGGGACAGGAATCAGCTGGAATGGCCCTGGAAAAAGGGGACAGGAAAAAGGGACAGGAATCAGCCAGAATGGCTCTGGAAAAAGGGAGAGGAAAAAGGGACAGGAATCAGCTGGAATGGTGCTGGAAAAGGGACAGTGATCAGCTGGAATGGTGCTGGAAAAAGGGACAGGGATCAGCTGGAATGGTGCTGGAAAAAGGGAGAGGAAAAAGGGACAGGGATCAGCTGGAATGGCTCTGGAAAAAGGGACAGGGATCAGCCGGAGTGGCCGCAGGGCAGCGAACCCTTCCGGCGTGGCCACGACAATTTGCTGAAGAGTTAAACATTGTCCTTCTAAAAGCAACATTATCCTGCCAGCGCCGAGCCTGAGGGTGCATGTCAGGTTTACACTGCTAATTAACGGCCGCTAATTAGCATCTCGCAGCGCTGGCCTTATCCTGGCTGTGGCTGTTTCGAGGAGCGCTCCCCTCACCCGAGCATCCCTGCTGGGTGAGCGGCCGGGGCTTCCTCCTCCTCCTCCTCCTCCTCCTCCTCCTGGAGCCGCGGTGCTTCCCAGGACAGCTCCTGGGATAACACCCAGCTATTGACTCAGCTGCTCACGCCTCTTTGCCCAGAAAATTCATCTGCCTTTGGGTTTCTTTCTTGTCAAGGGGAGAGGGAGCTGCTGGAGTGGGGGGATGCACAGAGGGAAGAGCTGCGAGATGCTGTGTTTAATGAAGGCCAGGCCCTGTGGCATCAGCACCCTGGGTTTTTCCAAAATGCACTTTATTTTGCTCATTTTGACTCATTTCACGTCTCTTTTCACTCCTTTTTCCAGCACCATTCTTAGGGAACAGGACATTTCTTTTTCTGCCCCCAAAATCTGAACTATTAATAGCTCTGCATCAATCTCATGTATCCCTATTTTTGCCAAAACACACAAGTAGGTGTGATATGTGATTTATGAATGATCTAAGAGCCCCCAAATCCCAGTGTACACAGACTTCCAAAGGTATCTCAGGCTGTGAATAGCCATGAAAGGGAATTACGAGAGAGAGGTTGATTTTCTCAGTGGGAATTTTTTTTTGCCAGTGTTTTCTGCTGTACCAGCAGCAGTTGTTTCCTTTCTGATCAACAGAGGACAGTATTCTTATATTCAGAGGCCCCAACACTTCCTCATCACACAGCAGCAGGCTCCAGCACAAATGTAACACCATGGGTCGAAAAGCTGAAGAGAAATTAATGCATTTATCTTACACTTCTCCCTTGGTAAAATCCACCCCACGACAATCTGGATGATGGAAACTGGATAAAAGGGTGCCAAGCCTTGTAAAATCTGATTTATTCAACAAACTGTCAAAAGATTTGAAATTACCATAAAATCTCATCATTTCTCCAGTTAATAAAACACTCATCAGAAGGGACTGCTAGAATCCAGCCAGAAATCTGGCAGTGGCCACTCATTTAATGGGACAACACAGCCCAGTGCCTTGGATAAATAGCAAGATTCAAAGCAGTGTCCCAGCTATTTCCAATTCCCTGTTAAGGAAAAGCCATCTCCAACCCTGGGGACTTCATTTCAGTAAATAACATGGTGTGGAGAAAACTTATTGAACTGAATTCCTGGAAGATTTTTGTGCCTTCTGAGCAGAAAGGCCCTTTGCAGAGGATCCCTGTGTCCGTGATATTTGTAAATCCAGGAGGCAGATTTTCTGTCCCCACGTGTGGGGCAGTGCAGGGATGCTCTGGGGTCAGAGCTGTGGGAGCCCCTGTGTCACAGGTGGCAGAGGGACAGAGGAGCACAGGGTTAGGGTGGGATGAATCTCTGGGCAGAAAATCTGCAGACACTTTTCCAGGCTGGAGGCTCAAATAACAAAAAAATGAGGAGTTAGGCTGAACCCAGGATGGGTGGGAGTAAATTCCTTTCCTCTAAGGCCCCCCGTAGGATTCCCTGTATCAAGTTTCGAAACTCCTGGATTGGAGCAGGAAGGGAGGAGCTCACAAACCCCATTCTCTCCCTATTTCTTTGCAGAGTCTTTTGCCCCCACAAATTTCAGCTCTCCCAATTTATCCAGCTCACCAAGATCCTGCTGGGCTGGCTCCGCTGATAAGCACCAGGCAAAATACCAACCCTTGCACCAGCAGTGAGAAACTCAGTTGACTTGGGATGGATTTGTACTTTTAAGCTAAATTCAGCTGAAATCAGTATTCTAATCTTTTGAGGTGCAAATATATTCATTTATTTGAGAAGACCATATCCATGCCTATGTTGGAGCTCCTGGAACTGTTCCTGCAGGGAAAAACTGAGCTTCTGCTTCTCTCCTGATGGTGATAGCAAAAACTTTCAGATAAGCTTACCCGGTTGGGTAATTTTTAGATAAGCTTGAGGGTTTTGGGATGAATACCTGACCCAGTGGGGTAATTTTTTGATAAGCTTGAGGGTTTTGGGATGAATACCTGACCCGGTGGGGTAATTTTTTGATAAGCTTGAGGGTTTTGGGATGAATACCTGACCCGGTGGGGTGGCTCAGTCATCACAGTTTGGTGAGCGGGGAAGGATCCCACCCCCAGCTCAGCTCTGTGGGAACTCCTGGCAGAAAGAAGTTTGGGCAGCAGTTTCCAAGTAGGAATTAGATTTAGCTTATAAATTAGTTCCTAAGCTTGGGGCCAGGGTGATTAAAAGAGGAATCCACCCCAGGGGGCCCTGTCTGTGTCCAGATTCCTCGTGCAGCTCCAGGAGTTGCTCGTTCCCATTTTAACCATGAGTTTGACACAAAATACATGGCCTGAGCCCAGGGGAATATAAGCTTAATGGTTTTACCCAAATTTCCTCTCTGCTGAAGAGGAAGCAAAAAAAAAAAAAAAAAAAAAAAAAAAAAAAAAAAAAAAAAAAAAAACCCAAAACCACCAAACCCTCAGCCATGTCCCTCCAGTAACGTTCCTAATGTGTTCCTCAGGCTTTGCAGGCATTTATCTCGCAATTCCCCAGGAAGGTCTTCCTGTGCATCGTCTGTGCATCGTCTGCCAGGGTTCACTTCTTCCTTGAAAAGTTCAGCGCGGGACCATCCCCGGAGCATTCCAGCATCCCGGTTTTGGATGAATACCTGCCCCACGTCTCCCACTGAGCCCCGCTGTCTCTGCAGGGCTGCTGATGAATGGTTCCTCGGAGCAGTGGCAATTTCATGGTTCGTTGGGCACAACCACTCTGCATTTTCACCCGCAGATAATCGAGCTATTACGGGACAATGAGGAACAGATTGCATCTGCCCCGGCATCCCCCGACAAAGGGCCGTGTATCTCTGGCATCTCCCACGCCGGGGATGCGGGGAGGGGATATTTGGAAGGGGGAAGAGGAGGACAGGTAATCCCAGGTATTTGAGCATCGTTTTGTCTGCCCCTTTATCTGCTGCTGCCGAGGGAAATCGCATCCCCGGCTTCAGCAGGGGCTGGGTTGGAATGAGCTGGGATTTTAGCCCTGGTGTTTTCCGTCTATTTTATCTCACGTCTCACATTCCAGGCTCAGTTCCTCCTCGCATCCTCCTCCTTTATGATTTACAGTGGCTGCAGGCTTCTGCAGCTGATAAAAGGCGCTTCGATACCTGAGCCCCAGGAGCTTTGTCTGTCCCAAATGCTCCCTTTTCTCCCAGCCCAAGTGTAAGGATCCGACGCCACCGTGCACAGGGAAACTGAGGCACACTTTGCTGACCCTCCACAGCAACGCAGGCAGCTGCTCACTGCCCGAAATTCACCACATTTATGGTTTCCCATGGAGAATCTACAATCTCCACATGACCACGGGCATGCAACCTCCACAGGAAAACAAGGACGACAATCACAGTCAAAATAATCTCTGAAACTTTAAAGCAGTTGTGGGGAGACATGGAAAATAATTTTTCTTCCATATGAGGATTTGGGCTCTTTTGCTGTCCTTGGTGATATCTGCAATGGCCACAGCACGAATTTTACGTGAGAAATACGAAGTTTTTGTGACTATAATTTTTTTAAAGAGTGAATATGATCTATTTCAGGCAGCAAATATGCAAATTGGTTCATTAGAAGGAAGGTTTGGATATCAGATTACTTCCCAAAAAACCCATAAGTCTCTGTACATACTGTACTAAAAATTCTTCTGCAGTTCCACAGTAGACAAATATATTACATCTTTTTAACTCCATCTTTTTTTATGGCTTTGCTGCTCCTCTGCCCTTTATTTAAGCTTCTGACACTGAAATGATTTGGTGCTCTTCGGCTTTTCCAGCCAACCATACCAGGTCCTAATGTTACCCGTGGTAAATAAAATAATGGCCATAATTAAAAACAAACAGGGTGAAGAAGGAGGTGCCAGGTCTGATGTGCCACCGAATCACTTAAGAGAGGTAAAATATTGCTGCACCTTATGGAACATTTAATCAGCTAAAGAATTTCATGCAGTTGTCTCCCTTTAACCTTCCCACTCCCTTCTTCTCCCTCCCCCCCAAGAAAGCCTTGAAGTGAAATATTTATGATTTTAATAAATTAGAGAACATGGCTAATTAGCTCCATCATCAACACCCCCAAGGTTGTTAAAGTGAGGGAGAATGCTGGAGTTTAATATTGCTCTGCCTGGTGAAACAGAAAGCATGAAGTTCACAGGATGATTCACACTCGGTGTCCTTTGGGATGTTCCCAGAGAAACTCCTCCCCAAACTGGGAATTTCAGGCACCATCCAGGGCTGGGAATGGGTGGATGAAATGGGAACTTTGCTGCTGTAGATGGATAAATATTTAACACCTAAATGAGCTTCTCGGGGAGCAATCCTTTTTCTAAAAGAGTGGTTTAATCATCACACCCAGGAAGGACCATCCTGCCCTTCCACCAGTGACCTGCTCCACGTCTGGTTGTGCAGCAATGGTTTTATTAATTCAAAACACACCCTTGGCTTTAGGAACCAAATATTAACAGACTAAAGGAAATTATTAATATTTTCTAATCTGTGTGGTGGAACTCGCTAAAATCCCCACTGGGTTTGTGCAGAGGTGGAATTTTTTGTCTCCTTTACACCCTTCCAGCAGACAAAACAGATCAAATGGCAAATTCCTCGCACTCATCGTCGCCGGGCTGAGGTGATGGACATTGTTAATTGAGAGTGTCAAAATAATTTACGGCAAGTAATTAAATAAAATGGCAGGTTCCAAAGTCTGCTGAATTTGGATCTAAAGTCCCTAATCGGGGCTATAATTTAAAAGTACCTGACAGAAGCTTTAATTAGAGAACAAAAATGCGAGTCGCCGGTAAAGCTCAGTGATGGATGGTGGAAAGTGGGGGGAGATACCTGCTCATGTCTGTTCTGTGAGATCCCAAACAGCTGCCTGGTCCACAGGGGCTGCTTGAGGAGCCCAGCTCCTGCCCCAGGCAGTGGGAGCACATTCCCAGTGCTCCACATCCTTCTATGTTGTGCTTATCACACTTCTACCAAGAAAATTCTTCCAAGCTTAGCCGTGGCCCTTGGTTTTCTCTTGGCCCACCAGTTATCTGGGAAAGGGATTTACCAGCTGGTGGCAGAGCATGAGGGCATCTGCTGGTGGCTCCCAGCTGGTAGAACAATGAATTTTGTCACAGCACAGCTGCTGGCAGTGTTTGGGAGGACTTCTTAGAAGGTGACAAACCTGGCCTTAGTGCCACAGGTGGCCTGGCTGGCTTCGCATTTGAAAACAAACCAGCAGGGCAGCCCCTTTTGGCTGTGCTTCCCAGGCATTTCTTTCTTCCTAAATGGTTCTCCTGGGCACGCTGAGCTGTGCAGGCTGGAAAACAGTTGTGGTGTTCAGGGTTGGGACCTCCCAACATGCACAGACACAACATATGGATTATTCTTCATGACAGTCTTGGCACCAGGGGGTCACCACCCATGTTGCTTTCTAATTCCCAGATCCAGCCCTACAGCCTCCCCCCCAGGAAAAAAAGGAGGGGAGGGAGGAAGGAAAGGTCATGGTTTAAGTTTTTTTGTGGGTTATCTAATATAGCACTGAATTATGTCCTTACTGGGCGCTGTCAAGACCGGTTATGTCAACGTGGAGGTGCCATTTTTTGGCCACCACTATGGGGGACATATTTTTGGGAAGATGAATCTCTTACATTTGCATTCAGAGAGAGGAGAGGAAACCTTGCTCTTTTTTGTACCTTGTACAGGATCAACATTTATCTAAAGCGAATATAACCCAAGATGTTGGAATTTCAGTGTGAAATCCTGATGTGCCCTGAGTATCAGAGAAGGGAGTCCAAAGCCCCAACTGGGACACCTTTAGGCAGGATCAATGATCGTTTCAGTCTTTTCACTGAACTTTTCCCATTACTTGAGTGATGTTTTTTAAGACCCTCTGGAGCACCTTCACATCCCACAGCAGTGTGAACACATCACTAGGACAGAGTTCCCACATGGATCAGGCTGTTTTTAATTCCGTTTATACGAGGCCCTGTAATTCCTCTGTTCCTGCTCACACCTTCCAAGGGGATCTCCTTGAGGGATCATCAAAGGATGATCCCTGATGAAGGAAATCCTGCAGAAGCCTGCAAAAAAAGAGATCCACTGGGATCTCAGGTCTTCCTCAGAGCTATCAGCTGGGAAAGAGGGGGAATAGAGCTCCTGGCAGCCCTGGCCCGAGCATTTTTACATACGTCAGTGGAACCAAAATATTGTTTCAGCAGTTATATTGTCACTGTTAAAACAGAGCTGGAGGAATGGTGCCAATCTCCTGTTGCCAGGGCTGTAATGCACTGAGCCATCCGGCCTGAGGGACAACTGGGGCTGCTCGGAGAGGGAACCTGGAAGTGCAACAAGGCTCTGATTGCTGGTGAGGTTGAGAGAGGCTGTTTCCCTCCAAAACCTCGGCAATTGCTCTCGAGAGAAAACATTTCAGCAGAGAACGGAGATCCAGTGAAACCAGAATGATTCATTGGGGTTGCATATGTGAATTTCTTTCTTTTAATGTGCCCTGTGTATGGAGGGACCACATTGGTCCTAATTTATTTTATAAAAGGAGGAGAGGGGAGAAAAGTCTGCACTTTTCCGTGGCTTCAGCTGGGCTCAGCTCAAGATGAGATCAGTGGAGATTGGTGGATCTTTAGGACCCCCCAGAATTTATCCAGGACAAGAGGAAGGAGTGTTTCAACCCTCAGGAATAAAGTGGTGAGTATGGAGCTCAGCAAGTGCAGTGTGATAACAGAAAACAATTTTAAAAGATGAGGTAAAAACATTCTTGCTGAGGCTTATTTCAGCTTAATGATGTTTAATGAATTGGCAAAGCTCTGCTTAAGGGAAAAGAAAAAAAAAAGCAAACTCTATGTATCTGGATCTTAATGATTAATAATTCTGCATGGTTGGGATGCCAGAGTAAACATAATAAACACTTTTCTTTTAACCAATTGACTTTAGTTTTCTGTGGCCAATAAAGTTTGAAGAATTTTCTTTGGATCCAGTTACACCAGCATTGCCTGGAAGGGAGGACAGTCCACTTTATACCCAGAGAGCCGACAAAATAAATGGCCTAGAAAGCTCCAAAATGTGTTTTTCACATCAGTGAAGAGATTTTTAATGATGATGTAACAATGTCAAGCATCATAAACAGTGCTGGGAGGAAAATACCTGACCTGCTCCAAGCTGTGTGGAAATGGAGGCAGGAGCTGTGGGTTCTGGGATCACTTGGATTTTTACTGCCTCCCTAACTTAGAATGGCAGAACCGGAGGGAAAAAACACAAATGAAGGACAAATCAATTTGGACACCGCTTTAAAAATAAGACCTCAACTGGTTTCAAATTTTTAACATCTTCTGACATTTTGGAGGCTTTTGCTAATTCTCCAAAGCCTTAAAAACACTGTTCCTCTAAGTGGCCTGTTCCAATTTCCATTCAGATGCCACTTCTATTATTTAAGATTCCCACTAAAAAAGCCAAAAATATTAATCAAGGCATGTCTTGTGCCAAATAGCTCGAGTGATTTGTATTATATTTGGAGACTGAGAATTAACCAGCCATCCAGCTCAATGCAAAAAGAATGTTTCACTTTTAGATATGACGTTTAATTTTGAAAAAGGCCAATTTTGCTGATTATGTTGGGGTCATGTGTGAGGTTCAAGTTGTTGCAATGTGAGAATAGATGTGTGCAGCTGATGCCTTGCCTTCATTCTGCAAATAATGGGGGTTTTTCCAAATTTCCTCCCCTCCCATACCTTTCTCCTGGCAGAACTGGCCATGTGGGCTCTCCCAAATCCAGGTCAGGTATGAAAGGAGAATATTTAAAAATAATGGGAGAACTCTGGTGACTTTGCTGGACATTGGTTAGGAAATGGACAGCAGGCTCCACGTGGTCACTGGGGAAGAGCAGAAGATCACAGTCACATCTGGAAAAGACACAGCTCGATCCAGGAGAGGAGGGCCCTCTATTTATACAGCTGGCTGTGGACAAACCTGTCCTTGCTGTCACCTGGGCTGGATCTGTGCTCCTGCACCTGGGACTCTGTGAGGGTCCTGCTGTGCCCAACTCATACAGCAAGGCCACTGTGCCACTGCTGGCGTCCGGCTCTCAGAAGGTGTGTCCAGCTCCATCAGAAAGCTGGAAAGGAGATTAAAGTCCCCAAAGTGTTAAAGAAAAAGCCAGGATTTGCTCGAGTCAAAAAGCACCAGCAGATTTTTTGTTTGGATGTGCTCGCAG
This sequence comes from Anomalospiza imberbis, assembly GCF_031753505.1. NCBI lineage: Eukaryota > Metazoa > Chordata > Aves > Passeriformes > Viduidae > Anomalospiza > Anomalospiza imberbis. Next base: position 18,473,043 of record NC_089692.1, on the reverse strand, counting down.
TCCAACTCATTTAACACAACTCCAATGACACAATGCTTTCATGTCCAATATTTCATTTTCCTTCCCCACACAGCACAGGCAGAACATTCTCCACTTGCATCATGTCTAATAGCAAAAGTCCTGAATTTGTCTGTCTGGATACCGCAATTTCTTCCCCCTCAGCATCCAAACCAGATCACACCTTTTGCTAACCAGAAGTGTTGAAAAGCCCAACCTTTGCAGGTTTGCTGTCAGCAGGCACATTGCCTGTTCTGATAACAACAGCTGGGCACTGATCCACATCTGGCACCTGCAAGGCTTTGGTGTGTGCCTCCCTTTGCTCCCGTTCCTTCTTCCACACACTAATTTTTAGTGGATGGCAGAAGTCTGGGGGAATTACAGGAGATTTAGCAGCTCAATTAAATGCTGGGAGCTGATGGAAAGGATGCACACTTATAGGAACTCTTAAATCCTGCATCAGTGACTGGATTTCCTGGGAAAAAAAAAAACCCAAAGGGAATAATTTCCTTTTTGCTCCCATGCCATGGCTCAAGCTCACCTCTCCTGCTGTAGCAACACCAGGGAAATGCTGGTGAGGGCTGTGGGGGCCCATCTGCATCTAACCTGGGAGTCTCCCAGAAAAGTGGGTGTCCCTGGTTGACCTTTCCTACTGCTGAACAGGACTGAATAGGGGGATTTTTGACAAGTCCCCAACTTCTTCATATTTTATGCCACTCTTGGAAGGAATTTTTTAAAGGAAGGGGAAGAAAAAATGGATTAAAACCAGCTCTTGATTGAGGTCTCCATTAAGGCACAACTTGGAAACCTTCTTCTTGTATTTTGCTGTGCTGCCCAACCAAATCCAAGAGCTCTCGTCTCTCAAAGCGAGGGCTGAGCTCGAAGCCTGGTGTGTGACAGGTCCTTTATTTACCCGATTTATCCCAGCCCAGGATGACTTGGATGGTTTCATACAATGACTCTTTGTAGGCTGTGGCAACCCCTTCCCGTGGGGGGATGCTGAGCAATCCTGGACTCCTGAGGGTGAGTTCACTCCTGGGCTGGAACCGTGGGTGTCTTTCCCCTGGGACAATCCCGGACGAGTAGACAGTTCCTTCAAACAGACTTCCTCATTGTCCTCCACAACTGTACTCGTGGCAAGGGGATTGCTGGTGACTTGGAACATTTTTTTTGTCCAAGAAAAACACTGATTCAAGCTCATCGTCTTGGAATTAACTCATATCAGGATATATGGAGCTAAGCAAGGATCGGGATTAACAGAAAATCATTGACATGGGGGTGATTCCTGCGGAAACAAACTGAACATTCAAACCCTCAGGAACACTTTGAAATAAAATCTGCAATAATCTGGGCCAGAGCTGGCAGCAAAAAGGTATTCCAGACCTTCCACAATGGTTTTTCCATGATCTTACAAGGAGTTCATTGTCCAATAAGCACTATTATGCATTCAAACAAGGAGAACTCTTCCAAGCCTGAATGCATTGTTCTTTTGTTCCAGGCACTTTGTGTCAGTGAAGTCATGGCGAGGCACTGAGGCTTCAGCCTTGCAGCAAACACTGCCTGTGATGGGATATTTCCACTTGGCTCCCTTCCCAGTGGCTCCTGCTGGAGCATTGTTCTCCGAGACCTCCATCCGTAAAAAGTGACAACAGCACAACACCTACTTCCCCTGAGCCCTCCACTTTTGGCATCTGCGCCTCGAAACGGTGACATGGTGTTGCCAAAACGCTCCCAAATTTTGCAGAATTGTTGCTACCCTTTCCACCAGGCACAGCTTTCTCCTTCCTGTGATTCTGAGAGTAATTAATGCTCCTTGCTTCAGCTTGGAATGCTTCAAAATGCTTGGAGTGGTGGGAGCTTACGTTCTACCAGCCCAACTCCTATGAAACACCCCAGCTTATCTCTAAAGAAACTATTTAGCCATGCTCCAGTGTCACTTTATTCATCTTTTAAACGCTTCTAACAGCAAACTGCTTCATTTGGCAGCAGAGCAAAGTCCTCGGGCTGCTTGAGCTGCCAAGGAGCTCCTCGGGCTGTGCCAGCTCTCGCCAGCTGAGCGTTGTACCAGCAATGGGTTCAGTGTTCCTGGACTTCCAGCCCCCTGAGGTTCGCTTCGAGTTTCAGGCTGAGAGTGCACAAGAAACTCAACATAAAACTCAGACTGTAAATTTGACTTTTCCTTGGTCTCCAATCAGAACCGTAAATCAAGCCCAGATTTGCTTTGAACTTGGTCGCGCTTGCCCCAGAAAGTTCAGGAACTTTAATGATCCTCTGGGACAGAGTCAAGCCCATTTCAGAGCGTTTACAAAGAAAACATCAAACTGGATGAATTTTATGTGGTTTTGCTACGTGCCTTTGGCACAGCTCTGGCAAAGCCTGACAAGGATCCAATTCAAGTTAAAGATAAACCGGGCACTCGGCTGATGTCATCGGACAACAAGCAAGCAAACAAACAAGCTGATGGCATCTGTAAGATTTATTTGGTTTCACTTTGTTAGAACTTTATCAGCACAACTGGACAGTTCTCCTTTCCTCAGCAATGATGTAAATCAGGAGCCGAGCCATGCTTTAGCTGTGATGGTTATCAGGCCCAGATAAAACTTTTCAGATCTTTTCTCTGTGGACTTGAAATGTCTGGCCAAGCCCAGATTTGGATCCAAGTTAATGGGCTCTCTGTGCAAATGCTGGAGAGCCCCAAAGGCATCTGTATTACTCTGCCATGCTGGGACAGAGAAGGTTTTGAAACGGAGCTTTGCTGTTTAAATAGGAGCAGCTGTCACTTCTCAGGTGATTCTCGTTGCTTTCAACCAGGGAAAATTTAAAGTAATCAGAGTAAAAAGTTGTCACACAGTAAGGTGGACGTGCAGCTCCCAGATTTATCCTCCAAAACGTGGCTGGAGTTTCTTCTAAACATTCTCAGTGTAGCTGACCATTAATGCTGAGACAAAACAAGAGATAGAATGTATTTTTTGTGGTTTATAAATACACACGATGTCCAAAAATCTTACAGCATGTTTCAGATGGGCTTGCCAAGTGTTCTGAGCACTTATCTGAAAATGTGCCTTTCGACTTCACAAAAATTCTAAAATTATCCAAGCACATTCATACATTTATACATTTCCAAGTCAGGTGGGACCTTAGAATAATCCTGCCTAACCTCCTTTTATTGGGAGGTGACTTTTAAAGTTGTTTTTCTTTCTTTAAGCTGAAGTCTCCCAGAATTCTGCATGGAAGGGCTGCACTAAAATCATCAGCTTGGTGTCCAAGTGTGGATATTGTTAGTGACCAGGGTCATGCTTCTTACTCTGTTTTGCCTGAAGCACTCAGGCCTGGAAGTGTTAATAAATTGTCATGGAATAATGAGCCCAAGTTTGTGGAAACCTTTCTGAAACATGAAGCTCATGCATTGAAACTCTGAATCACAATTTAAAGCATATTCCAATGTCAGAGGGCACATTTTGGAGTAGCTACCGTGGGTTTATTCACAAATTCTGTGGGGGAAAACACCAGAATTCACATATTTAAACCCAGGGCTTGTTTACCTGTCTATCACTCCCATATCCCAGCATAATTTAATTTATATCAGTAGCAATAATGATGTCTCTGGTGGTTTTAGCAGAAATTTCCCATAATTCATAGGTTAACATTGTGCTTTTGGTGATTTGTTTAATTGATTTGTTAATTATGCAGTTTTCATCTGTTCATTTTGAACTTTGTGCATATTTCAAGTTTGTTTTGCAAGTTTTTTCACTCTTTTCTGTGTTTTTTAAGCTACCAACCTTTGGTGGTATCACCCTATAAATGACTGGTGAGAACTGGTTAAAATCTTTTGGTTTTAATGGAACTATGAAGTTCTCAAAGCTTATGAAAATGGTCAAGAAGAGCCACATATAAGAGACAGAAATCTACAGAGAATTTCTGATAAGCACAGCTACCTCTGGAGAGGAACTACATGTAACAAATTCCTTATATTAACATTTAGTTAAGGGATACAGAGAATTTTCATCAGAATGCAGCATTTCCATTTAACTTCACCCTCTGAAGAGAACTGTTTTTCACTGAAAAAAGAAGTTATAAAGGAGACAATCTGTTCTTAAATTGAACATGAAGAAATTGAGGCCTGAATCTGCAGCTATGTAACTCTGCTTGCACAAACGCTTCCACCGATTTCAACAAAGATCTTCACACAGGAGAATTACTCACATGGATAATTGCTCCTGAGATCAGACAATCTGGGTTAGTTAGTAAAATAAGGGCACTAAATCATTTTTTAATCTATATTATTCTTTTTTGACTGCCAAACTGCTAGCTGTATTTATTTTTTATAATCCTGATAAGGAAACATTCCTAAAACATTAGCCAAAAAAAAAAAAAAAATCCAGCTTGAGTGAGAGGACAAAGTGAAACAAACATCTCTCAGCCTTCCTCTGTTGTGGCTGATCTTTAAATAGCAAACTTGAGCCTCTGTGAAGGCACGCTTTGGGTGGTTGTACAGCAAGTAGCTCCATGAGATGGGCTTGGAAAATCCTTCAAGGCCCTTAATCAGCAAGTCCTGGCTCTTTGAGCTCTTCCCTGCTCCTGCCTTTGGAAGGAGCCGTGCCTGAGAACGTTTAATCCGCGGCGACCCTGAGCGCCGTCCCTCGGGGAGCTCCCTCCTCTTGTTATCGTGTGTTGGCCGTGTCAGAGGTGAGAGAGGAAAATGTGCAACCCAAACCAGCCCCCAGCCCCTCTCTTGGTCAAAACTTATCTACAATCACAGCCCAGGCAGGATCCAGATGTAGCAAACCCTTTCTATTAGCGTGGAGTTTAGGGATGGGGAGCAAAGTCAGACACTGCCTGCTAAATTTGGCCAGAATTTGCTTGAAACTTTGGAAGATGTTTTCCATTCTTGGGTATTGACTTTGTAATGGGACCTGCCCAGGCTTTAACAGGCGTGAGAAATTTAAATATACCTCTCCCTCAGACCTGGAAAAGGAAAACAGAATATTTCAAACAGTTGGGCAAGGGGAGAGAGTGGCAGAACTGGAAAGGAGCTTGGTTGGACCTCTGGAAGGAGTCGCCGTGAAGAGAGGAGGGTTAACAACGCCCTCCTGTTCGAAAGCAAATGTTTCTGGGAGCAGGGTAATGTGAACCACACAGCTATGGGATAGCCCAGGGGGGGCAGAGAAAGTTTAAATGCATTCTGAAAAGGTCATGCTACCACACTTCATTTTTATATTGTCACAGAGAAACCTCCTCCTCCACTTCAAACCCTTTCTTATTTATACACCTCCTCCCTGGAAAAAGTTCCTAACAATGAGTGCACTGGATGAATTCCAAGATGCATTGCTGTTGTCTAATCCCTCCTTTTGAGTCTCCAGATCCCAGGTTGCTTCATTCTCATTCACCACGGCGCAAAGATCTTCCAAACACTCAGGAGAGCTCTGGAGAAATGCTGGGATTGCATCTTCCAAAGGAGTTTTGTTGGACACGAGGAATTTGCCGTGGCAATGTGCTGATGGAGAGTGTGGGGCTGCTCCTCTCCCTTTAATGGTTTATCCACATGGGGCAGTAGCAGAGGAACACTCCAGAGTCTTGCAGGAGAAATGTTCCTGCCTTTAAGTTGTGGTGAGACCATTGATCATGTTGCTGATAAAGCAGCTTAGGCTGTGACAAGCAATTGGCGGCTGCACTGTTTGCAGGGAGACATCAAGGCTTTGGAACACAACCCTTGGGCTTAAAATAGCAAAACTCCCTTGGAGAAGGAGCCCTCACAATGTGTGTTCCTTAAATAGACCAACAACCAAGAAAATAAACCCTGTTTTACACACGGCCAGAATGAGGGGAAAATAAACTCAGCAGTTGCTGTGTAAATTAGTGACAAAGTCACAGCTTGAGGCTGAATCACCTGATTCTGAACAGGCTGGTTTTCCTGCTAAGCCACGTTGCTCTTTTATGTGCTGGAAAGATAAGGATAAACCTGGAATGATTTTAAATAAATTCATGCCTGGCTGGCTTTTTTTGGTGGTACACAGAACAGGGAAAATAAAGAGAGGCATGAACGTGGTCCCTCACCTTGCTGAGGTAAGGAGGGAAGGAATAACACAAACACAAACACGAGATTTGCTGTGGTCACCTTTCATCCTCCCTTGGACCTCACCCGCATCAGCACTGCATTCCTAAAGGAAAAATGAGGATGCAAAATGTCTGGCAATACGAAAAACAGTCAATACCCTACTAAAATAGTGGAATTGCACTGTGAATGCCTATTTTGTTACCTCTGAAAATCCCCATTTCGCCACTCATCATAAAGGTAGAGAAGCTCAACACATTTTATTCAAGCCTTTATGAACTTGTTCTCTGCTAAATGCTGACAGCTTGATGATATTTTCCAAGATTTAGTGGCTTCTCCTTGAAAAGGAGTCAAGTTAGGCTCATGTGTAGAACATTAACCATGTATTCATCCCCAAATTTGACCACGATCATCAAATGAGCCGAGCAAGGCAACATTTTATTGGCAAATAAATTGGTCATCAAAAAATGCAGTTTTGGAGGGATCCTGATAGCTGGAAAATATTCTTTCTGGTCAAATGGAATATTTTGGAAACAGCAGCATTTGTCATTTCAACTTGTTGAATTCTCACATTTTGGGATGCTTGTCAGGAAAGGCAAGGCCTCTGAAACACAGATGGAAAAAGGAGATCTCCAGTATCACAGAGAAAATATGAGCACAGCAGGCAGTTATTTTACAGACATTTCAAGAGCTTCCTCAAAGTGCCCCATTTGGGGCCAGGAATCAATACTTGGCCTCTGGATGTCTGTTAGCAGGGGTGACTTGGGTCCCATGAGCACCACAGTGTGTTATATATATACAACACAATATATTATTGTGTACATTATTGTATAACTTCAATATATTATTTCGCTTTACTAATTCAAAGAAAGATTTTTTTTTTCTGATGAGGGAGAAAAATAATGTGTGCTGTGAGAGGAGCCTTTTTCTCCCCAAAGTCCCTGGCCAAGACACTCATAAATGAACATCTGAAGTTCAGCTACTGTCAGAAATCCATATTTAGACTCTGTTTTTGCAAAAAAAAAAAAAAAAAAAAAAAAAAAAAGTTTAAATGTAAGTTGTAGGGAAGTGCTTTAATGTTGTCAGCCAGGAACACCTCAGAGTCAGTAGAAAACGGGATTGAGCAGGTGCCCAAACTCTGGGCACATGCTGAAATGCTTTGCTGCTTTCTGACCCCAAATGAGCAGCCTGACAAGCAGCTCTGTTCAGGGTGGTCTTAAATCTCTTACTGGGAGCTGGTTTAAATCAGGGGGAGGGATGAGGCTGGGGAACATAAATGTTCTCTGGGGCCCATTTCGGTTTTTATGAGGAAGGTATTCCAGCCAGAAGGAAAGGGCTAAGATCAAGCCAGCCATCTTCCAGGTGAGACTGCAGCCTTTAAACCCCTCTGTGAGGGCCCTTAATAACTTTGCCATGTGTAAACATCCCTGATGCTTTTCTTCTGAGCTCAGAGTGACAAGCAGAGCAAGGAGAGAGCGGCTGCTCGACACTTTTTGACGTCAATTCTTATAATCCTGAGCAGTTGATAACCATGACACTCCAGAAAGCGGGTATCACATGTCACTGCAGAGCCTCATGGAGCAGCACTGAGGGGTTTTAGAGCTGCCTCACCCCTCTGAGTTTACCCAGGGTTTTTTTTTTTCCAGGCCCATAATGAGCGAGGCACAATTTAACCCTTTAACCTCTCCCCACACGGGTCACATTTCAGCCCAATAGAGGACACACACCAAGTGGCTCATGTTTATTTTCCAATTGTCATTTTCAGTTTACCTTGAAGAACCTGATCTTTAAGTTGGTAACAAATAGCTACTGAAACCAGCTGAGGATTTTTTTTGGTTTTTTCTCCCCTAGCTATAAACCAGTCAGACCCCATGAGACTGTGGAACATTTGCTTCCCACGTCAGCTGAGAAGCTTCCCAAAACAGCCAAAGACAAAGCACGTCAGATGGCTTTTATATTCCTGCTTTGCTTCGGCCATGCTGGGTCATCAAGGGATATAAAATGTATCAGACTCAGCTAATTTAATTTTCAGGCAGAAAGAACATTTTATTAATGGCACTCTGATAATCTGTGCTGTTACAGCCTGAGCCAATGGACATCAAAGTCATTGATTGTCCTCAGCAAACCTTTATGTATTTAAATTCTTTAATGCAGTTAAGACTTTAGTACTTTGAATTCCCAAACAGGTAAATTGTTTTAAGATCTTGATTTAAATTGGTATATTTATTTATACCCATGAGCACCATTTCTTTAGTATATCCAGCTAAAGAGAGATTCCAGAGATAACACTCCCGAAGTTCTACCCAGGGACCAGATTTATCTCACATTCTGAGATAAGACTCTGAAAAGTCTGATTTTTCCTCTCAAAAGTCTCATTTAACTGGTTTGATAGCAGAGTCATGCAGAATTTATGGTGATATGAAGCTCTTAAACAGAAAAAAAAAAAAGAAAGAAATCCCCAAGGAATCTGTATCCATGGCTGCAGAGTCCTATCCCAGCATCACAAGTGTTGGAAATTTATTCTGGATGAAGCCTCTAGGCAAGTCTGATTTAATCTAGAGAACGTGCTCATATGGATGGTGAAAGAGAACTTTGCAAGCAAGCCCAAACCCGGGCAGTGCCGTATCCCAACGTGCAATTTCTGAGGCAGAAAAAATGCAGACACAATTTACCACACGTAATCTCACATCAGCTGAGAATCCCAAACTTCCATGGAAAACATCCTTTGCCATCTGGTTTAACTGGACACAAAGGCAGGCGTTTGAAGGCTGCCCATTTTGTGGTGCTCCCCAAGTTTGGGGCTTCTTCCTTTTGCTCTAATACAAAATTAAAGCTTTATAAAAATCCCCACGGCTGATTCACTGTTGTGCTTCCATGTTTCTCCCCCATTTCCTACCATGCATTTTGGATACCAGTTTGTGTGGTTAGGTGCCAACAGACCAGGCAGATGTGCAATGGGACCATCCTGATGTGTTCCTCCTGCTCCAACCATCCCTTCCCACATGGCAAACATCCAGAATCTGAAGAGTTTGAGCTACCTGGACCAGTGGAAGGTGTCCCTGCCCATGGCAGAGATTTGGAACTGGCTGGACTTTAAATTCCCCTCCAACCCAAACCATTTCATGATTGCATGATTCTATGATAATGCAAGAGCTTTCAGAGATAGCAAAGACCTAATTATTTTGAAGAAAATTGCTGCTCGTGGTCACAGGAGAACTTTTCCCCTCTTACAGATGCTTTGGCTTGGGTGGGTAGGTGAAGGCCAAAGCTTTCCAAGAGGTGCAGGAGGTTTTAGCCACACAATTTGCTTTAAAGTCCGAGGGAGCCAGGCAGCCAAGCCTTGGCTGGCAGCTCCGGTTTGTGGCCTTCCCTAACTCCAGCATTTATTGGTTTGGTGAGCACTGTGAAATGCTCTTTGGGTGGCCTTGAACTTCTCCCACAAAAAAAAAAGCAATTATGGGCTCCAGGCTGGTAAACACTGAGCTTGCAGAGCTGCTCTGGGCTCTGCCTTCCAAACCTTGCAGCCCTTCAGCAGCCGAGCTCTGATAGCATCGAACGTGGGATGAGGTCACAGCTCCCAAAATCCCCCTGATCCTTACCCAAACACACCGCAAACCCTTCAAACTCTCCGGATCCTATATAAAATATCATGCTTAATAAGGCTATTGTATCACAGCAGGGCCTGGGTTTAAGCCCCCTAAATCCCAGCTATTTCCTTAGGCACCTATTATTTGGTTTTCTCTAATGCGGGATTCTGGGTGTTGTTTGTACAGCACATTTATGGTGCTGCACCTCGAAGGAAATTCTTTCTTCTGAGGAGCAGAGCTGGAATATTTTGCCCCTGAATTTCCATCCTTTTTTTTTTTGTGCACAGCCCCCAGTCCTTTTGCTTTAACTGAGCTGCAGTGCATGGGAGGAGCTGCAAGGGACCTCACCCTTTTGTGACACTTGAGTTTGCTTGTTGTTGTTTAGAAGAAACTTCACCCAGTCAACCTTGATGCCCTTGGCTTTTCCTTCTCCTCAAAAAGCCCTTGAGAAATTTGTCGTTCAAACCATCACTGTTCGTTTCACTGCCCAGTTTTTACTCTGGAGCAAGACACTCCTGAGGCTCAGGGTTTAATATCCATCACTGGAACATCAAAGCTCCTAAGGGTGTTCACATAACTCCTCCAGAAATGCTGGGAGGGCCCACATCAGGATAACATGACATGAAAATAAAACAATGACAACTATTGAATGACAGGACCAATATTTTGACCACTTATTTTTGTTTTCTGCCTTTTATCCAAGACAGGGAAAAAGAGCAGAACAGTGTAAAAACAAACAGCAAAACTCATCCCTGCAGCCTCAGCCAACCTCTCCTGTTATCTGGGAAAAATACTCTCCTTCTCACATCTTCCCCTGCAGGCTTCCCTCTCTAATTTACTGCAGAGGAAAAAATTATTCAGGTACTGTTGGGTCAACAGAGGACTTATAAAGTCGATGAGAATGACAAATGTGACACTCTACCCCCGCTGAACTCCTCTGCAGGCAGCTGAAGCCAATCCATCAGCAGATGCAGCAGCATTTGTTTCTGCAACATCTGCTCTGTATCAATATGCAAATCACACCAGGAGATTCTGATCTCAAAGCCTCATGTTTTTGTTGTTGTTGTTTCAAGGAACTGGAACCAGCCACCACTCAGAGTTACTTTTCATTCGAATTTTGACTATTGCTGCAGTACTCCTGGAATATTCAAGTATTAACTCGTGAGGGTTATTCCAAGGAGTATTTTTAGGGGTTTTTCGGGTTTTTTTGGTGGAATCAAAGTATTTTCTTACCAGAGGGATTTAAGCCTGGTGAATTCTGAATCAGACCTTAATTGTATCCCTTGTCAACCACTTTAATCCAAGTGGCAGTTGGGGCAAGGAGACCTCACATGTTTTGGCAAGGCAATGGCAAAATGACTTGGAAAACAGCAAGGCAAGCTGATACTGTGATTAAATAGCCAGCAAGGGACTCAGCTCCCATTCTTTGAGGGAACTTTCTCCAAAATGTGTCAGATCTCCTTTCCAGAAGATGATAAATGCATTTCTGATGCAATAAATATTGAGGCTTCCATTTTAAAATGGACTGGAATCCTCATCCCTGCTCATGACTGCAGAGTGCTCAGCTCTTCTGGGAACCAGATAATTTATTTTCCTGCTTAAATATGGATTTGGAGGCTCCTCTTTGTCATATTCTTGACATGGTGGTTGAAGCAATAGAATGAAGACATCCCATGGAAAAATAAAGCAATCTAAATGTATTAAGCATTTTTAGAAAATATATTATCAGTGAGAACCTAAATGTGGGTGAAGGAGTATTGTGCAACACACAGGTTTTAAAAGCTTTTTTTTTTTCAATTTCAAGTGTTTCCCCTTGTCTTTCAATATTTCCATCCAGTTCTTTCAGTGTGACAGAACTTCTGAGCCAAAGTTTGAGAGCCACAAAAAGTAATTCACAAGAAATTATTGCTGTGAGATAAAAAAACCAACCAAACAAAACAACATAGTGATGAGCTGGTTTTCCTTACCTAGAAAGAACAAAAATACGAAAAGGAAATAAATAAATGCTTTTCTAGTGGAAAATGCTCCTTATGGATAGATTTCTGCATCCGCACCAAGCTCTGCAAAATCACTTGGAGTCGAGGAGGGGGAAGAGGGAAGATGGGCACGAGCACTTGGAAGGATCGGTGACCTAGAAAAGATTTTTAAAATTCCTTCGCTTCTCACCATCAGATAAAAGCAGGGACAAAAAGCGAGTGACTCATCTCCTCTTGTTCCCTTCTAATAGTTTCCTAATGAAGTAATTATCGTGTACTCGTTTGGAAACACACAAAACAGGAGGCGAGACGTGAGAATCGAGGGGAGGGGAAGAAGCCTAATTAGCTGATCCTGCCTCCCTGTGGATCTATTCCCACTCACACCCTGCGAGGATTACGCCGAAAATTTCCCCAAATCCGATTTTTTACAGATTTAATGCCTGGACACTTATACATGTAATTACTCACTAATTAGCAGGATCAACTTTGTAGCTGACCACACACTGAAATATATTTATCTGTTGTGTAAAGGGACAGGTAAAATCTACAGGAGGAGGTAATTCCTTAATATCAGTTATTAGTCCAAATAATAGATCTGAAATAGATCTAATGGGTGTAATGGAGCTAAAATCAGCCAAACTCTCAGGCACACAAATCTGAAATACAAACAGCAAATTTCTGTTTTTTTAACCAAGGTCATCACAGCTAGAGCAAAATCCACCAGGAGAACATTCCTATGAGACCAACAGTGAAAAGGTCTCAAGCAGATGTGAGGACCAAACCTTTATGAGGAAAAAAAGTCTTGAGAAATACATAAATTAATGTGGCTGAGGAACCTTTTGGAAATCATGGCCAAAATTCGGAGCAGAAGGGGAAATTCCTGCACCGATGTGCTTGATCAAATACCTTGTCCTTGATTGTTTTCATTTGGTTTAGGACAGTTTTCCTTTAGGGAAGGACAGTTATTTGCAGTTTTTGGGGGAAAGGCTGGAATCACTGCTGGTGATGGAATGTGCCCAAGGCAGATGAACCCTGTGGGCCAAAGCTTCTTCCTCACAGCCACATGTGAAACTGGCTCATGGCAATTCCGGTGCTTTGGGTTTCCAAAGATCAGGAATCTGTTTCCCCAGCTGCAAAGGGGGTGAATTTTTCTTTTGGAAAAAGCTTTAGAATCCAGGGGTGAAAAAATATGCTTGGTGGTCACTAAATCAGAATTACATCCTTTGCCACCTGTTTTGGCTTTTATTTTTGCAGAGGTGGAAATGAAAATCAGTGAAGGAAGAGATTCAGTTTTTCTCTAAAAACAGAAATGTTATTTCCATCCATCCATCCATCCATCCATCCATCCATGAACCAGTAAAAATAATATGCAACAATATAAATATTTATTCATCCAGAAAAATCACTGTCTTAACAAGTGAGATCCTGAAATGTTTTTTATCTTTCTGAGCCGAATGAGGCAAAAAACCTAATTAAAGATGAAAAGTAAGTCAACATCTTCAATTCTCCAAAGCTGCAATACAAGTCCATCTTAGTTAACAGAAGAGTTTTATCATGACAGCTGCCCTGCCAGCTTTTTAAACTTTAAACTGCCTTTTTAAAAGGTTTAAACTGCATCCAAACAATTTTCTTCCCAGGAAAAGCCCACTCCCTTGATGAGAAGAAAGCCCTTATTCTCAATTTTCCATCATCCGTGTGCATGGGCAAATTCTCCCTGGCTAACCAAGTGTGAATCCAACAGTTTTGGCTGAGCTGCAAAGGAGAAGTGATCCCAAATATTATGGTGGAGGAGGAGAAGGCAGCTCTGGTGGTGACGGCTGGCAGATCGCAGCAGTTTTGGAAGCTTCCTTTCTCTCTCTTTTTTCTCCCTTTTCCATTCTCCCTTGAGTTATCCTCCCGGAAGGGCCCAGCATTGCCAAACCCGGGGTCTGGCGGGGCAGGGAGATGAATGTTGTGTTTTCAGAGCTAACAGAAGTTGGTTCCTCAGGGTTCACGGCGGTGTCACAGCGTGCGCCCAACTCCTACACGATTTGAAACTTGATCTTACACCTTGCCTTTTATGAAGATGAAATCCTTGGCAGGTGATTATTTTGCTTTCTCACATCATATCAGACGCTTTAAGCACCAGTCTGCCTGCTAAGAGCCAGCTGTTGGGGAGTAAAAAAAAGGAAAGAAAGAGCTCAGAAAGCCCAGACGTTCAGAAACCCCGCAGTGCAGCTATCCAAGGAGTTTTCCTTAGGTTTCATTGCAGAACAGGGAATGCAGGTGTTTTAAAACACTGGTCCCTCGATCAAAGTTAAATTAGGAAAATGCAGAATGAAGCAGGAAGGCAAAATTTCTTTTCCTGGAGAAATCAGGGAAGAGTAGGGGCCTATAACTGTGCAGCAGTGATCCTGTATTTATCTCCACAAATGTGGGGTGGGGCTTTCTTGCTCCTTTGGTAGATAAAGCTGGGAGTGACAACTCTCTTCAGTCCTTCCAGCCCTGTTTTGAGCCCAGCTGGGACTATTTAGCTGATTCCAGCTGGGTCCTGCACATGAATTGATCTCGTTGGAGAGAGGAGCCTGTCCTGGCTCAGCACGAGGGAAGGGTTAACTGTAGTGCTGGGAGGCTCAGAGCTGGGAGCATTTCCACATTGGGAACGCTGCCTTTCAATGTTTGTCTCTTCCAGAGGCCTTGCTCTGGTCCAGATGAGTCAGGAGATGGGCAGGCCTTTCTTCCAGAGGGAAATGAAGAGCAGGAGGTGCCTTGCTGCCTGACCATCCTCACCCTCAGCTGCCACCTGCACCAGAGATCTCAAATAATTGTCCTTTGTCCTGTCACTTTGCCATCCAGGATAGCACAGGGTACAGCTGACAACGTGCTTACCCTGATCATGGTGTCTGCTTAAAAATCTCTTCACTTTTACAAGAAACTTTTCCTCTGTGCAAGCCAAAGAAGATTGTCCTGGACATTCCCACCCAGGAGGGGAGGGGAGTGACGAGAAACCCCTCAGTGAAACAGATGTGCTGTGAGAATTCCTCACTGGGAGCAGTGGGACTAAATGGGACATGTCACGTAGTGTGCAACTCCTTGGCAATGGCTGCACGGGGTTTCCTTCTCTGTCTGATAAAAATAAAGTTTTTCATTTGCCAAGACTATCACAGCAACTGTTTGCTCTTCTCTAGGACCAAAGGAAACACTGTTTCTTCCACTGTCAACAAAAGGAATATATTTATGTCTCAAACCTGCTTTTCCACATGCACACACCCCCTCAGAATGCTGATTTTAAATCATTCTGAAATGAATTCAGTGTCTCTGTGCTGGATGTTAATTTCCTTTGAAAAGCAACAACGGGATGATTTTTCCCTGGTGCACCTCCAGAATTTGGCCCAGCTCAGGCTGTTGAGCTGTTTTTCCTTCCTTTCCTCCCTCTAAATGTAATTTTTCACTTTCAGCTACTGTGAGCCTGACCCAAATCCCACTGTGGTCCGTGGAAAACCTCATCTGGGCCAGGGTGTGCTGGGCTATAACCCAGCCTTGTGGTCAAAGGGAACTGGAGAAGGAAGAATTTTGGGACAGCTGGGCTAGGTCTGGTACCAGGTCTCTTCATTGCTTGTCCTTATTAGCTCAGTAAGCACAGAACAAGAGGCTGCTGCAGTCTGAGCACAGCGAAGCTCACAGGCACATTGTTTTCTCTAGAAAAACACATTTGGACACTCTGGTAGGAAAACGAGCAGAAATCCCTGATTTCTGCTCATATCTGCGCTCTGTCCTCAGTGGATACAAGGAAAACATTTGCATTCTAAAATAAGAAAAATGCTTCTATGCTGTTAGTCCCTCACTTAATCCAAGTAAAAATCAGAGGGTATTGGAAGATGGATATGTTTGAACATCAAATATGCCAAATGTAATGTGTTTGGCATCACTGTCTTTCATGAAGTAAAAAAAAAATGCAAATAAATTAATTTTTTGTTTTAGCAGAAGTGTGGTCAAATTGATTTTATTCTTATTCTTTTATTCTTCAAGGAACTCCTGGTTTGTTTATCCTAGATTTGGGAAAGCTTGGAATTGATTGTTGGAACAGTTTTCTTGGACAGCAATTTTCCCAGTACTAATTAATTCATTTTATATGGAGATTTCGAAGATTACCTGAGTGTGAGCGAGATAAATCCTACCACTGCTTAAATAATATCCCCACCTTTTCATCCTGAAGTTTCACCCCAAAATGTAAATTTTCTCTTCCCTCCCTGTGTTCTCTCATTGCCTGCAGGATCTGCAATGCCCTAAGAGCACCCCAATCCCAAATACACCCCCACCCACTGCACACAGCACAGGAAAACCTAAACCCTGGATTTTCCAAGGGCAGCTACACCCTCCTGGGAATTGTTTGGAGCTGTTGTCACAGTTAGGAGTGAATATTAGAGAAAGAAATTTCTTTGTAAGAGTTTTGGGGACCTGAAGCAGGGACACTGCTACCAGATGTGTCACAGCACCTGGGGGCATCTGCTGGACACATCCACTCCTGGGGTTTGGCCTGCTCTGCTTTAGGCAGGGCCAGAAATTGTTCATGCAGCTCTAAAAATTGGTGTGAAAGGTGCTGTGAAATGTTGATTATCAGCCCTGAAACCCTGTGCTTTAAGAACTGGGATTGATTAATTCCTGCCTCTACATAGTCCTGTCTGTGTGCATGAGATTGTAGTAAAAAAACCTCAATTATGGCTTTTAATATGGAAATTTTAATGTGGAAATTACAATTTTTATATGGAAATCATGGTTCTTGTGCAGACACTTTCAAGAAGTTCTTGATTTCTCACTGGTTCTGACATCCAGTGACTGAATTGAGGAGAGGCAGAATGAGATGAAGATGATAATTTGTTTCTCCCACTCTAGAATGCAGGACCAGCAGCACTTGTCATAACAGACAAACAAAAAAAGAACTTAAAATTTGTTGTTGAAATCCAGCTAGCAAACACTGGGAAAATAAATTATTTAATTTCCAAGATACCCTCAATATTTTCTCTTGCGAGGAGAAACAAAGATTTCTTCTAAAAGCGAGTCCAGAAGAGCAGCACATTTGTAGGTGGCAGGCTCATTATTTTGTTAGCAGAAGGATAAATCAGGGGCCCCCTTGTTATTTTATTTTTTGCAGTGTGCTTTAAAAATACTCACACGCCCACTTAGTGCTTCCTCATCGATAACACCAGCGGCAGGGGGGAGCCGGTGTCACCTTCCATAAACAGGTACTGTTGACATCCAGCTTGTAAAATAGAATTATTTTAAACAGGGTGAGAGCCAGCCCAGGGAAAAGGTGCAGATAATGCTGCTTTATCAGACAATATTAGCCAAAAAACACGCCTGCCTGTTTGAAGTCCCGCACTTGTCTGATCCACACACACTTTGTTGAGCTGTTTCCAAAACTAACAGTGTCCCTAATTGGTTGTTTGGGGCAGACAATGATGTACAGGAAGATGAAGATAATATTGGCCCAATGAGATGAGCTTGGTGTGTAGAGGTTGTGGATTTTCTGCTCCAGCTCAGGTTGGAGTCACAAGAGTTGACCGCAGCCAGCGATTAAATGAGATTTAATGAAGCTGTTTGGCTCAGGGCAAGGTAACCAGACACACACAGAGCGTGGAGGAGAGAGTGCTGCTAATGCTCACTAGAGCCTTTCCAAAAAAACAGATTGTTTTTTCCTTAAAAACAGCGTGGAGATGATATAATTCCTGAATTTTTATGAGGTTTTTCCCAGGGGTCTGGAGATGGTTTCATTTGTAACGAACACGAACTCGGGGAGAGGAAAAATGCAGAATGCTGGAAACCCCACCAAACCAGAAAGCCATTATAGGAAAAAAATTGTGGGGAGGGTTAATGCTTGGAAAAAGAGAGGGGAGAAGTGGTAGCATCCCAGATTTCCAAACCTCATTAAATATATTTTACTCATGGAGCCGATAGTTGAGGGTTGGTGCTGTGGTATTTCACTGCACTGGAGTCACGCCCATGGATGCCGCTTCACCTTCAGAAAATACCTTTAAAAATGCTCTGTTTGCTGAGTTCCCAGCCAGAGTAGGACTGGGTGGATCTTAGTCTGGCTTTCTTCAATTTTCCCCACTTCTCATCCATTCCCGCCATTGTTAAATCCCCCTGGAAATTCCTCTGTGTTCATCAGTGAGAGAACAAAGGTTCTGCCTGCCAAGGCAAGGCTTGGCAGACAGCAAAATATCTCATGTATTTACTAGGTGAAACATCTGGATTATTGTCCAGGCATTCAGCAGAGCTATCCACTCGTGGATCAGCATTAGTTGTACACAGGGATTAGGATTTAACAGGATAAATGTCTCGTAAATGGGAATGAGAACAGCATGACAACAGCGAGACCTTGAATCGAGGCGAGCTCTGCTCAAAAGCAGCAAATAACCAGGGCTGTTTGTATCTGTGAGGATTCCATCTTGCATGGATTTGCATCCCTGAAATTTCACCCTCTAAAATTAGTCTTAACCACCAAAAATTGGCCTGGCTCGGGCTCCAAGTGTGGTTGAACCACCGGCTCCCATCCCTGAAGCGAGAAATTTGCCAAGGCTGTCTCGAAATTTGGACACTGTTCATTAAAAAGTCAACCCAGTTTAGCTTGAAGGGTTCCATCGTACAAATGAATAGAAATTACAAAATGCTTTGTCCCAGGACTCCCAAACTGGGTTATCCAGATAAAAGTCTGCTTCTTCTCTTATTTTCTATCCTTCCCTCCTTTCCCCCGCCTCTTTTTTTTTTTTTTTAATCAGCGATTTTCATCAGTGAAATTCATTGCTTTGGGCTTGGCTTTTTCGAACCACACACATTTCGAAGAGTCACTTGCCAAGGAACATCTGTAAAAGTATTTCTAGATGTTTGGAATTTCCTAGCAGTAGTAGGGAAGTTTGGTTTGTTTGAATCTTTCACTCAGCAGGAGGAAAATTGAGCTCAACATGTTTATGAGTATAAAAGCCATCTGTTTGATAGGGATCCTGGAAGAAGACTGAAGGTCTGACTCTGAGATGATGAAGTGAAGAAGAAAGGTTTCTGTTTCCTGTTGCTGAGAATTAATTATGCTGTTAATAGTGTGTTAGAAGAAGTAGGAGTGCTTTACGTTATTACTTAAGCCCAAAGAAATAAATATGACTTTAATGAAAAGCTTTCCTGAAGAAAAATCCACCATAACTTTTTAAAGAGCTGGTCACGTACCCAAAAACATTTACATGCTGGGATGCTTCTCCCTAAGTGTGGTCTGGCAAGAGATTTTCCTCCTCCTTTTCCATTTCTTTGTGGATAAAACATTGGTATTTTTGAGGAAAGTGACTTCCTTATGTGCCAGACCATCACCTACAGCTTGGATTTAAGTTGTCACATAAAGACGCTTGATGTCACCTTGTTATTTGCTGCATTTCTTACAATTGGTGATGCTTTGTGGCTTCCCTGGGATGCCCAGAGGAAGGAGGGCTGGTAAATCAGATTCACCCTGTTGGTGGGAGTGGAAATTAGCAAAGAGAAATAGGAGATCCCTCACCAGAGCTGATAAAATAATTCAACAAAAATACCCCACGTCCAGATCATGGGTAAGAGCTGAGCTGCTCGCAGCCATCTTTGGAGGAACTAAAATCCCTCTGCTCTTTGTAAAAGGAACCAAGGGAGATGAGGCTGTAATTTTACCACTGGAACTGGGTTTTTTTCAGTGTGGGGTGAATAAACTCAGTACTCCCTCCCTAAAACATTGTTTAGATAATTCAAGTCAAAATGTATTTACCACAAAATTATTTTCTGATGCTTTACGGTAAAACAACTTATCTGTCACAAATCAGTGATTAAAGGTTATTGTGAATGAAATTATTATGAATAAAACATGAAATTGGATGGTTAAACTACATTGTATAACTTTAAATTAATCAGAAATTATTTATTAGCAAGTGTTTCTGCATGTGTTAAGGAAGCAGATGCTCAAAAGCAATTGGTTCTAAATAGTGAGAAAGAATTAAATTTTTTTTTAAAATAAAAATTATAATTAAAATATATGTATTTGTCTGCAACTGGTGATTTTTGGGGTTTGATGGGGGGGGTTGTGTTTTTATATTTTCTGCGGATGTGGGTTTGTGGTGGATTTGGCAGTGTTGTGTTAAGGGTTGGACTCAATGATCATAAAGGCCTTTTCCAACCTAAATGATTCTGTGAATCCGTGTCCGTGGAATTGAAATCCACTAGGCAGCCACTAAATAGGAATGGAAAATTTCCTTATTCACAGGATTATCTGCAGACAGGCACTCGCAGAGGTCCTGCACGGGGGATCTGCAGGAGGAAGCCATCCCAACGCCCCTGCACAGCACAGAAATTTCCTGCCCTTTCCCCCTCTCCCTTTTTATTCCCGGCCTGGGCTCCCTCCAGCTGCAGAAACCCTCTTTTAAAATTCAAATTCTCATGGCACAAAGCTGAATAAATACCGAGGGTGGAGAAGGTGGGCAGCACCGCCGAGCTCCGGCACACACCGGCTTTGTCCCTGCTGGCACGGGGACCAGGCTGGGGGATTTTGGGAGGGCTGCCAGCAGGGCAAGATGCCACCAGTATTTTCTTTAGTGCCTTGTAAAGCCCAGGTGAGTCCTGACACCGTCTGTGTGGACACTCAGGGCTTTATGTACGAACCGTTTGGAGCGTGTGGAGCGCGGAGCCTCCTGTCACGGCCAGAAGGATTTGGGTGTACAAAGAAAAATACAGCTGAGCTAACAGAGCTTTTAAAAGAAGCTGACTTGGGTGCCTGATAGCCCCTGAGTAGGGCTTGCTTGTCAGCATTGCCAGCCGAAATCTCTGAAATCTGGGCCTTCAACCTGAATGTCCGAGGAGAGCCAAAATAACACATTATGAGCGTTAATGCAGTTGAAAGCAAAACCGCATGTTTTCCAAAGGGTTTAAAAGCTCATTTGAAGTAGGGCAAAGGGTCAGAAAAGAAGGAGTCCCATTTATGGAGCTCTGGCAAGTGTTTCCAAATGAAGAAGCCCCACTTAGAACATGTACACTTCATTAGATCACTGCTGCCCTTGTCGCCGGCAGGAAAAGAGGAGATGCTCGCCCTCGCTCAGAGCTACAAACTCCAAAAGTTTCCCAACATACCCCTGAAAAACGGGAAAGAAACAGCTCTTTGTTAGGAGGGAGTGGAAAGAGCATAAACCCCAAATGTTGGGTTTTTTTAAATTTTAAAAGGGTTTTTTTTATGCTTAGGCATAGGAAATAGGAAAAAAACCCAAATCTGGGCATGTTTGATGGCGCTGTTATTGCTGGGTGTTGTGGTGGGCTGGGGCAGGGGGGCTCAGCACCACCCATGGCAGGACATGAGGGGTTGATTTTCGTGGACAGAGGTGTGGGGTCACTCCTGCTCCTTGCTGCCTCCAGCTCTTTATCCCCATCCCAGACCTTTTGGTCAAGCTTTTGCTTTGGCGTTTGCCACTTTGCAAGATTTTGTTTCATCTCTGATTCCTAAGAAGTGATGTCCTTTGTAATCACTCAGAAACCTGTCCCTGGCTCTGCTCTGGCCACCCAAATCCCCCTTCTGAGTCCTGTTACCCACAGGTCCTGATCCTTTTTGTGCTGTCCCAATTCAGAGGAGCAGGGAATGAGGGAAAGGCAGGATGCTCCATGCCCTACACCCTATTCAAAGTCTGCAACCTCCAGAGAGGACCAGGATGCCTGAAGCAAAATTTCTTGGGCCTGGAGACGCTCCATGAACCTGTAAAGATGTGATGGAGAGAAGCTGTCAGGCTACCTGCCTCACAGGACTACTGCAGGTTTCTTGCCAGCACACCTGGCTTGTAAAAATCTGGCAGGAGCCACCAGGATTTTTCCCCTCAGGGACTGGTTTCCAGTAAGTGCAGCCTTTGGTGTGAATTTCTTGGTCCTATTTTAAAAAGCTGAAAACTTTCCTTGGTGCCAGGTCTTGCTCAGAGTGAATCCTGCCCACCTCACTGTCCCAGGCTTGCAAAAACCACATGCAAAGTACTCACAGCAGGTGAGTACTGCTTTTTTTCTGGGGATATTTTTTTGGGGGAAAAAAGGTGTTTCTGTTAAAAAGAAACACATCCCTGGTCCACGGCTGGAGCTGAGAGCAAAAGGAACATTTTTGTCTGAGGTTCCAGTTAAATCACTGGCAGGACATCACTGCTTTTGGAGCACTTGAACTCGGCTCCAACACAAATCCATAAAAAGCTGTTAAGTTGTGATGAAGGGGAGCCCCGGTGGTAATGAGTTTACTCCAGGCCTTTAGGGCAAGCTGCAGACTCCTGCAGGGCCACGACTCCGCTGTTCCAGGAGGGCAGACAGGTATTGCTGCAATGTCCTGTCCCTCCCTGTGCCCCTGCCAGAAACCCTGGAGCAGATCAGGAGTAGATCAAGAGCGAGCTGAGGTGTTGATCTGTGTCTCCATTACAACTTCCAGCTCTGTCAGAGCCTGGAAAGGGCCCTTGGCTGGAGCAGCAGCTTGGGCTGGTGCTTTTATGGGGATGAATAGGATTAAAAGGTGAGAGAGCTGGAGGGACAGAGCATGTTGTGGATCAAATATCCCGGGGAGCCTCTGCTGGGCACCAAGCAGAGCTTTAGGTGTGTCCCTCACACTAAACAGGATTTCATCTCCCTTCAAAACAGGCGCGGGGAAGGAGAGAAGAGAGATGAGCCTAAATAACTTCAAGCTGAACAGTTTCAAGAAAGCCAAAATTTGTCAGACACGTGGGGAAAACCCACAGCAATCAGCAGCTGCAGATCATCCCAAAACCCATCCCAAAAGCCATCCCCAAACCCCAAAGACCTATGAGGGAAAGGGGAAGACAGGGTCCAAATGCATGAGGAGCCCTTTCCTTTGGGGCTGTGAGTGGTGTGAGATCCTCCGGAGATCACAAAGGCTCCTGGGGTGGAAATGCTGGGAGATTTTGGCCCAGGTGATATTCCCTGGACACCATGGAGAACCTAATCCAGCCTCCTAATGCAGCTTCCCTCCTCTGGGCACCCCATAGCTACTGGAGTGGCTCGTGCCATTTGATACCCTTCATTCTTCAAATCAATCCCAGCACAGGGATTGATTTAAATCCCACTGTGGGATTGATTTCATCCCAGTGTGGCATTGATTTAAATTTTTGCTCTGCTGTAGAAACGGCTCCGAATCTGGGGACATTTGGGGGGATTTATGACTTCAGGAATGATAAAGCAGCAAGACAACCCTCAGGTTGCATCCTGCAGAGCAGTGCAGGGGGATGGCTGAGATGTTCCAGCTTTATTTGTGCAGAAAGGGGAGAACTGGCAGGTTTTGCAGATTTTGGGATGGATAAGAGTGACAATGAAAGCTGGAGGAACCCAGAGATGTGTTGCCCTGCAAGGCAGAGCCTCCTGGCTTCTTGCAGCAGCAAAATCTTTTCTGTGTCCATGTTTCCCCTTGCCTTTGGAAATCAGAATGGTTTGAGGGTCTTTGCATCTGAGAGTCTAAATTAAATATTGACTAAGAGGTTTCATGTGAGCTTGAGTGTTTTTAAAAAATCTAAATGGATACCACAGGGTGAGTTGAGGGCTCCAAAACAGATTCCAAGAGAATAAAGGATGTGTGAGTTAGAGGCGTAGGAAAAGTCTCAAATGGCAGATGAGTCAGCAAAAACCAGAGACCCAGAAGATGCAGAAATAATATTAGGGATATGAAAAAAGTGGAAGTAGAGATAATTTTCCTGTACTAAAGTAAGGAAAGAAAGTTTATCTAATATTCCCCAAATTACTCTTCTCCAAATATTTGTTGGTTGATTTGCTTTTCCCTTCCAAAGCCTCAACAGCCTGATTTTATTTTCCTGGCTGTGTGGAGAACCAGGAACAGCAGCAATCTGGATTGCAACATGAAATCCTATGGCTGGCTGGAAAACCTATACCTGGTGTTGAAGGGGCACAAGCATCAATTTTTATTAGAGCTTTATTTGCTACTTTTAAGCAATGAAAAAAGTCTGCTACAAAGTGAAAACACATGTCCCATAAAAATTATTGATGTGCACAGATAATGCCGAATATCCCTTGGGTACCCAGGGGATGGAAAGAGTCAGAAAGTCATTAGTAGGGAGGGACAAAATAATTATAAAACATGTTGCTTTAGACAAATTGTAGCTGAGACTTTTCAAGTCAATTTTGCCAGTCTGAATTTCAATTTATCCTTCTGTAACTCACTAATTATGAACTGCAGATTTCAAGAAGGGAAATTGGAATTGTAAAATCATGTGTATATATTTTTTTATATTGTCCATCTGTGCGAATAGAGTAGGAAAGTGCAATATGTGAAATTCAGTAAATATTTAAAGCTCTTTCAAGTCGTGAGAACAGAGAACTGATGGAAGTGTGAACTAATTGTATTTCCACACTTTTATCTTTGTTTTCTTTTCCCTCCACAGTATTAAAAATGGGAAAACAACATTTGAAATGTTGTGGTTGTAAAATTAGAGAGCAGTAGACTTTTCTTCTAAGAGTGACCATGTTTTAGTACAAAGTCTTATAAAAAATAGAGAAAAGCAGTTTTTGCTCATTTCTGCACCTCACCACAAAGAAGATCAGCAATGCCAAGGACTTGGTGTGGCTTTGATTAACTTTTCCTGCTCATTCTTCTTGTTAAAGTTCATTTTGAGGTTTGACTGATCCTCCTTTTGCCTCTGTTTTGGTCCTCCCTCAGTGTTGGGGTGGTTTGAGGAGCTTTTTCTTGGGATCTGTTGCTGGTGGAGTGGTGGGACCTTGCTGGGCTGGAGAGGAGGTGAGGGATTGGTTTTATCCAGAGCTGGGGCAGAGGCACAAACTCTCATCCCACGGCTTTGGAGCTGGCACAGCACCCCAGGGAAGGCAGCGGGGCAGCAGCAGGCAGTGCCACAGCTCAGAAGTGGAGCAGGGGATACAAATATAACTCAAACGTCTCAAAATCAGCTCTAAGTCCAGTGCAAAATACTTTAAAAAAAGTTTTATTCCCCCTCCTTCTG
Source organism: Anomalospiza imberbis (assembly GCF_031753505.1). Lineage (NCBI taxonomy): Eukaryota > Metazoa > Chordata > Aves > Passeriformes > Viduidae > Anomalospiza > Anomalospiza imberbis. Next base: position 18,448,457 of record NC_089692.1, on the reverse strand, counting down.
ACAAAGTCTCTTGATAATCCCCAGGAGCAGCAGAAAAGAAGGGAGAAATGGAAGGAAAGAAAAGGTTTTGGATGAAAAAAACTTTCAAGGAGCAGAAGCAAATTCATATAAGATATCCACTTCCTTTTAGGTTAAATTTTAAACCAAGGCTAGCCTGTCAGTACTGGGTCCAAATTCAAGTCATTCCAGGCTTGCCTAATTAAAAAGAAAGAAAAAAAAAAAAACACTCTCCAGGACTGGTGTCAAGGGACGGTTCACAAGTCTAAGGACAGAGCCTATCCCTTCATCAGAAAACAAAGAGAAATCCTGAATATGCATGAAGACAGTCAGGAGCTTTCCCGAGCTCCCACTCCTCTCCTTGGGAATCCAAAAAATATCATTTGAGACCCTGCTGGAGCTTGTGAGACACAAGCGGCCATTGTCCCCAGACCCACGGCGTGAACCACCTCGAGATTTCCCTTTCCTCTCTCCAAAGAGGGGATTTGCTTTTTTTTTTTTAATGTCAATAAATATCCTGCCCGAGATTAGACTGTCGGGACAGAATGCCAAGGAAAAAAAGCTGCAATGCCCCAAGCTGGAGGCCCCCGAGGTGCTCCCAGAGTGGCCACTGGGTGCAGGTCACACTTTTATTTTTAGCTTTGTCCCAAATTCTCCAAGCTCTGCCTCATGGAGAGTGATGGTCCCACAGGCTGGAATATCCAAACACCTCTGCACTAAAAGAAGCCTGATCTCCCCCCAGCCCAAATATTTAGTTAGATTCAGGATGTTATTTTTCAACTTTCTTTTTCATCTCACTTTGTGCTGCTCCAGCCTCGGTTGTGTCACTGCTTTCTTTGTCCCCACGTCCTGCAGAATGTTGGGTGTCTCAGGCTGGTTGTGTTCAGATTTTTGGGTTGCTTTACCTGGGACATTAATTCAATTTATCGCCAACAACCAAACTTCTGGCCATGAAGTTTGGGTGTCTTTTGGACACATCGTCCCAGTAATAATTTTTTCCCTTGGTGTGCTTTGGCTGTGTCTCCATGGGAATAAATGTTTTTTTCCTGTTTATTTTTGTTTCATTTAGTGGCAAATCCCATTCCCCAGCATGGCAGACTGGTGACCCTGCAGGGATTTTCCTTAAGGACAGTTTCAGTCTAATCCTGCTTCTGCCCTACTCAACACCATCCATTTTTTTACCAACCAGAAGGAAGACAGAAATAAAATGAAAATGTGCTTGAACTTTTCAGAAATGGCAGATCAGCTCAAAATTTGACTTTAAAAGATTAAAAAAAAAAAAAAAAAAGTGGAGAGGAAAGAGAATGTTTTCTGACCACCAGAATTTAACTTGCATATTCAGTAACTGGATTGTTTAAGATATCCAACCTGGAGCAATCTTCTTTCACCTCCTTTATTTTTTTTTCTTTTTAATGATGCATGAAGAGAAACAGACCCCTTGAATTATGACAGCTTTGTGATGGGACAAGGTTCTCATGCTACTGTATTTTAATATCTTTCCCAACAATGACATCTTCTCCTCATTAAAGGTAGGTCAGGGAGTGAATCTAATAACTTGTGGAAACCTAAGGAGCTGAAACCTGCCCTTGGCTTTTCAGGAAACAGAGGTCTTTCAGAAATACCAGAGAAATGAGATTCTATTTTTCCAAGGCATCAATTTTTTAAAAATTTTTTTTAAGTAACCCAAAATGTACATAATCATATTATAGGCAATCAGGGTGCTATTCAGCTCCTATATCAAACAGGCACGTCATTAGCACAGCAGGCTAATTGCTGGAGCTTTCCTTGACCTGGCACTCCAGCATTAAGGCTCTGGGTGGCCAAACGATTTTCATCATTTTGCCTATGCTCCACGAGGAAATCGAGGGCTGTGATTGCTGTGGTAATTTTCCTTTCAGAACAGATTGCCTGATTTGACATTTTAAGTACAGTATCTTGTAACTGCCAGGCAGGGGAACCTTTCAAAGGCACCGCCGGGAGCGCAGCCCTGGCTTTGCCTGCCTCAGACACCCTTCTGTGCCCGGGGGAGGCTCCTCCTTGTGAGAACACAGCAGCACATCATGAGAACCCAGTTGCCACCGAGATAAGGTCATGTTGGGGAGAAATCTGAGCTCCTTAACCTCTGATCTTCCCCACCACTTCCAATTCTGTGACCTCGCGGCGCACGAAGTTCACAGCGACGGCAGGAGAAACGCCTGGATTCCTCTTGGAATCCCCATCAAGAACAGGACAAACTTCTTTTTTTTTTTTTTTTTGATCTCTTAGACTGTTTGAAAATACACTCTGTGCTGTTCTACGGGTTTCTAACTGGCTGCCACCAAAGAAAAATTTCTTCCAGCTCCTCAGCCATGATGATGATGATGTGGCGATCTAAAATATCTGCCCTGCTTAAACTAGAGATGAATTTAGCTCCTGACTGGATCAACAGCCAACCAAGGCAGTTGTTGGCACTTTAAGGAAAGGTTTGGGATGACATTCTCTGAAATGGCTGCATTCTGAAATCTCAGGGAGCAGAAATCAATAATAAACTTGAATTAATCAGGGCCGTGTTTTTTCACCAAAAATTCAGCATGAAACCCCAAATCCACCAAAAGTCAATGGAGGAGGAGAGTCATCAGTGAGACATCTCTTGGTGTAAATTTATTTAAACTGACACTGGATCCAGAATTTCTATTTTCCCTGTGTGTAACAGAGGGGGAAAATTTGAGGTTTTTTTTTTTTTTTTTTTTTTTTTTTAAGGGAAAGGAAAGAGAATGAGCTTAGCTGGAGGCTGGATGGGAGCCTGGAACGTGTGTGCACACCTGGAGCAGCTGCAGGTGAGATGGTGCAGGTGGAGGCAACGAGCCTCAGAATCCCCACGTTCAGTGCTGCACAGAGAATTCCAGGCTGCCATCTCCCCAGTTCTGCCCCTCCAATAGAAATTTCAGATTTGAGCTCAGCTGGTTCAAATGAGCTGTGGCTCTATCAGATATTTGGTCTCTCAGTTTGCGCGGGGTGAGAACAGTTTATCCTTGGGATAATCTCAGAGCTCAAGCAATAAAATCTGGCAGCTCTGGATCCAGAGGTACCAAAGGTCTCCAGCTCTCAACTGGAGCTCTTTTTCTTCAGAGGGTTTTAAACCCAAGCACGTGTCCGCTGTGCCTTGGCAAGCAAATGCTCTCTCTTCTCCAGGCGACTTGTGAGTCTGCTGCTCTTGCCACTAACTCAGACAGTCCTTTCTTGGTGGGAAGAATGGATTTAATTATATCACAGTTCCCAGTTTTATTAATGCTCGAACAATATGAGCATTAAAGTGAAATTATATGCCAAGTACTGCAGAGGCCACTGAAACGTTTCCTGTTATTGTGTTGTAATGGAGATTGCAGGAACACGGAGCTGTTCCAAGGGGCTGCAGCAGAAAATGGCTCTGAGCCTCTCCAAGATCCACAGAGCTCTCAGGACTATCCTGACAATAGAGTTTCTAGGAATCAACAGCTGAGGTGGCAAAGAACTCCCCCAGGAGGGCTGGGCATGGCTCAGGCACTTCCTTGCTTCCTGATGGGCAGCAGATCTCCTGGGGCAGGGCTGGAGCTGCTTTGGGGAATGGGATCACAGGAATGGGATCACAGCTTTCCTGAGCCACACGGAAGCACCGAACTCATGAGCTGAAATTAGGAGCAACTACAAAGTGTAGAAAAGCCGCTGCTGTTGAGACAGCAGAGCTGGGTGGCAAATTTCTGGTAGGAATTGGCATTTGGGCCCATTTTCCTGAAGGCACCTTGCTCCTGACACATTCCCCAAGAGTAGGATGGCATCCAGCAGTGCCTGTGATTCCCAGCAATGAAGAGGAAACCTGTCATCCCTGTGACATTCCTGCGAATTTTCATACCAGCTCACAGCATCACAGAATCACTGAGTAATTAAAGTTGGAAAAGGCCTCCAAAACCAGCATCAAGCACAGCATTGGAAAAGATCCCCAACAGTGACAAGTCCAGCCTTCAAGAAAATACCACCATGCCCATTAAATTATACCATGAAATGCCACATCTTCTTCTTGTTTGAACACTTCCAGCGATGGTGACTCCACCATTTCCCTGGAGAGCCTGTTCCAGTGCTTAAACACTAAACAGGACATTTTTCCTAATATCCAACTTGAACTTCCCCTGCTGCATCTGGAGGCCATTTCCCCTTGTCCTATCACAAGTTTCCTGGGAGAAGAGGCTGCCCTGCACCTTGCCATAATTTATTTTACTCCACCTGAAAGGAACACATTAAACTGTAGCTGTTTAAATTCTCCTGGCTGTGTTCCTGCCCTCCTGGAGGATGGTGTCCTTCCAGCCTAGGTGTGGAATTCCTCTGGAATCCTCACCACCAAAGCATCCTGAACTAGGGGTTGTGCTGATGAGAGATGCAGCTGAACTTCCCTGATTTCAATGGCAAAACTCCACGAGGATGGGATTTCCTGGCCTGGGATTTAACCAGATTCACACTCAAAGTTTCTAACAGAGAAATGCACCTCTTCTGCATTTTATGCCCATTCTTCCTCTGGTCTTTAATGTTAACTTCATCTCTGTCTCCCATCTGACTTTTTTTTCCCCTCCATCCACATTTACTGCAGTAAAAATGAATAATTCCACCATTTCAGCTCAATATATTGCTCTGGAATGAGTTCAGGGAGACATGTATGAAGATGGTTTCCTGCCATGGCCAGCAAGTTGTTTCTTTGTGCAACCTCTCGTGATCCCTTTCCAAGGGATTTCAAATCAGTTAGGATAAATTAGAATATAGCACTGGAATACAAGTGAAAATTACAGTGTTCTCATCTATTTACATGGAGACTCTTGATAAATAATGAGTCAGTGGTTGCTCTGGACCTGGAGTTGCCTGGATAACCCACAACCCCTTTGTTTCCTTTTTAGGATTTGTTGTCACTACCTTAGCTGAGAGTGGCTAGGGATGGTTTAAACCATAATTTCATAGAGTCATAGAATGATTTGGGCTGGAAGGACCTTAAATCTCATCTCATTCCACCCCTGCCATGGATTCCACTGTCCCAGGCTTCTCCAAGCCCTGTCCAACCTGGCCTTGGACATTCCAGGGATCCAGGGGCAGCCAGAGCATCTCTGGGCACCCTGTGCCTGGGCTTGCCCACCCTCACAGGGAATAATTCCTTCTGAATATTTCATTTAAATCTACCTTCCTTCAGCTTTGCAGGCTGCATGTTTTTCAGGTTATATGGTTTTTGTAAAATGCTCTATTTATAAGGTGTTTTGGAACAGCTGAGGGAAAACCAGGCACCTGAAACATCCCAGGGTCTTTGGTCACTTCCAGAACATCAGGAATCTACATTTCATCGACCTGGGAGGTGACAGATTTTCCATGCAATTGGGAAACTTGGTAATAATGTTTAAATTTATTTTCTTGTAAGAAAAGTCATCAGACAGAAGAACATCTCCCTTTTGCCATTTCCCTTGTAATGCTGAAGCACCACAGAAATGCTGTCTGGACAAGGAGTGAGGAATTAAGAACTCAAGCACTGAAAATGGGGGAATTCATCCTGACGCTGGACTTCTGCAAGCTGTGAATAGTACAGGAATTAACTCTGCAAAATGCATGTTTTTATATGAATGATGCCATATGCTTATCTCTCTAGCTGGCTATAAACCACATACAAATAATTGATTTCTCAAAATCCCCTTTCCTTCCAGCTGGACACTCACTGGGATTTTGCAGTTGGTTCTGCACATCAGGACAGGAAGAATTGGAAGGAAAACCAACTGTGGACAAAACTGGCAGAAAATTCGGAGAGAGCCGTGAGCTTGGGCAGGAGAGATGCCAGGAAAGGAAAAGGAGAAGAATTGTGAAAGAGAGACAGGCTGCACACAGTAGTCTTAGTGTTTGCACTGGTTAAACCCCTTTTATCTCACATTCATAAACACAGGCTCTCTATATGATATAAACCACATTTAGCTGTCATTGAAAGGCTGTGATTTATGGAACAGGGCTGTCCCTAAGAGGGTAACAACACTTGGTGCTTATTTTGGCAGGTGCACTAATTCAAACTGCTGAGCAGCTCAAAGAACAGCTCATGCTAATGACAAAAGGTTAATGATTTTAGTTTCTTTTCCTTTCTTTCTTTTTATTTTTTTTATATATTGGAAATATTTGTTCAGTTTAGGCACCACTTCATATGTGACCCCAGCTCCAGCCAAGCAGATGTCAGCTCACTTTGCATTTGGCAAAAGCAGCGTTTGAAGAACATATTATTTTACTTTCAAACACAACTAAATAGCCATCAGCATTGCTGGGCTAATAAAGAGACATACACAGACCTTTGATTCTCCTTTATGTTTGCATTTAATAGGCAAGAAATTATGATCTATTTCCCTAATAAATCAGAATTGGCACGTCCAATAGAAAAATTGCCATTAATATATTTATTTTTCTGTTTATCTATCAGTTCTGGGGGACTTTTTGCAATTTCTCCATGTTCCTTTAAGGGTCTTGTTACCTGAAGCTCCTCTGGCTTAACAGATTTGTCTGTCCTTGGGGTCTTTCATGGGGTGTCATCATCATCTTTCACCTTCTGCCTTATCCTGGTGATGATGAACACGAAACCCCTCCCTGTTCTGCACTGGGAGCAAACAGGTGTAAGAGAAAAGCCTGGGAGCTCTGCACCAGGCACAGAGATGCCTCAGGTTTGAGCTTTTATATTTTTCACATTCTGTGCTGCTTTAGTGTGCAGTTCTGAGCTTCACATGAGGGGATGGTGAGCTCTCTTCACAGAGCAGGGAGACAAAACAATTCCTTCTTCAGATGGGGACCAAGGACAAATGATCCCAATCTCATGCCCAAGAGCACAAACAACGTGGGCTGGAGAGAGAAAAACAAGCAGGATGGGACTGCATGGGCTGGAGCTGGAATGGGACAATGAACTGCAATGTGCCAATGGAGCAGAGCTGATCACAGTGAGAGCCCCCGGGAGCGCTCGTGCATTTTGGGACCATTTTGGTTCATCTTGGGTTCATTTTGAGACCATTTTGGTTCCTCTTGGGTGCAGCCCTGGCCAGGCCTTGTACTACCCAAGACATATCCATTGAGGCCTTTTAATAAATCCCTACTTTAACTCTGTCCATCCTCTGTTCTAGGTCAGCCTTCACAAGGCATCAACAGCACTGGGAAAATAATAAACCCCAGAGTTTTTAACCCTATTGAGAGCTTCAGAGGACAGATCTTCCAGGATGCAAAGCTTTGCTCTCACTGTCAGCACCAGAGTGCTCAGAGAAGTCCTGTACTGAGCACAACAAGGCCACTCAGCTCATGTGCAACAGAACCAAAAGCAGCAGCAAAGTCCAACAATAACAACGAAGCAGCAAAACACTGGCCAGCAGTGAAAAGTAGGTCATTGTGAATGCATCCAAGAGCTGTATCTCCACAAGGAACTGGGCAGCAGCCAGAGAGACATTTGTCAAATTAATCATGGAAGATCAGGTGCCCATCCCCTCCCTGTCCTCTCCTCATTAACCTTTGTCTCCAAGGCAGGTTTGAGGCAAACTCCAAATAAGTGTGATTTTTCCTGGATAGTCCAACTTCATGATTATTATTATTATTATCATCATTATTTTCTGAGCCACAGCATTGCTCACAGTGCAGGCCACGTTCCCGTTGCTCAGCCAAGCAATCCCTGATACAGGGAGGGGAACCGGTCCCACCACTGGCTCCTGGCTCTTGCTGCAGCCTGACACGTGCAGAACTGCTTAAGGTCCAGCTGTGGCCCCAGCTGGATCTGCTGAGGACCAGCAGAGCATCAGAGTGGTTGTTCACATCACAAACCAAACCTGTCCCAGGCCTGGATTAAAGCTGCAAAGCTCCACAAGCAATTCCCATAGTAAGTGGCTGATAGCAGGAGAATTCTCCCCTGGAAAAATGGGGTTGGATTATCCCTTTTTAATGCTCTCTGAGTAGGGCTGTATCTAAAGTGGTCACATTAGGAAAAGCAGAAGTGTACAAGAAGCCCCTGAGGTTTAAGGAGTAGCTGTTCAGAAAGCTCGAGTCCATCAGCTATTTGCTAGGAAGCAAAGAAGGAAACCTGGAAAGCATTAGGAACAGAAAGACCACCAGACATGAAAAATGGTATTTTTAATGCTGAAGTTATCAGCAGAAGAGGTTCTCAAACTTTACAAGCAGGGTTTTAACAGTGACACCACTGCAGGACTTAACAGGTAAAATGTGCGCAAATTTAACATATTTTTTCCCCCGCCATTGGTCAATATTTCCCTGCCACCAAAGTCAAGAGTTATTTTGGCTTGGCACCAATTTTTTTCTGAAGGACTCCTCTCTGCAAAAGATGAATAAATGACAAAATATGTGAGAGGATGACTAAAGCACTGGATAAAAAAATAGATTATGGGCACGGGGTGAAATATTTGGTAATGCCTGCGAGTGTGGCTGCCTAGGAGAGAGAAAGACAGGCTGAGCATTTCAGTGGAGAGCAAAGAGAAGGATGGAAACCTGGATGTTGGAAGTGAGGCTTGGTCCAGGAATCAAAACCCATAAAACACATTAGTTCTGGGGTGAAAGTAGTAAAGAGTCTACTCCAGGTTAGCCAAATATCTGTGGCTTCAATAGAAGCCTTTAGGAAAATATGCAACCACTAAACCATTTTTACTCAGCCTCCTCCAAACACAAAATATTCCTTTAGCTATTTGAGGCTGGTTTTTCCCTCCCAGCCCTCCTGACCTGCCTCACAGGGCTGAGTCAGGAGCAAAATTGGGAGTAATGAAAAATCACCATCTGCTTTTGTCACCCCCATGACCCTGGTACCAGTTGTTCCTCACTGGCCACATTTCTTCCAGCTTGTCCATGCAGATAAGAAAAGCTGTGACATTGAATTTACTCTGCATTAATAATTCAGAAAAAAAAAAAGGAAAAGTTATTTTCAGGGATCTTTTTGCACTGAAAATCCTGGAGAGAAGTGTTTGTTGTGTCTTTGAAGGAAGACCCATCACTAAGTCACTGTAACTAATAATGGGGATATTGAGGGAGAGCAGAATTTACTGGAGCACTGGGATTACTTTTGTTAAAGCAATAATGCCTCATTTGTTCTTATGACAGAGCTTTACAACAGTTACACAGGCAAGTCTTTAACATCCATCAACATTACTGTCTGGATTGTATTATCTAGGAAATCCCAGAGTCACTAGCCTACAGGTTGAATTAGCTGCAAATTCATTTCAGATTAGAATCCCTTTTGTAAATGCTGCAGTCACTCAGGCAATACCTCAGAGAAACCAGGGGGATGTTATTGAATTTTGTGTTAATAATTCTTTCCCAGCCCTTTTATTTTTTTGGGAACTGCTGCTTCTTGAAAGGCATTAAGGCATTAAGCTGACTTTAAAATAACAGCAGCAAATAGTTAAAAAAAAAAAAAAAAAATCTCCCTTTATGCCCTTGCTGCAAGAAAGAAAACATTTCAAATACAGTTGATAGAGTATCTGTCCCTCATTCCGGGTGTTTCAAAAATATGGCAGCAGAGAGGCCCAGAGCAAATCAGTCAAAAATTCCTTCCCATTTTTTGGCCATGCTTTGCCCAGGTACCTTCTCTGTACCTTACCTGCTTGGTACCTCTTGGATAGATCTTATCTCAGAGTGCTTGGAGCAGCTCAGCTCCTCTTCCCTCTGCAGCCTGGGAAGATCTCAGCAGGCTGAGATGCACTTTTCCCTCCTGATGTGGTTCTTTGCTCCATTAAATGTTTTTGAAGAACCTGGGTTTTTTAGACATTGCTGCAGCTTGCATAGAATTAAACCGAAAATAAGAGCATTATTGCAGCTTTTCTGGTGCAAATGGAGGCCAGGACTGCTGACCACAGCTGGATTTCACCTGGGCTGCATTTGGGTCTCTCCTGGATTTTTTTTCAAGTGGTACTCCAGCAAATAATCCTGCGGGCAAGAAAGAGTGTCTTTGACTTGAGAATGTTTGAAGAAAATGAAGTTTGAACTCCAAACCACAAATAGTCACAACAAATTCCTGATTTGAGGGTTATATGGAGCCAACCATGGGGCAGAGCTGCCACCACACGACTGCTCAAATGTCACATACAACTCTTGGGTTTTGAGTTGTCACTGCTGAATTCCTCCCAGAAAATCCTCAGGCCAAGGTACTTTTTGGCTGATAATGCTGAAAAAAAGGATTTATCTGAAAATTCACTCATTGCCCACATTACTTCTACTAATCTTTTGCATCTTGTTATAGGGAGAATGGAGAAATCCAAATGAAGGAGCAGATCCCTCTCCTTGACGCTCTCCCTAAAGGACCCTTTCCATGCAAGGGAGTTAGAGCTTGGTTTCAATGCCCCATTAAAATCTGTGTTGATGATACCCAGGATATTTTCATTTTGATTCTTTAATTTTCTAACTTATCTTTTTATGTAAAGTGTACTGCTTCCCTCCGAGAAAGAAAAGGGAAAATATCCTCCGTACTTTCTTTATAATTAAAGACAGTTTTGTGTTCTGAATGAAGAAGTAGATGCTATTTATTGTGCCAGAAACAGTCAAAGCAGCTGTTTAACCTGAAATCTGCAGCCTGCTCCCTCCAGGGCTCTGGGACATCATAAATAGCTGTGGGTGAATGTGGGTTTCATTGATAAAATTTTTTTAAGTATTCAAGGTGAGGTTGGATGAACCTCAGAGCAACCTGGGATAGTGGAAGCTGTCCCTGCCCATGTCAGAGGGTGGAATGAGATGAGCTTTAATGTCCTCCCCAACCCAAACCATTCTGTGACTTTATGATTTTGCTACCTGAAGTGAATTAATTTTATGAATTCTCAGAGCAGCTTTTTGCCTGTGTTTGAAGACAAAGCTGCAGCTTTCCTTCCCTAAAGAGTGGTTGTTCCCTGATTTGTTAAGTGCCTGTTTCAGTTGAAGCGCCTTGTTTTCTGGGGACCATAGAGCCCCAATTCCTACCCAAGCCAGGTCCCTGTGACTGCCACCCCCTCCCCAGACACACACACACAGAAATAATGGCTATTTTAGCCTGTCACTCTCTGCAGCCAAGCCCTCACCTCTGTTCACCGGGGTCTTTACATAACCTGACCTCCAGAAGCCAATTACATCTGTTTTCTTTGTGCTCATGTGTTTCTGGTATTGACACCAACCTCGCTTTCAACAAAGGGTGGGTTCCCATGAACTCCGTCCTTTATTACCAGCTGGTTCTTATTAGAGATTACCCAATAAAAAAGGAGTAATACAGTCAGCAGTGTGTTCCTACATGTAGCACTTTTCCATGTGTTTCAATTTACCAATCAACCAATAAAGCCCTGCCCTCCAATGAACTGCATTCCATACCTCACATTTTTTGCTTATTTTGATAAATGTAGCTTTTCATAGATAAAAAGGGCAAGAATCTGGCTAACACTGTCTACTGTTAGCTGGAACGTTGATGTTGAGTAGATGAATTGGGGAATGCTACTTGATCTTTTCTCTGACAGCTTATTATACCTCGGTTCCTGGGCTTCTAAAATTTCTCTTGCAGAGCTCCCTGTCATTGTGCTTAGTTAAAACTTGTCAAAAAATTATCAAACCCAATTTCAGGCTTGTTTTACTTATTTCCTTCAGCACCGAGCAGGCAAGGGAGGTTTTGAAAGGCTACACTCAGTGCTGCTGTTGCAGAGGTTTCTGAAAGCTAAAATTCCTTATCCAGCATTATGTGTGGGATTAAAGGGCTCAAAGTCGAAAATGGCAGCCCATAAAATGGGTCATTTCTAGAGCAAACTGTTGGGAAGGAAAGTACAGAAAGCAAACAGCAACTGGATGGATTCCTCGAGTAGGGAATCTGGAAGCAGATTTGGAAAGTTGTTCCTTGCCACTGATCTTCTCTCCCACAAAACCTTACACACATATTTAATGTGAAGCACTTCAAAAGTTGCACTGGAGGCAGTAAATAGCTCACAGGATTAAAAAGGAGCACATGCATTCCTTCATTTTCATCTTTTACCAGGAGGAGCTGAAGCCTTGGTTGTGGCTCTGATGATCCTCACTGGGGCCAGGCACAAACCCAGCGCCATCAGCAATGAGCTGCCCTTCAAAGGCAGGTGGTGGGCATCTGGTACAGCAATGCTGAAGAGTTAAACTCTCAACGTTTTATTTAGAAATTTTAATTTCAGCAAATTCATTTTATCATTTTGGCACATTTTAAGAAAAATGCACCCTACTTGTATGAAGCTGTGGTCTGTGAAGGACTGACCTGGTCCCCTGCATGCAAAGCAATCCAGGTGGGATGAATGATATGAAACCCTTTAATTCTCCTAAACACACCTTCCCTTTGACACTGACTTCTGAACTTGGCTTCACTATCACTTTTCAGCAGGAGAATGAAAATGCAGTAAATCTCTCCATTAAACCAAGCTGCTGAAGAGGGAACTTTACTGTTTGAAGGTAGTTCAAAGTAGGTTGAAAAACTCTTTAAACCCCCCTGAGGTATCAATGTGCTCACTGGAGGCCTGGGTGCCTCTGACTCTTCCCTGCCTTTCTCCATCAGAGGCAGGGGAAGTTCAGCTGTAGGAGGAAAAGATCCAGAAAGTCACTGAGAGTTCATCATGTGAGATGTGGAAACCTGACCTTGATGCCACACAGATATCAGCAAACCTGGGATTTTCCAGGCTGTCTCAAAGGCATCTTAATTCTGTCAGATTTTAACAATCCAAGGCACTGCAGCACCAACAATCTCCTTTTAGGTGACAATCAAGCAACAGCTACGAACCCTCACCCTGCACTAAAATCCTAAAGACTCAAATAATATTCTGATGCCTTGAACTTTTCCTTTTCCTTCTCCTTTAGAGAATTTTAGGGGAAAAAATTCAGTCCCATCAGAGTTGAGGACAAAGTTTTGACTTCCAAGGAGCCTCATGGAAAAGTGTGGGTTTATGTCCCCACAGTTATCCTGTAGAAATCACTGAATAAACACTATTTTCAGAATAAGAAAGTTTGGGCTCTGCCTAAAGCACTTCCCTGAAGTGTCAGCCTGGAAGATGAGATTCCTTTGCTTTTCCTCTCCCACTGCCTTCTCCCAGGGCACAAAATGCTTTTTCAGGGTGTTTTTCCCAAGGGAACACAGGCTGGTTCCCTGGTTCCACAGAGGCCAAGGTCCTGGAAGGGTACAGCAGAGCACAAACCTACTGCAGGCATGAAGGTCCCCTGCTGCTGTGGGGCCAGGTGAGATGGATCCATTCTTCCTGGAGATTTTTCAGATGGAGGTTTTGTTTTTGTGACCATATTCTTCATTTCTAGTTGCAATTTGGAGAAGAAATCAGGAGAGGGCTGCTCCCCCTCTGATACTCCTCCCGATGGAGGTGAATTTGCCACTGGTGAGGTGGAATTCTACCACTTCCTCGCTGGTGAATTTGCACCCTGTGCCCACAAATCCCAGTGTTCCTTCAGACTCCCACATGCTTCCAGCTTCCCAGAAAGCATCCTGAATTCCTGAGCCACAGCTTCCTCCAACACACAAGAGGAGTTTTTACTGAGGTGCAACAGTTACTTGGCAAACACATTCCATTTAATAAATACATTCCACTGAGTCATTGATTAAGTCTTACATGAAAAATAGAGAGTTCTGCAGAAGATTCATTTCCAGAAAGGGATTTTTTTCTCTTTTTAAAAATAATTGGAATTAGATTCTGGGCTGGAGGGAAAGCTGGGGGTACTGATAACATTTTGACAATGATGAGTGAGGCTTTAGGAAATAAATACAGCCAGGATTATTGAAGTCTTTTCAGCAGCAGTGTCTCCAATTCAGTGGAATCATATGAAAAAATATTTGCCTTTTTCAAGTCACCTAATCATTCTAGAAAGCTGGCAGCAATTCAAGTGATGTACATTTAAAATGTCAGGCTAAATTATGGATTTCAGCCTTCAGAATGTGCTGTTAAGTATAATTCATTTGTGTTTTTCAATCGAAAAAATTTTGAACCTTAAGCTTCTTCCTGTATTCCTGGTGTGGGTTTTGTTGTTTATGCCAAGGAAGCACCGAAATAAATAAGTGAAGGAAGAACAGGCAAAACAAGAGGACATGGAGTAACCAGCACATTTCCTGGAAATCAGAAAATATGCAAGAAGGAGAAGGAATTTATGAAGAAAGAAGGGCCAAGACGTGATTTTCCCCACACTCCCTGGCCCTGACAAGCCACATCACCCAGAAAGGCTCTCCCTGAGATCACTTCCATCACACACCCTTGGCCGTGGCTGTTGTTTGTTGTCACTGTTATCCAACCTTGTTCTTCCCCACAAAGGGAACAGAATTACATTAAATGCTTCATTTCCAACTTCAATTTATTTGGCTTTTTCTCCCAGCCATTGCAGCTCAGCTGTCCTCTCTTGGCTAGATTAAAGAGACCTTTAATAGATGTTATTTTCTCCTCGGTGAAAATACTTAATGTGTTGTAATCAAACCTCTGTTTGATCTTTTTAATAAGTTAAACAGACCAATTTCCTTAAGTCTGTTCCATCAGACACCTCCTATATTTTAAACAAAAGCTTTTGCAAAGGAAAGCTGATTTTTGCACCACTTTCAACACCCATTCCAGACTTTCAGTACATGCTCTCCAAAATAATACCCCAAAGAGCCATTTTGAGCCTTCACTGCCTCAACTGCTCTCAGTCCCTTCAAGATGAAGACATTCCAGCTGGCAACTGAGTTTTGGATAATGAAATCATGTTCTCAAGGACAAGAGGATGTCACTTTTGATAGGATGAGGAGGAGGATAAGGTGCCAGAGGAGGTTTAGATTGAATATTTGGAAAAAATTCTTTATGGAAGGGGTTATCAAGCATTGGAACAGGCTGCCCAGGGAAGAGGTGAAGTCTCCATCCCTGGAGGGGTTAAAAAGCCCTGAGGATGTGGCACTTGGGGACATGGGCTAGTGGTGGGCTTGGCAGTGCTGGGGGAGTGGTTGGACTTGATGTCTTTTGGTCTTTTCCAACCTAAATGTGCAGTTTTACACACCCTTGTTGCCATGTTTGTGAGATGGGACCCACTGGAGTGGTGTTCACACTCCGAGTTTGCATCAGCCCCAATGCCCGTGGTGGCCACGGCTTCCCCAGCTGGACGTGCCACTTGTCCCAGGGGCCACCAGTACAAGGGACAACGCCTGCAGACAAACTTGGCATCACAAGGACCATGGGAGGCAGTGTCACTCCTTTGGGCTGGTCAGCAGCAGGGTCCTGAGACAAAGAGAAGGAAAAGCCCTGGTGCCTCTGGGGTTTGTGCGGGGTCACCCCACAGCTGTGTCCCCGAGGTGCTGGCACTGTCCCCATCCCAGTCCAGGGGCCAGCTGGGGAAGAAGCTCAGGGGAAGTGGTGGCTGGCAGAAAATAAATCACAGCGCCTCGGCGCTGTCACTCTTTGCCCCAACTGGTTTCCACAAACAAAACTTCACTGTCCACTGACAAGAACAAATAAACTGAGTTGGGAGAGACTGAAAGTCACAAGGGATCAGAAATATTTACCTTGATACCTTATAAGGGTAATAACCACTTTGCTGCTTTGCAGCCACTGACAGAATTAAAAAAAAAGAAAATCAAAACACAAACCAAAAATCTATCTAAAATGTTTGGGGCTTTTGACTATTCCAACCTGTCCTGGCAAAAGCATCAAAGCAGGATTACAACAAGGTTTTAATTATACACACTTTCCCCCACCCCCCTTCCCTTCTCCCCTCCAAATCTCTTGCGTTTGATTATCGAGATCAGTGGAGTCAGCCAGATATTGCAGTTCATACAAATGATTTCATTCAAGCTCCTCCACCAAAGACACAACGAGCATTTTAAAAGCTGGAGGTGCCCCTTTTGCTCTGGGCTCTGTGTGTTCACCAAGTCCTGTTGTGTTCCTTTCTTTCATATTCTTGCAAGCCACATTTTTCAAAATTACCTGTAAGAGTCAGAAACTCATGCGTGCCAACAGCCCCAGACAAATAAATAACCCACCCTGGGAGGAAATATCCATCATCTGCTGGACATCAAATAAATCCTGCTGGGTCCTGGGCTGCCTTTGGCCAATGCTCCTCAGAGATAAAGTAGTGGTCAATAAAAATATGGATCCATTCACTTATTTGGGAAGTATAAAACACAGCAAAAGCTTTGGGAGGGAATAACTTCACTTATCAGTGTTTTTTCCTTGTCTGCACGATTGCAACAAGGCTTTAAGTCGACAGTTGAAAGAGCTGGAGGTGAATAGCTGAAGCAGCGCCGGGAGAGATTTGTGTCATCTGGGAATTGGACACAGTGGGTTAATTGTAGCACTGACACACCGGGATTATTTACCCCTGGTGATCAAAGGAAACTCATCCCCAGTGGGTGAGGCTGGAAGGGATTTCAGCCCTGGATGGCTCTGACAGTTCAGGCTGAGCTCAGCGGAAGGCGTTGGGTGTTTCACTGCGCTGAGCATTGGGCAAATGTTCAAATATGGAGCCTCGCGTTGAACTTCTGATCTTTACAGTTGAGGTTCTCCACTGAAAGAGGGTCAAAAGTTTTAATTTTCCGAGGCTTCAGATCAGATGACAGCCTCAAAAGTAGCTTTGCCAAAATGCCATTTTTTAAAGACAATCTCCTTCCACCTGTGAAACAAACCAGCCTGGTATCACATTTACAAGGATGAGGAAAGGGAAAAAATCCTGTCTGAATAGTTCAGTCAGTGTCAGGGTGACCGTGTGCTCTACAGCCAAAAATTATGTGCCTGACTTACAAAGTGTAAGAAATCTGACGGCTTGAGGCACAAGAACAAAATCAGAATTAAATGTAATTTTCGGTTTGCTGCTTGTCCCTTGTGCAGCCTCTCCCAGGATTTTAAACTGTGTGTGACTCATGGTTCTGCTGGCCCACCTCTACCCTGAGCGTGAAATCGTGGATTACAGGGCTACTGTACTTGGATTTATGACTAAAAGGCCCAGCTCTGCCTGTGGATCCTGTTTTCATTAGCACTTAAATCGAAGCAATTGCATGTTTGTGTGTGTAAACGCATTTAAGAAAACCCACTGATTTTCCTTCTTTGTTTTTATTTTCCTTTTTAATCAGCGATTAAAGTTTTCCTTGGCTTCCCACTCCCAAGTCTCCATAGATGCAGAGTTTGTTCATCCCTGACTGGGAGAACTCCCTTCCATGTGTCTCCAAGGCACCCAGCCCAAGGATCTTAATTAACACAGTAATGGGCTGGGCAACCACGATTTTTCCCACTTCATGATTTTCAAATGCGCCTCCTGACATGTATTGCACCTAACGCACTTTGTTTTTTCTTAATCGAATTGGATTACAGCTTTTTACACGGAATTCACCTTATGAAGGATGAACCTGTTTTTCCTGGTCCAACCCTTTCCCTTCCAGTCCCTGGTGTGTTTGTCTTGGTGCCATTGGTTACATCCCTAAATCCCAATTCTCCAGTTCTTTGTGGTGGCTTTCATATTTCTAGCATTTGGGAATTGCTCAGGTTTTCAATAAGGATTGCAGGTCACTGCATTCATCATTAGAAATCCCTAATTACAAATAAGTTGTAGGTTCCTGTATTCATAATTAGGACACCCTAATTACAAATACAGCTAGAGGAGCAATATTATCCCTGCCCATGGCAGGGAGTTGGAACTACATGATCCCTTCCAAGCCAAATAATAATAATAATAATAATAATAATAATAATAATAATAATAATAATAATAGTAGATTGATGCATTAAAGGTGTAGGCAGAAAGGATAATGAGACTGATTTTATTTTTAGAATAAGAGAAGACAAATAACTCTCAATTTTTTGTTTAACTAAAATACCAAAGACAATGACTATTTTATATCTTCACTAGAAACCTTAGGAAATAGAATTAGAATTGACCAAGAGGTCAATTTCTGCATAACAAAAACTGATTTAGGGCATGAGGTTTTACTATTCTTGGTACAGCACAGTCACCTACAAAATGCAGGGAATACACAAAAAAGCCAGATGCCTAAGATAAAAAAAGAATGGAAAATATATTTCTGAATAATCTCATTTTGGATAATAAGTTTTTTAACAAGAGCTGGTTCTGGAGGAAACTGCTCTTTGGAAGAAAGGTCAAGAACAATTTTTTTTCCCCCTCTTTTTTCTGTGGTCTGCATCTCCAGTGGAAAACACTGCCCTGGAAGATGGCATCTGTGCCAGCCCCAGTTGCTGAGGGCTAAGGAACGTTCCTCAAAATCCAGCAAAAGGCCTTGGTGGGGAGGACATGCTCTCATTCCCCCTCAGTTTACAGGGCATGTTTTCTCTCCACACCAAAAGTCATTTGGGGTCATCCCACAAGCCCATTCCCTGAGTTTTTGGTATTTGGGTTGCATGAGGGCCTGTGGTGGGGACGCCTCCTAAGGAAGGGAACACCAGCGGCCCCAGGAGCACCCAGCTGCCTTCAGCATTTCCTTTTCCCCCACAGATTTGTTTCTCCCCAGCCCTGGTGGGAAGGCTGTGACATTTTTTTTTTCTGAGGAGGCTGGGAAGGCAAAGGGGACAAAATGTCCTGGGACATGCTGGAGAAGGAGAAAGTGGAGGCCGATCAGCCTCAACTGTTGCACTAAAGGATTAGGACCACAGAAGATCCAGCAAAAACCACCAGGAGGAATTCCAAAAGGTCATGGTCAATGCTGTATTTCATGTCCAACCCTGAGGAAAGACAGCTTTTGTTGCTGAAATATCACAGGTTCCTTTAGGAAACCTTATTTATTAAAGCCATGGGATGTTTAATAATGACAGCTTATCTAATGCTGGATATAAATGAGCTGCTGGAGTAAGAGTTGCCTGCACAGAAACTCCACAGCGTGATGGGCAAATTCCTACAGCCCCAGAGCAATATCCCTTGGGAGCAGCTTTTGTGTCATGGAAGCAAATTTTGGAATATCTCACCGAGGACTACCAGGAGACAAACCAGGAGCTCCCATATTTGCTATTGGGGTGTTTGCAGCTCCTGCTAGACAGTCCCACAGGCTGCTTGGAAGCAAACAGGGCCACTTGGCCATGTGGAGACCTGGAAGAAATTTAAACTCCAAAGGGGTTAAATTTCAAACCAAGTCCATGTCTTCTTTGAAGTTGCCTGACCCTCTCCCTCCCATCCTTTTGGTTTCCCACTGATAGGGCCCCAGAGAGCTGGGGGTTTTAGGGCTCTGCCAGGCCCATGGCCCAGTGCTGGAGCCTGGGGCCAGCTGATTATTTGCAGGGTCCAACTGGGAGCCATCCTTCAGTTTTCCTTGACAAGGATCCAAGAATCCTTCTGCTGACACAAGGAGCCAAACAGTCCAGAGGTGCAATTTGTCCATCAGTACAAGCTGTTATTAAGCCATCCATTGCAACCCATTCCCCTCCCTTGCTGTCACATTCCCACTTCTTTTCATGCCTCTAATTTGTCATTCCCATTCCCAGGCTGAGAATGGCACAGAGCAGGGACTCGCTTTTTGGTTTGGCCCATGTATTTTCACCCCAAAGCATTTCTGCCATCCCTGCTTCCTCTGAAAAATCCCTCATTTCCAGGTGGCAAACGAAGCTGGATCTGGCTGTGCTAGCTCAGGCTGCTGTGATCAACCAGCTGTGGAAAAGCATCACCTTAAAGCAAAATATTTTCTGCAACAGACACAGCCAGAGACAGTCAAGAAGACAAAGTCTGGCTGCTTTTGCTGTCCCAAAATTACACCCATGACTGGTCTGGAAAATGGCCCAAGTTCCATCAGAAAGATGTTTCTGCTCCCAAGATTAAAGGGGAAAAAAAATCATTCCTTAAGTTACTTTTTTCTTTTGTCTACCTAAATCTCCTTTACCCATTTTAGTTTATCAATATACCCCACCTAGATACAAACCACTCCTGTCTTATTAGAGTCCCTGATTTTCTTTCCCCACCTTATGGAACAATTTTACTTTACAACACATATTTCTGCTGTTACAGACTCTCATCCTACAAAGATTCATGGGAACTAGAACCAAGCTAAATATTTGAAGCAGGAATTGAGGCAGAATTCAGTATTGTCCCTGTGAATTCCTTGTCCCTCATACTTAGCCTAAAACAATCCCAGAGGTTAAAAAGACTCAAATGTAAAAAGCTTTTTCTGCAACACATCATCTCCATGTTTCCTCAATAAATTAAAAAGCTGAGTGATATTTTATAGGGGATTCTTTGGTAGAAATACATGGATATTCCTTTATTTTCCTCCTTCCACGATTTTTAGGAGCAGCAAATGTCCCATATCTTAGGATGAGAATAAACTATTTGCATGGATTACCAACAATTAAATAGCTGGGTCACATTCTGAACAGATTTCTGAGGCTGAAATCCCTGCCTGAAAAACAGCCCAAAATTCCAAGATCGATCACCAAATGGCTGGAGCTTCACACATCTGGAATTTAAAACTTTTAACGTCTCTTCTCCATAAATTTTAGCCACCTCAAGGTTTTTCCTTTCCACAAGTACAACTTTCCTGACATGTTTTAGTGCCTGAGGTTAAAAATCACACTTTGCCTCAGCTCTGTCAGGGTCAGATTTGTGGAGGGTAATTGTGTTGGACAAGATATCTTTGAGATTGCTTCAAAATCTGTCACTTGGGGGGAAGAAATAAGACTTTTCCACAGGGCCTTTGAAGAGGAAGCTTTTCAAGTGAGCAAAAAGGGCTGGCTCAGCTTGCAACAGGGGGAAGAAAAAGTGAAGCTAAATGACCTAAACAGCATCTCAGCCCTTTCTGCAGCCAGATTAAGTGAGCAGATTGAAGTCCTTGCCAGGGTTAAGGCCAGTCACCTCAAGAATCGAGCAAAAATCAGTGGGTGAGCCAATTTTCCCAGAAATCTCCAGAGATTTGCTTTAGGAATGATTTTTCCGTTCTGCTCAGCACTCAGTGGCACAGTTTCACAAAGCTCCTCAGACCTTCCAACATCCAGCTTTAAAGGGTGGTATTTCCTATTTTGACTGGTCGAGAGCTCATCTGTGCATCTCTGAACATGTGCAGAAGGTCTTTTGCCAAAGCCTCCTTTTCTCTCCCTCTCCCTTCATGGGCTTTAATGGACAGAAGGAATGTCCTTGGTCCATTTGCCACCTTTGCCTTTTTTTTTTCAGCATTTTGTGTGCTCCTCCTGTGAGGCTGCAGCCACTTAAATCAAAGCAAGAAGGTGAACCACTGGCATCTTAGCCCATGGCTCAAACACCTGAGCTCTTAGCAGGAAATAAAAATCCAGGTTTCGCCTCTAAAGAACAGGATTGCTCTTAATGGAACCAAGTTCCAAGAAAAACCTGAGGTACAGTCTTTCTGGAGGGAAACATTCCAGAATTATTGCCTCTGAGTCTGGTTAAGGTCAAATTAAGAGCTGTCATAAAACACAGTGTTGGCAGGGAGATACCCAGTGCCTTGTGCTTCCAGTCTGTCTCGCAGGTGGGATGAGCTCAGACATGCTTCTTATAAATAAATTTATTTGAAAAAAATTAAAATAAAGAAAATAAAAATTGAAATTAATTTATTGGGAAAAAAAAAAGAATAAAAATCTTGATTATCTCCTGGCTGAGTGGAGTTTTTAAAGCTCTCCCTTCCCTTTGCTGTGCTGTGGGATGCTCATGGGCTGCAGCTGCTTTTGCTTTTTCACTCCTGTGTCCCTCCCATGCTCTCCTTTCTGAAGGTGAGCTATCCCAGGCAGATGCTCGCTGTCAGGAAGAGTGACAACTCCGTGGCAGGAGCCCAAGAGCACTGGGCTGAGCAGCAAGAGCCCCTCAGTTTGTTTATTTGGTTCTGGCATGTCACTGAACACAGATCAGACCCTGCTCCTACCCATTGTGCTCCTCCCGTCCTTGGCTCGCAGGATTTGGATGTGATGGCCCAAGCCAGGAGGTTTCAGGGAAGTTCTCTGTGTGTCTCCTGAGCTTGGAGAGACCCTCAGCAGCTTCTGCAGTCCTTGTGAAGCTGTGATGTTAACCTCCATGTCCTGGCCACATCCCAAAATAAGTAATTACAAACTTCCTATCTTATTCCAGCCTCCTATGTCAACTCCATGGAGTGTTCTTTGGCTCTGATGATTTCTTCTCCATTTTTCCTAAATTCTTGCATAGCACTGCTTTGTGCTGTTTGTGCTGAATTACCCTTCTTCCACTTGTGGTGGTTGTTTGGGATGCAAACTCTGCCCTAGAAAGAAATGAAGGGCAGAAAAGTTTCCCAAAATTCTCACATGAATTCTGCACGAGGTCTGTGCGTCCTGGCAGGGGATGGATGGGAGCAGGAAGCTGGCTACCCTGTTCCATCTATTTCCAGCTGATGGATGGCTCTGCAGCACCGTTGGCAAAAGCCATCATTCAGGGTGTGTCACAGGACAGAGCTGCCCCCAAACCAGGGGGCAACTAGTCCCCAGACACCTCACATGGGGTAAAGCCTGTCCCCTCCCCAGTGGTGAGTCCCAGTTTGTGATGCTCACAGAGCTCCTGGCAGAAAGGGAGCAAGAGCACATCTCAAACTGGTTGTGGTTTATATCCAGCCGCTGCTCATCCGCAGAGGTACAATGTGGCAGTGGAGGTAAACTGTCTTCTGAGTCACCCAAAAATCGGGATAAATACCCCTTCTTGCTAACAAAGGAACTTTCCACAGCCCTTTCTGCCCTGCAAACTGAACTCTGCCTTCCCAGCCTCAAACCGGCCCACCAATCTGCCTTATCACCCCCCGATCATGCAGTGCTCTCAACTCCAGATTTCCCCCAGGACTTAACATCCCTGACCCTTGGCCAGACAGTGCAGGAAACACGTCATAAAAAAGTTTAGTGGGTCTAGGAACAAGCCCAGGGACATTTGTGCACCCTGAGAAAAAACACAGGCGCAGCTGCCTAAAGCCAAGACATTTACTCACCTTGGGATATTTATTATTCCTTTCTTCCAACCTGCTTTGCGCGCTGCCATCTGTCTCTGAGGACAGGAGGAGCACATTCCAGATTATCCCTGATGCTTAAAACGTGGGAAGGCAATGATATAAATGGCAAACGAGGTGCTCAGAGGTCATGGGCTTTGCTGAACATCTCTGCTGACCACCAGACCTCTCTGCCTCCCACTGACTCCCAGGTTTGGAGCATTTCCATAGGATTTCTTTAAAAATGAAGGAAGGCTACTTCAGACACATATTTAATGAAAAAAAGCTGCATTTTTATGTTATAGGAGTAGGGCTTGAGGTGGGTGATGTGGGAGGATTCAGAGTTTCTGGGGATTTGCAGCCCTGTTGTGACAATTTACATCCAAGTACATCGAAATCCTTGAGAGGTTTCTGTGACCGCAGACCTTGTGTCTGCTTCATTCACTTCTCCACTCTTTTTTTTCTGATTGATGTGAATCAAACCCCTAACACAGTGCTAGTGGGGCATGAGATTTGCTTGCAGAAAAGGGTGAATTTCTGTTTTGAGGTTTTGTTTTTAAAAATCCATCCTGAGCAGTCGCAGCCACACAGCTGAAGACACCTACTGCATGTGTGCAAATAGGTAAATATACAAACACATAAAAGGTGAATAAAGAGTTTTCCAGCTAGGACAGGCAGCTGTAATCTTTTGGGGAATAAAAAAATTTCCTCTGAACCCTCTTGCCTTATTTTGACCCTTTGAACTAGGACAGAGTGGCATTTGTGGGAGATCCTACAGCCAGAGCAGGCTGCATATTAATAACTCTGAAGCTTCAGCACTGGAGGGACAAATGTTTTAAGCCTGAAATTTTTGCAATCACACAATTTTTGCTGTGTAGGGCCCTGTTAGAAGTAGTAAGTGCCCATGTTTTGCTACAGAGGAAATGAGGAGTCTGAATCCTTCCTGTCCCCCATGCAGGCCCCCTCTCCACCCCCCATCCCAGCTATGCTGCTGAGGCACCAAAGGCCATCCACGTGAAATCTTACACTGAACCTGCTTCCTTTTTCCACCGCCAAGGCTTTTGCCACATCAATGCAGCTCCCACCCTAGGATCTGGAAATTCTGTATCCCTTTTCAGTGATGGCCCTTTGATTTTTCTTGGACCCGGCTGTGTTTTTAAGCCTTTCTAAGATAGCTGCCCAGGAGCAGGAAATTCTGTAGACCCCACTCTGTCTCAGGAAGAGGAGATGGAGCCAAACTCCTATTAGCTCTTCCTTTTCATTTGTGACTGTTTGGAAGAAAAAAAAAATAAAAATCATCAGACACAAAAGATCACCAGGCCCAGGCATTTTTATGGAACTTCTTTATTCCTTTTCCTTTTCTTCCAGCATTTAGCACAAAATGTTTCCATGCATGGCCCATGCCCAGGTCAGGGGTAACTCTGTGCAGAGCCTGTGGAAGGCAGAGCGGTTGTTGGTTGTAGAGGAGTTTTCAGCCTCAGTGCGTGAATCAAATACCTGAATCAAATTATTATGTGCAGCTGTGAAAATTGTGATCCTGAAACCTGATTACGACCGCCCCCCTCCCTCCAAAGGTCAGTGACAATATACAAAAGACTTTCCCTTCTCCAATGTAAATATTTCATGAAACAAAGATGACTTTCTCCCTCAGCCCTGTGTTTCTCAGGGAATGGGGCTGGACAGTGCCAGCAGAGTTCAGAGCTCACGGGAGGTCAGGACAGAGACACGCTGTTCTCTTGGTGATTGGTCACTTCTTTTTGGAAACATTTTTTTCCCCTTGGCTGCTTGTCTCCCTCACCTCACAAACCATTTCAAGAAAACTGGTGCTAATCCCTAAAGGGCCTTGTGATGTTTCGTTTTCTAACAAACAAACATTTCATTTGACCATGGCCCTCTCCACATCCATTTTCCATGCAGTGAAAGACACACAAGCCTCTACCTTCAGAGATTTTCACTTGTGTGCTGACAGGCACTGGTTTTCTCCCTAAGCAAGGTTTGTTATAGTGACATATATAGAGAATAAAGTGATCTGCTCATTCTTTGACTGGTTGAAATGTTGTGCTCCAGCCAACAACCCAGTAAAGAGGATGCAATCTGAACCAGAACGACCCAGCTCATGATACTCAAGGTTCCTCACAGTGAGATCCAACCTTAGTTTACATCGGAAGTCTTATTTCCCCTTTTTCTGGAGTGGATGGATCTACTTGTTAGAGCAGAAGTGATTCACACCAGTAAAGCATCCCAGACTCAGCTTTCAAACCACGCATTAACGGCGCTGGATGCAAATGTCTTCCGTCTGCAGAACATCTGCAGCAGCTGTGCTTTCCAGGCGGGCTTTGCTGACAAAATGTCAGCCTGGGCTCCTGCTCAGGCTGCTCTGCTGGGAGTTTGGAGACCTGGGTTCAACCCTGAGCAAGGCACAGCCTCCCCGGGGCCTCAGGGAACAGCGGTCTGTGGGGACAGGAGTGGCGGATGCAGACACGGAGAGCTTGGCAGGGTGGGACCTGCTGGGCAGGACACAGGGACGTGCTGGCTCTTGTCCCTGCCCTCCTTTGTCCCAGCTGCTCCCTGGGAGTGGCAGAATCTGGTGGGACACAGCAGGAACGTGAGAAGGGCAGGGTCAGTGTGGCCGAGCTGGGAAGGACAGCATGAGGATCCTCCTGTGGAGCTGTGGAGCACACAGGTAGCAAAGCAGAAAGATGGAGCAGGAAGGAGAAGCAGAACCACCCCTGCCCTCAGGGCTTGCTTGTTATGGGATGAAAGCCCCAAAGCTGACTGTGAACTTGGGCCTTGGGATTGGCAATTTGCTGGGCTCCCTGCCAAGCCACGAGGCCAGATGTTCCCGACAACGTCTTTGAAAACCACTGTCTCAGTCAGTAAACATCACATCAGCCCAAGCTCAAACCTGATTAAAGGAAACTTTGGATTTTCCCCTTAATGAGGAAGGGGTGAAAGGTAGGAATGTACAAGGGATTGCTCTTAGCCAGAAATGAGTCAAGCAAGTCAGTGTCTTTATTTGAGTGACTACAACTACTGTGTAACTTCAGGCTTGGTGCAACTTCAGTGTAACGTGGTCACTGGAGAGCCTAAAAAATCTTGGGTTTCAGTCAGAGGATCCTCCCAGAGTTCATCTGATTCCTGAGGCTCATAAAAACCCACATTTCTTAAGGTAAGAAACCTGGGCTGGAAAATTGCACCAAAACAAAGTGTCTGTGGGAAATTCCTGCTCCTTATTGCTTCCATGGCTGATGCTTCCTTGTGGTGTGACATTTGGTGACAATGGTGTGACAGTCACACGATGTCCCAACACATCCAAAGAAAGGTAACCAGGGATTTCAGAGTGGCACAAAGATGAACTGCTGCTCTCTTTTGAAAATACAAATAAATACACAGCTTGTTGGGGTTTTCTGCCCTCTGACTGTTCATTCTCTGCCTGTATCACAACAAGGCTGGACATCTTTTTGTGTCAGCATTGCACTGAGATGATGCTGTTGAGGCAGAAGGCTCCAAACTGTGGCTTTTTCGTCTTTATTCACAAAGTCTTCTAGAGATGCTGTGCTCCCGAAACACTCCCAGCAGCAGTAAACCAGAGTGCTTGCAAATAACACAGATTTAAGCTCATCTGAGTCGCTTTCTGCAATGATATTTCAAGTTCTAAGTTCCTAAAGGGAATTTTCTGGTGGCGTTTCGAAGTGTATTTACAAATATATCCCAGACTTGGCAGTCTCTGTTTCTGAGAGACCATCAAGAGAACTTCCCAGCTTTTTACTGGGATGACAGCAAGTGGATGGGAAGTGGATTGTTGATGTTAATACCAGATGAACTCTCTGGATGGATTTTGGTGTATGATAAGATGTAGGGCTTGGATGTGGATTTATGGTAACTACTCCCAGAGCACCTTGGCTTTGCACAGCCCAGGCTGTGGAGCAGCTCCTGTGGAGGCAAAGTGGATTTGACTTGGGAAGTTCTGCTACAAATCTTTATTTACACAGCTCTAAGGGGGCTGTGCAGGAAAAAAAAAAAAAAAAAAAAAGCTCAGAAGTGTCTCTGTTAAACCCAGATCCTCTCACTGATGTTTCTGTGCAAGGGGTACCAATGTGTGTGGTGTCCCACCTGTAGGCAGGTACAGGATTTATTGGGAAATAACTCCACTGGAAAGTCCAAGAAGTGGGAAGAGAGATGTGGAGGATTACAGCTGTTGAGGTTTTATTTCTTTACAGGGATCATTGTTGCATATCTTTCTGCTAGAAACCCCAGTGCCCAGCTGCAGGTTGTGTGCAAAGAACAGCCAAGATCACGTCTGAACAGGGACTTAAAGCATAAAAAAATGTGATGGATTTACATTTTCAAAGCTGGAGAGGTGGCCAAGGATGTGAGTGTGTGTGCACAACCACTCAGATGGTGCTTCTTCTTGTTATTATGGTTAATTTTTAAAATATTTCTTCCTTTGGAAAGAAGGTATTCTCCAATAAAATGGAGATATTGGGCAAACTGCTGAGTGTAAAAGTGAAGAGTTAGGAAGTTTACCAAATCTCGTGGAAGCTGTAGGGAATTCCAGGGCGAGAATCCCCATCCCCATGTCAGATAGCCCAGTGTGATATCCACCCCTATTAACTGCTCCAATAGCAGAGCACAGCTATAATTTATTTTTCTGCAGGCAATAAGAAAAAACATTCTGAGCCCTAAAAAGAGTTTAAAGCAGATGAAATCAGATCAACTACTTGGTGGGAGTTAAAAATGACTGTAGGAGCATTCAGAGACATTCAACAAACCATTAAATGCTTTTGTTCCTGGCAGCCTGGACTGGCCAAGCTGATGGTCGAGCAGTAATTTATTGAACTACTTTGTCCTCCACATGCACATGTGTGATGTAAACAGAGAGATAATAAACAGCAGCTGGGGATCCCTTTTTCAGGCAAAAGGGAACTTGTTTGAAATTTTTCTTGCTCCCAACTGTAAAAATGTTTACTTTTTTTCAGGCTGGGACAACGGCCTGGGTATCAGAGCAGCGTTAATCACCCTGAGTGACAGAGATGAGAAAAGGGTGGGAGCTCCAGCCCTTGGTGATGGCTTAAAGCAATCCCTGGAAATCAGACAATGTCAGTGCAGTTTACTGCACATTTTTATGTACGTAGTCAACGCTGCTATTAACAGCTGGACTTCAAAGCTCAGATGGAGCAGGAGCCTTGAGGTCTGGGCAATGTTACTTTTTCCCCCCTCCCCATCCTTGTAGTCATTAACCAGAGTTGGTTTACATGAACATCAAGTGCTGATAAGGATGTCTGAGTATTGACACCGAAATTGCTCAGTAAAGAGAGCAATTTATAGGAAAGCCAAGTGTAAGACATTAGTCATGCACTATTAGGGGACAGCGAGGCTTTGCAGGAGGAGCTTTTGAACTCGATTGGACTTGAACTTAATGAATCAAATTCCAGAGGAGAGGTTTGCTTTGTGTTGGCCAAACATATTAAACCAATATTGCTCTGTAGGTAATAATAGCATTTCAATTAGCCTAATTCTGCCTTAATTGGAAGTACAATTATTCTGAACAATCAGAGCTAAATTGCAGGCTTATAACTAGTAAGGAAGGCTGAAGGTTGAAAAGGGGTTATTCCCTAATATTTTATCTGCTGATAAATGAACAATTGCAAAAGATTGCTGCAATTGCAGCAAAATAATTGAAGTGTAATAGAAGTTAAAATATAACAGAGTTTCATAGATGTAATAATGTAAAAATAGAAATTGTATGAAAATAAAAATATTTTTAAATTTTAATTGGCACGTTAAGGCAGAGAAGCCAATCCCAAGAACTGTGTCTGATTGACAGTACCTGATTTCCATGGTGTTGGCAATCCCATGGAAAATTTATTTTAAAATAACCTTCTACTGAGGAGAAAAAAAAGACAGCATAGAATTAAAGTCACATTTAATATTGAGATTTAAACCAAGTCTGAGTACTTTTCACAGAACACACTATTAACTTGTAGAACTCATTGCCACGGGATTTTATGGAGACCAGAAGTAAAAATTAATTGAAAATGAAGAAACAACATCCATCAATGACTATTAAAGTCCAGATACAGACTCCAGAGCAGGAAACCTCATACGTACTGATTGCCAGGAGTTGAGAAAGTCCAGAAGGGAAAGATCATTTAATATATCCTGCCCATTGCAATTTTTTGGGATGATATCTACTGGTCCCTGGTACAGCTGAGGTGACAGCACAGACAGGAATTTATTCTGATGTGGAAAACCAGGTTATAATTTTCTATCTCTTGATGAGCATTGTATTTGCCTCTTCCAGGCTGTGAAAAATAAGGGTGGGATTTGTGTGTGAAATAAATACAACAGCTGCAGCCTGGACCAGTTTTTGTGGTGACATTTATTCATGGAAACAGCAAAATCATCAATGAGTCCTTTAAAAAGAAAAAAAATCTTCTCGAGTCCATGTCTGGCTGTGGGAACACGGATGAATTTTGGAATGTCAGGGACTTCAGGCTGGGTACCACAGTGCTGGTGGGGGATGTCCACGTCCCCAAGGTGCACCCACAGAGCCAGGCTTGGATTTTCAACGTGACAGCACCTGTTAATTGTCCAGTCAGGTATTACCTATTAAACATTTACTGCCTATTTCCTGTACATGTCTGGTGAGGCTCGCAGGAAATTTAGAACAAATTAAGCAGCAGCTGTAATCCCTCACACTCCCAACAGCCCTGAGATGATAAAATATTAGAAATCGATGCCACGAGCAGCAGCCACTCTTAAGGCAGAAAACTTCCACCATGTCCCCAGCCTGGGCAGCCCAGGAGGTGAAATTACTCAGCTGGTATCTCTCCCCTTACGCTGCCTGTCTCTCCACCCACACTTTTGGTATGTTTGATGGGGCTCTTTCATCCCCCCCACTGTTCCCACACAATTTCACATGTGGTCTGAGCAGGGCACTTCCTGCCGTTAAAAAAAGCAAACCCAAGCCCCCTGCAGGAACAGCCTGCGTGCAGAACACCCAAGTTGACAGAGTGTGAGAGAGAAGGACTAATCCATACCAGATGAGCAACAGCAATAGCCCTACTGAGCCAGGCCAAACACAGAGCAGAAGACAGAACAATCCTTTTCTTCCCCCCCACCTCCTCCCTGCTCCCTCTTCAAGTGGACACTTCAAAACACTAGGAAAATATTCCAAGGAGCATGGCCCTAACTTTAAACCGATATTGTTTGGGTTAAGTTGCCTACCATGCAATGTTCTTTCTTCACTTTCAAAATAAACCCTAGGAAGCATTAATGCAAATACTGTATAAACACACATTCATTCCTACATTTTAAAATCTGCCCCGGCGCTCGGGCTTGGGTTGCTGTTTAATTTGATGCGAGAACCAGATGTATCTTGAAATTGCAGATCTTCACAACCTTCTTACATGTAAACAGGAGGAAATGTGATCCATATCTGAGACAGAGACCTCCAGAAAGCAGCCCCTGGATCCCGAGTGCTTGTCCTGCCTTTGGATGTGCTTATCACAGCTCCCATTTCATTCCAGCTCCCAACTATCAGATCGAAGAAAGGAAGTGCACCAGAGTCAGATTTTTGGACAAAGCTCAATAAGTGCCTTTGGATTTTAATTTTTTTTTCTAGTTAATTACTTTGGACCTCTTAAATACTATATTTTTTGACTTTAGAATAGGCATATTATAAGTTAACTTATATTTTCAGTTAAAGAAGGCAAAAAGAACAACCTGATACTTAAATTGTATTGTGATGTGATTTTTCAATAGTATTAAAAAGGCTTTGAATAAATACAAACACAAAATTTAAATACAAACACATAAAATCAATATATTGTATTATGGCATTCTAATATCAAATTATTCTTTCAATTGTCTTTCTGAAGGACGCTGCCCAAAGTAACCTTAGTTCATTGAAAATAAATATGTTTTTTTTAGACATTCTGAATTTTAGGAATTCAGTTTTAACCTCAATTTTTAAACCTGAATTTTTTTTTGTGGCCCCAAAGTGATATATTATGGGTATAAGACTTCATGAAAAAAAAATCATGCCCACAAGTGCAGCGGAAAGTGATCATTGGAAATTTCTGGTTAAAAGGCATTTTTTTAAATTGGAAGAAACCTAAAAAAAATTCCACCACCTTCCCATAATATGTTATCAATTAGATGCTCAGTTGGGCATTTGAAAATTCACCTGCAGACTGAGGTGTGGTTTCCAAATGTTTTCCAAACCATTCCTCCCCACAGGCACTGTGGATCATCTGGGTCGCTCCTGGATGCCTTTGGGCACTCAGAGGAACATCTCAGGGTCTCATCTGGATCTTGCTGTGCTCACAAAGGAGCATTTTGGACCTCCCCAGGATATTTCCCTTTTTGAAGCCTCCATGTAAAGCAAATTCAGGGCTCCCAATAATAACGCACAGTGGAGAGAGAGCTTTGAAGGATGCACCATCCCCTCATGTTGGTTCTTTGAGCCTTGAAGGGAAAACTTGAGCCACTTTGAAGAAAAGGAGCCCCTAACCTCTGTAGTTCAGGAATTTCCCCCATCTTGGGTACAGCTCCAGTCTCTGGCTGAGGGATTTATTCCCTCTCCATCCCTGGCAGGTCCTTACTCCTACAGAGCTGACTCGGGCTCCTTTTGGCTCCTTTTGGAGCTAAATCCAGCCTGGTGGGTCACAGATCCACTTCCAAAAGAAGTGCCTGGATATATATTTACACAATCCCACACCCGATGACAGCTCCAGGGCTGTGACACCCCGACGAGCAAACAGCTCCCACTGGAGCTCAGCTTCGCTCTCAGCTCCTCACAACAGGCACAGCAACCATCCAAAAGCTGCTCTCCTTTCCCTTTCACACCCCTTCTGTGCTCCTGGCCAAAAGGAGGAGGAAAACTCCCCAAAGGAAGAGCAGGAGCAGAGGGAAACAGCATTAATCCTGTGTGAGGACGCCTGGGAGATGATGTCAGCAGGGATACAAATCCAGCTCTCCGGTGCTGCTCATGACAGAGCAATTTAATTCCTCTTCTTGCTGTTTCAGTGCTGGTGACTCTCAGAACAGCTCTCCATCATCATTCCTTTCCTCCACTTGAACCTTTTCTCCCTCCTCCGGACCCTCCTTTGCCTGGGGGATGTCACACAGGGGCAGGAATGCCCCACACACTCATACCCCCATCAAAGCTGTGACTGCGGGACAGCAGGGGTTACCGAGGTCTGTCCCCAGCAGGTGGCCTCTGTGGGTGACTGCCCATCCAATTCTGGCTCCTCGAGGGTTTGGAGGAGAGGGGAACAGCTGGGATGGATGGGGAGGTTAAACAGAGGAGATGGAGAAGATGGGACTGTCCCCTGTGCGAAGGAAAGCAACGATTTCAGTTTCATACCCACAAGGAAACAGTGTGATTCCATTTCTTGCCCGTCATGTCAGGGTGAGGAAAAGACTCTGACAGACCCTGGGGATGACCCTCAGAAAGCTCAGGAAAGACATGAAGGGTGTTGGTGCAGGAGTTATCTCTGGATGCCAAAGCACTGCTTCAAGAAATGATGTATTAAAGAGTAAAACCATGCAGACATTTACCTAAAAATACTTCTAATCATAAAAGTCCACTGTGGTTGCCCCAGGAAAGTGGTTGGAGTGGAAGAGGAGACAAACCTACACCTACTCTCCTTACTGACACAATTGATCCACATGGGAGAACAGCCAGAAAATCTCAGTGGTTCCTGATTCTAGGAATAATGCCCCACAAGTAATCATGGACAAAATTTCCAGAGAGGCATTATCACTGAATTTTTTTCACTTGTGATTAAGATGACTGGTTTCTGTATCTTCTCTTTCTCATATCCTTTTTTTTCCCAAATCTGGGCATGTTCTTGCTCCTGAAAGCCCTAGAGACACCACTGTGGTCACAAAATGTGACTCACCACAACATGAGCCATACCTATCACTGCCCAACTTTTGAGATTATTAAAGGACATAAATCACTCACAGAAACGGGAGCAGATTTGTACCCTGAAGCTTGGGCACTGAAAAGCCAGCCAGCTAAAAAATATTACATATATGTATACATACTTCGGGTCCCACTTCTCTTACCATTGTTTATTGTGCTATCCCACTTCTATGTAAAGAAGGAAAAAGTTCACTGGCAGTTGCTCTTTCCTCTGAACAAAACCCTCATTCTCCATTTTTAAAGCCTGCAGCTGAATAAACGAGAGAACCTGGCCTTTCTTTCCAGGCAGGGGCTGTCAATATTATATGATGCTGGAGAAACACGGGGAGAAGTGAGGCAAGGAATGAAACACCAAGATTTTCTGTTTCAAATACCAAATGTCTGAAGCCAGTGTTAGGCTGTGCCAACACACTGAGGAATGAGTGAAATGTGAAACATGATCTCCCTAAGACGCTGCAAGACACAGAGGCTGGATTCTCAGAGCATTGCTATTAAAAGCCCATTTGAAACTCTGGGTTCTCCTCTGGGAGGATAACAAGGAAAAAAAAAAAGAGAATTTGCTGGTAAAAATTATATTTAATTCCATGGTTAGGCTGCCTGGGCAGAACATCAGGAGCAACAATATATTCTGGGGGTTTCTCCCTTGTGGGGCTTTCTGCAAGATTTTTGTTGTTATTGGTTCTTGGGGCACGGGTTGCCTTTCTCCCTTGGGTGCATGAATGGCTGAAATGTCATTAGCTGCAATAATTAATCTTTGCTTCTGTGCAGTTTGGAGAAGCTGAGGCTTTATTGAATAGCCTTCTATTTAAATGTAAGCCAGATGCCGCTCTCGTAGCCATCACAAACACAAACTATTAGTTTTAGTTCAGGTCACGGCCAGTTGAGTTATTTGAACTTCTCTAAATGGTTGTGCCTCCCAGCTCTCTTGCTGGGGCACCGAGTCTAAATAAGGCAGAAAATGGTCATTTTTAAACCAAACTTTAAAGCCAGCACAGAGCCGCGTTATTAAACTGAGAAAGGAGTTAAATTTTTCAATTCCATAGTAATAAGATATAACTTTCTTTTATTAACTTCTCATGTTTTCTCTCAGCATGGGTGTTTGCAGCACATTTGTATCCACAGGCAGGTGGAGCCAGCCTTTGTGTTACAAATATTCCCTCTGAAGGCAGGAGAAGATTTTTTGGGCACTGATACTCATCATGAGCAAAGGCCACTCAGCTGAGGACCTGGCAGGTACCTCACTGTATTTACACTCACATTTCACATAGGCATTGTTTATAATCCTTATTTCTGACATTCACATACCCAACTCTAACTAATAAAACCACTTCTGCTGGTCAAAGACCTGCTCCAGCCTCTCTGGGTGGAGCTTGGGAAGACTCCCAGGCTCTGCCACTCCTCTGAGAGCTTCAGTGAGAAGCAAACTTGGTCTGCAAAAAGCAGCAGCTCCAGAAAGAAAGTACATAAAATTTTTCTTTAGAAAGAAAAGATATAAAATCTTTCTTTAGAAAGAAAATATATAAAATTTTAAAGTCAATACTTGGTGGAGTAACAGCTATGTGGATGTGAAATTCTATGAAGGAAGGTAAGAAAAAGCAGCCCAGGGACTTTATCCCAAAAGCAGATCAAAATCCAAGTGTTCAAACAGATGCAGACAAGTGGTGGGAGATGTTTGCAGGACAATTGCTGTGCACAGACGTGCTCTGTGACGCATCCACAAAAAATTTAGAGTCCACCGGGCTAGAGCTGAGCTCAACAACCCAGATTCAATAAAGCAGACGCGTCATGTCCAGAACTCTATGCACAAGCCTCCCTCCATGTATCTGGATATTGTCATCTCAGGAATGACACGAAGGAACCTCTTCCTGGCTGGTTTTGCCAGCAGTGACACAGCGTGCGCGGAGGATCCGGCTCTGCCATCGGCGGGGCGCAAAGCAGCCCCGACATTTTCCAATTTCCTGACGGATTCCACGGAGCGCCAGCAGAGTTTAACTTTTTAGGGAGATCATTAAAAGTGTTGGCAAGGCCGTGTCGATCATGTCGCTGGGGTAGTTGCTGCATCGCTGTAATTGCTATTAATCAAGAGCGTCTTGGAGCTGTTGTGCTCAGCTAACAGGTTCCAAATGGCTTCACACTGAAGTGAAAACAAAGAGACTTTTTTTCTCCCCTCTTCGTCTCCTTTTCACACTTTACACTACATATTAAAAAATCTGCTTTCTGGATCCTGATATCAGATAATCTGGGTGTAATTAATGCCTGAGAACATTTGTTCCCTGCCTTACATTTACAAGTAGGAAGTGTGATATTCAGATTGTTCCTGCTAGAAGGAAAATATATAAAATTTTAAAGTCAATACTTGGTGGAGTAGCAGCTATATGGGTATGTAATTCTATGAAGAAAAAGAAGCCCAGGGACTTTATCCCAAAAGCAGATCAAAATCCAAGTGTTCAAACAGCAACTTAATTACTGTAACCCATTATTGAGATGAAGTGATTTCATCCTTGCTGTCCCATGAAACAAGACCCCCAGCTACTGCATGGTGAGGAACAGATGGAGGGGTGTCAGGAATGATAAAAAGTCCTGGAGTATAAATGTAACAAATAGGTTTAGGGCAAGGAATGGCGCCGTGCATATCATAAAACCCTGCCAAGCTTCTCATGTTCCGATAAATCTTGATTTTGCAACGGGCTAACTTCAGAGCCCCCTGCCTTGGGTTTCACGAGTGATTAGATCACTGATGTATGGGGCAGGGGACGGCAGAAAGGAGGAAGGGACACCACTGGGAGACCTTAAATGACCTCTGCTCGCTGATCTTGGATGCAGGAGAAAAGCCCATGGTGCAGGGGTGTCATTATTTCATTGTTCA
This sequence comes from Anomalospiza imberbis, assembly GCF_031753505.1. Taxonomy (NCBI): domain Eukaryota; kingdom Metazoa; phylum Chordata; class Aves; order Passeriformes; family Viduidae; genus Anomalospiza; species Anomalospiza imberbis. The sequence continues at coordinate 18,412,826 of NC_089692.1, read as the reverse complement.
TTTTGGGGTGGCCTCGTTCCAAGATGAGTTTAACGGGAAACAAATTTGCTGCAGCCTGTGCAAGGGGACCTGTGGAGGAGCTGGAGGGGTGAGGAGCCTATCAGGAGGGTGGAGCAGCAGCTCTCATCTGCTGATTTTCCCCAAAATAATGCAGTTCACCACCAGGCATGACAGGGTGAGGAAAAGACTCTGACAGACCCAGGGGATGATTCCCAGAAAGCTGAGGAAAGACATGAAGGGTCCTCCAGCAGTGAAGTAGAATGCCAAAATTATCTTCCCATCATTCCTCAGTAGGAATAACAGCATCTTCCCATTTCCCTGGTGAGAGGAGCACCACCCCAGCTCAGCATTTGCAGTGCCATTCATTCATTTTTACATCCCACTTTCACCCCCATTATTTTCCCATTGCATTGCAAGAGTGAAACCTTTTCTCCAACAACAAAACAAACAAACAAACAAACCCCCCAAAAAAAACCTCTTCAGACAGTGATGTATAAACAAGAGAGGCTTCCTTTTAACAAGCAAGAAAAACATTAAGATTCATTTTGGGCAGAGAACCCCCCTATTCATTTTTCTTCCTGCTGCTCCTTTTTGCACTGAAAATACTCCTAGGCTCTCAAAATCCTCAAGATACGTTGGCACTGCTGAGGTCAGTAACTCGATCTGGGTGCTAAAAAGACACTAACAGTTCTGGAGGGTAAAGGAAAACTCGTTAATGATTTTAGCAGATGAACCAGAGGACGGCGGGGGGGAGGGTCAGCTGGTAAATCCCATACTACCCTACAAAAGATAACCTTTGACTTCTCCCGACTCTCTGAACTGTGCTGCCAGCAAAGCCCCGAGTCCTTGTGGGACCAATAAATCCTGGGGTGCTCATATCAGAGATCCTTTGCCCTGGCTGTAAAACATGAGAATCCCAATCAGCCCAGTAGTTAAAAGTCATTGTTGGTAAACTGAACTCCTTTCCTTCAGAGGGGAAAAAAATCCATTTCTGTGCTGGAATGGCAAAATAACCAAAACAACACATCTGTAGGCCAAGCTCTGCACTCAGATATGCAGGGGCAGCTTGGGAAGCAATGAGGATGAGGAGGGTTCAGCTGAGGGCAGGGTTTGACTCAAAGCCCCCTCAATCTGTTTGTCCCTGGCACACTCTGCTGAAGGAAATCATCCCCAGCCTGAACCTCCCTTAGACAATGAATTCCTTCAAAAGGAAAAATAAAGACCTCAAGCAAGATGGGTTTGAATTATGCAAATCAAAAGATACTGCTATCTTTATTCTGAGGAGCAGTCCACAGAGAGTATGGGATGCTGCTGTTTGGAAATTTCTGTTGAAAATGCATTTCTCTTCCCAGAACGATGCTGGGATGTGATGCAACTGTTCTGACCAGTGAGTGCTTTCACAGCTGAAGCACAACCTTTCTTTGACAGGATGGTAAGGGTGCTTCTTCAGGCTCTGTGTGGTTTTTGGTGGGAGCAGAAAAGCTGCTTTGAGCCACATCTTGTTCCTGGTCACTCTTCTCCCAAACCGCCCATGCCTTTGAGGGCTGAACTGCTCGGCCTTCCCTGGCTTCTCTTAAAACAAACCAATAATCGCTTCCCTTTCCAAACTGCCAGCTGCCATTCTTTGGGGTTTGGTGGACAACACAGAAAAAAAAAAAATTCAAGGACATTTCCATGTTCATACCTGTGGTTATCGTCCTGTCCATGGCTGCTGCCCAGAGGAGCTGGGAATGTGGAAGCAAACCCAAACTGGGTTCAGGATGGAGCTCCAAGACTGCTGTGGGAAGCTTTGGGAACAGGAGGTTGGATTTAGCAATGAGATTCCTTCAGCCTTGGGTCTTCTGCTCACATTTGGGGTTTTACAGTCATTTAATTGAATTGAAAACAGACACAAACACAAACCCAGATATGCACATGGTAGAGAGATTTTGTGATGGGTCATGCAAGGGATATTTCAATAATTACTCCAGAATTCCTCTCCTTCCTCTTTTAAATACGTTAATATGAGAGCGAAATAATCACTGCTGTGGACAACTGTCCTATTCACTCTGTAGCTCTTTCATTGCACCTTTGCTGAAGAATGATACACCTACTCCACTCAAACTACTTTTTAAATTTTAAGAATGATGATTGGCAAAGTCAAATAAGAAGTAAACAGTGGTAATTTCAGCGGTCTTGGCTGCTTTATATCATAGTGTGCTTTTACAGCTACTTCTGGCCTCAGTTTCCCCAAATTAGCATTACCAGATCACCAGAGGCACTGCTCATGGAACAGGGGAAATAAAAATTTTATTCAATATTACGTTGCTCAGTAATGATGGTAATGAAGAATTCTGGTTTCTATCATATAAATATGCCAGATTCTTGTCCAAATAATATTTTCCAATGGTTTTTGTTTCCATTTTCCTGATGATTATGAACATATGCAGCAAGATGAAATGGAGACATTATAGAAGAAAGTAAGTAGTAAGATCAAGGGTCATGAGTATTTGCTCTTGCACTGAACCTGAAAGGAAATCTTCCATAAAGAAGTTTTTCCTGAAAGGCCAGTGGGAAGCTAACAGGAGCATTAAGATGGAAGATAGGATACCTATAAAAAGTTATGTTTCAAAAGAAGGATGTGGGAAGAAAGGAAAGTAGGGAAGGAAATGGCATTTTAAACCATATTAAAGTAAGAAGCTGGTTTCCTAATCCTGAAAGCCTTAATTAGCCCCTTTTTAAAAGTGAAGCAAAATAGATTAATCCCTAAACATTGCATTAAATTCACCACAGTTCCTGCCCTTCTATTTGTGTGTGGGTAGGAGCTTCACAAAAGGGCTCAGCAATAATAATCATAAAACAAGGACAGCAGCCCAAGAGGCAGCGAGCAGCCCATCAGTAATAAAGTGGAGTGTGGAGCTCAGAGCAACACTCCAAAAACAAATTAGTTGGTGTGCACAGCCCAGCGCCGAAGGACAACCCAACAATAACAAACCAGTGTGTGCAACCCAAAGCACTCTGGAGCAACCCAACAATAACAAACCAGCCTGGATGCCTGATGGGAGAGGAGAAATTCCGCAAGGAAGTGGATTTCAGGCTGAATTTTCCAAGGGGTTATTATTATTAACAACAGAGAGTTAAACTATTAATGTTTAAATTAAGAATAATACCAGAAGGTATAACCAGAATAATACTCAACCTTGCTGCCATTGGCTTTAACGAGTCTAGGAATGGGCCCAAAGTACCCTTAAGGGATTTAGCCAGTGAGGAGAACAAATTTTACCTGGAACTAATGAGCCCACCATGGCAAATGGAAATTCTGTTCATCTCCACTGGATAATGTGAACTGGCCTTTATGGCGAGATGGAAACTGTTTAAGTCCTGGCACCAGGACTGTGCTTGTGGTAACCTGCTCCCAGATGCTGCTGAGCTGGACCAGGCTTAGATCACCTAAAGAGAGGATGGCTTTCCACCTCGCTGTTTTCCTGCTGTGATGAAATTCCCAGACTTCTCTTCAGATGGGATAAAAGGAGGATAAGTCCTCTGTGGAGCCAACATAATTCATACCTTAATGCACGTACCCCCAGCCAGCATGCCCTCACAAACACACCCCACTCTGTGCATTATGGTGTAAATATATTATGGTTCCTTTTCCAAGCCCAAATTCATCATCGAGGCCTCCCTGAGCAGAACCCTCTGTGTCAAAGCCTACTCCTGAGCAGAACCTGACTCCTGATGTCCTGAGCACAGCCCCAAGGCTCAGACACAGCCAAGCTCTTCAAACTTCACCGCTTGAGCTCCTCTCTGACAGAGCTGACACCTCCCAGAAGCAAGTCTTGGACAGCAGACATCCCTGAGAAGGGATCCTTGGGAGAACACGTGGTTAACTGGAGAAGAGGTGATATCCAGCCTGGCATATACTTTAATAAAAGATGCCAGCTTTTCCTTTTCTGTCCTGTTTTGGTGAGAAGAAGAAGTCAGGTCCATCTCTTTGCCCAGGACATGTCTATAAAGTAGCCCCTGTTGTCAGTCTGGGATTGATTGAGAAGAGGTTGGATGGAGTCAGTCAGAGATGCAGAATAACACTCAAAATCCCCTGACTGTCCACACAACACAGACATTCACAGACATTCTCCTTTTTGTCTCCTCTGACCAAGGGATTTGGGAAAACATCCCCATACAGAGAGAGTTCTGCTGATGAGGGAGACAAGGACAGTTCTGGATTATGAAGGCAAGGCAAATATTACAAAGATTTTGTGGGAGCTTTCTTTTTCCCTTGGAAAGACATAATCCCTGATGTTGTAATCTGTGGTTTGGCTCCCACGTACATTTTGCCCAGTAATTGCTGCAGAGTGAGCCTTGATTCAGACCAGTTTAGCTGGAACCAGAATACAGCTGAAGGTGTTTGGAAATTACTTTCGATCCTCTACACTCCAGAGACCTGGCTGGGAACGTTGCAAATAGATCAAGGAAATTAAAAGGAACACTGGGGTCACTACCAGAGGTCAGGAGAGAAAAGGAAGAGTTGACTCTGATTAATCAGAGTCACGATGCTGTTGAGAAGAGAAAATATTTTGGGGTTTAGACTCCTGGCAAACAACAGCAAAATACCAACCACTGCCATTGGATGGATTTTTTTCCTTCGAACCAAACCAGAGGAAATTCCTGAACTGACAATGAACAGGAACAATGAGTGAGTCAGTACCCCCAGTGCCAGAAATTCTCTGGATTTCCTAGCCAGACTGATGTCTTTGGAAGGTCAGAGTGATACAGAGATACATTTCTATAAAACTTGGGGGTTGAGTATAAGCCAAGTCAAGACACAGATAATGAAGGCAGAAATATCCCAGCTACCCATAAAACATCAGATCTTTGGAGAGAGAGAAGGCACACTTTCTCCCTCACTCTTTCCCTATTTTTTTTTTGCTCATTTATAACATTATGTTGCTTTTAGTTTTATATGAAAGGTACTCAGATGCCGTCTCTGATGACAACCCTGTAAAACCACCAAAGAAGAGCTGTGGGAGGATAATGCTAAGAAATCCTATTAGTATTTTAATCCTGTCTATTCTGATTCCAAGGTTTTTTTCCCTTTTGTAGAATGGGGCCCTGGCAATTCCTGACACCAAAGAGCCAGAGGTAATGTAATATTGCTCTTTTCTTTTTCCAGGAGTGTTTATGTCTTGCCGTGGTACATCCTCGATCTATTCATGTTTATCTCTAATCTTCATCAACATAATTGTGGAAAAAGTCCCAGACTGTCGGGTTTTTCTCAAAACCAGACCAGGTACAATCACATATAAAAAGAAGTCTAATCAGCATAATTGGCATCAAGTCCAAAATTTCATCCATCTGGCGGTTCATGCTGAGTTTGGGTGGACCAGTTTCTGTTCTGCACCCAAGGATGCCACAGACCCAGGGTGACACACTGCCACCAGCTCAGGAAGTGCTCCATAAATGATGTAAGCCCAGGAAGTGAGGCAGAAACGAGCAGCCAGAGGAGAATGTGATTTTTAAATCCTAATGGGAGCCTGTTCTCTGCGCAGAACATTCCTGCCATACGTTACTCATTTGTTTACTTGCTTTTAATTTGAATGCAAAACTGTGAACAATATCTCTGGGACTTTTATTCCCCTGGTAGCTGTAAAGTCCCAAAAATCCCAGTTCCCAGTCCCAATGTCACACTGTTAATATTATTACTAGGCACTCACACGATGGATAGAAGCTCTGAAGATATCCAGATGCACCAAACAGATACACAACGTGATATTATTACTGGCATGCTCCAATTCTCATTACTTTCAGCAAGTATCAATGGAGGAGTGACCTCCTTGCAATGTGAACACGACCAGAAACCACAGCCCCAGGCCCTTTTTTCAAACTGTAATTTCCTAATCTCACACTACTGAACCCAAACACGCAAATATGCAACAATGGATGGAAAGAGAAGAAGGCCTCGCTGTATGAGTGTTGGATTAGGAAAGGAATGGCTGCAAAACCTAAATTGTAGCAGGAGAACATTCCAGCTCAGGGATCTGATGACACTGGAGCTGAGCTCTGCTCCTGTGGTTTGCAGTACCACCAGATGGATAACCTTGGGCTGGAAACCAACTCGTGGGTTGTTTTCCCCCAGCACAATCAGCACAGCCCCTGTTACGCTGAGATAAAGATGAAAAGTTTAACCTGGGAAAAACAAGTGGGGTTTTTATTGTTGTTATTTGTTTCTCTCTGAGATTTCAAAGGCTGCAGCAGGAGCAGAAGGCATCCTCTGGAACACGCTGCCAGGAACTGCGAGTTGATACAGATGTATTGATTTAATCAGCCTGGATGACACCATTTATTTATGCAAAACATCTGTGACAAAAACGTGGCACTTTGAAGGTACAGTGATATGTGCCTGGTCCTGCCTGGCACGTTAAAATGTGTGATAAGGGCACCCAGCCAGCTTGGAAGGGCTGATTTAAGGGTGTTATTTGCTTTATGTATCACCTATATTCATGTTATTCAGGATAACTCACAGGCCAGGAGGCTCTAAAAGCTTTTTTGTGGTAAATTTTAGAAAATTAATTCAAAACTGCCACCCAGCACACCAGACTGACATGGGCAAACAAACCAGAAAGCACAAATATTATAGGGGAAAAAAGAGGAAATATTAAAGCATGTGTTTTCTGCTCTCTATTAGACAGAAATTAAAGAGCTTTTAATCCATGGGAAGGCAAAATCTGTCTGCAAATTTGAGAGATTACATGATGGAAGACAATGTGAGATTGTCATCTCTTCAGCAACAGCATGAGAAAATATTTGGAGTTCCTACGTACACCAGCAAAAGTTTACATGATAAATCAGTAGCTTGAGTGCTTCCAGAATCCTGGTACAGATGAATGTGTTGAAACTATTGTTTCTGTTGTCTTTTTAATGCTACTGGGAAGCTTTTTGTGGTAAAGCAACAGCTATTGCCAGCTACATTATTACAGTCTCAGTCTAACATCTGCAATTACTAGGGAGTAAACGGTTCGCATCCCATATGAAATATAAAAAAAAAAAAATGAGGAACAGATTTTGCTATTATTCTCCCTCTCTGCGAATTCTGTGACATTTTTTACTGTTTAATCGTGCCCAGGCAGTTTAAAGGTCTGGGAGCAAAGGAAGCCAAAGGGTTAATTTACAATTAGCGATGGCTAAACATTAAAAATAAAAAAAAAAAATAAAAAAAAAGAGGAGGAAGAATTTGGTGGTTCAGAAAAATTTGAGATGATAATCAGAAATTTATGAAAAATCTCTCTAGAGATCACATTTTATTGGTTTCCTCTTCTTCATTCTGTTTATCCCAAGGTGCTGCTTCACCCTGCCCATGCAGCTCTCCCACTGCAACCCTCCAGCCACTCCCTCTGAACAGCACCATCCACCACCCCACTCTGCACATTTTCTTCCTCACAGAGAGCTGGGAGGAGTTCCCACCATAAAGATCCATCCAGCTCGCTCATTTCCTTGCTTCAAAGCTCTCCTTTAACATTTTCTTCTGCCACAGTGCCTACAAGGAACAATAAAATCCATAAAAAGTTGCATTTCCTGGCATGAGGAAGTAATTTTGCCAATATTTATGAACTGTATTGACTTCGGTGTGGCTGCTCAGAGAGCAAAGGGCACCAACCATGCCAAAATTTAGTTTTTGCCCTATTTTAGGTGCTTTTAGGATGAATTCTGCTGCACAAGGTATCCAAGAAACTGGACCTTGTAAGCCTTTATCCTTGCTGGGATATTTTGGGCCCTTCAAGGAGACACATGGAGCTTGCTCCCAGTTCTCCTGGCACAGCGTGTCCTTGAGGCAAGGCTTCATTTGTGGGGAAGCCCAAGCCAAGTAGGGTGGGTTCCAGCCTTTAAAAAATATATGAAAAAACTGCTTTTATGGAGCTGCCAAGATGTGTTGCTTCTGCATTTCCATGGCAACCCCAGGCAGGCACTGGCCATCGAGCCCTCACGGCGATGCTGTCAGCCCTGATTCCATCCTGGATATTTCCAGTGCCAAAAGCTGCTCCAGAAGTAGCCAGTGCAGGTCTTAACACACACAGGATGTCCAAAATGCTTTCAGGTCTTCAAAGCACTGTGCAAACAGGAGCTAATTAAACTTTAATTAATGTCCTGACAGGTAAAAGGTTTGTCATTTTGCTTTTAGCTGATGCTCATTCATGGCCAATGGAAATCATCTGAGACCCCAACCAAAACACTTTCAGGTAAACAGACTCTGATTTGATGCATACGTTTAGCTAAGAGCTGAGTGAACACTTTTTTTGTAAATGTATTTACTTATCCTTTAAAAAAAAAATACTATTTCCTTGGGTTTTTTTTTCTTCCCTGCACAAAGATAAATAAATAGCAAGCTGGAACGAAATGACAGAATATATGTAAAACAGAGGGGAAAGGTTAAATACCAAAGTGAAATTGGGCATTAAAACAAAAGTCCATTCTTGGGGTGTAAACGAAGTGTCCAACCCTTTCATCAAAAGTGTTTACAGCTTATTTTTGTAATGTGAGTCTAAGTGGATAATGTAGCACACAGCAAGGGGCTGTGCATAAATACGGCCCTGTTTGGGATTTTAAAAATCATAACAGCCTTTGAAATATGAAAATCCTGAGTCTTGATACAATCCATATTATTGAACTGATGCCAGGCACCTCCATGGATTTGATTAGCTTGCAGCAATCCAGGGATTTGATAGAGACCTGATTTAAGAGCACAGCCTTCGTAGGGTGGCGATGAAGTGACACAAACTGTGCAAAGATTCAAAAAGGTGAGGATTGCTTCCTACTTCCATGCTTTAGCTTCAGTGGAAGTGCTCCGTCGTCAAGTTCTTTGCAGAATCATCTCATCTAAGAGCAAATAAATTACTCCAGAATTAAAATGGGTCTGAGAAACTCAGGTTTTCAAAGTAAAACCTTCATCTTGCAAGATTAGCAAGAAAATGTCCAGGTGCCTGCAGGAGATCTGAGCTCTCATCTGCTCACCTGCTATTTTTCTTTTAATCCAATATGTCAGTGTTAAAAGCTGCTTTCACTTTTTCATGGCCAAACCTAAATCTTGGCACAACAGCTTTATCAAAGACCTCTCCTCACTCCACCCATGGAAACTTCTAGGGTCAGATGCAGCCGAAGATGCCAGGTTGGATGGGGCTTGGGGCAACTTGGGATAGTGGAAGGTGTCCTTGCCCACTGCAGTGGGGTTGGCACAAAGTGATCTTTATGGTCCCTTGCAATCCAAACCATTCTGTGATGCTCTGTCCCTGCTTATTGCACTGGGTTTGGACTAGATGGTCTTTAAGGCCCCTTCCAAATCAAACTATTCCATAATTCTAGGACTCTAGGATTCTAGGATTCAATCTGCTGCGTGATTCATGTTGGAGGAAAACCACCAAGGACACCTCAATTAGATATCACACTTGGGCATAGGACTTGCTCTCAGCCTCCACTGATGGAAGTGGTTTTGAGAAAGGAACGTGGATCCCAGTGCCAGAGAGGAATTCCATATTTCACTGCCTCTGCCAGCTCTAAACATCTCCCAGTAGGAGAGCTGGGCCTTATGGTGGTGTGGACATTCCTCAGGTCGTATGGACTCCACCTGTGGTTTGGGTATCCCACAAGGACAACATGGGAATTCTAGCCCACATTTGGGCACCTCGCTGGGAATTCTGGTCAAAAACCACTTCAAGAAAGCTGGACCTGGACCAGCTTGTCCTGCATGGGCTGATGTTTGTGCTGGGAATGTAAATGATGCTCCTTCCCCTGTTCATCACACCTTGTGCTCTCCGGGCTGCAGCACGCTGAAGGGGTTGTTCTGGCAGGGTTAGCTGAGAAATATTTTGAAAACCTGGAAAGATGGAAGACTCAGTCCTAAGCCCTCAGAAAGCCATGTTCTTTTGTGACTGAGCTTTCTGGATGCACTCACTGCATTTTTAGCAATGAGACCATTGGCAGAGTTTTCTAAAATCGTTGGTTTCCTGCACCAGAAAACAAAGAGAGCCAAACCCTTTCCATTGAGTTTGATTGTTCTTGTTCCTTGCTTTGCTGCAGGAAGCATGAGAAGCCAATATCTTTAATAACTGGGATCCAAGCAGCTTTCTCACATCTCCTTGATGTTTTTTTCAGATCAATTTATATAAAACATTTTGCAAATTCTGGTCAAGTTTACCATTAGGAACAATTCCCGTTATTCATTCAACATTTTCCTTTGTTTGATTTAATGGGATTTCTCCGAAATTTCTTCTTATGCCAATCAAAAAAATGCCTTTCCTTTCCTAGTGGTTTACAGCCCTCATATACATGCAGACAGTTATCATATCCTCCCTTAGTCATAATTTGGACAACTTAGCCAAATTTAGGTATTTTAATCTTTTCTTGTAAGCCATTCCCCTTTGGCTCTTCATTACTTTTATTACTTTTTAAATATATTTTTTTCCCTTCTTTGTCCCAGAATTCTCTCTGGGGTGTTGATTCCTTGCTGAGGTTCCCTGAGTGGAGCAGCATTCAAGAATTAAGATGATCACCATGAGGATGGTTTGGAAAGCTGTTATCTCCATGGTTGATTCAGCTCCATCTCTTCTTCTGGAGCCTCATAAAGGACAAGTTTTCCACTGCCCAGCAGAGACCAAATGTTCTCCTCTGTGGTGGTCACATCCCCTTTATGCACGGAGGCTTTTTCTGCTGGAGGTGACTTATCCTGAGTTATTGAAGCTTTGCCAGGAATTCATCTCCTGTGTTTTTCCCGAGTGTTTTCCCCCATCTGCGAGTCCAATCCACATTTTGTTTGCTGTGCCCTCCAATGAATCCATGAAGAAATTAGATAAAGTCAGGCTTAACACATTTTCCTCTCCAAGCAGCACCTCCTTCATCTCCTCAAACGTGACATATCAAACTTTATCCTGGTTTGTGGTATTCCAGCCAATGCAGAGACCACAGACAAGTACTCATATCCAGGCCAGACTGAGTCAAGCTTTCAGTTCAGATTTTATAGGACTATCAAACGCTTCACTAAAACACAGAGATATTTGCCCAGAAACCATCGTAGCTGTTTTAATCTTCCTGCTCAGGCAATTAGAGTTGGAGGAGCTGGTTGCAAGATTGTGAATTTCTCTTATGGAGGTCTCTGCTAGTTTAGAGCCAAAAGGAATGTTTTTAACGGAGCTTTCCTCTCCACTTAAAATGCCCTGAGCTCCAAGAGCTGTACCAGCCCACTGGAGTTGCTTGGTAGTCAGAGGAAATCTGGGCACTACTCCTCGACCTGTGATTTTCAGATGCAAAGTAAAGTGAGCCTGGTCACCAAATCGACCCCATCAGTGCCCTGCTGTGCATTAAATACCTCCATTTGTCTCTTGGTGGCCCTGCACAGGTTGTCAGAGCCAAGACTGGCAGAGGTACTTGATGTCCACCCATGTAGACCTGCCCCTACAGCACCTGTGGGCTGCCCTGGGTCACCTCAACCCAGAGCAAAGGAAATAAGGACTGGGAAGGGAGAAGCTCAAGACCTGAGGCCGCTCTGTGTTGGCTTGTCATCACCTGACTTAATAGTTAACATTATTATTACATTTAAGAGAGAACATAAGGAATGCATTTGTCTGGAATTACTTATCACTTGGAAGTCTGGGCTCTCAAGGAGATATGAACAGCTTTAGCAGGTCAGGCTGGAAGCCCATGCCAAATAACCTCCTATCTGCAACAGTAGTGAGAGCCCAGCAAAGAGTACAAATGTAGGTCAGTCCTACAGCAATACTTCCCCCCAAACACTTGCCCAGCTTACAGTGGTTTCTGGCTCAGGCACTTTCCGAACCAGACATGGAGCCTTTCTGTTTAATACAAAACCCAGATGGATTTTAAAAACCTCTGATGAGTTTTTCTTTCATGAATGCATCCAGTAAACTTTTAACGCTCCCAGGATCCCATGGCAAGGAGTTCCACGGGATGACGAAGCACAGTGTGGAGGATTGCTCCTGCTCCATTGGACCTGCCAGCCACCAGCTTCATTTCATGCTTCTGAGTTTTGTGTTAGAGGCAGAAACAGCAAACAGCTGCTTGCTGTTCTCTCCTTGTCATTCCTAATTCCTGAGAAGGCCATCAGATCCTCTCACTCATCTCTCTTCTGGCTGAAGAGACAGAATCCATTCAATTGTTCTCACACTGAGGACTAAATCTTTGATTACCCTTGGCACCATCCTCTGTGTTCCAGCTTGACTAGTTCCTTTAGGAGCTGGGAGATTTCAGGTATTCCAGGTGGAGATGCACTGAAGTTTATAAAGTAACACCTTTCCCTTTCCCTTTCCCTTTCCCTTTCCCTTTCCCTTTCCCTTTCCCTTTCCCTTTCCCTTTCCCTTTCGCCTTTCCCCTTTCCCCTTTCCTCTTTCCCCTTTCCCCTTTCCCCTTTCCCCTCCCTTCCCTTCCATTTATCTATCTTCTTCATTTCTTAATAGTCTCTAATATTCACTTGGTTTTCTGAGAGCCACAAGTCCAAGCTATTTCCCAGGATAATCACCCTCGGAGCTCCATCTCTCCTCAAAGATTAGAGTTAGAGTGTAAGAGTCAGGGTTACTTTAGAGCATTTCCAGCACCCTCCTCCCCCGTGTACATCACTTGACATTTATCTGTCCTGAATTTCACCTGGTGTTTTCTCACTCAGCCATGGACTTCCAGATGGATTTTTGGCATCTCATCGCAGTCACCTTTCATCTTTAGCCCCTGAATAGTTTAGTATTATCAGCAGGGTGGACTCATCAGTCTGTCTCCATCCTCATATGAAGATTTCTCCTCCATCTTTCCTTAGTTTGACACTGGATCCTAATCCATCTGTCAAGTGGAGTGACCCATACAGAACTATGCCATTAGTGACTGCTGAAATGCCTTGGAAAGCATCTTTCCCTGCTAGGATGAGTGATGTGGGAAGAGAAGTAGAAAGAAATTTCCTCCTATTCCTGGAAATAAATGACAATTGTTCTAAAAGTCTGCAGACGTCTGGCTATTACATCATCTGAGGCTCTGGAGCTTCCAGCTAACAGTCCCTTAACAAAGGAGATGCATTTCCTTCAAGGAATTCCACCATTTACACATCTGATATTAATTCTTATTGGGCAAAAACAAGAATAGGCACAAGTGACTTTTCCAGTTGATGTTTACTTTTTCCCAGGCCACAAAACATTCATTGACTGTGAAACTTCAATTTGCTGCATAACAAATGCCTGCTTTCGTAATAGGTTAATAAAGCTGTTTCACAAATAACAGCACGAGAAGCTACAGATGTTGACCTAAGGGGGAAAAAAATAAATACAAGCAACATCCGGGTTTAATTTGATTATTTATTAAATATTTATCACAGTATCTGAGAATGGAAGGAATTTCATTCTGCCCAGCTGGTCATTCTGAGCTGTTGAAGACAGCAAAGGGATGACTGGCAAGAGGGAGATCTTGTGTCTCCTGGGAGTTCTAAATTGCACATTGAGGCTACAATTTGGTTCTTTGTTCCTATTTCCTCATCCTTGAGGCAAGAAGGGTGTTTCTTTGCTCACTTACATGGGAGAAAACTTCAATTTAGAAATTGTGGAAAGCACAGAAATCTGAATTTTCAGTAGCCCTGCCCAAGCTTGGTGATTGTGAATGAAATGAGCCAGGAGAAAACCCTTGATCCTGGGGTGTGAGGGCTTGTAGCTCCTGGGATGATCCCTGGGATCCAGGCATTCCCTGCGAGCACTCCTCACATCCCCATGTTCACCCAGCAGAATTTCTGGATGAGCAGAAAATGTGGCTGAGCACACGAGGGAATATTTGGGCTGGAAAAGGGAATTAGATGTTGATTACTGTGTAAATATTGCCCCCTCTGAAGCGAGCAGGGCCGTGTTTGGGCAGGATCAGATACTCTTTGCTCACAGTTTGAGGCACATCATGAGTTATTTTGAGTTCCTGCCATTGGGAACACGATTTCACTGCAGCCTATTGCAAAGGGCCAGCTGAGGTAAAGGGCAGGGAAGGGCATTGGGATGCAGAAGCCCTGTGGCCACAGCTTGTTGTCCAGCTGGAAAATCCCTATTTTCTGCTATAACACAACCCAGCCATCAGCCATTTTCCCAGGCAACTGCTGGGTGGAAAGGGCAGAGACATCTGGATATTACCAGGGAAGTTGTCTCTGCCATGCACCATGCCTCCTTGCTCCTTTATGGAGTCTGAGAAGCTGAAAGTTGAGCTTTATTCCTGCCTGGGAAGGCTTTATTCTGTCCCTTTCTGCATATCCAGTAGGGTAATAAAGTCAGGACACGAGGAATTTGGTCAATGTTGTGTTCCATCCCTACCACACATGCCAGTGCCCTGTATTTAAAAGCTGTGTTTTGGAAATAAACCTTTTTTTTTTTTTTTTCCCTATCGTTTATCCAAATCCTGGTATTTTTCCTAAGCAGCATCTGTTCCAGGGAGAAGTCAGTGGGTGTCAGTGTCATTCAGGATCAGACCAGGACAAGCAGGGCTCTCCTACGTCAGAGCTTTCCAGGGTTTTACCACATTTGGATGCAGTGTGGAGCAGGGATCTGGCACGGATTGTCCTTCCGCATCTTCTGTCGGTGTCGCTGAGACAGAAAACAGAAAGCATCAGCTTGCAATAAATTCCCAGATGTGCTAAGTACCACACAATAGAAATCCTTTCAGCAAACTGTCAGGAGGAAGAGACTTCACTGGGAGTAGGGAAGGGCAGCTGCCTCTCTGCTGAATTTGGCACACTGGGTTTTACAGCTGCTCCCCAACCTATGACAAGCTCGTTTATCTGCCCCATCCCCATCCCTGTCCTGCCCCTGCTGCAGAGCTGTGCTGAGGCAGACCTCAGGATGAGGAGCTTCATCCTCTCCAGGGGTGCTGGAGCTGTGGTAACAGCACTAGTGCTGAGGGCAGTTTCTGAGAGTTTAAGGGTTTGGGCAGATATTGTAACAAAAATCTTTCTGCTCATGTGAGGACAGTTTATTTAAGCCCAGAAAAAAATCAGATATTTGGCATTTTCTGAGTTGCCACCCTCCAGAAAGAGCAGCAACTGCCTGGGTCAGGATCAAGTGTATGGAAAAAGGGAAGAAAAAGGGCATAGCTGTGGCTCCAAGCCTGCTGGAAGCATTTCCATGCCATGCTGAAGCCTCGGCTGCTCTGCCCTCAGCAGCGGGACAGATGTGTTTTTTATGGCCACAGATAACTTTCTTCTGAACATGAAACCCCAGAGATAAAAAGGCCTTTATTTACTAGTGTTGGAGCAGAAAGGTTGCAAACTGCATCCCTGAGGCAGCCAAGATTTCTGTCCAGGGAGCAGATTGGGAAGTCAGTGGCATTGGAAATCATCCATCGCATTTTGCCCCTGGCACTTCTGGGCTCTTTTGCACTTCTTGCACTGGGCTCTGTGAATTTCTCCTGCACAGAAAGAACAGAAATTAAATAGAATCCAGCTTTTCACTCCTCCCAGGCAAGCTAGATTCATAAATTTTTTTGGGGGGAGGTTCATATAACTTGGAAAGTTTTGGGCCATGGATCAGGGAGAGGAGTCTTGCAGTGCCAGCTACCCTGGCCCAAGGGGATGAGACCCCTGTGTACCCCCATCTGTCCAGACTGGAAAATCCCAGAAGATTTCTGGCCTCAAAAATGGCATTATCTGCAAATAACTGCACCACTAATTCTGTGGGGTTTCTTTTTGTTTGTTTGTTTTGGTTTTTTTGGTAGCTGGTGGTTTTTTGGGGTATTTTTGATTTTTGTGTTTTGTTTTTTTGTTTTGATTTGGTTTGTTTTTTTTTTTT
This sequence comes from Anomalospiza imberbis, assembly GCF_031753505.1. Lineage (NCBI taxonomy): Eukaryota > Metazoa > Chordata > Aves > Passeriformes > Viduidae > Anomalospiza > Anomalospiza imberbis. The sequence continues at coordinate 18,397,056 of NC_089692.1, read as the reverse complement.
TTTAGTGGGGGGGAATGGGGAGCATTTCAAGAAGTGTTGCATTTTTAAAGCTTCCTGTCTGAAAAGTGACCTGAAGGAGGTTCCTTTTACAAGCCCACACTCCAATGATTCCTACAAACTCATCTAGCTGGGAGCCTTCCTACTTCACTTCTTTCCACACAGAAATAAGGGAAAGGCTGAGAGAAGGGAGGCTGTGAATGCCTGTAAAGTCAGAATAGCAGCATCACTAAGAACTCTTAAATCAGGAGGACTTGCAGCCCTGGCTCCCAGGAGGGAATGTTCCCGGGAATGCCACGTTCCCAGCAGGAACAGCCTCATTTGCATTATGGCAGGACATGGAGACCCAGGTTGGGTTGGAAGGGTTGAGCAAACCTGGTGTGACAACATGGGCCTTGTTTCCAGACCCTGCTTAGACTGAGCTGACCCTTTCCAGACCCTGCTCCCAATGGAGGCTTTGTGGGAAGGAAGGAATAAAAGAGAGAAAAGGAGGCAAAAAGCATTTGAACCTTCACTGACTCCAGAATTCCTGTAACCTCTCAGACTTCTCCATTTTCTAATAGAGCTGGTGAGATTTCAGGCTACTCTGATAATTATCAAATTGTGAAATGGGCTCTTTTGCAAATAATATCTTTGTCTACTTTTTAAAAAATAACGAAATCAGAGGTTCAAAATTTGTTGTTTTTCTACACAAACACAATGCCAAAGCACAGTGTTATTAACATGAGGGTGAGAAATCAGCTGACATGGGCTGTGTTAGCCACAAACCACTAATAAATCCAAAGTACATGGAGGAAAATATCATTATCAGACCAAACTGCACTCTCCAACTACAGGCTAAATTATTCCATGATTCCTGATTTTGCAAGATGATAAAATTCATGTTCTTATGAAAGTTCAGCCTCCAGCTTGTAAGGAGTCCAGTGCTCAGCTCCAAATCCCTTTACAGCAGATAGAAATGACTCATTAACTCCAACACGGCTTGGATCAGGCTCCTCTCTGGGAAACTCCTTAAAAAATGGTGGGAGTTTGCAAATGGACAATCCTCAGAAATAATCTCCGTGTTTTATTTGTACACTTGTGTAAAAACGGAAAAGCAGGGAAGCTGTTTTTTTTTTCCCTGGAGATAGAAAAATAATAAAAAAATTGTATCCTAATGGAATAATTAATCCTCCTTGTGGGATGAACATTTCAAATCAGAGGAACAATTTACTGTAGGTAATGATTTTAGGAGTACAAATGTCACAAGAGATAAGATTTAACTTTGAATTTAACAATATTCCTTTAAAAACACATCCTCTGATTATAAAGCTGCTCTTATGGGCACAACGTTTATGGATTAGTTATAAAAAGAGGAAGGATAATAAGCTCTACTCATTAAAAAATCAGAAAAAATTATATATTTCAGCAAATAATTAAATATATTTTCTTTGTGTTCAGCTTGAAGGTTATTTAACAATCATTTTAGCTACAGGAAATTATAAGTAAGATTATATTTTCTAGGGTTTGGGGATTTTTTTGGTAAAACAAAATAAAAAAGTAAGATACATATATTTTACTGTAAGAACTATGCCATTAAACACAGCAATGTTTTACAAATTGCAGACAGCTAAAAGTAAGTTAATAATAAAATATAAATACAGAGCTAAAAGTTTCTCCTTTTCATGAATAAGTCTGATGTCATATATACAAATATCTAATCACTAGTAATGATTTTTTGAAGTACTGTGCTGCGATTTTAGAATGGAACTGATATCTACAACCTTGATGGGAACATAACCCCTTTACTAGTGTTTGGGTCACTATAAAATTCTGGTTTTGAATGCTATTTCATCCTGAGAAGAATATGTTATAATGTTACATTTCCATATATCTTGTGGCTCTTAATGTGTTCTGTGATTTATGACCCATTTTGTTTTTCAGATCAGTTCTGCGCTTCAAAGAAATATTTTGCCAGTGTTGTTATTCCCGTCTAAAACTCCATTTCAGTGGTAATGTATTTTTAAAGAGTGAAGCCCAAGCACAGAAACAGCACGGATTTTTTTTTAAATCTATACAGCCTTGTATAGTTTTCACATACAGCCTAACATTCATCATCATCTGCCTGCTGCTTTAGAACCGCTAAATGTTATTATTCCCTTCTTTTTCTGCTAGGTAGGAATATTAATGAGATATCATTTCCCTGCTTTTGTAAAAATCTCTCTCCTGTTGCTTGTTCAGCGGATAAAAACTCCAAAATCAGTGAGCAGCGAGACCGCTGGTGAAACCCCATCCCCTGAACCCAGCTTTGTAAACTCACAAACCACGCTTCACATTTCACCCCTGCTCCCTGCTTCGTTTTCCGCTGCCCCCAAATTCCAGAAGCCAAAATCCCCCCAGTCCCGCCCGTTTTGCTGTGGAAGTATCCAACGCTTCACTGAGGCAGGTCAGAAAAATCACCACAAACAAACAATCGGGCAAACTGATTAAACCCCGGCAAAAAAAAACCTTCTTAGACATCAGATTTCCTGAGCTTTTTCCCCTCTCTCGCTGCTCTACTTACTTGTAATTACGTCTGGGGCCATTCCTTCCTATTCCACGGGTTAAACTGGAATATTCTGCTCGGCAGTTTTGTCTTGAGCTCTTTAAACACCAGAGACCTTAGAAGCAAACAACCCTTTTTTTTTTTTTCCTGCCAGTTATGAAATTTCAATGATCTTCCAAGGCTCTCGAAATCAAACCAACTTTCTTCCCTCCCCCTGCCCCAACAACTTGGCTCGTTTGTACCTTTTGTTTCAGAACTGTGCCCAAACTAAATACACCAAACCAGGAGGGAATTCCAGCTTTAAAATAGGGGTTAAAGTGGCCCTTGTCTTCCTGTGCCTCTTCCCACTCCTGGAAAATGTGGAATTTTGCTTGGGGAGCGTTGGAAAAAGCAGGTTGGGGAGTGGAAAGTGGAGCAGGGATGCAGGCTCTGGGCAGAGAGTCCTCAAAAGGGGTTTCATGGAGGGGATGTGGGCCAAACAGCTTTGTGATGGATGTGTTTATCCTTAAAACTAAGGTCCCATTCAGCACCAGGATAGCCGGGACTGGGCGGGAGAAGTGCCGGGAGGACACGGGGGTGTGTTAAGGAGCCTTGTTCAAGCATTCCCTCAAGTGCCTGGGCAAGGGTTTCTCTTAAAGGTGATCTGCAGACCCCAAGGATCACCAGGACAGACCCCAGAAGGGTTTTGTTTCGCTGAGAGAGAGGAAAACCTCCCTCTAACACCTTCCCGATCCCTGGGCACAGCCGGGCAAAGGGCTGCGATGACAGGGGAGCTACAAGGTGACAAAAAATGCTGTAAAATAAGGAAAATGCCTGGCTAATCCCTGCTGCTGGAATGTATTTTCTCAACTCAGTACTTGTCTGGAGATTTGGGAGCTCTAAGCACTCCCAAAGGTATCTTTGCACCTCTTGTCAATCCCCTTCACCCCAAGAACTCCAAATCCACAGTATTCGACTCCTCTGTAACACCTCCTGTGCTGCTCAGGCACAGATGGAAATTACAGCCTTTCTGGACATTCCCTAATTGATGCCAATTGCTTTTAGTCAGTCTGGAGAGAACTGGCTGAGAATCCCTAAAATGCTGCTTTGCACCCCTGAGATACCCCAAAAACCCATTCCAAGTGGAGTTAGCAGCTTGCAGCCCAAATTTCACCTCAAAATTTGGTGTGTGGAGAACATCAGGACAAAATATGGCCTGGCTGGAGGCTGGTAGAGTTAACCCCACTGCAACAGCCCATGGAGCCCTCTGTGCTTCCAAAAGCAGGACTCGGGGTGGTTAATAGAGGTGGGGAATGTGTGGTAGGAATTTCACAACTTTGAAGGGAGTTTTGCTGTCTCAAGGCGAGGAGATCTGACATAACTGCACTTGGCTCCAGAGGAAGGAGATGGAAGTGGTGGATTGTCCTACTGGATTGGTGGCTGTTCTGTCCCCATTTTATTGTCCTCATCAATCCATTGGGAAATGGATGCCTAGAAGAGACAGCTCTAAGAAAATCCAAGGAAAGAATTTGGGGTAAGAAGAATTCAAGGTAACAGTGCAGGTTATGGGGTGCAGGCTGGGGATTTGGGGGGTGTTCAAGAAGCCCCAGAGCATCCCTTCTGCCAACAGCTCAGGGACAGCAAGTGCTGCATCCCCATAAAGGCTGCACTTCCCAACTGCCCCCAGCCCTCCTCATTTAGGATTGAACCCTCTGGAAGGGGCCGGTGCAGGGCTGAGCCTGGCCAAGGGCCGGCCTGGGAACAGGCTGCGGGTTGGGATTCGCACAGCCCAGTCCCTCACTCCCACGGCCCTGGGCAGCATTGTTCTCTAAAAGCAGACATGTTTCCTTCCAAGGAGCAGACATGGAAAGAAAAACACACACAAAAACAAATCATCTCGTCCTTCCTTCTCCGGATGGCGCGCAGCCCGCTCCCGCTTGTCACTGAGCCTTGAGGTGGACACGATCCCAGTCTGGCAGGGGTGATGGGGGAGATGAAGAAGTTGTCTCTCAAGTCCCTTTTCCCTGGAAAATCCTCTCCTGATGATGGCAAACCCAACCAAGCTTTCTCCCCAACTCCTCCTATGAGCATCTCCCAGCTGCCAGCCCATCCCAGCACCTCCCAAAGGCAGGCATGGGGTACCCGGGGGTTTTCCACGTGTCCAACCCTTTCTCCTCTGTTGGGAAGGATCTGAATTAGCTCATGGCTCTGTCAGTCTTCCCTAAGATTCACCCAGTGCACTTCCCCACCTTTCTGTAAACATTGGAGCTTTCCTAAGGTCTTTCAGGGGTTTGGGGCTGCAGAGTTTTGGCTGGGAAGAAATCACTGCAGAAAGAAGAAACAGCCGTGGGTTATTTCATCCCTGCTCCTGGGCTGCATTCAGTCCTCATGGCCTGAAGGCACTGAGGCACTGGGTAAAGCTCTGCTGGTGCAAAAATCCTGGGTGTTGTGTAGGGGATAAACCCGTCCCTTGTGATGGGTTCGCCACCACTTTTCACCCTGCCTCTGTTATCTGTCCCTCATCATGTATTTTTTTAAGCTTTCTCTACTCACAAAATATTCAGTAGATCATAACATGCTCAAAACACAGTTGGGCATCTATCCTGCTGCTGGGGCTTTTGGCTGCGTTTCAGTCATTAAACGGGCCTGGCTCTACACAACCTGACAAATATGAGGTGAACTTTACCCCCGGGTCTGCCACTTTCACACAACAAGGGCGCATATTCCACAGCTGGGGAGCTGTTATTCGGCTCGGACTGTACCACAGGTCAGAATTTATGGCTTTGTTATTATTATGTTTGTGAGCTTTACAGCCACACGGGTCCCGCGGGAACCCGCAGCACTTTCGCTTGGCCGTGTCAGTCAGACAATCATAACCCACCAAAAAGGAAGCATTGAAAATGCTGGGAATATCCTGTCTAACACTGTCTCTCATCTCTCTGACCCTCAGGTAAGGGCCAGACTTTGTTTGCACCCAACAGCAGAGGAAGCTGATAAAGGGCATTAGAGGAACATGGAGGGGGAGTGAATGGCAATGAACACTCAGCAGCGCTGCTGCCAGACACCTCTGCTGCCCTGTTTGTTCCCTCTAATGACACATGTCCCAAATTTCCTGATCATAACAGTCATCATGTTGCTCTTGGTGTTTTATTGCCCTCTGATGTTGAGCCAGGAGCTTCACAATGGGAGCTAACCTGGTGTTAATGAATTTAACCACTCCAGTTCTTCTGCTGACTCCTCAGAGCGTTAATGGCTTTGTGGGGGACACAGAGAGGGATTGTCACTCAGGGACAATGTGTAAACACACCACAGTCTGCCCAGATTTCCCTGTGAGCCACCACAGCCATGCTGACAACTCAAAAGCTTTGCTTTTTTGGCTCATGGATGCCCGTGGTTTGTCAGGGAGGGTGGCACTGGCGGGGTAAAATATCCAGGATGGCAGATTTCCCTCATAAATGCCATGGAGAGATGATAATGAGCTTCTGTCAGGCTTCCTTGTGGGGACTGCAGTGAGCAAACTTCTCTGCTGCAATGTGAGTTGTAGGGTCACTGACATGGGGAAATGTCTCACTGAGCAGGACCAAGCCATCCAGTGAATTGAGCTGCCAGAAATGGTCCTGTTTGGGCATGAGCCCCCCTGCAGCAGCAAGGTCCTTCCCAAGAGCCTCAGACTCTTCAGAAAAGTCCAAATATTTCAAGGAACAGAAGTCCTCACCCTCAAGGAGCCCCAGCATCTCCTACCACCCACAGCCAAGAGCTGCCACTGAAATTACAAGATGTCTGTAACAATAAACGTGTTAAGTCCCTGATATACAGTGTTGTGGTTTTCTGTAGCATAGGATGAACTTTCTGACCACCTTTTTTATTCCCCTCCTGGCTGAAGAAATTACTCCATTTTGCACCTGTCCACGGAATACATCATCTTAATTCAGCATACCTCAGCTCCTGCTGGGCAAGGGCAACTGGATACCCTCAGGCAAAGGCCAAACCAGGAGTCCTTTAACCTAATAAGGCAGACAAGGCTACAAAGGCATCTACAATTCCCTTGGATTTTCCTCTAGGGAGGCAGGTGCTGTCTATCCTTGAGGAGCACAAACATCTGACATGGCCATGACTCTGTCGTGCCTTTCTTTCTCTGCTGTGTGTTCCTGCACTACGACAATTCCTGAGATCATAAAGTCATGGATCCTGGAATGGTTTGGGTGGGAAGGCACCTTAAAAATCACCATTTTCCTGCCATGAGCAGGGACACCTTCCACTGTCCCAGGGTTCTCCAAGCCCCAGTGTCCAACCTGGCCTTGGACATTCCAGGGATCCAGGGACAGCCACAGCTTCTCTGGGCACCCTGTGCCAGGGCCTCACAGGGAAGAATTTCTTCCTGATATCTAATCAAGATCTACCCTCTTCACATTTTGAAACTGCTATCAACATTCTTATCTGTACATGCTCTTGTCTAAAGTCCCTCTCCAGGTTTCAGTTGCCCAATTTTTGGCAGCAGTTGCCCAGAGTACCTACAATGGCTGGATTGGTGTAACCACCACCTGCAGATCCCTGTGTCACCTCCCTTGTGCTGAGGACGGCCCTAAAATCCACGTGCTGGATGATCAGGGGGGCAGAGTGCCCACCAAAAATGATGGATAGGAACAAGAAACTGGGACTGGTCCTCCTGTCTCACGTCAGCACCTGCAAATTCCCAGTGACACATGAGAGGGACGGGAGCACCCGAGGATGTAATGGTGCTGCTGCCAAAATGGAAAATTTGCCGAGGGCCCAGGGCAGTTTTGGTGGGAGAACAGAAGAGATTCAGTGTCCCCAGGACCTGCAGGGTCTCCCACATGCGCCAGCAATTCGCACTCTGGCTTTTACGAGGTGAGAGGAGCTGCTGGAAGGATTTCTCCCCAGCTTGTTGGGGAGGCTCAGGCAAAGCCCTCCTGGTGAGGGCAGGCTATCAGGCCAGGTGTGAGTGACAGCAGGCAGGAGTTCCTGGAGTCTGCACATGCCAGCCTGGAGAATGGGCACAGGAAAAGGTCAGAAATGCAACATCTGCTTTTTTAAAAAGTAAAACAGTAAAACAGCCCTCTGCTCCATAAGTGCTTTGCTGCACTAGGAGAATTTCCCTTTTCCAGCTTCTGAATGAGGGAGCCAAGAATTTGAAAAGGCGAAAAACCAGAAGAAAGATGGAGATAAACTTCAGCTCCAGTGCTGTGGGCAGAGGGTGAACAAATGCAAACTGCTTTTGTGGCACTCAGCAGAAAGGCAGAGCCGAGCAGGAAGAAAGGAGGATCCGATTTCACATCTCCTCCTAATGAGCCCAGCATCACACGTGCCTTTCACTGGGAGAAAATGCTCTGTAGGCTCTGGAATGGCTGCCTGTGGATTTGTGCACACGTGGGACAGAGCTGGGTTCAGCTGAGCTCTTTGAGCCCAGCTCCCCACTCGGGCACGTAAATTAATCCTTGTGGGTGCTTGGATTTGCACTTCACACTCTCAGCGAAATGTTAGACATTTGTGAGCTGCGTGAGGGGGAGGAAAAGCAGCTTTTTGCCTGGCAGCCAGGGTGACCTGGCCTTATTTTGGTCCTGGCACCCTCCAGACCCACTCACATTTTTTGATTCCTCATTACATCCTGCACGAATTCCTTCTGGTCTGAGAGTTTCCATTCTTGATCTCTGTCCAAAGGTGAGCGTTCTCTGTTGAAAGTTTGCTCTAAATTGATTTAACTATTTTTAAAAGTTGCTCACTGCTGGATAAATATCCCTTTCCCCCTGCAAATGCGTTTCCCCGATTTTCTCCTCCAAAGGGAGCAGCAGGGACATAGTAAAACATTTTGGGAAGAATAGTCTGGTTGATACCAAGGGAGCCAAATGAAAGAGAAACAAAGAAAGCAAACAGGATATTTATGGCAACTCTAGAGGGCTGTCTGTATGTAGACATCAAAAATAGCCCAAAAATAACAATATTGGCTTTCTGGTCTATCCTCAAACACAGAGAACAACCTTTGAAAGACTTGGATCCAAAGCTTGTGTGAGTAACTGTGGATTGACAGGTGAAAGGAAATAATCCTTAATGTCCTTAACCTGCCTAAAAGGCAATTTAACTTCTGCACACCCTGGAATACATGCACACTGCTCTGGTTTTAGATGGAGCTTAATTATTCACTCCACATTTCCTTGGAGAAAGCTCGCAGTTCTTCATGGCAAAGAAAAATGTGGCTAAATTAGGCAGCTCCCGTGCCTTTTCCTGCTACAAATTTTGAGTTGCTCCCTGTCCTCTTGAAAAAGTGAGTCAACAGTATAGTTCTACAAGAAAAAGATTGCTGTGCTTTCAATTTATTAAATAAACACAAGAAAAAACCATGCAAGGTTTATGTAATTTGCAAGTGACTTAAAAATTAAAAATCCTACTATTTTTTTCACTTAGACATCGCTAATTTATAGTGGGTAGATCTTACTGTTTTAGCATTTTTTTTTCTCCAAAAGGGTCCTACATTGCCCAAATGTTATTTTTTTCTGCCAAAATAATAAATAACCTGATCTTTCCCTTTTTGTGCACAAGAATTTGTCACATCTACAACCTGAGGTCTTCCAGTGTTGGCTAGAGCCTTCTGAAGGGAAGAACTGCCTGAGAGATTTCTTCCCTAAAGGGTTTGGTCCTTTCTGCTCTTTTCTCCAGAAAATTTATCAGATCCTGCTTCATAACGTGTGCTGGAACAAGTAGGGCAACTTTTCAGCATCCATTCTATTTTTCCAGCTGAATTTAAAGCTCTTTTTAAACATAAATGGCATCATTAACATCGATTTGTAGATCTGTTAAGATGTAGGTGGTCTGATGTCTTAAATATGACTGTGCTTCATTGACTCCACCACTCTGAGAAATGCTTCACCAGGAATTGCCATCCAACTCCTCTTTTCCCCCCCCCCTCTTTTTGTTTCCCAAAACAGCTGTGTCACAGATAGCCCTCCCCTCCCCTTGCTCCTCTGACCTCTTACTCTGCAATCCTCTTGGATTCCCTCCAGGGAAGGCAAATATTCCCTCCACCTTCCCCCAGGATTGTATGCTCCTTTAACCTCGGAACAATCTTTGGACACTAAAAATAGAAGCCAAATTCCCAACCTTGCCAGCCCTTGTTATGCCACCAATGCTTTTTTGACATTCTGTCTCCTCAGTGGATCACATGCACCATTCCTGCCTCCTTGCCAAGGCTGACAAAAAGCACAACGTGCCACCAAAATTTTAAACAGGAATTCTAAGGATCAGACCTAAAAAAAAGAAAAAAAAAAGAAAAAAAAAAGAAAATAAAAGAAAAAACCCAACAAAAAAAGCCAATAATGTGTTCAGAAGTTTTTTCATGCGAAGACCAACAGAGAAAAACATTCACAGAATTACAAACTCATGGAAACTCAAAATGGAAAATGGATAAGGTCATCCAGGCAATTTGTTTGCTAATTCAGGGTAACCCCCTGTGCCACTGACTGTCTTAAAAGCCCTAAGTGAGAGATGTCTTACCAGCATCTAAGAAGATTATCCACAACTCAAGATGTGTCTGAGAATTTCTGACATTAAGACTGAATTTCTCCTCTCAGAGCATCTTGTCCCTTCCCCTTATGGGTCTCCAATCCTTCCATCTCATCTTCACAAAAGGACTTGAGGTATTGAGACATTCTCCATAAGAAATGTCTGGGTTTTTTGCATGAATATTTGTTGGATAGTATTGCCTTGTGTTTTATCAAAGTTGAAGTACTCAATGAGCTTAGAAGTCTTTTCTAAGTTTAATGATTCTATGTTTCTAATTAGGATAAATTAACTTTCACCTTTCCAATTGTCCCGTGGTTTTAACTGATTAGTTTGTTGCACAGCATAAGGTACCTCTAAAGAATGCACACACACAGAGGTAGCCCCAGAGAAAATAAAAAAAAATGAAGGGAACCCCCCTGGATAGTCCAGATTTGAGGCATGGACAGAAGGTGAAATATTAATTTCTATATTATTGTAGTCTATGCTACCCCATCCCTGATTTTAATCAGTCGCTTGGATCCCATCAGTTGCTTGCCTTTTGGAGAGATAAAGTGCTTGTGTTATTCAAGTGCAGCACAGTCAAAAAAGAGTGAAGAAAAACAAATCTGAAAACTTAACGCAGAGAGCTCTGACAGGTTGGTGGTCTGGGGTGGTTGAATGATCCCTTTCTGGATTTTCTTGCTGCTGGGGGAAAATCCTTGAAGCTAAAGGAGCAGAGCTCCAAACCAAACCATTTGTATCAGTGTCCTGGTAGCACCATATATCACTTTGATTTGAGAACTGTCCTCACAATCCCTGCTTGTTCCTGATCAATACTTCACTATGAATAAAAGCGAACAGAACAAATGGGAAAGATTTATTAACCCTGCTGATATGTTAAAAGCATTCTGTCAAAGAATTTGAAAAATGCTTCTCATATTAAGCGTTCAGAGACAGAAAATCCCTTTTGAGTAAGGAAAGGTATGTAAAACACATCAGTACCTCAGTGTGGAAATCCAGACCTGGCTCACTCCATGCATTACTGATGAATAGGTATTATTGAAAACTGCATGTGGTTCTTAGCAGGGAGAGCAGCTCCACACAAGAATGAGAAAGCAATTGTCAGCACTCAAGGAGAAACACTGGTCACATCTTTAAGGGGGTTGAGAGAATGGGAGGCTTTAAGATGGTAAAACACAAGATTAATGGAATTGGGAGAAGCTGTTGACAGAATTTCTTGAGGGGAATGAAATTGGAAAGTGATACTCGTTGGGACGCAGCCCTTGGAAATTTGCAGCAGTCTGAAGCTATACACAGATCTCCTCTCTGTAATAAAAGTATGGTCTGGGACAAGCTGATGGTTTGAACTGCATGTCAGAGAGTCACTGCTGGAGCAGGATTCCAAAAATCACGTTGCAGTGCAGCCAATGAATCCCAGACACGGGCACAGAACACGCAAGAAATGAATCCAGCATGATGGACTGCTCTGCAGTAAAATCAGCACTTTCAGCACTGTCAGTGAGAGCAAAAACCCACCCAGTGTGCCACCTTCACCCAAAGCATTTCTCCAAAGCTGGGACAACACCTTGTGCAGTCAGGCATGGCCACAGAGGGAAGAATTTACCTCTGGCCAAATTGCTTCCCAGTTTGTGCTTGGGATCTTGCTGGGCTGGCATGAAGAAGAGAGGCAGCCTGCAGCCCAGCTCAGACCAGTGTGCTGCCATTGGGATGGGGCAAAACCAAGAAAATATATCAAGGAACATCCTGGATTTGGATGCAGGGGATATTCTGGTCATTTCTTAGCGATTTTGCAGGGCCAAGGAGCAGCACTGCTAAAACATGAAGCAAGTTCATGGCCAAGAGTTTGAAGGCAGGTTTTTCCCTCTGTGCCTGGCAAGGAGGCAGGGAGTTTTATTGGAAGCAGACATAGTTTCCACAGTTGCCTTTGTCAACTCCAAATTAGACCGTTCTTCTGGAGAACATCTTCAATCAACTGGAAGCTGATCAACCCACTTCATGGGTCGGGTTTTTCACTGGAACAATGTCGTAACACCAGAGCTGTGCTCCACTTGGAGATCTGACATTTAAAACCCTAGATGGCTTCAGCTATGTACTTTCTTTAAAAAAAAAAATCTGAAGAGAAATGAGTAGGGCTTTCTCCACAAGGAACCTCCAGCTTTGGAAACAACTGCCCCTACTCTGGATGGAAACAAACTCCGATGTGGAGAAGATATTGGAGTGAACAGAATTCTGCCATGAAGGCGTTTGGCAAAAGGGTGGTCAAGGTCTTGAGAGCGCTCAAAGAAAGAAGAGCCTTCCAAGAGCAGATCTCTCTCCTGGGATGCTGAGGCAATACCTCCTTGGAGCTAAATTTTCTAACTGAGGGGACAGCATCCACTGCAGATTGTAGGAGGTCTTCCCTGTGAGGTCTTCCAAATCCCTCGTGGCCATGTTGAGCCTACCCAGGCTGTGAAAGCCAAAACCATTTCAGGCAAAGTGAGTACAGTAGTAGGAAAGTCAGCTGGAAAGCTAGTTTTTAAAAATTTCACAACAGAAAGAGAATCGAGTTTGGTCATTTCTTCCACAGTGCTAGCCTGGAATTATCAGGGATTATAGCTTGATGCAACATGAAAATTATCTCACCGTGTTTTACGTATTTTTGTTCTCTTTGGGGAGTTGGGGAGGAGAATTATCGAGAATACAGAAAAAAAAATGGTCACCTTACAAGCTGCTTGATTTCCTAAACAAAGTGACATTGGAATACTTCACATTAAATGGCATTTTCGGCCATACCCACAAGTATGTCTTTCCTGCCTGTTGCATTATAATCCAGCACCTAGGAATACTCAGCCAGCTGGATCATACCTTGGGCAGACTACTCCAGCCAGTCCCTCAGAAAACAGATGTAAAATTCGGCACTGGAAAGGCTCCTGAAGACCTCCCCAGCACCACAGTGAGAAGAAAAAGTCATTTAGAACCTCACAAAAAAGCAAAGAGGTTTTTTTTTTTTGAGGGGGGTGTGTGTTTTCTGATTGGTTTTGAACTCAGAACTAAAATGAGGGATGCAAAATTGGGGGCTGCAGAAGCATCTGAAGATTTGGACAAGGGGGTCTGAATCTCAGAACAGATATTAAATTTGGTTTCTAACTCTCAGTGTAGACTAGCAAACATCCTCAGTGGAATATCAGATTTTCAAGAGACCCTGCAGTCTTCCATCACAAATCCTCATCACTAAGTCAAAATAGATTATTGTCAATCTTTAAAGATCTTTTCTGAGAAAAGGGTGAGTTAATTTGCACAATAAGTTGTCAAAGTTGAGGGGAAATCCCTCTGCCATCTGCTCTCCCCAGTTGCTGGAGCTGCTGTGGTTCCACACAAGAAAATGTTGATCACGCTGGGTTTTTTTTCCATATAACTCCCTACTTCAGTCAAAGCCTTGGATGGAAAATACAGTGGGAATGATTCCAGGCTGTGCCTCAAAATGGAGTCATTTTTGCAGGTCTCACCTCTTTTTTCACAGTAGTTGGAAGGGGCATGAACTTGGAGCAATCAGATGTCTGAAGGCTTTATAGAATGGGACAGTTTAAGGTTGCTTGGGTGTTCTGGGTCCAAGCACTTCTTAATCTTCTCAGAGCTTGACTTTACAACTGAATCATTTATTTAAAAGCTGATTTTAGATGTGCTGCAGAGTTTAAAAAAGGCTGGCATTGTAACTTGGAGTTGTGTAAGAAATGACAAAGGAAAAGCACAATTATTAGGATAATCTACAGGGATTAAATTGCGGAGTGGAAGTTAGGATTGACTGTGATGTTTACCTGACCTACCATAGAGTATTTAAATAAAGCAGATGGCACAAAGGACTTGAGGTTCTTCACTGTAGGAAACAGTTCGCCAGTGATCCCATTAAATGGCAGGAAGATGTGCCTTTCCTTCATTCTCCTCCTCAGATAAATGATTTTATGCAGAGCTTTGATCACCACACTCCACCCATAAAAGTACTTTTCATATCCTGGGCGTTGAAGAGCATGAAAAGACATCAGGATCTGGCTCTGGAAGATTTATGAGGGCATTTAGTCAATCACCTCTACACCCTCAGCGAGCTGGGTTTGCCCCAGCACTGCCTGCCAGCTCCAGCCCAACAAGTATTTGATTTGAAAATGCTGCAGCAAACCCCAACATTTGTGCGTGATTACCCAAATTACAAAGCCAGTTTGTAACATGCCTATAATGAATTGAACGAAAAAATATGTACAATAATGAGGTCTTTATTTCCCAACTTTTATTTTCTACAGCAAACGAATAAATTGAATGATTTGAGCACCAAACCCTCCAGTCCACCTTGCCCTAAACAAACCACGGAGTGATTGCAGAAATGGAGAGGTAATTAACTGGGAGTTAGCTCAACCAGCTGCTCCCTGGATTACTGAACAGACTAAGCCTTTGGCAACTGGCTTTGGTAACACCCCTCAGCAATTTTCAGCGTGTCTTTTCTCAGAGCCTTTAACGTAGCCAAAACCCCAGGAACCCACAGGTTTTTAAATTATCAAATCCACAATTTCGCCTGCCTGTCATGTTCATGCTGCAGACTTAGCGGATCTCTCCCAGTAAGGTTTGCAGCACGTCCTCTGGATTTGATTAGGAGCAAATCTGCACTTCATCTTAACTCCTCCACTTTTTCTGCCCTAGACCTGAGGAATGCAATATTGGCTTCTCCCTCAGCAACTCCCACGTTTGTAGCAAGCATTATTGAGCTGGGTTTCTATCTGGAGTGTACTATTTTAAAAGGTTCCAATTCCCACCTGAACGCCATGGCATCTCTAGCATTAAAAATCTATATTAATTCATATATTTTACTGTTAGTGATTTATCCACTTCATAGCTTCCCTTAAGCTTGGGAACCTATCATGATCCAAACTGTGCAGCATTCATCATGTTAATTAAACACTGAATAAAGAAGTACTGATGGCAAATTCCCTCCCTCCACAAAGAATATGAAATATAAATGATTACGTAAAAAAACTTTACTTGTTTAAATTTATTTCTATAGATTACCCAAGAGCTTTCCAATTTGCTTAGACATACAAAAGAATACATTCATTTTTTCTTTTATGGCATTTTATATATAATGTAATAAAAAAAACCCAAAATAAATTGGTTTGGAACTTTAAATTACTAACCCATAGCAAGCTTGTTTCTCCCTCTCGATTTTTTGTTTTTAATGTTTAGCAATGAACACCAGTGTTCCAACAAACACTACTATGAGGCTTTCAATGTTAAACTCCTCTCAGCAAGTCAAAGGAATGTTTTCCATGATTTCTATGGCAATACATTTTGGTGACTCATGTAATCAGAGATTTGAGAGGTTGTGTCATCCTCCATCCCTATATTTTACCTGTTATGTGATTGATCTTAATTAAACTTCCCTAATGAATCCCCATATCACAACTCGTGTAAATCACGTCTTACGTGCACGGGTGAGAAAATTTCCCACACAACAGCTCCAGACATTGGCCGGGAAGGATTTCTTTGCTGGCTATTGATAAGAGCCACTGGGAGTGAGTGGAAGGGACTGAGAGGAGATATTAACAAAATGCAAACAGATAAGGAAAGAAAAATGGGATGTGTTTATCATTCCTGGCAGGGGTTCAGTGTCCTGTGCTGCAGGAGATGGTTCAGATTCCAGGGAAGCTGCTGCACAGGTGTAGATTGCCCTGGAAAAACAGACTGGAGCCTTTGATTTTGGTTCACTCCATATCCAGAACACCAACCACTTTTTCATGCTGCAGGTGAACTCTCCAAAGGGGGGTCCTGAAGCCAAACAGGTTTGGGAGCTCACTACTCAAATTAGAATTGTGGGATTACGGGCACTGAAAAAAGACCTGCACACGGCTTCAGCTGAATGGAGACTGAAAATGGCTTTCATTTTATTATTCAGCTGGTTTTGTGTCCCTAATTCCTATCGCTTTAGGTTTTTGAGCCCCGCTTATGGATCAGGATTTAACCACTAGGGATGATGTTAACATGGAGCAGAAGGTGACACCCAAGGAGTTTTCTGGTTGACAAATCCTTTTCTTCTTAATCTGAATTTGAAAGAAACTCAAGCCATGCTGTCTTTCAACAAAGAATTACTGTTCACAGAGATAAACTGATCCGTTTTTCTTCATTTGGGAGGTTTAGAAGAATTAAAAATGAGGTAATTGCTTTAAAACACTACTTATTTACAAATATCACATCAAGAGTCACAGGGATTTGCTGGTGGATATCCAGGATAAGCTCCAATTTCCAATCATGCCAATGCCAAAACTGATTACCAATGCCAAAACACCACATTCATTGCTGTGCAACTCAGTTTGTTGGTACCAATGAATATGGAAAGATTTTGTGTAAATCTCAGTTTACTTTTGGTGCAAACACCACAGAACTTGGGTTTGTGTGCAAAAATGCAAGTGAAACTTCAGCTGAATCCACATTATTTCCAACAATTCTGTTAGCCAGGTCCAGTTTCCAGCAAGCCTAGGACACTCAGTTGGAAGGTCACAAACCATTCTGATGAACCTTGGTTGACTTTTCAGTTTCAAAAAAAAGAAAAAAAAAAAAAAAAATCTGAGATTGCGGCAATTTTTACCTGGTTTCCAGTTTCATAGGTACAGCGGGTTGACATTTTTCAAATAAAACAAATCATGACCACTTGGCTTTGCTCCAAACATTGATATTTTTAACGCACCCCTCACCACCATTTTTCAACCTTACTACTTTCTTTGGAAAAAAATTCAAAAAAATCCTTCAATATCTAAAGGGAAAAAAAAAAGACCTTCCCAGTGGCCTACAAAATACATCTTTTGTTTATTTCTAGGCTTTTTTTGGGTTGTTTTTGGACAGCCAGAGCAAGTGTTTTGCCTGGTTACCTCAGATTGTTCTGTGCTTTAAATTTCCTTCCATTCATAGCTGAAACACTTTGGGTCTGATTTTCCAATGACAAAGCCAAAAAATATTCAACTTCTGGTCACCATCTTCCAGGTTTTCTGGGGCAATAAAAAATGATTTATCATAAAACCAAACAGGCTGAAAAATGTTATCACACTTGTAAATGTCCCAGTAAATCTTTAAACCCTGCTATTCACCCTCAGCTTCTAAGGAAGGCTTTTGTAAGCATCAGTCAGGAAGGTCACAGCAGATCACTGTGTGTAGCTTAGGCAAAGATTAACTTCCAGTTCTCGAGGAGCTCAGTTTAGGCTGTGCAAGGGATGCTGTTGAAAATCCAAAATGTGCCATAAATCCCCAGGTCCAACCCTGAGAGAAAATGAGTTGCGTGACCACAGACGGTGGAGTGGAAGGTCCCTGTGTAGCACAACTCCTGCTTTGTGGAGCTGCACGCTGTCAGGAATGACCTCTTCTCCTCCCATGGAACTATTCCTCCTCTTCATCCTCCTATGAATCTGCACATTTTATGACCGAGCTCCTGGACCCCCCAACATGGGACTTGATTTGTCCTTCACTTGAGATATTTTTCACCTCCTGGGCACTTGGTAGAGGGTTGACACCTTGGTGAGCGTGTTCTCAAGCTGCTTTTAGCCAGAGTCACAGAGCTTAAACTTTTCAACAGCTGCTTTATCTCTGCTTCTCACCCCTACCCCCACCCCAATTTCAGGCTGAGATGAGCCTCCACCCCCGACGCCCATGATATCTCACTCCAAAGTCCTGTCAGAGCCACAACCAAGGCCATAAATTTCCCAGCTGGGTCACAGTACTCCCTATTCATTTAGTGAAACATTATAAATGTGTCCAGGCTCTGAGTGAAATCCAATCCCTACATTCCCCGCCTGGTGATTCCCGAGGCTGATGGCAGGGTCATCTGGAATTACCATCGCCTTATCTGATTGGAAACTCATCACCTGCAGTTTCAACACCGAGGGCTCCTCGGGAATGCCTCCTGAAATCCAGACCTCTGCTCTTTCAGCTCTGCTGCTCTGGGATGGGAAGGAGCACAGGGGCCTGGCCATGGAGCAGCAGAGGTGAGCTGGCCCAGAGTGATGCTCTCCAACACATCTGAGGATGGGAACTGTCCCCCCGAGGCTGCAGATCCAAGCTTGGCAAAGCCAGAGCTCTTGAGGAAGGGGCCAACAAACAGCTGTTGTGAAGCAGCATCGTTTCACTGAGCCTCGTAATTTATATTCTATTTATTTCATATGGGAACCTCACTGTGACCCTCATGAACATCATCTGGTAGCAGTTACATGACATCTGATGTCTTTTCTTTCTCTCGCCCTATCCTTGAGGGAAACTGGATCTGAAATGCAGTGGAATGTTTTTTGGTTTGACAGGTGAAGGGTTCAGATTTTTTTTTTTAATGTTTTTGCTTCCATTTCACCCAGGGAAAAGAAAAAGCCAGAAGGACTCACACCTCAGACGTCATGGTCTGAGTACAAAGACCCACGGGGCAGCCCTGTTTTGAACTGTTCCACATAAACCCACAGTTAAACCCTTCAAATGTTTCAAACACCACCCGAGGCCCTGTGCAGGTGCAGAATTAACTCCAGGTATCAGCAGATTGAGCTGCCACCCTTCCATCTCCCAGCTCAACCATGGAACTTCCATTCCCAGATACGAACCAGCAAGTGCCTCCGAGCTGTATGCTAAATAAACACAGCCCAGGAAAAGCTCAAACCAAAAGGCTTCACTTCCAGCCAACATTCCTTCCCCCGTGCCAGCCATTCATTCCTGTAATATTTAGTGGATTGCAAAGAGATTTTGAATTTCCTGTCAGGTTTCTGTCCTTCAGGGAGTTAATTATGACTTGGGACTCAAGGAATGATCTCTGCTGTGGTGCCACGCTCGTGCACATGCTGCTGCTCTGATTTATCTTTGTGTCATTGCTCCTCTCAAAGGTTCTGTTCAAGTCTCTGAGAAAAAAAAAAAAAAAAAAGCAGGGAATTCACTGAGCTGGAGTGATTGATTGGGAGACAGGAGGGGATAGGAGGGCCGATAATTTGGTTTGGGCTGGTGGATGCTTCTTACACAGCTCCAGGGAAAAGAAAGGGTTGAGAATGGAAAAAAACCCAGAGATTTTAGTTTCCCTTTAGTTCCCTCCATCTTGTATCCAGCTCCCACGGCATAATCCAGTGTTCTTGGTGGGTGATCCCTTCCTATGGAGCAGGGAGCAGGCTCCAGCCACCACCAGCCTCGGGGACACAGATCAGCTCCTGGGATTGCTCCAGCCTCCCCTGTCTGATTCCCTGAACCCATTTCTACCCTGCAGGGAGTGCCAGTGGGTGCAATTAACCCTGTTTTCCATGAATTAACACAGGTACTCCTGGCATTCACCACAGAGCTCCTTGCCTGAGTATTTACCCAGCGTGGCAGGTGGGTTCTGCAGCCACACTGAATTCCGTTCTACTCGGTGACTGCCGTGAATTCCTGCACCTAAATCTCCCCATGAGTAACTTCCCCAGCTGTAACATAGGGACAGTGTATCTCCCCAGTGCAGGGGTGAAACGAAAATAAATACGCCAAAGCTTCTAAGCAGCTTAGGTATTAAGAAAATGAGATACATCTGTGGGTAAAATTCACAGATAGTCCATTTGGATACAATCTGATTAGATTTATCCCCTAGTAAAACAGGGTAATTTCTCTGAGTTCAAGAGTGTTACTTCTCTCCCAGTGAAGAAAAATCCCTGGCAGCTCCCAGGCTTAGGCTGTGCCAGCCCTTGGGAAACATCTCAATGCAGCAGCTGATGCAGGAGGATTCTCTTGTTTTCCACCCATGTTTGTGCCCATCCCTGGCCATTTGGGGGTGATTTCCCATCTGCTGGGTTGGCAGCTCACTGGTGGCTCTCCACCCTGCAGATCCCTTCAAACCACAGATCCTGGCTCTGGGTCAGCTGTGGATTCACTGCAGCATTCCTGTCTCATTTCCCAGTTTATACTGGATCTCTGCTTCATGGGGTAGGACTGTGGGGTTTTGGATCTGGCACAAAAATGAGGACAGAAAACTTTGGTTTGCTGGGCTGGTGAACCTAGGGTGTCATTGCAGGGCCTGAAAAAAAGTGACAATAAAGGACCTCTAATAACACTGGGACAGGGTTATTAAAGGGAGACAAAGTTTATTGTCAAGGCAATCTTTCTGAAAATGCCATTATTCACGAGAGTAATGACCAATTCCCAGTGCTGGATTTTTCCTGGGTTTAGACCAGGTTTAGCTAAAGTCATGCCCTGTGTTTAATGAACATCCATCAGATAAAACTTTGGTGAACATTTTCATCTCCCTCTTTTCCTGGTGCTGGTCACATCCCTCTGCCTCACCACAGCCCTGCACTGTGGTGGCATTGCTGAAGCCCTAGGCCCACTACAATCATGGAATCGTGGAATGGTTTGGGTGGGAAGGGACCTTAAAGATCATCCCCTGCCATGGGCAGGGGCACCTTCCACCAGCCCAGGGTACTCCAAGCCCCATCCAACCCGGCCTTGGGCACGTGCAGGGATGGAACAGCCACAGCTTCTCTGGGCACCCTTTACCAGGGCCTCACCACTCTCACAGGGAAGAATTTTTTTCTAATATCCCATCTAACTCTGCCCTTTGTCAGTTTGAAGCCATCCTGCCTTGTCCTGTCCCTCCCGACCATTGTAAATTGTCACTCTCATATTCCTTGTCAGCTCCCTTAAGGTACCAGCCATCCCTGCAGTTCGAGGTTAGGCTTCAGATTTGGGGGAAAAAATATATAAAACCAACCAAAACCAGCACTGAGGAACCATTCCCCACCCCAAGGAACAGGTCTTTACACCTCCCAAATTCCTCTCCCACTTTTCAGCACATACAAACAAACTTTGCCATCCTGACCACAGTATCCCGTGTCATCCATGCCAGGATTATGGACTTGTGACAAATCACTGGGGGATCAAACTGTGAAAATCCCCCTCAGGAGGCAGCAGCCCAGTACAAAATTACTCTGGCTGCAGCTGGGGAGGAATTTTGAGCAACACATGGCAGTTCCCCTGGATCTGTTGGCCATCTCCAGCATGCTGCTCTTTCCTTACCTATAATCATTTTTATTAAAACTCAAACAGCACTTCCTAAAGCACTTCTGTCATCTGAAGGCTTTGACCTGGTTGAAAAGTTTATTGTGAATATTATTTTCAGACCATTAACAGAGGGATCATCATCTGTTTGGGGAAAGCAAGGTGCAATAAAGCAAAAAATTTAACTGGGGTTACTGAGAGACTCATTGTCAACACTGAGATTAAATTTCCAACATCAAAGACCACCTCTTTTGTCATAAGGCCACATAAAAATAAAGAGATTGTAGCTGAAAGTGGGTTTGTGAGAGAGGCTGCTCCTTTTCTTAGACAGGTTTTGTGTCCTTGGAACATCACAACTACAGCAAAAGGCCTCTGGAGGGCTCGACTCTGACAGTAGTGCTAGAAGGTTTGAGTGGTCTGGGAATAATCAACCTCAACTCCAAAAATAATACAGTTTAAAGGATTAGTCCCTAATTGTTTCACCCTCAGACAAAAGCCAAAAGAATGGTGCTGTCTCAAAGTCTCAGGCTAATGGCTTAATATTAGTGTGTTTAAATTGAAATTATTCATTTTGCCAAGAAATTGGCTTAAAATTTCTTGCTTAATAGCTGAGCCTGGTGTGTGCCTTTTCCAGCTACAACACTTCCTCAATAAGACCACATTCCTATTTCTGAATCCCTGTCTTGCTTTTGTCTTTCTCCCATCAGAGCACCCTCAGATTAGGTGCATCACAAATTAAGGTCATAATTAGCTCCTCTGGCATGTTTTTCTTGAGAAGGTGATTGAGCAGCTACAAGGGACAGATACACCCAGGAGATATGCAGCTCCCTGGGAAAAACAGCAGAAATTTACATTTTTTGCTTGAAAATTCCCAAGTGGAGAGGATTTGCCAGTTCATTTTTTCATGTCCCTGCCCTGTCACTCACCCACAGCCAGGCTGGGTTACACCATCTGCACCTGGCCCTGCAGCTTCACCTGCAGCTCCCTTTGGACACACACAGCTCCCTTGGAGAACAGCAGGGAAAGCCGTTCCATGGAGAAATCCAAAGGACTCCTTTGGGTTTCTCAGCACCAAAAACTTCACTGAGCTCCCACACTGTAACGAAGGAATTTTTAGCAACCCTGCATATAAAATTGGAGCAGGTGCTCTCAATAAAGAAAATTCTTAACCTTGCTCGTATTTATTTCAGTTCCTCTCTGTCTGGGCATCAAGCCACTATTTCAGGTTTCAAGCTTTCCTGGCTTGCTGGAAAGGGTGAAGGATAACCTTTTTTCCCCCCTCTTTTTTCTTGGTTTTTTTTTTCCCCCACAAGAAAATATGGAAACAGATTTTAACATCAGCCCTGGAAGCAGTTTGGGTGATTTGCCAGCAAATGAACTGCAAGGCCACCTAATTAAACAAACCTCCAGCATTTTTTAAACTCCTCTCTCCCAGAGTGCACAAAAGATGGATTTTGTCCTTTTGGAAGGTGGCATGAAGGAGGGAACTCAAACAGCCTGATCTTGGTTGTCTCCCAGATATGGATTTATTTCAGAGATGAATTCCACCTGCAGAAATTATCCCTGGATCCAGACCTCGACGGCGGTGTTGGAGCTGCTGGTGACGGAGAAAGACTTTAGATCTGGGTTATATTACAGTGTGTGTTTAAATTTGAGCAATTATTTTAAGCATGTCAGGTGCCCAGAGTCACATCTTAAAGAAAAAAAAAAGCAGTTCCTTGTCCTGCACCTTCTCAAAAAGAAGAAATTTTGTTGTGAAAAAACCCCAACCTGACAAAACTTTGGCAGACTGGGTACAAATCATTCACATTTCCATAATTCCTGAAGCTGCCATATCTGCTAATCTGCTTTGGGCCACTGGACAAGTGTGGGGTGAAAAAGGAAGGGGGAAATAAATAACTAATTTTAAAAAAATGGGCTGGCAGGGGAGAGGGAGACAAACAGTGCATTCATAAAGGCATCGGGGCTGCGCCTTCCAGCATTTCACACTCGCGGAAGGAATCACTGGGAATGCTGCAGGGAGGCTCCGTGTTACCCATGGCAGGGGCTGCAACTCTCCTGCTGCTTAAAAAGAAATGTTTGCCCCCAAAAATAAATGTTTTCCCCCCCAAAAAATGTTCGCCCCCACCCCACGCCACTCTCCTCATGCAGACCCCACTTAGCGATGCTCCGGGTGGGTGTTCAAGGGGAAAGTTTGGCTTTCCAGGCATCCAGGGCATGTTTGCAGCTAAATCCTGCTGCTGCTTTTTGTAATTTATAAATCCTAAGTGCAAAAAACAAAAGGGCAAAATGAAAATAACTTTTATTTATTTGAGGTGCTGTGTATGAACACTGAGTTTTCCTTACGGATTCCGCAGACACGGGATTGAAGGAAAATATTTCTTGCTTGAAATGATTATTTGAAAGATTTCACAGGAATCTTTTCTCCTCTGGAATGGATGGGCAAATTCCCAAAGCAATACTATCAGCTGGGAAAGAGATGAATATAATTTGAGTCAAATAATTTATGAAAAGACTGTAAAAATCTGCCAAAAGCATTGTCCTGTGAATTTGTTCAACAGACTCCAATCACTGGTGGACCAGACAATAATCAAAATACTGCAATGATTTTCTCTGCCAAGGAAGCAGAATTTTTAAACAATTGGTAAAATGCGATTGAAAAAAAAAATCAGAAATTTTTATCTGCATATATGAAGCCTTCCGCTGGTAGCAGAACTAACTTAATCCCCCACCCCCCAAAATAGAAATGTTTCTTTAAAAATTTAATAGGAGAAAGAATTGAGTACTGTCACCTGAAAAAGAGAGGACAACCTGACACAAGTTTAATTCAAAATTAAGAGTCCAGCCTGTGCCACTGCCATATTATTTTTTATATATGACATATATATTTCATCTTTATCTTATTGCAATATTCAGGCTTACAGATAACTTTTTTCAGTATGTGAATTAAATATAAAAAAGGGTGTCACTAATAAGGAAAGTACAGGGAATATTAGGTAAAGATATAATTTGGATAAGAAGTGACAGTCTATAATTGTGAGGAAAACAATACTCAGAGGAGCAGGGAAAAATTGAAATATCAGTGAATTCAGGAGATTTTAGTTACAAACATCCCATTAACAGCACTGAAATTCAACGGTGACTGTGAATCATTTTTAGCTTGTTTTCTTTTATCAGAGAGTGAACTGCAAGTTAGAGAATCTATTTTATCTTTTCCTTTCAGTTACAATTTCCCCCCAAACTTAGCCCCAGTAAAACTATAATAAAGTATTGTTTCATTTTGTTATTTCATGAAAATATTAACTTGAAGGTCTGCCCACAGTGTCTGACACTGAAACAACACTTTCAAGGTATCAAATATTTTGGTGTTGCTTTCTCTAGAGAAAAAGAATCCATCCCCTCAAATCCACCAATACAGAAATATCTCAACTACACCAATTTTGGGGGAAAAATAGTATCTCCTTAAATGTAGCTGTCAGTTTCTCAGTATTTGTACATCTCATTAGGCTTCTTCATCTTCATCATCAGCTAAAATTTGTATAATTGTAACTTCTTTTTTTTTTAACAGCAGCTACAATTCTGTGCTTGAGGAAAATACCTTGAAATCATCATTGAAAACTCAATGAGCCCTTTGAATCTCACAATTTAACTCTGAACAACCACTGCTGGGAAGCAGCACAAGACTTGTCTGACTTCATGGAGGGGGCAGCCTGGTCATCTATTTTTAGCTGGGAGACGAACATTTGCTGACATCCACATGGAAACAATTGGGAATGCAAAGTGCCTGACGCTGGGTCACGGGCTGACACACATTTGTTAATCCCCAGTTTGGCCTTCACCTGGAATTGGGAAGAAATGGTGCTCACACTTGGGGCTAAACGTCTCCAGCAAGATGAGAGCTGATAAGACACCCAGTTAAAGAGGGAATTGTAAAAAATCCTAATTAGGTTTAATTGTCGCGCCACAGTTTCATCAATGTGGTTGGTAATTAAGTGCAAATTATGCACATAATATATTACAGATGTGGAGCTCTGCTTTGGAAACATAGAGGCTATTATGGGATGGAGGAGAGGTTGGAGGGAGGGGAAGAAATTTGTTAAAGTTGTGGTGGAAACGTTGGTTCCCCCAGAGTGAGGTTGTAGATCTTGGTGTGTCAGAGTAGTTTTAATTTTAGAGCTCGTCCTATCAAGAACCTTCTTTGTTGTTGGGCTTTAAACCAGCAGAAAATGTAAGAAAACTCAAGCCCTAAAATATGGGGCATTGGGGAGATTTGTGATGGTTATTAGTTTTCACAGAACTTGAGTAATACTGTAAACACAATAAACTCGAGCTGAAAGAGTTGCTCCAGTCCAACCCGCTGGGTTTATATCTTCCCACATAACTTTAAAAAAAAATTAAAAATTTCCTTTCTGGTTACAATTTCTCATGTTTAATCTGAACTTAGAGGAGACTTTTGTTTCTTTCTGAGCTGCAGTACAATTAACTTGGCTACTGTAAGATTTAAGACATGAGGAAGATCATTACAGTGTACTATCTTGCCCTGTATATGCTGCTGGCATCACATAAATATCATATAAATATAAATAAATCATAAATTCCAACCCAAACCATACTATGAAGAAAATAAATAGCATTTTGGAAAAGGTTTTATCTAGTTTTCTTTTTCAGTTCATCCTGGAAGAGCAAAACATTTCCTGGCAGTAGGGTATGTTATAATGAAGAAAAGATTTTTAGAAGTGCTGAAGAAATTTCACTAAATTTAAAATGTTTCAGGAGTATTTCAGAAGAAACATGGTTCTGTTTTAAACATCACTCTGAAGAGGTGGATAGGACTGTGTGAGTACACAGAGCTCACCCTCTCTGCATCACTCATCTGTTTTCTTTTCAAGATTTGTGGATGCAGCATCATTCATCACATTGTTAATCTGAACAGCAGTTGGGTAATAGGATAAAAAAAAATACCTTTTACCAAAAAGTTCTGACTTTCAAATTATTTGAAGAAAAATTGAGTTCTCTCTCCTACTTTTGATCACCTGAAGTTTACCACTGACTACATGTTGAGAAAGTGAAGTTTGATAAATCCCAGTTTACAGTTTCTGTGGGGAAACTGAGGCACAGAGAGGGAAAAAAAAAAACAAAACCAAAAAAAAAAAAAAAAAACCAAAACGGGTTGATTATGGTTTCTCCCAGAAAGAAGTATGTGATAGTATAAACCTGACCAAACTTCAGCCATTTGTTTACCCATAACACTTGGTTTCTTCTATTATTTTCCCCACTTTTAAGTCAACCAAGCAGCACAAACACATAATACCAATTCCATCATTGGGCAGGCTCGTGATTTTAAGCCTTCTGTCAAGCTCCATAAGGCTTTTTAGCTGGAATATGAGGTGTGAACAAAAAGAACTGTTAAAACAATTGGGGTCAGCACCTGCCCACTGGATACGAGAACTCCTGTGGACTTTAATGGCATCGTTTGCGTGAATAAAAAGAGCAGGGATACCCCATGGCTTCCTCATTTACTTCCAGCAAATGGAAACCTGGTGTTATATGACCAGAAGAAAAGGAAAAAGAGGTGGTTGGAGTGTGGGAGTTCTCCAGTGATTTTTGCAAGCAGCTGAAAACCCCTGAATTCCCACAGAAACTTTCCTGTTTATTGACAAGCCCCCCAAACTGAACACTTTCCCAACTTTTAACAACTCCTCTTCAGCTACTCCTGGTTTCTGAAAGTTGAAGCATCTTCAGATATAGCCATATTTTTCTCCTCTTTGGTTTCCAACCACTCCTTTTTCACAGAACGCAGCAACTAAATCATCTTAGCAGAAATACAAATTTTAGCCAAAAAAAATTCAGTTAGGAATAAAAAGGCCTCTTTTTTTTTGTTCCAAAGAAGGCAGCTCCGCCGGCGACAATAATTGGAATATCAGACAGGTTTGAGGTTCAAGAAGAAGAGGTTCAAGAAGAAGAGGTTCAAGAAGAGGTTCAAGAAGAAGAGGTTCAAGAAGAAGCTGCTGCAGCCCAGCTCAGGTAGGGCTGTCATCGCTGTCACCGATGTCCCCCAGCCCTGGCAGGGAAAGGTCAGTGGGAATGGTGTCCCTGTGCCCTCCTCACTCCACAGGACAATCAGGTCCATATGTTCCGTGTGTGACGGCTGCAACTGGAGCAAGGTCAGCAATGCAGAATTGTGGGCGGGAAAATGGGAAAGGTAGAAAAGGTTTAAAAAGGCCAAAAAGCGAGGCTTTCATTTTATATTCAATTTGTCTTTTCGCCTCGGAAAAGGGCACAGGGGTTGGAAATTATGATGGGTTTTTTAAATTTTATTAATGACAGGCTTTGTGGTTGCTAAGGGAACTTGACCCAACCAGGGGGAAAGGAATGGCCCAACTCTGCATTATCAGGATTAATCTGCTGCCTTGAAATTGTTGGATCTTTCTTCGCTGGCCTCACGAGTCCTTCCTGCTCTGTCTCTATCTCCACGACCACCTTGTTGACATGAGCCTCCCGCTTAATCCTTGGGAGGAAACCTAACCCTTGGCCTCGGAGAGCTGTCCCTGGGAGAGGGTAAGCAGAGTGCAGCCGTGCAGGA
Source organism: Anomalospiza imberbis (assembly GCF_031753505.1). Lineage (NCBI taxonomy): Eukaryota > Metazoa > Chordata > Aves > Passeriformes > Viduidae > Anomalospiza > Anomalospiza imberbis. The sequence goes on along the minus strand of NC_089692.1, from coordinate 18,369,466 downwards.
GGTGAACCAAACCCTCCCGAGCCCCCGGGCTCGCTCCCGTCACACAATAAAGCAGCGAGAGCAGGGCGATGCTAATTTAACAGGGGGCTTGATTCCACCCTGATAGGCCCTGCTGCTGCCTTCCAACGGCCCCCTTTATAGAATCAGCATTTATCACACCCCGTATTGTAAGGCACGGGGATTTGCTTCTGTAGGGCACTTTGGCTGAGCCATGAAATGTAATGTTTTTTTTATTGCTCAATAAACGCCGTTCACTCTCTCACTGCCGCTCCAGCCCCGCTTTTGGAGGCCCGTTAAGCCTCTAACACAATAATCTCACAGCCCAGCAATGAGAGATCACAGCTTGTACCCCGTTCTGGCTACTTCTGAGGCCTCCTAGAGGCCAGATTCCAGGATAATTCGGTCTCTGAGACTTTTGCAATCCCAGTTTTTTAATTTCTAATTTTATTTTTTTTTTTTTAGGGAAAGGGTTTAGCCTTCAGGATAGTGAGGTTCACTGAGTTCTTCTCATTGAACGGAGGGTTTCTTCTCTCTTTCTGGAGAGTGTTGGCCTGAAGGACAGGGCAGTAGAGCCTCTGGTATTTTGTTTCCCTATCCATGTATGTCCACAGGTGGCTTTGCATCCCATGATTTAATTTAGGTGCTGACAAGAACCGTGTGGGCATCTCCCACACTTCCCTGCCAACAAACCCAAATGTCTCCCTGTGACATGCCCACCTCCAAGCTGGCCTTCCCCTCCGAGGAGCCCAGTGTCTGTAGCACATTAATTAACAGAGCTATGAAGGGTTCAGCTGTCCCACCACAGTCTAGAACAAGATTTTCCAGTGTTGACTTCCCTTTGGCATTAATTAATGCTTGGAAAATCTGTACAGCAACAAGCCAGACTCCTGCACTGTTCTTTCATCACCTTGGAGGGCTCCTGATGTGCCAGACCATTATCCTTCCTGCTGTGAGGGGATGCAGTGCTCACAAATGCACCTCTTTGCAATAATATTGTGGGTGGGGAGTGTTTGCAGCAGTGAAATGTAACTATTTTAGGCATTGGTTGTGTGGGGAAACTGATTAAGGGCTTAAAAACCCCACTGTGCAAGCTTTGAGGGCAGGACTAAACATTGCAAACTAGGCTAATAGTGAATACTAGGGCCTTTTAGCATGAAATGATGTTTTAAAATTCAATTTCACATTTTGCACTCAAGGCTCAAAGTATCATTCAATTTATTTTTTCCTTTTTTTTTTTTTTAATCATCAAAGAATCGTGGATCTTTGGGTTAAATTGTGTCAAAACCTCCAATGGGATTTCTGTTTACAATGATTTATTTATCATGAGTGGTGTGAGCTCTGTGTACCACTGGAAACTCTTGTAAGCAAGTGGGTCTCTCTCTGAATTTCTCCTTGAAACATAATCTGTGTTTTTCCCCTCAGACCGGGCCATTACAATTCTCTTTCTTCCTCTTTATTTTGGTCATTTTAAATAACCACTCTTGATCACCCATTCCCACATATCTGTAGATCATTTTAACGTCCCCATCGGTCAATGCCAAACATGACCACAGTGAGTAGTTTTCATCTTTTCTCTTTTTTCAGTCCATGCAGTTATCCCAGCAGGAAACTCATCCATATCATCATGCTTTAGGATGCTGTCCCCTCCTCTGCTGAGTGATCATGGTTTTGTTTTAATTAAACACTGCAAGTATAATGATAGAATTACTGTGCCATCTAAAGTGAAGGCCATGGCCATTTTCATACCTGCCATGATTCTGGCAGTTCTTTCCCAGAGATTATCAGGATATTGGATCTCTTTATCTGCCAATACACATGTATTTACATAAAATTCTACTGCCATGTTTAGCTATTTTAACTTATTTTTATGCTTTTCTATAAAGAAGCTATACTGGGGGAAATGTAAATCAACATTAGTGAAATTCAGGAAAAAGAGAGAAGAGTTAAGTTCCCATAACATGTTTTTGGCAGATGTAAATGGATTTAATTTTTTTAAAAAAATATAAAAAATTGGTGAACTATAGTTATAGCAACAGCTTCTCTGCTTGCTTCTAAGATGGTTTAGCTCTGTATAGAAAATTTTATCTTCCAACCAGGTGGCCCTGGTTCTCTGATTTCTAAATATCTCAAAGCCTCTTTAGGGGATGTTTGCTCTCATTTATTCCTCTAGAAATGGATCTGATTAAACCCACAGAGGTCAGCTTTTACTTCCCTGGGTTTGAGTGAGCCCAAATTAATGCTGAGTTCTTCTTTTAGTGTCCAGACAAGTGAACCAGGTTTAGTCCAAGCCCCCATCCATAAATGTGACCTCCAGGACCCCAGAACAGCAGCACCACAAACCCCTGCTGGTCAGAGCTCTTCCCCTTCCCAGAAACACACACCTCTATTAAACACTTTGTCCTGCCAGCAAAGGGTTAATAAATACCCCTTTGGAAAAGAATCCCTTTGAATATGGCCTGGGAGGGAGCTCAAATATTTTCTCAATGGAGAGTTAGCTGAGTTTTCTGCAGATCTGGGGTGAAAGAAAAGTCTTCAGAAAGTTTCAGAAGAAAGCTCCTTTGAAATGGCCCGACTGGTGTTATGATAAGCACTTCGATAAGCCCACCCATGGAAAAGTTATTAGGAATTTATTTCATATGGATCCCATTAACCTAAACGTTTGCTTTCAAAGTAAACTTCTCGGTACATGACTACCACTAAGTCCAAGCACTTCAGGTTGGAGGACTGTGTTTTTACAAAGGAATCGAGGGTTATCCAATCAATTAGCTGAATTCCCTGTGTAATTGTGCTTTAAATGAATCACCTGGTACTAATGAGGCTGCTTACCCATTAAAGGGGGGAAAAAAAAGAGTGTTGCCTTTAAGGGAAACACTTTTAAATCTGTGGAAAAAAATATCCCGCAGTTTATGGTTAATCTTTGGCACTCAGTGCCTTGGGATATACCCAAGGCAGGTAGATTGGGAAGATTAGGCAAAAGGATTTAGGTTGGATGTCAGTCAAAATATCGCTCAAGCCATTTTTAATTAATTATTACAAGACCATCTGAGATCATTATATCAAAGCCGTGTTATTTGGGTGACAATAAAAATATAGGCTAAGAATAAAGCTGTAGGTTATTCTTCAGTGGCAGGAAGCAGAGCAGGAGCATGGACCTGACAGAAAGAAGAGGAGGAAGGAACTGGGATTGACTGGGGCCAAACGCCCAGTGCTGGTTGTGCAGAAATTCAGCTTTAGAGCTTGGAAGAGAACCCAGTCATTTTCATCATCTCTCCTGCCACACTCTGCTGCACTTTTGAAGGGTTTAATACATTGGCTTTTGCCATGGAATCACTTATCTCTGCGCTGTATTATTGCACAATTTAAACACATTAGAGCCCTTGCAGAACCATAAAGGATTCCAGGCTAAACGGGTTATTTGTCTATCCCAGCCAGACAGCACGTAGCCATCAGTGGTTTAGTGAAGGATTTTATCATTAACTAATATCGTGTTTCTAAGTCAATTCACTTGAGCAAGAAGAGAAAGAGAAAAAAAAAGCAATTAAGGCCCTGCTCCACACAGCAGAGTCCACAGGCAGGAGGCTGCAGCAAATTATCCAGAGCATATTTCTCCCAACCACAACTGCATTGGAACAATTTACTGGATGTGAGCACTGAACGACAGCAGATCTGGATGACTGATGGGGGAGCACCCTCAGCCCTCCTTCCTCCTGCCCAGCAAACTCTTGATTTTCCTGCTGGGAAATGCTCCACACCTTGTCCTGCTCCGCTTGGTCACGGTGGGATGGCTTGTAATGCCTTGGATCCAGAAGGGCCTTCAAAGCAGATACTGAGCAGCTTGTTGGAATTATTGCTGGGCTATTTTTGGTTCGTTCAGAGGTCAGTGCCTTTCCGTGAGCAGGGAGTTATGAGATATTCCCCTGGACAAACAAAGAGATAATTGCTCAGCAAAATAAAAGAATTTGCTCGGGAGTTGGCAAACTAGAGAGGGTTCTTGCTCTAATTCAGAGAAATTTCTGCTGCGTGTAGCTGGGATTTCTGGCGTGTGAAAAGAGTCTGACTGAATGTATCCCCAACTGTTTTCAGTGAAGTGGAAAAAAATGAGAAACACGCAAGAAGTGCCCATTTTGATCACCAAGGTGTTTTGAACTCATAAATTATTTCTGAAATTAGGCGTGAACTGGAAAGTGTGAGAGTGTTTTCCCTCGGTCTGGGAGCTTCTTGTTTGGAAAGAAGGAGCAGTGTGCCTCCACCTTCATCAAATACCTTTTCTTTTTCCACCTCTGCTTTCTAAGAAGGAGGTTTCTGCTGCCATTTATCAGAGGGGTCATGAGTGTAGGATGGAGAAGCACCACATTCCTCCCTTTCTTTCTCCTCTGGGATTTCCTCTGTCTGAACCTCACGCTTAGCTCCAAAGAGACCTGAAAATGTTCCAGGCTGTGGAGCAGGTTGACCTGCAACCTAATCTCATCCCAACTGTCATAACACTGTGCTAGCCATGCACAGCTCATAAATCCCAATAACGCAGAGGTAATGGGGAGGGCTTTGACAGTGCCAGGATTAGAAGGGCACACAATAAACAAAGAGTGCCTGAGTGCAGAGGTACAGTTGAGCAGTGAAAAATCACCAGGTGATGCTACAAATCTTGTTGCTGGTATTTCCACGGGCCTCTGGGGGAGCTCAGCTCCCTCCCGTGATCCCTCTTTGGACACACCTTAAGACAAGGCATGGGAAGAGGGTTGGTGTAGGGGCTCAGCCTGGTGTTACGTGCAGCTGAAGGGACAGGTCAGGCTGTCTGGGAGGATATGAGAGGAATTATCTTCCCTCAAGCAGTGATTCCCTTCTTTAGAGCTAGGATTTCTCACCAGCAAGGCTGGGAATTCATGGCTTCGTAAGGAAGAGCACAATCTGTGCATCCAAGACAAAGCACTGCCCTAAGCAAGCCACCAGGTTCAGCTTAAATAGAACAAGGGGAAAAATCACCCCAGAAAAAGATGTTCATTTGTTAAAGGTTTCAGAATATCTGACTGAAAGCATTTTCCTTGTAACTTCTACAACTTCCACACCAAAAGCATGGATAAGTAGAAAAGCTGCAGAGAAACTTATTATCTTTTTTCAAGAAAGCCTGTGGTGCTGAATTGTGCGACTCTTAGATCCAGAAATAGATTTTAACATGGTTTTCTTCACCCTGGCATGGGTGGATTTTCCAACCTTTGTTAATGATGGACAAGCCTGAAGACTTCTGATAATTTACTTCACAATGGGTAAATAGCCAAAGTAACCTTATCTGAACCAGCCAGCATCATTTGGTCTGAATAAAGAAGCTGAAAGGCTCATGAGAATGGGACTTCTTACAAGATTTCCTTTATTTCCCTTTTCCAGTAGGAAAAGTGACACACAGAGGATATCCTATCTTTCTGTATTTCAGCACCTCTGCTTCTCCTCAGAGCTGGACTAAAAGCTGCAAAGTCATGTGAAAGTAGAGACTGGGAATCATTTCACTGACTTTTCTGGAAAGATTAAATGTGACCGTAGGTTTATCTGCATAACCACAAAGTGGTAGAGAAAAACATTTCTTTGATGCATTTTTCTTTTAAGTCTATTAATTTCATTGGTGTTATTTATTCAGTTAACATATTTTGTTAGGCAATGGATCAGATCCACCTTTATCCCCTGTTCTTCAGAACATTTTTTGCTGGTAAAATTGGGGCTTTCTTAGCTGAGGAGAAAGTTTAAATCCTCTTGCACTCACCCAGAGAGGTGAGAGAAGGATCTTAGGTTACAAGTTGAAAGAGTAAATCATCAACTCAGAGGAACTAATCTTAAGTCCAAGTGAGCAAAGTGTGGTTTAGCTTTCAAACGTGAACTTTTAGAATTGATGGGAACACCCCTTTGCTGCAAACCCTCTGTTTTCCAAAAGAAAAATAAAAGCAGTGCAGGACCTGAGTAATGGTAACACACTATTGCAGAGTCCTGAGCTAAAAGAGTAGAGAAGCTGGTGTCAGTAAAAGTGTGCACCTCCAGGAAAAAAAAAAAAAAAAAAGCTTTAAATACTGTGTATTCAGAAAAAAAAAAAAAAAAAAAAAAGGACAAGTAGGAAGAAAAAAAAGGAAAAGTAGGAAGAAAAAACCCAAAGGAAAAGAAGGGCCATGATCCATGCTGATGCCTGCATTTCTGTTATTAGTAGTGGCCCTGTCCCAGCCAGGCATGAATCACATGCAGAAATCAAAACTAAAAGTTGAGCAATCCTTTGGGGGGCTGGGGGTGGAAATCTCCACGTTTGGGTTTCCTCCAAGAGGAGCAGAATGGTGGGATGTGGATCCTCCCATGCTCCAGGGCCTCCAGCACAACCTGCTCGCTGGCATTCTGCTTATGGTGCCTGTCGATGTGGCCCAAAGATCTTTGAAATGAGCAGCTTTCAGAGTCTTCCTTATTTTTGGGATTTTGCCCTTGTGAGTATCTGTGTCCATAAACATGGATATATCCCCACATTCCTGCAAGGAGTCATCAGCAGTGCAGTGGCTGCAAAGATTTATAAATTCTGCTTCCGGCAAATTGGTAAATGTCTATTTTCAATTGGTGGCTTTTTTGGGTTGTTTTTTGTTGTTGTTTGTTTGGGGTTTTTCTGCTTGCTTGTTTTTGGGGGGTTTTTGTGTGGGTTTTTTGTTTGGTTTTTTGGTTTGTTTGTTTGGGGTTTTTCTGTGTGTGGAACTGTTGGAGGCTAAACCCTTGGATTTCCCTGGGATGTTTCCATGCTCATGTGACATCTACCTTTTCCACAGTCTAAATAACTCCTAACATTTGAGGATGCTCTGTTTTCCAGACATTCCCCTGCTGGGTTTTTTAGTCCAAAACAGCTCTGCCTCTTCCCAGAGACAATCAAGGCTCAGGCTGAACCTCAGGTAGTAAATCCCAAATGTTTCAGCCCCTGGAGGATGCCATGCCCTGATACCTTCTCTCATCCATCCAGTGCTTGAGCACCTGGTGAGTTCATTGCCCATTTTATGAGCTATTGAGTGGGGTGACCACGTGACTGGACTGTAATTGAGTTTTAACTGCTGGAAAAATATCTCATTTCTATTTGGGTACTGTGTTTATTGGTTTCTCAAATTTTTATCAGGTTTTTTTTTTTTTTTTTTGGTGGCTCTGCTGACTCAGAAATGGGAGAGGACACAGTGAATTAGGAACCGTAAAAGGGGGGAAAAGTAAATTACTTACGTTCTCTCCCTTCATAAATAAATATTTATGACTCCACCAATGGGTTCTCCTGCTTCAGCCCTGTGCAAACACTGTCTGCAGCAGAGGTAATGTTGATTTTAAGCAATGTGGTCTCAGATGCAGAGTCCTGTTCCTCAGTGCCTGGAGTGGGACTTAGCTCAACTGAGTTCCTCACAGACTCTTTGATGCTTGGGATGCATGTCCAGCTGCTTTTTAGGCAGCGGGGAAACTAATTTATGCATTGTCATTTCCATGGAATCTCCTGAACTTTTGTGGCATCAGATTTTGCAATCTTATCTGCAAATTTATCTGAGCTATTCAATAAATCGCCAAAATTCGCTCAAATTCCTTGACTTCTGTTCGCAGCACAGATGTTTGTTTAGGAGATCCCATCCCTTCAGGCTGTCCCTCCTCTTCCCTGATGTTTCAAACCCAAGTGGAACGCGGACTCTCCTCGTGGTTGGCACTCTGATTTGGGCTGGGAAGAGGGATGTTTTTCCTGCGAGCGCTGGAGTTTCCGAAGGCGGCCGGTCGAGTTTGTTTATTTCCCCAGCATTTCAAAGCCTGCCCTGTCCCGTGGCTCCTCGGCTTTCAGGCAGCTTTAGTGTCTGACACAAGTGTGGAGGAAAACCCTCCTGAGCACAGGGTGTTGCAAACTCCTGCAGAGGAGTGGCCAACCCCCCTCAGCCTCCCCACGCCAGACCGCGAGCACTGAGATGCTGAAATTTGTTCCTTCCTGGCACTGCTCAGGAAGAGCCAATTTCGTGGGAGAAGCTCTGTCTGTAAGGACTTCAGAGTAGTCTGATTTTTATCAGAAATGACAACAAAATGAGAGCAAGCCAAGGGGTGCTCCAAAAGCTTCATTTGTCTGCTGCATCTCTTCACTCTCACCAACATCAGGGAGAGATTTTCCTTAGGATTTCTCCAGGAGATTCCCTATAGAAAAGTTTGTTCCTGCTGCTGCAAGTCCTTATGTTTCAAAGGGGAAATGAGTGTTTTGGGGTAAATTATTGATAGAGCAAAAGTGTGACTGCTCTGAGGTCGTTTCAGTGCATGAGGCTACATTCTTCCTCGCAGAGCTGGTGAAAGTAAACAACATTATTGCAGATTTTGGTCATGCCCTGGCATCAGGCAGTGCAGTTTCTGTGTTTGCCATATGCTCGCACTGAGCTGGAACAGCTCTGCGTACACAGGGAAATTGTTTCAAGAGCCAGCTCAGCCTCAGAACTCGCTGTCAAAATTACAGCGTACACGATGCATTCTGCCAGCCACAAAAGGGGTTTTTGTTTGTCAAGTGGAATAATGTGCAATTGGGGATATCGTTTAGGATAGCTTTTTTTTTTTTTTAATTTCCTTATTTTAAATTTTTTTTTTTACTATTTTTTAATTTTTTTTTTTTTGTTTCAGATCCCACCACAGGCCTGGAGACTGCAGCATGGGATTAGTGGAGAGCATCCTGCAGCTTCCATGTGAGATGGGAGACGGAGGAGGCACAAGCCAAAACTTTAAACTGGGATTGCAGAAGGCGACTTGCTGAGCCAATTAAAGAGAAGAGGGAAAATTGACACCGCACAAGACATGGACAATTGCTGCCACTGGCTGGGAGGCCTTAAATTACAACCCCACTTTGTATATCCAAAAGCTTACACTTTCTATTTATATACCCCACTTCTTCTGTGCACCAAAAGTTGGATTTGGCAAATGCAGCTATTCCCTGCAGGCACATGGGTGGGGTTTGCTGCAGAGAAAATAAACTTGATTGTTGAAAACCTGTGTTTGCAATTACTCGGGGTTTCAATATTCTGAGGTCAAAATAGATCCTTTCAAATTCATAATGCTTTGAAACAGATTCATGTTCGTTCTGAAACGGTTATTGGATTAAAATGAAATATTGGGATATTTTTGGTAAGCGAGTTAAAGCAAAACCCTTCAATAGAAATAATGAAAATATGGAAAGAAAGCATTGGAAGCTTTGGGGGGTTAAAGAAGACCTTTTCTGTTAAAAATAATTAGTTCTAAAAATGACAACCACCTACATTAATCAGTTCAGCTACACTGAACTGGCCAAACCAGGTTTCCAATACATCTTTTGGGAGATTATTCTGTAGTCTGAAAGATCTTTGCTTGGCAAAGTAGCAGGTATAAATAGAAAGAGACATTTTCTTTGGGGACTTTGGGGGACTGGATGAGAGTCTTAGTTCATAAATATTGTCACAGAAAACTCTGTGACTGTCTTTGGACAAAAAGCCAGATTTTGCAGTGTGTTTAGTGTGCCTTAATTTCCTTAGGAGTGAGGAACATGGACTGGCATTTAAAAATAAATTAAATGTCCCACCAGGACTGAGCCAAGGAGGTCTCCTAAGTCAGGAATAATCCTTAAATTCTAAAGCAACCATTCAAGGGGACAAACTATTTTTAATCATTTATTGGCTATTTATATTTCAATGACATCTCCAGAGCATTTCAGCACAGCTTCCACCTTGGACAACCAAATTCAAGATGACTTTGAATGGAGAAAGTGTAAGAAATGGGGCCTTCAGGAACAGGAATAAAAAGCAAATTCAGGGATAAAAAAACCAAAAAAACAAACCTCCTGAGTAATTATTTAGGTCCTGGAGCTGTGGCAGTGCACTGCAAAAGAGCTCCAATAGGGCTGAGAGCCGGAGCCTTTCTCCTCCACCTCAGACTGGAGCTACATCTGGCATTTCCCCCTCGTAGGAAAACAGTGAGGGGCTTGTTCCAAGGAAGGTGCAAGGAGGGGAGCCAGACCCCGCTCTGCATGCTCCTTGCCTTGAAATATTCCCTCACTGCATGCCCACTTGAAGGCCCCTTTATGCTGAGGAAACTCCGTGTAAATAGGAGTCAGGCTCAAAGAGCCTGGAGAGCCGGAGCACGAGAGTTCAAACCTTTTCAATTCCAACGCTTTCAGAGCAGAGCAGCCCTGCACCTCCAGCCAGGTTTCACCCCACTGTACAAAGTGTGCTCGTTAGGGCTGGCTGATGAGCTCTGCTAATTACCCCGTGCATGGGGCTGCCATGTTATGGATGGCAAGAACACCAGGGGCATGTTTTCGGAGAAGAGGAGGGGGTTTCTCTTAGTTCTCCTCAATTTCTTGAGAAGAAAAAGCTTTTTTTTTTTTATTATTTTTTTTTATTAACCTTAAAGTGTTACTTGTAAATGGAGGCCAGAATTTAATTTCAGATAGTGTTACTCCACCTTGTGCAAGTGATTTCTCCTGACACTGCACTGACTGCCTGTGCACAAAAAGCCCTTTATGACTTACGCCAAAGAGCCTGAAGTATTTTTTGCCTCTCCAAAAATGACATTTCATTCCCCCTCCTTTTTTTTTTTTTTTTTTTTTTTTTTTATCACCTGAACACTGGCCTTAAAACCACAGCACGCAAAGGCCCCATGTGAAGTAGGGAAAGGCATTCAGCATCTGCTTATATCCCCAAACTGAAGCACCAGTGTGCCTAAAAAAGCTTGTATTTAAAGGCATTGCAGCTGCATCAGCTCATATTTCATCCAGCCACCAATTTCCTTTTCCCCCTGACAAACAGGCCTCAGAAAGAACCCAGGCCAGAAATTCTCCACGTTAGCGAAACATTTCCTCTTTCCCGTTCTCCCTTCCATTAATGTTATTACGCTGCTCCTGGGAAAAGATGACTTTTCCAATCCAGGCAGCAAATTTCTCTCTTTTCTTTTCTTTCTGTCTGTTTTCTCCTTCTCCTGGTTAAGGGAAAGGGAAGAGCAGGGGAAAAAAGGAATATTGGGATGAAAGGAAATAGAGATTCTTCAGGACGGACGCCCTAAAATCTGCCTCTCTTTCTGCATATGGATGCAGAAGGATAGCAATTCCTGGTTTTCCTTCCTCTGGATGGGAGACACAAAGAGGGAGAAAGCCACAAGGTGACAACATTCGAGTTCTCAAACACCACCTTGGTGACAGCATCCACCAAGGGTCAGGTGCTCCCTATGAAATCAAAAACTGCTTCAAGCCCATTTGACTGATCCAGGGGTTAAACTCATCCCAGACCTGGCTGTGGCTACTTACAGCTTGTAAACAAGTCCAAATTTGCAGTTGTCAGGTTATTTTTTTTTTCTAGGTGTCCAGCAGATTTCATGATCTGTGCAGTACCACTTCTGCACGTCCACCAAAGATCTCCATCCTCCCACCTTTCAGGACCAACCTTTTAACTCCTGGGTCTTCCCTGCCTGGCTTATATCAGGACCAAAGTTCAACTTACACCAGACCAAAACCAGATCTGATACAAGAATGAGGATTTATCCTGGCTATCACGAGAGCTGCACTCGCATCAAATCTGATTTTACCATGTGCATGTTCACTTCAGCCTGCTTTTATTTTCCTTCTCTCCCAGGACAGGAAGGCAGAGCCCCAGAGGACAGAAAGCATCTCACTGAAATGAGTGGCAAGGGACAGCCAGGTCATAATTCCTGGCCTCAGAGTGAGCATGGCGTGACTGAACCATAAACTTTCTGTAATGCCCATAAGAAAGGTGAAACAGCAGCATCTGCTCACTGAAAACCCTCTCCAGCACTATTTTAAAGTAATTTTGCCTTATTCTAAGGTAACTCATTCAGGAAATCCATTATTGAGGCAGCTTTTATAAGTTCTGGTAGAGAATTGTTTCTTCTTTCTTATTGTGCCTAAAAGCCATGAATCTGGGTTTGTCATATTTGGGTTTTTGAGAAGTGAACCCAAAAATCAGGTAGATTTTATGAAAAAGTGGCTTACAAAAAAACCAATAATTTTCCAGTAAAGAATAGGTTTGACAGAAGATTTCCTGCAGGTACTGGCTGTTTAATCATGTCCTCGTGGCTGGATCTGGTATTTTCAGTCAGTCCCATTTTATGTAGTGTTTTAGCACTTCTTGGCAATAAGAACTAAACGTGGCTTCGGAAATGGGTCAAAAACCATCATCTAAAAGAGCACAGGAATGGTTTATTTCTGGAGATCAGACTGAGCAAATGTCCTTTCTGCCGTTCTATTCCACTTGGACTTTTGTAATTTCATTCAAAAAACCTTCTGCAGAAATTGCAGTGAGAAAAGTAAGATTCACGTCCAGCCAGACCCCTGAAATTTTCCTCCAGGATTATTGGGAAGGGGCAGTTTCTCTAACCACTCTTTGTTTCCCTTTTAAAATTATTTTTTGTGTTCTTACTCACTTTTCTGCTTTTTTTCCCCCCCTGAGCTGGGAGCTTTGTTCAGACAGACCTTCCCTTGTGAATGGTTTCAGTTTCAACAAATTGCCATTCTGTGACACCCCGCCAAAAAAGTGCCTTGGAAAATACCCAACCACCTCCAGCCTGTGCTCTGGAGCACTTTTCATTCCCAAATCCTGGGCTAACCATGGACCAAACCATCCAAGGGTGTAGCTCCCTCCACTCCAGGGCATCCCCTCTGCCAGGGAGTTGGCCCCACAGAGCAGGGAAGGAATTTGTGTCCAAGGAGTGCAATCCTTCTGGAGGTGACAGCCTCGGTCTAAGGCTGGGGAGGGTGTTATTCAGCATTTCTGACAAGAACAGAATAATGATGCTGTGTCTGGTTTTGATTTAGAGCGAGTTGCAGTGCCACACTTTGGGAAAAAAAAAGATTATTCCTGTTTTTTAGGGCTTGAAATGATCAATTTTCTCTTTCGGAAGGTTAAGTGCGGGCAATCCTCTCCATTTTTTGGCTTTTTCATCAGCAAATAGAGAATCCTGTTGTATTCAATGGTTCACAGAGACAAGAACTTAGCAAGTTTTGAAAGAAATATAAAAGTATTGATAATCCCACCTTTTTAAAATAAAAATTAGTTTTCCAGAAGTGTCTAGCAGTAATAACATGAAAAAGATGAGATGAACTCAAATTATTTTTTTTCACTAGTGGTAAAAATAACTCTATAAAGTGCAGAAGATGCATAATGAGATGCAAATCATTAAATGAAAATGGACTCATTTAGACAACCCAGGTTAATTCTTTGCTGGTATGCAAAGATTTGTTCTTTTTATGCACCTCTCAGTGATTGAACCTCCTCAGACCCCCTGAATGTGATCCTCGACTTCATTTTTTTCTCTTTCAACCTACACTGCAGCAACTCACACAAAAATTTTGATCCGTGTTTTGACTGAATTTTCCTTCGTTTCACTCTTCCCCACCGTGGTTTCTCGGAGCTATAGGAATAACAAAAATAATAAAGCCAATATTCCAGTTATGCCTGGAGAAGTTTTATTTCGGTTTTACTTCCATCAATGTCAAAATACCAGTTGGAGCAGCCTTCCTTCCCCGTCACGTGCTCACAGATTTTTCCTTCATGCCTTTCTGGTTAGAGATGTCTTGTTGGAGGATTTTATTTTGTGCATGTCAGAGAACAAGTATGTTTTTTATGACATTTATGAATGTGACCAGTCTGGGAACATGCTGTCTGTCTGGGCGGGTTGCAGCCAAACTTGAAGTCATTGTGACCAGAATTTCCAATTTTGGGGATGGCTGATCCATCAGCTGGGGTCAATAAATTGGCAGAGTCATCTTTTATAGTATGGGAAGGGGACTTGGAGGGATTGTCAGGGCGAGGTTTTAATTATCTGAGATATTAAGCAGGACTATTCCTTGCACTTTTCTCTGCCTTTCCTTTTGGCTGTAAAATTTATATTAACTGCAGTAGTGAATAAAAAAACCCCATCGATTCTGAATGCCTGTTACAGAAACCAGTTTTGTCCTGAAGTGCAAGGATCAAGCCTGCAGCATCAAAATATCAAAGAATTTTAGGGTTTTTTCTGCTGCATGAAGCCTACCTGCCTTGTTTCAGCTGCTCCAGCCCTCTGAAATCTCTGACTGAGATCTGCTAACTCCCAACGATACCCTCCTGGCAAGCAGGCTTGAGGGTTGTTTTTTTTTTTAATATTTTATTTTAATTATTTTTAGTTTATAGCTCAGCGACTCGCCTGACCCAGGGGAACACTTAAACTAAATTTGATAGATGTCAAGTCAGGAAAAAAAGAAAGACAGCAGTGTTCTTTCTCCCTGCAATTACAAATGTTTGCTGGAGACTTTTCTGACAGGATTAAGCGGAGCAGAGACCTGGGGGGAGCAGAGAGGGATTGGAGCCCAGGGCTCAGCTCAGCCTGGCTGATGTTCTCCAGAACATGCAAGGGGAGCAGGACACCTCCAGTAGCAGTTTCCAACCCCAAAAAAAGCAGGTTTGCCTTTTTTCCCTCCTTTTCCCCTCAATCCTGAGGTGTCTTGCACCAACTGGAGGAGTCAAAAGGAGTGTCCGTGGTTTTTTAGATGATTTTGAGATGTGGAGATGCCCCCAGGCAAAATAAAAACCGGAGCTTAACGAGCTGCAGCGAAGTGGGGAAATGCTCCGGGAAACGAAGCAAAATCCCAATTTCAACATCGCCCCCCAAAAACAAATATCAGAAACATCCAAAACAATGAAAACAAAAAGAGGAAAAAAGTGAATCTGCTGTTGTCCAACCCATTTTTTTCCTTACAGACTAAATTTTTGCAGATAGTGTAAAACAGACTGATGTAATCAGTGACAAAGAGAGAAAAATTAGGCTCCTTGAAATTCTGTAGGAATTATTCAGATGGGAAAAATGTTGCATTTCTCCAGTATAATGTGCTGGCTGCACCAGGGAAAAGGAATGGCCTCTCCAGTTTTGTATCATTACATCACTGGCTCAAATCTTGCCCAGGAATTCAATCCAAAACTCAGAGAAATCAGTGGGAACCTCATTACTGGGAATCAATAGTCAGGTATACACAAAAACAAAACAAAACAAAACAAAACAAAACAAAACAAAAAAAAAGAACAAATAGAAATTGTGAGCAAAAATATTGAATTTCTATTTTGAAATTGTTCAGAGTTTTCTTTCCAATGGAATAAGGGAAGAAATTATTAAAAATTCTGATTTTTCCATGTTTCTTTTCAATAATATTTTTTTGGGAGATCCCTACTCCTTGGAGATTTACTGCTTACATTTTATCACTGGAAAAGAAGGGGAATTACAGGCTGGGAAGGAAATACTTAAATAGACCAAAATTAGGTTATGTTTAAAGGCTGGAAACACTCCTTTTTGCTTCTTTTCTTTCTATAATGAAGAAATCAAAATGCTGTCTATGGGACAGGATCATTTTTTCCCACTGGAACAAAAGGCTGACAAAGAAATTCTGCACAAATATGAAAGTGCTCCACGGTTCATGTGAAATCAGTTGAGTTTTGGGAATATTCTGAGCGAAATAATATTGCCAAAGTTGTGCCCATGGCACTCAAAATAAAAATGCTCTGAGTATAACATTTTTCGAAACCTGAGATGCATTTTCCTGGTGAAGATGCCCTTTCCATTGTGGGAACCAAGGGTGGTACTGCAATTGCTCATGATTTAAAGTGTTTTCACTGTCTATTTTCCAGTCTTAATTATTAATTCGAAGGAAAACTTAATGAATGGACAGGTGCTCTTATAACTTATTCAAGAACATGTACTTAGAGCAAAATCCAAGCTGATTTCTTTCTGCAACTGTGGAATGCAAGAGTAATCCCTCCGTATTTTTCTTCGCAGCTTTCAGACAAATAAATCAACACTCGTATATATATTTACAATATTTGATAACAAAAAGAAAAAAAGTGGAGGTTATCTGAATGTGTTCGTAATCAGGTAAAGTGCTTTAGCAGATGATGAAACCCCAAATTGTTCAGTGCTGATAATTATTTGCTCCTGTTCTTTAACTCTGGGTGGGCAGCGCTGCTTTTCCTCTGTCTGCTGGAAGAAAAAGCAGGATGGCTCTCCCTCTGCTTCTTGGCTTAACTGCACACATCTGGGTTTCCTATCAAAAGAAATAAATATCAGCCCTAATTAATCCTTTGAGGCTGCTGGGTACAAACTCCTGAGCAGCCCAGGCTTTAATTCCAGGCCCAGGGATGGGGTGGGCTGTGGAGGGCTGGCTGTTGATTTAATGCACGATATCATGTCCAAGAGGATCTGGAACAACACTGATTTACATCAGCTGAATATTTGGCTCATTTGAGACTCCCCGGGGAAGGAGAGGGGGGATACCTCCACACATCCATCCCCCCTGCTCTGCTCAGATGTGGTGTGTAGCAAACTGCTTTGCAAAATCCTTAGGAAACCCAGGGCATTTTTTATAAATGCAATTTGCTGAGGTTGTTTAATTGGGAAAAAAATATATATTCCTTCAAGAAATGCGAACTTATTGATTTACTAGTCCTTTAGAAAAAGTTAGTTATAATGATTTGACCAGAAGATAAAGCTCCTGTGTTTCAGACAAAGGAGTATCAGGATGGCAACACTCTGATTAGTTTTACATCTTTCCTAATTCAGCTAATTCAAAGATAGACCTCAGGGATTTCCTTGAACAGCAATAAAACTTGTTGAGAATGGGCTCTGTTACATGTTTTACAATTCAAAACCTGTCTGTCTTTTTTACTCCCTCCTTTTTATTTTTTTTTTATTTAAGAGAAAACTCTAAAATTATTTTTGATCCAAATATCTGAGTGAATTCTGAGCCAATGGATGTAAAGGGAATGTTAACACTGGCCGGGGCACAGCCAGGCTTTGTGCAAACTTCTCCCCCTTTCAGTGCTCCTCAAACCTAACCTGCAATAAACCTTGTTATTCCAGCCTTGGATTTACCCAGCAAAAAGCTGCCAACGGCTCCAAATCGTGTGGCTGATTTCTGTAACGAGTGCTAATGAGACCACCACACTGATTTTTCCCTGATTTATTATTTTCCTTCCCAACCAGAGCCCAAACTGAAACCCTCATCCCCAGAGGCTCAAACCTGGTGTATCAATTATTTGCAAAATTCCTGCTGCCTCCCCATGATGCCATGTGAAGTCATTCCCATGGATCCAGGCTGGTTTTGTTGTGCTAGGCAGCAGTGTGTTTGCATGACTATCCATCTATTAAAAGATATTATTTTTCCAGTGGAGAATATTTCAAATATTTCCAAAGAAGTCTTTTCCTTTTTTCTCTCTTTCCCCCATTGGGCTTATTGAAAGAAAAAAATGAAAAGCATAAAATCATACCATTAAAAAAACCTATAGTATAGTCAGAAAAGCAGGGAAATTTGAGAATTTAGAATTATGGAATCATTTAGCTTGGGAAAGACCTCTTAGATCATTGGGTCCATCCATTATCCCAGCACCAACCCACGTCCCCAGGTGACACATCCACATGTCATAATTCCCTCCAGGAATGGTGACTCAACCACTGCCCTGGGCAGCCTTTTCCAGTGCTTAACAAACCTTTCAGTGAAGAAATTTTCCCTAATATCCAACCTAAACCTTCTCTGGCACAACCTGAGGCTGTTTCCACTTGTTACTTGGGAGAAGAAACCAAATTCCACCTCGCTCCAACCTCCTTTAAAGACGAAGCTGATGCTGACACGTGATGGCCCTGGATGAAGCACAGATTTTAGTCAGAAACCTTTACTCCATGCAAAATTTTATGAAGTTTTTTCCATGTTCCTGAATTTTGCACAATTTCACATAGACCTGTCATATAATGGTAAAACAAGAGAATCCTCTAAACAAAGAAAATTAATATTCTAATTAAAAATGTGTGTCCAGTCTTGATTTCTGAAAGTATTTAATGAGTACAAAGGGCCAGATTAATAAAATAAGGTTCATAAAGTAAGGGCCAGATTTTTTGCTGTAATGGCAGGAAATCAATGCCATAAAAATCAGATTCCATTGCAGAAATCTCACAGAATTTTTGCCTTTTGTGCCATTTTTATGGACAATCCAAGAAGTGCCACCAGCTCTGATTTTCTTCAAATCCTTTGATAAAAGGAAGAAGTAAAATCACAACAAAATAAATTATAGTCCCTGTTATTGTTGGGCAAAAAAAGCCCTTGTGAAGGAAAATGAATGGCTGCAGGAAGGTTATTGCCAGGAAGTATTTGAGCACCATTAATCCTCCTCTATCAGTCCCTCCTGGGTGATAAGAGTCTCTTTAAACCTCAAAGTCAAGTTCCTCTCCAAGTGGTCACTGATATGTTCCTGTTTTCCACGTCTGGCTGTAGGTTTGAGTTTCTCTCCCAGTTTTTCCTTTAGCTCTGGAGCCAGGGCAATGTGGCCTCATTGTCTGGTCTTTTCTCCATTAAAAGTGAATCTATCAGCAAAAAACACATCTGAGTTTTAAATATGTGTGCAACCTCCATATTTGCATTTAAATGCTCATTCTGTATTTACCAGTGATCTGTGAGTGCCTGGCTGGGCGCGTACAGAGAATACAAAGCCTCCTTCCTCCGTGAATGGCATAATTAATTTGGATTTAATTTTATTCTTACCCAGAAAGTCATAGGTAGAAATGTGTGTTTGGGCCCCAGGGCAAAAGGTACCTAAGACTCCAACAATTAATTTGAGGATTAATTACTCAATTAACAAATTGAGTAATTGAGTAAACAATTAACAAATTGAGTAAACAATTAATTAATTTGAGGATTTTTCTTTTTATTTATTTCTCCAGCTGTTTATGGGGTCACACAACCAGTGCTATCCCACCCATGGGCAGGGACAACTTCCACTATCCCAGGGTGCTCCAGGCTCCATCCAGCCTGGCCTTGGGCACTTCCAGGGATCCAGGGGCAGCCCCAGCTGCTCTGGGCACCTTGTGCCAGGGTCTCACCACCCTCATGAGGCAGACTTCCTTTTTTTTCCTGAATTTTATATCTAATAATGCAACTGCATAATAAAGTTTTGCACAAACAGAGTCATTCAGATTTTGGTTGTGTTATCCACATAAAAATTCATCCCAACTAGATGTAATTTAGAAAGTGGAGGAGGGATTCATGATTATTGGTTACATCATCCAAACCTACTTGAGAAACTGTTCATGAACGTCAGAGTTTGGCACAGATTTGGAAAATTTCATTTTCCTTTGGCAGGGGAAGCTGACTAGAAATACCCAGTGATCAGATTTTCGAAGATGTTGAACCTTTGCAGCTCTTCCCATTTCCATAGCAGCATTCCAGTGCTCAGCTCAGCCTCTGTTTGTTGTCATGTATAGGTTACTTTTATTACTCTCTTTTTAAAAATGAATCTCTGTAAATGCATCTTCCAGAGAAGAAAATACAGCTTTGCCTGTGCCCGTTTGGGGTGCACACAAATCCCTGCTCATGCCAGTTTATATGCCCTGTAACCCCACAGCCTGGGCCAGCCTGAGCACTGCAGGTGTTTCACTCCCTTTATTATACAGCATATTTGAAACCCATAGTTTTATGAGCAAAATCAAGGATTTGCGCTGTGAGTCTCATTTGATGCCCTGTGGATTTGTGTACGATTTTTACAGCACAGACAGGCAATCCAGCTTTCCCTTTACGGAGGACATTAAGCCAAATTTCTGCCTCTGACTATTTTATGAAACGTGTAGGAAGTTAATATTTAGGGAGAGTTTGGCTCATTGATCCCGTTTGACAGATGGATACACAGATACAACCCAGACACAGGGACTGCATAAGCCTGAAATCCCTAAGGAGGGCAGCTAAAATGCATTTTGTGAGGAGCAGACTCACTTCTTCACAGGCAGTTGCAGAATTCCAGGTGGGATTTCACATGGACCATGGAGCTTTGGCTTCAGCCAGGGGTGGGTTGTCTGTATAAATGGAAAACGAAATGACATTAAAAATGGGTGAAATGGGAAAATCAAAGCATTCAGTAATTTATAATTAGGCTAAAAGAGGTGATTGCACACATCTAATATTCCTGCTCACTGTGCTGTGGGCTCCTCTTTGTCTAGGATGGATGTTTGGAAAAAAACCCACCAGAACATATTTACAAATGTCCACTGATAAATTTGCTTTTTTAGATTTCCATTACTTTTTCCCCTCTTCATCATAATCAATTCTTTCTTTTCTATGATGACTTGATTATAAATATGCCATTTTGGCCATAGGTGACAGGAGCACTCTGGGCCAGATGTGCTGGCTGCCTGTGAAGGGCTTGGCCATAGGATGCTGGTGGTTTAAAGTAACAGGAAACCTGAGGAATATCATAAATCAGCCTTTTCTGACTGGGTTTCTTGTACAGAGTATAACAAAATGTATTGAATAACTTAAGTATGTGTGAGCCTCCTGCCTACCAAATTACCAGGGGCTGCCAGTGGAAAACACACTAATTTAATGTTGGCCTCCAAGAGAAAATTGTTAAACGAAAATTAGGTTTCAGCATTTTAACACAAAAATCAACTTGGAGTTCAGTGTTAACAGGAGCCTAAGGATTTAACTAACTGCAAGGAAAACAAGGAGGGACAAAATTCCTGACTTACTAAACCCCAGTCCTGAGAAAAAAAACTTTTGCTTCTGGATCCCAACACAGCAGGAGGGACAAAGCGTGGACCAAAGGGTGGTTTTCTTTCCTTGCTCTCTCCTGCCATGGATTTCACAAGGTCACAGGTTGACATTTTGTACTTTTCCACACTTCTATTGACTTTCATTAACAATAAACAGAAGGTGCTGGGCCAAAGTCATCGAATCCGTGACAGAGTGTTCGAAAATATTAAGCTTCCCACATTCAAGGACATCAGAAGGGGCTGAGCTCAGAGATCCTCTCCCCTGGTGTCCTGGCAGGGCTCTTCAGGAGAGATATGACAACCACATCTGAGCTGTTCCCCTTCAAGGAGCTGTTTCCAACCCTCACTGGGGTTGAAGCAATCACATTCCAGGGATATTCCTGTGGATAAACCTGCCCATGGCAGTGCAGCTCCTTCCCTAACCAGCTCAAATAAGTTATTGCAAATTGATTCATCCCAGGCCTTAATTAAAAGATGCTCTGTTCGTATCATCCCATTAAAGAACATTTTAAAACCATTCATTAAGAGCAAAAATGCTGCCTGTTCCTCTCCCAGCTCTTCTCTGCTCTACTTAAATAAAATAATACTGAGAAACCAAATGTATTTTTTTTCCATCTCATAACCATTTTTTGGGTTTATTTTGAAGCAATAATTCTAAAGGTCTTTCAATCTCCTCTTTCTGACCATTTTGCGGGGACAGGCATGGCCTGGCACTCTTGTTCCCTGAAGGATGGCTCCCACATCAATGCTTTAGCATCCACACCTTCTCAGATGCCTGTGTTTTCCCTTGCAGAAACCACTCTGAAACAACTTTTAAATTTATAAATTAATGGCCTTGCAGTGGATTGGCCCAAGTTTCACTATTTCCTCCACACTGGAGATGTTTTTTTGGTCAGCCTGGGACATTTTCTTTCCTGCAGAGTCTCTCCCTTTCTCCACGGCGTTGCTACGTGATCTACTTGAACATGGACCTCCTCTTATATGGAATTCTTATGGCTGAGAGAGCAGTTCATACATTAAATATTAGAGAGAGCTCCTGCTTGAAATGCATCCACAAACCAGAGTCCTGAGCCATACTTCTTGTTCTCTTTTGAATCTATATTTTGGGTTCTGGCAGAGGCACAGGAGCGAGTGTGGCGTGCAGCGTTTCCCAGACTGTGTAGCTTGGCACCAGAAAATCATTTCTTAGGAGTTCCAAACCTGTCAGGATGCTCTCTCAAAACTGCTCCACATTTCAGACGTGTAACACTGAAATGTCACTTTTGGAGCCCAAACCGGAGTGCCTTCAGCTCTCTGATTGGCAGAAAACTGACGGATAAGCTCCAGGGAATTTCTCCTACAGCTGTAAACTTTCAAAAATACTTTACTGCTGCAAAAACTATAGAGTGTGGTTTAAATGAACAATATGCCCTCTTCATACCTTAGCAGCAGCAAGAACACACTTCCCACTTCAGCATGAACAACCCAGGGGTTGATTTCTGAATTTTTTTTCACCCACACGGAACAGGTTAAGTAGTTTTTAGCTTGTTTCTACCCTTCACACAAAACAGACGATATTCCAGACATCTCTGGGAAGAGGAAGAGATGATACAGCTGGTTGTGCAGATGTTTGGATCCTGTTCTCTTCATGCTCTAGTCAGGACAAGTTTAACCTCCTTGTATGCCTCACAGAAGACCAGATCATGTCCCTGTTCCATCCCTGGGATCCTGCAGAAAGCCCAGTTAAAATGTTTATGTGACATTCGGAGCTTGGCTCTGCTCTGCCCTTGTGGGCCAAATCCTAACATGACCCAGTGCTCTCTCACATCAGCTGGAGGTTTGCCTGAATAAAGTAAAAGTTAAAAGTAAGCCATGCCTCCAGGTTTCAGGCCAGAGATTTCATTTCACAAAAGCTCCATGTGCTAGAAAAAGATACATCAGCTTCAGCCCACTGCAGGGTTGGTTTTATCTGGAACTTTTTGTGTTTTGTCTTTTAAAAATCTGAAATGTGAGGAGGAAGGTCTTCTCCTCCCACTCCTGGGGCTACACCCTTCCCTGAACAAACCTGGTCTCAGCAGGACCTGAATCCTTCCTGAAGCATTTACGTCTCCAGGGGCCAGAGCTGTTGGCACCCTGCCCTAATGTCATCAAGGGAGAGTTGTCTCCTGAGATTACCATGGTCATGTCCTGCTTTATTATCCAAAGAAACTGTGGCTGCTCCAGCCCTGGAAGTGTCCAAGGCCAGGCTGGATGGGGCTTGGAGCAACCAGGGTCAGTGAAAGGTGTCCCTGCCCATGGCAGGGGGTTGGAACAAGATGAGCTTTAAAGTCCCTTCCAACTCTAACCATTCTATTTTCCTATAATTTTATTATTCAATTTGCTTATGAAGAACCCCCTTTTACTCTGGTTTTATATTAACATTTACTCCTATGTTCTCTCCCTGCCCTTCATTCAAACCAAAGAAATGACTGATGGTCTTACAGGAACAATTCTGACAAGAAAATGGAAGGGCTAAACAGTCTTGGAAAAGGACATGACAGCTTTCCGTTTGAAAAAAAAAAAGGCTGCTGGAAAACACAGGGGCTTGGGGAAGAGCCTTGAGCACCAGTTCCTGGGGAGGGTTGCATGCCTTGGGTTTACTTGTTGCTTCCATGGTATTCACTCTTTCCCAGTCAATTCTGGACATATATCCCATGGTTCCCAATGGCAGTGGACAGCTGGGACTGCTGTGGGACATCTGGGATGTCCTTTACAGGGAACAGTGAGGAAATCATCTGGAGGACTCCCTGCCCTTTGCACGATTCATCAACCCCAGCCCAAACCAGCAGAGAGGCCAAGCTTGACCCCGCTGCCTTTTTGAGCTGCTTTTGCTTGTAAGAAGTAAAAACTTGAGGTGGTATCATAGAATCACAGGCTAATCAAGGCTGGAAAAGACCTCCCAAACCATCCAGCCCAACCTTTGACCTATGACCACCGCGCCCACTGCACCATATCCCAAAGTGTCGTGTTCTTTGAATGCATCCAGGGACGGTGACTCCACCATTTCTCTGGGGAACATCACCTCTTTGGAGGAACCATGGGTGTGCAGGGATGATTGTGGGCATGGAGATGCCCCTGAGGAGTTGGGTGTAGCCTGGCTGTGTGGCCTCTCGTGGGGAGATGTGTCCCCTTCCATAGGGGCTGGTTACCCTGAGGCCAGGTGTTTTCTGATCTCCCTCTCCCCAGCGATACTTGAAATAATTACGAGCCCACTGAAGACCAAAAATCAGCCAAATTCATCTGTGCTGTCATCTTCTCCACAGATGCTCTGGAGGTAGTGTTTAGTCTCTAACCACAGCATCTCAGTGCTTTAATTGTGCCTTCTGCTTTGGAAACACCGGCAAAGAAGTGAGTAATCACCACGAGCCCATGAATGAAGAGCGAGATTATGCATGGAGAAACTGAGAAAAAGAGAGAGAGAGAGACCACACAGCGAGGAGTGGGAGCCGTGGGATTAGGAGCTGGGATTTCTTTTTCTCTGTGCACAATCCACGAGGCCGTGCTGCCCTGTATGATCTCATGGAAGAAGTATATTTTCCATCCGTGAGGAACTCCTCGCAGTATCAGCAAAGTGCAAATTAGTAGGATCATTAACCATTCTTTGAGGGAGACAGCTGCCAGGAAGCCTGGCTGTATGTTTGAGGAAGAATTCCTAATGTCTGTGTGTCTGGAGGAGTATAAATTCTTCTATTCCCCTCCAGTAGCCTAATTAGATTTTACTCTGTTTATTAGAAGAGTTCAGTTGCTAGCTTAACATGAAATAAAATCTGCATGATTAAGAAGTCATGAGCAGTAAAGCTTACAGTGTGCTGGTAGAAATTTTCCTTTTGGATCAGCAGTGATGAAATCCACCAGGGTTAAATAAAGTGAAAGCAGGAGTGTGTTTAGATCCAGCAGCCAGGATCAAAACAGGGTGTCAGGGATGGAGGGAGGGTTGGGAAGGGGGTGTCATACCATTCAAATCATACTTGAAATGAGACAGCTTCTGGGGAAATTGCATTTTTAACCACACAGCAGACTGGATCTTCACTGGAAAACAAGGATAGGAAAGATGCTCTTCCATTTGAAAATATATTCTTCAGCTCTCCTCACTTCCTTCACCATGTATCAAGAGTCAAGGGCTCTTAAAAGGTGCAGTAATTTCTAGATCTAATTCTATTTAAATATCTTCAAGCCTTTCAGAAGCTGATGGCCTTAGTGATGTCAAACAGCCCCCAGTAGAAGCTGTATCCATTAATTTTTCTAAAGTGAAGCTTGGCCTTGGAATAAAAATCCATTGAAGACAATGAGATGCTTGAGGCTCGGATTAGATCCTTACATGGAAAATTCTGAACAGTCAAAAACCCCTGAGATTTCTGAAGTTCAGGATTTTCCCCTAAGTTTCCAGATCTCTGGTGTCACTGATTTCCAGGCATGCATCCCTTAAAATTTCCATGTAACATTTTAGGAACTGAAGGCTAGGGGAACCAGAAAAGAAAACAGATATTCTATTTCCACTGACTTTGTTGGGAGCAGCTCTGTCACACACAAAGCCATCAGCAATCTGCAACAGGGAGTTTTCCAAATGGTCTTTGAGCTGATGACCTCAAAATCCTACTGAAAAAATGCCTCTGTATTTACTTACCTGTAGAATGAAAAATACAGTGTTTTTTCTTTCTCCCAATAATCTGAGAAAATAAATTCTAATTGCAAATGAGTTTATTCTTTTGGAGGACCTCCAAGAGCTGTGTCTAATGTAGTTTTTTTTTGGTGCTGGGCTGTACCTAAAACCTCTGAGTCCAGCTCACCCTGCTGGTAGGGGCAACCTGATCACAGGTTGAAATCCTGCTCCTCATGGACCATTTAAGAATCCATCAGGGTGCAAATCTGAGGATGAAAGTTGGAAGCCTGGTGTAGAAAGTAAATTCTGGAGCCTAAAAAAAGAAAAGAGCAAGCTCAGAGGAGGTTGAGTCAAGGGAAGGAGACTCGAAACCTAAAACCTTCCCAAAAAAGCAAAGGGATTTGTGCAACCCAAGGGACTAAAAGTACATTTTGGCCCATGCTCTGGTTTTCCTCAGCACGTGCCCAGCCACAACAGCCCATGTGGTTCTTCTGTTTTCCCAAGTCTTTTGAAATATAGATGCAAGAGTCTCGAATCCCTGCGCTTCCCTGCATTCCTGAAGAAATTGGCCCACCAAGTCGTTGTAATTCAGGATACCACCATACACCCACATGTAAGATTCCTTAACAACTATGCACATTTTTAGGCTCAAATATTTTAGAATTGTTTTCACTGTGCCTGAGCTGTAATTGGCTCAGCTTCCCAAGTGTTGGATCATCTAACTGGAGTGATTTTTGACTCCGAGCCCAGGCACCATATCAAAACATTTATCAATTAATCATAAAAAGTAACTAACATTGTTGTCCACCCAAGAAAAACTGTCACTTACAGACTCATGTATGTTATTCCTTATGAAAGAGCTGCTATATAGAAGTTGATTTCCTGCACAGACCAGGTGGAAAATCTGCTAAAGGCAGAGGTCAAATTTAGTTTAATTTTATACCCTTTGTTAAGAATGTTCTCCCTCTCTCTTGCTCTCTCAAAAAAAAAAAAAAAAAGAAGAAAAAAAAAGAAGAAAAAACCCACCCTTGTGCTCCTTTCCAAGTATTCAAAAGTTAATTCATGTGGAAGAAAAAAAAAAAGATTAGGATAAAATTTCAAATATTAAATTCAAATGCAGGATTAATGAGTTTTATTTCAAAGCCCCAGAGGTTGTCTGGAATTTAGGACATTTTTTTAGTGGCAGACACAAGACACAGCCAGATGCAGTCGTGTTTTGGACCAGCTCAGCACATATTTAGCACCTTGAAGGAGAAATTTTATGTCTGTTTTGTAAAGCAAACATTTCAGCTTTTCCAAAATCCCTTGTCCAAAAGATATTACTGTTGCACTGGATGAAGGAAGGGATTTAAACTAAGGCTGACTGGTTGCTCCAGCACAGAGAAATTGCCACCCCATCACCATCCCTGTAGGTGATGTAGATCTCCTGCCCCATGCAACAGATCCATAGAAATCATATCTTTGTTTTTTAATAACGTGGAGCAAGCTAGATTTAAAAAACCTAATAAATGAAAGAATTGAACCATTTCCTGAAGCCAAATTCAAGACAGTCCTTGCGGCACTCTGCAGGAAAGAGCTTTTTGCAGCTTGGTTTCTCCAAGAGCAGCAGGGAAGGGCTTGGCAGAGGTACAAACACCATTCTTCTCACGCCCTCCCAGCCAGCATGGCAAACCCGGGGCTCAGGGGCTGCTCCCCTTCACACCCTCTCCCTGAGGCAAAGCCCTTGGAGGCCAAACCCCTCCCTTTCATTAAAAGATTTTGTTATCATCCCAAAAATGAACAGCCTTCAGCTTCCTCCCTGACAGGACTGCTCCCAAGAAGCCCCAAGTATCAGTCGTGTTTCGGGTCACAATAATTTTTTCAACCCAGAGAGAAATTCCTGTTTCCAGGCAAGTGATGGCTTGGGAAGGGTTGGTAACACCTGTGGAGCTCAGCCTGCAGATCCAGAGCAGGTGGTTGGACCACGGCGTGTTTTGGGTGGCCAAAAGTGCTAAACATTGTCCTGACTGAAATCAAAGAATTAAATCCCTGTTGAGTTCAATGGAAGAGGAAGGCGGCCAACGTTGAGTTTAATATTTTATGTATTAGCATTGAAATCTTGATGGGAAAGAACCAAAAGCTTGCAGCGAACACCTTCAAACGCTGGAATCTTGTCTTAAAAGATTCCAATTATAGCAAGAAGAAAACACTGGCATTTCAGTTTCACATTCTGGCACTTGATCAAATGGACATACCACAGTCTGTAAATAGACCCAAAAACTGAAAAATCATTCCAATTAAATTCCTTCATTGCCTTAGGACTCTGACTCACCTATGGACAATCAATGGAATTAACATCAACAGATAATTAGGACTTGGTGATAGGCAAGCTTCTGGTTAATTATTGCATTTAGACAAATACAATTTATTTTTTTCTTATTTCTTTCTGGGATGAAAATCCTACAAGAACAGGTTTTCTTCCCTCCAGTACAGAACAAAAATAGTCCATGGAAACAGCCTCATCTCACAGTATTTCTGGTTTTGAGGCTCCATCAAAATCAATAAGTGTGAAAATACAACGAAATATTATTCAAAGGAGCAAATATCCTTAAAAATTCCTAAAGTTTTCTCTGAGTTGCAGCTAAATTTTCTGGGTAACCCCAATTTTATCCCATCTGATTGCTCATAATCTCATCCCATTTCTAACCCTTTTAAACAGCAATGGAAGTTTGGATTTAAATCTTCATTTCCAAATGGATTTCTTGGCCAGGATGGGAGAAGGTGGATGCAGTTGTCAGGAATTTCAGGTTATAACTGCCTGGAGCTGTTCTGAGTGCAACTCCGAGCCACCACCAGAAGAAGAGAAAAGCTGTGCAAGGCAGTGGCAGCTGCTCTGACTGCGACCACATTTCACTTACATGAGGCCAATGCCTCTTTTGGTCTTTTTCATCTCTGAACTCAACCCCTGACATGGCTCTAAACTGAAAAATATCTTAAAAATAAAAATTTTCACCAAAATTTGCTGGAGACTCGGTGTTTAACAGAGAAATCCTTGCTATATATTATCAGTGGCACAAGTTTATGCTTCATTTTGGATATAGTAAGAAATGTTTTATCCCTAGACACTGCTTTGCACATGTTCAATCTTTATCAAAACCTCACAGTTTGACACTTGTGTCCAAAAGTCACCCCCAAATCAGTTGCATCACTCTGACCCATTGTCCAAGGCCAGCTAAACTGGAGGCTGAGCCAAGGGACACGTTATCCAAAGGAAAACAGCAATAGCTGAAATGTATCTGAGGCACCAACAGGATGTGAACCCTTCACAACATCTTCCTTTGCTGAAAACCAGTCAGCCCAGCACAATGAAAATATTGGGCTGTGCTGCCACCTGCACCACGAGCACCTCCCAAGGCTGCTTGGCTGGAGAGATTGGATGGTTTTCCACTCTTGGCCTGGCCTCTGGTGTGAAATATTCCCACAGCTGGATGTGAACAAAGAGTGAGGCATCCCAGTGACTGGACAAGAGGCTCGAGCCAAGCCCTGGCCTGGGTGGAAGCCTGTTCCATGACCAGTTGCTCCACACCTGGCTCGCTGCTTGGGGATGTCCTCCATGGAGCTGTGAGGTTTTTATGGGCACTCCATCTATCATTGCATCCCGGGGAAAAAAAAATTAAAAATAAAAAAAAGAAGAGCAAAAAGAATAAAATGAAGATTTTTATGGGCCTAGGAGGAGCTAACCTGGAAATATCACTGGCACAAATAGAGCTGTTGAGCAGACAATAGCACTGGGGTATTGCCATGAGTTTGTTTACCCAAACGTGGCCATCCTCGCTGTGAGGTCCCCACCCTCCTGGTCCCCAGCCTGGGGAGCTGGTGGAACACAAGCTGTGATTGCCATGCTGACAGCTTTATTGCCTCCCTGACCTTGCTATTTTTAAGGGAACAGGTTATCTCCGTGATGTAATCAGGTCTTCCTCGTGCTGTGAGGTCATTCCCACTGCAGGGAGCTGGAGCCTTCGGTCCTCACTCGCTTGGAATGCCAAGTCAGCTGTTGCAGGTGTCCAGGAGCTTATGGCACTGGTTGGACTGAAAGCTACTGAGACTGATTCTCTTTTCCCAAATCACCCAAAAAATACAGCTTTGGTTCTCTTCTTCAAACCTAGCTTATCCAAATTGCTAAAGAGAATTTACATATCCAAATTGTGAGACTTCAAGCTTAAAAGAGCATCAGTGAGATTAATTAAATGTGTTTGTGTTAGGAGTGGGAAAGTGCAAGTGCAAATTATAGTTCACAAGTGATTCTCTGGAATAAGTACAATAAGTAAATAAATGATAAAAATATGTTGTTGCACTTCCATTTTGGAGGTTCTTATTGCAAAACAAGTGGACAGAAAGGCCAGACATTCACTTAGGGAAAATAAAATTTCCCAGTAGGCAGAGTTCTACACAGTTCTTAAAGGCTTTATGTCAAGATTATTTCTCTGGAGAAGGCACAGCCATTATTTCAGTAAATGCTAAAAACTTGGGTCAAATTAGAAAAGCACTTACTGATTTAGCAACTACTTATCCAATATTATCTGTATGTAAGGTATTTACTCAGAATGACATGACTTAAAAGCTCTCTCATATTTTAAAATTCCTGTCTCCTGTCCTAATTCCATGAGACACTCACAGCAAAGGTTAGATGAGCTCTGTTAGGAAGCATTTTTCCAGCTCCCATGGGAATAGAACACCTTTTCCAGTCTCAGCTGGAATGAGGAAATGAAAAAAAAAATTAGAAATCAAATCCTATTGGAGCTAATGCAGTCCAAACACAGCCAAAGGTATCCAAGGTGCTCCAAAGAATTTCCTCAGTCCCTATTCTTGTTTATTCCAGTGTCAAGTTGGTTGTGGAACCCAACCACAAAACTGCCTGGGAGGTTTCCTTGGCTTCTCTCAGCCTGCAGGCATACCTTGAGGGATGCATTAAAGGAAATAGTGGCCTTGTCCTCCAGGGTTCCTAGGGAATGGGAAATGGGCTTATGGGCTATTAAATCCCTCCGTTCCTTCAGAGGTGGTGGAATGGGGACATATGAGACCTCCAGGAGTGGCCAGTGGGTGTAACCTGCACAGGGACGTAGTTCCCATAACGTCACAGCAAGAAGAGGTGAGCTGGAGCAAAAATAAATTCACTTTCTCACTAAACACCCTCCTATTTTTCCGAGTCCAGATAAGCAAATTAAAAATGATGTCATGGCTCCCCCAGGACACTGCAACACGCTGCCATTTGTCCAGCCAGAGTACAACTCCTATTAGTGTGATATAACCCAGTAGTTGGGAACTCAATAGGAAAAACAGAGCTGGAATTTAATAAAAAAACCTTTACAGCTTTTAACTCATTGCCCTCAACACAGAGAGCTACTGTAAGTGAGTGCCTCAACATGAACACTCTGAAGACCAAAGAATTAAAGTAAATGCAATCAGCAGATTACTAAATACCAATGGGAAATTTAGAGCTCTAGAGCAAAATCCCAGGGCATTAAAGGATTTACTGCTTGGCATTGATGAGAAGCAAATCTTTGGATTTCCATTTCTATCCTTAATTAGCAACTGAGGTTTATTTTAGTCTGAACTAAGTCACAAAAGATAACACACCCTAAAAGAAAATAGATAGTAGTGCAATAAACTTCATAAAATGTCTTATTAAAAATTAGAAGAAAAAAATAACAGATTCAAATGGAAAATCAATTTCCAGGACTTCCATTTCCTTTTGTTTTCTTGTCTTCCCACCCATGCTCAGCTGTTTTTTAATAACATTCAGCTCTTTGCTAGTGAGGTTACCAAGGGTGGTAACAAAGATAGCATTTGAAACCCAAAAGGGAGGCTCCCTTTTAGAAGGGACATTTTAGGAGTGTTCTTACTCCTTCACAGCTTGGGGTTTGAAAGTTTGCTGTCTTCCTGCCCAGCTCCCACTGGAAGTAGGATCTAAGATGGACGAGCCATGTTCCGCGTGGCCTCAGCTCTGAGCAAAGCAGCTGTGTGAAATTGAGTGGGTTTTATGGATTCTCTGGGACTGGGGAAAGACAAGGCTCTTCTGGTCAATGAGGAAGTCCCTGGCTGGTTCTCCTCTGATCCCACCTACCATTTGCACCACTGGTGATGTGCTCCCAGCAGCTGCTTTGGCAGGGTTTGCTGGAGCATTCCTGGTTTGCTGGAGCGTTCCCAGCTGCCAAGATGCACCAGGGATTTGATGTCTGGTCTCCTGACCTGGGATACAGACTCCCACGGCACCATTTCCAGCACAGCACCTGCCATGGCTTCAAGAAAAACTGTAAAATATAAGCAGCTGCTTCAGAACAGGAGAAAAGTGAAAGTCTGGGAGTTAAATCTGAAGAAATTCGTAATAACGAGGCCAGTCCCAAACAAACCTCGTGCTTCAGTGAGAAGGAGGCTGAGGTCCTGCTCTTAACCACTCCCAACTTTTCTCCCTTCACCACAGAGACCAAGAATTCATTTGGTCCACATAAAAATTAACTATGGAGTGATCTGAGTGTGATCCAGATCCATAGATCCATCCCTCCATGGCTTCACAGTCCAGGATTCAAATCAAATCCAGCTCCAGCATCAAACAGGTCATCTAGGCCTGTGAATCATCTAAGGAGAAAAATTCCATTAAGTTAAATCAACCGTAGAAGTTGCCAAGTTGGTATCTAGCACTCAAAAATTATTGGATGGCTTAAGAGTTATTTATTTTTAAAAATTTCGACTTTGAATTATTTGTATTTGTCTTGTAGTTTGCAGTCCTTTGGGTTGAAAACTGGACACTTGTTGGACATTGACAAAATTTTCAATGTGTGCTAAAATAATTAGTTATGCATCTGAAAATGCATTGATTATAGTCACAAAATTGCAGGAGCTTAAAATAAATAAAAATAAAATAAATAAAAATAAATTATCAAACACCATGCAAAGTAAAGTTTTCATTCATTAAAAAAAATGAAAATGAAAAAAATTCAAAACCCCAGCCACAACCAAAGAAAGCAAAACCCCAGAACCCTTTTAATGAATTACTTAACAAGTGGTGATACTTCAATTTATGGTCATTCATTACACCCTGATTCCCAAGGTGAATCCCGAATGAATGCAATCTGGAGGCACTGATGGATATCTGCCCATCCCAGCCAGCAGCTCCCTTTATCTCAGAGCCTGAGCAGAGGCTTTAATGTATTTTGGGTGTGTGACACCTCTGCTATCGCCGGGAGGGACAGCGACAGCGGGAATGTGATGGATGAGCATCGTAACAGAGCCAGGAACTGGGACTGCGAGGGTGCCCTGCACTAGCTCGGGGAGAAGAGACAAAGCAACTCCCTCCCTTGTTTTTTTAATTTGTTAAAATAACAGCTCCATATTCCCAGGGGCAAATGTCAGGAATAATTGCATGCAAATTGCACTGGAGTCACGCTGAGGCACCCAGTGCCACCCAAGGGTTCCTGAAGGGTTAAAATCGAGGGGTTCAGTTAATTTACAACTGGAGACCTTTATCGTCTCCTGGTGACTTTGAGGGCTCACATTTCGCACTTAATTACTTGTTCAGCAATCAGGCCGGGCGAGAGATAGATGTGTTCTGTGTTTAGCCCTCGCAGCTGTGAATTGTTTATTTACTTATCGTCAGGCCGGGAATGGCTGCAATTTAAAGGTTCAGATCTCTGCTACCCTGAGCGGGGAAGGTCTTCCTTTAAACACTTCCATATTCCGCGGTGGAATTCTGCTGGAGATGCCCATCTTCTCCTCCCGTTCCGGGTAACGGGGCCAGCAGGTGTTCCTGGTTAGTGGCCACTGGGGTTGTTCACGCCAAACAGTCGCTGCCAAGTTCACAATCGGGACGAGGGATCTGCGGAGATAAATTCGGGAAGGTGAAAAGCGGGCCAAGGAGATGAGGACAGATGAATTCCAGCGAGCCGGCTTCCGTGGAATGGCTCGATCCCTATCTGGGATAGCTTCAAACGGTGGCTGCCAGCAATTCCTAGGCCAAATGGTGTAATTACAATTTCAGCTGTCAAATGGTGACCAGATGGCTTTATCTTTCACACCAGAGGCCTAAGAAGCTGGTTAGGTGTGACCTCTCCACATACCAATCCACCTGCAGAGCACACGAGGCCTTCGAGTGCCGGAATTCCCGGCGTTCCCAACGTGTCCATCCTCGTCTTTGATAACTTTGGAGCCAAGCTGTGTAAAACCAACAGCATCAGTTTTCACAGGGTCGCACCCCCCTTAAATGCAGCACCACCAGCAATGCTGTGGGACCACTTGAGGGGCTGGACTTGTCGGAGATTGGGACTAAATGATCCTCAAGGTCCTTCCCAACCCGAACTCGGTATTTCTGCACATGTGGGGCACTGGGTTACAAAGAAAGGGGGGTGATCCCTCTTATTCTCTTAGGGCACACACAGACTTCCCATCTACCCAGGAAAGAAAGAGTTGTGCAGAGGAAGAGAATCTCAGCTCCATAGTTGGCCAGAAAAGGACGTTTCAGAAGGAAAATTGGTGAAATTCCCTGCCAAGAGGCAAAAGCCAAAGTGGTCTGACCATCCAGGCGTCGCTGCTGTCCTTGTGATGTGCCTGATGGAGGAGAGGATGGTGGTGGAAGCAGGCTGGACACACCCCCTAAAAAACCCCAGTGTAGATCCAGGAAAGGGGCTCTGGGCAAAGCCCAGCCCAAATTCCCAGCAGCAGCAGCTCGGAGGTCAGGGGCTGGCTGGGGAATATCCCATGACCCGTTCCACTGCCACAGGCAGCTCTCTGCAGCCTCCAGGAAAGCGCAGGCTGTTCCCACACAGAAAGCACAGAGCTTTGCAGCAGGTCTCAGATTAGAGCAGTATTAAAAGTAAGGACTTTGGGGTCGATATTAACCCCAGAGAATTCTGCCTGTGGGCAGGTGGAGGGGCTGACAGGCATCAACAGCAGCAGCAGAGTTTCTGCCTCCAGGCTCTTGCAGCAGCCAACTGCTTTTGATTTAAAGAAAAGGCTTTCCTGTCCTGTGCTCTTATGAGAAACACACTTTTCTCCCAGTCCCAAGGTTATTTCTATCCCACAGATGAGGAGAAGGGGATGCAAGCTGACAGGGAACATGGCAAGGAAGTCTAAAGCACAGAGGTGCTGCTTCCTAATATTTTTTTGTATTATCATCACCACTGCTGTGGGAACAAATTACCAATCTCTGCAAGTGATCATTAAAGTGGTTTAATAATAATATGTAAACAAAGAAAAAAATAGATCAGAACTTTCTAGTCTTGAAGAATTATAAGAGATATTATTGGACATACACAAAGAAACAAAAATGCAGATAATTCCAGGGTGATTTGGATTTTCTCAGAAACAGATCTACAATCATATGTGTCACTTCAGTAAAGCCAAAGAAAGAATAAAAGAGCCTCCATAGGCATAATTGAATTAGAGAAAATCCTGGAATTTGATGAGAGATAAAGTTACCACTAATTCTCTTAGGAAAAAAAAAAAAAGAAAAGAAAAAAAGGGGATGAAATTAAAATGTCAAAAGAGCAGTGAGCTGCTAAATTGAACCCTCAGTTTTGGGTGCATTCACGGCTGTGTTGGCAGCGCATCCGCGGAGGCGCTGAAGTAAAAACACTGCGAGTGAGAAAGAAAACACCCAAAATGCAACTTTGAAAAGGACTGAAATGAACAGCACAGAAATGGTTCAGGATTTTCGAAAGATAATTGCAAGGCAGAAACAAATACAAGCAAAACCTGGACCAGTAACAGCCCCTCATGTACAAATGTGCTGGGGTTGGGATGGATTCCGTGGGCTGGATCGATGAGAGGGGTACCAAAGACATGGACCCAGACAGATCCCAGCCTGGCCTTCACCCAGTGACACAGAAAACAGGAGAAATATTTGTTTCTTCCAGTATTTTGCAATTTTTCTCGTTCGTTTTAATTTTTGCTTCTGCTGACGTTGAGTTGACAGCAGCAGCGCGGGGGTTCAGGGCTGCAGCCTCAGCTCAGGGAAGTGGGGATTTTCAGAGAACTATGAAAATTTAACTCAGATGAACCTTGCCCTGATTTAACAGGCATAAAATGTCAGAAAGGAACTTCTCAGATTCTCAGGCCAGCAGAGGAATTATTGCAAAAAGCCTGTGACAGAGAGATTAAAGGCAATGGGCACGAGGAGCTGTTTCGAAGGTGAGCGCAGAGGCAGAAGGGAG
The DNA here is from genome assembly GCF_031753505.1 of Anomalospiza imberbis. Taxonomy (NCBI): domain Eukaryota; kingdom Metazoa; phylum Chordata; class Aves; order Passeriformes; family Viduidae; genus Anomalospiza; species Anomalospiza imberbis. The sequence goes on along the minus strand of NC_089692.1, from coordinate 18,334,132 downwards.
AGGATCCCTTGTGCTGGCTCCCCAGCCCTGCTGCTTCACTCAGCCTTCTCCCACACTTAAGGGGAAGCAAAACAGTTCTCTGAGAGCCTGAGGGAACCCAAAGAACAAGATGGGCTGGGAAGGATGTGCCAGGATTCTGCTTGGTACCAGAATGCTGCCTCAGATATAGAGTGCAGAGAGGGAGGGAGACCCCCACAGTGATGTGAGTCCTGTATTATTTTTGTCCCAAATACACAAAACATTGGCTATTGCAATCAGCTAGGAATAATATCAGTCCGAAATGCCTTTTTTAACCCAGGAGTTTGCAGCAGAGCACTGGAGAGATGCACTTCTGCCAGTGATGGCGATGCTTTTGCAGCACTGGAACCTGGGAGCAAAGAAAATCCCATTTTCTGACTGTTGCTCATCACCCCCCGACATTTCAAAAAGATTTTATCTGTCTGGCATGGAAGATTTCCCAAACTGTTTTTATTAAGAGGACTTTTGTATGCCAGCAATGAATATTACTCTATTACTGAAAGGAATCAAAAGCTAAAGTGCCTGCGTGTACAGTTAATCTATCCAAACAGAAAATGTTTCTTAAAAAATTACGGCACTATTTTTATAACAAACCTCAGCCAAACTCACAACTGAATAAATGGAATGTGTTCTTTTAAAACCAATTTATTTTTTTAATCATGGGCAAGAAATCCTCTCATTGCTTTCGTTCATCAGGTAATGCTTCACCCCCCCCACCTTATTTGTGTGAAGAGATTTGTCTGTGACAGGATTTTTGCTTTGGAGGCATCGGATTGAAACACTTCCAAGGCTGGAAGGTGGATGTGAGCCTGGGATGGCATCACAGCCAGCCTGTGGTTTCTATCTCTTTTTAACAAAACCATGAACAAGGCAAGGAAATGCCTCAAAGGGACCAGGGGTGATGGGGAAGAGCCACCCTAAAGCCCTGATCCACCTAAATAAAGCATCAGGTCAGAGCCATAGGAATTTCTATAGGATTCTACAAGGCATCTATTCCTGCTGACATGCTGTGAAGGCAAAACCACAGAGCCACTGTCTTTATGTTATTTAAAACTGGCCTGCACACTCATTACCACAACGTAATTATCATTAGGGTTGCTTAAAGCAGAGTTTGGCCCTTCCTGGTTTTTACTCCCTAATTATTATTACGGCTTTACTTTAGCTAGGAGCCCGTGCAGAACTCTTCCTGCAGTTTTTCAGTATTTATTTAGACTCGCACCACTGCCCAAGACCACAATTTGAATGTCCCAAGCCTCATCCCACGATCTCTTACTCCCCAAAATGCTGCGCATTTTTGATGCCGTCACGAAGAGGAGTCGGACCAAACAATTCGAAGCCTGCGAGGACCCTAAAATGTGGTTAAACATTCCCAGTGGAGGCGGTGATGAATAGGCAAGCAGGGCAACCTGACCCCCAGGGCTTAAACATCCCCTTTTTGTTTGTTTGTTTGTTTTTTCTCCTGGGCTTTCCAGGAGTTTCAGCCGCCAGCAAACCCGGGGGGCCTTAAAAACAAAACAAAACAAAACAAAACAAAACAAAAAGCCACGAAAACGCTTTAATTCCTACAATTCGCTCATTTGTGTACGTGGTTTTTAAGAGGGGGTGATTCCCGCTGCAAGCTAGGAAAAAAAAAAATAATTTGAATTTCTCCCCTCTGGTTTTCGTGGGTGGAAGAGAAACCCTGAGTGGGTGCTGTGCCATTCCCGAGTGTTTGAGCGCTGCTTTTTCTGCTGCCCTGCTAAAGGTCAAAAGCAGGTAATGAATGTCGAAATTTCCACACACTGGGGTAAGCTCGGAGCTTGTTGACTTTAATATCAGTTTTCTTCCACCGCGGGGAAAAAAAAAAAAATAAAGGAAAAAAAATCATTCCAGCTCCTCATTGATTTTTCATGGAAATTCACCAATTTCTCCTTGTTTAAGATCTGGTCTCTGATTTCTCCTTGATTATCATATCGCTCTGCCCCCCAGATGAAGCCCGGCTTTGTTTCAGCTCAGGATGGTGATATCGTTATTACTGCACAAGGAAAAATCCCGGTGTGCTGGAGGTTGGTGCTGAATCACAGGGGTTACCTCAGAAAAAAACAAAGCCCTCGGGAAAACCCACCTTGAGAAAAAGGAGAAAGAGCAGAAGAAAAAGTCGGAGGGAAAATGGGAATGTGCCAGTGCCTGTGTGCAGAGGAGAATAACGAGCTCAGCGTGGCAGAATTCAGCAGAGTGAGATTGGAAATGGGATTTTTGGGAATCCCAGCTCGCCCTGGAGGGGTTGGGTTGGGTTCAGCTCCGTGGCCTCAGCCCTTCTGCTCTCAGCTGCAAACAAGAGGCAAGGCTGGGAAAATGGTTTGGATTTCTCCAACTTTCCGTCCAAAATGGATGGAATGAGCCATGGAATTTCATGGCTCTGTGTGTGTGTGTGTCGCGGTTGGGCAAGGGGCAAAAATGACCTTTAAACCCCCAAAATTTTAGTTGTCGTTGTTGTTAATTGCTGCAGAACTGGACTGGGATGTTCCCAACGGGCTCCCGAGAGTTGAACCATTTTTTTCAGATAAATCAACATAAATGTTGGTATTCATTGACCCTCTTGAGCTCTTGTGGATATTACAGGGACAATATTTAAAACTTACATTTGAAAGTATATCTGGGGCATGAACACTCATTTTGCTATTGGTGGAGTCTAGAGAACTAAGCTATTAAAATGATACATTTTTACTAATTATCATTGAGTCACACTTTGAGATAAAACTGTGTGCCTGCTGCATTTAAAAAAAAAATTGAAAAAATATTTGAACACATCAGTTATCAAAATAAGCAGAATATTCCTTCCCATGGGAGTGGAGGAAGGGTCATTAAAAGAAGTTCAACACATCAGGCTTTGAGCATTTGCTCTGAAAATAAATGCAGGTAAAGAAAGGCACAGTAAGGAATTCAAAAATTAGCAAAAATTGTACTATGAGAAAATTTTGTAGCCTAAATTTTTTTTTTTTTACTAGATAAAGTAAAATAAATGCTTTAACATATATTTTGCCATTAGTACATGTATATATTTAATTATATATAAATCTTCAGGTAACATTTCTGATACATCTTGTCAGTCATCATTCTGACAAATAATACTGGTTTTATTATTAAATAATAATAATGAGGTTTTAAATAATCAGGAGGTTTTAAAGCCACTCAAACACAGTGCCTTGAAATCAAAATCCAGATTTAATTCTTTAGAACATTTTCCCCAAATGAGGATAAATGTGGAGTCTGCCCTTTAAATTAAATGACAGCAAGAAGTCAGGGGGGAAAAAAAACCAAAACAAACCAAACAATAGCAAACAGTTTGAGACTGATTCTGCTCATTGTAAATAAGGGGCTGGCTCTAATTTAGTTAATGAGATTTCACCAGTGTAAATTGAATTAGGTTCATTATCCTATGATTAAAACAATATCATTGAAAAAGAAAAAAAAAGAAAGAAAATTAAGAGTTAAAGGACTTTTTTTTCTAATTTAACAAAAACTGCTGGAATGAGATGTAAAAGCAGAACTCCCACAAAATAACTGTGAGCAGAAAATTATTTTTAAAAATTGCTTAATATCGACTTTTATTTAAAAAAAAAAAATTACTATTTAAAACTGCATTCATGACCCATCAGAACAAGAGCACTTCGTGCTATACACATTAAAAAACGTGTTTTTTCCTTCTTATTTTCATCTTTTCTTTGCTCTGCAGACAAGACCCCCACAAGATGTGTGTAAAATTCCTTTGCCGATGAGTGCAGCAAGGCATGGCTGAGTTCTCAGGTGTTTGAAACTCTAGAAAACAGGAAAGGGCTGTGTATAATCTGCTCTACATTATCCATGATTATATATACATTATGTATATCTGCTCTGCATTATACTATAATATATATACATTACATTGTTACGGGTTTTAAGTGTTGTACAACAACCAATTATCTTGATAACGCCTTTAATTGACTAAAAAGCAGCGACAACGCTCCGCGAGGGGACAGGGGAGGGTCGCTTTTCCCCGATAAAACGATTAAACCGCCTGTTGATAAAGCAAATTCTGCCGCGAGTATCTAACAAGTGCTGAAAAGATAAATACGCTCCCAAAGGCGAGGCAGAGGCGGCTCTGCCTGTCCCAGCACCAAACTTCCAATGCCACCTAATGGAGAGCCCGCACCTCGCAGCGATCCCGCCTGCGCTTTTCCAGCCTCCCCAAAGCTCAGCAAGCCCGGTGGGCTGCCGTGGTGGGATAACAAAATCCCGCGGCAAAGGCTGCGCAAATGTTTGGATTGCCTCGCTGGATGTCGGCGCTGCCAAGGAGCGGCTCACGGTCCCTAAAGTGGGACTTTGGGGGTTGTTTGGGGTGCACGGCTCGGATTTGTGATCTCCACGGAAATCCCGCGTTCCTGACAGGAGGAAAACGCTGGCCTGGGCGCAGAGGGATGTGAAAATAGCCCGGGATGCGAAAATAGCCCGGGATGCGCAAATCCCCCTCCCTGAGGTGTGGTCGGGGCACTTGTGCATCTTCCCCGTGGCTCGGCTCACACGTGGGGACAGACTGAGGATAAAGCTGTCCTTGCCTCGAGCTGCCCTTTCCGTGACATATCTGATTTCTGCAGCACATCCAAACATCTCTCCGTGCGTGCACATCCCCGGGAATGCTTCCGCACCCACTGGGCAGCACTGCAGACACGCAGGTTACCTATGCACACAGATAAATACAGGGCCTAACCACTTTTAGGACCAGCTTTTAGGACCGACTCCCAAAGCAGGCCCTAATTTGGTTTGAGATTTCCCATTGAAGGTGGTTGGAGGTTTCCCAGTGAAACACCCCTGGAATCAAGCAAGCGGTTGGGATTTTGCTCTGCCCTTTCCCCCTTGCAGCTGAACAATGCCCCATTCTCTCTGACCCGAATATATTTTCTTTACACCATACCTAGGATTTCCCTCTGATTTATTTCTCTAGGGCTGGATCCAAAGCTCCCGCTGATTTCGGGAGGTTTGGGGTAGGGCCCTGCACTTCTGCAGCTCCAGACCTGCTGCAGCCAGGGCTGAATCTGTGCTGATTTGAATGAGAAATATCGGCCAACACAAAAAATGTTTAGAAAAGGGGCTTGAAGAGGGAGAAAGACATTAATTTTCCATAAAGCTTGCTCTGCTCGTGCCAAGCTTTGCACCCCGTCACCACCAATTTTAAGCACACTGTATTATGGCAAGATTAGGGACAAAAATTGACTATAAGAAAGATACAGATTTAAGATTTACTGGTTTTTAACTGCACAGTTCTTGTACAGTTTTTACACTTTAAGCGGCGGGATTAATCACAGTAGAGCTGGGAATAAAATGCAAAGGGAGCTTTGCTGCTTTCAAAAAAAAAAAAAAATGAAATAATAGTAAACCAAGCTCAGACAAACCCCACAACAGAAAAGCCGAAGCAAATAAAGGCGAGTGGAACAGATTTCCGTGTTTGCTTTTCTTTCTGCAGCTGGATCCCTTGTCGTAGCCACAAGAACTGCAAGCGTAGGGTACGGAATGGGAAATAAAAGACAGGAAAAAGAAACAAAGAATAAAAAAAAATAAAAATAAAGCAATTTAAGGAGAAGGAAGCAAACCCAAGTGCTCCGCTGAGCCGCTTCCCCTGCTCGGGCTCCGTCCCTGGAGCGGCGGAGCTCTGCGAGGCAGGAGCTGCGAGCGGGGAGGGGGACGCTGCAAACCCCGGGCTCGCAGGGGAGGAAGAGGAAGAGGAAGAGGAGGAGGGTTTCGGGACGGGGAGAGGGAAGAGAAAAAGTGCAGTACATACAGCTCGATGCGTCCACCAGTCCCCAGCCTCCGCTTCTCTCTCTCTCTCCCTCCTAAGTCAAAAAGGAAATGCGGTTCCTTTTTTTTCTTTCTTTTTTTTTTTTTTTTTTTTTTTTTTTTTAGAATCAGAAAACGAACCATCAGGAAGTTGGCAAAACCTCTGACTAAACAATCAATGGAGGAAATGCAACAAATTCTCTTTGGCGGCGGGGGAGCGAGGGCGGGCGGGCGGCGCGCAGGCAGCGCAGGGAGCTGCGCACCGCTCCCAGGGCTCCGACCCGCAATTCCCTCACAGTCCTGAATTTTTTTACCTCACGGACACCCATTCTCTGCGGCAAGGTACGCGGGGCAGGGATGGGCTCCTGTGTCCCCCACCCCATGTGGCAGAAATCCCCACATCTGTCCGCAAAAGGAGCCCCCTGTGCGCCCGTGCGGGATGCACATCTATTTCCCAGGAATTATCTTCCCTTCCCACGGGCTGGGATAAGCAGGATGGAGAAATGAGCGAGTTCCGTGTTGGTGTTTCTGCTACAAGTGCCGTCTGTGCAAGGACGAGGGTAGCGGGGAGAGGTTGCAGAGGAGTTTGTTTTTTATATTTTTTTTTCCTATTTTTTCTACAATTCACTCGTTCCCCCCTCATCCCGGAATTTCGGTCTCTGCCTGCCGGTACGGAGCGAGACGCTCACATCCCCCTCCGTGTCTCCCTCAGATAAAACAAACAAATAGGAGGATCCTTGGAAGATCCGCGGTGCTGTGCAGAGCGGAGCTGCCCAGTCCTGCCCTGCGCTCCGCCGGGCAGGGAGGGCTGAGTGGCTCCTTTAGGCTCCCGTTCGGGTGGAAATCACCCCCTAAACCCCCGCAAGGGATTTTCTCCCAGGCGGGGACTCCCCCAGGTGCCGCTGAAAGCGGTCCGGGACCTCCCATCTCCCGCGGGTGCGGGGCTGGGAGCGGAGGGGCCGCGGGCGAGGGGAGCCGCCCTCCCCCAAAAATGCGGGACGCGCTCCGGGGTCACTGCTAAAAGCAACACAAGTCCGTATTTTTTAATAAAGAGCGTTCTCGGGCGAGCTGGCCGCCTTCCACCCGCCCCACGGATGAGCTGGCTCTGTAAACACTGCAGAGAAGATTAACACTGCTGTTCTAACCTCATAGCGAGAGCCCTGCCTGGCGAGAGCTCTCGCTGCTGCTGATCTGTGCGCTCCATGAGTCCTTCAGTTTTAGGGGTGACAACAGCCCCCAGAGTGGTCCCTTTCCGTCACCAGCTCTGCCCTGCCCGGCGCTCTGAGTCTTCCACCGATTCCTCTCCGTCATCATCTCTCCCCTCTCTGGGAGTCACCGATCCTTTGGATGTTCCTTCACTCCCCCTCCATCACCATCTCTCCCTGTCCGGAGTTCTGGTGTCCCCCCACTCCCTCTCCATCCCATCTCTCCCTGTCCGGGGCTCTGGCTGTCCTCCCAGTCCCCCTCCATCTCCATCTCTCCCCTGTCCGGGGTTCTGGTGTCCCCCCAGTCCCCCTCCATCCCTATTTCTCCCTGTCCGGGGCTCTGGTGTCCCCCCACTCCTCCATCCCCATCTCTCCCATGCCTGGGTTCTACAGAGACCTCTTGGTGTCCTCCCAGCAGAAGTAGCGGCTTCAAAAATTCCCCTAATTTTAAATTATATATTTTATTATTACTATCATGATGAAATCTACAATTTGGCGGCCGAGAAGAGCTGGGAACCGATGTCAGAGCGAGCTGCCAGCGTGGTTCCCCAGCAGCCAGCGGCCCCTTGGCAGGAGCGCCTTTCCCACCTCCCGCACCCCGGGTCAGGGAGAGCCGGCGCTACCTGCGAGCGGGAGCGCGGCTCGGCTTTTAGGGAAACTCTGGAAATCGAAAAGGAGGAGGAAAACTGGCAACGGCAAGGTCATTTGCCCAGGAATTCCACAAACGCAGCAATCCCGGGGGAAGAGGAGCCCCGGGATGGGCCGGGATTGGGATTGGGAGGGGGAAGATGTTTGGTTTTGTTCTCTTGCCAAAATAGCACCAGGCTGGGGAGGGGGAATGAGGAGCAAATCAGGGATAAAAGAGTGGAGGAAGAACTGAGTGGCCCGGGGAGAGCCCAGAGGAGCCCGCGGAGCCACCGCTCCGCCCTCCATCCCTCAGTGTCACCCGCCTGCGATCCCAGCTCAGCCCCAGAGAGGGTATGGACCTGGAGAAAAGGAGATGAAATACGAACAGTCGTGGGGAAAAAAGCCCCAAGAACAACAAAGAATCAAAAAAAAAAAAAAAAAAAAAAAAAAAAAAGGAGGGGTGCGGAAGAAAGGGAAAAGAGGTAAATAAACAACAAAAAATAAAGGAAATATATTTTGTAAAGAAAAGGCAAGGAAAATAATGGGGAGAGGAGAGGAGAGGAGAGGAGAGGAGAGGAGAGGAGAGGAGAGGAGAGGAGAGGAGAGGAGAGGAGAGGAGAGGAGAGGAGAGGAGAGAAGAGAAGAGAAGAGAAGAGAAGAGAAGAGAAGAGAGGAGAGGAGAGGAGAGAAGAGAAGAGAAGAGAAGAGAAGAGAAGAGAAGAGAAGAGAAGAGAAGAGAAGAGAAGAGAAGAGAAGAGAAGAGAAGAGAAGAGAAGAGAAGAGAAGAGAAGAGAAGAGAAGAGAAGAGAAGAGAAGAGGTTTTTTCATTAAAAAATGAAAAGAAAATAAGAATAAATAAAAAAAAATCCGCTTTCCCCGCCCCACTCCCAACAAGACCTTTACACAGTAAAGTATTTCCTTGGATAAGGATTTTGCCCTGCATCGTTTTCGCCTCTGGATCCCTTTTGGTAAATCCCTGTAAAGCACAATAGGTTTGGGATTTTCCCCCCGTTTGCCCTTGCCCAGTACCACTGGCATGATCTCGCCTGCGGATGCTGGTTTGACTCGCTTTGCCCACAATCCCTGTGACAGCGACACCGGGGCGTTTGAAAACGGCATAAAATCGGAATAAACCAGCAAATCGCAGTTAGAGCGCCCGGAAAAGTGTCAGACAAAACACGCTGGAGCCAGAATGGCTTCACCTTTATGAAAGACTACAAATTGCTGCTATGGACACTTTGGAGACCTCTGAAATCCCTTCATTAGCTGCTTGATGCATTTGACATCCGAGCTCATTGTACCCCCGAGGCGTCCAAAAGCTTGGAAATCGAGTTTTATTAACCTAATAAAACGCACGCACGCAAAATTCGGGGGAAAACTCAAGAATCGAGAAAGCCTAAATAAATCCTCTGACTTGGTGCTGGAGATTTTTCAAGGCTGTTTGAAACGGGGAGGAAACAAACTATTTACTTGTCAAAATTGGATTTTTTTCAGACGATAACTCCTGTAGCGGGATTTCTTTATAAAAGAACCCGAGCATTCATTTGCGCTTAAAACTGACAGGCTGCCTTCGTTTCCATCCTCGTGCTGTATTTTCCCTCTTCCTTGGTCCCTGCATTATGCAAGAACTCAGTCATTTTTTTGGGAACAAAGGGGAAATATAATGAGAAACATTACAGCGGCAGCGCGCGTTTGCTGCCCGCTAGCAGAGCGCTTTGCGTGTAATATATATTTTATTTCCAGCCAAAACTAACGATCCCAACGTCCTACATGATGCGAAGGGACGCGTTTACAATGTGGCCATTGTGCGCCGGCATGAGGAGATTTTTCTGTGCCTTAAACATCACCTGGGAGGAGGTCCCGGCGCCGCTGCCCACCCTGTGCAGCAGCATCCCTCCTCCGGCAGCAGCACGGACACGGCTGCAGAGGCTTTCCCCTCCTTTTCTTCTCTGTAAAAGAATAAAAATAATCATAATAATTAAAAAAAAAAAATCACCTTCGTGATCGCTTTGACCCAGAAATCCAAACAAACTCCCAAAGGCGGCTGAAGTTCAGCTGGAGCCGCACGGTGCTTTTAACGCCCGGGGCAAACTTTGTTCGCTTAAAGCAGCCTTTGGCGTGAGCAAAACACCTTTTTTTTTTCTTTTTTTTTTTTTTTTTTTTTTTTTTTTTTCCTAGCAGGTCCCTGTAAATAGGTTTTTTTTTAAACCAAAAACTCCTGTTCGGGGCCGTTTGGGACATGACTGTAAAATCGGGCTACCTGGCCCAGATAAGCGAGGCTGTTGGCACCGAGGCACGAGTGCCACCAAGGCGGTGGCATTAGCAGTTGGTAAATAAGTGTGCAGGCTGTAAAGTGAAGTTGTATCCTTTAGATAAGGGCTTATCTACACAGCCATTAAACCCACACTCACCTCCTTAGCATGTGGAGAGGCTGGGGTGTCAGCTCCCAGAGGGAAATATTTATTTAGTCCCTTTTGGAGCAGCCAGGAGAAACCCTTTCCTTGTTTTTGTTTGGTGGGTTGTAATTCTGTGGATTAAAATCCTTAAAATCTTGCTGTTTGCCTACAAAACAAATAAAAGATAATCTGGGTGGAGTGATTGAGGTCTTAACACACATTTTTAATACACCTGGGTGTCTTTTCTGTCATTTCTTCTTAATGAAGTTTATCTTTTGATCACATACACAGGCTGTTCATAAAAGCAAGTTTATGTACATTTAAAACCAATATGGAAAATAGGAGCCAATCCTGCCAACTGTCACTGAGGCTGGAACAAGCTGAGTCAGGGCTGTGTGGTCCAGCTAAATTCAAGTTAAAGTCAGCAGCAAGTCCCCCTTGGAGCCGAGCGTCACCGGGATCAGGCCCTGGAGATGGTCACAGCAAGGAAGGAGCTGGGAGAGCCCCTCAGAACTGGCACTGCTTGTCTAATCCACGGTGTGAGGCTGGATAATTGCATGGATTAAGTAGGATTGACAAGATTTAAACCCTCATCCTGGATCCTCATTTTTCTCCTTAGTTGAGTTTTTTCAACCTAAGGATGCTCGAGTGGACTGCAGGGGAGTAGAGACCAAAAATAGCAGATTTTAACAAAAGTAATGACAGCAGAAAAGAAACAAATCCAGGAGGTAAATAGAAATATATTCTGCTATTTTATCGAATTATTTTCTAGTTTTGAAGTCTAATATGAAAACCAGCAACATTTGTTTCCATTTTTATAGGTGAGGAAAGTGAGGCAACTAGGGAAGAAACAAAAAAAAGGAGGATTATTCAAGGTGCAACTTCAGGAGCAGAGTGCAGGATTAAACCACAGCTTTATTTACATCCCAGCCTGCTGTGTTTAGACCAAAGCCATGCTGACTTGCAGGTAAATCTCTGGTTCTTGCTGAAGTCGATGGAAATTTTAGCACTGCTTTGAAAGGGAAGGCTGAGCAGCCTGGTAAAGGATCACTTGTTATTGATCCTTTCTGAACAGCTCTCTGTGTTTTGTTTTATTTAACATAAGCAAAGCTCCCAGCCCCGTCTGGGGCCTGGCCTTTGGAGTTGGGGGGGCTGGAGAAAAATGGGAGCTTTGGTATGCTTTGGTGCAGGAGGAAGGAAAATAATCAGTCTTCCAAGCTGCATTTTCAAACGGGGACTGCTGCCATCCGAGCCTGTTCTCTCCACTGAAGCTGTGCATTTATAGAAGGACCTGTCCATAAAACAGGACAATGCTGCTGGCAGCAGAATGCAGGGCAGTGGCAGAGTGAATTATTCCTGTGAAAGCCAAGTCATAACTTCCCATGGCTCAGCACACACAGCATTCAGGGCTCAGGCAGGAGCAGGAATCTTACACCCCTAAACTTAATCCCAGTGCAGTGGAGCCACATTACAAGTAGGTTTTTCTCAGTAGCTGTCAGCTCCGAGGATAAAGCTGTGGATATCATCTCCCTGTCCTCAGGATGGAACCAAAATCCAGAGCCCCAGAAAACAGGGGGGAAATATTGCCACGGAGTTAAGCAAGAGAGAGATGAAATCTCTCGACAAAACAACAATATTCCGTTGCAGTTGGCTGTGGCCAGTTGCTGTCGGGTGTTTGCAGCAACGCAAACAATCTGCTGCAATCTCACTCATTTAGGGGCAGGATTCTCCTCAGAGATTCCTGGCAGATCTCCTGGCAGAGCCGTGCCAGGCAGAATTGCAGCACCCGGCCATCCTCCTACCGCACGTGGCACTGAGATTTGGGGGCACCGTGACATTTTTTAGGTCAAACCTTCCAAGGTGTTCCCTGAGCGCTCTGGGAACTGAGGCACCAAAGGAGGTGGGCACCGTGTGGGGCTGCTCCCCCTCCCCGTGCCCACATTTGCCCCTCGTGGGGTCCCATCTGTTTTCTCCCCATGTTTAACACTCCCAGGGTTGTAAACTGGGAGACTGATCAGCAAAATTGAGCTACAATAGGGTTTTCTTGCCCAAAATGGCATTCCCGAGGGCCTCCGACAGCTCCCCTCTGTGCTCCCATAAAAACCACTCCCTTTCTGGTCCTCTCCTGCGTTTGGTCTTGGCAAAGTGCTAAATGGGCCAATAATTGGTTTATTGCCGCTCCAATTTGGGATCCACAGCGGCCCTGAGGACCCCTTGCTGTGTTAGATCGTGTTAGCCCCCAGCCTCCCACAGAAAGGTCCATTTCAGGCAATTCTGTGCTTTCCAAGAAAAAAAAAAAAAAAAAAAAAAAAAAAAAAAAAAAAAAAAAAAAAAAAAAAGAGGTAAGACATCAATTTTGCTGCCACTCTCTGTATTTCAGGCTGACTTGCTGAGTGCAGCTCAAGCCAGCTGGAATTCCAAAGGCTCCAGATGATTTTTTTCATACACATATATATATATATATTTACATATACACATATATATATATACATATATAAAAATATATATTAAAAATATATAAATACACACAAATATATATACATGTATAAAAATACATATACATATATAAAATATATTTATATATAAATATACATATTTTTACCCCTTGAATTGTAAGAAAAATGCTCAAAACTAAACAAAGCTGAATTTTAACAGTCCAGAGAGCTTCCCAAGGAATGAAAAGGGAGAAGAAATGAGCAAAGAGAACGAGCAGTGATTCTGCTTCCCATAAACGCCCATCTCCGAATTAACTGAACTAAGGAACAATTGACCCTTTTCTGACGATCATTAGGATAAATTTCCCGACTGATCTCCTCCTTTTCCCCACTCGCAGGTGTTTTCTGACCTGGGGAGGGCTTGGAGCAGCATGCACCGGGGGCAGGGGGCTCTGCTCCACCTGCCTCACCCAGAGGCTGCAGCCTGCTCCGAGCTGGACCCTCTAGTGGACTCCCAGAGCATTTTCCTCCGGAAAAAAGTCGGAAAAAGAGCTTTAAATGCAACTCCCATCTCCGCCAAGCACATTGCTGAACAGCTCCCCGACACCTCCCCACGTTTATTTAAAAGAAATTTAAAAAACACGACATAAAACAGAAGCCTTCCTGAGCAAACACCTTTTTCCCTCGTGGGGAGAAAGCTGAATATTTTATAACATATTTTTAATTTTCCAGGCATGAAAGGGCAGAGAGAATTCCAGCCTAAAGCAAAGGACTAAAGAAGAGTTAATATATTTTGATTATGTTTTATAACTGTATGGATCTTATTAAAAGTAATCTTCCTAAAATAATTCCCAGGCTGAGCACTCGTTTTGGGGGAGGAATATAACATGAGAAAATAGTCTTGTGAACAGGACCAACTCCATTATTCAGAGGTATGAAATTTAAACAATCAATTAAAAAAAGAGGAAAAAACATCTCCAATTTGCTTCCCACCATCCTCACTCTGAATTTTAAGCCAGTCACAGTTACAAAACAAGTATATAAAGTTACAAGAACTCTGCCCAGATTTAAAGCAATGATAGTGACAGCACTTGCTTAGAAAAAGGAAATCCAGCATTGAGGGAAATGTTTATATTATGCCTTAGAATTTCAAACAAATGTTTTTTTATCCTGAATAGCCATGAATTTTCCTCTCTTTCCAAAAGAGTAAATGACACATCTGAGAAGTGTGGGGAAGAGCAGTCCAGAGCAGAGTGTTTAATGATGTGCAGTGGGGAGAAGGAAAGAGGAAAATAGCAATAGCTTACATTCAAATGTTAAAAAATCCCATCAAACAACACCACAAACAAGTGTTATTACTTCTCTACTGATCCCAAAACAGAAAAAAAAAAAGAAAAAAAGCTGTAAATGCCTTATCTTGTGGATTTATCCATGTAGCTCTGCTCCACAGCTGTTCCAAAGTGGTGACAGCTCAAGAAAAGGTCACTGTTGAATTACTCTGGGTCAGGAAGACCCAAGAAGATTCAAATCAGATTCAGACACTGATATGATTTTCCAGGCCCTCTGCAAGTCCCAAGATCAGCAAGATCAGCCTGTGGCCATGTGTTGGGATGGGATATTCTTTAATTTTCTCGTCCTTTTTTTTTTTTTTTTTTTTTGTCTTTTAATGTCAGCTTTTCACTCATCAAAGAGCACCATGTGATGGGCACACTGTCCATGGTACCACCCACGGGGCTGCCACAACCCCCTGGCACCACAGGGCCTCAACTGCACCTCCCAGCCCACACCAGGCACCAAAGATCACTTTTGCTGGACACCCATGGGAGGTGTCCCACCAAGAGCCAGCAGGGAACAATGGCCAGGAGCTGAAACCTCACCTCTCCTCCTCCAAAGCTCTTCGACTTCGGAGTCAGGAAGGGAGGAGGCAAAGCATGGAATCGCAGAGGCATTTGGGTTGGAAAAGACCTCTCAGGTCATTGAGTCCAACCATTCCTCCAGCACTGCCATGGCCACCACTGACCCATGTCCCGACCTGTGATGCCTTTACAACCTTTAGATCCCTCCACCACTGCCCTGGGCAGTCTGTTCCAATGCTCAATAACCCTTTCTGTGAATAAATTTTCCTTATATCCACCCTGAGCCTGCCCTGGCCCAGCCTGAGGCCGTTCCCTCTCCTCCTGTCCCTGTGAGCACAGCCCGACACCCCTGGCTGTCCCCTCCTTTCAGGAGTTGTGCAGAGCCAGGAGGGCCCCCCTGAGCCTCCTTTTCTCCAGGCTGAGCCCCTTTCCAGCTCCCTCAGCCTCTCCTGATGCTCCAGACCCTTCTCAGCTGCATTCCCTTTCAGAGGCAGCTTCTCCTCTTTCCCAGCTCCTCACCACTCGAGGGAAGTTCTCAGAGCAGCTGGATGCACCAGGCTTGGAAGCTGCAGGACAGCAGCAGCCGAAACAATCATGTTATAACCCTGCTTTCACCTTCTGTTTGCAAAGGTCTCCAGGCCAGAGCAGCTCTCCTTCTGCAGGCTTTTGGCATTAAACATTCCCACTCATTCCATGCTTTGTTTGTTTAGTTGTAGGAGGAGAAAACCAGCGTTCTTCCCCATTATCAGAGGAGAAGGAACAGTGGCAGGAAATTAGGTCACAGAAACTACCCTGCTGTTTGGAGAAGGGGTTCTGTTCCCTTCTGTTCCATAAGAAATTTCCACTGGAGAACAGAAGTATCCCAAGCAGCAGAGCTGCCTCCTTTGTTTCATCCCAGGCCCCCTTTCCATCTCTCTGCCGTGGATCCAATTACCCTTCCCTGGGAACAAGCTGTGGCTCTAAATTAAATCAAATGGTTTATTTGTCTGGTGCAGCTCTGCTCAGAGACATCGAGGGCTTTCTGGAGAAGCTGCTGCTGTTTGGAAGGAAATCTTTTTCTGTCAGGAAAAAGTCAGGTATGACTGTGTCAGGCTGGCATCCCTGTTTTGGGGCCTTTTTCTATCCATGATCTCATCCAGGATGCATTTTCTTTTCTTTATTGGTGCCATTTTCCCATCTCAATTCCCAGTTTTGTGGAAATTCTATTTTTTTATGCCAGAGACATGCAAATCTCCAGGTACCCCAAAACATCTTCTTCCCAAGTTTCATTTCTTGCAGGCCTCTTCAACCCTGTAAATTCACCTGCATTTTTTTTCCGGGCTGAAAGGAAGGAGAGAGCTTTCCATCCATTTGAGATTGAAATAAACCCCTCAGTGCCTGTGCAGCCTTTCTCCAGCGAGGCCACTTCACTGGGGACATGCCCCAAAACCACATCAGAGCTTTATTTTGGGACTTTAAAACTTCCACCTTTTTCTAAGTGTGCTCCATTTTTGATGGGAATTCACCCACAACGGTCTTTGGGATTCCAGTATTGGGGTTGTCACCCTGTTTATAGTTTAGAATGGGGTTTATTAACTGTGTTTATATATATAAAGTATATTTTAAAATATAAGAATATATATTTGGCCCTGAGGACACTGGAAGGTGCTCATCAAACCTTCCTAACAAGAAATCATTAAGGAATGAGATGCAAGGAAGTAATGGAGGTTTCTGAGGATGTTATTGGAAATAAGGCACCAAAAAAGCATTGAGACCTACAGAATCCCCATTCTTGAGGATTGCAGTGATTCCCATAACCTGTTGCTGAATAAAGCAAGTGCCACCAGAGCAGGCGGAGAGAGAGGATCCAGATGGAAATTTTCCAGTAAATTTGAACCATCCTTATGGCAAATGTAAATTTGAAATAGAGAGTTACAGCCCCAAAGAAGGTGCTTGAGGAGGTGATTATATACAGGGAAAATTAGAGTACACAACATCCAGGTTTGCATTTCTTTCAGAGATTTTCCCCATCCTAATCCAGATTTCTGGAACTTGCAGCAGTGGCACCCCCTTCCCGTGGCAGGTCTCCCTGCTCCACACACGATCCATTGTGCTGCTGGAAGCGCGGAGAGATGGAGAATTAGAGACACATTTTGGGCACGGGCTCCTGCTTCTGTGTTGGGTTAATTAGTGGTTTGTTAGTATGTTAAGTGCTCTGCACATTGACCTCGGGCTGGTTGTCTCTCATAAACAAAAGCAGCTCTCCAGCACCAGGTAACCGCTGATTTCCCAGGGACTGTAACTTGACTAACGAGCGCTGAGGTACCCAGGCTCCCATCTGGCCAAAAAGTGAGAAAATCCTTTTCTAGGAAATAAGAAAAAAGATTATTAGAGGGATCTCAAGTCTAATTTAAAACCTGAAGTCTGGGATAGTTTAAAATTTTCCTTGTTTCTTTTCAATAAACTCGACCAAGATGAAGTGATTTTTTGGACCTTGGTCTGATGACAGCAAATTTTGTTTCTGTGGTAAAGTTCATCAAGAAAGAATTCACCTCTTGTAGGAAACCCCATTTTGATCAGGAAATGCATTTTTGCCAATGTTAAGACCAACTAGACAGGCTCTTGTCAGGAAGTAGGATAGGGCCAGGCTGAAAATCCAAGATATTTTCCCTTTCCTGTTAGGATGTCCTTGCATTGACAGGTTATAAAGCTGAAACACGCTCTGAAAAAAACCCTCAAAAACCAACAGCAACGCACAGAGATGGCTCTTGGGTGACCCAATAGCCTGGCTCAGATTTTTTTCCATGGGGTTTAGGAAGAATTGCAAAGGCTGCAAGCTTTTGCAAAAGAACTGCTGTAAGTTGCAAGCAAGGCTGGCTCTGTTGGCTGCCAGGAGTTTCGAGAGGATCCCTGGAAACACATTTGGTTTTAATCAGGCCCCTGCACTGTGGAACATCCTGTTTGTCTACACTTATTATTACTGACAAATTATCCTCCTCCAAATCTCAGGGAGCATTCACTTTATCCTCACATTAAACCTGATTGGAAACAGTAGGTTTAATTGGACTCAGCATGAGGCCCAGTCGTAAACTGCACCAGTTCCTTGTTTTATTGTGGCATTCCCTGGATGTGTGAAAATACCATATTTCATATACAGCGCCCAACTTGCTACTGCCAGGGCTGTCACAGACAATGCACAGACGCCCTGGGCTACAGGAGCACCCTCTGCCCACTCCCAGCTGGGAAAAGTTGGTCATTCCCAGCAATCTGTGTATAAAATACGTCATTCCAGATCTGGCCCAAAATTCGGAGAGTTCTCTTCATCATTAACAGAGCCCTTTGGTCTGCAGAACTCAGAGTCTGCTGTGCTTCAGCTGAGCTTTGAGTTTGAGAGGGATGGAGGAGCCAGTGCAGGGTGTGGATCAACCTTTCACTGGTCCTGCTGGGAAATGGGACCATCTTCTTCTTCCCCTCATCAGCTGGAGACTTTTTCCTTGTAAAAACCCGGGAAACCTGAGGGGTTAAAGGTGAATTCATTTTGATATATTTGGAGCTTGTGCCAAAGGTTGATTATATGGGAAAAAGCTGAAATCTTTGAGCCATGAAGGAGGCCACCATGGTCGGGCTGATGGTGCTTGTAGGGTTAGGCATTTGGCTGGTGCTCTGAGATCTTCCCAACATCTCTGAATTTCCCTTGCTGGGAGTGATGCTCCAGCAGCTGTGCCTCATCCACATGTGCACTGCAGGGAAGTGCAGAAGTTTCCAGATGAGGGAGGAAGTCCAGTGAGGTGTCAGGTAGTGGCAATCTTGGGCGGAAGCCCTGGAAAGGAGCTCGTGCCTGAGAGATTCTGGCAGGAGCTGAACTATTGAATGACTTCTTTCCAACGTCCTGGGTGTGGAAAAGCATGAGACAGCACGATGTGCCTGGGGTGAAGGGGAAAAAACAAACCACCAGATGACAAACAGACAACCCAACCCCTTTGCTATTCAGGTTTACACAATTTGGGATTGTTCATTAGGACCATAAAGTGTGTGACCTGCTGAAATTCATCTTTTCATGAGAGTATGGTCTCTCCCAAGTGGGTAAAATAGCATTCAAGGGATTATCTTGGCATAAATATTAGTTTAAACTCAAATTAAATGGCATTTATATTTGCCATGGCTGTAAATACCTTTTTTCTGGAAGAAAAAAATCAAAATTTCTGCATTTTGCCAGTTTTGGAAGCTGTGTTTTGCAAAAACAGGCTTTTGGAAATGATAAAAACCTTACACGGGTTGATAAAAGCTCCTTACCAGAAAAACAAAGAAATAAACAAAAAGCAAATTATAGATAGAAAAGGAATTGCAAAAGTAATAAATATCTGCAGGATGGAGATCTGTTCCAAACTGTGATAGGTCACAAATCTCAAATTTTCCTTCTAAACTGTCTTTGACAAAATCTGTGCCTCATGTTGTCTGGCAAACACCATCACTGTGATGCTCCTTCCAGTGACACAAAATCTTCCACTCATCACAAAATATTAATCACCTTTGCCATGCAGATTGCAGCTTAATCAGCTCCTCATTGCTTTTTTTTTTTTTTTGGAGACCTGGGTTGTTACTTTTTAAGGGAACTTTTAAAGAGGTCAGAGCAGAAGGGTTTCTTGTAGGTGTCTGTGAGGCTGGGCACGTTCAGCACATCCAAAACCAATGTCCATCTGCTCTGGTGTTAAATATCAGCCTGGTGAAGGTAGAAGCAGCTGTGTCTTCCTGCAGTAGTAACACCTCAGTGCTTTTCTGAGGCACCATGGAAGCAGCTCTGGAGCTCCCTGCTGTCCCTCAGATCTTCCTTTGGTGCAGGAAAATGCACAGCCAGGTTCACCCTGCACTCATCCCACCAAAGCAGGGTCAAAAAACCCAAAATTTAGCGCTTTTTTTACCCCTCTTCTTCTCATGACCTGGAGCATGAATTTTTCCTGTGCCATTTTTGGGTGCTGTCCTCTTGGTGCACCTAATTTTCTTCACCTTAATTGAGGCACTCACATGGCTTAAGCTACTTTGGGATAGTGTTTAAACAAAATTCTACAAATCTACAGGACAGTTACTACTAAATCTATTGAATCTCCACATCTGCAAGAGGCTGAGATACCAATGCCCATCATGGAGTCCTGGCTCCTGGCTTTCATTGAAAATTCCCTGTATCTTTCCCGAAGCAACGTGTTTCCTCCGCGATATTTTGAAAGCAAACACACTTCCCTGGTTGGGAGAGATGTGGAGCTTCTTTACCAGATGGAGGTGGCCTGACAGCTTGTAAAAAACCCTTTGCAAACAGTCAGCAGGAACGAGAACTGACCTCAATTACTGCAGCCTTTCATTTCTCCATCTGGGGAGGGCGCTGGGATTGTGCAGCACAGGGGTGAGAAACGGGCTGGAAAACGCACGGAAACAGCCTGGGTAAAACCAGAGTGCTGGGGAAAACATAGCCCACAAAACAAGTCCTTTCTCAGGCTGTGTTTTTCCCCCCCCTTTAGTTCAGCTTTGGTGCTGAACTTTCCATTTTCAACTGACCAACATAAATTAAAGGCAAACATTGGCATGGAGAGGAAAGATGGAGAAAGTTGACCATTTCCCTCAGGAGGTCAGCCACAAATTCCTGCTGTTGTCTGAGAAATGATGAGCTACTCTTTGGAGACATGACTTAGATCATTTGGTGTCACAGGGAAACTTTTCAGGCGTTTCAGCAAGACTTGAAATATGTCATCCTTTTTTTCCCCCCTTTTTTTTTTATAAATATAGTTTTAAACTATGTTGTTGGTCTTTTTTTTTTTTTTTTTCCTTTTAATATAGTCTTCCCTACAAAAAGCCAGTTGTTCACAGTGCTATTTCCTTTGGGCAATCTTACAAGAAATGTTCCCAGCTTGCTTCATGCCACCACAAATATCTCTTTACCTCAGAGAAAAGGGCACATCACTCACTTTTTGCAGGCCTAAACTAATTTGACTGCCCCGAGCTCGAACAGCTCTGGGTGACAAAGTACATCAAGGAAAATGTGTCACTCTCCTTTCATCATTCACTGTTCATAAATGTAGCATAAAAATCTATTTGCTCTAAAAGGACTGTCTGTCATGGAAGTTGGGGATCCCAGCCCACCCCGCTCAGTTTGGAGACAAATTTCCAATCAAAAGCAAACCCAAATTGTGAAGGATGGAGGATTTAGAAGATCTTGTAGGTGACATTTCCAGACAGAAGAAAAACAAGCTCTCAATTCCATCCAAAATGATAAATAAGGACTGGTTTCAAACCTTCAGCAGAGGCTTTTCTGCTTTTCACATTTACGGCAGCTCCTGGCTGACGGACTTAACAGATGCAACCCCAATTTAACAGGGATGAGTAAAATGGTTCAAGACACCTTAAATGTTCATCAAAAACTCACACGAAGCTTGAAATGAGGTTTCTGCTGAGGTTCCTAAAGCTGACTTTTAAAATTCCTCCTCATCATGTAACGGCTCTGGCCCCACTTTCTTCCCTGGATTTCATCCAGGGAAAGAAGTCAAAGAAATTTCTTCTGCTGAGATATTTATTGCATTTGCTGTTCAAGGAAGTATTTGTAACTTGTTCAAAGTTCAAAACATCACCTCAAATCTTGCAGACTGACCTATGAACCTGTTGCAGATCCACTTCTGAGGGCATAAAATCCAGGTTTGAAGCTTTTACAGTTATTTTGGGGAAGGGAAGAAAGGTATAAATAAGTCCCATTACCACAAATTCTAATTTTTTACAAATGTCTAAAACCAAATAATTCCCCCAGGATATCGATGCTGCGCTGGTCTTCTGCTAAATTAAATCAAATCTTTCTTTTCTCTGTCTCCTGTAATTGTTGGGATCACCTTATTTTTTATCTGTTGGAGAATTCTAGGAAATCCCACTGGCAGGATGCTGGTGGATTAGCCAATAACCTCAGCATAGTTTTTAATATCCTTGACTTAAGTAATAATCTCCAAAGCAGGTTCTGTAGAGGGATTTTTAACAGATTTATGCTTCACTCCTCACATTTTTCAATTACCCACACCCAGGGATATTTAATGGTATGTAAATCCACCAGCAGTTTCAGAGCCTACAGATTATTTAATTGAAAAAAGCATCTGGGGACCAGGGGAAAATCCTTCCATGAACTCCCAGGCCCTGCTTCCCACTCTATCACATCCTTTGAGACCCAAAAGAGAGGTGCTGAAATAGGGAAGAAAGTGTCAGGAGAAGGTCCCTGAGCACTGTGGTGGCTGTCAGACCACCCTGTGTGCATCCAGAGGTCAGGGATTCAGCCCAGCCACTCAGAGCAGACCTGAGCACATTCCCAAGCAGAGAAAACCAGCAAGGACTGCATTTTACCTGATTGAAACCAGTTTTTTCTCTTTTTTTTTTTTTCAGGGGGAGAGAAGTGTTTGGACAATGCTCTTGGGCACAGGGTGTGGCTCTTGGAGATGAGGCTGTGCAGGGCCAGGACTTGGATTTGATGATCTGTGTGGGTCCCTTCCATGCCAGAATATCCTGCCATTTTATTTAAATTATAGGAACAATATTAATGATGGAAACAACATCTGCAACATTAATTGTGGTCACAGATTACTCGTGGTTCCCCAAATCCCAGTTTGGAGCACAAGACTGGGACTCACCTCTGAGAGCAGGTTTGGGAACAGATACTGATCATCACCACTGCAAGGAGATGATGGTCCTGCATCCTACAACATGGGTGTTTCTTGGAAAGGCTTTCCCCCCACTCATTAGTGTTTCCAGTACATTTATTTTAGTGAGAAAAGCAGCATTTTCTGCCAATAGTACTTCTAGGAATATTTTCCAGTGGCTCAGCTGAGCATCACTGAACAGACAGAATAAGGAAGGTGGATTTTTTTGTACCATTTGTGAAAAAAAATTATGCTTTCTGTGTCAGGATGTAGGTGTGAAAGCTTAATCACAATAAAAAGGCTTTTTTATGGACACATTAATGAATGACAGAGTGAGAGCCTGTGGTGGTCAACAGCAAAGCCATCAGATGTGGAGCCCACTTGTTTTTTGGTACAAGAACAGACACAAACCCTTCTGCAAGAAACCTTTATTCATTCCCAACACGACTCCTTGGCTGTGGCAATCTGGCTTCAATTTGTTTTAAAGGTGCATTATGAAGCTGGAGCTTGAAATTACACATTTACAGTTTGAAAGCAAAGCCATCCTTGGGCGGGAAGGAACTTGTAATTTTGTCAAATTACACAGAAAATGAAATTGGAGGAGCAATAAAGTGCCTGAAATGAGGTAGTGAAAAGTTCCACAATGAAATATCCCTATTTGCTGCACATGCAAAAACCACGTTTCCGCTGCCTTTACTTAATTTTGCACATTTCTCCACAAGCAATAATGACAGAGTCTTGTTTTCACTTTTAAATACATGGCTCTTTGTTTAACTGCTTTTTATGTTGAAATGGGTGGATAACCTTTCTCAGTCGCATTTTCATCCTTAAATGTTCAAATTCAAACAACATAATTTGGTTCAGACAGGTAAATAGTTCTTATTCTTAAAAAAAAAATGTATAAAAATCAGCTGTCATGAATTAAAATCCATTTTTCCCTAACCCCAAATAAACATTAGTCAGTCTGCATTTGATTGTAATAACACACTTGTCATTTCAGATATAGTATGTTGGAAGGTTTTTTTTTTCCTAAAGGCTTTATTGGAATTCCTTGAGCTAAATTTGCTGTGGGTTTATGATGGCTTCATTAAAAATCAGAACCCAGAAGGATGTGGAGGACTCTGAAGAGTTTGTAGTTACACGAAATAGAAATATCTTGCAAGATTTTTCATTTTAAAGCTGCTCCTGTTTCACATGCCCTCAAATCTTGTCACACAGTAGTAATTTGAGGCCAAATGTGAAGTATTAAAGCACTTAGTAAATTTATTTTGAGTTGAGATTCATATGCAATGATGCTTCTCCTTTACTTACCATAAAGCCAGAGTAAATCTTCCCAAATGCCGAAGTTTTCACTGATTTTACACTGTTACAGAGGAGATCTCAAGGCAGATCAGAGCAGAGATCCCACTCCTTAAATATCAGTGACATATCTCCAGCAAAGGGGTTTATTCCAAGTCATCACAGCTTGTAATTCAAACTGGCCTGATGCAAAGTTATGGTCACTTTTATAAAGTGTGACTTTTCAGTTCTTCCTTATTTTAATTGCAGAGCAGAGCCCTGAGGGACAAACATGGGCAACAGAATCTGACATTCCTGTTTCTGGTTGCCTGTTCCTGGTAACTGTGGAGTAAGAGCAGGTTTCAGGTTTTGGCTTCATCCTGAATCTAGTTAAATTCATAGTAGGTGTTCATTAATTAAAATGGGACTATAATTAGGCTTTAGTTTTTCCATACTAGCAATGTGTTAGGTCTGAAAACCTAAAAACTGCATTCATGGAGAATGAAGTGGTGGAGACAAGAAAAAAGTGGGATTGCACTGCAGTAAGAAAGGCTCAAATTAAAAATTGTAAAAGTCTCCACATAGTAAGGGTGACACAGTGGCTGCAAAAATCTAAGGAAATGCTGGATAATTCTTCTGGAAAAGGGAAGGAAAGGAACTTTTGACAAGGGCCTGGAGTGATAGGAAACGGGGAAATGACTTCAAATTGATCAAAGATAGATTTAGATGGGATCTTGGGAAGGAATTCCTCCCTTTGGGGATGGGGAGGCCCTGGCACAGGGTGCCCAGAGCAGCTGGGATCCCTGGGATCCCTGGGAGTGTCCAAGGCCAGGCTGGACAGGGCTTGGAGCACCCTGGGATGGTGGAAGGTGTCCCTGCCATGGCAGGGGTGGCACTGGATGAGCTTTAAGGTCTCTTCCCACCCCAAACATTCCTTGATTTTACAATTATGACTGAACATTCTCATTTTGTCGTTTGGGTCACAACTTTTGGCTCTGATCATTTTTTAGGTCAGGTTTTTTACCTTGTCTTCCCATTTTGCAATGAAGTGGCAAAACAGTACCCAAATGCATTCACTGTCCAAAGAGCAATAATGTGAGTTGTAACTCACTGTAGGTATTTAGATGACAATTGGCCATGACACAAAGCTTTTAAGGCATAATCAGTAGAGGTGAATGGGAGCAAAAAGTGAACAGAATTAAACACGTAACCTTCTTCCTCAATCACCTCCCAAATCCATCTGTCAGGTATTCCCTAGCCCTCATTTACACTAGAATAAATCCATTTTGCTTTCCCTTTCATATTTTACCCTGCTGGAAGGTCGCCCACTCTCTTATGTCGGACCTGACAGGATGTGAATTATCTCCATCCAGCCTTGACACAACTTCATGCATGGTGATGTAATGCCCCAAAAAGCCTGGTTCAGGAAAAAAAGAGACGGGACTTATTAACAGGAAAGGAAACGAGCCTCTGTTTGACAACCAGTGGCTGGATATCAAGGGGAGCTTTCTTAGGGGGAAAAAAAAATCATTTATGACCACATGAATTACAATTATTCATTCAGAGGGAAGAAATGGCCATTGATTTTTAACTAGATTCAGCTGGTTGAGCAACCTACAAAGACCAGGTATTTGGGCATGGATTCCAGGTAGATTCAGACAGGAAAGGCTCAAGTCTGCTCCCTGAGGGATCAATAAAACCACCAGAACTTGAGCGTAAGCTGTTGCAAAGACAGCCAGCAATGTTTCCCTGCACACCCCTTCCCCTACATTGGGAGAATCCACCAGGATATCACCACCCCACTCCAGTAATCTCCTTTTTCTCTTCTTTTCCACCATCTCCTGAGGGTGCAAACAACTCGAGTGCAACCCTGGCTCTGTCACCCCCTCATCCCTTCTGCTCTGAGTCTTTGCAGCCAGGGCTGCATTCCAGCAGCGTGATCTGAAACCGTATCCCTCCAAGTTCATGAAATATTCGGCATCTGTGCGTGTGGACTTGTGAACTTTTACCTTTTACCTATCAGCAAGGCAGCTCCCTTCACCCTTTCCTCCCCTCAGACTCGCTGGAAGTGGTGGAGCCCTGATCTCCACTGAATCATGGAAAGGTCTCCAGTGTAGCTCCATGGCAAAATATTCCCTCTCTACCCCATTTCCTTGCTGTGTTTCTCATCCTGGGCACTGGAAATATTGGAGGGTACTGCAGGGAGCTCAGATGGATTTGCAGATTAAAGCACATTTTGCTCACTTTCAGGGGTGATTCTGGCAGCCCCAGCAGATGCCAAATGATGGAGCATCCCTGAGGGTGATGATGAAGTTTTTACAATGAGGGTGGTGAAACACTAGTGTAGGTTGCTCTGAGAAGGGATGGATGCTCCATCCCTAGAAAATTCCAGAATTGGATGGGGATTTGAGCAACCTCATGTAATGCAAGACGTTCCTGCTCATGGCAGAAGGTTGGACTCAGTGACCTATAAAAGTCTCTTCCAACCCAAACCATTTTGTGATTCCATGATGGTCCCAGGCATAAGAGCAGACAGAGTCCGAGAGTGGTTTGAAGGGTCAGTAGAGTTTGTGACAGGGTGTAGAAGTGGCCAGTGACAAACACACTCTGGAAATGAGACACATCTAGGACACACCAAAGTGTCACTGCACATTAAAAAACCCATCTTGAGCTACATTAAAGGCATCAGCTGCTGGAAAGTAATGCAATAATGTGTGTTTGTGCCCCTGTCTTTAACAAATATGCCAAAAGTGGTCTTCAGCTCAGTCCTTTCAGCTGAGTCTATTGCTTCTCCAGGATGTGAGCAATAAAACATGGACAGCTATCCCCACTCTTTGTAGTCACCCCATATAATTCCATTTTTTTCCAACCATTTATTCTGAGGTTGGATTTTTTCCAACCATTTATTGATGCTCGCCGATGAGTGGGTTTTACAGAAGGAGTGTTCCTACATATACTCACATTTGATTGCAGACCAGGCTGCTTCTGAGCTGCAGAACAGATGCCAGTTTCCTTTTACTTTTCCCTGCCTAATTACAAGCTGGATTTGGCTCCTGGGGAGGTCAGTGTGACTGCAGTGGCCGTGGCCAGACGTATCACGTCAGGCTTTCCCACGCACGGCTCCCCAGCCCCGACCTTGAAACATCCTCTGCCATTCCAAGCCCTCCCTGAAAAATGTGCTGACACTGAAATCCCCTGTCAACGCAGACATGCAAGATTTGGGGACGTTTCAGAACAATCCTGAGTGTGCTCCAAGGCTCCAGGTGCTGTGATAACCCTGTCCTGTCACTGTGTTGTCATTCGCACACTTAAATCCCATTGAGTTCTTTTTATCTCCACTATAATCTGGTTAAATCTCCGACCCTTAATTCTGGTTCTTTTTGATCCATGGAGAGGTAGAAGAGCTGCAAGTGTGCTCTGGCCCCAGGGTGACTGCAGTGATTTGGGAGCCTGGGTTGTTATGTCTTGTCAAATGCATCTGCAATCCCAGGGTCCAACTGGAAACATTTGTCAGTGCTCCTTACATAATACCAGGTTTTATGGAAAAATTGAACCCTCCAGTAACTGCAGAGGAAATTCCAGAGTGAGTCTACTGACAGACATGTCTTGGAAGTTAGCTAGTCATTTTGGAAGAGATCCAGGATTTTTTCCCCCCCTTTCTTCCCCACCACCCTTTAAAAATAATAATAAATAAAAAAATAATCTATTTGGAGCAGAGGGTCTTGAAACCCAGGAAACCCCACTGATGCTTCACTTTCAACTCTCTTGAGGATATTTGGGAGTCAAAATAGTGCATGCAGGAAAATTGCCATTTGTGAGACAGAAGACTCTTAATAAGAACAACCTCTAGGACAACAAGGTCTGGACCCTCTTTGGTCTTCAAAGTATGAAAATGATGTGGCTTCTTTCATTGAATTTGAGAGTCATTAAAACATTGCAATCTGGCTGATAAGCCCTCAGCAGAAGTGGGTTATAACAGTTCAGAGTGTGCCTTAAGGAGGGCAGAGACCTGGTTTGCTGTGAGAGAGAAGGAGCTGTAAAGCCTGGGAGCTGAAGGGTCTCAACTGGTGTTTAACCAGAAGATGAACTGCCACAGGAATGAAGAGACAAGAGCACTGGGAAACTGGGAACTGAGTCAGCACCAGCTACAGACAAGATGTGCATTAAATCCTTGTGTGTGGATGTCCAGGACACCTGTGAAAAAAAACAGGGAAAAAGGTGGTTTTCAGTTCCAACCCTGTAATGGGACAGCTTCCACTATACCAGGCTGCTCCAAGCCCTGTCCAACCTGGTCTTGGGCACTTCCAGGGATCCAGGGAGAGCCACATCTGCTCTGAGAAGCCTGTGCAAGGGCTTCCCCAGCCTCACAGGGAAGGATTTCTTCCCAAGATCCCATCTAGATCCACCCTCCCTCAGCTTAAAGCCATTCCCCTGGTCTGATGGGTCTAGGTCAGGGTCAGGGGAGTTGGTGCCTGGAAGTGGAATGTGCTGTAGGTACCAATGACTTCCAGCTGACAGGGACATTTCCTGTTCTCACCAGCTCCTCACCTTAACCAGGAAGGGTGAAAGCAGCTTTGTGTCCCCAGCCAGCCCCTGAGGTGACATGGCTGTGGCTGGCACCCCTCTGCTCCTGGCGCTGAGCATCCAACTCACCCTGGGGCCCAAAAATTGGCACAAGGCGTTTTTCCCAGATTCCTTGCTCCCCCACTCCCGCCCTGGTCTGTGGCTGCTCTGACTCATCTTGTAAACACCAATCTCTGCAGCAAGCAGGAGTGACAGAACAGAAAAAGGAAAGGGAAAAAAAAACCCAAAAACCCAGGGAGAAATGGAGAAAAATGACCCCCTCCTCCCGCTTCCCACCTCCGCCCCTCATTTGTTATTGCAGAGGATCTTCCTGGCCAGACTTGACCTGCAAACAGTGGTCACCAGTGAACCATCAAAGGCCTTTCACATCTCCAGCAGCTGCAGGGAGGGTTCCTGTAAGCTCTCCTATCACTTTGACACCTCCAAAGCCAGCAACGCCAATTGAACACTGTCATGGGCCGTGTTTTCAGGGACCACCTTCAATGCTTTGGCTCCAAAGAGCTGCTTTTTTCCAATTCATTGACACAGGGGGATATATATCTCAAAACTTGGCTGCAGCAGCCAGTGCATGCCTCGAGGATTACATAGCAAGTGAACTTTGTCAGTGTAAGCCCCAGTCAATAGGAGGAATTAAATAGAAAGACCTCTATTGTTCCAGCCAGCCTTCTGAAGGCACTGATTGGCAGTAAAATATCTTCAGTGACAGATGTAAAGTAAATATTGCCTATGCCAAGTCTCTATATTACTTTGATTACCCACCATCAATCAATTTGTTCCTTCCCTTGCAACAATAGTGGCTGCTGTTACACTTTGGACCCCTCTGATGAAGCCCAAAGTGTAATTGATTAACAAACTGAAAAGAAAGGTTACACAAATGACAGTAAAATGTATCTCAGCAGAAAAATGAGAGTGTTGTCTCTGTGCACTTGAATGTGCCTTAAGTATCTTGCTGTTCGGAGCAGAATGATATAAAAAATAAAATTTATATAAATTTTATATATATACACATAAATATATACATAAATATATAAATAAATAAATAAATAAATATATATATATATATAAAAAATATACACACATACACACTAATATAGCCCCTCAAACTCCCTTATTAAGCATTAGGTAATTTCAAATTAGTATTTGCAATATCCCCATGGCTTTAACAATGGCAAAATGTCAGGAATTACAAGGAAAACCAAAGTACTGATGTCACCTCATGAATGGAAGCAAAACTGGAGGTGAAGAGTCTGTTTGATCAGCAGATTCCTGAGGCATGGGATGCACAGCACAGCTACAAGCATTATTACAATTTCTTGATTCCAGGGATTGAGGCCAATGCAGCATCCCTTTCCCCCTTAATTCACTCTAAAATTAGCAGGTGCTCACAACAATAAAGGTCCTTTTGTTTCACTCACACCACTGGGGAGGGCAAAGATTTTTCAGCTCCCTCAAGGTGAAGGAAAACAATTTTTTTGGAAGGGAGGGTGAGTTCTTAAATGCCTCTAGCCCTAAATCCTCTTCCCACTAAGCAGGACAGCACATTTAGGGCTCAAAGCTTTTAGCCATGTGCAAAGAGGTGGGAATGGCCACACAGGATCACGTCTGCTTCCTCTGACAGACAGTAACAGGCACTGAGGGAAATGCCACAAAAAAAAAAAAAAAAAAAAAAAAAAAAAAAAAAAAAAGACAAACTAAGAGCAGCGTCTTGAATACTCTCCCAGCTTCTGGTGAGTACCAGCACGGGGATTTCCTCATCTGGAGGCTGCTGGTGTGTCCTTGCTATTCATGGCCACTGATGGATACATCCCACGGGGATCTCTCTAAATTCTTTTCCAAGCCATGTCTACTCTGATATCCTGTGGCAATGAGGAGCTCAGGGGCTGAGCAAAACAATCCTTTCTGGATTTGTGCTTAAGCTCTGCTCTCTGCTGATGGCACTGTGTGCCCCAAGGTCACCACGAGCCCATGGGGTTCCTGTCCTGCTGCTCTGCTGACCCTACAGAGGGACAGCTGCCTTGGCCCAGGACATCCTTTGGGACAGTGTGGGACAGGGAGCTGTGGCTGCAAAACATAAGGACAGGATGGTAGAAGTTGTTTTTGAAAGGCTGCTCCACCTCAGAAACCTCTCTGCGATGAGAGAAAGTGCTCTGTTAATAGATTTTGACCCCATATTTTTGTTTCTGATTTGTTGCAACTTTTTATCGCCCTGCCAGTCATGAACATCATACACCATGCTTAACAATGCTGAAAATGAAGTGTATTTCAAGATTAACATTTTCATTTCAAGTCCATCTCATGAATTAGTTCGAGAGGTGCCTTCACAGACAGAGGAAACAAATTTATTAGGACAGTGATTTTATACCTCCTCTCAGCCCCAGCAGCCCTGGTTCAGTGTGTGCCTGGGTAATGGAAATGGGCTTCATTTCATGGGGTTCTGGCTCTTTGCTCAGCCACTGTGTTTGTGGTGCTCACATGAATGCCTTTGATTAGTTTTTCTAATTTTCCTGTGAGGGATCAAGCCAGTGACAGGCTGAGGAGAGAGCACAGCAAGAGAAAGAAATTTCGGAACACTAAAAGATCAAAGCCAGGCTGGATGGGTTTAGAGCAACCTGGTCTAGTGGAAAGTGTCCATCTCTCCATCCCAATATAATCCCTGCAATAAAGGGGGGCTTTTTCCAAGCGGGAAAGAACTCCAGGTAATACCTGAGGGACCTACAGTCTCCTTGGCTTTCCCTCTGAGAGGAGGGAATGTTAGGAATGGCACAAAATTCCAACTTTCCCCTTGATTTCAAGCAAAGGCACCACACTGGCATTTGTGCCAAGGCAGTTTTAGCAGTTTTTAATCCTCCTGCCTGGTTGCTGGGTATATTTTGGTTCATACTTGTCAAATCAAGCTGCAGAATTAGCTGCAGCACCTGATATGTGTATTTTTGGAATTACTTTTATGGTAAAATCATTAAGGCCACCCACTAACCAACATATGATCTCCCTACTGGCTTGGCTTTGGTTAGAGGTATTACCAACAAGAATTTAAACATTTTCCTGAAATAGTTATTTTTCAGTGACCTTCAGCAGCAGATGGCCACGGCAGCAAGTACTTATTTATGGCTTCTGTGTGGTAACAATACTTAATGAATTTGTTGGGAACTTTTTTTCCAGCCAAACTGGAAGCCCAAATGACTCAAAATGGTTGATTAGGTGGCCCCAGCCCTGCTTGCTGGTAAATGGTTTTACTGCTGTCTGGCTTGTGGGGCAACCCAGAGAGATGTGGAGTGTGAAAAAAGAAATTGCTGAATAGTTTTATTTTAGGCGGGTGAGTTTCTTCTCACCATTTTGGTGGGTGGCTGCATTTTTCTTCTGGCCCATATACCCAGGGCAAATTAGGAGAGGGAGGGAACACGACAGTTTTCATCAAAGTTTGGACAGATTTCCTCTGAAGGAGACTCTCCAGGGGATGGCCCCGCACAGCGAAAAACGGCTGCAAGTTCACATAAATAAAAGGGCATTTTGCCAGAGCAAACAGGCTCACACAGCTCTGCCTGTGACAAGAAATTCTGCCCCAGTTGCTGTCGTTCTGCTGCCCAGGCTCCAAAATCTGGTTTTGTTCTGGCAAAGGCCAGAGCTGAGCGTGGGGAATTTGTTTTGCCACCATCAAAGATCTGCCCGTGCATGGAAGAAAGAAAGATAAACTCAGCTTGGGTGTGTTTTTCTCCTTTTTCCCCCTGCTGGGAAAAGAATGGCTCCAGGAGGATGTTTCTTTGTGTCATATGTGATATTTGCCTTATTTTTTCTATATGAAGACTTCTGGCAAAGTGGGACAAAGATTCCCAGCTGTAGCTGCTTGGAGATTTTTAATGACACCTGAGGATGTTGGAGGTGACTCAACAACAAATGCATCTCAATTATAAAACTGGAAGCTAAAGACCAATTTTTAAGCCTGGATTTTTACTCTGCCTAATACAAGGGTGTCTGCAGTCCTGTCTGAGGCTCCTAACATGCATTGGGAGAGGGAAAACACAGTTAAGATCAACATCTTGATTTACTGACATGAAGCACTAAATCACTCACATGCACACTTCTGAACAGGAGTGTGGGGAAGAACACTCTGCCAAGATTAAAGGCCAGAATTGGTGCTCCCTGGGAAGGTACTGCAGTCACAACTGCCCAGGGAAACTTTAGCACCTTCCCAAATCCAAGGAAAATAATGTGTTCCAAGTAGAGCTCAGCCCTAGCAGATGTTGGGCATGAGCATGAAACGGATTTTTGGAATAATAATCAACCTTAGATCCAGAAACCATCAGAAAGACCCTCAGAAACTGTAATCAAGCTCAGATCCAGGGAGCCTACAAAAAAGATGGGGAGACTTTTTCAAAGGGTGTGTAGTGACAGGACAAGGGAGAATGGAGTTAGCTGAAAGAGAGCAGGTTTAGATGGGATATTAGGCAGAAATTCTGCCCTGTGAGGCCCTGCACAGAGTGCTCAGAGAAACTGTGGCTGCCCCATCCCTGGAAGTGTCCAAGGCCAGGTTGGATGGGGCTTGGAGCACCCTGTGTCTTGGGCACATATGGCCCAAAACCATATGTTTTGGGCTGTGCTATTTCACATCTGTGCAAATCTACTGGGAAGTGAGGAAGGATTTGGAGAAAATAGTCCCAAAAATTGCAGATTTTGTAGTTGTGGGCAAGTGAGCGACCAGGTTCTGACTGTAACTCCATTACCCTGTGGCCTGCAGCAGTTCTCAGCCTTCATTTTGCCAGCCAGCAATCTGTAGATTTAATTTTATGTTACAACCGTTGGTTATACCTAAATATATCAGGAACATGGACCTCAGCATTCCAGAGTCATAATTCATGTCGAGCTAACCAAAGGCAGCATATTTAGCTTCTGATGGCCCACAATCCATCTCAAAGGTCACTGCAATCTCCAGGGTCTGAGGAAACCCACAGATGCTGCAATGACTATTTTCTTTCAAATACAGAAAATTACTTCTGAAAAAGAAGGGTTTTGTTGTTATTATTTAGCTTTTTCCTCCCTCAGGTCAGGTGATCTGTAATCCCAACTTTTTGAGGGAAAGGAAGGAAAACCAAAAGAGTAAGTGTCAGGTAAGCCAAGCAGCCTGGTCTTCACTAAGCAAACATGGCCCACCAAGTTCTTCTGGTTGTATCTGCTCCATGAAGGAGCTGGAATTCTGAGCAGGAGGCTGGAAATGAAACACAAGCTGTAACTTTACTCATGGTGCCAATCAGAGAAGTTAATACAACCTGGCTGGTCAGGATAGTGTGTGTCAACAGCCACGTGAAAATAAAATTGTGAGTATGGAGCAGAGCCTGCTTGTTTTTCTGAAAAAAAAAATAAAAGAAGAAATTAAAAAAAAAAAAAAAAGAGACAGTCCTCAAAATGTGGTGCTGATTAACAGCTCTCATGTGAGCTCCTCAAGAGGGTGCCTAAGCAGAAGGGTGCAGGGTGTTTGTGCTTCACAAGGAAAATATTTATACCTTGTACATAACCATAGCTGAGAAAACTTGCTCAAGGTCTAAATAGTGTGACTACATGAATTAGGCTGATGGCTCCTCTGGTGGGCAAAGGGGATGTTTGGTGAGGACTGTGGTGGATGCAGAGCTGCATAAGACATGAAAACCAGACTTGCAGCAGGGCCAGGTGAGCATAAAACTCTGCCTTTGCAATAAACCCCTATGCCGCTGGGAGTCGTCAGTGGTTTTGACTAATTTTATAGCAAATTACAAAAAAAAAATTTTTCTCATTCTTGCTGAAGAGTCCTCCCCCTCTCACAGGCAGTGAGCACATGCACATATATTTTTTTCTTTCTAGAAAATCATCTTCATTAAAGATCTGTATCTAAAATAAAGACCTGTGGTAGAGGGAGAGATGTAAATTAAATATTAAATGTGAATGTAAAAGGGCGAAATGTGGAAATGACTGAGCAGTTGCAGCAACTCCCCAAAACCCTGCCACTGTCCACCAGCTCTTCTGCACCACTCCCTACAATTTTCTGGGGCAGATGAGAGACCCTCCACTGCTAAAGCAAAAAAAAAGGGTGTCAGAGGCAAACCTGAAGTAAAAATCCCCTTTTCCTTAAGCAGATAAAGGTGGATATGAGCAAGAGAGGTTTCTGTGCAAATTAAATCAGTTTTGCTTCCTGGCTCTTGCAGTGGGAGCTGCTCAGTCGTGCAGCCCATCATAATGGCAACAAATCTGCAGGAGAACTGGAAATTCATGGAGGAGCCAAACAGCCCCTGAACACCAGCAAGTACAAGCCAGGGAACGTCAGAAAGAGAGCTGACATTCATGACAACTCACACTTGACCCTCACTGATACATCTGAAGAGGGTTAATCACAACCACTCTGCGCCAAGGACTAACCCAGAGGCACTGCCCTGGAGTCAACAGCTTCCAGTGCTGAAACGCCTGCTGCACTTGCTGCTGGGAGAGCAAGCCTTGGCAGAGAAATGAGGGATGCTGGAAGGGTCACTGAGATCTCAGACAGCACGAACTAGACTTGCCAGAGCTCCTCCAAAGAGCTTTTTCACACGAGTCCTTGGTAGGGATGTGACAGGGGTGGATCACTGCCTTGCCTGAGTGGCTGGGGCAGCTCAGTCTCCTTCAGTTCTGCACCATCTGGTCCCCTCGCTGCTCCACCAGAACAGGTTCCTCCCTTCCAGAGCCCATTTTCCTTGTGATTTCCTACCATAAACCAGTCAAACCTTGTTCTGTGTTAGGTTAAGCAAAGCAGCCGCACTAAAAAGGCATAAAAACGAGTGACATGTTACATAAATATGAACGTGCACTATAAAATGTCTCAAACGGACCAAGATTTTCATTAAATAAGAAAGTTACAAAATTTAACAGCCTGGCAGCCTCCACCTGCTGCCTTGCTCTGCAAGTTGTCCTTCTGAGTTTTGGTTGTGGACAAAAGTATTATCCAACAGGAGTGAGGGACCGAGAATCCAGCCCCTGGTATTTTTCAGGAAAAATTCTGAGTGCAATGCAATCCCCACATGTTAATGCTGTTGTTTCAAAGCCCTTCAGTCTCACACTGCTCCTCCCCATCTGCATCCTGCAGGACACCCTGTTGGCAGAGGGCCCTTTTCCTAAGTAGTAACGTCAGGCTTTAATCTTTTCAAGTCATGGTTGAAATGAAAAAAAGAAGGGGAACAGAAAAAAAAAAAAAAAACCAAACCCAACCCAGCTACAAGAACTGAGACTGAGAATAAGAGAGAAAGAGAGACAGATGCCAAGACATGATGAAAAAATTCTGTTTCTTCTGCCCGCTGCTTGTACTGAGACTCAGGTTGCTGTGAGAGGGGAAATGAAGATAATTAAAACAGGTTTGGAACATGGACTTCAGAGCTAAGTCTCGTGCAGCAGGACATGCAGATAGCAAGAGGCAGAGCCTCCATGCCAAGCATCTCATCTACCTTGGAGCTGAGTTCCAGCAAAGCCACTGTGAGCCTTTACACTGATGGCTGAGGGCATCAGATCCAGCCCCATCTCATCCCAGGAAACTCAATGCAAAGTGGGTGAGTGCTCCTTGGGATCTTCACACCACAGCGGGTGCATGAATGATGCCAAAATTATCTTTCTGAGGCAGAAACTCAGGCATTTGTGCAACAGACTGACTGATTTGGAACTATGCGTTAATGTTCAGATTTGAGTGAAAGAACTCAGTTAAACCAGTTAAACACCCTCCTCTTCCCCTTCAAGTCTGCATTTCCTGTGGCCCAATCCTCATCGGCTTGTCATCTTTCTTAGGAACAGCTTTCTCATCATTCCAAGGACGCTTGAGTGAAGAGGTT
The DNA here is from genome assembly GCF_031753505.1 of Anomalospiza imberbis. Lineage (NCBI taxonomy): Eukaryota > Metazoa > Chordata > Aves > Passeriformes > Viduidae > Anomalospiza > Anomalospiza imberbis. The sequence goes on along the minus strand of NC_089692.1, from coordinate 18,298,492 downwards.
AACAGGAAGACAGGATTACAGAGAAGTCTGGCTTTACAAAGCCCCAAACACTTCAACATCAGCCTTGGCAGAGAGCTGTGGTTCCCTGGGGAGCAGAGTTTGGAGCCTGATTGCAGATCCTGGAGCCTCGGCACCAAGAATCGATGCAAAAGCTTGGATGCATCAGGAATATTGGACAAGTGCTGGAGTGATCGGGCGCTCAGCATCTGTGTCCTCACCAAACTTCTTCCTCGACAGAAAATAGCTTTTTAATTACACACATGTGACATGAAATGGACTTTGCCAAAATGTTTTCCAATCTCCGGTGTGCTCCAAGGAAGGAGATGCTCGGGAGACTTGCTTTACTGCCCGTCCCTTTGCCTCTCTGATGGGAGAAGAAGCGCTAAGGATAAAAGGAATTTCCATCTCTTTCTGTGTGTGTGAGCTGTTTTTTAGGTTTCTGGGCTCGCTGAAACGGCTCCCACAGGAGCTATGCAAATGTAATGGCTAATTTGACAAGCTCGAATGAGTCATCTTTCAAAACCATTATTGTACAAAATGTAACATGTTTTGGAACTGTCTCCTGTCTGTGTAAAGTGATATTGCTTCTTTTTGCCCTTTCCTTGAATCAAAGGCAGATGCAAATGTCAAGGTTTCTGTACAACACCCCTCTCCCCCTCTTTCCACACTGGGATTAGCAGTGTGAGCTGCAGACTCCTTGCAGTGATTCATAGGTAAAGATCCACTCAGAGCTCTCTTCCAGGGCCATCTCTTCAAGGAAATAACTGAAGACGAAGAGCACACCATTTATTTTTCAGTGTATTTTGCCATTAGTACAAAAATAAATCGTGGTGTCTGAGAGGGGCGGGTTGGGGAACAGGTGGTGCTGAAGCAGCCAGTGAAACCCAAGGAATACTGAGAGGCATTTCACTGCTGCCAACCCATGACGAGCTCAACGCTACATTAGTGCTGTGTAGCTTTTGGACCTCCAAAAGGAAGTGTGTAGCAAATTCCTTAGGAGGTGAATGGAATAAGAGGGAAAAGGAAGAAGTGCTGAGTGTTTAGTTGAGGGATACCACTTGTCCCGAGCATAAAAGAGAAGCTGTCAAGAGGGAGGAAAGGAGGACTTGTGCTTTTTCAAAGGAAAAATTCCTAAAGTAGCAAGGGGGTGGATTTCTGGATATCTCAGTGTGAAATAAAATCCTGGCTTGCATGTTGTCCCTGCCATATGCTTGGTGCAGAAGGTCTAAATAGGTAGAACAAGAACTCTGAAATCAGAGCTGCTTAAAAGACAGCTTCAAGGTGGCAGGTGCTGACAGAGGAGCTGTAGAGGAGAAGTAGAAATGGGACCCTGAGGGAGAGGAGGTAAAAAGAGGTGAATTTTATTGTGTGGCAAGTGGGCAAGACCTCAGAAGGGCTGGCTTGAAAAGAACAAATTGGATTTGATGAACAACTGTTAAACGGGCAGATTGGGATATTTATCCAGGGCCAGAGGAGCCTGCCTGACCAGGACTTTAGGTAGGAAGCACATGGAGGAAGAAGAAGGCACAAAGCTCCAAGACCTTGGCAAATGAATGATGAAGAATATTAAATATCTGATCTTAAAAATCCTGGGAGAATCAGGAGAGATTGAAGACTTGGATGAGTAATTCCAAGAGCAAGAAGCCAAAGAGGAGGTTAAGAATGTGGAGGAGAGGTAGAAATGGCATAGCAGGGAAAAGTCTCGACATCCAACGTTATTTCCAAGAAGATCAGAGCAAGAGCAGAGCCAAAGCAACAGAAAAATTACATCCAAAATATTATTTGTACGGACAGTTAACCCCAAACTTAGCAACCAGGGTATCTGAGATACAAAGCAATGCAGCCACTGCTCTTACCTCACAGGGAAAGGCAGTTTTGCACTGCCAGTCAGACCTGGTTGTTTTCCTTGGACATCTGGAAATCCAGTGAGTGGTACTGGAGGGGTTAATCCATCCTTCTGTTTTGCAACTGGATTTGCCAGCCAGCCCGGTTCATTTCTGTCCCTGTATCTCCTCAGTGGCACTGCAGCGTGTTTATAAAAATAGCAAACAAATCATTTGACAGCAAGGGTTGGAAGTAAGAAGTTTAAAAAATGCCATACTTTCCCTATTAAATTTTGATAGCCTCCCAAAGGCTTTCAATACATTGCACACGTCCAAGCTCTACCGCAGAATGACTGAATCATAAAGACTAATTCCATGTGTCTTCCGAGCCTGTGCACGAGTCAGGGAATGCTGTGGGGAGGCACAGGGTCCAGGAGGACACAGCACAGATATCCTTGAATTTGCCCAAGGGGATGGGCAAGCAGCACATGTCCTCTGGCAGCTCAAGGGGCATCTCCTCTCTGAGAAGGAAACTGCTATTTGTTTAATTGTTTTTTAAAACAAGTGTTTTCTTAACATGGCTCGGATATTTTAATCCTTCCTAGCAGCCAGAAAAGCAATTTTATCAGTTTTTTGAAGGCTGTTTTTGAAGGTATTCACCGGTGAGGGGAGCCTGTGGGGTGCAGCTTCACTACATCCATGGCAGAGTGGTGATGGACCTCTAAACTGCCCAGGGCCATCCTCCAACATTTCCTTTGTTTGAGACACTGGGCTGAGCTGAATTTCAGACTCTGGAAATCAGTTTCTGGCTGAGCTCAGACAACAGATGCAAGTTCCCAGATCTGTTAGGGAAAAATTGGCTGGATTCAGGTATTTTTAGCCCTGGGCTAATATATGGGTCCTGAAGTTGAAAATAAATACGGCAATGTTATAAAAAGCTGCTCTAGCTGGATATAGACAGTGCAGTGACACCAGTGGGAAACCCATGAGGGAGAGGCTTCCCCAGATGTCCTCCACTGCTGGTCAGCAAAGCTCACTCACACTCTCAGGTGAAAACTTGTTGGATCTGTAAAGGACAATAAGTGAGAGAAAATAAAGTAAGAAACCACTAGCTGTTAAATTATAGTCAAGAGGATGATGTTCCAAAAGTCCAAGTTCTGTAGGAGGAGCCAGCAGGAGGAGCATGACTTCTCTTTCCCTTTCCCTTTCCCTTTCCCTTTCCCTTTCCCTTTCCCTTTCCCTTTCCCATTTCCCATTTCCCATTTCCCATTCCTTTCTCCTCAAACATTTCCAGCTGGTCCTGCTTTGGAGCGGTCTTGGAGTTTCCCTAAAGAAGGAGGGGGTGTCATTTTTACAGGCAATACAAAGGTTCTTCACATTAGAAGTTCTGAGGGAAGCTTTGGCTTCGCTCTAAAGCTCCAGCACTTTATTCCAGGGATGACAACACTCCAAGACAATGTGTTTGCAATAGCAACAGTGCTGGTTCACAGAACAACCCAACTCCCTCCTGGCAGTGATCCTTTCTCATTGATTTCATTGAGCTCCGAACATGGAAGAACAAACAAAGCTTTCTGAATATATCTTTTTTTTTTTTCTGCCCTCCCCTATGTATTTCTGTACTTGATCCAAAATCTCGTGGAATTTTTTTTTGCATGTCTGTTACCATCTTTATGATCTTTGCAAATGAATTTCACCTGTAACCACACACTGCCCAAGGCTCTAAGTGTTGGATGCTACACTGTAGGCAGGGTTAAGCTTTTCCTACTAAAGCATTTAAGCTTCTTGAGTGCTGATATGTAATCTAAACACCACCAGTTTTCCCCAAAGCATGAGGGCACTTTGCTGAATTAATTTCTGCATTTGCTATCATGAAATGCAAGTAATTATAGCTTTGACCTCTTGGGCAGGGGCCAAGCTCTAAGTGTAAGAGGTAAACACAATAAATAAATACATGTAAAACACAACCCCCCTGCTCTAAAAACAGGGAGCATTTTCTGCATTTCCAGCAAAGTTGGGAGAGAATTTGCTGAACACTCCTGCACTTCATGGAGTCCCTGGTTTTAGTTACTAGAATAATAATGCAGGGACTGTAAATAGGGTTTATGACTTTTTATGAGAAAGCCATGTGATGCTTTTACAACTCTCACAAGTAATAAATGTCTACATCAATTTGATTGTTTTATGTGGGTTTTCTTCTTGCTTTATGCCATGGAATGGGTTGCACTTCACTGGAAGGCCACTTGAAATTCTGACATTTCAAAATTTGGTCCAGAGCCAAATCAGGAAAAAAAACTTTTGAAAGCCACATTTTCTCTTCAACCACATTAAAAAAATGATTTGGAATGAAATAAAATAGCCTGTCTGATAAAACTAAATCAGAACAAAATACCTTCTTTTTTAACATACATTATTCAAAGCGTAAAATTAAATCACTTCTGTTATGAAAAGACACTTAGGACAGAAAATCAAGCCATTTCACTCCAACGAGGTCCAAACACAATACTTCAAACTAGTCAAAACAAATCTTTTTTAAAAAACTGGAGCAAAACTTCATTGACAACAACATACTCTGATGGGAAGTCTGGATTTCAAGTGGATGGCATTTTCCATTGAAAAATTGCCAGGGAAAAGATTTTTTTCCTGCTACCTCTAATTTGATGTTATCATGGACAGCAGCGCTTGGAGTTAAAAATTGCAGCACGTTCTGAGGTCTCCCAGATTTTATTTTCCCTGACTCCAGCAGCACCTCTGGGCTTTGCCAGCTGCGAGTTAGAGCATCAAGCAATGGAAAAATATACAAAAGCAGTCAAGGTGTTCCTAGAGGTGTTAATGAATTGGTGAACACCACTTTCAGGGAACTGGCATGAGGTAAATCCCATCAGAAAGCTTTCCAGGAGGCTCCATGGTTGGTTTCATAGAAGGCTTTCTGTGGATTGTTTCTCCAAACACACCTACCAGGTCTTTTCCATGCTGTGCCCATAGAGAGGTGGGAAATGAGGGCAGAGGCTCTGGAAACAGGGACACAACCTCTCTCTTTCCTCTCACTTGATGAAACCCATTAGATCTGCTAGCAGCAGGGCGTTATGGCCATGGATGATGACAGATTCTAGAGAAATTTTACCATTCATTGCTAAAATCCTTTGCAATCTGTGGCTTTCACCACTGATCTGCAGCTCTGAATGCACTGACCACAAAGGGACTTTAAATTACAACTCAGAAAAATCAGTGGACAGCCTATAAACATGCAGAGGCATGGACAGGAAAATGATTAGGGTCTGCACAAAGAGATTTTTTTATGGTTTTATCAGGAAAAGTGGTGTCAAAGTAGGGTTATGCTGTGGGCCAAGCCCCGTGGGGAATTCGGTGGTCCTCAGTTCCAGCAGAACTATAACATCATGTCACTTGTCACTAATACATCTGTCAGGGAAGGGGACACAGCTCTTTGCATGAGCAAACTTGTCTCGATGCAGAAAATGCCAGGAGTTTATGCAGAAAATCCCAGGAGTTTACACTTTTGCTCACCTTGAAGCTCTCACGGCACGTGCAGCACAGCTCTGGCTTCACACATCAGTCTGAGGCCACATAATGCCAGATCTGAGAGGAGTTTACTGCGACCTGAAGCTTCTTCCTGCAGAAATTAAATATTTTCCTTGTGAGATCACGGTTTTTTGCTTAAAGGTAGCAAAAGTGACCCTTGGTACCAGCCCATCTCCCTTGGCCTCGTGGTGACCCACAACTTCTTTTGCTCTGCTCAAAGGCACAAAGATGCTCAGAGACACCACAACTGCCCTGGGTGGCTTGATGGAGCTACTACCCAGAAAATATCCTTGGAAGCATGTGCCAACCTCAGGTGACCTCTAGGATCCCCCACTTTCATTCAAGCCTCATCTATTGTTCAAGCCAGAGCCCCTAAGATGCCCTGAAAGGCAGCAAAGGGTGACAGGGAAAGATGAGCATTGTGGGTGGGACAGAAATACCCCAAAACAAATGGAAAAAAAAACTGTCAAGACATTTATAGACTCCCTGATAATTTAACAAGGGTGGGGAGGATCAATTTACAGATAGTGTCTCCTTCTCTCCTCACTTCTCCCTGCAAGAAAATAAATGATGAACTGAAAAGGGGAGCGAGCGACAGAGTGAGTTCGGGAGGGAGTAGCCAAGAGTTTTATTACAAGCCTGTTCCTCATTAAGGCCTTAGCAGCCTCACACACAAAAGCTAATTACTGTTTTTATGTCATGTTATTTTGATTCATATTTCCTGTCTGGAAAACAGACGGGAGTTTTGGGCAGACAGCCAAGGCGAGGGCCATGGAATCGCGCAAGCGGGAACCTGCCCCGGCCGCGCAACAGAGGAGACAAGAGCCTTATTTTTTGCGATTTTTTTGTTTTGGGGTGTTTTTTTTTTTTTTTTTTTTTTTTTTTTTTTTTTGTTATTTTGAGGAGGAAATAGGAACTTTCCATGTAGGCGTAGTTATCTCCCAAAAAATTGTTGTTCTTCAGGGGTAGTGGAAAGAAAGAGATGTCCCAGCGCTCGTTTCTGGTCAGGAAGTGCCCCTGCAGGCAGGGACGTGTGGCTTTCCAGGCCTGGCCACCTCTGGTGTCCCCCAGGCTTCGACAGGAGGCAAAGTGAGAGCTTCACAACCAGGGCAGCTTTTAGGAAACAAATGAATTCTCCAAGGACAAAAATGCTATTCTTGTCCTCTTATCAGCACAGTGGTGATCTCCACAGGGCTCGTGTCAAAGTGCTGTGGGAGGGAAAACAAAAACAAGTCGCCAGTGCTGATGCTCTAGGTTTCCATGAGGTGGCAGCAAGGAAAAAAAAAAAAAAAAGTCCCATGAACTACCTCTCTGCTCCGCAGGAGTTTAATCCAAGAATATTTTCTGCCTACATAAATATTTCATCCTTATTAACATCTTCATTTCAAAAGCTTTCAGTGCTTCACAGGCAGACCTGAAACCAATCTCTGTCCCCACCTTCAGGGAAAGTGAAGTTAATTTACAATTTGGGAGAGAAAGAACAGATTAAACGAGTGGTCTGAGGCCTCATCACTTTACTTTTCATCTGATCAAGAAAGCAGTGGAGCTCTTCTTCTGCACTACAGCATTCCAGACTCTTTGTAAATGGAATGTCATGCACACTATTAGAGCTCCAAATTTTAGCTGAGAAAAGGTGATGAATAGGAAATTACTGGTCAGAGCTATTACAGATATCTGCTATAAATGGGAAACAATAAAAAATGTTCTATAAAAATTAGAAGGTGTTATATAACCCACAGTGAATCATTCCATTGCTCAATCTCATCTCCATTTCTGTTTGCTTATTTCCTGCATATTTCTGGCTTAAAGTAAATAATTAATTACACCTACTAAGTTTAAAATAAAGCAGTTTAAATGTACTACTCAAAATTCATGGAATTCTAACTGGACAAATAGATCACAAGAAAGCTTCATTTTTTTTCTGACCTGAGCAGCAGAATTCTAATCCAACAACACAAAGATTAAACTTTCCATTTACACATCCATCACTACCTGTTGCTTTGCAAGATGTATGGCCTGGAAACTCATCCCTGAGGCTGGTGATGAAGAGAAGGGATAAGAACAATCACTGAAAGTTTTCTTTTTTAAAAAATAATTTATTATGGAAACTTCCACCTGTTTTCTTTTTGCCAGTGCTGCTCACACCACCACGTGTAATGAACTCGTTCAGGCTACAGAAAGTGCATTACAATGCCTGAGGCAGAAATAAGCTTTGCTCAATAGACTAAAAACAGGTGAAGGACCAGGATGAGGTAAAATCGCAGAAAAAACTCATGGCAAAATAACTGTTATATTCCCTGAGTCTTTTATTAGTGCTTCTTAGCCCATCCCAGGCATGGTGGGGAATGGCATCCTGGAATTTTGGACCACTCCGTTGGATTTGCTTCCTAATCCCATTGCATGGCTCAGTGCTGCTGCCAAATTTCCAGCCTCTTCTGACCAACAGATGCCAAAAAGATGGCATTTAGAGGACCATTTTCTGTGATCTGGCCATTTCCAGGTCAAAATTAATCTCTAGAGGAATTTAACAATTTTTTTTTTTTTTTTGCATGCTCCACTCAAATGCTCCAGCTCCAGGGTGTAGCCCCCCAAGTTTTTAAGCAAGTCCCAGGACAAGAATCCAGCACAAACCACATGGCAAGTATTTGATGGGCAAAATATCCAATTACCCACGTGGGCACCAAGCCAAGCATCAGAGGCCATGTTCTCACCCTTTTCCCAAGACATCAGGGAAAATCTAATGTTTCATAAGGAGCCAGGATACAGGATTTGTTTCAGACTCGAGACATGGAGCTGCAATCAGAGTTTCACTTCCCCGTGCTCAGGAATTGAGGGTGCAGGGTCACAGCTCTTGTAGGCAAAGCTCATCCTTCCTTTTGGAGCCCTCCATCCCTGCCAGGCTCCTGCCACATGCTGAGGAGCCATCCCACAGAGCTGGCGTGGGGATAAACAGGTAGAAACAGTGAGAAGCCACAAAAGAAATATTACAGAGATTCAGGCTGCAAAGATTACATTGCAGAGATTAATGTTTGACCCCTGTAGCTGTTTTCTGGAGTTGGAGCCTTCACCCCCCCTTGGAGACACCACACTGTGTTCCAGACCCCACCCCAGGAAAGCTGTGGGGATGCAATCAAGCTTAGGATGAAAACTGAAATATATTACACCAGAGGAAGAAAACAGTCTTTCGGTTTTGTTATTTTTTTATTTCCCCAGCTATTCCTGCTGCTTGTTCCTCCCTTCTCTCCTCACCATCTCCCACCCTGGCAGTTCCACCACCCTTTCCAGCCTGAGCACTGCTCTGCTCTCAGCAAAAAAGTGCTTTACGAGCAAACTCCAGCACAGAGAAATGCGGGGCTGCACAGAGAGAAAACTCTGGTTAACTTTAATTAAGTTTGCATTGCTTTTCCCAGTAGGACCTCAAATTTAATGGTATTACATTTTAAACTGTTTGGCAAGTCTTGAGAAAACAGTTTAGTGCATTTCACTAATAAAAACAAAAGCTGTGTAATAAACCAAGCCTCTGTTGAACCAAAATAAGAAGACATTGATCCTTCTGAGCGTGCAGAAATTTCTTTTGAAAGATGACGCTGTTGACTGTGTGCCGGCACTGAGGGCTTCTTTTCCAGTTTGTCCTTATTTTCTCCTGACTCAAGCAAAATTGCCACCCTCTTCATTGTGAACCTGACTTGAGAAAGAGGGCAGGAGTTTCACTAGCACCTTAGATAGACAGTTTAAAAAAAACTTGTATTTTATTTTTTTTTTAATTTGAAGACCCATAAAAATTATCTACTGCTTGGGATCACAACGAGAAGGAGGGGAGTAAGAAGAGCTGCACTGCTTGCAGCCTGCTCCCCTCTCTCCTGCATCCCGAGTCGTGAAGCACAGAGCCCTGGATATGCAGGAATGGGATAGAGAAGCTCATTTAGAGGTCAGAGACACCAAATGTAACCACTGGATGACACCCCAGCTATCACCACTTACCCTCTACTGGGAACAGGAAATTGCTGGATATCACTTCTGGTAAATGCTGACTCGTTAGTGGTGAGTAAGAACCTGGTCTGAAGCCCACTGAAGTCAATAGAAAAGGTGTCCCCTGACTTCAGTGACCTCTGGATGAGTCTCTAACACGCTGGAGCTGTGACTCCTGCAGCTCTGCTGGGAAGAGAAGGGACACAGAGGCTGGCAGGAACGTGCTGCACCTCTGGCATTTCTGGCACTGGGTGAGGGCAGCGATTTTTTTGTTAACGGGTCAGAATGGTCCCAGCTGCTGGGAAGGACAGGGAGAGCCCTCAGAGCTCTGTGTAATCACCTGAAACGACTGCAGAGAGATGGCAAAGCACAAAGGTGGCTCCTCCCTGCCCTGTCCACGCTGTGCAGCTGCTCTGGGATCCCTGGGATGTGCGACCTCAGATAATGCTGGGTTAAGGGGGAACATTTTCTCCTGCAGTGACCTTGGGTCCATCCTGTGAAATGAGATACCCAAAGCTGCGCAGGGCCTGATCCAAAGCTCACTGAAATGAGCAGGAATGTTTCCATTGGCTTGCCTGGGCACTGGATCTCTAAATATTTGGTAACTCAAATCTAAAATGAAAGTTTTTTTTGAAGCTTTAATTAAATTCCTGTGCTAATTCAGAAAAAGGGTCATTTCAAGGTCAAGGACACTGCAATTGTTTATTTTAAATCTTCTTATGACTCACTGTTTATGGGGTTGACTCTTATTTTTTCCCTTAAAGTTGCTGCAAAGATCCTTATTTAAACTATAAATTGAATTAAAACCTCACATTTAATATTTAGTTATGATGTGGTTAAAAACATTATGTGCCAGGCAGTTGCTCCTTTATTTGCTTACAATGTTGTCTTTAATGAATGCCAAACCCATGCAGCTCAAATGAGCAAGCAGATGCCAAGTTATTAACAATTATTACCTTTTACAGTAATTTTTGGCAGCCTTTCACTTTTTTGGTGGTCTAATAATTTCAAAACAGGGAACTTTGAAATATTACACCAGTCCCAAACAGCACTATGGATTGGTTGACTTCCTCTTTTCTGACTTATTCCAACTTGTTTCCTATTGTGAAATATTTTTCCACCCAACATTTGCCCAGCATGGAGTGAGGTTTACCCCTGCAGCTAAAAGCCATCTTCCTGATGAAAAATAACAACTCCAGAGGTCTCCAGACCATGTCCAACTACTGTGTGCAGCACACAGAAAGGACAGTCAAGAGCCCAGGGAGGGACTCAAAGGGAGCCCTGAGCTCACTCTCAAGGTAAACAAAAACTTATGAAATTAATGGCTCCTCCCAAATCAGGATAAACGTTTCCATGTCAAGGGCCTCATTTACAGCCCCAGGTGAGGCCTCTTTCTCTGCTGAAGAAAAGCAAAAAAATTCCCCCAGGTCGTTGCTGAAAGCCTGAGAGCTCTTCAGAACACAGAGCTGGTTTAAGCTGAATTATCTCAGCACAGCTCACAGTTTTGGTGTGTGAGCAGGGAACTGGGCCATCCATGGATCCTCTGAGGTTCCCTTTGCCATCCCAGCTCCTCCACTGCTCTTTGCAGGGTCTTCACAGCCAGTTTGGATGGTCCCTTTGTGTGCTGGCTGGGAGCAGGCAGGGCTCAGCCATGCTTGCACCCGCGCAGGAGATGTGGCCAGTGTCTCTCTCTTTTTGTGCTTCTCCATTCCCTACTAATAGCAAATGCTCCAGTTTTCTTGACTTTTCAAGGGTTTCTCTTGATTTGTTTGTGGTTCTTAGATTTTATTATGGAAGCAACCTTGTCTTCTGCTGACACTCAGGTGTTGTATCTTCCTAAAGCAAAGCTTTCACTCTTCATTTCTTGTTGGAAAAAAATTGCTTAACTGCATTCATTAAAATACAGGAAAATCCCTTGGCAATTACATAATTTTATAAATATTATTGTTGATAATGGTCAAAACCTACGAAAAACATGGAAAAACCCTGGAAGGCTGTGGTGGTGCCATGATCACAGTGGGGAGGAACTCCCACATGTGGATTTGGCTCCAGTGGGCAGTGGTGTTTTAGAACCAGCTTTTCCTCCCTCCTTCCAATCCTAAATATGAATTAGCATCCTCTTGTCTCAGGACACATGCCCAGAAACCTTGACTGTGAAGCTGCAGTAGGATGGAAAACAAGGTTGGATTGGAAGTAACAAAAATAGTGGTGTTCACTCCTGAGTGGCTACAGAGCTTGTGCTTCCCTCTCCAAAGCTCAAGAACCGTGGCCAAATTCAGGATTGGTCTTAAAGGGGCATCTCCTGCTTTTCTCAGGTTCAGATCTGACCTCCTCTGTTTATAAACCCTGGCGTTAACGCTGCTCTGGATCTGCCAATCATATTTACTGTGATATTTATTCCTCTCAGTGCAGTGCCTTCGTTTCCATGGGTTTCCAGAGGCTGATGAGTTTTCCAGCTGCCTCTGGAGTCAGCACAAATGCCTCTTTCTCTGTGGTGGAGACCAGTATCACTGTGGACACTTGAACAAGGCGGGATGGGCTTATCCAGAGCCCCAAATTTATCACCATATTGGCAGAAGAAACTGTTCAATTTTTGGTCGATAGTCACCAACAATGTCACTAAAAAAGAAGGGCAGAAAAAGACCTTGAACGATGGTCATTTGGGTCTGAAGGTTCTAATTTCCCATCTTCATGTCTTGGGCACTGATGTTTCTGGAAGTTTCTGGGTGGGAGTTTTGTATCACTATTGAAACAACCTGATTCTTTTCCCTTCTTAATACTTGGATGGGAAGATTTCAGGGCAAAGCAGCTTTTCCAGCATTTCATGTATTTTAAGTTAATTTGTCAATGTCACAGATATTAGATTTTTAGGACAAAAACCAGATGCTGAACAAAATGAAAATGAAATACTGACCCTTATCATCAGCTGTCAAAGCTGCTTGTCTCCCTTTTGTGCGTGTCATATTTCATCCTGAAGAGAGGGTGCATTTTATTTATTTATTACACTCTAAAATATCTCGAGTGGATTAGATTCTGCTCCTCTAACCTAAACACTTGAAAGATGTTTCCTATTGCAAGATGATGTTGCATAACCAAAGCGAGATTTTAAAAGTCACTGGGGTAAAGTCTGTAAAATTTATGGCGTAATTTATTAAAAGGACACAGTCTGCTACTTTTTATAGCTCTGTACGTGCCGTGTACAAGGGTAGCAGCACCCCAGTGAGCAGCTCCGGGTGGGATGGAGAGTCAGCAAAACGTTTCCATTTACATATGGTAGCAGTTTGTTAGGAAAGCAGTTTATTAGGGAAAGAGATTCAAATACTTAAAGTTCCACTGGGACAAGCCTCGAACACCCCTTTCCCAGATTTAGAAGAGAATTGCAGAGGCAAGCTCAGCTCCTGAGCTCTCCCATCCTGTCTGGACCAGGCATTTTCCATGCAAACTTGTCCTTCCAACAAAAGTCTCGTTGACACCGGGAACAAGAGCCACTGCAGGTTTGTTTTCTCCAGAATATGCTGGGAGCAAGGAAAATCTATAAGTAAAACCCCAGGAGACAATTTTGCATGGAGAAGCTGAGGCTGTCTCATCCCTGGAAGTGTCCAAGGTTGGACAGGGCTTGGAGCCACCTGGGATAGTGGAAGGTGTCCCTGCCTGTGGCAGGGGTGGGACTGGATGATCTTTAAGGTCTCTTCCAACCCAAACCAGTGTGTGACTCTGGTTCCAAGAGAATCAGGAACGGCAGTTGCTGCATTCATGAAACCTCTTGACATTTCTTCTTTTTTGGAGCCTGCAGCAGCTCAGAAGCCGCCGCTGCCTGATTTCCTGAGAAACTCCTTCCAAGGTGAAGCTCTCCTACTTAATAATCCTTAACTAATATTGTTATTTCTGCTGTCATTCTGCTCATCAATAATAATGCTCCCCCACGTGATGCAGTTAATTCCTGTGCTGCAGCAGCACCTACTTAATCCAGGATTAAGGCCGCGTTGTGTGAAGCGTTTCACGGACAAATAACAAAGAGTTCCCTTGTAACCATTCCTTTGAAAACAACATTTCCTGTTTCGAGGCTGAGCAGAAATGAGACCACACAAGATTTACAATGAGGGAAGAATTGATTACAGAGCTTAGCAGCCATTTTCATTTTTTAGGGTTATTGTTATTGTTATTGTTATTATTAGTTCGAGGCTAAATAATTCACGAAGAGTCGACTTGTCACTTGGACTTCGGAGCTCACAAAGAGCTTTTCATAGCGCTGATAATTTTCAGAAGCTTAAGAACAAGCTGCACACACTAAAATACCTCCCTTTCTTCCACATGTGGTGTTTGCACCCTACCCTGTACCCACTGGAGACTTACAAGAGGTCAGATTTGGTTGGGTAAATTCCTTCGATTTTGTAACCACTTACAGCTCTGGAGGACACCAAGATTATAGCCTTGACAAGCCCAGAAAACATATTTTAGGCATTTTCTTGAAATTGCTCTTTCTGTAATTCCAAGCCCTGTGTAGTTATAGAGTCATGAACTCCACTGTGAGTGAGAAAAAAAGTGAGAAAAAAATTACCACTGACTGCAACAAGGGCAGCATTAAATCAGGGGTTTTGAGGGTGTTGGCTCTCTTGGCAGGGTTAAATGAAAAGTAATTTCAAGAGCTCTGCAGCAACCTACCAAAACCTCCCTGAAAATGTCCTGCTGTGCATGCTGAGGACACGTGTTGGTTTATTGTGCTGTTCCTACCCCCCAGATGTCTCCAGCATCTCAAAACACATTTTCATCCTCATCCCAAAAAGCCTTCATTGCCAAACCCACACCCTGCTTTTGCTGTGTCCTTCCCAATAGCTGCTATCCACTCTCAGCTGTGCCTCTATGGATACATTTGAGATCGGGTGAAAAAAAATTATGCTGAATGTGAGGTTTTAGTTTAAAAAATGAAAATAAATTATTATATTTTAAAGTTATGTTTTCCTGAAAATTATTATCTCTCTCCCTCTCAGCTTTGGGATCACTGCAGACAGAGGAGTCCACCAGGCAGCCTGAGCTCTTCTAATTTTCTTGAAGAATTGAAATTTGGATTGTGCATAGGGAGGGACAGATTAAATTCCCTGGAACAGTACAGGATGGGAGCAGGAGGATTCCTAGTGTTACTCACAGGAGGAGAGCAGCACAAGAAAATCACTCATTGCTTGTTTGTGTCCCTGGCATTTTTCAAAACCCTTCAGAAATGGAACAGTTTGAGAAAACCACTGCAGATGTTGGGACCTGTGAAAAGGAGGGATAAATTCAATGGAAATTCCCCTTCTCTGTCTCATTTCCAGGACTGGACAGGCACTTTCTGTCTGATTCACATTCTGAGATTTAGCCACACTCCTCTCCCTTTTTCTTGCCACGTTCCTTTATTTTGACCCTATTTTCTTGCCAATTTTTCCCTCTTCTCCGTAGGGAGGGGGCAGAAGGGAGAAAAGGCTTTTCTAGTCATCAAAACTAGAACCCATCAAACCCATCACTCTATTTAGAGGCAGAAAGAGTGGCAAAGAGGCTGAGCCAGTACTTTTATGCAGCTGCTGTTGACCTTCCAGGTCCATCCCACCATGTCCCTCCAGCACTGGGGGATGTTCCCTGTAAGGACCATCTCGGCAGCCAGGGAGAGGGAAGAGGAGTGAAAAGCAGCCCTTGGGGAGTCTGTTCTAACAGATTTCCCTGGAACCGTGTGGTTAAATATCCTAAAATGCTACACGAGGGTGGAAAATTGCTTGGGGGGGCCAGATGGAAACATCCTGCTGGCTGCACTCAAAGCACGAGCTGCCAGATGGGAAAGGCTGGCCAGGACACCAAAAATAGGATGAGGATTCCATGGAGCAGTGATATCTGCAGGGATTATCCATGGAAATGGAGAGGAGTGAGCTGCTCTGCTGGGAGGTAAACTGGTGCTGACTGGGGGAATTGAAAACATTCCTGTTTCCCTGTACACTGACCACAGCACATTAAGGGCTATTTTAATAGTAGTTAATTAGTTTAATTAAAAATTTAATTGCACATCCATAACCATTGATATTGGCACAAAACCACACAATCCAGACCTTAAGTGTTGCATTAATCTTTTTGTACTGGAGACTCTGTCCTTAAAAGAAAAAAAAAATAAAATGAATAAATTAAAAGGAAATGGGCTGGTTCTTATAGAAATGAGGACTGAAAGCAAATAAACAAATTATTCAGGCAGCTGTATTTTAGAGTAATGCTTCCCCTTCTAAATGGCTTATAAATGGAAAATAAATATTTAGGAGATTTTTATAGGAAAATTGCAAACATGACTAGAATGTGTCAAACATCAGTTAAAACACATCAATCCAAGGGTTTATAGCTGGTTATAAACCTGGGCTATGAGCAACTTCTGGTCTCTATAAAAATGATTTGCCATTTATTAAAATGGCTGTTTTGTACATATAAATAAACGTAGCCTTTATTAAGTGTTTAAAAGAGCATCATCAATGGACAGTGTTATTATTCTAGAGCAGGAATGTTGAATTTTTGGGCTTGATCCCTGCCAACAGCCAGAACCAGTGAAGAATGGCAAAGTGTGTGTCCCCTTCCCTAAGAACAGCCTGACACGTTTCCACAAGCATCCAGATTCTCCAGCCCCACAGGCTGCAGGCTGGGAATTGAGGGATAAACATCTTGGGCCTGAATGAAATTAAAATAAATTAAATTAAAGAAAAAAATATTATATTTATTATTATAATATATTTGTTATTATATTTATTATTCTATTGATTTATTATTAAATAAAAATAAATTAAAATAAAGGAATAAAAAGGAACAAAAAGCTGCAATCATAGACTCATTTAAGCTGGAAATGGATCTCTGAGTCCAACCATTCCCTCAGCACTGCTAAGGCCAACCATGTCCCCAAGTGCCACATCCACGTGGCTTTAAAATCCCTCCAGGGATGGGAACTGCTGCTGGCAGGGCTGGACAACCCTTTCCATGAAAAAATTTCCCTGATATCCTTTACACTTTGTCCCACAGCGATCTCCTGAGTGACCTGGATATTTGTGGGTGAGGTTTTAAATCTCCAAAATTTTACAGTGCAGGGGAATATAGATGGCAAGTGTCCACGTTAGAGCAGAATAAATTTAATTCCTGCAGGTAAGGATTTGCTCCCTGTGGGAGCAATGGCCAAATAGCACCAGCTGCTGTGATTTTGAGCAGATTCCTGGTGGTTTTGAGCAGATCCCCATTGTTTATGAGGAGATCCCCATTGTTTATGAGGAGATCCCCAGTGTTTTTGACCAGATCTCCAGTATTTTAACAGATTTCCAGTGTTTATTAGCAGCTCCCCAGTGTTTTTAACAGGTTCCCAGTGTTTTGAGCTGATCCCCAGTGTTTTTGAGCTGATCTCCAGTGGTTTTGAGCTGATCCCCAGTGTTTTTAGCAAATACCCAGTGTTTTTGAGCTGATCCCCAATATTTTTAGCAGATTCCCAGTGTTTATTAGCAGATCCCCACTTTTTTTGAACAGAACCCCAGTGTTTTTGAGCTGATCCCCAGTGTTTTTAGCAAATACCCAGTATTTTGAGCTGATCCCCAGTGCTTTTTAGCAAATACCCAGTGTTTTTGAGCTGATCCCCAGTGCTTTTTAGCAAATACCCAGTGTTTTTGAGCTGATCCCCAATGTTTTTAGCAAATACCCAGTGTTTTTGAGCTGATCCCCAATATTTTTAGCAGATTCCCAGTGTTTATTAGCAGATCCCCACTTTTTTTGAACAGAACCCCAGTGTTTTTGAGCTGATCCCCAGTGTTTTTAGCAAATACCCAGTGTTTTTGAGCTGATCCCCAATATTTTTAGCAGATTCCCAGTGTTTATTAGCAGATCCCCACTTTTTTTGAACAGAACCCCAGTGTTTTTGAGCTGATCCCCAGTGTTTTTAGCAAATACCCAGTATTTTGAGCTGATCCCCAGTGCTTTTTAGCAAATACCCAGTGTTTTTGAGCTGATCCCCAGTGCTTTTTAGCAAATACCCAGTGTTTTTGAGCTGATCCCCAATGTTTTTAGCAAATACCCAGTGTTTTTGAGCTGATCCCCAATATTTTTAGCAGATTCCCAGTGTTTATTAGCAGATCCCCACTTTTTTTGAACAGAACCCCAGTGTTTTTGAGCTGATCCCCAGTGTTTTTAGCAAATACCCAGTATTTTGAGCTGATCCCCAGTGCTTTTTAGCAAATACCCAGTGTTTTTGAGCTGATCCCCAGTGTTTTTTAGCAAATACCCAGTGTTTTTGAGCTGATCCCCAGTGTTTTTTAGCAAATACCCAGTGTTTTTGAGCTGATCCCCAGTGTTTTTAGCAGCTCCCCAGTGTTTCTGGCAGACCTGCCTGATGCTGCTGTGGAGGAAGGGCTGTGGAAGGAGCTCACCCGTGCATTCAGGGCACATCTTTTGCCTCTCCCAAACCCCCTCGTGATCTGGGAAGCAGCCCTGAGGGCACATACCATTGTCCTGAAGTCAAACTTTATTATTTTTCTAAAGAACAGGCTACTTGAGAGCTCGTTTTCTTTTGAACCTGGGAGAGCCCATCTGTGAAGTAAAAAGATCCTATATATCACCCTGCTAATAAGTTTTCCTCAGCAGTTGCTAAAGTCAAGTGTTAGTCTTCAGCTGGAGTCTCATTATAAAAATAAATAAAATAAATAAACGTATACCACTGGCTAGGAGATGAAAAGTATCCTTTCAGCCACTTTATAAACTTACCTCCCACCCCAAAAAGAATTAATATTTCAAGCCATGGAACAAAAGGGCTGAGATTTCAGCAGAGGAGAGAGGGTTTGTAGTGGGGGGGATTTTGATCTTTTTAGCCCCTGAATAAAGATTTCCTCAATGGGTAATTCAGTGCAGAAAATCAATTAATGCTGCATTAGTGTAATGGGTTTTCCTACAAATCTATCATGAGAAATACCAAGAGAAAACATTTTTATGACGAGCAGCAGCCTCCAATTGAGGGGGAATAGGAAGATCATAGGGACAATATTTTCTTGGGGCTGTTGACACATTAATTTTTACAGGTTGGACACTGGCAAGAGGAAAAATTGAAACCTTTTCTTCTTTTGAGGCCCTTGCCACCATCTGATCTCTGATGTTAAGGCAAACACAGTTTTGATCTCTTTGATATCTTTTTTTCTGCCCTCCATTTTCTTTGAGGGAAGTCCAAGTTTTTAGTGCTGGGCTGTGAATTAGGTCTCTGCTGTTCTGTGAACTGCAGGGAAACCTATGGAAAGGCTCAGTGAAGTCTCCAGGGTCATAAATCCCCTCCAAGCCCATCTTAAAGGGTTCTTATCTGAACATCTCATGTTTCACAGTGCCATAGTTTAAGAAAGTCTCCATAAAATTAACAACAAAAAAAAGTCTCTCCCTAAATAAACTAAAAAAAATTATTTTAAAAGTAGAAAACTAACTAAAAATGTTAAGTCTTATTTCTTTTCATTATCAATTTTAAAAAAAGTTATAGAGAAAAGTATCCAAAAAAAATTATTTTAATTCTTACTACTTTATTCTTTTAATTAGTGTTAATAAATTTTTAGACCCTTTAAAAATTTTAAACCTACTTTACCTTTCTCCTAATCATACCTCACAACAAAAAATAAGGACACTAGTAATTAACCAACACTAAAACCCACCACACTCATGTGTACATTAACAAAAATATCTAAAAATTAGCAAAATCTCAAATTATCAAACCAAATCCACTACACACAGGGTCCTGAAGAACACTCAGCTCCCTCTGAGATGATGTGCCTGAGCTGGCCACCCTTCCCCGCTCGCTTTCCTTGATGCCTTGGAACTGGGAAGTGAGATCTTCCCCTTTTTTCTCCATATATTTCCACTGTACAAGCAAAGGAGTTTGGAAAATGGGATTAATACATGATGTGTTAATATTCATGCACATCCTCATGAGAAGAGGTGCCACCAGGAACTGAAGGTACTCAGAAATTCAGTTTTATTAGGGATTACTCCAGAAGCATGGTGTCCTTCAGCAGCTGGATTTCACATGTTTTTGAGCATCATACACCCTGTCATAGATCCCATTTTGAGGACTCCCAGGCTGTTTAGGCAGAGATTTTTCCAGGCTGGGATTTATCTTCTAAGTGGGCATTTAGAGCTTCTCAGTCCTCCTCGACGCGGAGTCTCGTGGTGGAGCAGATCCAGCTAAGCATCAGGGCTGCACTGCTGTGAATCCTACACAGCCCCAGCAGCATACACAGGAGCTCTTTGAACATTTCTCAAAGCAGAACTTATTTTACAGCGCAGATAATCCTCCCCTGTTGTCTGTGAGAAGAAGCACAGAACACAATCCTTCCTGCGCCTTACATCTGCCATGTCCTCCCCTGTCGGAGTTCAGGACATCCCTCTGGCTGCCCTGGTGGATCGAGACCCTGGCAGGGGGCTTGGAGACCTTGGCACGCAATCAAAACCACCTGTGGCTTTGATTTTAGCCCGTGGAAAAAGCTGCCAGTTTTGTATGAGGAATTACAAGCCACAAGGGTTTGAGTAGTGTGGTAGTTGAGTTAACACAGGGTGAAAAAGTGGAATTTTGGGGTTTTTAGAATGGGGTTCAAGGGGGTACAAGATGGAGGGATTTGGGCGTGTCCTGACCTTCTTCTTCTTCTTCTTGTCCTCCATGTCTTGCTGTGATGGTGACACTTTTCTATTGGTTTAAGGTAGAGACACACTGTCTAACATAGATGATAGGTATTGGCCCATTATTGTAAACACAGTACACGTAGTTTTGAGTACAAAATGTAAACGCCGCCCGAGGCAGCACACAGAATGCCATGGCCGACCTGCTGGACAGAGCTCAGCAGGTCAGAGAAAGAATGTTATAGATAAGGAAAAAAAATAACCTTGAGAAGCTGATCCTATGCACCCCGACTCCTTCTTTGGCTGCTTGGGCTGGGAGATCAAGGACTTTTACACTCTCAGGATCATCTCGACACCCAAACCCCGAGTCTCCTCGGCTGCTGTGTCCTCTCATGACCCTCACTGCTGCTTCAGGGTGAACCATCTGCTTGGAAATTTAGGCTGGAAATTCCTGCCCATTTCCAGCAGGACCTGCCTTTTAGCAGGATGTTTGTTCTTGCTTCCCAGATGGCCTGGGTGTTAAGGGCGGTGCTGTACAAAAGGTGCTGTGTGATACAGTGAGGTCTCCTGAAAGTTTGGATTTGTTGACTCCAAAGAGCAGCAGACCCAAAGTGCTTGCCCATGGCTGAATTAGGGCTGTAATCTAAACAGCACCTAAGCAATTAGGCACATAATTACTGCTCATAGCCACGGTGATGATGTCCAATATAACATGCACAGAGCCCAGCAGTGACAGGAGGCATTTACAGAGGCTCCTTTGGCATAGAAAATGGAAGATGTTGGGCAAAACCATCTCCTCCAGGGCACACGGAACAAAGCAATAAATAATGGGATGAAAGCAGTGGGAAGCTTTCTGGTGGGATGTGCCATGTGCTGGGCACTGGAACAGGATGGGCTTTTCCCTGGTGGGGGGGCAGTGAGTTTCCTGGGCAGGCCCTGTGTGCATGAAAAGGGATTTGTTTGTGTGGGGAATGCTCAGCGTGGATGAACACAGGGATCGCTGTCCGCCCCACCAAGGGTTCCAACCCTCACTCCATCCAACACAGGAGCTGCTCCAGGGGCTGGATCTGCTCCCAAAACTCCCTTTTGGCTGGGGTGGAGGACCAGCACCAGGGCAGGGAGTAAACAAAGCCCCTCCCAGCCCCAAAAGCATGGGGATCACTCCCAAACCAGTTACCCCTTGCAGGTACTGCCTCTGTCTGGCCTCTGGAACGTGGCAGCATTCACAGGAAATCATTGAGGAGCTTCCTTGTCCCAGGTGGGCCATAGCTTGGCAGGAATGCATTCTTTTAATTATTTGATTATTTGGAAGAGACTTTGTGTGGAGATCTTGTTGGGCCCCCTGAGTTGTGATGGGGCAGAGCTCATCCTCAGCTTCCTCAATGCCAAACCCTCCCAGATTTATGGTGGGAAAGGTGAAGGACTCTGCTTCCTCCCCATCAGATAGCTGCGGGAGAGCAGATATTTCTCATTAAAAATCCAAGTTTTTTGCTCTACTCCTCTGGAGCTGCTGCTGGGATAGAGTTTGTGGTGCCATTCCCCTTTGGGAGTGCCCCAAATGCTTCTGGGGTTGCACACACATCACTGAACTTCTCTTCACACCTTTAATGCCTATTTATTTGGACAGGAGCACAGCAATATAGGGACATAAACCCCAGCATCAGCTGTGCTCTGGGCTGCACAGAAGGCCACCTAGCTCTTTTGGCAGGCTCCTCTTGCTGCTGGCTGAACCCTGAGGTCCCTGTTAATAGGATAGCACTGTTTATTATCTCGTGGAGATCATTATAAATAGATGCTGTTAAAGATAATGCCCCACTGTAAACAAAGGCGCCAGATGAAATCACAATATTTAATTAGCTGCTGTCGAGGTATTTCTTGTCAGGAGGAAAAGAGTTCAGCAGCCAACACTTCACTGAGGCAAAACCATCCAAACCATCCTGGAGACAGATCCTCTGTAAAAATGCTTCAAATTACAGAAGAAATAATTCCTTTCATGTCCTTTTTTATCTAGTTCAGTGGAAGCATGGATTTGGATCCCCTGACAGATCCAAACCTTGTAATTTTTAAACCTTGCAAAACCGTATAACAGAGAGTTTGTTCCTCAAACAGGAAAACTGAGACACAGGTCGTGCTGGCACCAGCTTTTTCAGTAGGTTGCCCATTCAGATTCAGATTTATTGGTCTGGAAACAAATGTCTCTTTGGGGGAATGGAAACCAAATGTTGCTGGCATTTCATGTATCATGAGCACTGCAGAAAACACAAACTTAGCAAAAAATGGGAAATGTACCCTCCCAAAAACTTACTATTCCATTTCCCTCAAAAGTGCTAGACTTCATCAGAGTCCCAGCACACAACCCCCTCCTTCCTCTCCTCTTCCTAAGTGAGTGAAAACCAAAAATTGCTTGCAAATTGCCCCTTCCCTGTGGTTTCATGGCATTGCCCTTGGAACAGCCCCCGGTCTGGCTCAGCAGGCAGCTCGGCCCCTTCTCTTGCCAAGGACAGGATCAGGATGGTTTGGGACAGGATCAGGATGGCTCAGGATAGGATCAGAATAGTTCAGGACAGGATCAGGATGGTTTGGGTCAGAATCAGGATGGTTCAGGACAGGATCAGAATAGTTCAGGACAGGATCAGGATGGTTTGGGTCAGGATCAGGATGGTTCAGGACAGGATCAGGATGGTTTGGGTCAGGATCAGAAAAGTTCAGGATAGAATCAGAATAGTTCAAGATAGGATCAGGATGGTTTGAGACAGGATCAGAATAGTTCAGGACAGGATCAGGATGGTTTGGGACAGGATCAGGATGGTTCAGCATCCCAGGGAGGCCTCAGGGCTGAGATGTGGGTGGGGTTTGTCCCGATTCCCTCTGGAGGGGTCACAGGGATGTGGCAGTCATTCCAGGAAGACAGAGATACTGGGACAGGGACAGGAGACAGAGCAGAGGGAAGGTTAACTCTTTCATCACCTGAACAAGCTCTACAATCCTCTTTTGGGGTCAAAATGAGATGAAAGCCCATCTGCATTCAGACTGTGGATGTTGAGCAGTGCTGGTGGCACAGCCCCTGGTTTGCACTGGGACATGTCCAGCAGTCCAGTTCCCAGGAAAATTCTGGAGTCTGTACTCTGTGGCTTTGTGTGCAGCACACGGAGAAGGGGATGGATCAATACCTGTTTCCTACATCAAGAAAATTTCAATGACAAAGGGACAGAGCAAAGCCACCTCAGAAAACAGCTCTGCTCGTGAGGAGCTGTGTGTACACAGGAGACATCTCACACCTTTATCCCTTCCAAGTGATCCCACTCGACATCTGCAGAGACCCAAATCCCCAAATCCCATCCTTTGTGCTGTCAGGGCCGCCCTCAGCTTCAGGATGAAGCTGTAATTAGGCAGGATGGAGGATTTCAGGGAGCAGGCCCCAGAGGAAGCGTGGCTTGGGCACAGGCAGCAGGAAGAGAAGTCAAGCAGGGCAAAAGGTCTGACTGCAATTTCCCTTCCAGAGAACGGGAAGAGTCGTCTGGGCAGGGAGAAACCCTCATTGTCCTGAGTCAGCCTGCAGTTTTCCCTGTTAAACACCTAGCCCAGCAAGGAGCAGCAGATGTTTCATGTAAATCTGCCACAGGACAGAAACATCCAGAAGGTCGGATGGCCAGATGTACAGATAGGGATGGGGAGACAGAGGAAATTGCCTTTTCCCCTGGAGGCTTAGCAGGAAGGGGTTGCCATTAGCACTTTGGATGCAGGAAATGCAAGGCCTGAGAGCTATTAATAGAAATGGCCTCTTCCATGGATGCTGGAGGCGAGTGGGCCTCCAGGAATGAGGAAAAGACAAATCATTTTAGACCCACAGAGGCTGTTTCACCCATGAGTGAAGCCAGAAGAAATTCCTACCTATGCCCTTCCACTAGGCTGCTGGCTTTCAGTTAATTTTGCAAACTCTCCGTCAGGTTGATGTCCAGGAAAGAAGGACAGGGTGGAATCTGGCTGTGGAAATGCTGATGAGGGGATGTGTCCAGAGCCTCTGAGGCTGACTGGGGTTGATGCAAACAGGATTTTTGGGGAAGGTGGCTGTGTTTGGGGAGTCATTCTGGAGGAGGGATGTGAGTTTGTAAAGAGTAAGGATGACTTTTCAGGAGTATCATCACAGGTGCCAAGGCCTTGCTGACCTACATGCCTTATACAGTGCTGGACAAATGAGTGCTGACCATAAAAGGGAAAAAAACAACCAAAAACTGAATAAACCCCTCTGCTTTGTCATGGAGAGCCTTACAATTGTGGGGCTGTGGAACAGGAGGGACATAAGCACTGTGGTCCCTATAACCAGTTATCTCAGGGACTCTGTAAAGCACAGATGTCTCATTGCCCTCAAAGAGATGAAAGAATAAATGCATCACACTCAGGCAGGTGATCAATTGCCCAGCTTTGCAGGGTGTAGAGGACTCACCACAAAGGGCAATACCAGCCCTGTAAACTCCTGAAGCAGGTTGATTTATCTGTAACAAGACAAAAAATGAAAAGTCAAGAGAATATTTTACCTTAACAATTGCCTAAGGCAGCAGAGCATCCCTAGTGCCTGTCTTTTATTCCTGCAGGGAGAACTCTCTGCCTCCTCCCAGCTGTGCTTTAGCAATAATCTCCTTTATGATCCCAGAGATTTACTCTTCTCCTCACTCCCCTAGTCAGTGAAGAGGATATAATATTTAGCTACTGCACAGATTAATGTCAGGCTGCTGCAGAGATGTAAAACCCTCTGCTGGTGCTGTGTAATTACATTATTATGGTCCTATAATAACACAGACAAACCCATTTCATTTAAGTGTTGGCAAAGGTAATATCCCACTGCATGCAAAAGTTCATTCCCTTTCTTTTCCAGTCTGCTAAAATGGCCAAACACTTCTACCTATTCCCTGTGGCAGTAGCATTTAACAGTAGTTAAAAATAGCAAAGCAAAATTAGCTCAAAATAATGAAAACAGAGCATTATATTGTCATGTTCCCTACGCTACTGTTGCTGAATAGCTGGCCCTGAGGAAGAGGGAAAAGGGAAAAAAAAATTATGCAGGATAAACCAGATCTCTCCAGCCTGCAAGAAGACACAAGACCAGATGCTCTTATGGCATGAAAATAATTCCTTCAAATTTTAGCAACTCCTCTGCTTTGTACAGTTTGCACTGATCATTAACTACTCCTGTTGGACATTGGAACAACTGGTTTTTGGGGCTACTACTCCATAAAATAATTTCTTCCTGATTATTTTGTGGTTGTGAAGGTGCTATTTACCATTGTCCAGTTTGGATTACAGAAGAAGCCAAATATTTATCTCTTTGTGCCTAAATAACACCTACAGGTCTAATTCATTTTATTCTCTCCTTGGAAAAGCCAACTCTCCAGATGACAGGGAGAAAGAAGTCTCCATTCTGCTCTTTCCTTTTTGTTGTTTCTTGATTTTCTTCTTGAATTGCAAATGAGCACATAAATCTTTAAAATTTTAGGAAAAAGTTTTTTTTTTTGTTCTTTTAAAATTCCTCCTCATTCAAGGTTGTGAATTTACACTCATTTGAGCCATTAACTTCTCCGGTTTCTCTGTTTTTCCTATCAATGTGTGCCATCCTCTCATGGACCAACATCTAAGTATTTTCAAGGGATCTCTGGAGTTTGGATCGATCCTGTAAAGGAATGATTGGACTTTATCTGCTTGAGTAGAAACTCATGTGTAAAGTCTAATCAGAACCCTGCTGGAAGCAAGGATCTTCCAGGCAAAAAATCATTTCAGAAAACCAGGGACTGCCATATCCATGGGGACCATCTGTGAATATCCTTCCCAGGCCTCTGAGGGTTTGGAAATCCTTTCTCTGGAGGTGTTATTGTTTGATGTTCCTCCAGCCAAAACCAGATCCATTGGGCTTCACTTCATGGAAGTCACTGAGGACCACTGTGCTTTCACCTGGAGGGGCTGGAACACACCTGCAAAATCCGAGCGTTTTGCTGACACATTCATGCCAGGGGGATGAAAGAAGAGAGAGAAAAAAAAAAAAAAAAAGGAAAAGGAGAGTGAAGAAATATGGTAGATTTTAGGAAAAATAGACTGAGTATTTTTCCATCTTGGCCTGGCCCTGCTCTGAATGTGTGATT
Organism: Anomalospiza imberbis; assembly: GCF_031753505.1. NCBI lineage: Eukaryota > Metazoa > Chordata > Aves > Passeriformes > Viduidae > Anomalospiza > Anomalospiza imberbis. Next base: position 18,272,412 of record NC_089692.1, on the reverse strand, counting down.
TTACTGGCCTATGCCAAAGGCTCATTTTTTGGGGGTTATTTTTGTTTATATAAAGGAATATATTTCACTGACAATATTGTAGCAGTGAAGGAAATCTTTTGGACGAGACACATGTGCTCAGTCACTGGGCATTACATCCTCTTCTTTTTCTTGCTTTCTATTCCTCAGCAAGCTCTGAGGGAAGCCACAACAGCCCTCACGCCAAAAACCATCTTTCCTTTTCTCTTTCCTGAGGAACTTTGAACTTTTCTCCATGTCCTCAACAGCTCAGTGCTGTCAGAGGGGAAAAAAAACCCTTTAACAGCTTCCTGTGTGGTGTGATTGAAGGATTCTCCATTGGAAGAGGCATCCCCAATTATCCCTCTGGGGAAATTGATTGACAGGGGCATTGTGAGCTCCAGCTGGATGGAGAAGCACCTGGATTCACCTGTGTGGGAGGAACACGGATCAGCCTGACAGCCTGAGCCCCATTAGCAAAGGAAGGGTCATTAGAGAAGCAAACTCCTGCCTCGTTCTTGCCATGGCCGTGCCTCGCATGGTCCAACTCAAACAAATGTCCAACGTGACATTCCAAGCATAATAAAGAGGTTTCCATATCCGTTGCACTCTCGTTGCACAACACCCTTCAATAGAAGTGTTCAGCTAATGGAAAACCGAAATTGCTCAGGGAGAAGAAAAATAAAAAGGGAAGAAAGAAAAGGAAAAAAAATCGTCGGTTTTTTCAACATCCTCTCTGCTTTCAGTTGAGGAGGGAAAGGGGGATGTAGAGAAGAATGCAAAGAGCAAACATCTTAAAATGCCAACGAGAGCCTTTTGGAAGCTGATTAGAACCATTTGTGTGTGGTCAACAAAAAAAAAAAAAAAAAAAAAAAAAAAAAAAAAAAGAGGGGGAGTTTGCAGAAAATGGAAGGGAGGCAACTTCTGCTCTGCTCTGAGCCACAGAACCAATGCCAGCGTTCCTTCTGACTTTACAACTTCTTCTTGGCCTGTCCGGGTGAAAGCCTGATTAAAAATGGGGGCTGAGAGTGCTTGTTGAAAAACCTCCCAGGCTGTAATCCCAGCACGAGGGCGAAGGGAGAGCTGCAGGAAATCATTCCTGGCTGTCTGGGTCACTTATCAAACACAGCGAGCAAAGACACCCAGTCACAGCCAAAGGAAACCCACGGACCTGCTCCTCACAAGGGACTTTTTCCTTGTGTTCAGTGGGAAATAGGGAGGAGAAAACAGCCTCTGAATTACAGCTGAAGAGGGAAAAAAAAACCAACCCCTCAAGATTTTCTGTTAAAAAAAAAACTATAGGCATGGATGGAAAGAGATTTATCTACTCCAAACCCATTTTTCCTTCAGTGGTGTCTTAGGTAAAATGAAATAAACCAAGAGGATTGAATTTCACTGGGAGAATGACTGTGAGGTCTGCTGTGCAAGCCAGATTTTCCAACCATACATTTAAAAGCGGTTACTCAAGTTTGGGTAAGAGGAAAAAAAAAATTAAAAAAAATAGAAAATAAAAAAATACACTTACCCAATTTCCGAGCAGTCTGTGAATCGTGAGCTTGGGAGATGCAGAGAAACAGAGCCTGTATTTACAGCTCACACGGGGATCTTTCCAAAGGATGATGGTGTCAGGACTTTTTTTGCTGCCCTCTTGACCTCTCGTGGGGGTTGTGTTTTATTTTTTGCCATCAGGGGCTTTAGAGAACATAAAATTCCTTTCCCCTTCAATGCTCCCAAGAAAAATGGGCAGCCAGGACGAGCTGCCAGAGGCCTGGGAGGTGCAAGGGCCACGAGCATTTTGAATTTTGGAGTGCCAGTGATCCGCAGGCAGCTCAAACTGGAAATACCGTGCTCATGGTAAAATTAACATCCATTGTACCCACTATAAAACCAGCAGCTGCTGAAAGCACTGGAGAGGGAAACCTGAACTCCAGAAATCAAGGAATTTCACTGAAGAAGAGTTAGAAATGCAAGACAGTTAAAATCTGGGAAGGGTAAAGTTGGGGTCTTGTGGAGCATCGATTTATGAGCTCCACATCAAACACGGGTGAAGCAAGAGATTTTTTTTGTGCTGTTGATTTTTCCAGGATTAAAGGAGATAATTAATTTGCTAAACCTTCGACCAAAGGATGAAGAATGAGAGGTTTGGCCTCCAGAGCTGGTGATAACAGAGTGGCTGGGAACTGATACTGATCCAAGACCCAGACCTTACAAATTATCCATGAGTTTCACGACATTTCTCTCTAACAGTAATTCAGTGATGTCAGCTCAATATTGAACCAAAAGATTAAACTATTAGATTAAATATTATTATTAAATCCCTGATGAGTGTCTCAATCTAGGAAACCTCATGAAACTCCAAGAACTGGGTTTTATTTTGATCTGCTGGAACAATTTCCCTCATGGCACCTGTGTCTCTGCATGGACCAGGCAAACATTGCACTCATTTTTCTGGCTGGCTGCTTTTTTTCCCACCAAACCTGGTTTCTATATTTAACCTGACTTGCAGCAGCAGCATCACGATTTTGTTTTTGTACTGGATGTTTGCAGCTTTTTGGCATATCATAATCTCTTGGCACACCTAATGCTTCTAAATGGTGCTGAAATAAATCACTCCTTTGCTTTCAGAATCCAAAATACTTTGTGACTGGATCTGAGATAGTGCAGTTTCTATTCAGTGGTGCTTTAATAGTAGAAAACAGATTAAAAAAAAAACACAACAGAATTTGAGGAGGAGATAGCACTTTTCACCTCTTTTCCATAGCTCTGATGTTAATAGATAAGTGTTCAGCAAGGGGGAGAAGCAAACATATCAAAAATGAGAATTGTCTTACTAAAGAGAGCAAGATGGGACAAGGTTTAGCAAAAACTGGGATTTCTGAGCGTGTAGGTAGTTCTGTTGTAGCCACACTTTGGGAAAGTCTTTGCTAAATTACATGGGAGTCTCAGCTTTTAAGATCCATCATCTAACCAAGCTCCTCTAATATCTTCAACTTGTTTCCTTTAGAGCTATAAATATTATCATAATATTTGAAATTTGTCTGCTACCAGCAGAAATCCATCAAGGAGAAATCCTCAATTTAGCAAAATATATTCTTAATGCCTTCCTAATTCTAACAGCAGTGAGGCAGTGGATTTGCTCATGGGGAATGCTCATTTAACTAATTAGTATTACTTTAAAAGTTTATCTGTTTATTTCCTCTTTTTAAACCCTCGTGAAACATCCATTCTCCAGCACAAGAACTTTAGTTTTAACCAGAGGTGTGGGCAGAGCCTTCTATTTGTGAAAAGATCCCCTCTCTCTGTGTGTGAGGTAGGTTTGCAAATTATTATTAATTATTATTATTACTATCATCATCAGATTAAAAATCCTAACCCCTACACATTGCTGCATGAAGGGAGACAGGAAAAGAGAAAACAGAGCTTTAGTTTCCTGAGTTTTCTCCATAAAAGTGCTTGGATTCTCCATCCAGTGCTTGGATTTTAAGAAGGATTTTATAAGATCTTCTGCCATTGTCCAAGAGAGCTCTGGTGAATTTTTGCTGTGGCAAGGTTAGCTTGATCAGTTCTGGGAGTTTTTGTCTGAGATTACGCTTAAATTAACATCAGGTCCCTTCTTCAGCTGATAAGCAGCTCTCAGGAAGAAGGTAGCAGATCTTCTCTCCTTTCCCTCCCTTCTGATAAAGGAAATTCCTCTTCACTGTCTCCAAGGAAGTAACTTCATTTTTACAACCCTAACGTGGAGAGCTAAAAGCTCAGAAACTTTTTTTTCTGATTTTATTTTTATGGAGATGTTTTCTCTGTCTTTGCAGCTTCATCAAAGCTGCACCAATGCTCTAACAACCAATAACCTCTTCAAAAGGGATTTATTTTTTTTCCAAGATTTTCTTGTTTTTGCTGATAGGGGAGTGAGGAAAGAATTCAGCTGTATCTCTTTATCTCCACTGGAAGGAAAGAAATTAGACAGATATATTACAAGTCTTATCTTATCCCCTGTGTCTCACACATGTGTTATTGGAGGGAAATTTCAGTTCAGGGAACATGTGAAAAGTTAAAGGAGGATAAGGGTGCTCAGGGGACAGGGATGAGGTGCCGGGGAGAGTTTGGCTGCAGAGAGGGACCAGCAGCAGGAAAATGCAAGTTACTGCTGAGAAAAGGAAAGACGGAGCTGCCACTTCCACTCTTTCACCTTTTCCAACCAAAAATAAATGCATTCTTTTTTCCCCTTAACTCGCCGAGGGTGAAAAGGGATGCCTCTCAGCAGATAAAATTGGGGAAGACATTTGCTCCTCAGAAATTCTGCTGCTAGGCTCACCTTTTGTCATGAACCCTCACAACGGCAACATGCTGCTCTCTTATTTTTCAGTCCTTGGCTACAAAATTCAGCTTCTATTAAATGGAGCTATTAAATACTAGAAAACAAGTTTTGTCCATTATCATGGACAAAAGCCTCCACACTTGTATATCTAAAACAAGCCCCATATTGGAAACATTGTCAGGATTAAGATTATGGATTTATTTTGCCAGCCAGAAATACCCTAATCCGTATCAATTCCCTCCCAGGCTGCAAAGTGTATCCCATAATCCAAGTTTGCTCTCCTAAGGACAGATTTCTTTGTTGCTGTTCTCTTTAAAGAGAAAAAAATATTTTGCTAAGAGATATTGAAGTCAAGCCTCCAATGTTTTTTTGCTCACTTGCTGAGAATTCAAGAAACCTTATTACTGCTGAGCAGGGAGTGTCAGATTTAAACTGCAGGACTGTGGAAGTTTTAGAATAATTACAGACAGGAGCTTCCAAATTTACCTTTTTAATTTTCTGTTGAGTTTCCTATACTTCATATCGAATATTTCAGATAAATTATTCTGGTGATTGGAGAAAATAGTGTGAGGAAGTGGGAGAATCTATTTTAGAAATTAAGACATCACCTTCATGCCCAAAGAACTTTAATGGTTTTATCTATGGGGGGAAAATGCATTTCACATGAGTTCTCCTCCTTTACTGTGTTCTCTGCCATAATTTAGAAAAACAACAGAAAATGTGGCAATTCTGTAATGAAGACAAAGAGTTTTTATGGATGAATTTTGATGGTGAAGGCTGAAGGAAATAGTTTGCTCCCAGCCAGGGCAGCAAGGGGCTGAGAAAGGTTCCAGAAGCACCAAGGGCGGGGTCGCCTTCCCCTGACCTTGTCGTCTCATTAAAAGGGGGATATTCAGAATTCCATACTCAGCCCCCTGCGGACTCCTCTGGGTCTCAGCTTTCTGTCTCTGGCAGGAACTGGTACTGATGCCAACTTTTACATTGACACAGATTGGAGTTGACACTGGCAGCGATTCTTTTCCAATAAATTTGACACCAGACACCAGAAATGTTTGCCACGAGGCGAGACTGCTCTCCAAACGCTCTCCATCCCACCAGTGCAGATCTCTCCTAAAAAAAAAAAAAAAAAAAAAAAAAAAATCTGTCAGCTTAACTCTCTGCAGCTTCTTTTGCAGGAATAACACCTTCCTGCAAGGGGAAATGCAGTGAGTGAGAGGTGATTGGGGAGCACTGTCAGCCTGCAGTGGCACTCAGGAGAAGGTGTCAGCACCTGGGTGTTTACAGCCCACCTGATGCCATGGCAATGGGATTCTACCACGAGAGTCCACCCCTGAAACCTGCCAGCTGCTGGCTGCTCGATCCCTTCTGGCTTCAGGAGTTTTAACGAGATGTTTCTGGTCTGTAATCAATGTAAACTTCCCATGCAAAATCTGGTGGAATGTCCTGATTCCTGAATAAAACACTCAGCGCTGCGTTTTCTCTCTAAGCACAATGTTCCCTGCTTTAGCCGTGGCGCTGGAAATGAGAGCAGCCTCCAATCTCTTTTTGCCATCTAACATGTTTTAAAACAGGATGGAGCTGGCAGGTGAGATATCAAATAGAGAGCAGCCAGCACAGCTGGAACAATTTGGAATCAAAATGCATCCCACAGCCTTATCGCTTCGGACCCACTCCTATTGATACATACCCATAAGCTTTGGATCAGGTTTCTGCAAAGCCAGGAAGCTGTCAGCCTCAGCAGAACTGAGGCACAGGAGAAAAGTTATTCCCATGCATAAATCCTTCAAAATGAGCCCCTGGGCGTGTTCACATGTGATATTTTTAGTGTTATTGTCACTAAGTGAACTAGTAATTAAGCAGCATTAAAAATATCTGTTGGTTCTGCACTATATTTAGGCACAATTTATTGAGTCATTTGATTGGGAGACACAGTAGCTGTTTGATGGAGTTTTATTTAATATTAAATAAATATATTTATTTACTATTTAACGGCATAGCCCAGGCTGACATCGTGGTGTTCACAGGTGTGCAGAGGTGAGCAAGCCACCCCTGGAAAATAAAGATCCCAAATTCTGCAGTGATTCAGAAAGGAAATCAAGGCTGTGTCAGGAATACCAGACTGTGTTTGCATTTGACCTTTGCAGGCTTTTGGAATGAGGACGGATGGTCAACAGTGTGTGCCCAAAAGCCTCAGCTGCCCGTGGTGTGGAACCTGTGGCTTCCCATGGGGATCAGGGCTGCTCCCTGTGCCAGAGGAACACCCAGAAATGGCTGAGTTGATGCTGTGCTCCACCTCAGCCTCATCACACTTGACAAAGTCACGTCCTCCCAGGCAGGTTTCTGCAAACAAGTTTGTGTCTGTACCCCCTCCCAGGGCTCAGAGGAGTGACTGCTCCCCCTGCTCAGAGCACAGAGGCATGGAACCACCTGGAGGGCCACCAGGGTCCCCAGCAGTGATGTGACCCCAGCATGAGCTCCTCTAACACCAAACTGACTTCTTTCTCCTGGGTCTCGAGCAAAACAACTCCACATTGTGATGCTGTCCCCTGTCTTGACTTGAACCCAGGCCTCCCAGCTGCAAATTCAATAGCAAATACCTGCTTTCTATTGAAAGCTGCCTAATTGGCTGCTGTTCTTGCTCCTCCAGCTGAATTTGCATTAAAGAAAGACCTGCAATCCTTGGCATTCCCTGTCCTGCTCCACATTTAGCCTATGGAGCTGGCAGTTCTCTTAACGCCCACATCTGTCTGTGCTGGCCACAGCTGATTTATGTTTAATATCTCAAAGGCATGTGGTGCCAGTCCCACGTCGAGCTCTGGATTGTGGTGGTCCGTCTGTATTTGTTGAAATTGGGCCCAAAGAAGCTGGCTTGGAGCAGAGACTGCGAGGAATGTGAGCCAGTGGCCGTCCAGACAGCTCTGTCAGCAAGCTCAGGAAACTGGCTGAAAAATACTGGGAAGAGGCCCAGATTTCAAACAACCTGTGGAGCTCTCATGAGAACACACTGTTTTAAAACAGAAAGCTGAGTGATATTCTTAATTACAGATTTTTTTTTTAAAGAAATGCTAATGATGGCCTTTGCCCTTGCAGAACACAAGGCACGTTCCCTGAATTCATGGAACAAGCGCCCGTCATCCTCTTGTGTGGAGATTTCTTCCCTGTGCCCTGCACTGAGCATTTTTAGTTCCCAGGCAGAGATAAAGATCAGGACACTCTTGGGGTCTCACAGCTGTGGGACTTGTGGATCTTCACAGCAATACTGGCCTTATAAAGAAATGTTCGCCTCAGGAGTTCCATTCATGTCCACCAGCATTCCCCCCTGGATAGCTCAGAGCTGAGGGTGGGTTTGGCTTTTTCAAGCTGTCATCCCATAAACCAGAAAGCCACCAGCCCAAGAGTTCAGGTCCAAAGGGTTTTATCTCCTGAACTAATGAGCTCCATGGTCTTATACCAGGGACAGGATCATGTGAGCGGAGAGGATTTAACTGAGCTCTGGCTTTAGGGCTTGATATCGGGGGAATGGGGTGAAATGTAAGAGTCTGGATTGTCTGCTGCATGATCTAATGGCCCCTTTTGGTTGTAAATTTTATGAATTGAGTGGAATCTGGCCCATTGAGTTGGTCAGAGTTTAGCCTGGGAGAACGAAACACAGCTTTTAATCATGAAGAGACACCTTGTGCCCTGCCTGCAGTTAAATTGCACTTAGATGCTTTCTCTTGAGGAATCCTCCTTGGGTTTTTTCCTCTTTATTTATTGGTCATGTGACTAGGTCAGCATATCTGGAGCTTGGGAAATTGCACAGATTTAATATTAGACCACAATTCATTGTATCTGTATATGCTGGGACAGTGTTTCATTGCTTTTTCAGGGCAGGAAGTGACTGTCCCATATCCTGACTTGCACAGAGCTTGCAAAAGCAGGTCAGTGAAACCTCGGGTTTAATTCATAGCTTACTTGATTTTATAAGATTTTCTCTCTATTAAAAAGTACTCAGAGGATGAGTTTTATAACATTGAAAGACGCTGCTCATAAAATGTAAACCAGGAAAAATGAAAGCCAAACTTGGTAAGAGTAACGTGTTTTATTTAATTTGAAAATATCACATATGAATGAAAAGAGATTTTTTTCCTGTATTTATAAACTGATCTTGTTATTATTCCACATGTCAGTGCTCTACAGACATCTTTGAAAGTCAGTGATGACATCAGAAAGGAGAGTAAACAGAGGAAAATACATTAAAAATTAGCTCTTGATAATGACTCAGGGTTTAATAGCATAAAGCCTTCCTTGTGATATTTGGTAGAGGCTAAAATTATGTGGCTCTGTCAAACTGTAACTATCAGTGAGTTACACAAGAATTGTCTGTTAAATACCTGCTTCTTTTTGCTCAGCAGCTCTGAGGCCATGGTTTGTGCCAGCTGGCCTAGAAACGGTGAAAATTAAGTTTACTGCTAAGTCCTGATTCTCTGGTAAAAGTGTGCTTGAAGAATAGGGCTGGGAGGGAACGAGAGGATTTGGGAAGTTTCAAGTGTAATGGAAAACCAATGAAACAAAGCCTTGGACTATTTAATATTCAAATTTAGTACCTCTTGATCCCCACAGGCTGCTGTATGGACAGTATTAAATGCTGGCCTTCATGGAGGGCTCTGCACAATTTAATAAGCTCTGGACAAAACCTCAAATTACCGGTCCAGAAATAAGGAACTGCAAAGAACTTCTGGGGTCTGCTTCCTCTTTTTAATTACTTTGCTCCTTACTCTGCTACTTTTGCAGGAAGCTTGTTCCAGAGACTTTTGCTGCCAATGGAAATGCCTTGGTCTAAAGAGACCACCAAATTCAGCAAACTGGACATTTTAAGATCATTCATTTCCCCTCTAAATCCACAAATGCCTGGCTGGCCAGCATGTGCTGTGTAAGTCAATATTGCCCTTTATCCAGTGAGTTTTCCCTGCTCCCAGAATGTTTCCCTGGATGTGTTCCCAGGGGACAGTGGTGTCCCTGCTCCACCTCTGCTTGGCTGAGATGAAGAGAGCAAGGTCCCTATGCCAGGGAACATCCTCATGTCTTCCCATATAGGTCTGCCTTTTCCTCTCTTTTCACACAAATTGGAATGGAACGGAATGGAACGGAATGGAACGGAATAGAATAGAATAGAATAGAATAGAATAGAATAGAACCCTGACTTGCAGAAATCCTCACTCTCATTCCCTCAACTAGATATCTCCCATTGTTAAATCTAATTTTTTTTTATATTACTTCAGCCTTCAGGGTCCTCTGGTTCCTTACACTGAGCCTCTTTTTCACGGTTCAGGTCTCCAGAATTAATTTGGATTCATTGTCTAATATTGCCTAAACTTTGGTGCTATGGTTCTTGAGGACACCACTTAAGATTGGTCTCAGGATGGATCTTTGGAAATTGATATAGACTCCAAACATTCCAGACAATGGGATCAGTTCCCCTTTAGCAGGTTTTGCTCTGTTTTTCCTACTGGGTTGCAACTTGCACCCTTCTTCTTCATTTAAAACCAAAGTCTTCCTCTGGAGCACAAGGTGCTGTTTAGAGAATGTAAAAAGATCAGGGAAAGACTTTATATTAAAATTGTCTCAGGTAAGCTCACATCACATTTTGTTTCTTTCCTTACCTCAGTGTCCATAATCACCCTTATTCTCTCCTTTAATTCCTGAAGTTTTCAGATGACCCGGACCAACTGCAGCTGCTCAGGTAACTCCAGTTGGAAACATTTCTTTCTACCAGGCCAGTTTTTCCACTCCTCTGGGTGATATTTCCCTTCTGTGCCTGATTTCAGCACACTGAATCCTCTGAATTTTCTTCCCCCCTCCAATGTGGGAACTTCCATTCCCATTCACTCATGAGCTCTCCAGCCTTTGCCCCATGTTCTGTACACTCTTTCTTGTTGAAAACACATTCAGTGAACTCATTTAATTTTGGGAATTATGCTCAGTTGCTCTCAACCCCAACACCATCCTCACTGCTCAGCAAACCCACGTCATCTTTTCTCATTCTCCTTTTATTCTTCTGGTTGAGGAACTTCTGTTGTTTATTTTAATATCCTTTGCAAGGTCTAACTCAGCTTGACTTTTGGCAGTTCTCACTTTACCCCTGCGCTTGCTGACCTCTAAAATGCAGCTTCCTTTGCAGATTCATCTCTTTTTCCACTCTTATCCCTGACAGACCCTATGGAGCGAGCCTGTGAGTTCCAAACCCTTCAGGCTTTTCCTCCCTTGTTTGCAACGTGAGTCCCACATCAGTTTTCCACTTGTGGTGCAAAGAATTTTCAAACATCCTGCAAGAACAGGGCAGCAAAAGCTTAGCTGGAGCTGCTTGCCCTAATCAGAGCCTTTCATAATCAGAGCTCACTCTTTGAAATAAAATTGATCAAACAAGAAACCCTCACAGCCACAAACTCTGGGGTTTTTATTCCCTCTCTGTTTGGGTCAGCTCACGGTGGCTGAGGTTTTATTCTGATTCTCAAGCTCCTTTTTCAGAAGATCACCTCTAAGTGCCAAAAAAAAAAAACAAACCAAGAAGTAAAGAAGTTTAAAATGCATTTACTTTTTGTGATTTTATGGTCAAGGTATCTACTGGTGACCACATCTCAGGTAAAAATAGTTTGCTATTACTGATAGTGTTCATCCTCTATGTGTCTCCCACGTTCAAACAATCCCTTGTGGTATTACATTATCTAAAACCATTTCTTGTCTTTTTTCAAACCCTGAAACTTGAGCAATTCTCTGAGAATTAAAGATATGGCACTAATTTGAGCTTGAAATGGCTGTCATGATGTCAGATAACAGGATATCCCTAAAAAACAGACCAAGGCACTACAAGGGGATGAATTGGAATGTCAAAAAATGAATAAATTAAACAATACCAGCATGAAACCTGGGAAGATCCTGCAATTATATAGCTGTTTACATCCACAGGAACTTAATATGGTTTAGAGAATAAATAAAATTACTCTCTAAATTTCTCATGAACATGGGTATAGCAAGAAAAGACATATAATTATTGACTGCAGAGAAGTGAAGAAAAGGCTGTTTCCACTGAAAGCAGGAACAACTTCCTTCCTTCCAAGAACCTTCTATGATATTTTCTGAAAGAAACTTCTGTAATATTGTCTAAGGGCTTGATCCCTGCAAGGAGGTTAAGAAATGAAAGTTACTCATTTCTTGGGTTGCCTAAAAACATTTTCCCAAACCATTATTTGACCAAAAATGAAAGGCTTTATTTAGTTCAGTGAGTTTTTCCAAAAGGTGTCTGCTTTGGTTGCCTTCATTTTTGATTAGGAGCTTGCAAGGTCTCTGCAGTATTTCCAACGAAAACTGGGAGATGTGGGCTCTCTTAGTCATTTTGCAATTTTTTTGCATAATTTTGCTTTTGTGGTGGAATTTTGTAAATGCATGAGTAATTTTCAGGAAAAACAAACATTTCTTTTTCCATTTTTCTTTTTTTTTTTATTTTACAAACATATCCCTGGGATAATAATGTGCCCTTGTTGAAATCTGGTACTGAAATGAGCTCCAGTTTTCCTTCCCAGTGCCACCAGTTTCTCACAGAGCGTGGAACAAAAATTAGAGGAACAAGCAGCTCCTCTCCCACAGAAATGCCAAACTGCAAATGGAACGGAACAGCTGAAACTCCCAGCGAGAGGCACGAGGGCTGAGGTTGCACAATCAGGATTTCATCCTCTGGCACTATTTGTTTTAGGCTTGCAAAATCTGCACAAATATCCAGAGATCATATTTATTCAGCACCTCCGCCACGGAACGTCGTGGGGGCCTAAAGAATGTGTTCAGGAAGGGATTAGACCAATTATTGGTGAATAAATTCACCAAAAATGGGAGTCTGGATGTAATATCTGGTTTATTTAGTTCCTGGGCTGCCGGGAGCTGGAAGAACAAACCAGGGAAAGGATCATTCTGTTCCTGTCCTTGTTTTCAACTTCTTTTCCTTAACCAAAAGCTGTCTGCTACTAATAGAGCACCATGATGATGATTGTTGAGATTATTACAAGTGATCCATGTCTAATTTGAATTTTAAAAGTAACTGCATTCGCTGTAACTTCAAATCTATTTTCTCACGTCTCTTGTAACTCTGGAGTCTTCCAATACAGACTGGCTTTTCCAATCAAGCATAATTCATCAGGAAAAATAGATTATTTCAATAGCAGACTGGATTGCCTCACAATCCCATTCAAAATATCTGGTACTGTTCATGAGAAATAAATCACTTAATCATTACTCAACCATGGAAAAATTTGATGGAGACCCTTCCTGATTTTGATGTCATCTAATCATTCTTGGAAGTTACCAATAAAGGACTTGATCCCACAGCTGTTAATTAACTCATTCCTTGTCTCTCATGACTCCTTTACTAATTTTACATCCACCAAGAGATGCTCTGGGGGGATTTTCTCATTGTCCAGCTGGGACAGTCATGCTATCATCACTTGATTTTCAGCCTTAATTGGTCTGAGCTTGGACTTGATGATCTCAAAGGTCTTTTCCAACCTAGGTAATTCTGCAGTTCTGTCATTCTGTAAACATTAGTATTGGTGGAATTTGTTGGGATTGTGACAAGCCTCTTATTTTTTAAAAAGTTCTCCTTAAGTTGGCTTTGAGATATAGTTAAAGTTGGTGGCACATATGGCATTAGTGTCTTGTTCTTCTTTGTAAATCAGAAGTGAGTATTCAACAAGAATGAAATTCACTGAGACACAACTAGAAAGTTTCCACCAATGTTTTCTCAGTAAACTTCAATTCTTACAGTCCCTTACAAAGCAAAGTGTCTAAGGCTTTATTTAGATGCTGAAACATTGATGAACTTAAGATGGACTTAGAACATGCTTAAAGTTAAATGCATAAGCAAACATTTTGCTGAATAAGCCCAAATGATTGCAAAGTGTGATTTCCCCTTCTTAAATTCAAATGAATGCTCACAGAGGTATTTTGTATTTATTTCCCATATGGTGTTTGGACAAGGCAGGCAGTCTGCTGCAGTCACAAATAAATACTGCAAAGAAGGTTTCGTGCTCTGGACCATCTTTCAGAGGGGCAGAACATTTGTGGAACAGAGATTCCAGCAGGTTTTGGCATCAGGAAGTAGCAGCAGTGCCATGGCAGCTGCCTGGTTTACCTGGCAGTAACCAATTAAGGAACATCAGCTTGATTTAAGATTTATGCAAAGATTTATATCTATATCAAAGCAAAAATATTTAAGAAGACCCGTTAAAAGTGATGGTCTTTCATGAGCAAAAATTTGCATTATTTTGATAACTTACTTACCTTGGTGCTAATTGTTTGGTTAATTAGGATATTTTTAATGCAGTTATGCTAAGTTTCCTGGACCGTTGCACAGGAGACATTAAACTTTGGCCTTGCTGAAAAAAGCAAATTGTTGGTCACAAACGTGATGGCAGTGGGCTCACAAATATCATCTTTACTCAGGTGAGCTTTCTGCTGGCTCCAAAGAGAATTTTCCCTTTGGAAAAGAAGAATTAAGAATTTTAGGATCAGGCTTAGGGCTGGTCCCAAACAACACAAAGAGTCTTTTTCGATCACTGTCTACTGTACTTTCCTGACACCATCAGTATTTTGCATTCCCTCTGTGAAAAGAGAGCAGGAGGAAGGATTTCTTTCCAGAAAATTAGGGATTTCTTTTATTTTTTGGGGTCTGGCAAAGCATGGCAGATCAGTGGCTCTTGTGCTCTACAACCAGGCAATGGGCATTCACTGCTTTCCTTCATTAAATTTGAGACCTTGGTGGGCTGCTGGAAAATAAAAAAAAAAAAAAAAAAATTAGGAAAGGGGTACAGGAGAGGGGAGGGCGAGCGCGTGAGAGAACCACATGTTCACGGTGCCTGTGTATGAACAGCAAGCTTTCTGGCCTGACATTTATTGAAAAAATAGATCTTGCACTGTATCCACCCATCACCTGTTGAGAAACACTGACCCCATTACAGAGGTTGGATTTACACTGGCTCTGTATAACACCCTATAAAGGAGGCCACTGGTGCAAAAGATTAAAGAATGCTGTTAAGTAAGTTGTTTTATTTCTTTTGAGACCGAAAGAAAGCTGCAAAGTGAGAGAAAGCTTTCCTGGGTTATTTACTCTTCATTACCAGGGATCTTGAAGGGCCTTGTATAAACTGCTGCAGTCGGGTCATGACAACACTTTATAAGGTGCAAATGTTGAGGTGGAGCCAGAGCTGCACTGTTGGGGAAGCGAATGGAAAGGTCCCTCCCGACTCGATGGAAAGTTAGTGCTAATAAAAGCTCACGGCTTTGGCACGGCCTCCCAGGCACCGGGGGCCCATGAACACCACTTTGCACTAGGGCCCCGAGCAAGTGCCCCGGCACACGCTGCCCTCGGTGGAGTTTCTCCAGGTGAACTTCGTAAAGACCTGGTTGGAGCTAAAAATCTCATGTTTAAGGGCTGGAGGAAAAGGAAAAAAAAGCCAGAAAACTTGTTTTTTACAAGCTGCTGTATAATGAATAGCCCATTTCAAGGAATGTGTGAGTTCCTATTAGGGCTCGGTGAATGCTGCAAAATGTTTTCAGTCAATGTGTGTCCCAGTTTTCAGACAAATGGCTTTCTGTGCATTTGCTGCCTTCTGCTCTCTGCCTTCCCAAGTCACCTGTGGGATCTCATTCTACCTGGCAAAAGGCTGGTGGAGAGAGCTCGCCTGCCTGCTGCAGCAGTGGGATAACATTTATTCAGTCAGCTGGGAACCTTCCGCTTTCTGGGGCCAAGCAGGCCAGAAGGTGAAGCAAGGCTTCCAAAGGGTCGTGAACATTGAGTAGCTACATCCAAGCTGGGAGATGGAGGATTGACCAGGTGATCCAGCCACAGATTTTGGGGTTGAATATATTCTCTCAAGACATCCTCAAATATCTGAGGCATCTCCAAGGGGCTAACTGATTCTACACAGGATCTGTGGGAGACCCTTATCCTTGGGAGTTGCTGTTGGGGCCAAGGAGACTCCTGAGGAGATCCCAAATAACATTAAACAGCCACGTGTGGCTTGAGTCCTTTAATCAGCCTCTAACCAAAGACTGGCTGGAAATGCAGGGGCTCAGAAAACCCCAGCTGAAGGAGACAAACAGAAAAGATATGTGTCCACTGCTCAAAAGAGGAAAATGCAAAGGAGACACAGAAGCAGGAGGTGTTTGCTTTCACCAGCCATGGTGAAGGCTCCTCAGAGCAGTGAGGACCCTGGTAAGAGGCTGCTTTGCTCAGTCCTCATTCAGCAGAAGCCTGCAACTCTTCTGCATTGCCTCAGAACGAGCCCTTTGCTTTGGAGCAGATACAACGCAAAACCGAAATTTCTCCTTCTATTTTCACATCTGTCTGAAAAAAAATTTTGAACCACACCTACAAAAATGCTCTGGAGAAGCGGGCAAAGCAGCTCAGGAGCCTCTGGAGGTTCTCTGCTGGCTTTGGGATGTCTCATGTCTGAGCTATGACACATTGCATCAGAAGGGTCACTTTAGGCAATGAGTTCCTGTCCCCTCCCTCGATGGTCCTGTCCCCAAGAACTCCCTGGCCATGGGCAGGGATGGATGGACTCTGGACAGTAGATGTCAGGGTGTGAGAAAGTCTCCATTTATTCAGCCAGCCTCTGAGGAAGCTTCTTTCTCATCCCACCCTTTCCACAGCTCTGTTTGGACACACACAGGCACAATTTTTGTGTAGGAATAATTCCTTCATAGCCAGGAAATGGACTCTGAATGAGACCTTCTTTTGAAATTTTTTTTTTTTTCCTTTTTAGATCCTCCAGGCTGGGAATAGTCCCTTATTTCCCACGCAGGGATGTGAGGCTGGCATGTGCTCTGCATTTGCAGCAAGCAGAGCAGCTGCACGGAGCTCAAGGAGTTGGGCTCCTTCTGTGTGAGCAGGACTGAGCCCTGCAGGTTCAATTAACAGACCTTGGAAATGCACCAAGGCCTGACGATCCCCGGGCTTGTTTTCAGGGAAGGAAGGTGGCTTTTGGAGGAGAACTGGACCTGCCAGTGTCTGAACACAGCTGGGACACACAGTGAGAGCCTGAAAGGTCTGGAACCTGTGCTCTGATGGCTTCCAAGCCAAGAAGTCCCATGGCTGGGACAATAAACAAACAGGAATGGGCTGTGCAAATGAATGCCTCGTCTTTGGACTGTAAAATCCATATGCTTCCCAAGTCACAAGCCCCAGCATTTAGCTCAGAGGTCTTTAATGAAGGCGATAAACAGAAAGCAGCTTCACAAAATAAGAAAAAACGGGTTTATATTAAAAAAAAAAAAAATCCAACAGCACTTTACAAATACTTAAGGGCTCATTAAGTTAAAAAATCTTTCCATTACTAATTTCAGTTAATTGCCATCTTAAGCTAATAAAGACCTTGGCTTCTGGGATCAAAGGCTGGTGCTTCAAACTAGGGCAAATTCCCTTGAAGTCACAGCTCCCAAACACAGAGAAGGCCAGGAAAGGTGAGCACCAGGAGAGCTGATGGGGAAGACAGACCCATCCCCACCCCCTTCACCTTCACCTGGAACGTGGGCATGCTCCACTCTCGTTTCCACCATCCAGATCCAGAAGAAATTCCAGGTTCTTTGTTGGCTGCTGTCTGCTGGGCATTACTGTTCCCATCCTCCTCGTCAAGCCTCTGTGTTTTGGCTCCCCAGGTCAGAGTAAAACACCCTTGGTTGCTGATGGTTGATGACTAATTTGAGGTGAAAAGTCCTGAATAAGGAGTTTTCCACCCAACAACATAAATTCCTCACTCTGGCACTGCTTCTTTTAGAAGAAGTCCATTCAAAAACTGGATTTTGGGATGAATCAACCAGGCAAGAGGAAAAACTGGCCTGCCAGCTGAATATTTAATTGTTGTATTTGTGAAAGCAGTAAAGGACTAGGAGGGGGCAGGCAACGAGGGAGGAACAGAAATATTCCGGGATGGCTGGGAAAAGCACCATTTTTTATTTATCGACTCTGTTTACTTTAAAACACATCCAACTGGAACGCTAGGTGCAGGCATAAAAATTAAAACAGAAAACATCCTGGGCCAGCCTCTTAGAGGATGCAAATTGGCATGGGAGTTCCCATGGCTTCCAGCGCAGCCGGCTGCACTCACACCAGCTGCACTCCCGCTGAAGGCAAATAAAGCCAACTCCACCACTGATTTTGTGAGGAGAGGGAAGCAGGGAGAGAGAGATATGAGGTCTCTAAGTGCTAAATTATGAGGGGCATGGTGGCTCTGAAGGAGAGCAGAAAGGAAGGGGAAGCCAAGGCAGGTCAAGGAGCACAGGTGGGCTCCAGATCCGAGTCGTGCCACGGCTTGCTGCCATTCCTGGGTGGTCCAAAGGTGTAGCCCCACCGAGGGCTCGTTGCTGTAAACCAAGCCCTCGCCTCCTGGATGTGCCATGGGCTCAGGGGAAGCGAGTTCAAGTGGGGTCAGCAGAAAGAATACGGTCGTTGAGTGGTAACAATGCACACAAATTACCAACAGATCGTGAAAGGCAGCCCCAGTCTGGGAAAATGCTGGAAATGGAGAGGGGAAAGTACAGTTAAACTTCATCTGCACCAAAGGGGATGCTGAGGACTTGCTTAAAGTCTGTGTGATGCTCGTTGTGTGTTGTTTATATGATGTTGATAGGAATAATCCCATGTTTTCTTGCTTCATGGATTAATCCCTTCTGGAAGAGACAGAATGGCTGGCCCAGGCTGTGATGGAGCTCTGAGGAGCACCAAAAACACCTTCAAATCCATGGCAGATGGGAGTGACTGCAAGTGATCAGATCTGCAACTGAAATTATGTTTTCCCTCTCCTCAAGGCAGGAATCTCCAGGGAGACTGGAGGTACAGAAAGACATTTTTTTTCTGCGGGAGCCTGGAGTGTAAATCATGGTTTAGTCCCATCTGGGCATTTCCCTCAATTTAGAAATAATTTCCTTTCTCCTAGCAAGTACTTCATGGTTGCTGTGGCGTGCTGGAGAGCTTTTTCCCAGTGAATATATGGACTTTCCTGGGTTACACACAATTCCATAGGTGCAAGACAGTGAAGAAGAAACACCCAAATGTTCCTTTCCCAGCTGGAGACCCTCTAGTTTTTTATGTTGGAAAAGCAGCAAATAAACATTTAAAATTGAACAAAAGCTGTAAGAAATAGAATAGTTACTTAAAAAAATCTCAAATGAAATTAGGGTCAGCTCACATTTGATCAATTTTTCCTTTTTAGCACACCTTTATTAGCTGAAGAGAAGAGCCAGGCGACTGCCTTTGCAATAATACTGTTGCAGAAACACGCCCCAGTGAACTCTCTCTGAGATAACATCTTCAATAATCTTTCCACTGTTAAACAAACAGCCAGAAAGGAAAACAAGAGTGAATCCAAATATTCATTTCTCCCTAGCAGTTGTGTTTTTGGGAGTGGAATGGTTCTGGATGGAGGATCCTACATATGGCTTAGTTAATGGGTCGTGATAGGAGCGAAAACCTTCCTAAAGAGGAATTTAAAGATGAGGGCTCAAATAAGAGCCTTTCTTGTCATAATTTATGGGCTGAGTGCTGGCTTAAGGAATGCAAATAATCCCCAACAGGCATGGCTGACATCCACTGACATCCATGGGAGATTTCTTTGGGCTGCCCAGAGAGAGGAGAGAAATGTAGCAGCATCTGGTAGTGCCTTTAAGGAAACCATGAGCTGAGGAAGTGACTCACATTTCTCTTATTTTATTAGTATTGGCCAAATCTGGGAGTTCTCACCTGGACTTTAATTGGCCAAAATGTCTCTTGAAGGCAGTTGGAATTTGCCTGGGTTAGGAGTTCCATACCAGCTGAAAAAGGTCTTCAGGACTGGACCCCACTGCCCTTTCCTGTACCAGATGCTCTGATTAGGTGTCAAGAAGCCCCCACAAGACTGTTCATAGCCAAGTGCAAGGCTCAAAGCTGAACAAGCACTGTGGCTGACAGGGAACAATATTTTCCCTTGCATCTGACCATGATTAGAGAGAGAAAAGAAGACGGAACCATTCCTATAAAAGGGAACCACAAGCAAAAATTTAGATGGAGACATTGCTGGACCTGCCAACACCATTAAGAGCACATATTTTGCTGTTTCATCTCCATTTCTACCATTTTATGGGATTAAGGAATGGTTTGGGTTGGAAGGGACCTCAAAGCTCATCTCATTCCAACCCCTTGCCGTGGGCAGGGACAACTTGTGTCTATCCCAGGCTACTCCAAGCCCTGTCCAGCCTGGCCTTGGGCACTTCCAGGGATCCAGGGGCAGCCACAGCTTTTCTTGGCACCTTTTGCCAGGGCCTCACCACACTCAGAGGGGAGAATTTCTTCCTAATTTTCCAAAAAACAACATTTTGACTTATTTGGATCCTGGAAGTAGCTGTGGTTTGGTGTCCTCCTGGAAGCCACTCTCACCTGAGATTTGGGGGCTATGGAAAATGGTCAGTAATTAATCCAACTTGGTAAAATTTGGAAAGAAAAGGCTTTGGATGCTTTTTGGACTCGCAATGGATGTTTTTAAAGACCTTTAAGATAATGATGAGTGCAGTCTCAGCTGCATTGAGCTTATTTCACTTCAAAGCTTGACCTAAACAGCTCTTTGATGTCTTAGACTTCAGAATCATTTATTCACCCCCTATTTTTTTCATTTCCCTATAGATTTTTGTTAAAAAACCACCAATGTATGTGTTTTCATTTAAACAGCTAAAATGCTGGTTAACACTGGTCATTTTAAATGGTTGAGGCTTGCTTAGCTAGATGGAACTTCCCTTTTCTATGGAAAACTGTAGGAAATTAATAAAATGTTCTTAGTTTAAGCTGTCTAAGCTTATATATATTGAGATTTGGGTGGTGGTTATGTAGGCACATACAGATGGGTGGGTGGATGGATGGATGGGTGGATGGATGTGTGTGTGGGGGAATTGAGAAGACCCTTGGACACACTGGGAATTTCCTAGCAGCACAAGTGATAGGCCATTTTTCTTTAAAGTTTTATTGGGATTTTTTTTTTTTTTTTTTTTGCTAAGGTGTGAAAATTGGCAGCTCGCTGCACTTTCTGACGGACTGCTGAAGATTGGCTAATTAGAAATCATGTCTAATTCCAAGTCAAACAAGCTGAGGCCACTAAATCTTCATGGGATGTTTGTCTGAAATGTTTCAGTGAGCGCTAACGTTTGCAGAAAGAACAATATTGTCGATCCATGTTCACAAGTCCAATCCACCACTTGCTATAAAGCAAAAATAGTATAAAATTCACTTTCTGTGAGCGATCAGTCTTCACACTCCTTCCAGGCAGGAAGTAGAGCCCAAACCGTACTATTTGTTTGTTATTTGTGTAAGTGATAACACTGATTTAAGTGTAGAGCTGGCTTTTTAGCGAAGGTTTGATGGTTTATTCAGTTCCCCAGCTGGGGTGATTAACGTTAAAGGATTTCCCATCGGCCCCAAAATTCGGTGATGCACCAGCCCCTGTAGAAGCCCCCCATCCTCCTTCCCTTGTCATTCAACAGGCTTCTCTGCGTTCTAACAAGCACCACACCAGGGAGGCTGAGGACAGAATTTTGGCCTCGTTTCCTCAAGATTATTAATTTCAAAGTGCTCTTTTACTAAATACACACCGTGGGCTTCATGAATCCACATTCCAGCCCCAGAGGCCTGGTAGACAGTGAAATAATTTCCCCCAAAGATGTGATGGAAGCTCCATAACTCAAATCAGGCAGAATTGGGTCTGACAAAGCCCGGGCGAACATATTGGTGCAAACAGAGTTCCTTTGGCAGTCAGAGCAGAGGACTCAACGTGCTCTCGTGCACCATTACTCACCCTGTGGTCTATGAACCACTGGTGGTCCATGAGGCATCAGAACATGGCCCCAGAGATGATGGAAATGTCTTTGTTGTGCTTTTGTTTTTAATAAAAAGGCACATTCTGAAACAAAAATAAATGAATGGGGAGAAAATGTAAGCCCAGAGCACTTAAAACTTACCCGCGTTTTTATTTGGTTATAAAGGAAAGGCCTCACAGCAGCACCACACAGGAGGGCCCTTGGATTTTACATCCTGCAGTAGTGAGGTTGTCTGTGGATTTAAATATCATAGAATCATGGAATGCTCTGGGATGGAAGGGGCCTTAAGGATCATCTCATTTCAACTCCCTGCAGGGACACCTTCCACTGCACCAGGCTGCTGAAAAACACAGGCAGCAGGCGAAGATGAAGAGTGAATGACTGAAGCCTTCTCCTTCTGGGAGATATGGCAAGCTTTCCAAATGAAAAGTCACTCTACGTGACTTCTTTTGCCTCTGCTTGTAGTAAAATCACAACTGTTTTATTGAGAGTCACATTCTTCTACTGTTTTGGGGACTGACTAAACCATCCAAACCATCTGCAAATGCCTGAGATGCTGCTGGAGGGTCTCTTCCAATCCAGCTGTCTGAATCTCCCATCCAACACAGCCCTCGACAAAATGAATGCTGCTGGTTGAGAGGTTTTTGGTGAAATTTTGCATTTGGTGGGCAAGGGATGGGCACCAGGAAAGGTGAGATTATTGTGAAAACCAGCTTTGACAATTAGCACTTTCCTACAAGGAGACAAAATAATAATTTCATTGATTGCGACACTACCTGGATTCACAATGGCATCACAGAGGGGGTTATCCTAAAACATTTTAAGGATGAAAAAAGACTTTGGGTGAAAGCAAAGAGCGCAATTCTTTGTCTCTGAAATCAGCTATTTTTATTCCATGCAGAGACTGAACCCACAGAGAAAGAAACATCCTTATTTTTCCCCTGTGAACAGTTTGCCAGAATATTGGGAATATCACCCATTGTCTCACATCAGAACTGCTGGATTCCTTAGGCTTTGAACATCAGCATGATTTGAAAATGAGAGTTAAACGTCTGGGATTTCATGGCCACCATGGGGCCATGTTGAGGTGGCCTCGGAGGCCATCCACATTCCCAAGATGTGTGGTCTGTACCATGCAGGCTTGGGAATGCTCTTTGTGGTCCAAAATTTAGCCTTGAGCCTGTTTTATTTATCCTGACCATTTAAACCACTATCTCTTTTTGAGCGTGGCCATTTTTTTATAGATTTTGGAGATCATTATTTGCACAGTTAACTGCTCTCCCTTTCGTCTTTAGCTGTTTTTCTTATATACATATGAAGTGCTTTGGATCCAGCAGAGTTCATAGAGTACAAAGACTTGTGCTGCAAAAAAATATTTGCATTTCGCTCTTATTCAAGAGAAAGGTCAATAAAATAAAGCAAGATGAGAAATCGTGGGGTGAAATGTTGGCCCCACCATAGTCAATGGGAGTCTTGCCATTGCCTTCAGTGGTGGCCAGGATTTCACCCGTGTTGCCTCAGACATGGTGAATGACTCCTTTTTGTCCACATTTTTCAAGCCTTAGGAGGCAAATGGAACAGAAATAAATCAATATCCCAGCAGAAATGCAGATTTCACCTTGTCCTCTCTGTTTCTGAATCCATAAAACATAAATTCTGGGCAAACTTTGATCTGTGTGTTTGACTTCGATTTTTGTTATTCCTTCGTTTTTCATGAAGGCTGACTTTGCAGAGGTTGCCTGGATGGGCTCTATAGGTGGAACAACCTGAAATGCACAGCATTCTTAGAAGATGAAAGCATCCCCTCATATAGATCCAGGACTGGACAGGCTGTCTGCTGCACACAGTAACAAAGCCTGAAACCAGATTGGCTTGGTGCCTGACACAACACTCAGATCTTCCCTGTGGCTTTTTACTCCCAGGGAGAGAGAGCAAAGGAATCAGCGGGGAGACCAGTGGAAATCATGGTTTGACAACATCAAAGAGCAGCTTGGGCCCTCTCCTTATAGAGAGAAAAAGGTTGCCAGGATCCCATGAGTTGGCTGACTAATAAGTGAAGTGCTGCCAACACTCCGATTCAGGATGACTTGGGGTGACCCACTGAGTGATGGCCACTGCCGGTGGAAGAAGTCAAAAGAGAAAAAACAGGGAGATAAAGAAAAATACCCAAGCAAATAGAGGGATTTGTAATGCATAGGAGCATGGGGGGAGTCGTCTCTTGGATCAGAACTGTCTGTGTGAGTAGTGAGGTCAACAGTGACCCCCTGAGAAGGCATTTGCAGCTTCTGTCCCCTGACAGAGACACTGGGATGTGGTGCCATTTGTCTTGTCCACACTGGTCAGGACAAATGGACAACAGTGGGGGAAGGAGGAAAACACATTCTTTCTAAACCAGGATGGCCAGAGGTACAT
Organism: Anomalospiza imberbis; assembly: GCF_031753505.1. Classification (NCBI taxonomy): domain Eukaryota; kingdom Metazoa; phylum Chordata; class Aves; order Passeriformes; family Viduidae; genus Anomalospiza; species Anomalospiza imberbis. The sequence continues at coordinate 18,248,825 of NC_089692.1, read as the reverse complement.
TTAGGGGCTCACTGGGGGTCAGCCCCTGCTCATTATTATAAATGACCTGAGATTCCTTTATGGAGGCCAAGTCCTCAGGGAGGGCTGAGTGACTTGACTTGCAGAGCTGTGAGAGAGAGCAATGACAGCTTGGGACAGCCCAGGACACCCTGCTGTGGACAAGGAGGAGGGACAGGCAGTTGCTTTTGGGCAAGAAGAGATTTGGTGACCGCTTTTTGAGTCAAGAATTGCTCACAGTGGATAGAAAATATTTTTTAGTTCTCCAAAGTTTGAATAATCCATGAAATGGTTGAAAAGTGTTGTAATCTTGAAGTTCATTTTCCAAAACTAGATGTTCAGAGGGATGTGATGAGCAGGGTGGCTCCTGGTCTGCTGCATACTATTTTTCCTTCTGCTAGAGGTCAATGTAGAACCATGGAATCATTAAGGCTGGAAAAGACCTCCAAGTTCCAGCCTTAGAGCTATCACCACCCTGCTAATGCAGCCACAACACTCTGTGCTGTGCCCACTCATTTTTTGAACACTCCCAAGGATGGTGACTCCACCACTTCCCTGGCGACCCTTTTCCATATGCTCTTTGGCTTCTGATTTTCAACTCACTCTGAAGAGCATTGCCAGACCTTGCCTTCCCCAAGCACAGCATTAAAGTCAACACCTAAAAAAGAGGAATTATTTTAGCCACAGCCACACCTGTGGCAGCTGGGTCTTGTCTTTAGCTGGACCACTGGGTGACCAAAGCAATGGGGAAGGGGAGCTGCTTCCAGCTTCCCTGGATTTTTGGCAAATCACCTCCCTGTATTTCCATACCTCAAATTTTTGCCTTGGCTGTTTACACTGTCAGCTCTTCAGAGGGTTTTGTGCAGCACCCTCTGCAACAGGACCCCAATCTCTGCTAAAGCCTCTGAACACCACAGGAACACAAATAGAACGAGAGAATTTATCAAAACTTACAAAGGCGACTCTCTGTGCTTTGATTTAAAGCGTGTAAAATGAGTCTTGGAAAACATTCCTCCAAAGGAGCCGAGGATTCATGAATAGCACGGGTGGTGCTGGGAGCCCTCAGCACCCACTGGCTTTCCAGCAGGATTGGCTTTCACCAAGAGGGGGGCAGACAAGCACTGGATCTTACAGGACACCACAGATCTCCTTGCTTTCACTGGGTTTGCTTTCCTGCACCAAAAACAAATGAAAAATAAAGGGGCACAAAATGCTGACATATTTAAAGAGACAAGGATGGAATAGTTTAGTATCTTCGAGGCTTGAAGTGCTTATGGCTAAACTTAAATCTCCTCCTGCATATTTGATTAAAAACCACCTTCAAATGTGAAATCAGTAAATCTCCTCGTGGATTGAGAGGCTGCCCACAGGGGTTCAGCTCTGTCCCATCATTTATCCACCACTGGTCCACAGGGAGCCACACTGATCTGTGGGGAGGTCAGGTGTTGAAAGCCAAGTTCCCAAACCCCATTTGCTCTGAGTTCCTCTGTCAAAACGACAGAATCATGGAATCACGGAATGGTTTGGGTTGTAAAGGACCTTAAAACTCATCTGCCATGGTCAGGGACACCTTCCACCGTCCCAGGTTTCTCCAAGCCCTGTCCAGACTGCCCTTGGACACTTCCAGGGATGAGGGATCACAGCCTTACCTGTGCCAGAGCTTCACCACCCTCACAGGGAAGAATTTATCTTCAATATCCCATCAAAATCTACCCTCTTTCATCTTAAAGCCAAGCTGGAGTTCACTGTCTCAGCTGGTTCAAATTGCAGAGCACAAGAAGGGAGAATGGGTTTCCAGCTTTTAAGCCAGGATAATTTGCTTGCTTTATTTTTATTTTATTTTATTGTAAAAATGGTTTAAATCAATCAAGTCACTCTCCGGAGTTACAGACCTGCAATAAATCCTGGTCTGTTTGGACTCAATTTCCGATTAATTTTTTTGCCAAGCGCCCTAATAAAAATGGATTAATTTAAAGCTATGTGGAGAAAATATATATAGAATTTTACAGCAGCTATTTCTTTAGCTGGACTATGCTTTTCTTGTATGCATGTTCGAATCATTAGAATGGCAATAAAAAGAACTGGTAATTGCACTGCTTGTAAAAAGTCATTAGACAGGAATGGAAATTTATAAAACCCCACAATTAATGGTAGATGAGTCCATACACACACACACACACACACACACAGATGTGCTTGAAAAAGTATTAATATAGAGGATAATTTGGGACATGGCAAGGAAGGGAGCTTCTCTGAGGCTTAAGTGAGTTATCTTCTAGCAGTCTTGAGTTGCCTAAGAGCTCTTAAAAATTAAATTCTCATTGTACCATCATCAGACACATCCCTGCAGGAGATTCCTGGGCAAGAAGGAACGTGGGGTGTTCTGGGGTGGAAAAAAGGGTGCCCCACTCACGTGTGGAACATCCCAACTTGCAAAACTTCCTGGATGGGAACTCCCCCATCCACAGCAGATCCTAAAAGATGGATAGAGAAGTCACAGTTAGGAGGGGTTGTGCCATTTCTGTGGCCAGACATAAAAGCAACCTGCTCTAATTTCTCAGATTAGTTTTGTAATAATGATGGATGCCAGGCCTTGACATTCATTGTCCACAGTCCCGACCACTGGCTCAAATCAGGGACAGCAAATAAACACTCCTGGCTTGGGACAATCCCTTGTCTGCAGAGGCCTGGGAGCATTTCTCCCTGGGAGTATTTCTGAACCCTATAGTGACAGCTGCTGCCCAGAGGGACAAGAATCATCCTTTGGATAATCTGGGAGCAAACACCCCCGGATCCAGGCTTTTTTAGCCTCAGGGAAGTTATTTTTGTGCAGTGATGCTGCAGCAGAACCTCACTGAGCCTCTGCCATGGGGAATTGCTGGAATCCTGCAGGGGCAGGTGATGGGAAACCTGGAGCAGCCACCCCTGGCCTGGGAGAGGAAGGTGGGAGTTGAGCTACGGGTCTTGGGAAACAAGAATCAGTGTTTAAACACTCAGCTTCCACCTCTCCAGAGAAACATGCTCAGGAGAGACAGGGATATACATTTCAGGGAAGCAGAGATGGGGTCCTGTCACCTCGGGGTTACACCACACAGAGGAGGTCTGGGCTGGGCTTGATGAATACGTGGGAAACAAAAAGAAAAGGCCACGGGAGAAAATCATCCCTCCTTCACTCAACCATCACAGTACAAAAGGATTATTCTTAAACTTATGATTTAAAGGCATTGTCAATCCTTGAGGTCAGTTGTTAAATTTTAAAAGGAGAAGTAGCAGATGCTCAAAAGCTGAACAGGGGGATCATTTACATGCTCAATTCAAAGAAAATTTAACCAAAAAAAAGAATCAAACTTCAAGAAAAATAATCTCAAACGAGTGAGATTTTCTTGCCAAATTCATTCAAAGGATATTTTTGCCCCTCCTATCAGCTGCTCTTTTATCCAAGGACAACGATCTCTTCCCCTTTATAGAAAAGCTTTGGACTGACATTTGTTTATAATATCTTATTAGAAATCACTAAAATATTTTCAGCATAAGACCCACAGCATCAACTCATCTTTCCTCACTGAAGCAATAAGCAGCCACTAAGGCTCGACGCGTTGGGCTTCCTGTTTACATGCCCAGATGGCAAATTAATGTCTGCTCATTCCTCCCGTGGGTTAATCTCTCCTTTTCCCACATAATCTGCAAATGAAGCCCAGATGGAAAGAATTAGCTAGAAATTCCCCCCTCCTCCTGCCCACCCTCCCCGAAAAAATGTTGGGAGAGGGGTTTTGGTAGCACTGATTACACTGCAAAATTGTTCAGTGATTCCTTAAGTCTATTGGAATCTCCCAATAGAAATATAGGATTATTCTGCTGGTGTAACACAGCACATGATATATTATGTTATTCTCTGCTCACGAGACCAGGGATATTGAAAAGAAGCCATTGGAAATGTATAAAACAAGTAGCTTGAGGCTGAGAGACACTAATCCCAGCTCAGTGAATCCAGGGAAGAGACTTCCCAACAGCAGACACGGGATTAAACCTCTCCAAGCCTTACCAAGCTCAGCTTGGTGCAGATCAAGCTCTTACACTGTTTAGATGTTTTTGAGACTGGTCTGGCTGGATATGAGGTCATAGTTGTGGGATTAAGCTTTTTTCTGATCTAGAGATGGGGTAATTGAGGGGTGTTTTAAAAACTTTTGCTTTATTTTTAGTCTTATTTGAAGGGTGAGACAATACAGATGTCAAAATTCACACTGTCACAATCAGAAGCCAACTATTTTCTAATTACAATACACTATTAGTGGTTTCTAACTTATCAACTTTTACTACACCATATTATAGATACCTTAAAACTAATCATCTAAAATTACCACTTATAAATCTTACTATAATGCAACTTTTATAATTCTATTTCTCGAAAATATTTAATCTTTTTTACAAAGCCATCTTTTAAAACTTATTCCTATTTCCATTTCTCTCTCAACAATATCTATCGTCTTCCATAACATTTCTAAATCAACATTTCTTATCTCAAAATTCACATACTATATAAACTGTCTATCAAATTTTAAAAATTTCCTACAATTCCATTTCCCACAATAGTCTGTATTCCTTATTTTTTGAAGGAAAAACTTGCCATGACATGCCTGTGATGCATTCTGTAGGCAGTGGCTCTGAAAGCTTCGGATGGACGCTCCTTGTTTCACCTTGGCCAGGTGACTGATGTCACATCAGTGTCATCAGCTGTGTCCAATTCCCACTGGAATTTAGGGAATTTATAGCAGTAAAAAGCACTGATGGACGCCTTCCTTGCACAGTTGGGAAGGGAGGAATTGCAACATGAGCTGTGCCCTAAGAAAATGGGAGCAGGAAGGGTCATGTCCAGCCCAAACCTAAGTTCTTGTGCCTCTTATTAACTGCCTTATTAACAATATTAACAATATTCACACCTGACTAATTAGCAATATTCACCACTTCCCAGGCTTCAAACACAAGCCTGGATCTCTAAAGATCATGGAAAATGGCCTCAAGTTGTGCCAGTGGAGTTTCAGGTTGGATAATAAGAACAATGTCATCACTGAAAGAGTGATTAAGCAGTGGAACAGGCTCCTCAGGGAAGTTCTGGAGACACCATGCCCAAAAATGTTCCAAAATGAGTAGAAGTGGCACATGGTGACACAGTCTAGTGGGAGTGCTGGTGTTTGTTGGAAGGTTGGACTGGATGATCCTGGAGGTTTTTTCCAGTCTTAATGATTCCACAATTTTATGCTTCTTCCTGCCCTTTTCCATCATCCCCAGCTCCAGAGATGTTGCGTTGATCAAACCTTTAAGGCTGGGGATGTCCCACAGTAGGAATTTTCTAGAATCCCAATTTTGCATGACCAGTTCCTGATCATCCCTTTGGCTGTGCTTCCAGAAGGACTTTCCCACCTGACAGTGGATTTTTCCCTGACTTGTGCAAACCATGGGGAAAACTCATCAAAGGGAATTAATGAACTGCTCCAGCCTCACTTTCATCCCATTCTACTGGAAGCCAAACCATAGATACACTTATTTTAATCCTCAATTATGAAATTGCTCAAAGGAGTTGCCGGCACTGGGGAACTCTGAAACTTTTCAGACACGATGCCAACAATTTATTTGAAGCCTTGCATGCTGCCACATGCCCTGAACTGCTCGTGAACCTTCCCAAACCCCAGGTCATGCAGCAGCAGAGCAGAGTTTGGATCCCAAGTGGAAGAAATCTGTGTGGCAGGGATTGAGCTGAGAGGAGTTAAGCCAAGAAGCCACCTAAAAAGGTGGGTTTGGGTTGGATCCCACCATATTCTTCCTGCAGAAGTTGGTAAATTCCATGGGGAAATGACTCTTTAATTAACAGGACAAGCTGGAAGATAACATTAATTGTCATGAAAATGACACAGGTTTTTAAAGCTTTTTTATATGGGTGATTTTGGAGTTATTTGGATTATTTTATTTTATTTTATGAGCATTTTAATAATTAAAAATGTTATTTCTCTGTTTGAGTGCAAGTGGTTTATGTCAAAACAATTTTTTACCTTCAGAAACACCCCACTCTGTGAGGAAACAGAGAAATCCCTGTGGGCAATGAGGAAAACAGATCTGAGCTGAAAACCAAATGAAAAATGAGAAGAGAAACAAGAAAATGAAAATATCCATTGAAAATATAGACATAAAACCAATTTAATAATGATCAGTGACCTTTAATGCTAAAAAAATGAGAAAATTGCTAGAAAATTAAAATGTTTGCAAGCAAATTTGCAATAAAAATAGTCATCTCTCTCCCACTGAACATCAAGGTAGGACCCAGTGGAGAGTTCATTATTTCCCACCCACAAATGCTTTTTTAAAAAAAGGATAATAATAAAAAAAAAGAGTTACACAACTTTGGTCTGAGCTAATTGTTCAAGGAAACAGAGTTTCCTCCAAGACTGATAAATCCCACAGGCTATTTCAAACAACTGGGCAGTAAATCACAGAGAAGTGCTGGTACATTATACAATGAAATCAAAGTGATTTGCAGAACCCTAAATGTTTCTTCATTACCCTTAATCCTACACCATTAAAGTAACAAGGAACACTGATAAGGTTTTCAGACAGTGACAAGGCAACAGGAAAATTATGGCCATTTTTATTTCAGGCATTTTCTCTTAGTGCTTTTGGTTTAAAATATAATGAAATACTGTAAATACTTTTATGAGGTTGTAATAAAAAACCTTAATGAACCTAAAACTGTGAGCTTTGTTAGAAGCTGAGAGCAGGACTGTCATGCTGCTACCCTGCATTAAAGAAAAAAAAAAAAAACAACAACAAAACCAACAAAACAACAACAACAACAATAAAACCAAAACAAAAAAAAACCAGAATATTTTATATCTTACTATGATTTTTGCATTTAGAACATTTATAAAAGCAATAAGCCATTACTGTTCAGTGGCACAGGGAACATATTTAGAATACAGAGAACTAAAAACTAAGGGTTTGTAATCAACACAAAGAAGTGAAAAAAGAGTTATTTCCTTAAATCCCCGGTGTCATTAGGACTTTTTGGCATCATTTATAATTTAAATATGGGTTACACCAAACCTCTCTCCCCTATAGACACGTGCAGAAGGATTTATAACGTAGGGGATGTGCTGGCAGAGAGATCATCCCTGCTTTTATATGGCCTGTGTGCATGGATGCAGTGGGAACAAACATTTGTTGTGTTCACTTTATGCTGCACAGTTAATGACATCTGAGCCAACATTTGCATCTGTGTGGAAGCACAGAACCCCAGAATGGGTTGGGTAGGAAGGGACTTTAAAGATCATCCCCGTCCATGGGCAGGGACACCTTCCACTGCCCCAGGGTGCTCCAAGCCCTGTCCAACCTGGCCCTGGACATTCCAGGGATCCAGGGGCAGCCACAGCTGCTCTGGGCACCCTGTGCCAGGGCCCACCCTCCCAGGGAACAATTCCCTCCCAAAATCCCATCTAACTCTTCCTTCTGGCAGTTTGAAGCCATTCCCCTTTGTCCTGGCTCTCCATCCCTTGTCCCAAGTCCCTCTCCAGCCTGTTTTGTCTGAAAATGAGACACTGAAAATGTGTCAGTGCACACAGGGAGTCATGGAGAGAAATTCAGAGCATCAGGCATGACTGAATGAAGCTGCATGGTTCACTTGCTGGTTTATTTGGGGATTTAACAGCTCCTGTGGGCTCATTTGCTCCCAGAAAATTGCTCATTTGGGGAGACACTTTGATTCCTCTGAGCCCAGTTGCTTATGGAGTGACTGAGAGCAGCTTTCCTTTCAGCTGGGCAGGATTTAAAGGTTTCTCTGTTAAAACAGGGTTTTTCAGGAGTGTGGATGATTCTCTGCATTGGCAGGGGTTGCCCAGGGAGGTTTGGGGTCCCCATCCCTGGAGGTGTCCAAGGATGGCCTGGATGTGGCACTCAGTGCTCTGGGCTGGCTGACAAGGTGGGGATCAGTCACAGGGTGGACTAGATGGTCTTGGAGGTCTTCTCCAACCACAGTGATCCTGGGATTCTGTGTCAAGGTCTGAGCATCTCTTCCACATCAGGGGACCTCTGACCAACCCCTGTCACTTCTTAGCAGCAGCAGAAGCTGCCTGAGCAGAGCTTTACCTGCACAGCTGATCCCACACCGCAGTCCCCAGTGCTGGGAACACTGCTGGAATTCTTCAGGACGGGACTAAAAGGCCCCTGTGCTGCTGAGGGGTGGCTGTGAGTGCAGCTGCTGGACACAGCCATAACTCACTGCTACTACTGAGCTCGCTGCTATTTATTTACTGAGTTCAGCCAACAGACTCCAAAGTGATTTAGATGTTCCTCCAGATAAAAACAGCAGAGTAGTCAGGGCTTTTTTTGGTTTTTTTTTACAAATCCAGCATTACATCAGCAATGGAAAGGGAGCGGGCAGAGAGGGGGAAATGGCTTGGGTGTCAATGGGCAGAGTTTGGTCTTTCTGCTGAGCAAAGAGCAGGAGGTTTCACTGCTCCTCAGGCATGTCTTTGGTTTGCTTTTAGCACAGAAAGCAGACAATATAGACATGAAGGGACAGGGGAGCACACTGGGGGAACAGTGACAGTTCTCCAGGGTGCCAAGTAAAAAGAAAAGTAATAAATGAGAAAAATCAAAACAAGGCAGGCTCTGGGGAGAGGCAAAAAAGTCAATTACTAAAGGGAATAAAAAGATCACTGTCAAAGGATGACAGGAATTCCTGATATGAGGGATTTAGCAGTAAAGGACAGATTCCTTTTTTTCCTTCTTGTACTTAAAGGAAAAATGTAAGTCCAATCTGATGAGCATTTTTGAACTTTGAACTCTGTGACCTTTAAATCCTCTGAAATAAATCCTGGCCAGCTCAGAAGAAATGGCAACAAACAGCAGAGTTGGTCCCTTGGGTGCCTTTGGTCACACACCCGTGGCATCATTTGGCTGCATCCAGCACCACGGTGGTGGCAGCAGCTCCTGGGGATGGACAGACAGACAGACAGACAGACAGTGGCCAAACTCTGCTCCCGTGCCCCCAGAGTCTGGGGGTGCAAAAATCCTCGTGGATTTTTAGAGGATTATCCTGGCATTCTGGCAGGGGTGATGGAATTAGGCTGGGGAGGCAGAGCGTGCTTTACAACAGATACCAGAGAAGTCACATTTTGCCCCAGTTTGCAATTTTGGTTCCTCCTCCAGTTTGCCCAAGTGAGGTTACAACACTGTATTAACAACAGAGTGATGTATGCCGAGGTCTAAAACTCCCAGAGCCATTTTACATTACAGAAACCTTTAAATCCTGCCCAGCTGAAAGGAAAGCTGCTCTCAGTCACTCCATAAGCAGCTGGGCTCAGAGGAATGAAAGTGTCCCCCCAGCTGAGCAGTTTTCTGGGAGCAAATGAGACCACAGGCCATGTTTTGGAGTGAAAGTGTCCCCCCAGCTGAGCAGTTTTCGGGGAGTAAATGAGACCACAGGCCATGTTTTGGAGTGATAGGATTATTTTCTGAGCAGGGTTGGCTCCAGATGTTTAACAAACACGTGGAGGCATCTCTGCCTTAGCATCCTCAGAACCATAAATGACAGAGATCTCCTGAAACCTTAACCTCTGCCAAAGGTTCAGCACAAGGAAAGGGAAGAGAGGAAATCACAGAGAGCAAAGCCCTCACCTCTCCTGCTCTGATCCTGGTGGAGCATTTTTGCATGGAGGAAGGAAATTGTGTTCACAACCCCTCCTGAGCTTTATTGCTCCCCCCTACCTGTCCTGGGGCCTCAAACAGTATAAAATAGTGCCATCTACTGATATATGTTAGCAGCTCCTGGGTACACAGAAAAGCTGATTTTACTGCTTAAAATATACTGATTTTACCTTGGAAGCTGATTTTTCTATCCCTTCATCATTGGATTAACTCTCTAAACAGGACATGCTACTCCAAAGGGACTAAAGCAGCTGCAAACTCATCCTGGAAGAAATTATCCCAATGTTAGCAGGGCATTAAACCTGCTGGTGTCAATAGAAAGTCCCTGATGAAAAGGCAAGGGTAGTGTGCAGTCTGGATTCTCCTCTGTGGAGCACAGGGAGGTGTCCTGGGGAATGCAAAGAGGGTGAGCTGTCTTCAGCACTGCTCAAAATCATGTTGTTGTGTTGTGAGATGCAGTGAAATCCTTTTTTCTGGGATTTAAGACAAGAGAAAACACATGAAAGGAGGGACCAGAAACAGAAAGATGCAGCTTGAGGCAGTCAGGTGAGTGTCTTATTTAGAGGGGGGAAAAATCCTCCTTGGGAGCTGCACACCTGTGGAGGAGAGGATGTGACATCTGTCAATTCAGGCAGAGTTTTAGAGAAAGCCACTTCATAGAGGAAATATTTCCCTGCTAGCTTAAAAACAGGGGCAAAGGGAGAGTGATTTCCCTGGTTTGGAGATCTGTGGTTGGAATCTGCCAGCATTGATATCGTTGTTTTCAGATCACACCAAACTCACAGGGGAAAAACGAGACTGGCCCCAAAGGCAGAAATACTCGGAATATTTTCACATTGCTCACAACTGCTCCACTCACAAAAACCAAACATGGCAGCAAAAAATGTGCAGTGGCAGGCTGGGAGAGCTGTTCAGCCTGGAAAAGGCTTTGGAGAGAAATCAGAGCCCTTCCAGGGCCTAAAGGGGCTCCAGGAGAGCTGGAGAGGGACTGGGACAAGGGACGGAGGGACAGGACACAGAGGACAGGGCTGGATGGGATATTGGGAAGGAATTGTTCCCTGGGAGGGTGGGCAGGCCCTGGCACAGGGTGCCCAGAGCAGCTGGGGCTGCCCCTGGATCCCTGGAATGTCCAAGGCCAGGCTGGACAGGGCTTGGAGCAGCCTGGGACAATAGAAGGTGTCCCTGCCGTGGCAGGGGTGGAATGGGATGAGTTTTAAGGTTCATTCCAACCCAAACCACTCTAGTGATTCTTCATGGCTCCAGATCCCTGCTCCTCCACCCCAGCAGGCTCTGGCTCCTTGTCCAGAAATCCCCGAGTGCCAAACGAACCCCTGTAACTTTCCATGTGCCAGCCTCCTCCAGGAGGATGTGCCAGCGCTTGATTGCAGCCCGTTATCAGATCCCAGCACTGGGATTTTCCCCTCTCCTGTTGTTTTTTACGACCAAGAGAAGTTGTTACAACCTTTATTTTACAAGGCAGCGCTGGCGGCCCGGCCCGGCTGAGCGGGGTCGCTGATTGCCCTGACTTCCCTGCAGGTATAAAGGCTGCTGATTTATGGCAGGGGAAATTCATATTAACCATAAATATCTTAATAAGTGGCCATCTGGGAGGGAGGGCAGGCTTTGGATCCAGCAAGGACTAATTGCTGTTTAATGGGCAGCATCTCCAGCACCGTGTAAAACAAAGCTTTTGGCAGGGGGTGTTGCTGAGGTTACAGAAAGGGCTTTTCATCTGCCAGGGGAAATGTGACTGCTGCTCTCAGCTCAGGCCTCCTGGCCCGTGTCCCACAGGAGATGATTGTCCCAAATTAAACACAGAGATTCAGGCCCCACCCTCAGCCACATTCAGACATCACCTGGTTTTCCATCAGCACTGCTGTGATGCCTCAGGTTTTGGCTTTTCTATTTTTCACATTCTGTGCTGCTTTAGTGTGTGGGTCTGGGCCTCATATGAGGGGATGGTGAGCTCTCTGCACAGAGCAGGGAGACAAAACAATTCCTTCTCCAGCTGGGCACCAAGGACAAATGATCCCAATCTCAGGCCCAAGAGCACAAACAACGTGGGCTGGAGAGAGAAAAACAAGCAGGATGGGACTGCATGGGCTGGAGCTGGAATGGGACAATGAACTGCAATGTGCCAATGGAGCAGAGCTGATCCCAGTGAGAGCCCCCGGGAGCGCTCGTGCATTTTGGGACCATTTGGGTTCATCTTGGGTGCAGCCCTGGCTGGGCTCTGGTGCTGCCCAAGGTGGATCCATGAAGGAGATCCTTTTGATGAATCCCTGCTTTATTCTGTAACTCTGCCCAGCCTCTGCTCCAGCTCAGCCCTCACAAGGCATCAGCTGAGCCCCCTCTCCAGGTCCCAGGTGCTCAAAAGGGATCTCACATCTCCCAGCTTCACCAAGGGAATGGAAACTCTGACAAAGGCCGCTGATTTTGTAACCTTTTGTGTCTCCCTGCTGCAGGGAGGCTCACAGGTAGTGTGATGCCAAGTTGGCAGAGGAGGTGGAAGGTGGGCACCGAGATGCTGTGGGTTTTTACCCAGCCTTCCTGCACCAAATGGGAATTCTGGAGACTTCTTGAATCTGTCTGACCCCCCTGGGTGTCCCCTGTCCAAAATGAGCTGCTTCTCACCAGCTCACCCATGGCTTTTTCATTCCAGGAGAAACCACACTTTGGTCAATGTTTTATCACAGATATCGACCTCCCCCTCCTCTCTTGAATCAAAGTCACCAAATCTCAGCAGTACTTGCACTGCAGGGGGAGATAAATGACTCTGAGGAGAAGTCTCATTTTTTCACACAAACCCCATGGTTTTTGGTTCACAGGGAGGTTCCATCTATGCTGCAGCCTCTGCAGAGCCCTGAACCAAGGGAGCCCCTCAGGGTTTACCCCCAGCTAAGGCATCAATGAAAATAACTATTATTATTATTATTATTATTATTATTATTATTATTATTATCTGCCTCAATGTGGGAGCATTTGCAGGGATTTTAGGATCAGCTGAGGCCTGGCAGGCAGCACTGCTCAGGTGTGAGCTGTGTCTCCTGCCTTTCTGTTCCAGATGGTGATCAGGAGAGAGTCCTGTGCAGATGTGAGTGATGAGGAGACACAAAAACAGTTCAAAGGTCTGGCCATTTCCCTGCTTAGCCAGGATATTTGATGGAGTGCAGCTGAAAACATTATTAAAGAACTCAGCTGGTTTAGCACATCTCTTCAGAGTTCTCTGAACCAAGGAGGAAACAGCTTTCTGCTGATCTTCCCTTTCCTCACTTCTGATTAATTTAAAAGCAAGAGCTATGAAATACTTGCTATAAATTTTTAACCTCAAATTTAGTCTAAAGTTCTGGAAATAGACTACAAAAATATGGTTTGGGTTACCCATGGTACGTGAGCAGTAGACACTGACAGAATTAAATCCCAGGAAAATTCCCTATTAAAGGAAAAAAAGAGAGAAAGAACCTGGAGAGCAGAACATGCCCATGGACAAGGCACCAGGTTTCTTTAAGTTAGTGGCCCAAACACCAAGGAACAGGGCAGTTGGTGAAGCTCTTGTGGAAGGTGACAAACACTTGTTGTGCTGTGTTTATCCTCCAGCCCTGCTCCTGTTTCCCATGTGCCCCTCTCAGCTGTCCTGAGGCCAGGCAGGCTTCTGGAAGATCCATCCTCAAACACACCAGGGCAATAAAGGTGGGCTGGAGATGCTGCTGGATGGGCCACACGCCCAAAAAATTCCCTCAAAGTGTGGGGGGTTGCTCCTCCTGTTCCATGTCTCCTTTTTTTATTGCTTGTCACTCAATCCTCACTCAGCACTTTTGATTTGAGCATCAGTACTGCCAGATCAGTGTGCTGGCTGCAGATAATTGTAAATGTTTGGGTGTTTAAATCCCTTCAGCATCACCCAGAGAGCTGAACCTGTCAGAAGCTGATGGGGAAATTGCTGGATGCATCACCACGAGGTGCAGAACCAGCCTCTTCCACAGCCACCTGGAAAAATAAACCCCAGACCCACTCTGCCTGGCACGAAGCAGCATTTCCTGCAGGGATAGCAGTGCCTCACGCTGCAGCTCTGTGCTGGTTGTCATGGACTAAAAAGCAGCTTTTTCAACTCTTCTGGATTCAGGATGCAATGCAGAACGTCGGCAAGCTTTGACTCCTCTGAGTGTGGTGACTTTTTTACGTTGAAGGACATTTACCTGTGTGAACAACCATCCCTTTGAATGTCATCTTTTGGATTGGAAGTGAACACCTCACTTCTCTGCCCATTTAGATGACCAGGCTGGAATTTCTCCAGTGCACTTGAACATTTGCCTTTTACAAGCAAAGCCACTGCCAGAGCACCAAGAAGAGAAATAAATCCCCCAGCGTGTGCAGGGTCCTGCTGCATGGTGCCCACACTTGTGAAAAACCAGTTTCTGCATTGTTTTCAGCCGCACATTCCCAGTTGTTACCGTGGGGGTCTGGGGGCAGAGGGTCCCCAGGAGACACTCACAGAGCCCTGTGTGCTGGCACAGGGGTTGGGGAAATGGAGGAGGAGGAGCTGGGATTGTGCAGGAGAGAAATGGATTTCACCAAAGCAGGTGAGCAGAGGTGGAGCTCCAGGTGTGCTGCCAGTGAGCTCCCTCTTGGAGAGGGACCAGGCTCCACCAGAGCTGAGTCTGCTCCCCAGAAACTGAGTTTTCCCATCTCTGTTACGGCTTTGCAGTAGGACAGAAAGTGAAAAACCACCTTCCCCAGCCAAGACAGACACTGAGGGGTGGGAGTTTATCAAGCTGCTCTTAGATACCTTCCCAAATCCACCTCTCAGCAGACCTGGAGGCAGCTTTTCCACACACTGCCTGGATTTACATTTGTCTCCACCAGCTTTTCCTCAACGCTGCAACCCAGAAATGCCCGAGGCAACACTGTGTGCCCACCCAGCTGTGCCTTCACCCCCTCTGCAAACCCCATCACCGTGTGCAGCCCACACCTTATTCTCCTCTTGGAAATAAATCTGACCTGAGGAATTGCAATGAAAAATGAACAAGCAGATTCACTCCTAGGAGGAGTGGGAAGGGTTCAGCTTGGCAGTAAAACACCGGGCAGTTGGCACATAAATTTCTCCCGAGTGTGGAGATGAGTGGCAGGCAGTGTCAGAGGCATTAACACCTCCCATCAGGTGTAATTATTCCAGGCTGTTCCCAGTCTGGGGATTGAGAGGCATTTCAAAAACTCGGAGAAAAATCAAAGCCTGGGAGGTCTGTGGGAGCCATTTCAGGAGGCTGTAAATTTTATTTTAAAAGGAAGAATTTGGAATTGCATAAACAGCCAACCTTTTCCTAACAAAGAGTGGAGAGTTTTACATCAGCTTTTGCCAGTAATCAAATCACTTCTTGTATTAAAATAATGGTGAAATTCAAAATTATATGCACATTCCAGAGAAAAAATACCTTTGGTAAGATTAAACACTAACAGAGAAAGCCCCAACAAATGTCTCTGAAACACAATGAGTGGATTTTGATAAAGCCCACTTGTAGATGCTTTATTCAAACAGATCACTCCTATTCCAAAGAAATGTTATCCACACTACAGACATTTCCCTACTCGTGGCCACCAGGGAATTCAAAAGCAGCCAGCTCGTGGAAAAGTCTTCTTCTAAATAACAGCAAGGAGCAAAAGTCAGCAGCAGGAAAAGCTCAGCTGACAGCTGAGGGGGAATTGTCTACACTGGATATTCACAGTTCTGAGAAGGGCTCTGCTGCCAGGGTTCTGCACTCCTGTTTTACACCTGCACGTAGCTGGCCCAGGACAGAGCTCAGGGCAGGCTCTCAAACCCCTCTGAGGTGTGGGAAAGGTGTTCTGGGCTTTAGCTAAGGACCAGCTCAAAGCTGGCACCATTCCAGCCAAATACTCAACCACAAGGACTTCTGTGGCTGTGATCTTGGAGGAGTTGAGCATCCATCTCTCGGAAAACAGGGAAATCCCATTTTCAATGCCACCTTCTTCCTTCTCCTTTCATTGGTTTTTCTGGCATTTAAAATTTGTAAAGACCGGGGATATTTCCTGCCAGACTATAGCTGACTTTATGAGAACGTTCCACCAAGGTGTGCAGGGAAGAGGGACTGGATGTTCGTGAGAGCAATGGAAAACAGTTTGTTTTATCCAGAAAAAATGGAAAATGGAGACAATCCTTTGCTCTGAAGGATTTGAAGCATGATTTCTGAAGAAGTTTCTATTTAGAAGTGACACAAAACCTGTTAGGGATAGTAGTGAAGTACGGGAGCTCCAGGCAGCAGTTTAAATTTGTGTTTAATAAATACACACCAAACAATGGCTGGTGCTCAGAGATCATTTCTTAGATAGAGGATTTTTTTTTTAAAAATCTGTTTTTATTTTTCCTTTTAGATTTTGCAATAGGAACAAAAAGCAAACCCACCGTGACACCTTTTGCACAGGAACACTGCTCCTCTCTGCTCTAACAACAACCTCTGCACACACCAGGGAAAATCCACCTATTCCCTCAGCGTCTTCCTGAGCGTTCTTCTCCTGGAGTGAGGAATCACTGGAGGTTCCACTGGAGAGGAACCATGTTGCACTGCTCTGGGGAATGGTTTCCCCCAACCCAGAGACCCCTGTAGCTGTAACCATGTTAATTTAACCCTTCCTTCCTTTCTGGACCCAACTGGCTGGGAACCAATTGTCCCTTCCTGGACAGGAGGGTAGATAATGCCCTGCTCCTCCATTGTTCGCTCTCTTGACCCCTCTCTTTCCCTCTTTCCCTCTTCCTCCTATGGAATAAGTGTCTTGGACAATATCAGGGGTAAGACCCTCTTTTGGAATCTTTTGCCTTAACCCTGTAATATTTTCCCCAAAGCTCTCTCAGATCTGGGCTAGCCTTGTAACTCCAGAGGGCTGCGGGGGAAAGTATTAACAGAACCAGAGAAATCTCTGTCCTTCTGCAGGACTCTCATCTCAGTTTCTTCACTTCACTTCTGCCACATCTTTGCCTTTTGGCATCTGCAGCCCCAGAGGTGCCAGCTCGGGGCTGCAGCGCCAACAGATATAAAAATCTACATTTTCTTAGTCTCCACAGTCTAATTTCTTGATGCCAAACAAAATCCTACCTGGTTCAGAGACCACTTCTACAGATACCAGACTCCCCAGCTCTTGCTTTCTCCTCCCCAGCCTAGGACAGCAATCTGGCTGCACTTAAAACATTTTCCTTCCCATCTTTAATCCCTTGGAAGGGACTGGAGAGGTTTATTACACTCTGTGATCTTATCACAGCCCTTGGCAGGGAATGGGGTGTCCCATGGAGGCTGGAATTGCACCGTGGCATCTGTACAAGGGCTCCCTTCCCATCAGGAGCAGCTATATATATATATATTTATTTATTTAACATATTTTAGATAGATAAAGATTTATCCTAGCTTTTCCAAGCCATGCTGGCAGTTTATTTCTGCACCAAATGGTCATTGGGAGATTTTCATGGCGTGTTTATGAGGGTTTAAACCTTTTTTGCCAAATTGAAGGTGATGTTAAACCACACACTGAAAGCTCTTCCAGCTAAAGGCTGTTGGGCACTCATACTGCTCATGGCAGCTATAGCAAGGAGAAAATAATCTCCTTTTTCAGTTATCCCTGTCATTAATTGTCCGTGGGTTGGGTTGCCCTATGTATCAGTCACCCATGAAATAGGTTTAATGGCTGAAGAGCAGTGCTGAGAAAGGAAAAAAAGAAATGTGAAAATTATCTTCTCTCAATGTGTTCAGCGCGCCCAGGATCTGTTTATATGGGGGAGGACATAATTTCATGTTTTCCAGAGTACAAATTCACCAGGATTAAACACCATGAGCTAAACCCTTGTCTGAGGGAGGCCAACTCAACACTGATTTACACCTGCCCAGGAACTAATCCTCTGAACCCAGCATTAAAGCTCTTTGAGCAAAATAAACCCACCAACAGCAACTTGTTCTATTAAATAATAACAACTAAAAAAAAGAATAAATAACCTAAATGATACATGGAGAGGGGAAAATCTTCCAAAACCAAAGCTCAGGGCAACAGCCAAAAAGAGCCGGTCTCCTTCAGGGGTAGATGAAAGAACATGTAAGTTCAGCATGATGTCATGGCTGTTTATGCACTTCAGTGGCCCTTTATCATCCACCAGACACAAAATGACTTTCTAAGGCTCCCACTGGACGGATGGTCCGTCTCTGGAATAAATGTTGACAAGTTTTATATCAAACCGTTGATCATTTTCAATTCCCAGCGCGGCCATTCGAGCCCGTGATTAATAACCTCACAAATCTTATCTGTTTGAAAATAAGAGGAGCTGGGTTTGTTTCCTTCAGATTAGGGTTCAGGGCTTAACAACAGGAAAATCGCCTGCTGAGCTCACTCTGCTTTTGCAGAGTGGCACATGAAAATCCAAGCCCAGAAAACAGAATTTGGGAATGCGCTCAGCCTTCCTATCACAAAGCAAATAAGATACTCCAGGAGCGGTGATAACGTTGATTCCTGGAGCCTGGGAGCAAGGAATTGTCTGATATCAGGCAGAATAGCTGTGAACAGAGAGATAGGCACTTGTACGTTTCAATTCAAACACTAATTGGCCGATAAGATGTACCACGAGAAATAATATCCAGCTCAAACTTCCTGGTGGTTTGTCAAAGCGGAATGAGAAACTTTAGGGAGTGAGAGACAGCAAAATGGGGCAAGGATTTGGGATTCCAGAGCTGTGGTTGGCCTGGATACAGCTGATAGCCAGCATTGAATAAAAGTGGGGGAAAAAACCCAAATTAAAATCCACCACTACCACATTTCTCCAGGCTTTCCCTGATGCCTGAAAATGACTTTTATTGTGAGAAGATGCTGGTTTGCAGACAGCACAAGGACACGAATCAAACAAAAAGTGGTGTCAGAATTATGCAGGTCTTGAAGCTGAGCAGAGCAACAAGCTGAAGAAGAAAAATTCCTTTAAAATCGACTTCAAAATCCACTTAAAATCTGCACAACATGTAAAGTACTATATAGGATATAAAGCATTCCTGGCACAGTTTGGGAAAGAAGAGCTCACCCTGAATGCAAACATCTTCATCCTTCTCTCCCCAGTCCCAACATTCCATCTTTACACCTACAACCAAAGAATAACTTAAAAATATTGCCAGACCTTTCCCCTGCTGAAAAAGGGCAGAGAAGAATTAAAAAGGAATTTTTTCCCCTGAAAAAATCAAAGAGTATTCAGCTGAAATACGTTTGGTTTTCAGCACTCTGGCACATTGAAATTTTCCTGTGAAATCAAGCACTGATGGCCAAGATTTTAATTTATTTTTGAAATGTAGCTTTTTGTCCCAAATGGTCAGTGGATTTTCTCTTAAAAGAGCTTAGAGTTATTGCAATATTAAAAAGAAAAATTGCCTTTGCCTTGCACACAGTGGGCTACTCACAGGGGCTGGAGATAAGCACAGAGGGCTGAGCAACTCCTTAATTACCTCTCCTTAATATTAAAATCTTTGTCTGCCTTTAATTTTACAGCACTTGCATGCAGAGCCAGGGCGGGGAAGTAAACAGGAATTTCTCCTTATGCTTTTTGTTAAGTGAGAACATCAAGGGCCACCAATAATTCACCCAAGTGAGGAAAGGATGGAGCTGGAAAATGAGGCGCATCGTGGAAAAAATCGAATAATCTCTGTGGAAAAAGCAATTTATCCCCACACTGGCAGATGGCTACAGACAGGGGATTTGGGGATAAATCTCATCTCACAGGAGTCACCTCCCGGGGCCTGGGCACAACCAGGTTTACACATTTCTCAAGGGAAAAAATCGGAGTTTTTTTATCAATAAATAAAAATTCAGTCACTGATTTATTTCTTGTTTAAGAGTGGTGGGTTTTAACCATTGAACTCCTCCTGCCAGCCCCAGAAATGCTCAGCAAATTCCAGATTTCTCTCTGGTTCATGGAAACTTTCTGCTTTGTGACAAAAAATGGGCATTAAAATTGAGGGGGGAAAGATTCAATAAATTGATGAATCTTAGCAAGTTTTTCAGATGAGGAAAAAAAACTACCACATTCCAAATAATTTACAGTCAACAATAAATACATAGGAATGAAATGTAGTGCTGCTGGTCTAATTCTTCTTTTCTAGCACCTTTATTGTCTGATAAGTCAAAATAGTAAAAAACCCAAACCCAATGTAAACTGAAATTATTTTCCACTGCCAAACACCACTCCAGAATGCAAAAGTCCTAACAAAATATTAAATTGAGGACAAGGCAAAGGGGGTAGGTGGGGAAATATTTAAATGTTATTTGCTCGATCATCACTGTAGGAGTAGAATCCACCTTTGTGGAGTGCCACCATGGAATATATTAATAACATGGAATGTAATTATATTACATTCTATTATTATTACATTATATTACATTCTATTATAGAATAGAATTCTATTCCATATAATGATTTTCATCATTGTAGTAATGAAAATTAATGCAATATCATGAAAATTAATGTAATATAATAATGGTAAATGAATAATGAAAATATAATAATAATAAAAATAATAACATATAAATAAGAATAGTATTCATAATAATAGTAATAAATTATTGGCAAATAAATACACTTTATCTCTAAAACAAACATGTCACATGAAGGATGCAAAAGTGTTTGCCCACGAGAGGTCTCTAGAGCCCTGATAATCAGGATACTTCCATGGATTCCGGTGCTCCTGCTTTGAAATGAGACAAATGTTTGGAATGTCACGTCCCCTCACCAACTCATTGGGTTGTCCCCTCTGGATCTGGCACATTTTGGGCTTCCTCAGCCAGAGGAGGAGGAGGATGGATGTGGGCAAATGTCTCCAGGACACAAAAAATCCCCGTTAGCCCACGGCTGTGAGAGCAGATCAGGCAAAGAGCAGCCTGAATGATTCTGGGATTTTGGGATTCTCCTGCTTGTTCATCCCAGAGGGAAAAGGAATTCTTCCTGGTGAACACACCTTACCCAGTGCCACTCCCTCTTGTCCCATCACTTGTCCCATCACTTGTCACCTGGGAGAAGAGGCCAACCCACACCTGGCTGCACCCTCCTGCAAGAGAGTAATTATAGAAATGACATTTTTACTCAGAACGCTCAGAAATGCCATTTTGGTTGCATAATTAACAATATTTCTGTTTAAGTTACAGACCAGGAAGCACAAGAATTGCCTGGTGTTTGCAGCACAAACACTTTTATAATAAATCCCGTTTCAAGAAGACTTTATGAAACAAAGACAGGCTGGAAGTATTTATAGCTGATAATGGACACATTTGGAGATATCTCTGGAGAACCCATCTCACAATTTCACAAGTTTATGTTTCTTGGCTAAACCATAAGCTGCAAATTTTTGGCCAGTCCCAATATTTTTGTGGGATATTGGCTCTTCAGTCTCAGGAACTGCAGGTAAGATTAAATCCAGGCTCTGCATATCATTGCCTCAAAATACAGCTCCTTGCTGAAGAGCTCCTGGGGATTCCTCTCACTTCCCTGTCACCAAACACTAAAGCAGAAGACACAATAAACAGCTCACCTGAAGGAAAAAGCAGAGTTTATTTTTGGAAGTCCCCATTTCCCTGTGTTAGTGACTGGGAATTGCAGAGGGAATGAATGCAGAACCTGAAAGGAAGACAAAAAATGAAATTTGCTGGATTGATGCTGGGTTTACCACTTCTGAAAATTCCAGCCGTCACTTTTGGCTTGGCCAGCCTTGGTGACTATTGAGTCTCATCAAAGGATGCCATGACGACAGAAGAATTCTGCTTTAAAGGAGCTTTGAAGAGGAATAAAATCAATCTTTACCTCTTCTAACACACATTCCAGCAATCCCCTGCCACAAGCAGGGCATTAATCTCCATACCTAATACCCTGGCAGATTTTTCCTTGGAAATTTTCCTGCTTGCCTCCCATCCCAAAAATGGAAACATTTCCCTGAAAAACAGAGAGTGCCTGAGAGCAGCACCCCCACCCAGCCCTGAGTGAGGGGGCTCCCAGAGCCCACCCCAGCACAGAATTCCTTGGATCTGCCCCCGTGGAGCCTGCAGCAGTCCCAGGGATCTGGGCTTTGAACAATGAATGCCTTAAGTGTGGTTTTCAACTCTTTTTTTCCTTTTCTTTTCTGATTTGTGGACCATTAAAAATGTTCCAGCGGGGATACAGGATACCCTTTAAAATATGGAGATTTCTGTGTAGCACATGTGAACTCTTCTTCCTCACTCCCCTTTCATGGAGCCCCAGGGAGCTGCTGGAAATGCCGGCCCTGGGAGATCAAACAAACTGGGGGTCTGTGAATCAGACAGGAGAAACAAATCCAAGAGGCAAGGTCCTGGCGGAAACACCCTCTGGAGTCATTGGAGAAGACAAATTGGAAGTGCTGGTCTCGGGAGGCTGAAAGGGGAGAGACAGAGAAACCATCCCAAATTCCTGGAAAGGGAAAGCAGCATCCTGGAGGTGATGCCTCAGGTTTTAGATTTTCTCTTTTTCACACTCTGTGCTGCTTTAGTGTGTGGGTCTGGGCTTCACATTAGGGGATGGTGAGCTCTCTGCACAGAGCAGGGAGACAAAACAATTCCTTCTCCTGCTGGGCACCAAGGACAAATGATCCAAATCTCAGCCCAAGAGCACAAACAACGTGGGCTGGAGAGAGAAAAACAAGCAGGATGGGACTGCATGGGCTGGAGCTGGAATGGGACAATGAACTCCAATGTGCCAATGGAGCAGAGCTGATCCCAGTGAGAGCCCCCGGGAGCGCTCGTGCATTTTGGGACCATTTGGGTTCATCTTGGGTGCAGCCCTGGCTGGGCTCTGGTGCTGCCCAAGGTGGCTGCATTGAGGCCTTTTAATAAATCCCTACTGTATTCTTTAAATCTGTCCAGCCTCTGTTCTAGCTCAGCCTTCTCAAGGCATCAGAGGGAGCAGAGATGGGGATGGGGTGGTGCTCTCCACTGGGGTTGTACTTGTCAACACAGCTCCAGCAGATGTGGGAGGCACAGAACACATCTGGGGCCTTTTCTGCTCCATTTGCGCCTCAGCCTGCACAAAATCCTCTCAGTCAGTGGGAACTAATAAAGTGCCATGAATTACAGCTTTTCTAGGAAATATTGCTAAATAATGTTAGCAAAAAGCATTGCAGTCAGATGTGGTGTGAGTGAGGATGGATTTAAATAAAATAGATGCAGAAAAGAATCACCATCTTATGATTTGATATTTGTTCCTTGGGAGAGTTGGTCAAGTCCGTGTAAAGCAGGGTGCAGAGTCACAGCTCATCAGTGCCACTGGGAAAGCCTGAGGGAGAAAGGGATGGCGGGTGAGAAATGGATTTTCATTATCCAGTTCTTACCGGCTGCAGAAGAGCCTTTGAGTATCAGCAGAGCCTCAAATGTGCTCCAGAGCATCCCTAAGGTTACAGGAGCCTTTGAGTCGCTGAAGTCAGGATCCAGCTGAAACCAAGCTGGATAATCCCTCCCCAGAGCAGAAACATTTGGTGTTCTGGATGTAACAGGACTGGTTATCCATGGGAAAACATTGTGTTCTGGAGAGCCTGTGTGAATGCAGATCCTGAGCCTTCCTGTGAGCATCACTCACAGGAGAGGAGAGCTGGACTCCAGTGGAAAGTGTCCCACCCATGGCTGGGGCTGGAATGACATGATTTTTATAGTCCCTTCCCTTAATCCAAACCATTCCATGATTATTTTGAACGCTCTGCCAAGATGTACCTTTCTCTCTGAGACAAATGGAAAAAGATGGAAATAATGTTTAAGGAACAATTTATCCTCAGCTCATTAAGGTGAGGGATAACTGGTCTAATCCTCACTCATTTCAGTGCTTTTCCATCACCTCCAGAATACCAAATTATCCAGGAACAAGGTGCTCCACTAAATATTCATTCGATGCTAACTGAGCGGATCCAGTTTTGACTGTGAAACCCAAAGCCAAGCAGTGATTGGCAGGGAAAACCTTGGCATTATCATCGTGGCACATTCATAACGTGCATGAAAACTGAGGATTCTTCATAGTCCAACTCATCCAACATCATTTTTTGCAGTCACAGTTTTAACCATTTTACTGGGGGTGTTGCACAGCATTTACAAGGAGCATCACACCCCATGTATCTGCAGTGGGTGCTGCCAGGTTTCATTTGCAGGTCTGACCATATTTTGGGTTTTTTGCAGACCCTCCCCCCCTTTTTTCACCGTGCCTGCTCTGTGTCCCAGCCCAAAAAGCTTAAAGGCTGCTGTAGGTCTGGGCAGAGCCCAGGAGGGGCTGCGAGGGCGTACAGGAGCTGCGAGGAGCAGAGAGCAAACCCTTGGGTTAAGAGTTAAAGAATGCTGCTATAGAATTGGCCAGACAGCCTCTTCCACAGAGTTTTCCCGTGGGTAAAAGGCAGATCATAGCTCTTCCTTCCCATGAAAGGCACTTTGATCTCCCTTGATGAAATGCTTTTTGTATTTGGGGAGTTTAGTGTAATTGGCTGTGATGGCTCAAGGCTCTTCCCCATCCCCTGAACTCCTCTGTGCTGGTGTTTGCTCTGAAAGCCTCACACAGCACACGGCTCCTCCAAGCGCACCGAAGATCAAGAGCAGCATATTTATGGCTTTGGGAAAATCTCCGAAGAGATCAGTTAAAATCCTCCTCCCGCACTATGAAAAGCATTTTGTGTGGCTGCTCTGCCCTGCTGGGAGTCCAGAATTTGTCGTCAGAAGCTGCCTGACACGTCCAATTATGAATTGCTCAGCAGGGGCTGCACAAGGGCTCAGCAATGTCTGCTGGGATTTATTCTCAGATATTTGGGCCGAGCATTTTGTCAGCCCTGCTGTCACCACTGAGGGTTGCCAGCCCAGCAAAGCAGTGGTGTGGCACCAGTGTGACAGCAGAGCAGAACATTTCTCATCTACAAGGAGATGCACAGCTCTTACATCAGTATCTAGAAAAGAAACTCTTCTCACCTCTCCATGAATTATGACATTTATTCACAACTATTGTTTTGGTGTAGAAAGTCAGGTAAACAAGGCTATATCTGCAAAGTCACTTATTTTGTTAATGCAATAGAGGAAGGAAAACATTCCTGGCATTATGGTTTTATCAGCTTATAAACATGTAGGGAGAAGCCTACGTGCCTTAGAATAACAGCAGGAACAAGAGTGGGAAAGGAAACACTGGGATCTGGGTGCTTTAGTAAAGACAACCAGCAGCACAGCCCATTGTGTAACCTCACAGCTTTTCCCACTCCTCACCTCTGCAAAGCACTATTAAATATTCTTAAACCTGATTTTATAATTATTTTTTTCATTCTTTATCAAGCACTTACCTAGCCCTCTCTCAAAGGACATTTAGGAGTGACAAAAGCAACAAAGAGTGGAATTTCCTGTGCTAAATCCAAAAGGGAGGTTTGAAAGTTAAAAAAGTTTATTCAAAAGGTATCAAGTGTGCATAATTTGTGGTGTTTTGCAGAAGGAAAAAATTGAGAGCCATCATCTGGATCTCCTTCTGCAAACCTGTTTCGGACACCTACAGCAGCCAGGAGTCCCTTGCCAGTCTCTGATGTCCCAAGGGCTGTGACAAGGACTTCAGCCATGAACCCTCTCCAGGTTTATTGTGCCCAGGGCCATTTCTGACCTTCTGTGACCAAAGCATTTGGGGTCAGCACTTCAGACACTCTGTCCCATGCTCAGCTACCAAGAAATGAAAGAGGACATTCCGGCTGAGAATGTCACTCCTACTTTCCCCTTCCTTATCTTTCCTGGAAAACGGGATACAATCGTGACATGCTGGGACATGTCAGATCTGCATCTCCTCCCCCAGCCTGTGGATGAAGGAAAAAAAAAGGTCATTCACCACTCAGCACATTTGGAAAGTCTCTCGTGCACAGAGCAGACACCTCCAGATGTCTCCATCGGTGACGTTATTTATAAGAGGACCAAGCAGCTCGTTAGGCTAATTGCTCCTGGAGGGATTTAACTCCACTGAGGGAGCCTGAACAGGGCTCAACTGTTCCAGAGCATTTGCTGCCACTCCTCCCTTTGATTTACACCTCTCATAAAATTTTATGGCCAGATTAGAATGAACTTCACTTGCACTATGGTTTAATAAAAGTTTTTTTATGCTGAAGAAAAGCAAAAATCAATGCGGTAACTAATTATAGCTTTAACGAGGAGAGGAAAATACCTCAAAAGGGGGGACCCACAAATCCCCCCAGGACAGATCCCTTCGTAGACTTTGCTTCAGACACCTGAGCTCAGAGACTGTTGGGAGAGCAACAATAAAAAAGTCACATTTTAGGGAAGAGCAACTTTGGATGGAGGAACAGCAATGTGAGTTTTTATGGCAGATGAGAGGGAGTTGGGGTTCCAGTAAATGGAAGAAGGGAGTGAGTAGTTATCAGTCACTCTGGCTGGAATGTCTTTGAGTTATTTGGCTGCTGAGCACGTTCTTATGGAGGGAAAAGTCCATTTTGGAAATAATCAGTTGCTTTGCAGAGATAATTTGGCCATACAGTACATTTCTGCTGATAAATTACAGAGCTCCCTGGGCTACACTTTGCTTC
This sequence comes from Anomalospiza imberbis, assembly GCF_031753505.1. Lineage (NCBI taxonomy): Eukaryota > Metazoa > Chordata > Aves > Passeriformes > Viduidae > Anomalospiza > Anomalospiza imberbis. The sequence continues at coordinate 18,222,576 of NC_089692.1, read as the reverse complement.
ACCAACTGTAAAGCTACAACATAAATCCAAACAGAAAAAAAGACTTTTTTTTCTTCCTTTCTTTCTGCCAGTGAAATACAATGTCACTGAAAATGGCCTTTATAGCTGTGCTATGAACACATGAAAAATTGCAAGAAGGAAGGAGAATAAATAAGCACGGTAAAATATTTACCATTCTAGACATCAGTAGCCAGGGGCAGATTGATGGGAAATGCTCAGTTTGGGGCTGACAGCCTTTAAATGACCTCTTTACAAGGCCTGAATCCTGAAATTCAATGTGCAGGGAGCTCCAGGGGGACGTGCAAGGGTTTGGTGGGAGCAGTTTGCCGTGACAGCAGCAGGAATTACAGGTGTTCCCTCCTCCAGATGCTGGGAAAGCAGCTCATCCCAACGAGGCTCCAGCTGCCCCCCTTCACACAGATCTTATGCTGCATTTCACTTCTGGCCAGGGCTCACCTCCATTTATTGCTTTTTTGGCTCAAAATTAATGCTTTTGGGCTGCAGAAGCACTTCCCAAGATGGATTTTTCCACTGAGAAAGGAGCCACAAGTGAAGGACCACTTCATATGGTCAAAGCGTGGGGCTTGGGAGATTTATTTTAAATTAAATAAGTTATTCCATCTGTCCTGGACACAGGCTTGCTCTAAAGTAATTTGAAATCCAGGGAGAAAAGCCCCGACAGTCAATTATTTCAGTCCTTGGAGCTGAAATACCCTACCAGTAGTTCATCACCTGGCAAATAAACCTGCCAGCTCCAAACTTTATTAATCATTTGCTGTACCCTGCTTGAACTTTTCCCAACTGAACTCAGAAGTGCTCTAATTCTCCACCCACTGGTACCAAAAGAAACAAGAAGAGGACAAAAGGGGAGTGATGAAGGCTTCATCTCTGCCTCCTCCACTGCAGGAACATGAACTTCCAATAATTTGGGGAGACACCTGCCTTTTCCCCACAGCATCCCTACTTCTAAATCCAGTTTCTGGAATTAGGAAATAGCCAGACCAATGCCTTCCTTGATGGTTTTTTTTTTTTTAATTTTTGGCCTGGAAAGGGAATTTTTTTTAAAGCGATTTCTCAAACTGTGATTCCAGAGTCATAATTAACAATTTTTCTCATAATCTACATGCTCTGACACCTCCAAAACCTTGCTATACTATGTGCCTGTCTTCCACCTTCTAAATGTTAATGTTTTAGCCTTGAAGAAGTAAGTGAAAGGGAAAGAGATGACAAGAACTCCACAGAAAAAAAAGGAACAGATGTTCCTGAGATCATAGCAAAACAAGCCACACACTTAATAGGAACAAACTGTGATGTATAACATCATTATTTTTCTAACCTTTCTAAAATTACCTATTTGACTGATTTCTGAGGTGCAAAAAGAGGCATAAGGCCGTCCCTCCTGTCAAAGTACCATTGTCTGGAGAAATTTAGAAGCTCCCTGTTTCAGCACCTCGAGACCACGAGAGCACAGACAGATTTAAGACATCTTTGAGTTTGTGCAAGGCCCACAAGGATGTGGCCATTAATACCACTGTAACTGAAGAAGTGTTTATAGAGGTCCAGCTAAAATCCAAAGCTCTGAATCAGTGCCAATCCCAAAAGAAATGCACCCACAGCCAGCTTGGCTCATCCAGAGGTGCTTTGGGATGAAGGAGGGGCACAGCACCTGCACCTGTTGGGGTGCAGCTCAAAGGCACGATGCAGAATAGGGATGAGGTTAGAAATTAGGGAATTAAGGAATGGGAATCTCTCCCAGTTGCAAGAGGGTGCTGATAAAACCAGTCTGTCACAGAACATCAGGCTTGCAGCACCCCAGCCTTGTTCAGTGACCCATCCCAAATTGGGACAAGCATGTCATAAATACAAGTGGAATCATTTTATATTCATGCACCCATTCTGCATAAAAAGTTGTTGTGGCAATAAGTGTAAGAACTGCCTCAGAAAGGAAAAATTCTTCTTTAAATTCTATTAAATTGTCATCTTCTGTCAGCCTAAGCAGGGATTATAAAAACACAAAGATGTGCACCCATATTTCACTATTTTCTAAAATAGAGTGGTGGTACCATTCTAATTATAAGGTGTCTTTCCTTAATTTCTTCTCTCCACTCTTTCCACTTAACTTTTTTTTTTTTTTTTTTGCATATTTTAAGTATGTTTAGCTTTCAGTAATTAATGGCAAGATAAATCTAGGTAGGGAATACCTACCTTGGGCCAGTGACTATTGTGGATGCTGTGGTTAATAAGGCACCTACAAGGGAATGATGAGGAATTCAGATCCCTTTCTAAACTGGATTACCAGACCCTGGCTTCCCTTCAGACAAGGGGAAATCGTGTTTGTACCACTTATTTCATTGGCCATTAATGCTATTCCTAGAGGACACCTCATTTAGATGTGCTTTCTCCTCTCCTTCCACTTCATGTTTTACACAGCCATAGACAAAACTATCAGATCAGTGCAGTTTCCTGTAACAGGTTTTTCCCACGTTTTAATGACTATAACAACCAGAGAGTTCAGAAATACATAGTTTTTATTTCAAAAACAAATCTGAGAGAAGAGAGGAGCTGCTAAATTGGGTCAGTGATCCACGTAGCCTGAGATCCTGGTCATCACAGTGGGGAGCAGCTAGAAGTTTAGGAAAAACACCAAAGGACAGAGCATGGAATGATCCCTCCCAGTGCATTCCTCCTGCAATCAGACTTCCTTCAAACTGCCTCCAGACCACCCTGGTGAGCAACCACTGAAAGCTGCACTAGTAAAAATAGATCTCATTTCTCTCCAAATCCTTTTATACTCTTGACCTCCCCAGCATCCTGTGACGAGTTCTACACTCAAACCAGTGGTGGTTTTTTTTGCAGGGAATTACATTATTTGGAAAGCTGCTGCTTGCTAACATTGCTGGGATGAGCTTGTAGATGATCACAGGGGAGAGGCATCAGTGGCGGGGTCAGCTTTGGAACCAAGCTGCAGATTTGGAACTGGCTGGGCGGCCTCGTCCCTGCAGGAAGAGCAGCGATGCTGAGCTGGTGTCTCGTGGAGAGGAGGAAGAACAACACCCCCACCCTTCCATTTCTCCCATGGGGTTGATTTGGGAGCAGATACGAGGTGGAGCCGACGGGAATTGTGTCAGCACTGCCAAATGAAGCCTCCCTGGGGCGGCTCCAGAGCCGGCTGGGGCTGTCCGGACTTGTGGAACGAGCCCTGTTTGGGTTTTAGCCGAGGCTTTCCCTGCTGGGTCATTTCCTCCACCAGGCAGGTTTGGACAGCCTGAGAGGGGAGGGAGCAGGGACCTGGCAGCAGCTGCAGGTTCAAGTTCAACCAGCAGGTATTTTGCACTTTTAGCCTGTTTTATGTGCTTTAAATATGTCTGGGTTTCAGAAGGAGCTGAGGTCTCCATCTGCTGAAAGTCATTTATGGCATTTCCTCTAGCAGCCAAGGATTAGTGTTTATTTTAAAAAGCAAATAAAATGTAAGCAACAAAATCTGCCTTTTTCTTTCATGAGAGCAAAGACTCCATATGGGAAAGGCTCCAGGGAAAGAGTGACAAACACGTGGCAGGAGGAGCAGCACTTCCCTGAAAAGGGAAGCACATTCCTTGTGGATATAATTTTGTCCCAAACATTTCTGTGGGGATTTTCTGAACATTTATCTGTTCAAATAAATCCTGTCCACACAAATCCTTGAGTGAGCAAGTTTCACCTTGTAAACTGCCTCTGTTTGGGGTGAGGACTCTTTTTCTAAAAAAAAGACAGATTTTTTAAATAAGAGAGTGTCCAGAATGGAGCATCCTACAACTCATAAACCTATATGGAGACCTATATAAAACCCACATAAACCTATATAACAAACAAATTGCTGAACCCATGAAGTGCTTGTGCAATTATTCCTTTTCAAATAATATGAGTGCTTGTCAACATAATAAACACATTAAACACTAAATGAGCAACATTTTTTTACATCAGGTAAAAAAAAAAAACAGTGCACTTATGCTTCAAATATCTATGGAGTTGTAACCATACAAGTCAATATAGGAGGAGGGGAGATTTTAAACTCTTCTTGCCTGTCATTATTTTACCTGTAATAAAATTCAACCAGGCCCCAGCCTGGTGTTAACCCATTGAGTTGGAAATCTGCAATGCACTCGTGGAAAACTCCACTCCCTGTCAGGCCATTGTACACCACGGGGCAGGTCTGCTTATCCAGAGCTGCAGAAACATCAAAGCTCTTGCCACCTTGGAGAAGAGCAAAATGGGAGCAATGTCACCAACTTTCAGTAGTATTTTATCTCAAAACAATCCCAATATCTATTATTTTTGTGTATGGGGGTTTTTATGCTTTTCTGAAGAGTGATAGTTCTGTCTGCCTTGTAAACCAAGTAAACTGATCAACCATATTTCCAGCTGAATCTACCTCATAACAGATGTTCTGACACCCCCAAAAAAGTGGAAATCACTGTTTTATGTGGATTAGCACAAGCAACAGTCACCACAAACAGAATCTGCAACTCTCCCTCTGGAACCTGTGGCCCTGATCCTGCAGTGGACACATTTCACCCAGGACACACCACAACTATAATTTAATTTCAGCAGGGAAGTGCCCATGGCAGTGGGGTTGGAACCAGAGGATCTTCAAGTCCCTTCCAATCCAAACCATGATTTTATGGTGCTAAGTAGATTTCTCAGGGTGTAAGATGATGCATTCCCCAGGGTCACATGGAATCTCACTGAACTAAAGGAACTGCAGGCCAAGAAATGAAGGCAGATGTAGCTGGACTGTGTTGAGCTTACCAGCAGTAAAACTGACTCCATACTCATCCTGGATAAGCCCATCCTCAGCCAGCTGAGCCAGGGAGGCGTTGGACCACTCAATGCCAGCCTTCCTCCCATCAGGAAAGAACACATAACCTACAGTGAGGCTGAAGGGGAGAGGAATGCAGCAGGTTTAAAGTTCAGCCAAAACTCAAATGCACCAGAACAATGGCAGAGAGAATTTGGGGCTGTTGTGCCAGGAGAAGAGAAGGCTCTGGGGTCTTCCAAGAGAGATGGAGAGGGACTTTGGAAAAGGACTTGGAGTGCCAGGATAAGGGGAAATGCTTCCCACTGCCAGAGGGCAGGGTTAGATGGGATATTGGGAAGAAATTCTTCCCTGTGAAGATGGTAAAGCCCTGGCACACGTTGCCTAGAGAAGCTGTGGCTGCCCCATCTGTGGAAGTGTCCAAGGCCAGGTTGGATGGGGCTTGGAATAACCTTGGGGCCATCAAAACTGGTCTTTAATCCTCTGGATGCAGAGAACACCAGTGAGCAAGGCAGGGCTCTCTGTGGAATGTCCCACTACAGCTGGAACCTTCTCAAACAGCTGGGAGTGCCCAGTTTGTACCTCTAAATCATCCAGACAGACAGGCAGCTCCATCAGCCCTCAGCAACTGAAGGGAAAGGAAGCAAGGGAAGGTAAAAGCTGTCCTTGTGACTAACTGCAAATAAAATCTGGGAGTAGGGAGCATGAGGGCGTGGATGGAAACTGGGCTGTACAGGTTCAAAGCAGGAATTTGCACACAGGTGTCCTGCAGAGCAGCTTTTGCCACCTCTAAGGTGAGTGTTTTTAGCAACATAAAGTTCTTTGGTCACTTACTGAGTTGTGGTAGCTGGCATGTTAATAACTGTTAAATGTGCTGCAGTCCCATCCTGCAAGAGAGAGAAAGAAAAAGCAGCCAGAGTTGTGCAGATTAATTTCTGAGGGTCCTTCACTGGCTGGACCAAGAAGACACTGGATGGAACTCAGCTTATGCAATGTGCTATGGCTTCATACTTTAAAATTCTCTCACTACGTCTTCCATGAAAATCTGGCTGCAAACAAATCCAGGAATATAAACCAAACACATTCAGGACAAATTAAGGACAATGGGAACAACAGAAAGTCCACAGCAAGAGGACACAGGAGGGAAACAAAGCCGGCATGAAGTACAAAACTGGTGTACTATGACCAGACTTCTCTTCTAACCTGTATTCATCTATGTCTGGGAGCAGCAGATAGGGAAAATGTTAAGAAGGAACTGAAATCTCCTGGTTTTACTAATTTCTCTTCCATCCTTAGGTCTGGACTCTTCATGCTCCACTTGGGCTGCTCTGAGGGAAATTTAAGCCTCCTCTGATGCTATAAATGTACAGACACTCAGGGTAAGAGGACTCCAAACTTCAATCTGCAATAAACTTCTTAATGAAGTCAGCTGGCTTTTAATTAGGGGCAGAACAGCCACAGTCATTTTGAGTTTTGGAAAACTGGGCAACAGGGAGAGGTTGGTCATACACATTGTGGTGCCAAAGCTCAGTCTTAGTAAAAGATACACAGGCACATGATAAATCAGGATTTGCACACAAGTGGCATTTTCCAAGCTGGGAAAAGAACTTGTATTCTGAATACAGTCTAAACCCCTGTAATGCTGCCTATAATAGAGAGTTTTGATTTATGCCTGGCTTGGCAGAGGAAGTGCCTTTTCAGGAGCATCTGCTGGGCTTGGCTGGCAGCTGGCAGGGCCTGCCCTCAGCATGTCCCTGGGCTGTGTGCTCCCAGCAGCCACAGCTCTGCCTCTCCCCCACACAGCACAGCAGAGAATTATGGCTCAGCACAGGCAGAAATATTTGCTGAGTGCTGTCATGAAGGCTTAGGATGCTTCAAACACCTCAGGCTTCCCATTAATGGGAATCAACTCTACAGCAACTCCACGGAGTGCTGGGTACTTGCAGCAGCTGAGAATCTCTCCTGTAAAGCTGTCAGCCTAATTTTTCTTGAAAAAGCCAAAACAAACTGTTTTGAGTTATCAAGTTTTGCTTCAATCTCAGTTTTTACACACACAGTTCTGCTTTTGAGAGCTGCTCCCAACACTGATCTGGGCTAACGGTGCCACCAATGAGCACTTCTGACTGTACAGCATGGATGTTCTCAAATCCTTATTTCTGGATACTTAAATATGCCTGAAAAGCTCAGAAAAATTTCCTGGTTAAATAGCACATTGCCATGTTAATACCTACTTCAAAGTGTGCCAAAATCATGACATAACGGTAAATCTCAGCCCAATTCCGGACACCTGCAAAAGAAGAACAAAATCCCCCAACCTGGAGTTTCACCATTCCTGGGAAATGTGAACCAACAGTACCTGACTTCACAATAATTTTTTTTTATAAAGCAATATCCAGTAATTGATAACATAGTAAGCAATGTATGTCCCCAAAACAGTGATGGTGTTTCCTCTGGAATGTCTTAAGTGGTTATTTTAACAGATAATCCTTAATCTCACTGCCCTGCCAGTGCCAGCTATAGTGAAGGCATTCCCTTCTGGGAGGGAGGGAATTCTTTCCAGTGCTGTTACCATAAGAGTGGCTCCGAATGCCTTTGAGGGAAAGTTCAGTTTTCCCACAATTTTCTATTTCAATCTCTCCAACAGACCGGCCCCACTGCTCGTGTCGGAAATGCTGCTCCCTTTGTCTGGAAGAAAAAAAAGGAGGGGATCAGCACAAGCAAGAGTTCCAGCTCTCCTCAAGAAACTTCAATGCCAATCTGATGGATTTATCCCCCAATATGAAAGAAACTTCACAGCATCTGGACCATGGCTATCCCAGATTTTACACATCACTTCTACATTTCCCAGTCACAGTTACATAATGAGACACCTGAGAATGAATGAAACAGCAGCAAATTCTCACCCTGACAGAATATAAAATCACCCTTTGTTTGTAGAAATGCTGGGCTGCCAAACAGCTGCTGCTTAGAACCCAGCAGGCATCACCAAACCCCACACATTATTGATATACGTAATTCCTGCTTCCAGTTAGACAACACACCATTGATTCTCATATTTAACCCACCCACTTCAGCTCCTTTCCCACAGGATTATATTCCTTTTCTTAGCTATACCTGGACCATTGGCTTTGGAAGCTGCCTAAAATAAGAAATATTCCTGATGTTGAAGGTTTCACTCAGATGTCAGGAAGATCTCATCTGTGTGCAGGTGTGGCGTGGCATTGAAACCAAGAGCCATGTCCTTTATTAGAGCACTTCAAATTAAACCTACCTTCTAAATTCAGCTATAACACACATCAGACCTTGAAGAGAACTGTAGAAAAAATTATTATTAACCCCAGAAGACATTAATCTTGCCCCTCACTTTCTGACCCTCTGGAAGAGCTCGATGGTCCACGGCTCCTGGGCTAAAGCACGAGCAAATGTGCTGGGGTTATTATCAACATTAAAGTTAAAAACGTCTGTGGAGTTCTCCCAACTAGAAAAGAGAGAGGAAAAAAAAGACATTATTAGCATCCAGCTCATACAAGGCCAAGTTGTGCACTTGATATTTTGACAGAAGCAATCTTTGTATTTTATTGGAAAATTCTGATTTTCGCCATTTTAAATGAACTGCGAGTTTACTGTACATCCCAAAGCAAAGATGAAAAACTTACTGCAAAGAGAATTTAACTGGTACAAGTTCTCCTTCCTCTTCACTCCACTGCTGTCTGTAGGATCCTTTCCTGCAAGGCAAAGCACTGTAATTTTATATCAGTCCTAAACAAACAACAAAATGTTCCTTGCATGTTTGGAATTGGGTGGAATTGAAGAATCTATAATACTATGCACCACCAGTTTTATTTTCATTCCTTAAAAATCAAAGTGTCTTAGTTACCAAACAGCTTTTAGTTCATGCTGGTTAAATTTAAAATAAATTAAATATATTTCCAGACAGTGCTGAAAAAATCTTGGTTTTATGTGAAGATAAATGAAATTAGGGAGTGCTGCAGTACCTGAGTAATCCATCAAAATTTATCTTCCAGCACATTTGGGGCTCCAGGTATTCCATAGTGAGTCCTCCTCCACTCCAGATCTCTTTGGATTCATCTCTCACCATCATGTTTGGGTGCTGTGGGTGCTAAAAAGAGGAAACATTTCAGGAAAATATTTGCTTAATTCAATTGTGAGGAGGCTACAAAGCAATCTTGTTATATTAAATATTACTAAAAACCCAAAATAATGCACATCAATCTTCTCTCTTTTTTTTTTCCTATATTCTCCAAATAGATTTTCTCCTGTTTTTTTCTGGTCATGGCTACTTAGTGAAACAGATTTGTGAACATAAAGAGAGTTGAGTGCAAAGGGATTTATGTCCTTCTTTACTATTTAGCCAGCTCTTAATAAAAAAAGAAAATCCGCAGGCAAAAATCTGATTAATTATATCTGATTAAGCTTTCTTTTCAGCAAGAATGAAGCAGATGTGCATAAAATTCCATAAGAGCTTTCCCCTCTCTTTTAAAGTGGCATTTCCAAATGGTTTTTAAAGCATGAAAATTAAAAAGGGGGGGGAAACCCACCATAAGCAGAAAATGGAACTCATTAACCATGTGCTGCACTTGATTGGAAAGACTGGCTGCTCAAATTCTTCCTAGGGGATTTAATAAGGCACTTTTTCAGAAACTGTTCTCTTTTGTCCAGATTGTGGTGAAGGGGAATGAGTGTCAGATCCTACAAAAAAGGGCCATATCCAGTACTCTGACCAGTTCTACCACTGCCTTTAGACACAGCATTGGTGCATTACTGGTGTGAAGATGCAGAGAACATAAATCTTGGCTTGGGATCCCATCACAGGTTCAAGAAAGGAGTTAAGCACTGCTCCTGAACATCACCCCAGGTCCAGCACTTACTTCAAACTCGCCTACCCCATCCAGCCTCAGGAAGAGCCACATCTCACAGAGGCCAGCAGGGCGTCGGGCGAGGCGAGCAATCACAAAGGTCCTGTTGGTCTCTGCAAAGCCCGTGAAGTACAAGGAATCGAGAGCCTGGGGAAAGGGAAATGGATTTCAGCTCCAGCTGGAGGCAGGAAAGGGAGGGGAGAAGGTCAGCAATCCTTTGTTTTCCATAGGCTTCTGCTCAGGGATCAAATTTTGCTTTCACTTTTTGTATGACATAGCAGGCACCCCGAGAACAGCCAGGCAGCTTTAAAAGCAGCACTGAAAGCTCAGCCAAAAGAAAGGAGAACTCAAAAAAAAAATGAGGCTGGGCATTGAGGGGTGCCAGGCACCGGGATGCAGGGAACGGGAGTACCTGAGGGATTGCCAGGGCGACGCAAGGTGCTGGAACGCAGAGGATGCAGTGGGGTGGAGGTGGTCTAGGTCCAGGGAAGTTTGAGTCCAAAGGGGAAAAGGTGTTCTGAGGGAACGTGGGGATGCCGAGGATGGGAGCTCCAAGACTGGGGGAACGTGGAGATGCCGGGGATGGGAGTTCCAAAGCTGGGGGAACGTGGGGATGCTGAGGATGGGAGTTCCAAGACTGGGGGGAACGAGCGGATGCCGGGGATGGAATCCCAGAGGCACAGCGAGATGGGAGTGCCAGGGATGGGGGACACAAGGATGCCAGGATATGAGAAAGGGGTGTCGCAGAAGCGGGTCCCAGGGAAGGGGGTCTCAGGACCGGGGGTCCCGGGCCACTCACGTGGGGGTCGGCGCGGAGCGGGCGCGGCCGGCGCGGCTCGGCGGTGCCTGCGGCCACTCGCTGCCTGCAGGCGCCGAGGCAGAGCAGGAGGCAGCCCAGGGCCCAGCGCTTCAGCGGCGCCCAGGAGCCGGGGGCGGCCGCTCGTCCGGCCCCGAGCAGCGCCAGCAGCGCCGCGGCCAGCAGCGCCAGCAGCGCCGGCATCGCGGGGTGCGCGGTGCGGGTGCGGAGCGATGCGGGGCGCGGAGCCCCGGGCGATGCGGGATGCGGAGCGGGGCTGGCTCCGGCCGCCCCCAAACCCCGCCTCGGGGCCGCTCCCCGCCGCGTCCCGGGATGGATCGCGGTCATTTCCGCGAGGGGTTTGCCCAGCTCTGGGAAGCTGGATTTGCTCGGTTTATTTACTACGCACTCCAAGGGAAGTTCAGGCAGTTCTCCTGGAAGGACACTAGAGCAACCCCTCTAGTGATGCGGTGCAGAAAAAGCGGGTGTTAGGCTCTCTTCTCCGAGCCTCCCAACTCTTTGCTGCAGATCGCTGAAGGACAGTCCGTCTAAGATTAGAGATATGAAATAAGTGTTAGACAAGGAGGGTGGTGAAACACTGACACAGGTTGCCACAGAGGCGGTGGATGCCCCATTCCTGGAAACATTTGTATGCAGCTTTGAGCAACCTGGTCTAGTTGATGATACCCATGGCAGGGGGGGGGGTTACAAAAGCATCCTTCCAAATCAAACTGTTCTATGATTCTATGATTCTGTGATTTCTGATCTTGTTTTACTGGGCTCTTGGCATAAGTGGGTCCTTCTCTTGCTCCCACTGCCAGCTCCAGCCAACAGGCAGCAGCCCATTCCATTCGAGGAACCAAAAAACCCCAAGTACAGCAGGCATCTTAGCATCTCTTCAGGTATCATTGTAGGTACCCTTTCTAGAAGCCATATTTTTGAAGGCTCTTGGCTGCCTGTAAAAGAGATCTTTTTTATTCCTTCTACAATTAGCATTTAGTCTCATTTCCCTGCACTGACACAAACCCAGCCTCTCAGGAGAGGCTGAAGTGCAGCTAATCTCACTTGGGAGAAAGCTGGGGCTCTCAGAACCTGAGCTTTCTTTGTCTCCTGGGTGTTCAGACTTCCTGTTCGCTCTCCAAACTTCTCAACAGATCCCCTGTTACTTGCAAAAAACATGTATTGTGCATTTTTATGCCTTGTTTCAAATGTGCCTCCGTTTGGTTTTACAACCACCTCTGCCCTGGTTTGTGTTTAATGGATCAGTGCTTATGGTTCTTTCGATTTTCTTCTCTGAATGTAACTTGTTTTTCCTTAGCTCTGCTTCTTGCCCTTTTCCCAGTTTGTCCTGATACTGATGTGCACTTACACTGCCCTGGTGATTATGTTTCTACTGTTCCCTCAAAAGCTTTTAGCACCTTAGATGTTCCTTTTACTTTCTTAAAAAGATTCCTCAGTTTTTCACAGCTCCCCTTTTCTGAGTCCAGGCACAGCTGTTCTGTGGTGCTTTATTGCTGTCCATGGGCTACATCAAATTAAAAGGAGAAGGGCAGAAGGCACCAGAGATTCAGACAATGAGATTCAGAAATTAATTTCTGTAAATCACCATTGCTTCAGCCAATATTCAAGGGGCACATCTTCAAGTTAAGCACCTAGAGTAGGCAGAGAGCCAATCAGGTTGTTTTCCAGAGAGCCAGAGGGATAATAAGGTTGTTTTCATACAGTGGAGGGACTGAAAACAGCCTGAAAGAGAAGTGTCACAATGTTATCACCCTGCACCTGCAGCACGGCAGATGTGGCTCAGCCCACAGAAAGGCTGCAAAGGGGATGGATTATGAAAAACAGCTTTTCATTTTCGCTAGAATCTGAACACATTATTGACACAAAGCAATAGTCAGTGGGGAAGGATCCACACAAATGACAAACCTTTAGGACTTTACAAACATGCACATCATTAAATCCTCCTCTGCCTGAGGTGGAAGGGGCTTCAACAAATGACAGATTCTCCTAAACTCGTTTTTTTCCCCAATGCAACCCATGAGCAGCTTTGCTGCCCTTCCCCAAATTGTTGGAGTCCTTACACAAACCCTTTGAATTTCAATTTTGCATGTCTGAGGGGAGGAGAAATGGGACGTGAATATTTCATGCCTGATCTGTGAAGCATTCCCGATCTCCCGAGTCTCCCCAGGCCACGGTGAAGGCATTGTGTGTGTGTCCCTACAGAATCTGTACCCGAGATAAGCTCCTTCCTTCCTGTGAGGAGAGGACATGGAAACTATTTGTTTCGTGCCACCTTCTGTTTCCACGTTTCTTAGGTAATTTGTTTGAGGACTTGAAGTTATCTCTGGCAAACAATTTATCTTGGCAATATTATTTGTGGTGGAAATGGTTCCAAACCATCAGGACTTGCAGAAGAACCGAAGTCCTGACATGTCTGGGGATGTTTTTAGGGTGACTACACCAACTCTCTGAGTACTGAAACAAGTCTAAGAGCTGCTCCACGTGTTCAGCGAAAATGTGGGGAGGAAAATACTCAACTGATTTGTTTTTAAATTCAGGAGGAAATCAGGAACCGGCGACTGATGCACGGTGCTAAAAATACTCAACTGATTTGTTTTTAAATTCAGGAGGAAATCAGGAACCTGCGACTGATGCACGGTGCTAAAACACAAAGAAAAAGCAAGCTGAATTTAAGAATTTCTGGTTAGCATAAATTTAAACTTCTGCATAAGGTCTTAAGCATCTGCAGTTTTGCTAAACAAAGATGTCACAGTACTTGACTTTTTTGTAACTCCTGTGTAATTCTGGTGTCTCAGCCACCCTGAGATAAAAGCACAAGAACGGTAGTTCTCTCAAGGGTTAAACTCACTGTAATTTAATAAAAAATAATAGAATATTATTTTGTTTTCATCTTTATTCCCGCATAAATAACACATTAGTTACATTAAGGAAAACATCGAGGGAGAAGGCAGTTTTAGAAAATAATCAGCTCTTATGATTTTGTGTTCATAAATATTTACATAATTATATTTGAATAGCAGAGGCATTAGCATAGACTAATTTCTTTTCACATGTGCAACCAGCTGTTGGGAAATAGAAGAAAACATGTACAATCAAGCTTTTCAGAAGTCCCCAATATTTCAGCACAGAAGAGGAGACAGGCACGTGAGCAGCTGTATTTTATTGCACTTATCAGCACACACAACCCTTGTGCACTGGCTGCCCGTGTCCCACTAGATGGTGGTCATGCTACAAGAAAAAAAAGGATGCAGGAGCATGCCCGAGTTGTCATCGTTTCTGTTTGTCATCCTTCCGCGTTTTATATTTGTTTTTAAAATATCCTCAGCTCAAGGTTTGCTGTTTTGCCTCTTATTTTTGAGCCACTGGGTGTGTATTTTTCCTAACACACAGGGGGAAATCCTGAATGAGTGTCATGTAATATCTCCGTATCAAATGATTTAACTATTGATGTTTAAGCACAGTGAACAACTGCTGAACACGCTCTTGAATTAGGTGCCAAATCACATTCCTGAGACCCTCAGAAGTGAAATCATAGAATCACAGATGGTTTGGGTGGGAAGGGATCTTAAAGCTCATCCCATTTCACCCCCTGCCATGGGCAGGAACACCTCCCACTATCCCAAGTTGCTCCAAGCCCCATCTAACCTGGCCTCGGGCTCTTCCAGGGACGAGGCACAAGTTAATGAGGGACTGTAATGAAATACGACCACGAAAATATGCGTAGACATAAAGCAAAAATTCTTCGTGGAGAAAGCGAAGCAATGCCCACGGCCTGCGTGCTCGGTCCTCGCAGGGGCAGGGCGATGTCCCCACCTGCAGAGCGGCTTCCAGCCCGGAGCGCAGCACGGCAGGGACCGGGAGCTGCTGCAGAGAGCCCAGAGGAGGCTCCAGGGGATCAGAGGGATGGAGCCGCTCTGCTCGGAGGAAAGAGCTGGGGTTGTTCACCTGGAAAAGTGAAACTCCAAGGTGACCTCGTGGCAGCCTTGCAGCGCCTGAAGGGAGCCCGCAGGAAAAGATGGAGTGGGACTGTTTGTAACAGCCTGGAGTGACAGGACCACAGGGAACGGCCTCAAACTGACAGAGTCCGTTCGGACTAGATGTTAGGAGGAAATTCTCCCCTGTGAGGGCGGGCACACCCTGGCACACACTGCCCAGCGAAGCCGCGGCTGCCCCATCCCTGGAAGTGTCGCAAGCCGGGTCGGACGGGGCCCGGCGCACTCTGGGACAGTGGGCGGCGTCCCTGCCGGAGGCAGGGATGGGACGGGACGATCGCTGCCCTCTGGGCCCGCTCCATGAGGGCGCCGCGGGTGCGCCCAGCAGCTGAGCCCAGCCCGGCCCTGCCCTCAGGACCGCGCCAAGGGCGCCCCGCCCGCCGCGCCTGCGCGGCGCCGCGCGCGCGTCCCTTCCGCCTGCCGCGGAAGCGCCGCCCCCGCCGCTTCCGGGATCCTGCGGCTCCTCGGGAGCCTCGGGAGCCGCGGGCGCGGTGGCGGCGGGCGCGGAGCTCCAGCGGCCGGGGCCCGGCCCCACCGCGCCAGGGCAGCGGGGCCGCCGCCTCTGCCGCTGCCGCCGCTGCTGCTGCTGAGGAGGTAAATGCGCTCGCGGTCCCTCCCCGCGCCCCGGCGGGTCCCCGCGGCAAGGAGCGCGGTGGCCCCGGGAAGGGCGAGCGGGGAAGGTTAGCGGGGCTGAGCCGCCTCAGGCCGGGCTGAGCGCTGGGCTGCTGTTTGGGCGCAGTTCGTGGGGTGTTTCTGCGTCCCCTGTCGCTTTCCGCGTTATGTACGCCGCCCCAGAAATTAAAAATTGTCCGCCGGCAGCTCTGGGCAGAAGCGCGGCCGTGTCCCTGAGCCCCAGCGCCGGTGCTGTGGAGCCCGAGCTGCCGCCGGGGGAAGCTGCAAGGGCAGCGGGCAGCTCCCATCTGACTCCCACCTTTCCGGCCGTGCCCTGCCGGGGAGTTTCCCTGATTTAAGCGCTTCTCGTTTTCCTCATTTCCAGGAGGGGGAACAGCGCTTGCAGGAAGTGGGAATGCAAATTGCTGTCAGACGAGAGGGTGGGTTCGTGCAGCACAGCGTGTGATCTGTACCATAAAAAAAGAGATTGGGAAACCACTGGCTACTTTTTGTGCTGAATATCCACTCGTATGATGGTGTCGGGATGCAGAATTACAGTGATGTAACTGTTTGCTTTGCTGGAGACATAATTAGGTTGAAGTCGCCGTGACTGTTCACATTAACAGACTTAAATTAGCTCTTTTGAAGTGAATGCTCGCTGACTTTGAAAATTTACAGATAAAAAGGAGCCGTAGTGGTTCATTAGGAGATGAAACTGATGTGAAATTTTAGCGGTTTGAGATTAGAGTTAAATAGCTGTGATCTCTATGGCTGAAAGGAATTGGTAATACTTTTATCTCTCTGAATACTCTGTCTTCTTGGTTTTCCTTTAGCGTAGTATATTTTTTATCATACAGATCTGATGATTTCTTTTTAAGCCTTTTATGAGGATGGAGATCTTTTAAGGAAAGTGAATTGATGGAATTTCGCAGTGGTTGAATGGCTGAATGTGAAGAACATAGAGGAAATGTGAGGATTTATATGTCTCACATGAGGCACAGTTGAAACAAAGGCTTGAACATTCCTCTGATGAATATCGGAAGTTGTTAGTGAGAACGGTTTGACCAATAGCATTATTTTTTGGAACCTAGGAGGAAGAATCACATGGATGTGGATATAATAGCGGACATAAAAATGTGCTTGCCAGGTTGATATCACAGAGCAATCACTGTATGTGATAGCTGAGCTCTCTTCAGTGGACTGTGAGGATAGAGCGTGCACAGATGAATGCAAAAACTAGAAATACAAAAATTACTCACTTAAGTAGGATGTGATCCATGCAGTTGCTGTTGGCAGAGGTAAAACTTTCAGTTTTCACACACCAGTGTTGATATTGGTGTGAGCCTGCAGCCTTGTGGAGTCTAATCTGAATTTGAGCCTGTGGCCCTGTTCCAGAAGAGGCAGAAATCAAAGCCCAGCCACAGATTGTGTTCGTGTCCTTCTCAGGTGAAGGTTGTTTAATCCAGGAGCGTTTTGTCCTTGCTGCTGTACCCAGTGAACTCTTGGTGGATCAGACAGTGTGTTTGGTTCTTTGCTGGGCAGCAAAGTCATGTGTAATATATTTCCTTTGACTTTCACATCGCAGGGTGAAAGATGTGTTATTGAAAAGATATCTTGTTGAACATCTGTGGTGTTACTTTTTGCGTTTGGAAGAGTGATTTGGTATCGCAGATCTAGTCCATGTCTGATAGCAAAGCTTTGTGATACTTTGTACAAGTATTTGTTCTGAATACATGCATTGGGGTGTTTTCTTGCATTTTTAACAAATTCTTTTACTCAGAATTCTCATTCCTGGGTTTTGAGGATGTTTATAAAGATGCTACTGCTATAAATCACAGACATGGTTTGGGTTGGAAGGGACCTTAAAGATCATCTTGTTCCCAGCCCCTCTGGGAACATCCTCAACCAGATGGGATTGCTCAGAGCTCCATCCACCCTGGCCTTGAATAATTCCAGGGATCCAGGGGCAGCCACAGCTTCTCTGGGCATGCTGTGCCAGGGCTTCCCCACCCTTACAGGGAGCAATTCATTCTGTGTATCTAAAGGAAATTTCTTCTCTTTCAGTTTGAAAAAAGACATAAATAATTAGATGATCAACTTCCCAATAAGACCTTCATACTTATGCTGAAGTATTTCTGTATAGCTTTAGTCTGAGGTGATTTAGAAGCAGCACATCCCCTTTTCCCAGCTGGAAAGGAGCAATTCCACTGTTTCCCTATGGGCTGGCTTAAGGAGAATTGTTACAGCAGCTTGAAAATTGACTGTCTTAAATACGTACTTAGTGAATATTCTCTTCAGTGTGTGCACACAAACAATCTCACATTAATTCTGTGTTCACTGTGGCCTGTCCCTGTGTGCCTGCAGGAGAGCAGAGATGGACCAGCACAAGGAAAAGGCTGCAAGGCATAAATGGGAAATTCAAGAGATAAACACTTCATATGTTGTAAGAACAACAGCAGGGTTTTGGAGAGATGGTGAGCTGTGCCACTGAGCGTGGATTTGGGGATCAGTTGGTGGTAAAACTCCAGGGTTGTATCATGGATCTCCATCACAAGTTATTTCAGCTGCTCCTCTCCAGAGTTGTGTGTGCTGTGTTAAGAACATCCCAGATTCCCAAATTGCTGAGAGAGTGGCTGCTAGACCAGTCACTGGGAAAGAATTGAAACAAGCCGCAGCTTACTTTTTAAATGCCTGTGCAGCTTGGCTTGCCTGGATCTCTAATAAAAGTACGTGATTCTTCTAAATTAGACATGACTCTGTGCAGACATCATCTGATAGATATTTATCTGTCAGCAGTGAACAGTCCAAATTGCCCATGGGTGCAGGAGGAGGTTTGCCTGCTTGGTTTACTTAAAACTCCCAGGTTCCTGGAGTTAATGTTTATGCTGTAACCTCTTAGGGAGATTGCAGGGCTGTAATTTGGATTTGCCACCAGTGCTCTGCTTCCAGGTAGGATTTAAATCCATTGGATGTAAGTGCTGCAGGATTATTATTCTAATGTGCAATATGTGTTGATGTCTCTGCAGCTATTGAGAGCAATCAGAAATGTTGAAATAAAGGCATTTTTTTTTATTGTGTTACCACTGAAATGGGAGGAATCTTAGGAAC
Source organism: Anomalospiza imberbis (assembly GCF_031753505.1). NCBI lineage: Eukaryota > Metazoa > Chordata > Aves > Passeriformes > Viduidae > Anomalospiza > Anomalospiza imberbis. The sequence goes on along the minus strand of NC_089692.1, from coordinate 18,204,378 downwards.
TGTCCATTGTGTAGCTTGAAGGAAAAGGCAACCAAAAAATGTTATGCTTTGACAGCTAATGGATTTTTAGCCTGTATATAAATTCTTACTTGTTCAAAAAATTACAGAGAAATAAACTTTTCTTTTTTTCCTACAACAATGCTTTTCTATTTATCCTCAAAAAATAGCAGGGAAAATGACTGTTCTTAAACCTGAAGTGCCTGGTTTTTTAAATTTAATTACCAGTTCAGGGGCCTTACGATACAATTAGTTGTGTTGTGTCATTTGTCTTCCTAGTGCTCTTTGCAACCTTCTTCCACTAAACCCAATGATCTTACAAGGCCACCTTTCTGGTGATCATGAATTTATAACATAACTTCTTCAAAAGAGGTTTGGGTTTTTTTATTCCAATAGTACATCTGCATTTTAGACCTGAGTTTCTGTACCAGTGAGGTGCAGGTCAGATGAGATATTCCCAACCTGAGAATTTCAAATAACACCTGAGAGTGGAGCAGGGTTGGGTCAGGTTTAGTATAACCACGTGTGCAAACATAACATTGGGCATGAAGCATTGAATAATTTGGTGTTATCTTCTGGTGCTAAATAAAGATTTGTACAAGGTCAAATTAAAAACTGTTGCTTGATGTATTAGAGGTTGAAGTGTCATGCTTTGCCCTTTTGTATGCTAAGTATGCAACAAAGAGTAAATTTGGTTTGGACAGGCATTGAAGCAAATAAATGAAGAGTCGAGGGAAGCTGTGAGCATCTCAGTGGGGATGCTGAGCTCTTCATAAAGGGAGAGCTTTCAAACATTGATCCTCTTCCCTCACAGGGACCCAGGTGGGGGCACTGGTGTGGGCAGCTGGGGAGGAGAGGGAAGGGTCAGATCACATGGGAATGCCTAAATCCATTATCCCTGCAAAGCTGAGCTGAGGGGACACTTGCACATAAACCAGTAACTGGCGAGGCTGTGCTAAACACAGATTTTGCACAGGATTGCTGTTGGGGTTAGGGACTGAGTGAACAGATCACGTCCTTGTCTCGTCAGTGAACTCTCCACGAGCAATTGCAGCTGATTGCTGCGAGTTGAATATTTCACCTGCTGAAATAGAGGCTGTGTCGTGTTCCACTGCCTGTCATCCCCAGCTCCCCACGGGTGGGTGGCACTGCACAGTAATGGGAGACACTCAGCCTGTCTGCTTCTGTGTCTCTGCTCAGCTGCCACCAAATGCCACCTCAGTGACAACTTAATGGGTGTCATTTCACAATATTGTGAAGTTTAAGAGAAGTCTAAAAGCTTATTTGTAAAGCAAACCCTAAAGCAATCACGGCTTCCTGCAGTGATACAGGAGATAAGGAGGGGTGGTTTTAAACTGATAGAGGGTCAGCTGGGATTTGATATCAGAAGTTTTTCACAGTGAGGATGGTGAAGCTCTGTCAGGGATGCCTCATCCCTCGAAATGTCCAAGCTCAGGTTGCTTGGGGGTTTGGAGCAACCTGGGATAGTGGGAGATGTCCCTGCCCATGGTAGATGGTGGCACTAGGTGACATTTAAAGGTCCCTTCCAACCCAATCTATTCAAGAATTCTGATATGTTCATAATAAACATTTGCAATACCATCTTGCAGTAGAATGTTTGGGTTTGTTTAAACAAGGTATGAGACTTCTCCTTTTCAATTCCCCTTGAACTGGGAACATTTGAAAATGGGTACTGAAGAACTCCACCAGTAATGTTGTGTTTGGATTTGCATGTATGTTAGAAATGTATGCATTTCTAACAAGCTGCTTTCAGAAGCTTTTCAAGAAAGTGACTTTGTATTTGCTGTAGCTCTTAAATGTCAGAATCCTTATGTTACTCTCAAAATATATTGTTACCCTTGCAAATAAGAGTGATTTCCACATCTCAAAATTTATTTCCAATAAATAGAGAATAAAACCAATGAGGAAGAAAACCCTAGGTACTTCTTTAGGCAGCTTTAATCAGACAGCAATTCAGGCCCACACCTCTTCTGTTCTCTTCCCCAAATAGAAATGTAATGCAAGGTTCTGTGCTGCAATCCTGCTCCAAGTGCCATGTGGTGATTTCCAAAAGTTAACAGTGAAGAATGTCAAGGTTTCAAGTACCTGGTTTTCTAAATAAAACAAACTTTTTCATTGGAGCTACACGCAGCATGTTTCAGAGTGCTACTGTTGATGTCTGTTGTTTGTATTTAACAGTATTTTCCTGATGCAGCTTTGCTAATCAGTTTGTTGGTGATGTCTTTTCAGATTACATCAGACATGACTATGTGAATAACCAGGGATAACCCAAAGGCAGGACAGGATGTCAGAATAACGTACAAAACATTTTTGAGGTATTTGTTTTGTTTTGGATTTCTTTGATTGTGCTAAAATTTGTTGGTTGTCTTTAAGACATTTAAGCAAAATGAATGCAGTGATTCTGTGCCATTCCATACTTAAAACATTCCTTAAAAGTTTTAGAAGCCCTTTTTTGATGAAGTAATAACTGATTTGCATGGTTATCTTCATGTTTCAACTGCTAATTATGTATCTTTATGGCACTTAAATTTTCTTGACCACAAGAGGTGGTGATGTCCCAAAGTGCTATTTGACTTAATTGGGACAGATTGTAGTTTTAACTCTGAACATTAAGAAGGATCAGGATAATTTGAACTGGGTTAAAAGAGGGTTTTATTTAGGTTAAATTAAGCTTAAATTATTTTTAAGGAGATAAGGTTCATTCTTTCTTAAGGTAATTTTCTAGTGTGTGACATCTTCATCCTTGGCTTAGCAGCTGCTTTCTGGTGAGAGAGAGGAATTTTGTCCAAAAAACCCCAATGTGTGAACAGAAAATACAATTTAACTCCTAGAAATTGTAATAGATCCAAGCAGCAGAGCTGAATTTCAGTTTGTTCTGTTCCACTAGCAGAGAATGTGTCCTTCAGACACCTCACAGTGTCCTGGGAGCTTCCTATTTTTGCAGTTGCTCTCACATCTCTCTGCTGCATCTGCATGTATTTATTTTCATTTCTGGTTTCTTGGATTGCTCCTGCCTGGTTGTAACATCAAGGCTTAAGGATCAGAAGGATTTCCTGGGCAGAATGTGTTCTTCTGATTCCTGATAAAGAATTTTTAAAGGGTTTGGACAAACACAGCTTCATCAAAAACCATCTCAGTGCCAGTGTCTTCACCTGGTAAGGGTCACTTGGACCATTCTAGAGGAATAAAGTGATCCCATATTCAAGGTCTTGGGATGGAAATTGCAGTGCCATAATCCCTACAGTCGTGCATAGGCTGCCATTAATAAGGGGGAAGAAGGGAGACCTCTGTGTGCCTGTCATAAATCAATAGAAATGCTTTCAGGTTTCTCTCAGACATGGCCTTTAATAGCAGGAATCAATATGATTTTTAGAACACAATATACTTTTAAAGCAGCAGGATATTTTTGAGGCCTAATGTTTAAGCTTTAATTTGTCTCCTGTTTGTTGATAGCACTTCAGTTCTGCCATTCCGTATCTTTCCTTGGGAGAGATGTCTTGAAAATAATTCTGTTTTCGTGAGAACTGTTAAGACTTCAAGTCTGGTTTTTGTTCTACATTGGAAGGACAACAAAGCCCTAAAAGAGTTTTAATGGAATTAAATTAATTAATGTGTTCTTTGAAAATCTGATTCATGTAATCCGTTGCCATGTTAATTTAACCAGAACCATTTGTTTCCCTTAAGTATGGGCTGATCTGAGACCATTTGATAAGTTATCCAATACATCTTTGTAACAGGCTTGTGGTTTTTCCAAAACAATAACATTTTTGTCAACAAATTTAGCTGCTCTCTAACTTGCTGTGTTGTTTGTTGTGAGTGAAGTATTAGAACATCTTTACTTCCATCCTGATTTTCCTTTCTACTCTTCCCTCACTTGCTGGAGCAGAATGAAAAGTCAACAGTCTGGTGCCATAATTTGCTGTTTTCAGAGAGGCATGAGCTGTAATTTAATGAAGACTTTGTCATTTTAGTTTGAGATAAAAGAGAGAAGTTGAGTTTTTAACAGAAGAGGAGGAGTGGTTTATAAGCACAGCATGATGGAAATGAAACCAGTCTAAAAATCCCTTTATCAGGCATTGAAGTTACATCTTAGTGGTGGGTTAACCCTGGCTGGACACCCACCAAAGCTAGTCTGTGTCGCTCTCTCAGAAAGGTGAGAGAAAATTTTAAAAAAAGGCTTGTGGGTTGAGGTAAGAGCAGGAGAGATCACTCAGCAATTACTGTCACAGGCTTGACCTGGGGAAATCAGCTTAATTTCTTACCAATGACATTAGAGTAGAATAATAACAAATAAAAACTAAAAACAAACAAACCCAAACAAAACTAAAAACAAACCAAAAATCCCCCTAAAACCAAAACCTTAAAACCTGTCCCCCCTTCTTTCATGTTCATCTTGCTGTAGTCACAGAATCGCTCAGATGTCAATCAAAAAGAATCCCAGTTCTATTTTGAACTTGAACATGCTTTATCTCCCAGAAACAAAAACCCAGAGCCAGCTGTACTCTATTTCCTCATTAATAATTCATAATAATGATGATGGTGGTGGTGGTGGTGGTGTGTTTGTCCCTGCAGGGCGAGGCCAGCAAACCATGCAGTCATCAGGGCACCGTTTCCGCGATGTCGAGCACCACCCGCTCCTGGCCGACAATGACAGCTACGATTCCTCCTCCTCCTCCTCGGAGGCTGACATGGCTGAGAGGGTCTGGTTCATCCGGGATGGCTGTGGCATGGTCTGTGCCATCATGACCTGGCTCCTGGTGGTCTATGCAGACTTCGTAGTGACTTTTGTCATGTTGCTGCCTTCCAAAGACTTTTGGTACTCCGTGATCAACGGGGTTCTCTTTAACTGCTTGGCAGTGCTGGCTCTGTCGTCGCATCTGAGGACTATGCTCACTGATCCAGTAAGTATCCAAGAGTTCCCTGGCATTGGATTGTCCCCTCCATCTGCACAGAAGTTTGGAGAAGTGATACCGGGTTTTCTTCTGCTGGGAAAAGTAGTGTTAGAGTCAAAATTCTTATGTTAGAGTCAAAATCCTTATGTTAGAGTCAAAATCCTCCTGTTAGATTCAAAATCTTCCTGTTAGATTCAAAATCCTCCTGTTAGATTCAAAACTCTTAAGGTTTTGATGATGCCTGTGCTTATCATCAGGATGGTACCTCTACTTCTCCTGTTAATCCATTAATGAAACTATAGAGGAACAGTCAATATAAAATTTATAGAAGTGTTAGACTCAAAAACAACAGTACAATATTACTCCAGGTCCTGAAGAAGCTAATGAAGTTTAGTATTCTCTGTCCTCATTTTTCTTACTTTTTTTCATCAGATTTATTTTCAAGATTTGTACCTTCATCCTTTTGCATCTCTTGAAATGCTCCCAATTTTGGCACATGGAAGAACTTTTAGAGGTTGATGTGCTGCAAAACCTCAGGCACACTCAGTACAATGGAAAAACCACTGTCCCATGTGATTCCTGCATTTTTGTCTTGGGATATTTGGAGTCAGAGGGAAGGGAGATTTAAGCTGAGCATACATTGAGGCATTGTAGATGTAAGAGTGTAAGAGTTCATTTCTTAGAACTTTTACTCAAGATTTAAAGAGATTAAATGGCTGATCTTGTACTAAAATCTATTGCTATTTTTAGGGAATAAATATGGTGAAAACATCTATTTTTTTCCAGATTTTTGGAGGAAAAATTGAGAGTTTTCTCCAGTAGCAATGTAGGGAGAAGTTAAGGGAGCAGCAGTTCAAAAACCCAGTAGGGTGTTGTAGTTAATGATTTTCTAAGTCTTTGATTTACTTCTTTCCACACCCAGTGATGAAATATCGTAACTTCTACAAACTGTGACAGCTAAGGGAGTTAATGGTTTAAGGATTTATTGCTTATAAATATGAGCTGGTAAAACTGGGTGTCTTTCTAGACGTGTGGTGTTTTTTATGATCCAAACTGAAATGAGTCACTGCTTTTTTCCTCCATTCCTTTTGTGCTGACTCCCAGAATGGAAGACACAACTGTGTGACAGAAACTAAGATTAAAGGAATGAACTGCCTCAAAACTTATGTGAATTGAATTTACTCTTGTAAATAAAAATAGATTTTTGGTGGCTGGCTGTGACTGTGAAAGAATTTTTTGAAATAGTCTATTTTTGTCAGCAAAATGCTTGAAAGCATGGTCTGAGGTTCTCATCCTTGTGGCAGGTGAATAGGGGAATGTGAGATGTTTACACCAAATATTAGCTGGGGTAAGAATGTTCAGATTGCAAAATCCACCTCAGGAGTACAACACGAGTGTTTCAGGAAGTCTCTGTGCACCCCTGTGAGCACCTGGTCAGGTTTGAAGCACCACTCAGCCAAAGAGCTCACCTGGGACAGGACCTGGGCTGTGTCTTGGCCAACACAAACACAAATTTATTATTCCAGGCCATGAGTAACAAAAACTCCCTGCCTCAGAAGAGGGGTGTTTGGCAGTGGAATCTGAATTCCTGCTGGCTTCTTAATTCTGTCCCAGAGCTTCTTAAGGTGTCTGTGTCAAGTGCTCGTATTGCCAGGGGGCTTTTCTTGAATGAGAATTAATTGTAGAATGTTGCAGTTGGCTTAGGCTGACCTGAAGAAGGCTCTCCCTGTGTGAAGGAACTGCTGACCTGGAGCAGTTGGTACAGAAAATCCACTTGGCTGTCACATCCCAGTTTATTTCACAATCACTTCCCCTCACAGATAAGGCTTTATCTCCATAAATGAGCAGGGTGACAGTGGTGCTGTCCATTATTTTCTCTTGACTAATCCAAATTTAGATCCTAAACTCAGGGTGCAGCTCTGTGATAATCAGATCAGAGAACTAATCACTAAAAGTTAATTTCTTTTCCCAATCAATTATTTTTCTTTTGAATCAGTTCTTTCAACTCTTTACCATAAAAACTAAAGAAGCCAGTGCTGGTCCTGCTAACAGTGTCCAAGCTAAAGATTTTAGGAAAAAAAAAAGTCTGTTCTCAAAACATGGGGCAGGTGGTTAAACCCTGTCTTCAGAGAGTTGAAATAACATCTTTCAAGTAGTTGCTGATTTAACTTTTGTGGATGGCTTGGCCCATTAATCAAATGCCACAAGAATTATTCAGGGTAACTCCTCAGCAAATGATAGGCAGTGCTTTTATCTGCTGGGTAAGTTGTGTCTCCCTCTTCTTTTCTGTGGGCTGGTGACAGGATATTCTATGAGAATTAAGCTAATACTTGGCCTGAGATGAGTCTTGCTGGAATAAAGCTGAATTTGAGGTCAAGCAGAGGTAATTTATTCATTTGGAATTGATTCTGGCTTATAGCAGACTTGCTTTGAATAAATGAACTTATTTCAGCAATTATCCTGAGGTTACTGGTATGAAGTCTATGAAATGTATTTTTAAATGCTCTCATGCCATTTAAGAAGCTTTCTCTCCTCTAATTGAAATGATTTCAGGGGGCTGTGCCCAAAGGAAATGCCACTAAAGAATACATGGATAATTTGCAACTGAAACCAGGAGAAGTGATCTACAAATGTCCCAAGTGCTGTAGTATCAAACCTGAGCGTGCACACCACTGCAGGTATGCCAGAGTTCCTTAAAGGGTTCTGCATTTGGAGGCATGGAATAACATTCCTGATATTTGTTCTCCCCCCACCCCCCCAACAAATTTCTTTTGGTATCCACTAAACTTTCAAATTACAACATTGCAGAGTAATTTATGAGTGTAATGTACTATGAGTGTAAAGTCCAAATGACTGTGGATGACAGGAGAGAAGTAAAAAATTCTAAGATTTTATTAAAGTAATTGTACTCTGGTGTCTTAAATAATTTTGATCAGTGAATATCTTTTCCTGTACATCATTCCAGTTATTGTGCTGTGGGTAATGCAGGGCAAAGAAAAGAATCTCTAAAATTTCTGAGAGGAGCCGATTTAAGAAGTGACTCCTGCAGTCTTAAATTAACAGAATTTAGAGTAGTTTTAAGTGATTACTTTTGTGTCATCTCTTCTTCGCAGTGCATTTGAAGTTATATGTGAATTGCCAGATTATTTTCCCAGAGTTCCATGAATAATTGGTTAAATGCACTTCCACGTAGTGAAAATCCATTTCAAAAAGTACAGAAATGATGATTATTTGAACTAAACATGCTGTGGAAGAGATAGTAAATGTATGTTTTTAATTCTCAGTCTTTGGAGTTTTCAGGCACTGTGGAAATGCTTTTGTAATGTTTATTGTGTGCCAGTTGAAAATAGCTGTGCCTGCATAATCAGGGCTTACATAAAGATGCAAATGCTTCTGGTGGCTCTCTAGGTGTGGGGAGTGATGTGTGTGGAATTGTGAGAAGTACTAAATTGAAATCTCTGAGTTAGTGCCTGTCAAAAGAAAAGAGCAGAGTCTTGTCAGGTCTCTGAGATGATTCTGGAGCTCTCTGGGTTCTAAATTAAAAGCCTCGTGTGTGTCAGTGCTCAGTGCTACGGCTGAGAAGCTGCTCCCGTTTATAAATACTCAGCCTTGGCATGGAGCTCCTGTTCTTCTCTCAGCTGTGAGTGGGTTTTTGGATCTGGAGTGTGAAGGGAGAAGTTCCATGGATAAACAGGTGAGGATGGAATGATCTCCAGTTGGTTTGTGTGTGCTTTAAGCTGGTTTTGCTCAGGTGCAGATCCCAGGGATGCTGCTGCTGCTGCTTTATCAGCCTGGGAGTGTTCCCTGGAGGATGGCTGGGGGTGGAGGCAGCACAGCTGCTCCTGGAATATCCCTGGGGATCCAGGAGAGCTGTGCAGTGTTCACATGGCCTGGCTCTGTGTCCATGAGGAGCACCTGGGAGCCCCTGCAAAGATGGGCTGGATCTCACTCATTTTCTCATCCCATATTCAGGTTGATTCCTATAGAGACCTTGCAGGTATCTGTGGAAAGCATTTCCCACATCTTTGGTCCTGGGAGGATTTGCTAATTTGGAAGGAGCCCTAAGTGAAAATATCATCTGTTGAAATACATATGACAGAAAAAGAGTTGGAGTATCAGAGATCCTGGAGCTCAAATACCTTCTTTATGGCAGGCATTTGAGCAGCATTTACTCTTAAAGCAGAGCAAGAATGGATAATGTCTGCGATAAAGGAAATACCTGGTGTTTTCAAAGGCTTTGTGTTCCCCAAGCACCTGTTTGGGGATCCAGTTTTGTGTGTCTTAGGAACTGTTTTAATCCTTGGTCAAATTTTTGTCAGATGTTTTACCTGAGGGCAAAAGAGGCATTTTGGGGCTTGCTCAGTGCATCCCTGGCTCCACAGAACATCTGAAAGAGAAAGCCAGAGCCTGAAAGTGTTGTGAGGCTGCTGTCATGTTTTCCTCAGCAGCTGGATTTCTGGTTTAATTGTCTTTGTTACTGTTAATCTGATTCTTTGCCTTCGATTTATCACTGCAGGAGTTTACCCAATGGAAAAAATGTTTGTTTGATTATGCTGCCAATTCTTTTATTGGTTTGCAAACCCATTCCAAGGACATTAAAAGGATGATCTAGTCCCAAGTATTCAAAGTGCCAATTTGCTGATAGAAGAGACTTGAAAATGGAAATTGAAGTTGGTTGCTGTTGGGAAATACTTACACTCAGAGAGAGCCACAGTGCATGTTTTGAGTAGTAAATTATTAACAGAAGAGACTCTTAGGATGTAGTTACGAAAATTGTTGTGCAACACTGCAACAGAAGTTCTTTTAAGGAAGAAAAATAGTTTCATAATACACATTAATGATGGGGAAAAGAGCAAGAACCTTTTATCTACAGCTAAGCATCTCTGAAATAAAGTGATGAAATTAAAGTCATGTTTTCGTGAGCAGTTAACATTTTCAGCACAGAGAAGAGCCCTATCCTGAGTGAATGGGATTTCATTTTCACTGAAGGAGCACAGCTGTCATCATTTATGCCTGTTCTTAGTGCCTGTGTTTGTGTGTGGGGAACTGTTACTCTGAATAAAGTCACTGAGATGTTTCCACCAGGCTCCCAGGGAATATCTGTTACCACACCCATTTCTCTTGAGTCTTTAGCTGTGTTTTTCTGAATGTTATCTTTGGCATTCAGAGCTGTAATTGCACCTGCCTGAGTTCATGGAGCAGCAATTCCAGGCTGAAGGAGAGACTTTCCTCCATCCAGAGGTGCTTGTTCTGTTTGCTTCTCTCTTGTGAACAACCCTGGGTGCAGCTGAAGGAGGGATTTCCCCAAATTCCTGCTGCATAAAAAGGAATAAATTATAAGGGATGGATTAGGAAGAAGGCAGAGCCACTGCTTGAAACATTGCTGTGAGATTGTGGGTGGGAGATCAGGAATGAAGGCAGGGCTCCAGATATCTGAGCTCTTATGAGAGCTCTGTGTGGGATTGTGAGAAATTCTGAATGAGCAGAATCAAGTCCTGCCCACCTCACATCCTCCAGCCTTCAGCTCAATTGAGCCTGGGTAGGATTTTACTCAGCACTTCCCATTAATATTGCTTTTTAGAGTGCTGGCATGGATTCTGTGGCACATCAGGAGCCTTGTCTGGTTGTGCTACTCAGGGAAGTGAGAGGCTGATCTTGCAGGCAGCAAGGAAAGTCTTTTGAGGAGCCTCTTGAATGTCTCCTCTCGAGTGATACACAGTTTTCCTGCACCAGAGAGTGGTTGTGGTGTTTATCTGCTACTGGGATTTTCAGTTGTATTTAAAAAGTCATTTGTAGCTGAGGATGAATCCTCTTTACTGTCCATAAAACAGGAGGCAGGGGGGATGTAGGTCCTGGGTTTTGATAGCCCAGAGCAAAGGCAGCGTCATTTGGGATTCTTCCCCATAACCTGCACATGGTGTGTTCTGCCTCCTGCTGAATTACTTTAGAATCATACAAATGTGATGACTTAAAAATTATTTTCTGCCTCAGAGCATTGATTTCCCCCCACACCTCCCTCTTGTCTCTCCAGTGACAGTCACCCAGCTTTGCTTTGGGGTTTGTCACTGCAGCACTTGTAGATACCAAACATAAATCAGCCTGTCTTAAAACAGAGGGGTTTGAATAACAGTGCCTGCATTTTTTAGGCTTATTTGGCTTGGTGACTGCTGAAGTGAAAATGTTTAATACTCTGGATATTCTGTGGGACAATCTGGAGCACTGAGTGTGTGGCTGTCCTAAGTACAAAGCTGGGAAAATGGAATATCAGCATTGCTTAAGCTATTGATTTATGAAGAACTACAACAGATGTTACAACTGTTTCGTTTTTGGTGTGTAATTCTTCATATTTGGCTGCAGAACTGAGCCCTCTGCTCCTGTATGGCAGATGTAAAATGGAGTTATTGGAGTATTTATTTGCCTTCTGTGGACATAGCCTTGACTCAAAACTGGGCAGGAACCAAGTGAACCAGCAGAGAACAGGAGTGTTCAAGCAGTCACGAACAAGTAGCTACTCCATAACTGCTGGTTATAGTTTCAATATTTGTGTTTTCTCTTGATGAAGCAAGGTTTGATACTGTAAGCTGTGCTTTAGCTGAGATTCTGATTGCATAAGTTTAGAGTTTTATGGCCAGTGAGACCTCAAGAGTGACAATTTCTCCCTTGAAGATGTGAATTTCTTAGATTTCTTCTTATCCACAAATAAAATTTGCAACTTCAAAGCCTGTCAAAGTGAAATATTTACTTTATCTAAAAAACTTCTCCAGAAGGGAAAGGGTCTTATTAATACTGAATGAGAGAGAGCTGAAGCTTTGCTTGTTCTGAGCTACAGGTGTCTGAAGTTCTGGATTTGCTTGATAGTGTTTTATTGTGAGGAGTATTTTATGTATACAGTCTGTTTTGGAGCAATCAAAAGCTGAGTTGTGAGAGGGAACAAATAAAAGTTTCTTTAAAGAAATGCAAATAAAATCCCTGTCTGGACTTTGTCAAGAAATATTTCAGCACCTCATCCTGTGACCACTGGCTGCCCTTGTTTCTACATTTAAAATACAATTTCTCAACAGAAGCCTCTTGTCCTTTCTTCCAGTATTTGCAAGCGATGCATCCGAAAAATGGATCACCACTGCCCGTGGGTGAACAATTGTGTGGGGGAGAAAAATCAGAGATTCTTTGTTCTGTTTACGGTAAGTGAGCAGCAACAGCAGCTTGATTTTAGTCTGAATCTACCTTGGTTGTAACAATTTAGGTTGTGCTTAGTGAGTAATGGCTTTAGGACATGATTGTGTTGTTAAATTGGGTGGGTTTTTTCCTTCTATGCAAGGTATTTCTACCCATATTGATTTTAATTCTGTGCTGTTGTTCCAAAGTTTCTTGGTTTTGCTGTGTTTTATGCAGTGACTGAGTGAAATGGTGCTGTCTCTTGTTTGCAGATGTACATAGCCCTAATTTCAGCTCATGCTCTTGTACTCTGTGGATTTCAGTTCTTCTCCTGTGTCCGAGGGCAGTGGACTGGTGAGCAAATAAATACTTAATTTTCATTATCATAGTCTAGTAGATATTAGGGAAAGTCAAAGCATTCCTATTTGAACCCCATCTTTCAGTGATATCCTTAAAACATTTTAGATCTGTTTATCCATCACTTTCCTTTTGCCTTCTGGGTGTTTTCTCCCCTTCAGTCATTCTCTGTAAGAGCTGTGGCTGTCAGGGGCATTCTCACTCCCTTTACACACAGTGGTAATTCACTACCCCTGCAGTAGGAAGGAAACAGAGCTGGTCCTCAGGCACCTCAGCACTACACCACCTAAATCTGGGCTTTGTGTGCCCCACCTCAGTTGTGGGAATGACACCTAAAATTTAAACAGATTTCTCCCTCATTCCATTGCTGGAGTCAGCTGTTGGGCTCCTGCAGAAAGGAAATTCCCTGAACTATCCCAGATTTTTTTATTTAGGCTTCTGGCTTATATTTCTTAATGTTCCAATGTGCCAGAGCTCATTCTGGTCTTGTGCTTTTGGCAGATTGTTGAAGTGTTCTTTTGGTAAATGAAGCAACAGGGAAATCCATCTGATTTTTATTTTTTTCTGGGTATTTTAATTCAATAGATGGACTTCTAAAACTTTGTTTTATTTGAAACATTCACCTTCCTGTACACTGTTCTTGTTTAAATATAATGGAATTAATCAGGTGATCAGAGGCTCTCCAGAGATAGAAGTGTGAGGCAGAACCTGATTACTTTGGAGAATTAAAAAAAAATTAATAAAGCAATGACAGCCAAGTGGAACATCTGTATCAGCAAGTCAGGGCTGACAGTGGGGATGGTTTTACAGCATCTGTCATGCAGGAGGCTCCAAGTTGCTCTCCCATGTGCAGTTCTGAGTTCTTCACTCACCTCATGTGTAAACCTTTATTTGATAGCCTTGAAATCCTGAGGCAGGATTGCAGAGATAGGTACTATGTGCTTTATAGGAAGCCAGAAGTGTAACTTCCATAAAATTCTTTATTTTCTTGATCAGCAGATAAAGTTGCTGCAAAATCAGAAGTTTGTTTTAAATGTGAAATATTATTTCAAGTGCCAGACATGTAGGACATGCTCTACAATTTGCTGTTGGGTTTTTTTTTTTTTTTTGTAACTACAATATCTCGTTTTCACAGAGTGCAGTGACTTCTCCCCACCTGTAACTGTGATCCTGATGATCTTCTTGTGCCTTGAGGGTTTTCTGTTTCTCACTTTCACTGCAGTCATGTTTGGCACCCAAATCCACTCAATATGCAACGATGAAACGGTAAAAACCTTGACTTTTTTGTATTCTGTAAAATTTATTCTGGGAAGATGTGATTAGATGGGGCTTTATTTGCATGAGGAGAGGCTCTTATTTTCGAGAAAGCTGCAAAACTTCAGTAGTTCATCATTTTTATTTTTGACAGTTGGGAAGATTGGAATGGTTTACTGGGGGTTGCTTTCTAACAGAAGTTCTTGCACTATTTGCTTTTCTGACATATTGTAATTTGGTTTTAAATGACAGAGAATGCAAAGCTTCTGACTTGAGGTTTGACTTTCCCTTCTCAGCTGGCACAAATTCCTGCTGGGTGCCACGGGAAGTATCTGCTTTTCTCAGTTTTACACTGAGAATCACTGTCTCTCACCTCACTGTGATACATTTTATCAGAGAATAAAACAGAGTTTGGGCCATTGGCTCCCTTGCCCTTATAACTTCAGTGTCACATCTGGAGAGAATAATTGCTTGGAAACATAAGGAAATTGAATCCTGTACTGTTCAATATTTTCTCATGTTTAAAAGTGTGTTTCTGTACTGAGGAGTAAGTGCAAAACAACTGGTAAATATTGAGCCCTCATTAGTGGGAAGCACAAAAAATGACCACCAAAATAATGCATTTGGGAGAGTAATCCTGCCTCCAGCAATTGTGGAGCAGGAGCCTTCTTGTCTGCTTTCATTAATTGAGTAAACAACTTGTGGTGTAGGATAGTGCATGTGGATCCATCAGCTTTTCTGTGACTTTTGTCCTTTAGCTTGAGGGGGAAAGAGATAGAGGTAGATCAACCTTCTTGTATGTATTTTATGTTCTAAATCTTCTGCCCTGCATCCACGGGGCTAAAACATTATTAAGGAAAAAGTTTCTAACTTCTTCCTTAATAATCAATAAATAACAGTAAGAAGCTAATCAGCTGAGGAACAACACAATGCAACAACACAATAAAAATGCAAACTTTGGTTTTTATAGCCAGCATTAGATTAAGCTAAACCTCTGACTTAGCAGTGCATCCCTGCCTGTGTTTATTTACAGGAGATTGAAAGACTCAAGAGTGAAAAGCCAACGTGGGAGCGCAGGCTCCGCTGGGAAGGGATGAAATCTGTTTTTGGGGGCCAGCCCTCCCTCCTGTGGATCAACCCTTTCGCAGGATTTCGGATCAGGAGGCTCCTGCTGCGAGGGAAGAAAGGAGGACCTGAGTTTTCTGTTTGAGTCTATATATGCTGGAACTTGCAAGAATCCTATATAGTATTTATTTTGGGGCCAGAGAAGGCTGTCTGCATATAATCTGTGACCAGGTGAAACTGATATCAGACATTTGCTTGTAGCAAGCAGAGTTTTCTACGTTTATTGTCACAGACATCTCATTAATTCCGAGACAGGAACTGGATCTGCCATGATCTTCACAGCAGGATAAGTACATGGTCACACTAAAGAAGCCAAATGTTGTCATGCTACTGTAATTTATTTTCTGAGATTACTTCCCCATTTTTTTTGTTAAACCCTTTTTATTTGATAAATGTCAGGGGAATTACCTGTGTGTTTTTATAATGAGTCTAAGTCCTTGGATGCAGTTGTCAATCACGAGGAGGAGCATTCTGGTGGAAGTTGATCTCCAGTGAGACACAGCCTTCTCAGTCCAGATTTCAGGGAATTGTGCTTTGTTCAGTTCTCCTTTTTCTTTCAGTTTGTCCTGATAAGCAGAGCTGTCCCTGTGTGTCCCACACATTCCTCATGTGCAGGTGATGCCCAGGACTGGTGCCCAGCACAGAAGCACTGTCACACCCTGCCCAGTGTCTGCCCAGGCTCCCTAAAGCATGGCCAGTGTTTGGCAGTGTCCATCCCATCTGGCATTTAGGGAAAGGCTAAATTTTCACTTGTAACCTGGCTGGGGGCCAGATCCTGCCCTGGGATGTGAATTTCCAGTTCCTCATGCTTTGATTGCAGAGGAACTCAGGTGGGGACTGTGCAGGGATGAGTGGGAGCAGTGTCCTGCTGTGTGAGGTGACAGTGGGTGGACAAACTGGGAGTAATTCACTGCAAACACTTTGTCCTTGTAGGGTCTTGCTCTGCCCCTTTTTTACTGTACAGACTTTTCACAGAGGGAAAGCTGTTCGTGATCCCTTGGACAAAGACAGCAGAGAAAGAGGCAAATTCCCTCCTTTCTCAAGTACAGCACATTTTAAATGTAGAAACATCTGCAATAGAACGAGTTATTTTGAATTTAACCATTTCCAACCAAAACTACTTTGAAGAAATGAGAGCAATATAGATCTAGAACTGCTTTATGTGGGCCTGACAAACAACAGTAGTGCTAAAAAGTGTTCATAAATCTGTAAGTAATGAAATACAAGCTGCAAGTAATAAAAATCCAGCTAAAAGTTGATTCGTTAAAAATGACATTTAGACTATTATTTGTATTATTGTTAACCTATCAATTACTGACCATATAAAGGATAAAGCAGGAGCCTTGATGCATAGCTTGAAATCGTGCCTAGAAAGTAAATAGCTCCCTGTTTTGGGACTTGCCTTAAAATTGTCCTGTTCTTGCTTTTGCTCAGCCAGTGGCACTGGTGACCCGTCCCACCTCAAGCAGCTCAGAGCCCTGCATTCCACCCTTTGTGCCCTGCAGGAGCTGTTCCCTTTCTCAGTGCCCTGCTTCTCCATCTCTTCGTGGCATCCTGATCCCAGCTCCATCAGTTTCTGTTCCATGGGGTGGCTGAAGGTACTGAGGGATCCATTTCTTGTCTGTGCCCTGTGAACAAAACTGTGCAATACTTCGGGATATTTTTGCTTGGGGGAGGGTGGTGGTGTGGAATGCTGGAGCCTTCCTAGGTGGAATTCCACTGGAATTGCAGTCCTGTGAACAAAACTGAGGGGGAAGCTGGAAGTTCCACAGGATTCTGTGCAGATTCAGTTGCACACCTTAAAGACTGGGGAGAAAAAAAGGTGTCTGGCTTTGTCCTGAGGCTCTTACTGTGTATATTGTTCAATGAGGAAATCAGAAAATAGCACTCCAGGTGGTTGAACCCTGTGACTTGGCAAATGTGTGCGTGTGAAATCCGGTTTACTCGGCTTTTCAAATCCTTACGTTGTAATTTTTTTTTAATGTAAAAAAGAATAAACTAATGAATTGAAGTCTTAGTTGATTAACTTCTCTACGTGTCAGGGTTTTTTCACTTATACTTGGATTTGAAGCAGCTTCAGGGAAATAGTCTTGAATCATTTGGTTTGTAATTAATTTGTATTTATATTAATTAACAGATGACACTGCTCCAAATTAAAGAGGCTCCTCTGCTTATTAATTTTAAACTATTTTAGCCCTTTTTGGGCATTCCCTTTTCTTCATGCTCTGGTGTAGTTGCTTATTTTATTAGAGAACCATGGAATGATTTACCTGGGAAGGGACCTTAAAGCTCATCTTGTTCCACCCTGATTGTCTGAGGTGAGTGGGAAAACACTTCCAATCTGAAAACTTCCCTCAGTATTCCAGCCTTTGCACTTCCAGGAAAATTTGGGATAAATGCAGGTTTGAGTCTCCAGTTTTTCCGCGCAAATGTTGGATTTTTCCTCTGTTTCTGCAGCTTCAGGAGCAAAGAGAGTTCTGAGCCTGGAGAGCAGCAGGTTGGGAGTGTCCACCCAAACAAGGGGGAGGAGGAACAAATGGCAGGAAAGGATGGAGAGACTCAAAGCTGTTCATTTCCCCTTTGCAATAATTTTAAAAAACACTTTGAGATATTTTCTGGGTCTGTATCACACTCTACTCTGATGTTTCTATGGAGAAAAGAGCTCCAAATCCATGAACACAGCCAATGCTGCTGATATTTTGGAGCAGGTTAATGATTTGATTGTATTTATGTGTATTTTAAGGAAGAGTTTGTTTATTCTCTGAAGGCAGCAGACATCCCTGCAGATGGATCCTGCCAGTTTATCTCCTTTTTATTTTCTTGTTTTATTTCTAGTAGTAATGCCAGTATTGTTCCAGGAATCCTTTCTGAGGTCTTGGACTTAGCAAGAATTCATTTATGGATTTCTTTATGCCCATCCTGTGCAGAAATGTTAAATTTCTACAATTATTCTGCTTCTCTCTGTTGGCTCCAGGTCCAGTAATGTTGGAGAAAGAAAGTGGCTTAAGGGGTTTTGAAATTGGGCTGTAAAATGATTCTAGAATCTGTTAATAACACTAAAATTAAGTGCACCAGCATTGGTTTTGTATATTTATTATTTTTCTTCTGAACAGGGTTACAGGTGAGTTCTAATTCTGATGTGGTTGGTGCTTCTTCAGTGACAAGATTATTAATTTTTTATTCTGCTTCTTTCACTTAGTCATAGTTTTTTTGTGTTCTGAATATCTTTTTTTTCTTCCTGCCTGTGTTCCAGTAGCACATCTGCTCCTGTCCTACACTTCACTCTTGTCATCCCCAACCAGAGCTCTGGAAATTATCCAGCAGGCATCAAAGCAAGCACAGGCTGGTTTTTAATAACAGAAGCAAAACTTTGCACCTCCAAAATATTTCTGCAGTTTCTCCTTATATTATAGTGCAGCATAAAGTTAATATTGGACCCACATTCAGTGTTAAAGATCTCATTAGAATTGGGAAGGAAAGGGATAACTCAGAAATATTTAAGATTTTCTTGCCTGAGGTGCCCCGTTCTGATAAGCAGCTGGCACCTGACAAGGGAAATATTATTAAATGATGGCTTTGAACCTCTTTTGTTAACAGAGCCATGATTGCAATAAAATAGTCACTTGCAAGGTGTGTTTGCATAAGAATATTGGTTTAATTTAGAGTGGGGTTTGAGATAGGGAAGCCAGAAAGATTCACAGCAAAACTGTCCATTTTGGGCCTTTGTACAGTAAATTATTCTTGCTGCAAACCTTCACCAGACCAGCTGAACACTGGGGGCTGTCTGATACCCACTGGTGCATGGACAACTTTATTTTCTTCTAAGTTTGTGAATTCCATCAGTATCCAGTGGAAGCCAGGCTTTGCAGCCAGAGGTGATTCTTTTTAATGAAAAATAGATATCTATATTGGAGAAATCAGTGGAGAACCTTGGAAACTTGGCTTTGAATTCAAGGAAAAAGGCAGACTGTCCGGATGAAGTACGAGAATATGGAATTTATTTCCCCCATAGATTTATTTTCTTACCATTAATGAGTATAAATGTACATTTAATGTCTGGAAGAGGAATGGAATGGAGCTGCTGGAGGCACTGGAAGCAGTGCTGGCTCAGAACAGTTGCATCTGTCATGCAGCAGGAATGCCTGCAGTGGAACCTGCTTTCCAGATAGAGCTGTTTCAAATCAGGGTTATCAGCATAAAATGTCAGCTCAAATTCATCAGAGGCAGGAGAAAAAGCAAACGTTCTGATCCAGGTGAAACTCGAGCTGCTCTCTGATGGCTTTCCGCTCTCTCTGGTGCTGCAGAACAGCGGTGCTGAAATTCCCCTGCTGCTGGAAGCTCGGGTGCTCTTCCCAGGTTCCCTTTCAGTGGCTGGGATTGTGTTTCCTCCAGCTGAGCAGCTCCAGGTGCTCCCCAAAGCCCCTCTGGGCTCCACCAGCTCGGCTTTGCCATCAGCAGGGAGGGGTGGGTTGGGAATTCGTGCAGAGGGTCAGAACCAGGAATTCTCCATCGTGTCCCAGTGCTCAGGACGGCTACTTCTGATCCCTCAGTGGCTGTTTGGTAGAGGTTGGTGCACAAATGAGCTTAGGTTTTGTGGAAATCTGATAATTTGCTTTGTAATAAGGTCTCATTCATTCAAATCAACTCCGTAGCACAATGACAGCACTTTGGGAACTCTTGAGGCTGTGTAGCCACCACTGGGCTTATTTAATTTGTTGTTTAACTGCTGATCAAATTTTACATTAAGGCAGAAGCACTTTGTTTTAAATACAAACCCTTTTTATAAAAAGTGGCTCACAGACTTGCCTCTTTCTTTTCCTGGCTAATTTAGAGCCACATTGCAGACATTAGAAAGAAACAAAACTACAGAAAAAATCACATCTGTGTACTGGGAAAAGGCATTCTGGGGCACTTGCTTCTTCCAAAAATGTTTGCAGGAGATAACAAGCAGGGTTTGGGATAAGTCAGCCTTGATTTGGGTGTTTACCAGAGCAGCAGCCATGGTGAGAGGCAGAGATCTTTAGATGTGCTCACAAGGCAGAGTCCACTCACTGGCTCACAAATGGACTCTGGATATACTGGAAATTATGGAAAATAGCAAAATGTTGGCATTTCTATGAAGAAGAACTGGACAGCATTAAGTGTTGGCCGCCCTGTTGGGTGGAATAAGGCCATGACCTTTAAAGATGATATTTTTCCCTAAAGCTTAACAGGAGAAACGGGAGTGCAATTAATTAAATTTGTGCTGGGAATAGACCTTTTCATCCCAATTCAGGCCACGCTGTGTGCATGAAGGCTTTCCAGGAGCTGTGCAAGGCACTGGGGTTGATGGAGCGAGCGGCCGCGGGCTCCGGAAGGGTCACGGTGGCACCGAGCAGCGATCACAAACTCTGGAACCCCGACGAGCTGGCACTCCTGGCCCTACTGAGGAGGGCACCAACCCCAGTCCTTGTGCCATGGGGGTGCTGGTGGTGGGAGTTCCGTGGGGAGGCTCCTCTGCAGGCTGTCCCTGTCCCTGGGCTCACGGGCGGGGAAGTGGGGGAGCGGCGGCTGCGGCTGCAGGCAGGGGCGAGCTGTGCTTGGCCTCTGCAAAGAGAAAGGGCCCGGTTCACTGTCAGCACGGATCCCACACTGCTCCCAGCTCCTCCTTCCTCCTCTCCCTATAAAATCTCCTGCTTGGGCATCACTGGCTGAGGCAGCAGCTGCACTACGGTGCTGGGCCCTGCGCTAGAGCCTAGTTTATAGTCTTCACTGCCTGTGCTGGCAGAAGGAGATGGAAGGGATGTCTCAGGAGATGCTGTGGGAGAGAAGAGAAACAGAATTAACGTGGACTTGGATGCTGTTCAATAGAAATCAGCAAACCATCCTACAAGCCCAGGAGCAGGAGGATCCTGGCGCATCCTTCTTTCCTGGTTTGTGAGGAGGCACAGGGTGGACTGGCAGACATGGACCAGTTCTTCTCAGGATTTTGCACTTGAGGAATGTCCCCCAGTGTTTTTCAATCCTTTATTTCCTTGTCAGAGAGAAGCTCAGCCTGCAGCCCCACTGTACCTCATCTACAGAGCACAGCATTTCTCTAATCTCCTTTGCTGGAAAGGGGCTTAAAAGCTAAATAAAAGCCACTTAAAATACATGATGCCAACATTTATATAGCTGAGAAACAGCAAAATACACTATGGGAGGTAAATGATTGTAACTGGCAGAGGGAGGGAGACTGTGAGTACAGGACACTGTGATTACATGGCAGTGCTTGTTAAATTCCACCTCCTGTTCCACTTTCCTTTTCCAACAGCATGGTCCTACAGGGGAGAAATGCCTTAACCCACACCCCAGCAGTGCCCAGGGTGATTGGAGATGGTCTTGTATTCAGGTCCTGTTGTTTGGCAGCAACCACAGGGAACTCCTGCCATAAAGAACCATCTGTCCTCTATTGTGGCATCTCCCAGTGCTGCCAAATCCAGAGAAACACTCAATCTTGATTTCTCGCCCTTTTTTTTTCAGTCTTGTGTTGTTTCAGTAACATCTCCAAACCCCCCTGGGTCATTGTACCATTAAAAATCCTAACTTCTCTTTGGAATTATGGAAAGGAGTCAGCCAGGGGGGCTGTGAGCTCTGATTCCAGTGTAACACTTGAACTCATATAAATAAACTTAAAGAACTTAACTAAACTTACATTTACTTCGATAAACTTAAAGAACATAAATGATTTTTTTTAAATAAATAAACTTTTAAATAAATAAATAAGCTTTTTTTTTTCTGAGCTGTGTCTGCTGCCCAGTTCCTTGGCTATGCTGGCACTAATGGTGGAAATAATGTGAAAATGGGCTGTAAATAACGTAAAAAGGGGGACCTACGGTCTGGAGCAGTGTGGATCACAGAGGTCATGTTGCTTTGCAGGACGTGCCCTGGCAGCTGTTCCAGGTTGAGGCTGGGAGGTGCTGACTGGTACTGGAGATCAGCAGAGGTTCCTGCAAGTGGGATTGGGAATAGACATCATTCCTTGCACAGTTCCTGACAAGATGCTCTGGGCTAAATCTTTTTCATCCAGAGGATGTGGAAGAGCTCTGTGGGTGAAGGTTAATGGCTCATCTTTGCTTCCTTCCCCTGCTCTCAGCCTCTGGCTGTGTAGGAACAGCCCCCTGGGATGTCTGGGCTTTCAGCTGCTCTCCAGCTGCACTCTTCTGCCTGGGGGTGTGTCCCAAGTGCTGCTCTTCTCCAGGTTTCCCATAAAGTCATAGCTTGTACACGTTTCCAACAAAAGATGCTTTGTCTTCCTTAAACTGCCTCAGTTAGGTCGGAGGCCTAAGTCGAGTGCCACACCACAGAGTGGGTGCTTTGCTGTGAATCTCAGACTTCCAGAGCTAGGCTGGAAAGAATGGCTCTGGGTTTGGACTGGAGTGAGAAGGACCCTTCAAGCTACAATTCATCAAATGGTTTTGGTTGGAAGGGATCTTAGAGCTCATCTCATTCCAACCCCATGCCATGGGCAGGGATCCCACCCACTGTCCCAGGTCCTCCAAACCCCACCCAGCCTGGCCTTGGGCACTTCCAGGGATCCAGGGACAGCCCCAGCTTCTCTGTGCCAGGGTGTCCCCACACTCACAGAGAAGAATTTTTCCTCAACATCCCACCTAAACCTTTTCTCTTTCAGCTTAAAGCCCTTTCCCTCAGTCCTCACAGAATTCACAGAATCACTAGGTTGGAAGAGACCTTCAAGATCATCGAGTCCAACCCAGCCCCAACACCTCAACTGAACCCTGGCACCCAGTGCCACATCCAGGCTTTGTTAAACACACCCAGGGATGGTGACTCCACCACCTCCCCGGGCAGCCATTCCAGAACTTTATCACCCTTTCTGTAAAAACTTTTCCCTAATATCCAACCTGTATTTCCCTTGGTGCAGCTTGAGGTTCTGTGTCCTCTGGTTCTGTCAGTGCTGCCTGGAGAAGGAGACCAACCCCACCTGACCACAGCCACCTCTCAGGGAGTTGTAGAGAGTGATAAGGTCACCCCTGAGTCTCTTTTTCTCCAGGCTAAACACCCCCCAACCCTTTCCCTCCATCCTCCCTCCCATACACCCCCTAAGCAGACACAAACCCACGCACACAGCCCTACAACAGCTTTGACATAGCCCAGCTTGGCTGCCCCTCCCCGGGAGGGCTTCGTACCTCCCAGCAGCATCTCCTGCAGCAAGCTGTCGATCCTGGCCACGCCGAAGAGCTTCACAAACTGCACCTGCTCGATCATCTGCCAGGTGATGCTCTGCAGGGGCGGCAGCAGCAGCAGGATGTCGCTGAAGCGGCCCCGCGAGTCGTACTGGCGGTCGTTGATGTAATCCTCCAGGTTCACCTGCACCTGGAAGCGCATGTTCTTCACCTTGCCCGGCTCGCTCAGGCCTTTGCAGTCTGGCAGAGGGGGAAATGGAGTTAATTGCTGGCCCGTGCAGGCGGATTTTGGCCTTTCAGGCAGTGGGATAGGTGAGTAATGCGATGGCTGACTCTCACAATTAAGAAGTGTAACATGTATATATGTTAAGAGAAGTTTTATAGATTTATAGTTGTGTTTTACCCCCCTTGTGTTGTTATCAGGGGTGGCCTGGGTTTGGGACGTTTGGGAGGGTCGGTTCGTTACCACAGCAACAGCTGACCTCCAAAAAAGATGTCAGGAAGTGATCACCACTGAACAGCAGAGAAGGAGTCAGTGGACAGAACTTTGGGGGAGCTAAAGGGTTAAAAGGTGAAACCTCTCTTGTGTGGATGAGCACATGGCGGGAAAAATCCTCTACTCCCAGCACCATAATATTTTCCCTATTCAGTCTTCTGTTGTATTTTTGAAAAGGTTTCAATAAACCTTTCTAAATTTTTTGGAAGTGGGGATCATTTCTCACAGGCAGGCTGCGTGCAGGGAAAAGGATGAGATGGCAGTGATGCTCTGACAGGGTCTCCAAGATCAGCTGGCAGCTTGGGCTGCCATTGCTTCACATGGAACAGGGAAACAGTGATGGGGATTGGAGGGAAAACAGTAATTGGAGGAGAAACAGTAATTTGAGGAGTTTGAAGGGAAACTGTAAGAAAATAGGAGCTTGCTTCACATGGATGTGTCTGCCTACTGCCATCAGTGAAGGGGAAAAATTTAGAAGTTAAAATATTTATCCTTCCAAGGAAACAGCCTGGAATTTTCCCCTGAAAACTTTGAGTCACAACTGCCACCACTAAATGCAAGGAGTTTTAGTGCCTGCATGTTGTGATTACACTCGCTGCAGCATCAGGTTCTTGTCTTGCTCTCCTGTCTTTGACCTGTGGTCAATCCCTTTTTTCAAGGACCACTGGTCCAGCTTTGCTTAAGTAAATAAATTTGTCCCTGGGTCGGGTGAAGTGCTGGGATTTACAGCCTCCCACTCCTGCCTCTGCTGCTATCTAAACCTGAGATTTCTGGATGACTGCACCATTTCCTTCACTGTCTGCAAAGAATCCACAGGCACCACATTTTCGGCATTGTAGTGCCAAGAGATTAGATAAAGTGGTTAACAAATGATTGTGTGTCAGAGCGAAGCTCTGAGGACATTCCTGATCATTAGCATGGATGAACTTCACTTCCCACTTCCTCCTTCCAGCTGAAACCTCAGCACCTCATTGTCACATTGATCTAAAGCTGCAGGGAGACACTGATCAGCTGAGAAGGTAATTTGTCAAAATCGATTTGATGAAAGCACCCCTCCTCTGTTCACAGCAGGCTTTGGTGAGCCAAAGTTCACGATGTTCCTGAAACTCCTGGATCTTGATTCTGAATCAGCGAATACAGCAAAAAACCCAATAATTAATGGATGACACTCTGATTTCTCCATGCTAAAAGACAAAAGGGCGTGGTTTGGACTTGGGATCGTTCTCCCATCTCCTCCCCGAGCTCCAGGGAAATACCCACTGGAACCTGGGCCGAAGCAGAGCCCCCTTTGCTCCTGGAATAAACACAGCAAAGCTTCAAACCAAACTGGTTTTTCTCTGTGTTTCCCTGTTCTCCATCCTGTGGATCAGCCCTGCCCTGGGTTGCTGCTGGCTTCCAGCAAGACCCATTAGCAGATCCCTGATATTTCTGGGCACTCTGAGCTGCCCAGCTCTCTGTGGTTTTTGATGGTGCTCTCTGGACTCTTATGGACACTCCACATTGCTGCTTGCCTCTCTCTGCTTATACATAATTAATACAGGCATGTATGTCCTTAATGATCACCTCCTGCATTTCAGGCTGGTGGGCTTTCCCAAAGCCAAGCTCCTGCAGCAGCCAAACTCCTCCAGGGCCTGCAGAGCCTTGCACATCAGCCTGGCTGGAGTTCACACTTGCTAAACAGTGTGGAACACTCAGGAATAGGTGTTAGGTTTAAGGTCACTTAATAGGTTTAAGGTCATTTCTGCCTTAAAACTGCACGACCGAGTGTTGCTCATTACAGCACGGGCAGGCTGAGATGTAGAGCTGCTTCCAAGGGGTTTTCCTGGATTTTGGAGAGCCCCCAGCTGCTGTGCAAGCCCCGTGCTTGGCAGTCAGAGGGAATCTCACCTGGGTCAAAGAAGATGATGGCTTTCAGGCAGGCGTACTCGTTGTCGTCGATCTGGATGTCCCGCAGGGGCTTCACCAACTCGTCCAAGATTCTGGTGGCCACACGAGCGATTTCCAGTTCTGGGCAGTGCATTGGGATGATGAAATCATTCCCTGGGAATGAGAAATTCCCCATCAGGTTTTGGCTCTAGCTCTGGTCTCATCCAGCAGTTCCCAAAGGAGGCTTGTCTGATAGCCCCAGTGCCATTTGCAGCAATTTCCAGTCTGCAGCTTTATAATTTGATCCACGAGTGAGAAGCAAGCCCCAGATCTCATCCCCTGGCCCTTACTTATCTCAGCTGCACATCAGTGCACCCAAACTGTACACACAGCCTGCTCCATGTTCTGCTCTGCTTTGCCCAGTCTTACGTTGAGCACCTGTTTGTAAGCAGTGCTGCATCTTTATTTTTGGTTTTCTTTTCTCGCACAAAGTTATCCCTCTCTCTTTTATTTAATGTGAAGCTTTTAGGGTCAGTATTCTCATTTTTCCAAGAACAATCCCACCTATGGTGGCAGAGAGCTACATGAAAAAGAAACACCTATTTGTACTCTAATTTTTAACAGACATTTCTGCAAACTTTCCAAGTATCTATACCCAAATACCTCATTGCCTGGGCCTTGGCAATTTCAGGTACAAAACCAAAACAAGTCAGTTTGAGATGCCATTTAAACACCGGGGCTTTCTCATCCACAATTTCAAAGCTGTGAGGGAACAGTTAAAAAAATCCCAGTGAGTTTACTGGCTCCTTTTCACTCCAGCACTGTGTCTCCACCCAGATGTGCAGCCCACGCCCAGGAGCGCAGAGGGGGTTTCAGGGATGCAGAACGCTTGGGAATGACTTGGGAGGGGTGAATTATAAAAGCAGGAGTGTGTTTCACTACTTTACCTAATAGCAGGAAGTCAGTGTATGGTATGGACCTCTTGGCTACCCCGAGGAGCAGATGTTCCCCTGCGTGGGCTCTGAGCAAGGCAACCTGGAGGTGGCACAGGAGAAAGAAATTAGATTCTATTGGAAAAGCAGAGAATGGAGTGCTGAGCTGTTGCTGTTTAATTAAGCCCCATTTGGTGTTTGCTTAGGTCTGGCAGATCTACAGATAAAGTTCTGTTCAGGGCTAGAAAATATCAGTGTATGTTCACTTTGAGAAGTGTTACATTCGTGGCAAACTAAATGAGAAGCTGTTTTAACTAAAAGAGCAAAGAGGGGCTTGAGTAACTTGAGTTCTCAGGAAATAATCAGATTCCATAATCAATTATTAGGTACCAGTAAAGGCAAAATCGGAACTGCAGCAGTCTGACACAATCAGAATTTCTTTTTTGACTGCATCTTTTGCAGGTTGGACTGACCAAATCCGTATTTTGAGGGACTTTGGCTACTGCAGTTATTTTTAACTGGTCCCTCTTTCTCTCCTGTTGTTTGTAGCTCTGCATAGGGTGATCTGTTAATGCCAGATTCTCCTGTGAGAGGCCCAGCTGGGAATTCCTTTCAGAGGCACTGGATTTACCAGGAAGGGCCATGGGGTTGTACCTGGTCATCGAGGGGGAGCTCACAAAAGGCCGGGATGTATTTTGCCCATTCCACCAGCACCAGGAGCTGCTGTTTCATGGATTCACACACGTCGTTGATGGTGGCAATCTTCTTCATGGCAATGTCTGTGCTGTGCACGGGGCTCAGGGATAAATACTGAGAGAGAAACCATCCGGCTGTGTTTGTACTGGTGCAAAACCCGGTGTTTTATCACCCTCCACAGCAGCGATTCATCCCAGCAGAGCCCTGAGATGTCCCCATTGTGGTTGGACACTTGGTGCTCAGCTGTGTCGGACTCACAGCCCATGGAGCAGCTTCCACGAGGTGGTGCTCAGTCCCAACACACACCCAGCCCTCCTCAGCCTCCTTCCCTGCTCTCCAGGACAAAATCAGCA
This sequence comes from Anomalospiza imberbis, assembly GCF_031753505.1. Taxonomy (NCBI): domain Eukaryota; kingdom Metazoa; phylum Chordata; class Aves; order Passeriformes; family Viduidae; genus Anomalospiza; species Anomalospiza imberbis. The sequence goes on along the minus strand of NC_089692.1, from coordinate 18,177,069 downwards.
CTCCCATCCCCAGCAGCACTGTGTATCAGCTCCCCACCGATCCCTCCAGCCAGCCAAATGCATGAAATGCATCCAGCTTTTCTCCCCACCGATCCCTCCAGCCAGCCAAATGCATGAAATGCATCCAGCTTTTCTCCCCACCGATCCCTCCAGCCAGCCAAATGCATGAAATGCATCCAGCTTTTCTCCCCACCGATCCCTCCAGCCAGCCAAATGCATGAAATGCATCCAGCTTTTCTCCCCACCGATCCCTCCAGCCAGCCAAATGCATGAAATGCATCCAGCTTTTCTCCCCACCGATCCCTCCAGCCAGCCAAATGCATGAAATGCATCCAGCTTTTCTCCCCACCGATCCCTCCAGCCAGCCAAATGCATGAAATGCATCCAGCTTTTCTCCCCCACGTTGCTGTCAGGGACACAAAACTCTCTTTTTGATTTCTACAGGGCTGCGTGGCAGGGAGAGGGTTAAAACCAGCAATTTTTGAAAAGGAAGTGGGCTCATTTCTGCATGTAATGTGCAACATCTGGACCGTGTGCTTCAGTGGGGAAAGGGTATTTGCATAAGAATTTAAAGGACGCTCAGGGTGAAATTAATGGTGGAGCATGAAATAAAAAAGCAATCAGCGTCAGCTGAAGCCCAGTGGGTTTACTCACATTATTTTTTCTGCCCTGATAAAGAAGTTATGTGGAAAGATACAATCAACCATGACTGGAATATTATGTTCAGAGCAGGACAGAGAGTGTAGCTCTCCTTCCCTCAAGGAAGGATAAAATTCTGTGTGAATGCAGTGAGATTTTAGGGGTGCAGCAACAATTTAGGCTGGGGGAGGAGGGGACCTGGGCTCTGCAACATCCCTCAGCCCTTGGAATTCCAGTTTTCTATCTCCCACCAAAGGTGCATCTGCTCCCTGCAGGATGTATTGCCTTGATAATGGATTTTTTCCCGACTGCTTTTGAATATTTTGCGTTTTCTTCCCTGTGAGTTTGTGGAGGAGCAGAAAAACCATCCAGCCCTGGTTGGTTTAGCGGGCTGGAATTGCTGAGGGCCACAGACCTGTTTGGAGGGGCCGTCCCCAGGTTTCCTACCTGCTGTGCCATGGCCTCAGCCTGAGTGAGGATGTTGATGGAGAGAGAGCCATTGTCCTCATAGCTGCTCCTGCGGATGCTGATCCTGTCACGCTCGTTCTGCACGGCTGAAAGGAGAGAGAGAGGTGCTTGTGTCAGTGAGAATCTCCCAAAGGTTGTGCCAGTGAGAAAATCCCAATAGTGGTGTCAGGGAGAAAATCCCAATAGTGGTGTCAGTGAGAAAATCCCAATGGTCGTGTCAGGGAGAAAATCCCAAAGGTTGTGTCAGTGAGAAAATCCCAATAGTGGTGTCAGTGAGAAAATCCCAATGGTCGTGTCAGTGAGACACTCCCAGTGCTTGTGTCACTGAGAAAATCCTAATGGTCATGTCAGTGAGAAAATCCCAGTGCTTGTGCCAGTGACAAAATCCCAGTGCTTGTGCCAGTGACAAAATCCCAATGGTTATGCCAGGGAGACAATCCCAGTTGTGTGAGCAAGAAAATCCCAGTGGTTGTGCCAGGGAGAAAATCCCAGTGGTTGTACCAGGGAGAAAATCCCAGTGGTTATGCCAGGGAGAAAAATCCCAAAGGTTGTGCCAGTGAGAAAATCCCAGTGCTTGTGCCAGCGAGAAATTCGCCCCCAGCCAGTGGCTGCTGCTCCTTGTGGTCCCTAAACAGGAGTGGATGGGGCTTTGCTCCTGCAAGACCCTCCACTGTGGTTGGAAGTTGGAATAAACGGGCTCTGGGGAGGGAAAAAGGCCACTTCAGAGGGAGAAGAGCAAGCCCAAGAGGGAGATGAGGCCATCTGGGGGTCAGAGCAACACCCATGGGATGTCTGCTGGTCCTACAGGATTTGATGCAGCCCAGGGGGAATTGAGGGGGTTGGTGTCACCTCTCTGCACTTGGCAATGCTGGAGCCCTGGCCTCTGGGACCCTTTCTGCCGTGGCTGCACTGAGGGCTCCTGTGCTGAACTCCTGATACAGCAGGGCGCCCCTGGGGCTGCACCTCACCTCATGGCAGGGCTGGAAAAGCACCCCCTGATGCCACCTCAGAGCAGCCTTGGAGTGTCCCCTGCCCCGGAGGCACGGCAGGTGGTGACCCAGGGGACATCACCACGCATGGGGCACAGAAAGAGTCACTCCATGAAGGAAAATCAAAGAAAAGGAAGTTTAAATCCCCCTTAAACCATCCCCCCAGTGCTGCCCATCACACAGCTGATTTCAGCCAGCCTGAAACCCCGACAGAGTGACACACAAAGACAGCACTAAGCCAGGGTTTGGCACCAGCCCTGCTGCTGCAAAACCCTGCTGGAAACCAGCTCAGTGTCCTGAACTGGTAAAACCAGCAGCACCACAGACCTTGGACACACTGCAGGGACCACAGCGGAGTGAAGGTCAGCCCAGACCCTTTGCTGGACATGCCATGCTGAATTGGAAAAAAACCCACTGATTTTTGAGGCCCATTCCACCCTTTAAACCATCCTTCCCCCTGAAGCAGGAGCCACACCCAGCCTCATGCTCCATCAGCCCTGCACAGGGAGCAGAAGGCATGGATTGCACTTCAGCAGCTTCTTTTTGCAACAGTCTCTGAGAGCTGACTCACCTCCACTGCAGCCACCGAGTGAAACAGCAGCAGAGAAAAAAGGAGAATTTCCATTTAACCCAACCTGGTTTCAGCGCTGGTTTCTCTCCCAAGCCCTCTTGCCTCTGTCCAGCAGCTCTGGGCTGGGGGAAGGAGCCTGAACACACTCAGTGTTTTCCTGGCAGCTCACAGTTCTTGGCTACAAACAGCTCAGAAAGGCACTTGTCCTGTCCCTGAAGCAGAGGGAGCAGGAAGATTTAGCATGTGGTGATAGTGCAGCACATCCCTCCTCCTTCATGCAGCAATCCCAGACTCCTTTTGCTTTATCTGGGGGGAATGACTCAAACAGAGCTGCCAAAGCAGGACGCACTCTGTGCTTTAACCCCTTGGGTGCAGAACACCGTGGGTTTGTCTCAAAAGTGGCCACTGGAGAAGATTTTTCCAGCAATTTTCTTTCCCCTTTCTGCAGAATCAGCAGAGTTATTTTGCCATCATTCTTTCGAGTCTTTGCCTCGCTGCTGAGTATTGTTTTAGAGCATCAGGACCCATTCCTGGGAATCCATACACAGGAAAAACGTGAGCACTGCTTTGCACAATTTGAGGGAAGGTGTTTCTTTCTGCCAGCTCATGTCCAACCACTGCTCTGTTTTCCTAACCTGCCTCTGATGAGGGGCCAACAAAGTGAAAGGGCAGAAAAACAAGCACCAGTGACAAAAATCAATGCCTCCCCTTATCGACAGGAGTGCAGGATTTATTTTCCAAGATCTGGGGCTCAGCCTTGCTGTCAGTCAGGATCAGCTTGTGGGGATCTGACTTTGTACATCAGAGCCAGCCTTGCCTGAAAGGTGCCACATCCCTGGAGCATTTTCAGACTATGGACACTACAGAGAGGCAATCTGTCATCAATTTAGAGAAAAAATCAACACAGCTTTTGGGAGGCTCTGCTAACCCTCCTCAGACAGCAGCATAAGCTGTGTGTGAGGGAGGGTCAGCCTGAAGGTGAAGGGGGTTATAGGAACCATAATCTTGACTCTTCATGGGTTTTACTCACCAGAAAGGTGAGTGGCATCAGCCAGCACTCAGGAGAAAAAAGCCTGGCCTCCTCTGTACCATCACTGACTATTTTGTAAAATCCCCACCCAAGCTTCTGCACTGGATTTGTATCAGATGCTCCCCCACGTGCTCTCCGGGTGGGCATCTCTGCCTGCTGACAAGAAAAGGGAAAGTTTTGCCTTTCCAGTCGAGTTACACATCTGATTTTATGTAAATCCTGCAGTCCCAGGCAGACCTGGTCCCTATGACAGACTCCTTTGAGAAGCCTCAGCCTGTTTTTCCCCCCAGTGTTTTTATGGCACATATTTCAGTGCTTCCCTCATGCTCTGATAAGCTCAATCTTCCAGTGTAAGTGGATGGTACAGAGTGACTTTCTCAAGGTGATTTGGGTGTTATCGCTGAAAGCACCCAAGATGTGATGGAATTAGATACAAAGGGGAGTTAATGTTTCACCTGCCACAAAAATTAATCTATTACTGTGCAGTGATTATATTGCTATATTTATTGTGTTTGTGAAAGGGAAGGGACAGGTTAGTCCTGGTGAGGCAGTGGGAGTGCTCGAGGGACGTGCTGGCCCTGGAGGTGCTGGGCTCAGGTGTGATCTTGGCTTTGCTGTCAATAAAACTCAACAAACCTGCAGGAAGGACTAAAAACCCAGTGCTGGATCCCTCTGTCTCCTAAGGGCTGCTATTTCCAGAAGTGCCTGGCAAAATCTTTGCTCCCTGTTTTTTTCCCCTCTCTGCACATTCCCAAAGCCAGAAAACACCACAAAGAGCCACCCAGCCCCGCAAGAAGGGACGTCAGCCCTCGTGAGCCCCCAGGATGGTGCTGGCCAGGGACAGCGTGGCCCCAAGCTGGGCTTTCCCACAGGGAAAGAAGGCAGAACGATGCTTGTGTCTCCCTCCAGGGACTTGTCCCTGGCTACAGCATGTTCTGGCTGTGGGAAGAGGACGGGAAAACAAACATCTCCTCCGTGTGACGCAGGGGAGCCCCTCGGAAGGGTTTGGTCACTCAGAGCAAGGCTGGACACTCTGCCTCGAGCTCTGGGCAAACAGGGTTTGTGGGGTTTGTGGGATTGCAACAAGGCTCTGCTTCCCAAACTATTTGTCCTCGCTGCCTTGCCTCGCAGGGCCGGAGCCTGGGATGAGGAACCTCCAGGGAGTCCAGTAAATGGGGGCACAGGCACTGGCTGGGAGAGCAGCAAACCAGTAACTTTCCACAGCAACTGCACAGGTTCCAGCTTTGCCTACACGGGAATGACTGTTTCCATCATTATTCCACTAAAACCAGCCTCATTTAATGCTGGTGGTGTTGGAAATGTAGTGATTAATGGCATAGAGGGAGCAGGAGGAGGGAGGTCCCTGCGTGGCGCACTCACCAGTGCTCACAGTGTTTCTGTCTTCACCGACAGATTTACTCCTCCTGCTGCCTGATTAATTTATATCCACAAATAATCTTTTTTTCCTGAGCTACCTCAGATTTTGTAGGTGTGGTGTGTTTTATTTGCAAATAAATCCCAGTCGTACATGTACATTTAATCCCTTCATGGGCTTGTGGGCTGATTTATGACTACTGAAGGTAGAGAAGAACCTTTATCTTTTCCATCCTTCTTTGCAATAAACTGCAGTCCGAGCATTCTGAAAGCTGGCAAAAGAAATGTGTACACAAAAGGTATGAAACAAGATAGAGGCCCTGTGAATCACTAATAAAACTGTCCTATAAACCTGTCCAATTTCACAATAGTAAAGAAAAGCCTCAAACCCTCCCTCAAACACTCCCTCCTCCTTACTGCTGCAGAAGTAAGTGATATAACAATTCTTTTTACTTTTGCATAAAACTAAAGAAGTTCATTCACATTCATAAATTACTTTGAAGGGGATGAGAGGTTAAATATTAACCCCTCATTTTATTTTTTCCCACCAGCAAGCTGAATCCTGACAGTGCAGTGCTGGCCTTTCCAAAGGCTTCCAGGTTTTCAGGTACTCAGCTCCATGTGAGGAGATGACCTGGCTCACTTGAGAAATCACACCCTGCTGATTTATTCCAGGTGAAACATGATCTCAGGGAGATGTTAAAAATAGAATCCCTCTGTTTTCTTTGGGTGTTTAAGTACCTGGTGTTCTACTCAGCCACTGATGCTGCAGTGACCAAAAACCTCTCTGGTAGCATTGTGCAAGACAATAGAAATCGAACTTTCTGAGCCAACAGAGGAACTGAGGTGGGACAGCCAGAAAATCCCCAAAACATCCAGACCACCCTCTGGCACAGCCCCAGCCTTAACCCCAACACAAGAATAAACGAGTGAGTCTTCTGAAAAAAACTCAGATCCTGATCACAGAGGTGTTTAGGACATAAGAGGGGTTTTTGTTCAGAAAAGGCTTTCCCTCTCCCCTCATCCTAACTTTAATGGTTGTTATTAAAGTGAATTATTGATACCAAAAATGCAATTGGGATCGTTCTGAGTGAACTGTTTTCTAGGAAATCTGGGAACTGGACTTTTCACAAGACTCAGGTTTTGTCCCTTCCCTGCTCTCGTTAGTGCTGATGGAACCTGGGCCCCATCTCAGTTCACAAGCCTGTTGTGGAGGGCAGTGTTGGTCCTTCCTGAAAGCAGGATCAAATTCAGGCTGTACAAACAAGGCAGTCTACAGATCCTACAAGTAATTTTCTCAGTCATTCCCTAGGAAGCCTGTTCAGTGCCCCACAACCCTCTGGGGGAAGAACCTTTTCCTAATATTCAACCTAAACCTCCCCTGACACAGTCTAAAGCCTATAGCCTCAGGCAGATCTGGTCACCATGTAGCTCAGGTATTTGTATTATATGGTTTTTTCTTTAGGGAGAAATTTCCCTGCTGTACAGATCCTTGTAATTCTCTATCCACTAGAAAAGTTTCCAAAAAGGAAGAAAAAAAAAAAAAAAGAGAGAGAGAGAGAGAAAGAAATATCCAAACATGTCACATCACATCTTGCAACACATGAAGATTGGGGAAAAAAAACCAAAAGAACAATCCCTCTGGATCCAAAATTCCTGTTTATCAGTTAGTTCTGCCAGGGAACAGCAAGTTCTCCAAGGCTGAGCACACAGAGACCGAGCAGTGGGTCAGTGGGGCACGGCGAGGGTGACACAGCCCCGCTGACCCCACCCCAGGTGTATTGTCACAGCCAGCCTGGGAAAAAGATCGTTTGCAGCTCCTTCCCCTCTGCTGTGGATAAACAATGCCATTGCCACACCCTGGAAACTCTGACTGCCGTTATAAGGGCTGGCCCTAAAGGAATGTGCCAGGGAAAGAGGGTTGTGCCAGTGCTGGGACACAGAGCGCGGCGAGGGTGGATGTCACCGCTGCCACCTCCCAACACCAGCTCCTGCACGCTCCAAAAGATTTTGTACAAATATTTGGACGCTCCAATAGTGCTCCATCCAAGACATGGCTTCTCCTTCTCCCTAACACTTCGCAATGCTGTTTAATATTAATCTAGAACCACCCAAAAGCAAATAGCTGTGTTCTTTTTGTGCACACAATTGTGCAAGAACTTTTCTTTCCCAGTCCTGCACATGTGCTCGGGATAGAGCTCTGGTCAGCTAAGCTAATTTCTGCACAGCAGTTGCTCAAGGTGCTTTAAAATCTTCCTTGCCAAACACAGGAGCATTTTCCGAGCGCACAACCTGACTGCACTCATAAAAAAGTTTCAAGGAATGTGGCGATGTGGAACTTGAAATGAGTCATCTCCCATCAAGCTAAACTCAGTGATGGAGGCATGAGCCAAGGTTTTATAACTTTTACCATAAAAACCAATAAAAATCATGCTGCAGCTCAAAGAATAGATCTGATAACAAGATTTCAGCCTTTCCAAGCAGTGCAGTTTGCTGCATTGGCAATTGGCTTTATCCCATCTAGAACTGACCAAATCAGCTTATTTTTTGTCTTTATTAATTTGAGCTGTATTTGTTTTTCCATCTGCTGTATTTACTCCATTTCTCCTAAATTAAACCAGTCGGCATTTCTGCTTCATCCATGATTTATGCCAGGTTTCAAAACACCCTTCTCCAGGAAAACATATGGTCAGGACATGGGAAAGATCATTTAATCACCAGTAAAATCTTATGAATTACCAGAAATCGACAGCAAATTTCCCCTTGGGTTCAGTGGGGCCACAATTCCACCCCTTGGGTGAACTTGGTGACACGGAAAGAAACTTTCAAGCTCCCTCATCTTTTAGCTGCCAGTGGGTTGGGAAATGGCACAAATGAAGGGTGAAGAGTATGAAACAGCACAAAGGGTGAAGAGTGTGAAACCATCACCCAACAACCTGCACCTTGGGTAGGTTGGGCCCCCAGTTTGTCAGGCACTCAGTGGACAAGGACAATCACAGTAGAACAGGATCATCCATGCTCTCCCACTGTGCAGAACTGGACAAGCAGAGAGCAGAAGTGCTGTGGTAGATCCCAGACATCCCCAGGGAAGCTGCATGTAGGCACAGGTTGACAGAAATGGGTGTTTTTTCTTGCAGAGCATTAGGCACTATGACAGTATTTCCTTTAGAAAGGGCACATCCTGAGGGTCACTGGCACCCAAAACTACAACTCTGCTCCTCCTCAATACAGACGATGGGAAGTGCCACAAAAGGTGTTGGCCAATATGGGATTGGCCCTTCAGTGCTGGTGCTGGTGGTGGCTCCACAGTCACCCTGTCACCAGCAGCACGACCTCAGGTTTTGCTCTGAGTCATGTCCCCTGCTGGGGTACATGAGTCAACCATGGGGAACACGAGTCACCCTGCTCCTGGAGCTCTGCCCGTGTGCCCTGGGCCACCGAGGAGAGGCTCCCACTCCTTAGGGCTCTGTGCTCAGGCTGTACCTTGCCCTTGCATGCAGCTACATGAGAATCAGCTGAGCCAACCACGCCACCTGAAGCAGCAAATTGATGGCGTTTATGAGATTGGAGGTGGCAGATCCTCACTGAAATTGGCACAGGTGGGATTAGGAGTCACACCAGTGGGTATGGAGAGAGGAAATTGCTATTGTAAAGCACTTAGAGACCAAATAAGCCCTGAGGAAGCCCATCCCTTTCCCAGGACTAAAAGACCAGCCTCACAGGATGGGTGAATAATGTCACCGGGCTCTCATTGAAATTGAGATAAAATGGCAAACAGCTGCAACAAAAAATATCTCTCAGTGACACACAATCATCATCTCTCCAGCCAGAGCTGCTGCTGCTCCCCACCGTGCTCTGCAGTGGAACAGGGCCTAAGAAAGCAGCAGGAAGGTTGGAAATGTCCCTTTGCACCCACCTTCTTTCTTCATGCCAGCTCTGAAGCACTTCTTCAGCCTGCAGTACCTGCACTGGTTCCTCTTGTCTTTGTCTATCACACACTGTCGGTTGAACCTGGGAGGAGATGGGAAATACAACATGGAACAACCATCTGCGACCCCCTCACCCTGAGCAGCCCCAAATCCAGCCCCAGACCTCCCTGAGCTCCACACTGCATGATCTTAGAGAAGAGTCAAAGGTTTGCCAGAGCTGGATTGAATCAACGTTGGCTTGGCCCAGCTTCTCCTCTTCCCCACCGCCGCTCCTTCCAGCTGGGAGAGCAGTGGCTGCAGACCACCCACCCTGCAGGCATTGGGATGGTTTTGGCCATGACTGTGACTCAAGTTGTGCTTTTGCAGGAGCTCCATCTCCCACTTCCAGACAATTTTTGGGTGTTCAGCGTTGGGGTTTGTCTGATTTCACTTGTTAACTATTCTACGATTTGCGTAGATAAAAACACATTATGGGCCACAAGCCCTTTGGGTCTGCAGCCTTGTTCTGAGGCTCATGGCCTTCTAATTCCTCCTCCACTCAGTGGGGATTTAGGAACTCTTGTGCTGTTCCAGGGGTGGCCCACACAGGCTTGGCAGCTCTCCCCACGGTGGGTGAAACAATGGAAGGGGACTCTTCCATACGGAGAGGAGATGATGTGGGTTGCTCTGGGACCATCAGGCTGTAAAAGCTGAGGCACTTTCCCAGACTGGTAAAATGCCAAAGGTACAAAAGCCCAAAGACTTCCAGAGGAATTCACGTCTGCCATAAGCAGAGCTCCAAGCTGGGCTGAGCTCACCAAATAAGGGCTTGCACACAAACTTGGCTTCAATGCTGTGGATCTTCCCTGAGCTGCCAAATATCACAGAGATTCATGTATTCCTGGGAAGAGGCAACAACTCCGGTCCCAGGAGACTGACAGCTGAAATTTCAAAGAAACCAGTAGTAGAGTTCATCTCCTCCTGCAGGAATCCCACAGTTCATGGGATGGGCACTGTGTAAGTGGACACTGCTGTCACCTCAGGTGACATGGCTGTGTCCTGGAGTGATAAGGGCACCAGGAACATTTTGAACAAGGAGGGTGACTCGCATATGAAAAATTTGGAATGCCCTTAGAGGAGGAAAAGCTTTGGAACAGAAAGAAAACTTTCAGGTTTTAACTAGAGATGAAGAGCTTAAGTGTATTGAGCTTTGGGATTTCTTTCCACTTTCTCCTGTGCTAAAATAAATATAATTTTTCTAAGGTCAATCAAGATAGCAGCTTTTTAATTTATAGCCTCCTCCTGGCAAAAAACCTCTCTCAAATGTATACCTGTGTGCCAGAGTGGATGTGAATCATCTCTGGTCCACACATATTTCTCAGAATATTCATAAAATCATCACTGATAAGTCAGTGTGCATAACATAATTTTTTGTATTTCAAAACAAGAACAGAGAAGCTGTGAGAGGGCTTTGGAGGTGACAGATTCTTGGATGCCTGTTGTTTTTTACCAGGAAAAGTAAGAAAGATCAAATCTCTGGAGCTTTGGTCCTTCGCCACCTTGGCTCCCCCTTCCCCTGTGACGAGGTCATGGTGTGACTCTGCACCCAGGGTCTGTATTTATGTATTTTACACATCAGTCAAACCTCAGGTTTTCGGTTGGACTGGAGGATCTCAAAGATCTTTCCCAACCTAGTTCATTCTGTGATTCTCAGGTCAATGAGTTTCCCTCAATTTACCCCATGGGGAAAGCAGTGATGGTGAATTCACTCAATGCGTGGCACAGAAGGTCTCGGGGTCCAAATGAGATAGGACTGAGTTTAGAGATAGGACCGAGTTTACTCCTTGTAAACCAAACTGCAGTCCTACTGGTGGCCTTCACAGCGTGGAAACTTGGCATTTGAAACACAATCCCCTGATCCCCACCCCAAATAATTTCCCACATCCATAAATTGAGTTTGTTAATTGTCGAAATTCGGTACCTGCAGGAGTAGACGTGGTTCTTGCGGACGCTCCTCCTGAAGAAGCCTTTGCAGCCGTCACAGCTGGAGGCCCCGTAGTGCTTGCCAGTGGCCCGGTCCCCACAGATGGAGCACAGGGAGCTGACACCGTTGGGGAGCAGGTTGGCGTTTGCTGACTCAGCCGCGATGGCCTCTGCGGGCAGAGAATGGGGACAGTTTAGAGCTCCCTGTGATGCAAACCTCTGAATTTCACAGAATCACAGAATAATGAGGTTGGAAGAGACCTCTAAGATCATCAAGTCCAACCCATGCCCTAACACCTCAACTAGACTGTAGCACCAAGTGTCATGTCCAGTCTTTAAACACATCCAGAGATGGTGATTCCACCACCTCCCTGGGAAGACAATTCCAGTACTTTATTATTCTTTTGGTGAAATTTTTTTCCTAATATCCAACCTGCACCTTCCCTGACGCAGCTTGAGACTGTGTCCTCTTGTTCTGTCAGCTGCTGCCCGGTGGAAGAGACCGACCCCCACCTGTCTACAGCCTCCCTTCAGGAAGTTGTAGAGAGCAATAAGGTCACCTCTGAGCCTCCTCTTCTCCAGGCTGAACAACCCCAGTTCCTTCAAATGTTCCTCACAGGGCTTGTGTTCCCAGCCCCTCACCACCTTGTTGCCCTCCTTTGGATGCGCTCAAGCATCTCAACGTCCTTCAATTTATGGTCATGCTCTTCCCAAGTCTGGTATTGGTGTTTTTCTTCACTTGAGTGATCAGAGAGATTTCAAGTTGCATAGCCCAACCTGCTCCTGAGAATTTATCAGTTATCACTGCTTTCCTGGAGAGATATAAAGAAACCTCACTTGCATGTGAGTTTTCTGGTTTTGAGGGATGCAGAGCCACCTCAATGAGATACCTGGAGAACATGGTTCAAAGCTGGTCTCCACAGAAGAAAATGGAAAAAAAGCTCATTAACTTGAATAAATAGAATGCAGAGAAGAAACAGCAGAGGCAGAAAGGATGAACTACTTCATGCCCATGACAGAGAAGCTGAAGATAAAAGACTGTTCTTGAGAGCTCCTCTGCAGCTGGAAGGCAGAGACAGCAGCTCCCACAGGAATCACTTTAGTTCTAAGTCTGGTCCCTCCTCTGAAATTCTCTCTGAAGAGGCTCACTGCTTTCCACTAGAAAGCAACAGAGGTGTGCAGGAAGATCAGATTTCTAAATTAGGGACCTAAATTTGGTCATATGAATGCCCTCTGTCATGTCCTTCATTTGCACCCGCTCATTTGGGGCAGGAATAGCTCTGCCCCTGTGTGTACACACTGCTGAAAACTCCCCTTGGAACCTTTCCCTTTGCTCTAACCACCAGACTTGCTGCCCTCTTCATCCTTCTAATTTGAGGCACAGCCTGGGGAAGGAAAAGACAGGAGACCCTTGCGAAGAGGGCAGCTGACATTGTTTGTATCTCCCCATCTGTTTGCAGAGCCTGACCCGGGCACTCGCTGCAGGATGATTTTATGAATTTATCATACCTCTGGGAGCATGTTCTGTGCTCCAGGGGAGCCCATCTCGTGCTCCAGTGACCTCAGAAAAGTCCCTGGGACAAGGAACACCCTGATACATCTCTGGGATGGGACATCCTCGCAACAGAGATGGGGAAAGCTCAGCTTAGCAGTTTCTTAGAGAAAACTACTCAAAGGGGAGGAATTGCCACCTGATGTGCCTAGAGAGAGTTTTCTAATCCATAATGCATAAAAATAGCTCTGGGTAATCCACACACAGAATATATACAAAGAGAGAGCGAGAGAAGGTTATTTTTGTGTGTGAATACATGTAAAAAAATCTATAGTGAAAGTATTTGCTGTGCAATGAAAATTGTAATGAACCCCCCTCCAAAAAAAAAAAAAAAAAAAACCAAACCCCAAAAAAACCAAAAGTCAACAAAGCTTTAGTTTTTCAAAAACTGGACAGTTTCTTAGCTAAGGCTGAGATGAAGACATTTTTAGCCAAGACTTCACTAATGCAAAGTTCAGACTTCCAGTCACCTCCTAAAATAACTCATTTGGTCCATATTCACTTTCTGGTGTATGGATGAGTAAATAAGTAGGTTACAGCAAGATGGAAGCAACATGACAAGACAGAATGGCAGCACCAAAATCATTCCCAGGTCATAATGACAGGAATTGAGATTTGCCTCTTCCCAAATTCTGTGTAAGATTCTCCCAGCCCTGGTGTTTGTCAGGAAGTAACACCTGGGTCCTTTGGGAACATTGTCTATGTCAGAGGTATTTAATGGCAATTTAGGTTGATTTTTAGGGGAGTTTCTTTGCAATTATTCTTGATTTTATATTACTTAATAACTTAGTATTAAATGAACTGTACAAAATACTCCTTTGAGGATAACTGCAGAACATTTGGGCATCTGTTGTTCCATCCATTTTTTGAAGGATCATATAACCATAAACAAATGCACTGTGTTGGATTCCATTTTAAAAATTTGCACAACTGAAACAGAGATAAGGCAGCCAATTTCCTCTTCACTCCACTCATGCTTTCTCTAGACTTCAGAGGAATCAAGTCAAGGTCAAGCAGTTTAGGTCCCCAACAGACCCTTCATCCAGGTCCAGACTGCAAAATATTCCTGGTGCTAGAAAGTATTTACTCACCAGAAAATACTTGGTTTCCTTTTATGTGAGTAGGATGTGAGGATCTGCTTGCTGATATAAGGAAGAAATTAATAATCTGGCCTTAAACCAGGTGTTACTGGGTGAGGAACCATCAGCACTGTGTGTGTGAGGGCCCTTGGAAATTAGCAAACCAAATTTTGCCCTCATTTGTATCCATGGAAGCACAAACAAATCACCAGTGAGTTGGGTGGCTCTGTGTCAGGGCAGCTCCACAGCTAAAAGTTCAAACCCTGGGAGGGAGCCACGTGTCCTTTTCAGCTGAATTGGCTGAATGTGAAGAGAAATTTCAATAAATAAAAGGAAAGCCCTAATCCAGAATGCATGTTAATTGCTATCACAATTTTTAATTACAAAATCCTGTCACCAGCTAATGATGGGCTCCAAATGAGAATTAGCTCGGAGAAGAGCAAAGCACAGCTGATATCACAGGCACCAGGAGACTCTCTCAACACAGCTGTCAAACAAATATTTGGGTTTTTCCTGGACTGATCTCTGCAAGGAAAGGCAGAGGAAGGCCAGGATCCCTGGCAGCACAGTGAAATCCCCTGCCTGCCTGTGAAATCTGCTTTGTGTGCTCCATCCCTGCCTGACACAAGGAGATAACCTGAACAGCTCCTACGCTGTGCCACGGTGCCTTTGAAATCTCCACTGGAGAGATGCACTTGATTTTGTTCTCCAGGAAGAGACCACAACTCATCCTGATTGTGTGTGGCTCCCAGGCTGAGCTGAGGCTCTGCTTGTGGCCAGACCCCTCGCTGGGGCTGCCCCCAAGGTTCACTGACAGAAATACCTGAAGTTTGGACCATTTTTTGTGAGTTATATATAATCAGTGTGCAGACTGGGAGCTCCCTAAAGCTAAGAGCACCCAGTGGCTTCCCCAGATTTGGGATCAGCCAAGTTCACAACTGAAATGCACACAAATTTTTTGGTACCTACTGCCTCTTGTATGTTAATCATTGTCTAACCAGGGCTGAGATGATAATGCCAGTTTTACAGTGGTAAGAAATGACACTGAGGATGTTCTCATCATACCTGACCCCGCACTGCTTTTCCTTTCAGTTCCTTTACTGGCTACAGCTCTTCTGGATGCACATTGTAAAATAATTGTCTTGCAATACTTTCCAGGGTGGCTTTTATCTACCAGGAAATCCAAGTTTTGGTGCACATAATTTGCAGTTAGCAAATCCCCAAATTACACATGCTGGGCTAGAATGTGAAGAGATCACAAGTGTGGGTTTAGGGCTTGAACACACACAGTCAAACTCGGTGCCAAAGCCAGTATTGTGAAACCTGTACACACAAATGTAGGGCAGGAGGGGGTTTAAACCCTGGCCACGTGCAGGTCAGCCTCTTTCTACATCAGCTTTTAGCAAATAGAAGAGGTTTTGAGATATAAAACATAGCTGTGATTTAGTGACCCCAAATCCTACAGGAGCAATGATTAAGGTGCTGTTCCAGGCACTGGAAGCTTGAGGGATGATAAATCACTGCCAAAACACCTCTGGTGGGTTTTGCACGGTCTGAACTGGGTCAGACTCCTGCAGGGCTGGGAAAGATACCACCAAGCTCGTGCCAGAGTCCCAGGGATCAGTGTGGAGTGTGGGGCTGAGGCAGGACAGCGAGCACCACCCTGGGAGAACGCGCTCCCCGACTCTCCAATGAAGAACTGGGGCTGCATTGCAGCAATGCTTCACATCTTCACCAAAAAGAGACAACTCTGACAGGAGTGCGAGGGAATGGGCATTAACCACACATAAAAACTGAGATTATGGGTTGTAGTGCCAGCCAAGGTGAAGGAAACTAATTTGTACAGAATGGGAAAATTTCTGCTGTTACAACACATATTTCACATAGGAAAGACAGAATTAGCAGTGATTTTTGCTCCTTTCCTTTTGCCATTCTTTCTATTTAAACCTTACATGGTTTTTTTTTATATCACTCCCGTAAAGTGTTCTGTTTTTTATTTTGAATAAATCTTAAAATATTTGGCAAATTATGGGCTATTTGAAGGTGGAAAATCCAAAATATATGTCTCGGCAAATCGCAGAATGATAGCAGCTTGAAGGATGAATGAAGGAGAAACATCTAAGCACAGCAAGTGCTCCACAAAATTATTCCACCCAAAATTTTGGTGAAATAATGTTCTGAAGAAGGAAAGAGTTGGTTTCAAGAAAGCATGAGCTTATTTGAAAATATTCCAATTTTCACTTTTGGAATTGTTCAGAAGGTAAGAAACTGCATTGAGTCCATCAAAATAAATATTGCATCGTTTCCTATTTGTGTTTATAGAGAGCAAAGCTGTCATCATTTAGTAGGAAAAATACAGATGAACCTTAGGAGACATATAAGCAATCTTAAAAAAATCCAGTATAGTTATAAAAAATACCTAAAATGAGGTTGTTTCTTTATTGAAACTTTTAAATATTTCTGAAGCCACAAAGAAATTGTGATTTTGAATTACCTCAGGGGGACTGAACTCAGCTTAGATTTCCATGCAAAAGGCATGACAGCAATAGATTTCCATGCATGGCCATTTCAGGTATTTTTTGAAGTTATTTTTACAAACCATAGAAAAGAACACTTACCCAAGACAAACAAGCTAATTTCAAAGCAGCTACTTCCCGAGAGAGCTGGTTAGTCATTAACAGCTAAACAAATAACACAATACCGAGTTCGATAAAGTTCAGAAAAAAACTCAACCTGTCAGTTCTACTGCGTGAATCAACAGAGACCCCAAACAGGCATCGGTGGTTTGTTTACAAAATTATATCAAATTTCGGGGAAATTTGTGCCGCTTCAAAAAGTGAAAAATATCTTGTTGTTCAACGGGAAGTGACGAAGCGAAACATCTGTGTTAAATGACATTTCTGGGGTAGGATGGGAGGTGGAAAGCTGTCTGCAAGAATAAGATCCAGTCTAGCTGGAGCTTACAAAAATTTTATATATTGAAAATCTTTGATTTGGGGACAGCCAGAGCTTTACAGAAGGCAATTTAAAATTAAAGTTCCTTTGGGCCTTTTAACTTTACTTGTCTCCTGACCTCCCTCCATGCCCCACAATAATAAGTCTAATCATTTTATATTTTAGGTGATATCCCTACTGAAACTCTGATTTCTTCTGATGAGCCAGTTAATGAGCAAATGTGAAAATCCCATCTTAATTTCACTAAGCTTCTTAACAAATGAAAAGGCTGCCAAAACTCTCCAAAGGGATCGCTAACGCTGGAATCTCATTCAGCTGCACAATTGGTTTCATGCAAGATGACCAAAATGCCCTTTATTTTTACACAGCGAGCAGTTGATTTCATAGGATGGAGTTCACTTTGTGTCAGAGTACCTTTGACTGCAGAAAAATTAAATGCCACACAGAGCACTTTATTCCTGCGAACCAAGCGGAAGTCTCAGCGTATAAACACTCCCGCTTCCCAGCCAAGTCCTTTGTGCCCTAAAAACTGTTGGCCCATCTTGGTAGCCAGAAAAAGAATACAAAGCTAGCAGTGATTTGGATATTGGTTCTCAATCCAGGTTCCCAGGACCAACCTAAACAGGGCACACGGTCATGGACAAATGCCGTTTTGGGACGACGTGTTTTCCCGAGGATTAAATATCAACTGAAGTCGTATACGGGAAAGAAACACACATTTGAACGAGAAATATTGGTAATAACTCCTCTCATATGCAATACAGCAGGACAAACCCAGGGAATGCCATGAAGACCTCTTCCAACCTCTGCAAAACCTGGTGGGCTCTTCAGGGCATGATGCTCAGCCCACCAACAAAAAGAATAACCCAAAACGGGACCGGCAAGCAAAGGGGTCGCATTTCAGCCCAAACATAACCACGGCACAACAGAGGTTGACAGGTCAGCTGCTTAAATACTACCCTTTCCACCCTTTGCCCCATACCTGCCACCAGCCTTTCCTCTGTGTTCATCTTTGCAGCAAAAGTAGTGGAGCTTATTCAAGAGAAAACGAATAAAAATCTCACCGGTGTTATTGGGGAGCACGCGGAGGTTGTCGAATTCCAGCATGGTATAAGAGGAGTCCAAGGAGTCGACATAATCTGGCATATCCATGTCCATGATGGACTGACAAAGCTTCATTATTACTTGACAACAGCGAGGGAAGTGGCAGAAACAGCCCCACTGTCAATCACGGCCAAGGTTTCCTCTGCAAAGAGAGACACCCCGGTCCTCGCGATGACAAATCATTACCCAGCTCTGCCCGCAGTCCCCTCCCCGTGCCAGGACAGAAGGGATGAGGCCAAACCCTCCAGCGCAGTCCCCTCCCTTCCCGGGGTGCATCTCGCTCTCTCACTCCTGATAAGGTGATGTAGATAAGGCCTAGGCTCCAACGCCTTGGATTGCATCTTCGGGTCAATACAGCCGCATTTATGGCTGCTCCTGCACAAACATTTTGAGAAGGGCTGAGGAGAGGCCGTCACACGCATGTGTCACTCTTCCAGGGCAGAGCAGTGGTCATGTCCAATCACCAACTGTCACCTTGCTCGCCTACCAGCCCTTGGGGAAAGAGCAAATGGTGTCACTTGAGGCTCACAAGGACAATAAATCAATGTCCCACCGAATGAAGACCATTAAGGCAGGTCAGCATTGAGAGCCTGAGTCATTTCCGTGAGACACTACAGTGCTCACACCTTGAGTTGCAGCTGGAAGGGGAAGATGAGACTTCATTCCAGCTGTACACATGGTCTCACCCTGCTCGACAGGCAGAGGTGAGGTGGAGGAGGTGACTTCCACCCACCACCCTCCATCCCTCTCACCTGTGTCTTTCTCCTGACTCCAGGCAGCCCCGGTGTCCCAGAACTCCCTCTGGGGAAGAGCTGGGCTCTGCTGGTGGGTTGTCATCGTGGAAGGTTTCAAACAATGGCAAATGATGGAAATGGAAAAGGCTGGGAGGGCTGGGCAGACTCTCCCACAGATGTGTGGTGTTGCATTTCATGCTGACCCGCGCCTGGCTTTTCTGGGAAAGGTCTGTACTACAGAAATTAAATTCCAGTTTTTCCCCCACAGGCCCATGGTGTTTGGTCTGAGTTTTTTTTTTTACTGAATTTTACACAAACCAGCTTTTTCAATTTACTGAATTTTACACAAAAGTTCTTTCCTTGTTAAGACTCACAAGCTGTGCTTCAAAAGGCTGGAAATAAAACTCAGCCATGCAAAGCCATACAGTTTGGAGTGATTGGTTTATTCCCACTCTGATCTTCCAGATGCCCTCCCTGACATTACAGTTCCCTCTCCAGTGACGTGGTTTTGTGACAGAGGGTCTTTCCTCTCCATGAGCTGTTCTGAGAGATCCAGGTCAACATCCTGTTGAAACTGGAGGAAAAGAAGAGTCTTGAGAAATAGGGAGACGTGTTGCCAGAAAAGGAGTCTTGGCCAAAAGGATGGGATTGCCAGACTGCCTGAACTCCCACTGAACCGAGGAGCAGGCCGGCCCCAAGGATCCCGGCAATCCCCAAATAGCAAGAAATATTTAAAAATCTGAGTTTTTAACTGTTTTCATTATACTAATTAGACTTAATCCCCATTTCCCTTTTTGTTTTAGTATCTTTTTTTGGTATCTTGGGGTTTTACAGTGGACATTGCAAGGGGTTAATTCTAGATAGGCTTCTCCTCTATAAAGTTTGGGTGTAGAAACTTTTAGCTTTACTTTCTTATCATTTCTGGGGAATAAAATAATTTCATATGCCATATTTTCCTTTTCCTTCTTTCCCTTTTTAAGGACGTGTTGTAACCAGTGGTGCACAAATGACTCCTTGCTTAGATAAGACATTATGTTTTTATCCTTGGACTGTGCCCCAGGCTCCCAGTAATGCCAGCATCAGCTAAGTTGGGATCTGATTACTCGTTCTTGCCTCTTACTCAATGTCAGGCTTGATTATGCCCATTAATCTGGCTTTTTTTTTTTTTTTTAACTGAGCTGTGGGCACAATCCTGATTCTCAGCACTCTGCAACTATTACAGCAGGGTTTTTCACATTTCTACAGTTCTAGGTTTTTGAGTTTTTGGGGTTTCTTTTGGTTTTTTTAAATGGATTTCTCACCATTAAAACAGCCATTTTGTTATTTATCAAGCTTTTGGGAGCGGTGGCTCAGAGAGGAGAAATCTGGGCTCCTGCCCTGATCTTGTTGGCTTTAGAGATCTCTCAAAGTTTTCCATCCCTCAGTCTGATGTGAGGGTTGAGGATAATTTCCAAGGAAAGTTGTGTGATGAGGATGTGCTTGGACAATTTTCATTCTGGGAATGACAAAAGGTTATAGAGCAAATTTCATAGTTCAGGACCAGATTTCAGCACCACATCCACACTGATAATCGGGACTGACTTGTGGAGGGTGGCGTTGGAGGGACAGAACGTGGCATTTGTTCCAAACAGATGTCAGCACCCTGCTCCAAACCACTCCAGCACAAAAGCAGCCCTGAAGATGGACACAACCTTGCTGAGGTTTGGGCAGTTTCTTCTTTTTCCTCTCCCTGCTTTTCTGAGCCACAGCTGCAATCCAGCCTGGACCTGCTCAAGGCTGGGGCTGAGTTTTACCAATATCAGGAGAAATCAAACTCACCCAGAGGTGGCCTCACATCTCCCGAGCCCTGCTCACTGTCACAGTGAAGTGACAATGGCCCAGCCAAGAGCCAGGAATCTCCAGCTGGTTTCTTATTGCCTCACCATGATCCAACCTGACAGAGCAGTCAGGGAAATGGGAAGAGAACTCAGGTCCTTCCCAGACTGTGGCCACAGAAAGGATGGATTTGAGTAGAGATTTGTGGGGTTGGCCTACACTTTGTGCTGAGACACTTCCCAGGGTGCTTTCCTTGGGTGCTCAGGCATTGACTCACCTGCACAGACATCTTAGGTGGATAACCAAGGGCAAAACTGGCTGGTATAACTCAATCTTCCCAGTTTGGAAGTGGATGTCAATCCTCCTCCATATGGACATAATCCTCTTTTCAATGTGTTTTCCATTTGTTCCTGTTTTGACTCTGAGGCTGGATATAGCTGGAGGGTGCAGGGGAAAGGGGAGAAGGGAGAAAGAACCAGAATTAAGTTTAATAAAAATAATGTGAGTGTTCAGAGTTCGAGCTCTGGGAATGAGTCAATGTGGATTCTCCTGTGTGAGGGCACAGGGCAGACTCTCAAGAACACATGGTCCCAATAAGACAACACACTTATTCCTAGAAATAAAATTCAGGTGCTCTTGGGAACGCTTGTTAGACAAGATGAAGTGCAGCAAAGATAAGGACTCTTTGATTGATTAAGAGAGAACACAAAGGACTGTGGGCAGGGCGTCAGAAATAACATTTCTTTGGCGAGGTAAGTGCTGGGGGAAGATGTTTGCAAGCCATGGAAGCTGCACATCCATCTCTGGAGGCTGATTTCAATGGAAAGCAACTCAATGCTGCATATGGGGAAAGGTGTCTGAGAGACTAAAACTTAACGAAGGACTTGTTGGTATGCAGAATGGTGAGGCACTAAATGTATTTTTGGAACAGAAGTTTTCTTCTTTTCTTCATAGAAAGCCATTGAAAATCCCCTATCACTGTTTTGAAATTTTCTCTGACTGAAATGCAGTAATAATTATATTTTTGTGAACTTGCATGGTTCAGGAAAAGGATTTTTATGCAGGGAACATAAATCCATCAATGATCAGGTGGTTCTCAGAAGCAACCCTAGCCAAAATATTACCTACCTGGACAGGTGGTGTCTGGATAAAAACAATAATTTAAAGACAGAAGGCAGCAAGGCCCTTTTCTGGGTAATTTATAATTAGAAACAGTGTGCTTTTGACATTATAAGCAGTGTGAAATCATATCCTTAACATGTAATTACCATGGCAGACATTTCAAAGTTATCTAGACCAGATGTTATTCAATCAGCTCCCTCCTTTCCTGGGTGCAGCTTGATGTTTGTGATGCACTAAACAGCAAAATGTTTCTTTCAATTTTCAGGTATTTCTTATTACAATGAACATTACATTTCTACATGTTGTGACTTCCACTGTGAGGGTCTCCTTGTTCTTCCAGCTGTTATCTCCCAAAAACATTCTGTCTGTATAGTGATTATTCATAAATAAAAATAATTTAAGAAATTTCTCAAGTCCAATGATGGATAATGACCTGATGGACATGGGAGAGCATCACCCATCATGCAGGAGGAAGGAGAGGAGAAAAAACAAAAAAAACAAAAAAAATCAGGACCTTCACCTCCTTTCTCTCCAGACAAAATTATTTTGCTTTACTGCTGCCAAACACCTACATTTATCATTTACTCATTTTGCTTTAGAACAATGAGGTTAGCTCTTACATAACAACCCTTTGGAGTAAATAGAAACTTCAACAAGCTCCAGTCACTATGCTGGAAAAAATCCTTTACAACAATTTAAACAAACAAGCAAACAGACCAAAAAAAAAAAAACAAAAACAAAACAAACAAAAAAAAAAAAAACCCAAAAAACCATTACACTCCCCAAAAAACCCCACAACAACAAAAGACCAAACCAAATTTTAAAACCCTTAAAAAACTCTTTCCATCAGGTTAGAATGGTGTATTCTTTACACACTATCATGTACAAATCAGCCCACTGCCAGCAGTGACTTCAGGCTGGCTAATTTGTGAAATTCCCAGTTATTTCACTGAATGTTCAGCACAGATGAAACCTGACTTGAGTTTGGGGAATAACTCAAAGATGTTTTACATTTTTCTGGTGACCAAAGGTCAGGCTGATGACTTGTTCTTTCTGAGTTCACTTAACTTTTGTTCTTGGCTGCAGAGCACTTGGCCAAGGCTGGAATTTCAGAAGCACAAAGGGCTTCCTTTGATTTCCAAATGTGAAGCAGCCTGAATTTCAGCTCTGTTGAGAAATGGGAGCTCCTGTTGGGAATAACAACTGGATTTGCTACGAAATAGCCACAGGTCACTGGTGATTTAGAAATGAATCCCCTTTTTTGGACACCTGAATTAAATCTGATTAAAACCTCATTTTCCTTACATGAGGTCCAAGACCTTTTAAAAACCTGTCCCTGCCTGGCAAATGTTTCATAGCCAACACCTGATGCCTTCATGCACCAGTTGGAGTTTCTCTTCTTTGTTTTCCATAAGCAGAAGTAAATTCTCAGAAATAAGAAATGCCTTATTTAAAAAAAAAAATATTTCCTCACATTAACAAATACTTCTATCAGTGGGTATTCCTTGAGGATATTTCAGAGGACTTCTTGTCTCTTTTCCTTTCTGGAAAGAGATCAGCTAATCAACACTTGAATAATTATGGAAAAGCAGGAACAAACTTCATTTAATACTTTTTTGTAGAAAAAATTTGTTGGTTTCATTTGTAATTGAATTTTGAAGTTCACTGAAGGGAAGGCAATTAAAATATTTAATAATGAACAAAATTAAAAGTACTAAAAGGACAGAAACAAAACATTTTGGTTCTTATGTTTGTTTGCAAATGTTAGGCATGGTACCAGCTTCTGACTCAAGTTTGGGACCTTTGGCAATATTTTAAAACTAAAATTAAAGTTATGTCCCAGGCAACCAAACTGACAAATTTGTGGGAACATCACCTTCTGTCTGAAAATTTAACAGTTTCAATAGAGACCATATCTGGCACAATGAACTCATGAAAACATCAACTTCTTTGTGAAACTCCACCTCACTCACCAAAATTAAGATGGGATTAATTAATTAATTAATTAAGTACTTTAATGAATTGATATTGTGTTACACAGGTGAGATTTTAGCAGTGTTTCACTCTAAGGCTAGGAAATGTTCTTTTTCCAGTTATTTCCTACAAAGACAGCAAGTTTTTCCTAGGCTGGGCTTACACGGGAAAATCCAAACTCAAATAATTGGAAGAGTCTGGGCTGAGCTCTGCTCCATCTTGGAACAATCCATCCCAAATTCCTCCAAACTATTGATGTATCCAACACTGAGCAGAAACTGGGAAACACAGCTTTGGAATATGCTGTCCAGAGATCCAAAACATGGGGAAGGAATCAAAAAACTTCAGTTTTTTCCCCTCATTCTCCCCTCACTGCCCTTGGGATGAGTTGTTCATGCAGATTTTGTCAGTCAGACAACTACGAGGTTGCATCAGAGCCCCTTCTCCAGATCACCATCACTCAGTTCCCCTGATTTTCACCATCCCAAACGAAGATTTCACATATGGATTGGAAAGAAATCAGTATCTCTGCAAGCCCTGAAGAAAAATTGGCATGCCACAGACTTATTAAGATTGGAAAGGACCTCCAAGACCAGAGTCCATCCATTGCCCCAGCACTGCCAAGCCCACCACTACCCCACGTCCCCCCGTGCCACATCCACACGTTTTTAACATCTCTGCAGGAATGGTGACTTCACCACTTCCCTGGGCAGCCAGTCCCAGCACTTGATAACCCTTTCCATGAAGAAATTTTTCCTACTATCCAATCTCAGCCTCCCCTGGCTCAGCTTGAGGCCGTTTCCTCTCCTGCTGTGTCCAGAGAGTGATTCATCCCAAACTCAGACAGGTGTCCAAGGGACCTCAGAGGAACTGCACATCAGTGCCAACCTCCCTCCACGGAGCTCACGGGCAGTTTAGGTGACTTCCACTCAAGTTTTATGGGAGGTGAAGTCACAGAAGATAAACTCCCCCTGCCAAGAATGAAAATGACACACGGAGCCGTCGGGAATTAAGTTGGATTCCTCCACCACGGGTGATGTGGGCCCCTGACTAAAGCAAATAGCAAACTGCAAATAAATAAATAAATAAATAACAAGGAGTAAATAGCAAATAGCTAATAAATAATAACAAATAAATAGCAAATATCCCAGCCTGAGACAGGGCTGGCATCAGGAGAGGAGAGAGGAGCCAGGGAGAGCATTACCTCACCCGCTGTCACTGCAGTAGGCATGGGACTCATCTGGAGCACTCCACTGCCTCTGGGCAAGATTTTGGCTTTTCTTGCTGAAAACACTGTTTAGTCAGGAGTAGCCAGCCTTGAGGGGAATATTTGCTGTGACTCCTATGTCCCCTGTGAACAACATTCCTGCCACCTCGAGCTTTTTGGGCTGCGGTGTTGACACTTCTTCAGATCTGTCATTAGCTCAGCTGAGGAGAGAACAGAAATGCTATTCAAGCCCCAGCTCCAACGTGGGAGGTTAGGAGTGCAAATCCTTGCCTTGCACTGAAAACATGATGAGTGTTTTATGTTGGTGTTGTGCTTTCTATTTTAGGGAATGCCTTTGTTAGGTTACAAGCCCTTTCCTAGCACATAAAGCACCGCTTTAAAGGGGTTATTCTATCCCAGCTAAACTCATTTATTCTGATCTGTAATCTCCCACATCCCCAAAAATTAACCCAGGACAAGCCCAGGACTTGGGCTTTAACTTTTATCTTACAAATTCCTACTTCTGGGTTTCAAAGCACTTACCTTGACCCTTGTTTTTCTTTTGTATTTTAAGATTTCTGTGGTGGAACCTGGATCCAGTTTGCTCACAAGGAAGATTAAAATGTCACCAAAACTCACCATTTCCGGCTGTAAGATTTTCTTTGTAAACCATTCTCCTCAGTGCCTTCACACTGAATTTTTGTTTTATGAGATAAGCCAACAGATTGTATTTCAGAGAATCACCAAGAGTGGGTTGACTTTTGACTGCGATCACAGGAATCATCAGCAGATTTACAGTAAACTGAACAATGTTTCTTCTGGGGAAATGAGGCAGCATTTCTTGAGGTAGTTTTGATTTCTGTTTCTGTCCCCCAGATTTTCCATCTTTGCCATTCTTCAGACAAGTTAATGATTTAGGACAAAGATGGGATTCCTCCAAAATACTCCTTTCAGGGTTGCCTGCTAAGTAAACTAAGTGCAAATATAAAAAAATTCAGAGAAAAGATGGACCACTTAAAAAAAGCCAAGACAACCCAAAGGGTAAGTCCATTTTATCTGCAACAATCCATTATATATTTGCACATCTGACCTTGCAGCTCATTCACACACACAAACATTTTGTTTGAGCTCAGCATCAGGGTAAAAGGGAGAAGTTCTCAATCAACATTTTAAGTGTTCTGGAGAAAAACTTCATTTCTGCAGAGGACTGGAAACCTGAAACAGGCCCAAACCTAAATAAATATTGATTTTATTTTTGAAATGATGGATTATCTGAAATGTTTATTGTGTTGAAATTGAGGGGGCTTTGGAGTAAACATCTATGAGTTATAATAGCATCAAAGGGGTAAAGTCAAGAAGAAAAATGAGAAAATCTGCCAGAAAAGATCACAGAATTATAGAATATCCTGAGTTGGAAGGGACAAGAATCATTGAGTTTAACTCCATCAGGTCAAATAGCTTGTTCTAAAGAACTGAGGCACAGGACCAATCCCCATTTTATGTCTTTTTAAAACAAGAGATGAGAAATCCCAGCAATTCTGGGTCTTGCTGTTGTCTGTGCACCCAGAAGTCATTGAAAATACCCATCTCAGCTGGACATGGAGAGACAGAAAATGAGACTCATCAGCAAATATTTAATCCAGCACAGTTGTTTAGTAGCTTATGCTGGGATTCCTTCACAAACCAGAGCTCTGAGGGACATTAAGGCACTCCAGTCCCTGGGAATATGGGAAAGAAATGTTGGTTGGGTGCATTATTGTGCCCTCCCAGGCCTCAGCACACTCCAGTGTGTGAATCATCGCTGACAGGCTCCCAGGCCTCTATCCCATGGAGACTTTTCCTTTTTTCTTATTTCTAGTGAGGGATAGCTTTTAAAAATGCTTTAGGGACCATGGAGAAAGCATAGAATTATAGATACAACACTACAATTATAGATACAACACTGAGCAATGTCCGTGAGGAAAGCTGTAGCTGCTCATCAGTAAGACACCTCTTACTCAGCCCCAGGAGTTTCAGGATTACGTGTGCATCTGTTGGAGAGGGCATTTGGTGATAGGACAAAGGGGTGATGGCTTTAAACTGCAAAAATTTAGGTTTAGATGGGATATTAGGAAAAAAATCTTCTCTGTGAGGGTGGGGAGGCCCAGAGTGGGTGTCCAGAGCAGCTGTGGCTGCCCCTGGATCCCTGGAAGTTTCCAAGGCCAGGCTGGACAGGGCTTGGAGCACCCTGGGATAGTGGAAGGTGTCCCTGCCCATGGCTGGGGATGGAATGGGATGATCCTTAAAATCCCTTCCAACCCAAACCATCCTTCATAATCCAAAATGACAAGTTATTTTTAAAGTATTTGGGGCAAATTCAGACAGATTTTCCTTTCTAAAAGATTCCCCCCCCACCTCCGCAAAAAAAAAAAAAAAAAAAGGCAGTAAGCAGACATGTGGAAAGATGCTTTTCATGACTTTAAACTGAAGAAATTACTGTAAACATCCTGCTATATTTTCCCCATAATATCCATTTTTGAACACTTCAGTCTCTTCCAGACTGTCTTACTCATAATTGCTGCCCTCTCAGTGCATATAGTAAAAGCCAGTGACTGTTTGCCAAGTGACAAACACAAATCTCCAAACCCCTGAGCCTCACAGATATTTTCAGGAAGCTGTAACCCCTGATAAATCTTTGCAGACCACTGAGATGAATAATATTTGTGGATGCATTTTTGAGGCTGCCATACTGGAGAGGTATTTGTGGCTGTGGGCTTTGCCACTCACATGGAAAAGTATGCTTCCCCTATATCCATCCTATAGGCTATATTTTGCACATCTGCCTTTAATTAGAACCATTTCATATCTTCAGGAATATGTGCCATCAAATGAATCATTTAGAAATTGGAGTTAACCAGCAAATTATACACGCCTCTGTTTTTTTTCATTCATGAATTGCCAGTGTCAAAATTCCCTCAGGGCAGAGTTTTTAGCAAATCTGGTGAACCCAAATGTGTGGTAAATGTCACAGGCTCGGGGGGACAGATCAGACCTGCATTTTTACACCATATACCTATTCCCAACAGCTATTTTTCCACTGACACATGGAAGAACCTAATCTCTGTCCTCCTGTTTGCTTGGGGTTTTCTCCCCCAGATATTTTAAGGAAAACAGTCTTAAATCCTGGAGGAGCTCTCCAAGCCAAGCTTCATTTCTGATTTCAGTGATGTTTAGAGCATTTCATGGGGTTGTTATTCCGTGGTCCCTTGCTGAAACAGGTCACTGTGGCCTCCCCTGTTAAAAGCTGCCTGCCAATTACATTTTGCTGCAGGCCAGAATTCTGCATAAAAACACCAATGAATTACTAGCAGAGGGAAAAGGCTCTTTATTGCTCCTATTTATACTTCAGCAGCACTTAGGGGATGGGAGCTCCCAGCCCAGGTGCTGCCCAGAAAAAAAGAAACATCCCTGCTGATAACAACAGCAGCAGACAAGAGGTGAGGAGGGGAAGGAAGAGGGAAACCAGACCAGCTCAGTCCCATGTGCACATCTTCCCCACCAAATAAAGCCACTGCATCGTGAGAACCACCCCAGTCTGACCTCACTGCATGGAGGGATTTAACCAGCTCATTGTTTTCATTGAAAAGGAGCTGATCCACAGAACTGATTTCACCATGAAAATGAGAAAGAACGGAACAGTTACTGAAAATTATTCAGCAACATCTCATGAGCCAGTGGAGTCTCCATGAACGCAGAGAGAAACACCATCACCAAGGACTGGGACAATTTCTTTTTGGCCTGAATTTCATTGATGGGTATACAAGGTATATATAAAACAAATTACCCGTCACTCTGGAACTCTGTTTTCCCAATTTTATACAATAGCTCATCTCATCTTTCTCCTGGACAATCTCAGCCTTGCTGCTTTCTTCCAGTTGGAACTTTCTAACTAGCATTGGCCCCCAGGAATAACAACCAGCCTGGCAGCCACAAGCAATTTACACTCCACAGTTGCAATATTCTCTTGATGCACTTAGGTTTTGGCCCATTTTTCTCTCTAGAAGATTATGCAATGCTAATTGCATTCAATTTTTTTTCCAAGAGCGTTGATAGAAACACATCTAAAGGCATATTTCCCTATGCAATAGCCTGCTTTAATAAATTCTGGTTGCACTGGAAATATTTGTATTTTAATCTGTAAAACAGAGATTAGGCAAAAGTTTCTAATATTGCTTGAGCACTTCAAGCCAAGAAACAGTTCCATTGTACTTTAAATTAAACATGTGATTTTCATGTCATTCTAAAGGGGGGTAGATACATTTCTTCCCCAAATGTATGTTCCAGTTGTACATTCATGAGTTTACAGCAAGATATTAAGAAAATAACCAACATTTGCTGTGTGCACAGCAGGTGACGCACCAATGCATTGCTAAACCCCACACTGCTGATCAAGTGTATTAACTATTTTTGCAGAAATTTAATCTAATTCTTGCCTGAAAAATAAATCCCAGACAAGAGCAATTTGGATAAGGGACTTTCAGAGAAAGCAGTACTTGCTTAGGCAAGATGGATAAATTAAATAATTAAATCCACACCTTCAAAAATAATTTTTCTATGTTTTCTTAGCAGGTAGATCCACAGCCATTGTGATAATCTATAGACAATCAGATTTAGTTACTGGATAACTTATCCCAGTAAGAAATACCCACAATTTAAGGGGGAAATCCCTTCTTTTACTTGTATGCTACAGAAGCAGCAGCATTGCAACCAGCTTCCCTAAAGCAGGGTTATTCTGGATTTACCATCATTCTGAACAGAATCTCTCCCAATTAAACACACCCAGAGCAGAAAGAAATCCTGCTGGTAACACAAAAATGGTTTTGCTTCATTTGTTCTCAATTTTCAGCAGCACAAGGACACACAGCCTCAGCCATGGATACCCTGGTGAGCATGGAAACCTTTCCTGGTGCAAACAGAGCCTTGCCAAAACCTTGAAAACCAGTTATCAGCTTGGCTAATTGAACAAAACTCACTTTAAAAACCTCGACCAAGCAGTCGGACAGATGCTCAGGCTTTCCTCTTACTCCAGATGGCAGCAGAGATACTGAGTCACTGAGCAGAGCTGGTTTATTTTCTGCACCTCCAACGGGGCTGCTCCCAGTCCCTGGAAGCA
This sequence comes from Anomalospiza imberbis, assembly GCF_031753505.1. NCBI lineage: Eukaryota > Metazoa > Chordata > Aves > Passeriformes > Viduidae > Anomalospiza > Anomalospiza imberbis. The sequence continues at coordinate 18,147,413 of NC_089692.1, read as the reverse complement.
GCTTCCTTCTGGAATGGAACAAGGCAGAACCCAAGAGAAAATAAAACAAGGGAGTCAGGAGTCGATTCCGGATGTTCCTCACCGTGTCCTGTTGCTCCTGGCCACCTCCCCTGCTTTCCACACAGGAACACATGATGTTTGCACAGCCTCGCTGCAGAAATGACTTGTCTCCAGGCTGCAGCATCAGAGAGACAAACTGGAGGAGTATCCTGGAAAAGGAGGAACGGGAGATGTGAAACAGATGTTTTCCCTTAATTGCTTATTGCAGAGGCAGCCCAGTAACTAATCCACCTGCTGTGTTCCCACAGGGATAATTACTCACCCCGTGCTCCCAGCCAGCTGAATTTATGTTTTCCATGCCTCATTATATCCATCTCTGCCCAACAACGTGCCCCACAGTGCTGCACAAGTGCCACACTCATACAAATACCCATCTCCTTCTTGCCCAGAGCAGCTGTGGCCGCCCCTGGATCCCTGGAAGTGTCCAAGGCCAGGCTGGACAGGGCTTGGAGCACCCTGGGAAAGTGGAAGGTGGATTGGAACAAGAGGATTCTTAAGGTCCCTCCCAACCCAACCCATTCTATGATTCTGCAGCTCGAGGTACAGTTAGGAGTAGAGGTGTTTCCAATGTTGCTTAGATGTAGAGATTCACATGGCAAGTAGGGCTTTCCAGAGACTCTGGAGATGTTAATTAAAAATAACAGTATGGTACATATGAGAGGAGAGCTTACCAATCACAGCAGTAAATCATTCATGTCTGAAATCCCTGTTTCTTCTAAGACCCCTTTTGTCATAGGAAGTGATCAGAAACACTCTGTGAAGGTTTCTCAGTATCCAGGTGATGTTAGAGCTGATTTTTAACTTGCTCATACATTGCTATTCTAAGTCATGTTCAACACAGATCAGTGGTTGATATTTACCCATCATTTTCCCAAAATATTCCAAGGCTTGTACTCAAAGGTGCTGCTCTCCTGGAGGAGAGAAGCCCTTGGTAGTGAGTTCTGATCATGGTTAACATGCAATTAGCAGTTACAAAAAGTTAATTGAATGAAGAGAAACAGAAGTTTCAAGGGATCTCTGCTTCTCACCTAAACCTTGGAAGCAGGGGCAGCCCACGTCCCCAGTGCTCCAAGAGTGGGACTGGATCCTTCTCATTGCCAGAGGAATTTGTCTTTGATGGAGTGGCTGGTGCACCAGGGATGGGAGGTGAAAAATTGTCACTGACTGGACTTGATAGGGCTGGAAACAGAAGGTGACCTGAGCTCCAAGCTTGGTTCTGCTCCTCGTTAGCACAGCCTTCATCTTTCCTTCTTTTCCAGGGCGCTACTTATTTCAGAGCCTCAGGCGAGAGCCAGCACCAGCTGGAGATAATTTAGTCCTACTTCACTAATGTTGATGTCTCTGGATTTAATATTGGCTTTTCTGGAACCCTCAGAGGGCTCTTTGGCTTGGCGAGGTGGCTCAGGTAGTTACCCTGAGCATAATATTTTGTTAACCAAGCGGGTGCAGATCTATTTCAAAAGCAAAACAGGAATCTGCTCATCCAGGACTAACAAAGCTCCCCAAACTCTTCCCCTGCTGAATGCTCAGCAGCCCTCAGCTCTGGGAAACATCTTCAAAAGCCTTTCAGGCTTAACTAATGCCTGCTGGAGTAACACTCAAAGGCAAAACAAAGTCCTCAGAGGGAAAATCCAGTGGCTGGAGAGATGGATGTGGATGGAAGTAGATGTGCTGGGAATGCAGAGAGCAGGGGTGAACGTTGAGCTTTGTCAGGCGGGTCACCAAGGGCCTTGCGCAGTGGAAGAGGCATCCAGAGGCAGACAGCCCCCACTGCACTCCCCGTGGCTCCTGGGAATACCTGATCCAGGGTGATGCCTTGTGAAGGCTGAGCTGGAAGAGGCTGGGCAGAGTTACAGAATAAAGCAGGGATTTATTAAAAGGATCTCCTCCATGGATGCACCTTGGGCAGCACCAGAGCCCAGCCAGGGCTGCACCCAAGATGAACCCAAATGGTCCCAAAATGCACGAGCGCTCCCGGGGGCTCTCACTGGGATCAGCTCTGCTCCATTGGCACATTGCAGTTCATTGTCCCATTCCAGCTCCAGCCCATGCAGTCCCATCCTGCTTGTTTTTCTCTCTCCAGCCCACGTTGTTTGTGCTCTTGGGCCTGAGATTGGGATCATTTGTCCTTGGTGCCCAGCTGGAGAAGGAATTGTTTTGTCTCCCTGCTCTGTGAGGAGAGCTCACCATCCCCTAATGTGAAGCCCAGACCCACACACTAAAGCAGCACAGAGTGTGAAAAATAGAAAAGCCAAAACCTGAGGCATCAAGGGGAGCTGAGCAATGGCCTAGGGAGGAGCTGGGAGGGAGCCCAGATAGAGCAGACAATAAAAAGCTGAGGCACACCACAACAGCATTTGCTCACACCCTTGTGCCTGGGGACAGGCACAAACCCATGAGCTGAAATCCCTGGCAAACCAGAAATCCAGAGGGAGGTTCAAAAATTGCCCCTTGCCAGACTGGCCATGGGATATTTTCCTGTGCTGTTGCTCCTGAGCTCTGTCCAGGGGTGTTCCCAGCCTTGTCTTGCCTGTTGTATCTCTGTGCAGGATGATTTGGGACAGAGGGGCATCAGTGATGGAAAGGAGATCCCAAATGTGTCCCCATCAGTGCTGTAAACACCATGGGTGTTATCCCAGGAGCAGGACAAAGGAAGGGCACAAAGACATGGAAGAAACCTGTAGGTTTACAGGTTTAGTTTCCCAGGCTCCCCCCAGTCATGTCCAACAAAGCCAAATTTAAAATATCTTTTTGCTTTCATTTCAAACTGTTCAGTTAGATGCCTGCCTTGCTCATGGGTCTGGTGGGAAATGTTGGTGTGATATATATCACAAATAGAGTTTTTCCATCAAGCCTCTCAAAATCCCTCTGTTTTATCAGTGGCTGCTGTTACATCCAGTTACTTATGCAGGTAACTGCAGTCCCATTACTTGCCAGTGGCATGGAAAAGTCCTGGAATTAACCCAGCAGTTTTGATGTCTGCAGTAATTGTACCCTGCCTCCTCTTTCATGAAGAGAAAAATTTGCTACAATAGTCAAGATAAAACAAATAAATCCAGTATAAAAGCCCATCTAATTGAATTAAATGAAAGTAGCCTCTCAAACTGCCCTTTCTGTGAATCACATTATCTTCATGTTTACTGGCTCTTTGACAGGAGACTAAATGATCCCAAATTTTATCAGAATAAATCAACTAAACAAAAAAAAAAAAAAAAAAAAAAAAAAAAAAAAAAAAAACCAACAAAAAAAACCCCTTCTAAACCTTCTAAAAAGGACAGACGTTCTTAACAGTCATCTGGAACAGATTATTCCTCTCCAAGTAGCATTGTTGATACTGAAAGTGTTGTAACAATACCCTTTTCTAATGTGGTTCTGCTGTGGCTCCATCCATAATAAAACCAATCAGTGCCAAAAAACCCACTTAGCTCCCCAAAACCTGGATTATTTGTGTAAGACTCTGATTTGAATTTCCAAGCTCCATGATCTGATGAAATTTCTTTTATTGTTTTTAAAGGAGACCAAGGAATGAGCATCACCTAATCTGGGGAAATGTTTTTGCTGAACCATACACCCTCCAAGTCCTTGTAAATCCCGAATGCCACTGAAGAGAGATGGGGACTGGAAATCAAACCAATTTTCCCTGTTTCCAGCCTTGTAAAGCCTAAAATAACTGCACCTTTTTTATTTTCTTGAGTGTATATATTTTATTTTCTTGAGTGTAGTCAGCTCTGCAGTATGTCAGCATTCAAAGGTTACAACAGATAAAGCAGAATGTATACTAATCTCATAAATGACAAATAAAAATCAAAGAACACCACCTTTACACCAAGATACTCAGGAAAATCCAATAACATTGAGGGCTCAAAAGGAGGCAACTGAAACAAAACTATTCAGCAGAAGGAGCTGAACACTCACCATTTTTAGCTCAAATGGATAAAAGAGTTCTCTACCAGGATCCCAAATAAAGGCATATCTACCACATTAATGGTGGGCAGTGCTGGGAAGGTTCCTTTTTTCCTAAAAAACATCTCCACTTCTGCCACCTGAGAGATATTTCTCATTGTCTCATTGCCCAGCACGTTTCTGTCTCAAGCCATAAAGAAGTGATCAGGGACAGAGAGATGAGGACTGCAATCCCCTAGGAAAATGGCATTTAAAATTAAAGAAGTTCCGTGATTTTCACCCTTTATTTTCCTTTTCCCAGTGCTCACTTGTTGATGTATGATCTATTCCTATCCTACTTATACAACCTCAGTTTCTCTAGATGTACACATTCATGGTTACACCAAAAAAATAGTCATTCTTCCAACTAAAAGCTCTTCAGAACTTCATGGGGGAAAAACAGTAAAACAACATCATAACAGAGCCTGTTAGATGCTGGACATTACCAGTTCCAGCTGTTCTATCAGCCAAACACTTCCAAACAATTTAGCCCAGAGCAGCAAATCTCAATGAAAAATTGATCAAAACAAAACAAATACACAAACAAACAAAAAAAATGAACAAAAAGAAAAGAGAGGGGATGAGAAGAGTCAGAGCCACTTCAGAACTTCTTTGAAGTCTTAGTCTTCGCCATCAGTCTGCTGTTCCCCGAGGTCACTGTGCTGTGCCTCAGCCCAAATGCCATCCCCTCAGAGAGAATTAAAATCAAAGAGCCCTGGGTGCAACTCGGCATTGTTGCCTGCCCGCGCGGGGGAACGGAGCCCGTGGCCCGCGAGGAGCCACAACACCAGCCAGCGAGTTTGGGCCGTGTGCTTGTTGGCAGCTGCCGGGACAAAACATGGCTTGGAGTCACAACAGGACCTGGGGTCCCCTCCCTCCAGCCCTGCCACCCTTGCTGAGAGCCAGCTGGGAGCCTTTCTTCTTGTTCTCTTTGTTGTCTGTGTTGCCTGATAGCAGAGGTCCTGCCAACCTACAATTAGAAACAAGAGCTGTGCCTTTGTGCTCTGTCTGCCCAGAGATAGGGCAGTAATTTATGTAGCCAGCATGCCAAGGACTTGCCAGCAATGTCAAAAGCAAGTTCATAATAAATTACTCTTTTTGGGGCACTTCCTTCACTTGCCAATGGAGGAAAAGCAAAGACAAATGACAAAGAGCCCCTCTCCTTTCCTTCAGACAACTGTGATTTATTACAGGCGAAACAAGGAGGATTCCAAAAACATTGCTCCTATAAGGGAAGGTAACTCAATCTCCAGCAAAAATAAACAGCCATGTTTAAATAAACCTTCTGAGAAGTGCTACTGCCCTTTTCCCTAGGAACTGGGGGAGAATTTCTTTGCCCTGATATTGTTCTGCTGTGTGAGACGCTGACCCAGGGATCTCGTCTGGTTTGGGTGGCCTGGTAAGTCATCAGAGGATAAAAGACAGAGAACAAAGGGGAAAATAAAAGTATTATGAGCTGCAGCTGAAGTGCCTGACAGATGTTGGGTGGTTGCTTGTGGGAACTGCTTTCCATCTCCAGAGCAGAGGGTTCACCCTGCTCACTGCCCAGGCTCCTGCTCCTGGTGGGGAAGGGGTGGGATGGGCAAGGTCTTTCCCCAGTACAACACCGGTCAGTGGTTTAGGGACTTCCCCCAGCTCTCCCCTGAACAGTTAATTCAATAAATCACAGTAACACTTAGGTCACATACCCTGCAAGGGTCCTCACAGACTTTAGAGCTTTCAGCAGTACCCACAAACCCAAGAACAACCTTCCGTGGCGCAGACGACAGGATCCAGCCCCTCTGCACTGACCCTCTCCAGACCTTTTTCTCTCCCTAGTTGGAAAGGTGGGAAGGTTAAATCTCACCTTCTTTCCTCCTCTCCTGCTTTGGCACCAGGATGGCACATTGCTCAACACAACTAATGGAAGTGGGTTAATAAGAGCGTGGGAACAAATGCAGACCTTCAAGAGAAGCCAGGTCATGGGCATCCAGCCTGGCAAAGCTTCTGGAGAGACGGCAGCCACCTGCCCACTGGCTGAAGTCATGCTCAAACTTCTTATCAGGCACGCAGCACCCCAGCCTCCGATGGCGTGATGTGTGAAAACTGCCGTGTTCCCCAGGGCCCTTGCACAACCACAGGGATTTTTTACTGCCTCCACTCAGTGTGATCCCAAGGCACGCCCTCTGCCTCCTCTGCTGCTGGCCTTGCTCTTTGCTTGACTTCCTTATTCCAGAATCGCTCCTTCATTAACACGAGCTATTAGGAAAACTCATTGCAGTAATGCCAAGCCCATTCTCTCCACGGAGATAACACATGATTAATGACACGAGGCAAATTAGCCATACAGTTGCTTGGGTTTGTGGATCTCTGAGATGCTGTGAGCACATCATTCAGGGTGTATTTTTTTCTTATTGAGCTTATTGTGCTTTAGGAAGTTCATCAGCAAGAGAAAGGTAATTAAACCAGCCTTTTCTACCACACTTTAAAGCTAGTAGGGTAAAGAAGTGGGGAGAAAAATAGCAAGACTTGTCTGTATGGATTTCTGTGATGATGAAAAAGCTGGCAAGGATAATTTACTCATAATTTAATAGTGATCTGAGCTGCTGTGGTCAGCTGTGAACAAGAGCTTGCCTGGAGCTTCAGGCAAACCAGGCAGGGTTAAATCCCTGAGGAGCCCAGGCAGCTGGGACATCCTAAGTGCAGAGCAGGCAGTGCTGCCAAGGCTCCTTTTCCAGCCCATGGAGACAGCAGGACACCTTGGCCCAGGCTCCAAAACATTTGGCATGGGAATCAGGGAGCTGCTGGCCAAGAGAAAATGCCAAGGGAAGAAGCATGCCTGCAGCCACAGCCTTGCAGGGAACTGGGCGCTGGCTCCTAGTCTGTGTTATCCATCCACGGCTGGATAAACACCCTGAAGCAGAGTCCTGAGGAAAACCACAGCCCTCACCTGCTCATTCAGTGCTAGAGGAGTCAACTTCGAGGTGTGGGACATCTCCCTTACCCCTGGGCCAAGAATTCCTCCTGTGTCCCATGCCCTGGTGCCAGCCCTTGTCTCTGTGGATGGCCATGCTCTGGCTCAGCTCTCAATCAACTCTCAAGACTGAGCTCCGTGACTAAAAAATGCTTTGGGAACACCCTCCCCTCGTAGGCAGAGGCCTCTGGAGAAGACAAGACAAATGGAGGAGCGGTCATGGTCCCAGGATGGGAATGAAGACCTGTATCTCTGCCCCCACCTCCCCTGAGGGCAACGACGGCCAGCTTGCCCAGAAACATCAGCAGAAGGGACATTCTGATGCCTCAGGAATCTCCTGGTGGAAATGGAGTGGATTTTCAGGGGTTTTCTAGCTGGGCAGCAAGCCAAAGAGGGGAAGATTAAGGATCTGTGCTTCGGACAGAGACATGCTGAGCAAAACCACAATCAACCAGCATTTTCCATTGGTGACTTCAGCCCTAAGTGCTTCAACTGTCTGAGTGGGAGATCCAGCTCATCACCCCACGCCCCTGGGAGGCAGGAGGTCCCATGTGGGGCCTTCTGCAGAACTCCTGAAGCACACAGCCTGCACAAATAACCCTGCAGGAAAGCTCCATTTCAAAGTAGTTTATTTTCAAAATGAAAATAAAACTCTTCAGCACAGGGTGATCTTCAAAGTACACACCTGCAAGCATGTGTTGTTGTGATCTTTTTTTGAGTCACTTCCCAGATTGATTAGAAATGGACCTATTAAAAAAAAAAAAAGATCTTCAGAGTGGTCAGGAAAACTCCATTTGAGTTATGTTCTCTGGCTTCTCAGCCTGGGCTGCTTTGGTTTGAATTGTGCCACACATCCTAATACAGCTTCAAAGGAGACACTTGAAAGCACTCAGAAACCACCACCATAAACTGAGAGAGTATTTTAAGAAGTATTTTAACAAGTCATCTTAAATACCTTTCAGAGACAGATCCAACACTGAACTGCAGGGCTTTTATCTTTTTTCCCCATGGGATAGTTAGTTTTATCCCCCTCCAAAAATTGAATACTTACACTTCTGATCCCTGTTCTTTCTGGCAGCTTCCACATTTCCATCATTTGGCAACACAGCAAGGATTAGGAGACTTCCTGATGTCCTCCTCCTCCCTGAAAAAGAGCACATGGCTGATGTAAAGCTTTTGATTGTAACATTTGGGCACACAACCAGTGGGGATCTCTTACCTGCTTTGTTGTCACTTCTTGTGCTTTGCCTGCCTCACTGATCTGATAAAATGCAGTGAACAGATTTATATCAGTGAGGATTTCTCCTGGAAAGTAGGACCGTCTCCCCATAACCATTCCCTTCTTCTAAGCTGTGGAAACAGCAGGGAGCTCCTAAAAGGGAGAAGAAAACACATCTCCCAGGTAACAGGTTATGATTTTGCTGGATTGGGTGAAACAGGGAGCACATCCAGGTTATTGTGAAGGTTTTGTACCTCCTTAACATTTTTGGTTCAAAAAGTACTCTTAGTCTGGGTCTTTTTGGGGAGATCACCACAGAAAAGGTGAATGGAAATCCACTGATTGAAGAGTGTGCATTTACAACACTGAGAGATATCAGCCAGCCCTAAAAGAGCTGTAAACCAATATTTCATATCTGGTCACACCAGTAGCCGTAAGCAATTTGTGATACTCTCACGTGCCTGATCCGTGACATCTTTTATGACATTATCTGCAGATTTCCTCAGACCTGGAAGTGTCCAAGGCCACCTTGGATGGGGGTTGGAGCAACCTGGGATAGAGGAAGCGTGAGAAATGAATTTGTAAAGAATTCTCCAAGACCTGACAGAAAGCTCACACAGTTCTGTACATCTGAGATGAGGTGTGCTGATTTAGGAAGGCCATGGAATAGAGATGATATTGTTGAGAGAGAGACTGAACTAGAAAAAAGTTTTAATAAGTTTCAAAATATAGTCTTACAAAAAGATTAGCCATTTTAGAGAATTAGAAGTGTGAAAGATGCATTGTAGTAGGAGCACGTGGGGAAAAAATATAGGTGATTTGTGTTAGAAGTAATAGTGTGTCTCACTATCCATCTAGACTGATAATGGAATAAAATCTTTTAAAATGCCTCTCAGTTACCCCATCTCTATAAAAACTAAAATAAAAAACCAACAAGGAAGGTGTCCCTGGCCATGGCAGGGTGCAGGACAAGATAAGGTTTAAGGTCTACTCGCCATGGGAAAGGCAGAGGTGTGGAATTGGTGACTGTTTCAATAAATGCTACATAAAAAGCAAAGGCTTCATACCTGAGTAAAGATTCAGATAGGGTCTGCTCCTAAATCACCTCACCTCTGCATTCCCACCTCCTCTAGGCCACTCTTCAGGCCTGCCCCAAGATGGTCTATAGGTGATACAGCCTTCTCTTATTATCCTATTACTGTGTTTAAAACTTCCATCTTCTCATCACTGCCACATTTTAAGTAAATATAAGGTCACAGGTATTTTTTGGCTGTTTAAGAACATTTACTGATGGAAATTTAGATTTCCCTGGCAGCTGAGTATGGGGCTTGAAGCTATAAAATTTAATTAAACCACTAAAGGAGGGATAAAATAGGACCAATTGTTGTGCCCCAGTTAAAAGTAGCCTGGCTGACATCACTTGGGCAGCAAACAGAAAACCAGGGAGCTCCACACATCTCCCACACTTGGCTGGAGATTTTGGTGCAAGGAAAGACAAACTCCCCACTGACCTGGATGAGGCTGTGCCCTCTCCACATCAGGAACAAGGACATTAAAGTCTCTCAGACCTGTCTGACCTTGAAGATGATCTTTCCTGTTTAAATTGACTGCCCTAAAACTTGGGAGTAGAACTGCAATTTCAAACTGGTAATTACTTGGCAAGTAAATAAACTACAGCAGTGCTGGACCCTGAAAAGTTAAGCTACCATGTGAGCTTTCATTAAGTACTTTATTCATGCTTGTTTTCTAGAGAAAGCCTCCAAATTTGAAATAAAACAGAAGAGTCAGCAGGAGGAGAAAGTGCAAGCTAAGTGCAAGATATTTCTTTTGCTTCCAGTTGCTGCATTAAGGACAAGAAGCCAAGAGGAAAATATTAAATAAACACTAGGAAATACTAAGGTTTTGATGTTTCATGACAATTGTTTTCAGGTGGATAGACATAAAATAATCCCACATCAAACTAACTGTGTCTGACATGCCTGCCACCAGGTATGGTCCAAGAGAGGCAGATATGGAGGAAGTGGTGAAAGGGAGGATAAATCATTTAGCCAAAACCCACTCCCAGTTCCTCCAGTCCATTCCAGTGAGCGCTGAGGGTTGTTAACACCCACACCTCTCCATTCGGTGGTGGTTGTCAGGATTTTCTTCCAGCAGCATTCCTGAAAGGTCACTACTGACAGAAGCATCCTGCTGTAAAGCCTGCCCTCAAACACCTGCAAACAAACTGGTCTTCCAGCAAGATCAGAAGCTGGACTGGGCAGGAAGATGCCAAGGGTAAGACCTGAATTAGGAATTTGTGTTGCTCAGAAGCTCAGGGAGTTAAACTACACTCAGATGACACTACCAGAGAGTGACACTGCCACGGCTCCTCTTGGGGAAGGAACATCAGGCAAGAGTATTCCCACAGATCCCGTCAGGTCTCTGGCCACAGTGCATGGAGAGGTTTTGATAGCTCATGGAATGGCACCCCTGAAGTTATTCCACCTCTGGAAGGGAGTGTTTTGAGCAGTACTTGGAGATGGCAGCATCAAGCTAAACCTGTTCAAAATGAAGAATCGACCTGGAGGAGCTAATTCAGAAAGGGGTGTGAATTCCAGGAAACAACAATGGGAGATCAGTATTCCTGTCCCTCACAGCTGCAGGAGGAAAAAGCCAAGTTCTATCTGTTCCAGGTCATCTGTTTCAAGACATCCAGGAAGCAAGCTACTCGTGAAGTTAGGCAGGACACTCAGACACTGAATTCCATCCTGGAGAACAAACAATAAGGAGAAGGAATTTCTTACCTTGCCTTTCCTGAAATCTAAGCTGCTGTTAACCAGCCCTGTTGAACAACAAACCCACGATCCCATCCCGCACAGTATCTCTGGATTCAGCAGAAGGAAACCTGGGATTTTGGGATTTCTGTCTCCAGAGAGGGGCCCCCTTCTGACATTTCCAGCCACAGGACACACCACAATTCATGCTCTCTACCACAGCCCTTCGAGGAGCAAAAGAAGACATTTCTCCAAGACTTCTCTGTTCCAGGAATGAAAAGATAATACCAGATATACTCACGAGGTTCTTCCAGGGGTGGCAAAGAGAAGGAGAGTTGGAAAGGCAGGAGCATTTCTAGTAGGTGAGGTCCCTTCTGAAAGGTCCACATAACCCATGCCAGTATTACCACAGCTTGCACTGAACATTTCCTTTTAGCAATGAAATTTAAGGCTGAAATCTGAGCTCTTGGGACCCCGGTAACATGAATGCCACAACAAAAACTCAGCTCTATACCTGCTCTTTATTTATTCATATATGAAATATGAAACATGAAATATCTGGGCAATGTGAAGCTTGAAGCTAGATGACCTTAAAGATCCCTTACAACACAAATCATTCTATGATTCTATGAATTATGAGATTTTGAAGTTGCAAGCAAAATCCTGCCCATGCTCTGCACGCAGCCTTCCCTCTTCCAGCTGTAGAAAAACAAAAGTCTCCATGAAAACCTTCCCCTTCCATTGCCCTAACTGTGCTTGGAGCCCATCTAGCAGACCACCTCTATTCCTTTATTCTGGAATTTTCTTTGGAAGTTCAAGGAGCTTTTTGGAGCACAGAGTGGCTCTTTTTGCTGTGCTATGGACAAAACTGAGTCCTGTGCCTCAGCAATCTCCTATCCACTGCAGGACATCCTTGTTATTCCAGCCCCTCTGTGGGATGGCAGGAGACAGGATCAAGAGAACCACAGTGGGTGTGCAGGAAGAATGGGGTGACCTCCAGCTCTGCTCAAAGGTGGGTGTTTATTGCTTTCCCAAGATGATAAAGCTGAGCTCAGTCCCTTTCGTGCCAGCCCTACTGAAACATTCTTATTTCCTGTATGTGGAGGTGGAAATGTCATGTTTCAGCCCTGATTTGTGCTTTTTTTTTTTTTTTTTTCTCATTTTGTGGTTTCCATGTGCTAAAAGTGCCTGGGAGGTGTGTGCTCTGTAGTGGTGATCTTTCATGTGAGCTCACAGCCCTGTCAGCAGTGCCAGCAGTGAAGGTGTTACTGGAGGAGGTGCTTTTATTGCCAGGATTTCTTCTTTCTCTAGGGCTGAGGCACCACAGCAGATTGTTAACACTGCTCAGAGCAGCAGAAATAACCCCCTCAGAGCTCTTTAGGCTCTGTTAAAATGGATTGGTGCACATTTATGACCTTCATGGGATTTTATCACAGCACACAAGTCTTGGGTTTCTGTCCTGGTGCAGAGGATTAAAACCCAAACATGAATCTCTTTCTGTCTGCTGCATCTTCCAGGAGCCACCATTGGCACAAATGACCCTCTTCCAGTTCCTTCCTGACCAGACCAGCAATTTAACCCCTTTTTTAAAAGAAACAAACTGGCTTTAGTTTCCATTCGAGTTAGGGCTGATTACCCTGGCCCTCTGCTCTTCACAAGGGCAGCAGTGACATCCAGCAGCAGCAGAGTCACCAAGGAAGATCCATGCAGGAACCAGCTGCCCCAGATACGTTCCAAAACCTCAGTTATTGCCCTGGAACACATGGGAATAGTTGAATGAATCTGAGAAATTCTGTGGAAGGGAGAGCTGGAGGGCAAAGGCTCTGAGCCAGTGTAAGAACTTGAGCAAGGGGCATTACAGTGACATTAATATTTATTATAATTACATCAGTAATTGTTCTCAGCGAGATGATTTCTACTTCTTTTGTGTTAGATACAAAAGGTAGACTTCAGTTTATCTGCTTTCAATTACAAACATCTCTAAAATGACAAAACCTTCAAGGCACGATAGATATCCTATTTACAGATAATTTCCCTAGGGAATGATCCACATTTGTACCTTCAAAAAAGCAATTAAAAAATATCTGTCCAACCAAATATCATCTCACCTCTGACCAGCACGCCCTTCCTCTTGGTGAATCCCCCTACAAATCCAATTTGGTGCTATGGAAACAAAGAACTGTCCCAAATCATGTCACTCTTTCTTAAACCAGGCCATGTTTAACAAAACAATTGCCATAAAGATTTCAGATACCCTAAAGCTGAAACAACTCACTGAGCTGCTGAGTGAGAAAAGATCAAATGAAAAAAAGATGAGTCTGGCAGCATGATTTCATTAAGATGCCAGTTAAACTTGCAGTGGGGACAGCAAAAATAGGAAAAAAAACTTCCCAAGAGCTCCACAGTGCCCTGATAAAATGGGAAATCATCCAATGGAGCAGGAAAATCTGAGACTGGAGTCTTTTCTTGCAAACTTACAGCCTAATTAGAGAAGCTACAGGGAGAGTAGACAGCTCTTCTTGACAGCAAACCCGGGAACTACTAAACTCCCAGCAGAAATTACTACACTTCCAAAGCCACCATGTAATTTAAAACATCCGTTCAGATATGGAGTCGGGGAAGAACTTCCATAAGAAATCGATCAGGAACTTCCTTTCACCCCCTGCTTCTTAGAACTTTCCAATGAAGGGAATTTTTCTTTTTTTCTTAATTTTGAAATATTGTATCATCTCAAAGGCTAGAGTATTTTATCTCGAAGCTTGATTTTCTACAAATAATTATTACCAAAAAACAATAAGGGAAGAATTGTACCTAATTTCTGGCTCCTTTAGTTCCTTTCCTGGGATGATCTTGCATAGGGGTTTACACCTCCCTCAGCATCTTCTCCTAGAAATAAAATAAAACAAATAAATAATCTGCCTTTCAGGGTGTTTCTTTTTAAAACAAGCCCAGAAATAACTCCACTTCACCCTTCACTTTTGCCAAAGCACTTCAGAAACATAAGGCTCCCTACAAACCGAGGTGAGGTGCTGAGGGCAGAAATAAATAGGAGGGTGTTAATTGCAGAGTAAACATCAATCGAATAACAGCTCTGGGGCTGCCAAAGAGTCACTGGTGAGAGGCAAATCTTGTGACAACAGCAGAAGCAACCATCAGCTGAGGAATAAAACCACGAGGGGTGCCCTGGAGGATCCTGGAGCACTTTGAGGGACACCCAGGACACTCCAAAAAGTCTCAGTGCCATGGATGCATCCCCCAGCCCTCCTCCAGCTGGGCCCTCTGCCAGCACATAGCTGAAGTCTAACCCGTCAAACCACGAGGAATTTCTCTTGGTCCAATCAGGAAGATTTAAAGATTTCCTTTTTTTTGGTTTTTTTTTTTTTTTTTTTTTTTTGGGGGGGGGGGTGGTTAGTGGGGATTTTTTTTGTTTATTTGTTTGGGTTTTTGTTGGTTTGTTTTTTTCTTTATGGCTGGAATGGCTCAATAAAAGCTTTGCAATGACGGAATGTCTACGGGGAGAAAAAATTCTGCCTGTCCCAGGCAGGACTGAGGGACAGTGAGCAGCCACCATGGTTGGGAGGTCCCTGCATCTTCTCCCTGCCCCGTGTCTCTCTTCATCCCCATTTGGGTCCCCTCCTGCCAGGTAATTCCTTCACCTCTAGCTGAAATCCCCTATGGCAACAATCCAGCAGTTCCCAGGACCAACAGGTTTAGGGGTGTGGGGATGGAATCCTTTCAGGAGCCACAGATCAGCAGTGCAAGCTCTAAACTCACTTCTAATCAAAGAAGTTTTAAATGAAAGCCTAATTTTTGCAGTGAAATATAGGGAAGGGGAGAGGGCCTCACTATGGCCCCATTTGGAAGCCAGGCTAGAGACACTGGTTGTTTGCTGAGGCACATCCTCTTCCCATCCTATCCCATTTTCCCTAAAATAACTCGACCAAGCAGTAATTCATGGTTATTGACTAAGCTATAGAAAATCTCAGGGGAATCAAGGAGATAAATGGCCTTTGGTTTTCCATAAATAGGAAACAGAGCCTTTATGCTGCCTCAGGCACTGCCAGGAGGGTTTGCAGCTTCTCTGCAAATCTGTAGGATTATATTGCTCTGTGCCTAAAAACATATTTACACTGGGAACAACAGGCTGGGTGGGAATGGCACTTTTTATACTGACAAACCACTGGAAAATTAAAGTCCTTGATAGATTTTTTGCACCACACTGAAAAAATAGAATTTAGGAAAACATAAAGGCACATGAACTGACATTAATAATGGTGAAAATCTCTGGCTTTTTTGGCAAGTGTCTTTCCAAAGCAGCTCCTTGTTGTGCCCACCCTCCTGCAGCTCCACTCTCCCCCATTTGCTCCCTGTGGAAATGTGGTGCTGAAAAGGCAGATATTGGTTATGACCCACCTCTTCCCTGCTCATTTTTATTCTTCTGGGTGATCTCAGACTCTTCCAGCTGGGGAGGCTGTTGGAGCAAGCTTAGTTCTATTAAACACAGCTGCTCCTGGGGTTGTTTAGCAGATGGGATTGCTGTTGCATGAGCAACCCTTCATGCTTGTTACTACAGCCTTAACCTTCCTTTTAAATCCACTGATTACAGGCACAAATGGGGATGATTTCCTGGAATTGCAACTCCATAACTCCTGTGAGGAGTTTTGGGGGTGATCAGCACTAGCAGCACATCATGGGGGCAGTGCTTGTGGGAAATAGTAAAGGTAAAAAGGTTTTTAGAAAGTCAGAAAAGTAAGTTTTAGAAACAGAAAGGGCAGAGAAATTAGAGCTAGCCGCAGCTGCAAAGTTTCAAAGCAGAAAAAGTTACAATAGTACAGCAAGCAAGGACATGAAACAATAGCTCGAGTTTTAGGCTTGGCTAAGACAGACCTTAAAACTGCAGAAAAACATGCTTAGCAAGATAGCAGAAGGTTTTAAGCTTAATAATAATGGAGTATTGTGTATTGTTAATAGAAGGCAGACAAGCAAGCATCGTGTGAAGGAGGTGTACGTGTGCTTCTAGTAACTAGCTAGAACAATCCTAGTAACTAGCTAAAAACAATTCTAGTAACTAGCTAGAACAATCCTAGTAACTAACTGAAACAATTCTAGCAACTATCTACAACAATCCTAGTAACTAGCTAAAAACAGTTCTAGTAACTAGCTAGAACAATCCTAGTAACTAACTAGAACAATCCTAGTAACTAGCTGGGCTAATTCTAGTAACTAACTAGAAAAATTCTAGTAACTAGCTAGAACAATCCTAGTAACTAACTAGAACAATCCTAGTAACTAGCTAAAAACAATTCTAGTAACTAACTGGAACAATTCTAGTAACTACCTAGAACAATCCTAGTAACTAACTAGAACAATCCTACTAACTAGAACAACTCTAGTAACTAGCTAGAACAATCCTAGTAACTAATGATAACAATTTTAGTAACTAGCTAAAAACAATTCTAGTAACTAACTAGAACAATACTAGTAACTAGCTGGGTTAACCCTAGTAACTAACTAGAACAATCCTAGTAACTAACTAGAACAATCCTAGTAACTAGCTAAAAACAATCCTAGTAACTAGCTGGAACAATCTAGTAACTAGCTAGAACAGTTGCTGCTGGTTGTACGTGAGTTTTGCCGCCTTCCAACTGCCTCCACCATGTGATGAGGCTGATGCTGCAATAAAAGCTCAAGGAACGTCTCCCAACAGTCCTGAACTGTTGGTGATAAGAAAAAAAAGCTCCCCAACACAGTGCTCACCCTGGGTTTGGTGCCCAGGATGTGTCACAGCCCCACCACAGCAGGTCAGACTGAGTAGTGGTGACATCTGCCACTCCTTGGGTGCTGACACGAGGGGACAACCCTGACAAGCCCTCTGCTGTCACCTTCCCCAGCAGCAGCAGAAGTTCAATGGACTCAAGAGGAAGCAAATCACACCCTTCCAGTCCAGAAGCAAAAGCAGAGAGTTCCAGGAGCAAGAAGAGTTGCAGTTTGTTGGTTGTCAGCACTGATTCATGCACTCAGCCTGGATGTACATCAAATCCTCTGCTGGAAAAGCGGGATTAGTCATTGTTTCCAGAAAAATACAGCTTGCAGCAGACACCACAATGTATCTCTTTTCTTCTGCTCTTACTCATGCAATTATTACTTACAGTCTTCGTTGGCTGATTAAAAAAATTCAAACATGAAATTAATTATAGTGCTCATTAATTCCTCTGCTCCTGGACAAAACCTGCACAGACAAAGGAAAGGCTTTGTCTGCTATGACGTGGCTGAAGGGTCTGTTGCTTCTCACATCATCCCCGAAGGAAAAGGGGTCAACCTTTCCCCAGGAGAGAAAGAAATACTTGGCATGAGGGTAGGAAACATTTTGGGTTTTCTTTTTCTGTGACATCCCTCTCCCTGAGAACATTTGCCCTCTTCCCTGGGCAGGGCAGGCAGAGTTTTGCATCCAGATTTCAGCTGCAATCCCTTTTTTGAACGAGCTGCTGCTGCCCTTCACCAGGACTGCTCTAACTGACACTGGTAGTGTTTATTTGTCATGGCTGGGGCAGAGGAGTGGATGGAATCACACATATATCCATGTCTAAGGAAGGCTTTTAAAGCTCTCCAAGATGCTTTTCCTCTAAGTATTCCTATGGCTCATCTGCCAGACCACCAGCCATGAGGCACTATCGAGTGCAGCAGCTCTCCGTTATTTTATTTATTCCTCCAGTTGGAAATAATCAAACTTTGCTAGAGCTGTGTGGCAAAGCAGGCTTGAAATATTAGTGATATGTTAGGAAAGGAAGAGGATTGTCATCACATAATTATAGGCAAAATTATCTTTGTATCTGTCATTGCTGCCACTTTTCCTGGAACACCACTGGAAGGAAATAAATTTATCTTAGCTGAACTAGATACCAAACCCACTTTTGCTTTCATTGCTGCTGGACTTCTGTATTGGTTTTTTTACTGTATTTTCTGTCAGTGTAGCTAACAGAAAACAGTGAAAATGTAAAGATTTTCACAAATTCTAAAGTTTAGGATCATGTGAGCTCCTGGGCCCTGATAAAGAAGCAGAGAGCCACCATTGCCATGGCCAAACCCCATCCCTGCAGGGAAGGAGACACTGCAAAGACCATTATTTTATAAATACCTGCCTGTTTCCATAACTCTTGGCTGGCTTCCACTCACACACATTTTGCAGACAGATTTGACCATTTTCTCTGCCCATCTCAGAGGCTGAAGCCATAACAGCTCTCTGGAGCATCACTTTTGGATAACAAGCTGTGACAGACTCAGTGAGACCAGCAGGAAAGGAGGTGAGTCTGGTATGGAGATCTCATCCCTGCCCACTGCAGACTGCTGCCAACTCAACATTAAATTTGCATTTTCAGTTCACTCAGGTGCCTTGGAAAGGCTTCTTGGATGAGGGACAAACCACAGGAGTCTCAGCACATTTGGGCATTTAGCTGGTTCTGGGCAGCAGGAGTGAGAGCACTGTTTGCTGCAAAGGAATAATGCCAAGAAAACATCTGGAGTGATGGACAGCTGAGTGGCATAGGAACTCCAGATAATCCAGTCCTTAAACTATCCTCTGCTTTAAAATGCAAAATATTCAAACACAAAATTTCTCTAAATGTGGACTTGCATGGAGCAGACAATACCTCTGCTGCCCCTTTTCTTGGTGATCTAACCCAAATAAAGCCAAAGATTTCAAAGAGAAACTCAAAGTGTAGCTCTTTTCTTCACCCTGAAGAATCTACAGCTTTAACTAGATGAGGAAAAAAAGACAAGAAAATGTACAAGCAAATACAAACACTTCCTGGGGAGAACAGGACTGGGAAGATTTGCTAATGGTGTTAAGAGAGGATTTGCAGGAAATGAGAATATACAAGGTATAGCAGCTGTCAGGGAAATGAACTGAAAACATTTCTTCCCACTGTGGAAAAGGACATTGGACCTTTGCTGGAAAACAGAAATTAAAACAAAGAAACTTTTGTTTTCAAGCTGTGCCAAAAGAACTTTGCCAGGTTCCGACAATCTTTTGTGGAAAAGGTTTTGGCAGATCCCATATGAGGAGAGGTGAGAGGACAAAGGGGAGCAGAGGTGCTGGGGTCCAAAGCCATTGCTGGGGGCAGCAGAGAGGAGCAGCAGGTGACACCATGAAGAGTGAGGTCAGTGATATTTGTGACCCACAGTCTACATTTTTTCCCCCAGCTTTTTTATCTTTGGAGTATAGAAATTGTCTTAATTCCTCTCTTTTTGAATTTTAATATGTGAGTTGTCCCCACAGCAGCTTTTCCAGCTGCTCCACAACAGGCTAAACTCGCACATGGAGAGATGCAACATCCCACAGGAAAACAAAAAGCAGAAAGGGAACTGATGAAGCACTTGGTTCTTTGTGACATGGAGAACAAAAGGTCTGAAATCCAGCTTTGGGGGTATCTGTCTGGGCTTTTCTTTGCTGCCTAAAGCCCAATCATCAAAGCAACAGAGGACCAGAAGAGACAACAAAGCTGCTCCTCATTGCAGTGATTGGTTGGGTGCAAAGCAGGGAGAGGATGCCCAGGCAGTGTTTGGGCTGCTAGAAGGAACAATGTGGAAAGGCCAGGCTTAAAGAAATAAAAAAGAGAAGACAGGCCTCTTCTGGGAGTGGAGGGAGGTGTGAGATAAATCAGCTCTGCCTAAAGAAAATCCATAAACTGCTTTGCAGGTCGTAAAGAGAAATATGCTGCACATGAGGAATTTGTTCTTAGCTTTTCTTCATGAACGGTCGGGCAGAAGCCTGAAAGAAGCTACTGTCATTTTTATAGAGAGAAAATACTTTAGCAACTTGTTCTGTCCTTGGGCAGAGGCTCTTCCCTGTGCTGTGGAGCCCTTGATACCCAGAGCCAAATATGTGGGACTGGAAAATCAGCCGAGGCAGAGCAGCCACCTCCCTGCAACCCCAGAGCCAGCAGGAGCTGCTGGAAATGAAGCCTGGTGAAGGTTCACCTAGAACAGAGACTAGACAGAGCTAAAGAAAAAGGTAAGGATTTATTAAGAGGCCTCCATGGATCCACCTTGGGAAGCACAACCCAAAATGGTCCCAAAATGCACGAGCGCTCCCGGGGGCTCTCACTGTGATCAGCTCTGCTCCATTGGCACATTGCAGTTCATTGTCCCATTCCAGCTCCAGCCCATGCAGTCCCATCCTGCTTGTTTTTCTCCCTCCAGCCCACGTTGTTTGTGCTCTTGGGCCTGTGATTTGGATCATTTGTCCTTGGTCCCCAGCTGGAGAAGGAATTGTTTTGTCTCTCTGCTCTGTGAGGAGAGCTCACCATCCCCTAATGTGAAGCCCAGACCCACACACTAAAGCAGCACAGAATGTGAAAAATAGAAAAGCCAAAACCTGAGGCATCAGAACAGACTTTGCTCCTGTCAAACACATAAATCTCTGCTCCTGAAGCAGCTCCCTGAGAAGCAGCTTCCCTGGCCTGCCCACGGGCTCCTGTGGGAGCAGGGAGCATCCCAGGGATGCTGGCTCCAGCTGTGTTGGGCACTGGGTACATCTGCCAACCCTTTTACAGTGTCCCTCTGCTGCTGCCTCCAAGTTTGGAAAACAAGAACAGCCCCCAGGATAAACTAGGTGTTTTTCCATGGCTGGAATGCTTCCTGCCTCGCTGACGAGGCAAAATCTGGGTGGAATCCAGGCAGTGTCCCTCCAACCACCATCTTCTGCAGGGCTGCTGGACCCAGCAGGGATTAAACATCTCAGCAGAGAGCCTGTCCCTTGCCTGAGGGACAGGAGATGGGTCACTGTGCCACCAGGCTGGAACACCCCTGTGGATAACCTGCCTGGATGATCCCAGCATCATCCCTTCCTCCTGTGATTCAGCCTGTCCTTTCCTGGTGCCGTGGGCACAGCTCTCAGCCTTGCAACACCCCACACAGATGCTTATTCCCCTTTAGGGATTAATGGCCTAAATTTCCACATTTCAGGGCAAGCTGGCAAAAAAACCCACATCCTGTGTGAGTCAGGTACAACGGCCTTGTGGTTCCATCATGCTGAGATGTGACATCCTGGGCACATTCCTCCTGCTCCTGCAGATTCCTGCTCCCCCATGTCGAGGAATAAGCCAAGGCAACTCTGTCCTAGCAGCCTTAGTCAAACCTTTAAGCTCTTGAGGGTTTTGGAAATAAATATAAATATACTTGTGCTTATTCAGAAGTAAATAGAAATAAACAGGGTGTTTTGCTTGCTGATGCTGGCTTTGACAGGTGCAAGGCTTTGGGGTGGTAGAGGGTTGGTGATGGGACCCATCAGAGGCAAAGCATCAGCCAGAACATTTGGGAAAAATCCTCTCCAAGCCACAGCAGTTATTCCAAGCCCAGTGGAAGGGTATTTTTCTTTCCAGCAGCTCATGATTTGTGCTAAGTTATTGTTGGCTACTCTGCATCTGTAGATATTTTCACATCTGTAAGCCTGTAAAATGTGACATTGATCTTTCTCTGTTTCTGGGGGTGAGATTATTTTGGAAGAGGCACCTTGTAGGTGTAGGATAGGCTTCACCTTGCCCTTTAATCCTGTCAAAACCCAGGTGGTCAAAACAAAACAAAAAACCACAAACAAACAAACGAACACACAAAAAAAGAAACCAAAAAAAAACAGGAACCAAAACACACAAACAAAACCAACAACATATATACGTATGTATATATATATGTGTGTGTGTTTATAGATATGAAAGTCCCAGTTTCAATTTTGAAATTTCTACAGATGCCAGCCCTTGTTTATTGCCATCAATCTGTGAAGTCAAAGCTCTTGGGGCCATTTTCACCAAATGATGACCAAAAGCAGGTCAAAAAAGACAAAGTAAATGCACTCTGACTGCAATATGACTTAATTTTAACCAGCAGGAGTTTCAGGGGGATTTAAAAAAAAAAAAAAAAAAAAAGGAAAAGAACTTGTTGACATGAAGCATGTGGAGTCACTCATCCAGCATTGTGTAAGGGCTGTAAATCTGCCTGGAAATGAGGCATGAAATGCATCATAAAAAGTATATCATCAAAACTATAAGATCAGCTTAAAATTTATGGTAGGTAACTTGGGGAGAGCGTTACATGTCTGGGCTTTAAATCAAATACAGCTCCTCAGCTGTATAATCCTGCAAGCTTTTGCACAGAACTCCTTTTTCTTATTTCCCCACTCCTTGCACCAGCTCTCAGCAGTAAAATCCCCACACTATTTTCTGTAAATTCAGCAATGAACACTCGGTAATCTGAAAGTCAATACAAAACCTGCCACAGCAAGTGAGTTCCAGCAGAAGCATCGCTGGTTTAAACTCTGGGGGCAAATAAAGCTCAATAATGAAACAGAGGATTTGTCCTCTCCTGCAAAAGGTTCAGCTAATGCAGCTCCCCAATCTCCTTGTTACTTTGAGATGCTCTTCTGACCTCCACAACCCCACTGTAATTATCTTCTTGGTGTTAGTTTCTGTTTCTTCATCTCCCCAAAGACTATTATTGTCTCTCTGTGACCAGATGAAAACCAGATGGGGAGGATAAAGGGGACAATGAAGATTTGGGTGTCTACCTGATTTTTGCTGTGCCTGGTGACTGTGGGCAAGCATGATCAAAATGGAAGCATTGAATTACTCTCTAAAGCCTAATAGATACTGTTCTTTTGGTTTCACTGTTGTGCCAAGGGAGTGGGGATCATGATCCTTCCGAATTACATGGGGCCAGAGGTTTATCTCACGTAAATTTCTCTGCACTACAAGCCAGCCAACAAATTGCCCAGCACAAATCTACAGGAGGTCTCTCAATTTCTAATCATTTATCAAGAAAAGGCTGCAGAGAGCAATGGGGGAAAGATTCTCCTGCCCACTGAAGAAACACAAAATAAGAGCAGTCTCTAAAACAAACCAAGGCTCGTCTTTTCCCTGATATCTCCTGCATCTTCTTGGTTTTTCTGATAATTCTACAAGATGAAGTAATGAACCACATTCATCCATTCATGCCATATATTCATACTATTGAACAGTTTCATCATAGTTCTTATTTCAATCTGGGATGCTCTGTGCCTTTCCCCTGTTTTTCGGAGCCCTGGGACCCAGCATTGTGCAATCCCCCATTGCTGCAGCTCTGCCAGTCGTAGCGGAAAAGTTTGAGCAAGGGAAAAAAAAAAAAAAAAGCTTCTTGGCCAGACACCAAACACATTCAAAATTCATGTCAGGGTTTTGCTAAGGCTCAGCTTTCGTGGCTAGCAAGAGCTGCTGTGGCCTAGATTTGCAGCAGGCTGCTGACACCTTCACCCATCCTGCTGGGGCTCTCCCCAGGGCTTGCTGTGCAGGAGAACCCTGTGTTTGCCTCTGCTCCCAGCAGACTGTGGGTGAAGTCTGGGCTGGGTTTAAGCATTTCCTTGCTCTGACAGCTTATTTGTAGCTTGCAGCCTGCTGCTTTCTCAGCCACAACTTTATGCTCCCACTGCCATAATCTCCCAAGCAAACAGAAACCTTTTCTGTCACCTCATCACCAATGCCAAAGCCAGGCTCACAGGGCAGAGAGCAGCACAGAAACCTTCACCAGGCAGCATAAAAACTGTGAGTAAGCTTGTCCTGGGGCCAAAAACAAACACCCATCTTTGTGTTTAGGCAGCCCAAAAGCTGCTCAAGCCTGACCTGTTATGAACATGTGACACATGAAATAAATTTCGCTGAGTATCACCAGATTAAGACAGACACTGCTGCCACTGGGCAGCCCAGATGGTTTTTTGTGTTAATGAGAGGTACAAGAAGTGGAGCAGAAACCTGGAATTCACAGGTGGGCAGTAAGGCCTTTGTAACCCCTGAGTGAGCAGGGACAGATGTGTGACCCTAAAACTCACAGGCAAGTTTTTTGTTTATTGCCATCAGTCTGTAAAGTCAAAGCTCTTAGAGCCATTTTCACCAAATGATGACCAAAATCAGGTCAAAAATGACAAAGTCAATGCACTCTGACTGCAATATGACTTAATTTTAACCAGCAGGAGTTTCAGGGTCCCTGAGGTCTCTCCTGGCCAAGGGGAGGAGGAGCAGATGTTACCTTCATCCCTTGTTCAGCTTCACTGATGGGCTTCTCAGTCTGGAACTGGAGACAAAGACTTCCCAGCCTTCATCCCGCTCTGGCTGGGACAAAGAAAAGGAGTTTCCCAGCGACTGCTTCCCACAGTGCTGGAAAAAACCTGGGTGGAGAAGAGACAAGCGGGTCTGTGATCCCCTGCTCGGTACAAAAGGTGACTCTCAGCAGGCCCTAGAAAGGAGCTGGCACCATCACCCAGAGTGACAACAATTCTGCTTGCAAAGACCAGGAGATCCCAGGAGTGTGAGTTTGTGGGTCCCAAGCTGGGCAACTCCCTGGGGGCTCCCCTGGCAGGGGAGACCCGCCTGGAGCAGTTCTGTGTCAGGAACCAGAGAGGCATTGGAATTTTTCGGTCTTCAGCTTCTGTTTATTGTTATCTTATCAAAACTTCAGCACACTGTCTGCTCCAGACTCTTCGTGCAGGAAAAGCAGCACAAAAATGGCCAGCAATCTCTTGTTACAAGGCCTTTTAAGTCTCATCAAAAACCAAGCTACCCAATTAAGAAGTGACACCTAAATTATTTTCCTTTCTAACCCAATAACTGACCCCGAAAGACCAGCAATGCCAATTTTTCTACCCAATTACAAGGTACCACCCAAACCCAAGAAAAAGGAAGAAGAAGAAAGAAGAAAGGAACTCAAGATGTACCCTCCATCTTGCATCCATCTATAACATACTAAAAATCCTAAAACCTAAATTTCTCACCCCTGTGATACACTACACTACTCTCTACAATCTCTACAATCTATGTCACATTTTTGTGGTTTCTAGTTTACCTTGAGGCTTTGGAAGTTTTCTCCATAAATGAGGGTCAAAGTCAGTGGTCCCCTCGGGCTCAGGAGACCTCAGAGCAGACAGAGAAATATTCCCGGTGCCCTGGGTTTCCACACAGGATAAAGTGAGGGTGAAACATGGAAGAAAAGGACAGGAACACAGATGGAAGGCAGGAGTAAAGACAGAAACAACATCCACCAAATATCTGAGTACAAGGTCTGTGGATCTCCTTTGCAGACTCCTTGCACTGTCCCCTCTGCCTGCACGTCCCATCCCACCACTCACTCACTCTCCAGGGTGGATTTCTGCCCCTCAGTCCCTCAGTGACACAGTGCTTTGACATTTGGACCATCAGGGCAACAAATACTGATCTCTGAGGAGCAGCTCCTGATTCCAGCACACCATGTTCTGCACCACATTCCAAGTCTCCTCTGCTCCATTATATCACTGAAGTCTTGGCTGCATCTTCTGCTTTTTATCCTCTTTTTTTTTTTTTCTTTTTGTCCTTTTGCCTCATTTTTTTTTCCAGCAGGCTTTTCTCTAGCAATCTGCTGGAATGAACCACCAGCCTGCATCAGCTGGGATGGAGCTGAACATGGAGCTGAGATTTATGTGAGCTGAATGCTCAGACAGTTGTTCAGGGTGGAAACTCTTACCCAGCAGAGCCCGCTGGGTGATTTTACACAAGGCTCTCTCTCTGATCTCTAGGAGCCTTTGCATGCAAACCTTGTAGATGTGCTCACCAACAGAGGCAGCACCAGGAGATGCAGCAGCTAGAGAAGAGATTGGGCTCGAGCCCTTTGCCACCACTGGCCAAATCCAGTGCCTCAGTTTCCCTGCAGGGTGCCTGAATGCTCTCAAGGCTGGATTTGGTGGATTCAGGACT
The DNA here is from genome assembly GCF_031753505.1 of Anomalospiza imberbis. NCBI lineage: Eukaryota > Metazoa > Chordata > Aves > Passeriformes > Viduidae > Anomalospiza > Anomalospiza imberbis. Next base: position 18,121,742 of record NC_089692.1, on the reverse strand, counting down.
GCCCACCACTTCTGCAAATGTTGGATCTGCTCTGGAGGAGGCTGAGAGCTGGGAGGCATCTCAGCACTTTACACCAGATTTTGAAAAGGTGGAGATGCAAAACAATTTTCAGGTGCCCAAATGAGAGCAAAATCTTTTCAGTCCAGCCCTTCCTCACCCTTCAGAGTCCTATAAATCCAATGGCTGTGCCACAGGGAACATCCCAGAGCCCTTCACCTGCAGCAAGGAAGAAAATCCCCTGGAGAAAAAGAGGAGCAAGAAGCTCCCCCTGGCACCATTTGCCATGAGTTTTCCAGGTACTCTGGGACCTCTCCCACATGGGTGCAGCCCCAGTTCTGGGAACAAATATGTTGTCTTTGCTGTTTTGATTTTGGGGCTTTACTCCTTTGCAAAGGATCTTTCTTGACTTTAAAACAAAAGCATGAAAGAAGGGAAAATAATAGATCCCTAGGGAAAAAACACTAATAAAAACATAAAAGTCTAACATTGTTAGATTTTAAAAATATGTTACTTTTTAAACCATTCATTTGGGGGCTGGTGATGCCCTTGGGACCCTTAAAGGTGGAAATGCGAGGCTCAGAAAATTCAGAGTAGGGGATTAAGCAGCTCCCTTCTCCTCCCAAAGAGGCATTGCAGAGCTTGGTCACATTTTTCCGCCTTCTTTCTCAACCCAAAGCTCCTGAGGTCACTTCAGCAGGTCTGGGTTGGGTTGTGCAGCAGGACACTTGCATGGGAACAGCCCACCCTGCACAGGTAAGAGAAGAGGAAAATCGGAGTAAATTATTAAAGTAAGAAAAATTTAATTAAACTTTTAAAGTAAGAAATACTCAAGTAAACATCTAAGTAGGCTTTGCTGGGTTGAATGAAGCTGCAGAGACGTGTCCCAAGGACTGGGTGGGCTGTCACTTGTCTGCCTCACTCTGCCCCACCACAAGTGGATCCTCCTGAATGCTCCAGAGCTGAAGGCATCCCAATTTTGAGTGGGGAATTCCTTGGGAGAGCTCATTTCAGGCCTTTGAGGGAAAGCCCCAGGTTTGTGATTCCCTCTGCACGAAATAAAAGGCACCAAGCCTGACTCTGGCCCGAGCTTGGCAGTTTGCCTGTGGAAAACATAACAATATGTAACGTTCCTCGTGCCAGTGGAGAGCCCAAAAACTATTTTAATTACTGGTTTTGGTAATTGAATCACAATAGAGAATCCAATAGGACATTTTTGGGTTCTTAACTCACAGTCCATACATTCCTCCTCCATATCCTGGGGAGGTGCTCCAGCCAGGATTATTCTGGTTTGGAGGCACTTAAAACCAGTTTAAGGGTAGTCGTGGCACATTTGTCCAGGCCTAAGCAAATTCTACCCAAGATTCCCCCAGACATTTTTGGTTGGTTTGAATGGCTGATGGGACCAGGAGCACCTTGCAACTCTGAGCCCACAAAAAGCCGCCTCAAGATTCCAACAACCAGTTGAAGATCAGCAGAAAAATTATTTTGGAAGGATCACGGAAAGCAAGGCGGCTTTACAAAACTAAGCATTTATATGAAAATATGATTGTGGTGGTGAAAAGGAGCTGTGAGGGAGAACTGCTGCCCTGTCCCCCTGCAATCACTGTCACAGCTGTGACAGTGCCAGGTCAGTGGCTGATGTGCAGAGAGCAGAGCACGCAGCTTTAACCACCCCTCTTTTCCTTCCTCTGCACTCACACTTGTTGATGTCGGCGAACCCAATGGGAAGAATGCTGATGTCTGACTCTAGTTCAGAAGGCTAAATGATTTCTTTATTATAATTATGTTATAATACATTAATATACTATATAAAAGAAGATACTAAAAACTACATGCTACTTTCTCTAACTATCATATCTAACTAATTAATAACTTGTAACTTTGTTCTCTAGAGTCCAGACACAGGTAGATCTGATTGGCCATTCACTATGATCTAACTAAGCGTTTTCTTTAGATAAACAATTCTCCAAACACATTCCACAAGAAAAAAAACAAAGAACAGAAATAGAGATTGTTTTCTCTTTCATTTCTCTCTGTGCACCTTTATAAAAATCCTGAGAGAGAGAGAGAAATGTACTTACCACACACACTTTTTGGTTTTAAAGTTCCCATGCCCCTCATTTTAACCAAAACCAGCCAGGTGTCCACCTGCTCCCCTCAGACTGAAGTGAAAATCCATTAAAAACCAAAACACAGGACACACTCGAGCTTTCCAGAAATGAAACAAAATCCTAGGAAATACCTCGATGCCGTTGTCCTGGGGAATGCCGACTCTCATTTCTGACCATTTCTCCAACAGCTGGTTTGAGTTGCTGGGAGTGATGCTCCACTCAGCCCTGGGCTGCTTCCAGCCTGTGGATTCAGGAACAGAGTCAGGACACCTGTACCTAGAAGCAAAACCATCCAAGTCTGGTCGGATGTGCTGCCTGAGAGAGATTATTCTTTTTAGATGAGAAGGAGCTATTCAGCCCTGCCTATAGTGGAAACACAATACTGTATTTCTTACTGGCATAATAATTCCTGGCACAACTCAGAACACTTCTTTGCTCTCCTGAAATTCCCCCACCCTGAGTTTACAGTTGGTGCATTAATCTTTATTCCCCCCCTCAAAAAAAAAAAAACACAAACTCAACTCCTATTGCTTTGCCAGTCTCGTCTGTCTGTACAGCCCAGCCTGGAGTTACAGTGCTGAAGGAATGTGCTGCAATGCTGTGCCATGCCAAGCCCGAGTTTGGATTATTCTGGCCTCTCCAGGCCTTTAAAAATGGACATATTTTGCTACCTACCCCGCTCTCCTGATGGAAGCAGCTCTGCAGCAGGCAGGAGGCCACCAGCCCCCTCAGATGTGCTGCAGGAAGAGGGTGGGTGCTGTCCCTCAGCTCTTGGGGGGGGTCTCACTGCTCTCTGGAGGATGATGGATCAGTCTGGGACTCGGCACAGATAAAATAATCTGAATTATTTTGCCACCACCTTTCTGGGAGTCGCCCTGGGCTGTCTGGTCACTGCTGTTGCTGTGGTGTGAGGATTAAAGAAGAGACAGTGCAGTGACAGCTCTGGGCACGGGGCATCTGTGATGGAGGAGCTTTGGCCACAGCCCTGCACCAGTGGGATCAGGGGCTGATCCTGCCAGAGCAGCGGGTTTTACTGCTGCAATATCATCACAGCCTAAATAACCAGGCAAACAGAAAACAGCTCCACTTAGAACAATCCAAAGTGACACCCGAAATCTCAACCTATAAATAAATCTCCAAATAAATAAATCTCCAAAGTCTCCAAATAAATACCCTTGAGGCCATTACTGAGATACACCCTCTCCACATCAGGCTTTTTCTAATGAGCAAGAGTGAAGACTCAAACAAACCTCCATGCCCAGCTCATGGAGCACAGCTTTGCAGCCCAGGGCCTGGACCACCCAGCCCAAAAGGCAAAAATCACCTCAGGTAGATCTGAACTGCTACAGGCACCAAGCAAACAGCTCTGCAAGCACAGGACTTGGAGCTATTTACCATCAGCAGGGGCCAGAAAGAAGCGAAGCAACCTGTGAAGCCAAACCTTCTGTGGCTCTGATAGAAATCTCAGGATATTCCCCTTCCAGGACCCGACACAATGGCTGTGTCTGGCCAGACACAGTGCCTTTGAGTGATGGAACTCCAGCTCTGTCTGGGCGAGGAGTCAAACTCCACAAATCTCCATCCAAGCCTCACACCTGATGGCACTTTGAGCCAGTCCAGACAATCATCTGGAGTTTATGCTCTGCTCCTTCAACCCCGTCCAACTGCCAGCCTGCCAGCCTGCCTGCCTGCCTTCTCTCAGTCAGGGCTGAGGAGATAAATGCCAGCAGATCCTTCCAAAAAGAAAAGGAATCCTGGGAAAAAAAAAACAAAAAAAAAAAAAACAAAAAAAAAAAAAAAACAAACCAAAACAAAAAAACCAGGTTTTAGGCAATCTTAGACTGATGAGGAGGTGTGAGACCATGCAGCTGACAAGATCCTCCCAGCCCCAGCTGGAAGAAGTCCAGAGTCACAGGGCAGTGTGGGCTCTAATGAGGCTCTGGTGGGACCAACTCTGCCTGAAACAGGGCTTCTACAGTCATGGAATCTTCTAAACTCATGGAATCACAGAATGGTTTGGCCTGGAAGGAGATGATCTGGATCCACCATCCTTCCATGGGCAGGGACACCTTCCATGAGAAGGAATTTCATCAGGCTATTCGTGACCTCAGCCAGCCAAGCTTTGAAAATCTCAAAAAAAAGGGGATTCCACAGCCTCTCTAAGGCTTTGTTCCAGCATTTGAACACAGCTGATGGGCCCCTCTTTGTGCTGACTCCTGCATGGTCACAGCGTCATCAGTTCCTGCAGGTTCTTGGACAGTTCCATTCCATAGAAGCATCAGCACTGGCCACTATTCCTAGGGGCATAGAATTAACTGAAATTTGAAATGAAGTCTTTGTTGATGGACTCAAAATATCCAGAAGCAAGGAATATGCTGGTTCTTTCATGGTGGCTCTTTTCATGGTGATTCATTCTCCAATATTATTGCAGTGTCAGGGTTGTCGTCATCTCAAAATAAGGCAGAAAGGTTGCATCTCAAAATAAGGCAGAAAGCCTGAAAATCACCACAACTGTAACTGCATTAGACACAGACCTGGCAACTCAAAATGCAAGGAGCAAAACACAATTTCCCTGGTGTCTCATTAACCTCAGAAATACAATAGAAAAACTGAGGTCACAATTCAGGAAAAAAATATTAAATAAAACCAGCACCTAAATTACTCCTGAGGAACCTGCTCTTGTAAACCCTGCTTCGAGCAGAGATTCCCTCCAACCTCAAATACCCAGTGTGATTGAGGTGGGACTTCAAATGACTTTTTGCATTGTTTTGAATTTAACTGTATTGAAATGTGCATTTATGTGCATTCCTGAACTGTAGTATTAGTGGGGAACTTGTTGATAAAGCCATGGATTAGAACTGAGAAATTTTTCAATTTTATTTGATCCAACTCCAAGCCTGGTCCAGAAATTAATTTATTTTTTTATGGATTTCTCTGCATGAGCCCCTTAAGTCCTCTGTTTACCAGTGGGGCTGTTATACTCATACTTGTTTTCTCCCTATCAAAACCACACACCTTCCTTATTTAATTTATTGCACCAGTTGCTGAAATTGTGCAACTCCTGTGGATTCTTTCTAAAGCCTTAAGACAGATGACATCCAACAGAGAAAAAAAAAAAAAGCCAAAGGAAAAACACCCTTCTCAGAGAGAAAGAACCTGAAGCCTCCCACACCTGGCTTCCAATTTTTGGCAACAGCAAAAGCCCAATTTTGCATATTCTAACACGCATCACTTTGATAGAAATTTGGAATGAGCATCCTTGGTGTCCCAACACTGAGTTTCCAGAGGACAATATTGCCTGTTAAAAGAAGGCCTCTGAGATGGATAAAATCTTAAAACTAGACATTGGGTGCTGGGGAGGGATGGAGGCTGAGGGAAAGGGGACATGGGCGTGGAGAAAGATTGGAAAAGGGAGAGGGAACCAGAGGGGGGAATTGGAGTGGTCTGGGCATGAATGCACACGCAGCACTGGTGGAGTTTCTGCACCAAAGGACATCACCTGCCCCACCTTCTCCTCCACACGTCCCATCCGCCCCACATTTCAGTAAATTTAGGCCAAAAAGTGCCAAATGTGCCGAAGACAAACCCTTGTGCAGCTCAGCTGGTGTGGAGGACAGTTTGCTTAGAGAGGAGGCAGGAAGGAGATGACTCACAAAGGTCTCCTCAGTCTTCTGACAGCTGTAAGAAGGACCACGAGGCAACAGCCTGTCCCTGAAGATAATCCAGTCCTAGAACTGGGACAAAGAACTGGGAATAACACTGGCAGTGGAACAGACAGGCTCTTCCTGGGGACAAAAGCCAGAATATGCTGATTTATGGCAAGAGGAGGAGGGATTTATTTTTATTATCCAAGCCAACCCGAATCGCTGTAGAGGCAAGAGATCAAAAAAAAAGGCCAGGTCCATGTCCTTTCTTGGTTTAATTGCAGTCACTCCAAGAGGATTTTGTTTGAACAAGGGTTCCTGATGTTATGTCTGCACTGAAAAGAAAAAAAAAGTTTCCATTTCAGTCTGGTCAAGCCCCATGAGGTAACCTGGGCTAAAATAGAGGTGAACAGACTGCAGGAAGAGGAGAGGGATGGACTGGGTCAGATCAAAGGTGCTCATGTGCTCAGGGATGAACACCCAAGCATAGGAAGCTGTGACTAATTCCCACACCATATCCAGCCTCAGAAACCCACAGCTCTGGGGAGGTTTGAAGTCCCAGGTCCCAAGCTGGACATGTTTGTGAGCCTCTGGTGGGCCAGCCCCTCATACAACAGCAGAGCCTCCTCAAGATCCCACAGAAATGAGCTCCTGGGTTGGAGAATGGACCGTGGGACAAATTACTGCTCCTCAGCTGATTAAACCCAGCTCCTCATACAACAGCAGAGCCTCCTCAAGATCCCACAGAAATGAGCTCCTGGGTTGGAGAATGGACTGTGGGACAGATTACTGCTCCTCAGCTGACTTAAACCCAGCTCCTCAGGTCAAAGCAACAGCCCAGAGGTGATTTGGGTTTAGCTTGGGGTTCATTAAAACTGCTGAATTTAGTGAGAGCCTGTGTTGGTTTTTCTTCTTTCTCTTTATCCTTATTTTCATTGGACATAATTAATATGAATTGGTTAACTGGCACTAAAACCATATTTTCCTCTTTCTGCCTTAAATTAAAACAGAATCAGGATGTAGGTATGAACTAAGCCAAGCATCCAAGCACATTCCAGGCTTAAGGAAAGCCCAAGTTCCAACCTAAATTTTGTGCTTGAAATCAAGGAAAAAAAAAATCAGTTTGGTAAGAAGAGTTTCTTAGACTACAGAATTGTATTCTATCCCATTTTTATTTTATCTGAGTCTACCTGATTGCAACAAGGATGAGTGATTGTTTTTCCCAAGGCTCCAATCCCAGTAGTATATATCCCTTCATTTTTCATTCTTTTTCCTAAATATTTTTGGCAAATAATTTCCATCTCTGGCTTTTTACACCCTATTTTGTGTAGGAAGGCTCAGGACATGCCTGGCTGCACAAAGGGGTCACCCTCCAGGTTACTGATTAGGAAATAGGCGGGTTTGTCAACATCTGGCCCTGACCAACTTTTAAAATATAAATACAGATGGTTTTATTTAAAAGGTAAAATGTCCAAATTGAACTCAAGGATGAAGCCTGTTTTCTTTCCAATCTAATTTTTTTCCCCTGGATGTTTGGTACATTGTGTTCCATTGCTATGAAGTGTAATCACATTTATATAATACCCCATAATTAGGAAAGGGAAGCATAAATTGGGAGTTCTTTCATTTTGTGACTTATTCAAGAAATTTCTAGCCCAAATTGAGTAGAATTCGTATATGTCAAGTATTTCTCAGAGCTTATTCCCATGATAGGAGGGAAGACAAGCCTCACTGAAGTAGAATAGAGTAACTTCTGCTGCTACATCTGCGGACTAGACAATTAATTCCCTTCATCCAGAGTTTGACTCTGAAGTCTGCAGCTGAACTTCTCTTTGCATGAGCTCTGACCCTGTTTAACTGTGCAGCACCTCAAGTGCAGGTCCCATTTTAGCAATTCTTGCCCAGGTAGAGATTTCTATCCCAGAGAATACAAGTCAAAGCCTTTACAATCCGTGCCCATAACTTTTCTCTGAATAAAAGCTCACAGACCAGCAGCAGGGTGCTGAATCACCAAAGAAAATTGCACAATAAACTCAGCATAACAAGACCAAGCTCTCCACCAAACCCCTCCATAACCCACGAGGATTACCCAACATTTGGCTCTCAATAAACCCTGTGGTCAGGCACCTGAACTTCAAGAAATCACCAACCTCATTTCTCAGGCCTGACCCTTTCAGTGACCTTTGGATGCTGCTACTTTAAAAATACCATCTCATGCACTCTTGGTGCCCCAGGGCTGACAACCCAACAAACCCACATCTTGTCATTTCTTCCTGTTTTGCTGAGGTTTCTCATCTCCCTGTCCCTGACAAAAGCAAAGGGATTCACTCGCTCTCTGGAGTGTAATCACATTTCTATAATAAAACATAATTAAGAAAGGAAGCATAAATTGAGAGTTCTTTCATTTTGCGACTTATTCAAGAAATTTCTAGCCCAAACAGGGTAGAATTCATACTTGTCAAGTGTGTTTTTGAGAGCTTATTCCCATAAGAGGGAACACTCTGTGTTGAGCACAAAGACAGGGGTTTTTTTTGGGAAAAGGGACAGGGGGAGAAGCACAGAATCAGCATTGTGAGGGCAAAAGGGCTGGACTGAGAACATTGTTTTAATCAAAAGGGGTGAAAAAAATCTGGCATTCCTTAGCTAGGAGCTGGATAAAACAAAGCTTTGGAGAGTTAAATCCTGGGAATCTGACTGTGACTCTGCATGGTGTTCAGAGCACTAACAGGGGTGGGTGTGGTGGGGACAAAACCCCTTTAATGTGAACGTGGAACTAATTAAAACCTCCTGCTCTGCTTTATCAGAGCCAGGTCTTTGGGTAGACCCATGAGTCTGGTCTGGAGGGTGTTGGTGCTCAAGCCTGGGATAAAGGAACAGGGAGTGGACGTGCAAAAGGCTGAGCTTATGGGGAAGCAGGAAGGGTTTTACAGGACAGGATTAAATTCCAGATATTCTTGGACAACTGCTGAAATGAAAATCATCAAATTGCACAAAGGAGAGCAGAGGATTGTACGTAGAAAGGGGGGACCAATGGTGAGTGAGGGGCTGGGAACAGGGGCTGGAGGGGATGTGAAAATGGGAAAGATGATGGGAATAAATTCAAAGGGAAGCAGAAAGAAACAGCTGGGGAAAAAAAAAAAAAAAAAAAAAAAACCAATGGTGGAAAACACAGTGCATGAACAAGAATTTTTAATCTAACCTAGAAAAGCAGCAACAGGAGATGGGAAATGTGTGTTCACAGCTAAACACATAAAGATCATTATCAAGGCAGAGGCAGCCAGCAGCTCTCCAGGAATGCTCCAAGGAGCACATGAGGCCTTTGGCTTTATTTGCAATAAATACCTTGAACATGTCCTCAGATTTAAGCACTCCATGAACTTGTTATTTGCTAGGGTTTTTTTTTTCCCTCCTTGTTATGAAACATCCTGAAGACAGCAGTAAATATACATACATACATATATATATATAATAAATTAAACACATGCAGCAAATACATATTAACAGCATACCTTAGTCACAGAAACCCTGGGAAAACTTCAGTTAGGCACACGAACATGGCTGATACTGCCACAGGGACTGTGTTTGCAGTTTTTGCACTAAGGCCATAAAACTGTGACACCTGAACCCTGGGAACAGCAGGAGCAGCGAGTCACATGTTGGGTTTTTCTGCCATCAACATGCAAGGCTGCTGTTATGCAGAACACGAGGTCCAAATGCACCAAGCACCACCAAATTGTACTTCACAATCTGAATTTTTTGTTAAAATATGAGTTTCATTTGCCTTAGGATTTAAGATAATTAAAAGAAAAGGGGGAGGACCCACCTGTTTACTTCAACAGTTGCCCACTTCTCCTGCTGCCCTGCAGCACATCCTGCTACTGCCCCTGAGCAGCACAGTGGCATTAGGGTGACATTTTCACCCTCAATAACTGAATGGCAGCAAAGTAAATCACTGAGGCATGAGCTGAAATTCCCCCAAAGCCCCACCACAATGGATCCTTTGTGCAAGGCACAAATGTCACCCAAAACCACTCTTTTTTTTTTTTTTTTTTTTTTTTTTTTTCTTGAGCTTTGTGGAAGCAAAATTCCTGCAGCACCTGCACTCCTGCAGTGCCAGGCAAACCCTGGGGGACATTCCAAGCTCTGCTGTCCTAAATAGGATGCAAATAATCACGGTTTGACTCTGTGACGTGGAACCATGCAATGTTTCCTGGAGCAATCCATCCCAGATGGGAGGTGCTGTAACAGCTGACAGGGGCTGCAGCTAGAAAGTGACACTGGAGATTTAGGAGATTGTAGGAAATATTCCCCAAGTCTTATAGTCCATGTGCAGATGCAGCACGGAAGGCAAAACAGGATGTTGGCTGCACTGGTAGAGGAATGTCCTCTAATTGAAGAGATTTGGGGTTTATTGTATGAGGAAATGATAAAATCCAGTGCAGAGCATGGTTTGGTCAAGAAATGATATGGGAAATAAATGATATCAGTTCTCCAGGCTTAAGACAGGGAAACATTCAGGGCAACAGGTTTATTCTCATTTCTCCCAGCCTGCGGTGGATGGACCAGCTCTAACCTTCAGGAGAATGATGTTTTGTGTGAGTTTGCTCTGTTCAGCTGCCAAGTGAGGAAAAGACTTTCAAGCCAGTTCCTCAGGCAGCAGAGCTCTGCAGCCACACACTCAGCCCCACCAGAGCCACCAGAGGCAGCTCTGCACCCAGCACCTCTGCTGTCAGTGCAATGCCACCAGAAACAGCCCCAGGGACACCCAAAAAACCCCTAAAACAAAAGCAAGGAGCTGCCTCAATGTAAGATAACTCTCAGGGTCACCTCTGGTGACGTGACCTCAGGCAGCTCTGGTTTCTGTACAAGGAACTGCATTCCAAAGGCCTCTGAAGCAGCAGAGCCCTGCCAGCCTGGGCTCCATCCTGAGTGACACTTCACGCTTTGCCGCAGGTAACCCAAATATTTTGCAGACATTTCTCCTCCAATAAAAAAGAGAAAAAGGACAAAAGTGCCACTAAATCGAGTTAATGGCACAAGGCTGATTAATGAAAGAGGTGAGGGCTGCACTGCTGGCCTGCTGGGAGGTCAGAGCCAGAGGGAGTTTGTTGATATACCTTCAGAAATAGGTGGAGAGGCCAGAACAGACGTGCTCCCATGGAAAACACAGCTCTGGAGAGAGGTGGAGCTCGGCTGGGTCAGCCACACACGATGATTTGTCCACCACGGCCTGAGAAATGGGCATAAAGACACGTAATTAAACCACACTTCTCTAATCAAGGCAGGACAGCAATTGGATTTGGAGAGTGAGAAGGAGCAGCAATGTTGACACCTGGAGATACCAAATCCCACTTTCCAAAGGGGATGACAGGAGCTGGAGGGATTTGTGGGATCCCCTCCAAACCCTCTGTGTCCCTTGGTGCTTCTTACACAGCCAAGCCCAACACCATAACCTCAGGGGTGGCTGCCCTCAGTACCAGTTTAAACTGGGTTAGTCTCCCTGTCCCTCCCATAATACAGAATTTCCTCACCTCAGTTAAGGGCTGAGCTCCTTCTCCGGTCTCTCAGCCACCAGCAGAAGATTTGTGGTGTCCCCAGGGATGTTTGTTGCTCTCCAGGGATGCAGAGGCAGCCCAGATGCTCAGCAAAGACCTCGTGCTTCTCATGAGGAACCTATGATCTCATGGATCCCCATGGGGAAAACAAAAACAAATCCCAAAACCGAAATCCCCAGGTTTACATAGAGACACAGGGTTTTCTCAAAGCATCAGCAGATTGTATTTTTTTAATTTTGACTCATCCTGAATTTTGTATGTCATCTGCTGGAGCGTACCATGGCTCTTTCCACATGCTCACAGTAGCAGAGGTCTCACAAAAGCAGTTTGTGTTTTCTAACATCATCGAGAGAACAGCAAAGAGAAAATGATCTGTCTGGGATATTTGAAAGCATTCCTTTTGCTCTGGTTTGCAAAAGGGCAGGCCAGATTTCTGCCACAGAAAAATTCAGCAAATGGGAGAGATTTGAAGGAAACTTGAAACTGGCAGAAAAGAGCAGGAAAATAAATTAGGGACATTTATTTTAGCCTATGATTTCATTTCTTAAGTCTTATATTTGAGCATTATCTGACTATAGACACGGGTCATTTTTGCTAAAGCATTTAGCTGTTTATTTTTTCTGCCCTCCATGCCATGATGTTTCTGGCCAGAAATGGGTTATGTATCAAATTCACACCTTTCTGCTCATTTCTTAATAAAAATCAGCTAATTGCATCACCCCTTCTCCCTGCCAAGTGGAGATTGTCATTTTATTTGGCCTATTCCAACTTGTTTTTTGTAGAAACCATAATATTTTTGGCTGTTTCTTTCTCATTTGAGAAAGCAAACTTTGCAAAACGGCATCAAACTTCCACAGACACGAGCTGATTTGGAGCTGAGAAGTGCTGCCTTCAGACCAGGGCATTTCCCCTGAGCCAGTGCAATCATTACTCAGTGTTTGCCCAAGAAAAAGCACATTTAAATTTTGTCTAAGTCTCTTCAGCTTGTGTTACCTCCAGCATAGGGCTTCATACTTGGTTGAAGGAGTGGAGTGAAGGAAATGGAAATATTTGCTGGCTCAGTGGGTCTCACCTTGCAGCTCCACCACGTGAATTGGGACAATCACACTCACCCTGTGTGGAGCAGAACATCCAAACTTGGTTAAAGGCTACCAGGCACGGATGCTGATTCATCTTCCCTGTGTCCATCCCGTTGTGTCCCAGCCCTCTTGGCTCATGAGCAAACCAGAGGCCATCCCATTCTCACCTCAGCAGCAGCATCCCAGTGTCCAGGGCCTGCTCCTGGCCAGGCTTCCTCCTTCAGAAAGATAAAGAAGAATAAGAAGAATGCAAACATCACTCGGCATTTCCAGTGACACAGGAAATATCCCTTTTTGGGGCAAAGCCTTTTCTTTCTAGCTCAGACAGAGAGGTTGAAAATGATCTGCTGCTGGGAGCTCAGCCTGGTTTTCTAAGGAAACAACAAATCAAATACTGCAAAAGCAATGAAGGTTGGCACTGGGGTCGTGTGGGTGTTTGGCTGCTCCTGTGATCCACCCTCCTCCTCCCTGCTATTCCAACTTGAGCTGACTCCAACAATGTGACCCAGACTATCTGCCCTGGTCGCTCTTCCAAATTACATCCTGCCTGCAGATATCCTTCAATTCAGCTCGTGCTGCTTGGTGGTGTACAGAAGCTGAGCCTGGTTGGAGGAGCCCAAGAGCCCCGAGGTCAGCATAGTCAGCCCAGCTCCAGGAGCACTTCCAGCCTCCCGAGGGTCCCAGCTCCCACCTTGCAGTGCTAGGAAGCAAGCAGATTTGGCCCAGAATTTTAAAGCAAAGCAAAGCAAAACCCTGTGCAGATGCCCAGAGTCAGGAAAAGCACAAATGGTTTGAATTGGCCTGCTGAAATGTTGGCCATGTTGTTTAATTGTACCTTTGTACACCAGATTCCAAGAAGGAGGAAAAAAGCAGCTCTGTGCATTTTATTGCTGAGGTCAGGTTCCTGTCTCCCCAGTCCTGTTTCTCATTCTCTAATTAAATCATTCCCTTAATACAACCAGTTCCTAAAAGTCTGCTTGCCATAAAGTGCTTTAACCTTAGAATCTTATTTACTCTGACCTTCATTGAAGGTTTATTCAGACTTCATCTATAAAATGTTTTGTGCAATCAATCAAAAGCTCGAGATCAGCAGCAAGGCCTGAGCCCAGAAATCAGCTCTGCCAAGCCCAGCCACTCTCAAGGTGACCTTAAACTGGGTTGCAAAAACACTCTGGAAGTCCAGAACAATACAGCACATTTAGAGAAAACCATCCCAGCTTCAGCAAGACCAAAAATCCCTTGTGAGGACATAGGGCCAGCCTAGAATGAGCTGGGTCTGGGCCATCTCACTTTGGGACATAGATTTTCAAGCTCTCTCATGGTGAAGTCAAGGAGAATCCCAAGTCTGTGTCCAGCTTGGGAAAAAGGACCAAGTATCTGGCACGCCCTCAGGAATTCTCCAGGGAAAAAGCATGGCCTGGGAAAAAAAGAGATTTTTTGTGATCATTCCACACTGTTGGGAGCAGCAAAGCAGGAGAACTGAAATGCCATGGGCTGGTCATTTGTTTCCAAGGAATAATCCAGGCCACTGACTTGTGTCGGAAGGTACAACTCTTCCCTACACAGCCCAAGCTATTGATTTGTTACACAAGACACTTCCTGAAGAATTAATAAGAAATAAATCAAGTGGAGTCTCTCCTGCAAGTTCATTATGGGGTTGCTGTGTCTTTTTACAGATCTCTTGTAGGTTCCCACACTGAAAGATATTCTGCTCAGCATGAAGCACTCAGCATCATGAACAGTCATGTCTTTATACTCACAGCTTGGATTTCACATGGCTCCACATAAAATAAAATTAAAAAAAAAAAACCACCACCAACAAAACAAGAACAACAACAAAAAACTTAAAAAAAAAAAAAAAACAACCAACAACAACAAAAAAAACACGTGCCCCAAACATGTTTTCTGGAAACATTTTGATTTTCAAATTATTTGTGTTCTCTAAAATGAGAAAAATCCTTGACCGAGAAGAACTGCTTGTTGAAAGCATTACTTGTTTCTTATTTCAAAGGGAAAATTGAAAACATTTATGAAGGGTGTAGCTATTTACCAGTCCAGAGTGTTCTTATAAACAAAATAATATAAAACATATCCTCTTTGCTGTTTTGTTGTTTAATATCTTCCAGCGTATCCCAACATGGAGAGCAGAACAGAGGAGAAAATAGAATGTATTTCCAAAAAGACTTGCAATAGGACAAAAGGGTAAAGAACAATGTGTTTCAACTTTAAATACACAGAAAACATGAGACAGGTACCAATTTTCCATCAGAACAGCTGAAGAAGGCCTCTTGTGCTATTTACATGCAATTCCAGTTGGGCACGTCAGGAAAAGTGAAGAAATCTGGATGCCAAGAGAAAAGTTGAGTTCATTCAATGGACAAATGCATGTAGGAAATCCTTGAACTTCTTTGACAACCTCTCCACAGAAATTCAGCTTGAAAAAACAGCAACCAAGCCAAGTTCACCATTAAACTGTTCTTATTAAACATTGTCCCTCATTTTATTGACAGCTGTGATGCTTGTCATAATTGCTTTACTCACATCGTTTTACCCACAGAGGGCCCTGAGACCATGAAAAATAATTCCATGTGCAAAGCCTCAAACACATCTCTGGCAGATGGGTTTCCAGCCATGAAGAATGGGGAGGACATTTGTTCTTTCCCCTGGGGGGGACAGGCTGTGACAGGGCTTAAGAGGCTGGAGTGGAGGAGCTGGTTTGTTTTAAAAAGAGACAGAACCAAAAGGCTCCCTGTCCTTTCACATCTGTACAACAGCTGGATTTGTCCTGTGCTTCAAGCAGGCATTTGATCAGATTTTTGTGCTTTGCAAAGCAAGCAAGGGTCTAGAAATAGCCCTGCAGCAAGGGAGGAGTGATGCATTTGCTGACGCTGGCCTCTGCACACACCATGCACCTCAGAGCAGCAAGCAGGCACATCAAAGAAATGCCATGAGAAGTTTATTTCTGTTTCCAGGCCCATGTGATTCCCTGGGAGAGGGCAGCTCTGCCCAAATCCATGCAGTCCTTCCAGCTGTAACAGGAAACCACCCTTAGCAATGCCACAATTCACAGCTGGGACCTGCCAGCCCCTCCAAGAGCTGTTCTGAAGCTTGGTCAGGGGTGGGGCTGTCTCCAGGCCAGCTGCCCCTGAATTTTGGGGTGGGTTGAGCGTGTTAGACTTTCCCCATCTCACTCTGTTGGTATCACCAGTGTGGGGCTTTGGAGGCTGCAGCTGAGGTGTGAAGCAGGTCCAGCAGCAGCAGTGAGGTGGTGGCAATTTGCACGCCCTCCTGATGAGGGTTTACTGTGCCTGAAAAAATGAGTGTCCCATTCACACCCTGAAAAAGCCATTTACAGTTTCAGCCTCATGGATAGCGCAGCCTGTGTTCCCCTGATGCAAACCCAGCACAGGATACCAGTTTGCTTACATTAGGGGAAAAATGAATTTCTGGGATGAAACTTTCCTCAAGATTCTCCTTCATTTGGCCGAGAAGCTGAAGCAGGATTACAAATTGCATTTCCCAGATACCTGGGACCAGATTCCCCAAGGCATCAAAAGAGATTAAAAGATTTACCACACGTCAGAGAAATTGTGTCTGTAAGGATATCCTTCTAAAATCAGAAGTACAGAGCACAATCCAAGATCTTTGGTTCCTGCTGTCCAAATCCAGACAAGGTAATGTCAGAGCTCAGGATGAGCTCTGTGTCTACTACACAGCTACAGGGCAGGGTGGAGGAGTCTTCTGTAAAGCAACAGAGCAACTGGCCACTTCACTGAGCACGGGAAAAACTGTTTCAGGCAATACATGACTTTATTTAGTATTTAGATTGGCCATGCTCTCATTTTCCCACAAGAGCACTAAAACTTTCCCTAGGAAAAGTCAACTCCCAACTTAAAATGCCACAAAATTCAGATGTCAGAAGTTCAAGTTTCCCACCAAAAGAAGGCTTGATCAGAAAACGGCCACGCCTCAGGCCAATATTGCTAAAGCAGGCATCAAAACCCTTCAAGTATCTTGGGCATCCCTGTTCCAGGCCATCCAAAAAAATACTGCAAGCTCTGCTGGCCATGGACAAAATCCCCATTGCTTTCTCAGGGCAAATAATTAATAAAGGCAAGCACAGAAATATGTTTGTCTGCTCCATGATCAAAAGAGTGGCCCAAGTTAAGTTTCTGGAGAGGTTCCAGGCAATCTCATGTTAATTCCAAAAATAGACCTTAGATTGATGCAAGTGGACATTGCGCCAAAGAGGACAAGACAGGGGTAAAGCAGAGTACAAGAGCAGCAAAGTGAAATGTGGAGCTGTTTTGTTTGCATCCTTTGATGAGTACTGATGGGAAATTTTAGCTGGAAGTCATCCACAGAAAGACCTGCAAAATCCAGCATGGTGATTTGGGGGAATTGAAAGCACTTGGATTTCTGAGCAGGCAACACTGATGTTTCTCTTTCCCAAAGTCATGAGTCAGGCTGTGCACAGGGATCCAACATGAGCAAAAGCATAAGGAAGGAAAATCCAGCAAGCTCCAACACGTGACTGGATTTCCTGTGGCTCAGGACACGACTCCACTTCCTTTCTTTGGCTCTAAAAGCTCCTGGTTAAGGTTGGTTCCTCTGGGTGGACAAGGATGTGAGTGGCTCCTGCTTTTATTGTGATGAGGCACAAGCCCTGGAAATCCTGAATCAGCCAAACAGGGCTGCAAACAATGCAACAACATCCCTGACGTTATTGGGAAGATGTTCCACAACCTCTCTTCTTCCCAGCGCTCCTGTCCAGAATCCATAACTCACTGACCTGGAGCAACACTTTCCTGCTGACAGGCATTTCTTGGTGGCTGATTTCACCTCCTGGCACACCATGAAGGCTTTCATGTCTGCTCTAGACACAGTCAAGAACTACAGTAGCTCTGTTATGTTCCCTTGAGCCTCTCTTGCTTTTCTAATAGATATTTTATGAAAACATGGCGTCTCTTCATGAAAGTTCATTTTGTTCCCTCCTGTCTTGTTAGCAGCTACCCAATATTGATAAATCTATTCCCATGCCCCTAGTACTAATGCCAAGACCTGTCACAATGACAAGTGTGTGGACCACTGTCCCAGCTGGTGTGAGGCAGAAGAGTGACTAAAGATCACCCCATCAGCCCCATCTCTGTCATATCCTGCTCCCCAAAGCCCAGACTTACTTGGAAATGTCCTTCTCGCTTTTGCTGTGCATCACAGGCCTCGCCTCACAACACCTTGGTTCTGGATTTGGGATGGGAACCACCTTTTCTGCCCTGCAAATCCTGCTCCTGCCATAAAACAGGTTCGGACACCAAAAGCTGGAGTGGCACAGTGGGATGAGGCTGCTGTGGCAGGCACATTCTCATCTCTCTCAGGATTTTTTCATAGAGGAGCACAGAGAGAAGAAAGAGGAAACAATTTCTATTTCTGCTCCTTGCTTTTCCCATGTGGAATGTGTTTGGAGAATTGTTTACCTGGGGTGATTACTTGGTTGGGTTCTGGTGAGGATTGTTTGAGCTGATGGCCAATCCAACCCACCTGTGGCTGGACTCTCAGAGAGGGTCACGAGTTGTGAGTTAGATATGGTAGTTAGAAAAAGTGGGTATGTAGTTTTAGTATCTCCTTTAAGTAGTATAATTATGTATTATAGTATAGTTATAATAAAGAAATCACTCAGCCTTCTGAACTGGAGTGGGACATCAGCATTTCTTCCCACCGGGTTCGCCTACATTTACAATAGGCTGCAGCAGAAGGTGTGGCTCCATCCCATCACCCGCTGACTCAGTTGGCACTAATGAGGTTTAACGAGGGTGATCATGCTCGGGAAGAGGTGCTGCTGTCCCCGAGGGCATCGTCTGTGTGAGACACTTCATCCAAATGTGACACTCCCCGACATTGCTCCACAGCAGCCCACCAGCACTCCGCAGCTATTTCAGCAAAGGGCCCGGGGCAGAGCTCAGTAAAACCAGGGAGGAAAGAGCAGTGGGGCAGTTTCAGTGAGTGGCTGTGACCAAACTGTGCATCACAACTCGAAAATCCACAGTGCAGCCTCCAGAGGAGGGATTATGCAGCTGTGCCTCCAGCCTCTGGGCTTCCTGTGACACACTTGGCTATTTTCTAATTTCTGTGCAATATCCTTTAACAAATCAGGAGGACCACTCATGGCCTTTAATTGGAAAATTGGTGAGCCAGGGTTACAAGCCCTGTCCCACAGCCCCGTGGGTTCCCACAGCAGGCATTGCCACACCTTTTTCTCAATGCCAGAGGGGACAGCATGGCCATGGACAGCCAGAACCATGGTCTGATGAAATCTCCTGTCCTGCTTGTGCCATGGTGGAAATCATTCACCTCTAAAGACATCCGCTCAAAGATGCCACAACTCCACAAAAATCTACGTTTTCCAGCATGGCTGGTTTGGAGACTCTGATTTGTGCAGAACTGGGAGCAGACCTGCAATGACCAGCTCAGGCCCTGGTGTATGAGATCCATAAATGAGATCCTGACAGGGTTTTCTGAGCCTTTCTTTTCAAAGGGGGTCTGTATTCTTGCACCCTTTGCAATACTCTCTTCCTGTCCAGTCAAAACAGATGTTGAAATCTACAGTAATTCTCAGTACACTCAATAAAAACGAGTCTGTGGTTCATTTTTGCTTCCTCTTCCAATAATTTTCATGTCTCCCTCCTCTCCCAGGATGAACCTCCCACACCACCAGCATGAGGGGGTTCCCTGAGCTCAGTCTGTGCCCACAGCACTGTCCCCTGTGCCCAGCATGGCCTTGCATGCCCCTCTCTGTCACCAGGGAAGGGAGGGGAAATGTAAAGAGGGGTGGCTGTGCAAGTCCCAGGGGTCTCAGATCTGCCTTTAATTAAAGGCAGAGATCACAGAAGATAATGAGAAGGTACAGGAGAGCTCAGCTTAAAGTGGGGCTTTGATGAGAAACTCACATCTGCCAAAACCACTGTGCCCAGAGGGCTGGTAGGTCAGAGTGTGGGTGGGAACAGGATTTCCCTCTGCTTTACACACCCCCAGCTCTGGGAATGACTCCCTTACTCATCCACCAACCTAGAGATGCTCCCATGGATGGGATGCAGTTTATGAAGACACAAAATCTCACTGCACCCCTCAGGACAGGGCTGGTTAAACTGGGCTTACAAATGGAGCAGCTGCAAGGGACCATCCATGTGTCAGTGACCAAGCACAAAGCCGATGGTGCTGCAACAGCAGGAGTTGGGCTTTCCTCCAGGCTTGTCATCCCTGGCAGTTTTCCAGGCTGCCTGTGCTGTTTGACCAGCTGAGTGAGCTGTTCCATTAATTTTCCCTGAGGAAAGTCCACTGGGAAGCCGTTGATATGGAGAGGAAGAGACAAGGGCTGTGTTGTCTGCTCAGCCACTGAGCTGGAACAGTGCCCACAATTTCCAGAAACCCCAAACGTTAGCTCAGGAAAAGCAAGGCTGCTTGTGGCTGTCTTCTCCTAGTGAGAAAATTTCCTTTGCATTGCATTTAGCTGGAAGAATGACATCCTCTTGTATCCCACAGAAGATGGCTTTCCTGGAAGAAGGCAGAGCCTGTGGTCAAACTCTTCCAGGTGCTTTCAGGGGAGGGGAGAAATGTGTCCTCAGCCTTTCTGGACAATTTCAGCACCATGTGAGAATCTGTCCAGCGAAGATTTGCAGGACATACACTCATATCCTACACCCCTGAGACCTCCAGGTTAAAAGGAAAGGAAATCTGGCTCCATGTGTCCTTGCTGGCCTCTCGGTGCCACCCCAGCTCTGTAGGAAGCACTGTCCCTACAGCCACAGTGTCCCTTTTCTCCTTCCATTGGATCAACCCAAAAGGCAAATGTGAAGAGGAGCATCCATTCCCCATTCCTGAAAAAGAACCGTCACCTGCATGGCCATGTGGGACCAAAAAGCTCTTACCTTTCAATTAATGAAAGGTGATTAATTAATGAATCAACTGCTCAGAACTAAAAGCTCTCACAGAGTCCTTCCAAAACCAGGGTTTGGCTTAAAGGAGCTGAGGAACTGGAAGCAAGTAGTTTGGAACCACCTAAGTGGCAGCAGGCTTGGCAGGATGGGCTGCACAGCCAGGACACAGCGTCATGGAATTACTGAGGATGAAACTGGGTCTTTGATAACGGCAGAATAAAACACTTTTCTGTTGAGGAAGAAAAGGAAAATAAGTTTGAGGGGGTTCAAAGCATAAGGATCACCTCCCATCCTGACTTCCACTCATCCCCTGGATTTTGGGGACTGGCTTTCATTCAGAGTACCCAGCAAAGCTTTCCTCAGATTTCACAAAAATAAGGTGTTAGGCTCCAGTTTGAGTCCTTATGGCCCCTTGCTCTTCACTCCTCCTTTAGCTCCATTCCATTCCATTCCATTCCATTCCATTCCATTCCATTCCATTCCATTCCATTCCAGAAAAGCCTTTCTCCTTTACAGTTCTGTCTGGAACTTCTTAGGTTTCTTCAGCTGACACTCCTTCTCAGTTTCAACAAAAAAATTGTTCCTCTCTTCACCCAGATAGCATCTCAGTCTTCACATAAGCCAGCAAAAGCCAGTGAAACACCATGGGGGAAAAAAACCAACCCAAACAAACAATAAAATTAATTTAAAATTTTCATTAATGCTTCTCAACTCCAACAAGCTTTTAATAAGACACACTTTCAAACATGAAAAGAAATTACTGAAATAACTGCAATTTCACTTTTTTAAACAGTGCCTTTTAAATTTTTTTAAAATATATTTTGGTCAACGAAACCACTTTTTACTTAAAACTGCCTTGCTACAAGAACGAGGATTGGCTTTCACTCCTTTTTGATCCTTAATGAGACAGAAATGCTTTGGGGGTTTGGGTAGTTGCATAAATTTTATGTAATGTGGTTGGCTTGGGGTTGGTTTTTTTCTTTCTTAAAGGTCAGTCAATCAAAAAAACACCCCTCATTTATCTGTAATTTGCAATTATGGAGTCAGACCCTCCAATTCCCTGGGAATGCCCCACTATTGACCCTTGGATGAGGAGTGCTGCTTGGGTCCCTTCCAGGGAAATTGCTCCCCTCGTGAGACTGAGACTCCAACCAGTTTCACTGGGCCAAGGCCTCAGAGCAGCTCCAAGCCTGTGTCTCAAATGGGAAAGGTTGGCACACAAGAAAGAAAAAATAAATAAATAGAGGAACACAAACCCAATTCTGTAATATTGCACATTAAAAAAGCCTGCCTTGCAGGTCCTGCTGATATTTCTGCTCCCAGTGTGTGAATTATTAATATTTAGTATCTGTGACTCATTGATATTTACTTTAGGAGGTATTTTTATAAAGTTCAAGTGTTGTCTCAATGTAGGAGCTAACGGAGGCTCCTGTTGTTAATGTCCAGGGAGCCCTCCCTGAACAAACTTTTCTGGTCACTGTTTAAACTGGGCTGCTGGGCTCTTTTGAGGCTCTGACCCTCCGAGGCTGAGCACTGAGGCTGGCAGGGGTGGCCCTGCTGGGACACAGCTAATTTTAAACCTGGATCCCATGGCAAAAGAAAAAAAACCTCGATTTTACTGGCAAAACTGTCACAGTCGAATGCTGTGTTCAGATTACGGGAAGAGGCCGCGAAGGAGCGCACACTCAATCCCTTTTTTGGGTACTTGGCATGAATTTTATCTGAAGTCATGGATTATATAAGAGAAGAGCAGAGACTTCACACAGCTCTCTCCTGCGTCAGTGCACAACGCCTGGCTCCACTCCAGGCCCCCATGTTGTGCCACACCGTGCCCACGGCCAAGGGGACAGGGCTTGGCCACTTTTCCAGTAACTCTCCTTAAAAGTGGATCACAAGCATTTTCTGGAACTGCATCCAGAGCTGTCCACAACATCGACTAGAGCTGGCTCCTGATGTCCTTTTCTTGGTCTAGACGCGAATCTTTGGAGCTCATGAAAACTTGGGTGTTTTCATAATTTTATGGCTCTCGTTAAAATGGCCAGTGTCCAAACGAGTCCCCATTTAGTGCTTTGGATTTGCAGAGATCATTGTTTGCTGATAATGAAGCTGTTCCCAAGGAGAGCACTGTCCAGCACTGGGCTGCTCAGCTGCCTGCATCTGTTTTGCTGTAAGGTTTTGGGACAGCTTGACTTCCCTGGTGCTTTTGGAAAGGCACACACAGCCTGCTGAGCTGGCCAGCTGCCCTCAGATGCCTGAGATGGTTTCATGACTCTGCAGATGAGAAAATTTCCATGGTCTCCCTCTCCCCACCCAAAGCCTGCCCTCAGATGGTGCTGCACGCCTGGCACGGGGAGGAGATGCCTTCTGTGCCTGTGCCCAGCCTGGCTCAGTGACACTCCCAGGGGATGCCCTAAATCACCCCTTCCTTGCCAGCATTTCTGAAAGGTTCTCCCCACTATTTTATCCCGGACACAGCAGCCACGGGTCCATCTGCAGCTGTACCTCATAATTCATCTCTCTGCTAAAAGACCTAAAAAAAAAAAAAAAAAAAAAAAAAAAAAAAAAAAACCACAAACCTGAACAAAGACTTAAAAGAACAATGACTATTTTTATCGTGACTGCCATGACACTGCACACCTTTATCTAGGCTTCTTCTGCCAGGTCATCTCTATTGGTGTCACCCATGGGAAAATGGGAAAATGACAGTCTCTGCTTGTGCACCATCCTGGTCCAAACAGAGGATACCCTGTCCCACATGATGGGATGTTTCCTTTAACTTGGAAAATTATAGGAAAGAAAACACCTGGGAGAACCACCAAGACGTTTTCTACTCCATCCTCCACTCGAAGCAGGATCTCATATTAGGAGGTGGCATCTAGAATAACCTTAAAAACCTGGAATGATGTCTTGAAAAGACCACACAGATAATCTGCTCCAGCCAAAGCCTTTACCAATGGTCTCGGTGTTTCCTACTACATTTTCAGCCCATCCCTTCCCAATGGGCATGAAGAACCCTCTCTCCCTTTACTGTACCTTTACACACCACAGGCATCCTCTTCCTCACCTTTTCCATCCTCAGAGAACTCTCCTGCTTTCACATAAGTTGTTTTAGCTCTCAGGTCTCTCTTTCTTTCTTTCCTCCTGGATTTCCCACAGTGGGATGAATATTTTCCAGGCAGTACCAGGACAAGCCCAGACAATGTCATATTGCACCAGAGACCTGAACAGAGGAAGAAAATCTGGAAGGTTTCTCACCTGCCTTGCTGATCTTTTCACATCTGATATGACTTTTATCTCCTTGGCCATAGTGTGATGGTTTTGACTCTTTATCTCAATTGGGCTGAGCCATTCCTTACTGGTTGGTCTCCATCTTTCATTATTCCTTGTACTCTTCCCTTCCAAGTGTCATCTGATTTTTCACCTGTTTCTTCCAGCACAGGTGCTGATGCAGTTTTGGAGCTCCCTGCATTGATATAAATAATATTTTTGTTACAAAAACATCAAGTAAGATGGTCTCAATACCTCTACCTCCTACAGTCAATCTCTATTGTGTTTTACTCTCTTTTTTCAAATTTACAAAGCCTGCTCAGCTGGTGGAGGGGGGAATTAGGCTGCTTTTGAGATTTGTTTCTGACAAACTTGTCCTCTAGCCCCTGGGATTAGTTCATAAGTGGTATTTTCTCAGCTTCCACATGTGCAAAAGACAGATGTCCAGAAACAAGCCTTGAGGCAGCTACTAAATAAAAACTTCAGATATCAGTCAAGCACCCCTCAGGACAGTTGCATGTGTTGGCGGGTCCCCCCTTGGGGTCACAGTCACCCACAGCCCCTAAACCACAGCAGCCCAAACCTGATAGAATCAGCCCTTGGAGGACATCCCAAAGCTCTGGGTTTATTTTGCTCCCTTCTTCTTTCTGCTCTCATGTTCCACCTGCGCCTCCTGACTTTTCACCCACTATAAATATCCCTGTATTCCTTTTGACACTGAATCTCCCTGCCATGTGCTGGGCTGTGCAGTGGCTGAGGGACACTGTGGACAGTTCTCCCCTGGGTGAGGAGCAGAGGGAGCAGCATAAGGCAGACCTTGTCTGTTGACTTAACTCCCTAACCCAATTTTAACCACTGTCAACAAGATAGAAGGGTGGTTTCTGTTTACACTGAGGCTTCTTTACGCTGCTCTCCCCACACCCTAAAGTGGCATAAATGCCTCCTAAGTGCCTTAAAGTAGGTCCTTAGTGTAAATGAGAGCCAACCCCATGGTTTGCAAAATGGCTTTGAAAACATCGGGGCGCATCCTATAAATGACTGTGGGTTTTTGGAAGGACACCCACCCCAAGGTATGCCCGTGCTATACATAGGCTCTGATGAGCTCAGCACGGGCTGAGGAGCAGCCAGCAGAAGGCAAAACAACCAGCAACAAGATATTTGTGCCCGAGGCAGCAAGCAGAGAGATACCTGCTGCTTGTTGATGCCCAAGGATTCCCAGCAATGTGGGAATATCAGATCTGCCCCCCTCGCCCAGCTCCAAGTGGGTTTCTCCTTCCTTCCCCCCTCAACTTTCCTTCAACCTGCCAATCTTTACGTCTTCTCAGCTAAAACAGAATCTGGATCCCACCCCAGCTGGGAAAAAAATAATTATTATTTCTCCTGCCTGTGTGTTTCCCCCAAGCCTTCCCTTACCTGGTTTTCATACCTGTTGTACAGGAAGCAGGCACAGCTTTGTTTGCCACACAGCACTTGTGATAACACCAATTTCTGGTGGACAAGCAGAGGACAAAGCCCAGGGCTCGAGCAGGAGGAGACAAAACCAGAGACAGTGTCAAAGGATGGCAAGATTACCCAAAGGATGGGTTAGGTTCAGCCCTAAGTGTTGAGTGTTATGCTGGTTTTCTCTCTAGGCCAACCAGGACATAAATTTTACCACAGAACTCACAGGATCATAGAATGGATTTAGTTCGAAGGGACCTTAAATATCATCAGGCTCCAAATCACAGTGTGGGGCCTTCTGTAGCACCAAAAAATAAGATATGAAACAACTATTGCCATTAATGGGATGCTCTAGGCAGCCTCGCAATAACCAATAGCCTGAATTCCCCTCTCTGCTTACCTTTAAGCTCTGCTTAGGAAAATCCTCCCAAATATATTCAGCAGAGATATTTTTGCAGCAGTAAGAATGGGGGAAGGAAAGCACAAACTAAATTCAAGTGGGCACTTTGGAACTGCAGAGCATGCAGGAGCCATGAAACTCCCCTTTGACAGAAATCACTGGCTGGGCAAAAATGAAGTTATCTCATCAGTCCTAGGCTGGGACTATTTACAGGGAAATACTGTTCAACCAGAACTGCATCAGCCCAGCCCTGAAGTAAAGCAAACATCTCTGGATTTAACATTAATCCTCTTGTATAGGCAATGAAAAACACAAATTTCATGGCCTAGTCAATCAGGACCTCATCCCATGGCCCAGCCTACATTTTTGGTCAAAACCCATCTGGTGCTCATTGTCTGGAGGATGAGTTATGAACCTCCCTGTGTTGCTTCTTTAACTAAATGGGCTTGGATTACCAGGAAAAATCTTGGTTTGATTTGTGGTGCTGTCAGCAAGGATGAGCCTGGAAAAAATTTCAAAGGGAATTACAAAATCTGAATACTTTTCCTTTCAAAAAATGAGGGTACAATTCACACCAGCCTGCTCAGGTGGAGAGGAGTTCACCTCACTTGCATTTTGCAGCACTAAATCATTAAACACTATTTCCAACCCATTAATCTAATTCAGCCCTTATGTTGCAGGGATTCAAAGACAGGCAGTGATTTTCCCTTACTCTCAGTATGTTTCACTAAGGATACCTCTTATTTTTGACTGGGTAAAGATTGAGTTTTAATGCCTGGGTACTGGGCAGTTTGTTTGTGGAATAGGCTTTGCACATCCCAATCTCTTTTGGAGTCTCCAAGGAATGCTCTAGTCCCCAGGATTAACCCCAAATAGCTCTTCTACCAACTCTTCAACCCAACCCAACTCTGGCTGAGCATTAAGACAAGGGAAGCATTCATTCCAGGAAGGTTTTATTTCACAAATAATTCAGAAATCAAAAGAAAATTGAAGGGTAGGGAGGAAAAGATATTTTACAATTCCACATTTAGACAAAAAAAAAAATCTAGTTTATAAACAACCACGGCCCCTTGGAAAACATGCAAAGGCACACAAAAATGTACAAGTAACTTTTATACATAGGAAGTAAAATACACCATTTTTCATAGAAAAAAAAAAAAAAAAAAGAAAAGCAACTCTATGAACTGGCCCTAAATATTTTGACTGCACAAGTGATGAACTGGAGCCTCCTCAACCAGCTGTTGGCTGGAAGTCTTAAAAAGAAGGAATGAGCGGAGCCCAGGCCCCACCAGCACAGGCTCTGGATTTCACCCTGGTTGTGTTTCCTGGAGATTGGGCTGAGCCAGGTGTTTTGCAACGACCGTGCCATTGCTTCCAAACCCCAAATTGTTGGAAAAGAACAACCAGGCAGCATCAGCTTTGGCTACACCTGGATGCTTCAGGTGCCTACAGATCTGCTGAGCTGGGGCTGAGGAGGAGAGGGCCTGGTGAGATACAGACGTGATGCATCTTTAAGCTGCATTGAAATATAGCAGGCTGAGAAAAGTCTTGGTATCAGAAATAAAATCTGTCAACATTTGGCTAAAAACTGGTACTGTCCCACCTATTCATGAATAGCTAGCACACATGATGGCAAGTCATTGATAGGTCATGACTGCCTTGGAGGACCTGATCGCCCCTAATTCTGGGGGAGGTATGTTTAAATTAATAGCACCCAGGACCTCGAAAAATATTTGTGTAGTAAAGTCACAATTTCTCTTTTGTACAACAAATACAAAAATAAACAGATACAGACTTAAATTAACATCGGTTTCTAAAAATCCAAACCAGTTGGCTGAAGATAAAAATACGCAATTGTAACATGAATTAAGCATTTTAGGATATTTCTGTTGGAATAATAACCCTTCCCCTGTCCCCTTTCCGTCACCTAGGTACATCCCCAACTGTTTGGATTTTTATGTGCTCCCAGTAACCCCCTGGGTTTTACTCCAAGAGCCCTCACAGTCCTTTCCATCACCTTCCATCCGTAATTTTCATGGATCCTACACTAGAGTCGAGGTGTTTTATGTGCTCCTGCAGTCCCCATGAACCTGACTGCACCTCTCACTCTCTCCAATTCCATTCCCAGCCCATTTGGCCCAGGATGTCCCAGATTCTTGCTGCAGTGTTGGATGGGCTCGAACCAGACCATGCACACCCCAACGCTTCACAGCGGGCAGAAACGGGGAGGCTTTTCCTCACTGCCAACATCTCAAAAGCTTGCAACCAGCAGCTTTTCTAGGACATGTCCCAGCTGTTTTTAACATCAATTTATTTAGCAAGAAAAAGAAATGGTTCAGTTTTCCTGTCTAAAGTCAATACTGTACACCTTGGACGACAATACTACATAAACAAAGATGACACGAAGGGTCACTTCTCTCTATCCACCCCAAAAGTAGCTTTTCTGTGCAGTGTTTTTGGAGACAGTGAAAAGCAGTTCCAATTTCAGGTTTTACAAAAGGTTTCTTTCCAAATTCAGATTTTATGGAGAAATAAATCCCAGTGGTGGGACAAACTGAGTGATAAATGTCATTTCCTTGCTGATTTTGTGGCGTTTACAGAATTAAAGAAGCGTTTAATCATATAAATGCTTTTGGTCTGTGTTTTGAAAGAGCTTGATGAGATGGCTCTTATATCTGTCTAGATTAAACCAAACATGTTCTGGGCATAAGAGCAGCTGTGAAACATCTGCCAGACAGAGGGAAATATTTTCCCATTTGTTATCCAATATTACAAATCAGTTTTTGAACGGAAGGACTGAGCATTTACAAAAACTGAAGAACCACTGTTGGCTTTGTCTTCTCATGACTGATGAATTTATTGGATGTGTGTGTATCAAAACCCACCAGATTTGTGTTTAGACCAATCATAAAAATTCATTTCCAATATGCAGCAGAGAATATCCTTCTGTCTTAAAAAAGCAGCTCATGCTGAGCCCTTCTCTTGGCTTTGAAATGCATTTTGGTTCATGTCAAGACAAAAATATCAAAATATGGAATAACACCATTACAACACCTTATGAGTTTTGCAAAACCTATCATCCTGGCTATCAAATGCTCATGGGTACAGCATTTACACTGAAAGTGGGGGTCTGTTGGCTTCACAATTGGAAATTCCTGGAAAAAATCATCTACCCCAATTTATGCTGCATCTTTAAAGTCTCAGAACTGCACACACCACAAGGAGCTTCACAAAGGGGAAAGTGAACCTGCTTCCTACAGATACAACCATTCCTAGCAGAAATAAGATTAATTTTACCACTACTCAACTACTATAAAACAACCAGCACTGCTGTATAAACCAATACACTGCATTTAACTGAAGTTATGGCATGGAGTATAGGATGAGATGTGCCAGCACAAGAGCCCCAGTTCTCTGACTGCTCAGAGATTGCCAGACTTGCAAAATACCTGGGAGTGTTTGACCAGCAAACACCAAACCTGCTCTTTGGATGATTTGGTGGCCTCATTTTCTGCAGTGAGGATCTCTGCCACCGTTTTACACCCTGCTCCAGGCCCACAAAACCTCAATTTTGGCTGCCAAGAACATCCCCAAACCCCATCGTTCAAGGTACCCAGCAGCCTCACACAGCAGTGCTGCTGCACATCACCTCAGTGGGAAAACACCACTTTTTATCCTCTTTTGCACAGAAACCATCCAACATACACAAAATCACTCTGTCGAAGCCCATCCTCTCCCCCAGCGATGCAATTTTTCAATGAGTTTCTCATTTCAAAGTGTCCAGCGCCTGGACAGCCGCTCACTCCCGAGTCTGCTTATCCTCACACCCATCCCAAGAGAAGCTTCACACCCTAAAAACACCATCCAGGGCCAGGCTGAGATCCCTGAATCTGCTGCACATGGAGCCACCGCCGTCCTGTGTAGCAACACCTCTGGTAAAAGGAAACTTAAAACAGTTTATGGTCGCTGAATGCCCCTAGAGAAACAAAGACACGAGACAAAGAGATACAAGGCTGCACCAGTGCGATGAGATGCCAACAGCTGAGTCAGAACCTGGGGTCTTTTTTTGGGGTTTTTTTTTTCTTTTTTTCCCCCTTTTCTTTTGGAATTCCCTGAAGGAGATCGGCAAGGAGGGTACGGGCAGAGCTGATGCCGTTCAGAGGAGCTTTAGCGTCTCTGGAGATCAACAGAGAGCTCTCCCAAAGAAACCTGCACCTTCGCTGGGGGTTTACTGCTTCACAGCAAAGATTCGGAAGGCGTTCCCATCTGAAGGATTCTTCAAGCTGGAGACAAAGAAAAGAGGAAAAGAAAACAAACATGGAATGAACCAAGTGAAGACACCTCAGAACCCAAACAGGCAGCTCTGTATTGCTCCTATCTCTTTCCTACCAGGAGTAGGAGAAAGATAAAGGATGAAAAAGAAGTGGCACACATCCATGGTTTCACTTTTTTTTTTTACATTTTCAATCCAAATCTGTAGTGCTAATGCCAAGAAAAGGAGCTGGAAGACAACAGACTCTCTTACAGCCCTAGCTTTTATCCAAGGAACACTGTGCTCCCTTGTGCAGAGATTCAGGCATAAAGAGGAATATGTTTTCCTTAGAAAACAGTTGTCAAATAGGTTGGCAGGTTCACAGGGCCTGTCTGGCTTGGCTCCTAGTGCTGGGAGTGGGAAGGGCCAGATCAGCTCATGTTAAATGACAATAAATATGGATATTCCTTTTCAATCTGCAGACGTGTCCCCAGCTGCTTTGACTCCAAGCTGCTTGGGGTGGCTGTGTGAAGGGGAAAGGGGATGTTTCTATTCCCAGGTCCTACAGCACTGAAAAAACCCAGGAAAAATACAAAATTTCATCTTCCCACAAAATAAATATTGCAGCAAGGGTAAGGAGCCAGTAAATCCTCAAGGCAATCTTTTCCCATACCTGTTTGGGTGTGTATCTTTACCCAAGGTTATTTCCAGTGTCCTAAGGGGTAAGGGTTCACCTTGACCTTGGAAAAGCTGTTTCACTGTCTAATGGATCTCACAGCATAAGGCTGCTCCTTACTGCAGAGTGTAAATAATATTTTCCAAATCTTCATCCCTGCTGTGAGAAGGTCTCTGGTTTCCCTCACCCCTCAGATCAGCACTGGCTGCTCACATTGCACATCCCTGAGAGTGGTGGGATTTATTCTTAACTAGGGCACAGTTTGCCATCACAGTAAAAAGTTGTCTTTTAGTATAAAAGATAAGTGAAAGCAAGATTGAGATAAAAAAAAAAAATCAAAGGAACAGGGGGTTTTTCACCTAAATTCAAGTTATCCAATTGGAAAATGCTGACCCTGGTAATCTATATGAAAACTCCCATATTTAACAGCTGTAGTTTTCCTGTCTTAGTCTGTTTTTATTTCTTGAGATGCTCTAAAGCATTCTGGAATATCCATTGTTAGAACAAAACCAGCAAACTTGATAGAATTCCTTATGGTCTTTATAAAAGAAGAATTGCACAGAGCAGACAGGGTTAGCAGTGACCAAAAACCCCCCTAAGTGTGGGAAATTCTATTCTTGTGAAGGTAGCCCTGAGAAATCAGTGTCATCACACCAATATCTGAAAAAATACATAACAGATTGAAAGTGAAGTCTCAACTTAGGAAGGACTGGATGAGCTGTGACTGGATTGTTGTGATCTTGAGGAGGTGAAGGATGTTGGAAGCACAGATTTGCAATTGGTCACTGAAACCAGCATGATTGGCCCAAGAGAAATTACAAAAAAAAAAAAAAAAAAAACCAAAAAAACACTACAAGGGTGGCAAATTCATCTTCAAAAAGTGTTTGATCATGTCTCAAGAGCTTAATTTACTTATTTCAAAGAGAATAGAGAACATGAATCAACAAATACAAATGAATCCCACACTCCAGAACTGAATGGAAATCCAAATTATAAACCCCAAATCATGACCTGGGCTGAAAACTGAAAATACTTGTGCTTATCTCCTGATGTGTTAAAACACACAGCAAAATGTATTAACATGTGTAGGAATATAAAAAGGTAAAAGACTTTAGAAAGTGCAAAAGGCTTCAGAACGTGGACATAAAGCTGAGAAAGGTCGGGAAATGTCAAAACCTTCTCATGGGAAGCTAAGAAGTTAAGAACCAAGTGAATACATTTATATTTATCATAAGGAACAAGAAAGTACAAGAAAGAGCAAGAACTTATTGATAGTTCAAGATGTGAAAAGTCTTAGATATATGCTTTGCAAAGACAGAAAAAGTTTCAATCTTAAATAATTAATTATTGTGTATTGTTTGAGGTTCATAGAAGTCCTTTTGTTAATGTTAAACCCACGTGGGTCCTTTTCTAATTGGTTAGAGTATAATGACTTTACACCTTTTCTTTTATGCTATTGGTTCCAAGAATATGCATAAAAAGGCTTTGCATGGGCTGCCATCTTGTCTCTGATCTGGATTTGCATGGATGTTGTCGTTTCTCTGTGTCTCTTGCTTTTTACTTGTATGATACAGACAGATTCTAAATCCTAAATCTGTATAATCCTTGTGCTGTAACAAAATCTAACAAGGCTTAACAACATTTCACAGCAGCCTGAGCGCAGCTCCTGGCTGGGGGAAGGAAGGAGCAGGACAACACGCTCCATTTCTTTGGGTGTCACAGCTCACAGTGACGCTGGGAAGCCACCAGCCTGTCGAGCTGGTATCTGCTGACTTTCCCAGGCAGCTGAACCCACTGTGGAAAAGAAGAGGGAAGTACAAAGGAAGGAAATCCCACCTCTCTGACTGGACGCCGTTCTTTAAGGAGCCAACGTAGGTTTTCTTCTTTTCTACAGGCATCACGTCCACAAAGCCTCCTCTTTCATCTGAAATGACCCCTGCGTGCACTGCAGTTTTGCAGATACTGGAGCTCTGAAAAATATTTAATTGTTTTTATGCACTGTCTATATTTTATAAACTAAGACTTATCAATTCCATCATACCAAGAGAAACAGGGAATAGACAAAGAAACAGTTATGAAACAGTTTTGTCCCTCTTTTGGACAAACTATGGACTAGATCTTGCAGGTATGTCATAATTCCTGGGTGAAAGAAGATCCATCATCACCACAAGCAGATTTTCCATTGTTCTGAGGTGGAACTGCACCTGTGAGATCATCATAAAATCATGGAATGGTTTGGAAGGGTTGGAAGGGACCTTAAAGCGCATCCAGTTCTACCCCTGCCATGGACAGGGACACCTTCCACTGCCCCAGGCTGCTCCAATCCCTGTCCAACCTGGCTTGGACACTGCCAGGGATCCAGGGGCAGCCACAGCTGCCCTGGGCACCCTGTGCCAGGGCTTCCCCACATTCACAGGGAACAATTCCTTCCCAATGTCCAGTCGAAAGCCACACTTCATCCTATCCAGGGCCAAGACTGAATTGAGGACAACTTTCCAGCCAGTGCCTCTTGGGACTGCACCAGAGAAACCTCTGAGGTGAAACTCTGTGCTACTGGCAGCAAAGGTTATTCTCACAGTTGCTTAGAAAGGAAATGCTTCTGCTGAATTAAGGTAAATTATCACTAATTATCTGGGACAGTTCACATCCTTCTCTCTAGGAATGACAGAAGGGCTGCCCCCTTTGTCTGGTGTAGTTTTTGGATGGGCTTTACCTCATAAAACAACACCAAATGTGGAGGGAGATTACACTTCTGGAAAGACTAAAGTTTCTCTATTGCACATCCCAGATGTGCAGAGTCAGAAGAGCTGGAGGAACACAAACCAGTAACAACTGATGACTAAGCCCCCAGAGCATCCAGGAAAAGGCAGCAAAAGCACAGAAGGCTGAGGGATAGTGTAAACTTGGCCATCAGCTCTCTGCAGGGTTTACATACAGCAAGCTGGAAGAACAGAAAGGAAAAACCAATCCAACTCTGCTCAGCGAACTGCAGCAGGTGAAAATCCCAACCCCAGAAATGCCCTGGTTGCTAAAAATCCAAGTACCACAAAACCTGTGCCAAGTGCAACTGTTTGCCTTGCATATGCACAGCAGCCCATGCTGCTTGCCTGCCACAGCCATATATGGCAGCTCTGCCTTGTCCCCTATATATTTATCACTTTGGATGGCCTATCTCTTGGCAGCCCTCAGAGTTTTGAGTGCCAGTTTGGTATTTTTCTTCTATATATGGTCAAGGGAGCAAGGGAATGCTGTGTTTGGAAGATATGCAGTGAATTTGCCCTAAGATGTGGTGGGAAATCTATAAATCTAAATCTGGCTCATAAAATTAAACTGTCCTGGATCAATTTGCAACACTCTCCGCTGGGAGACATCCTGAACAATGTTCTTTTCAAAGCATTCCTGTTATTTTTTTTTTCCAGGACTTGCTGTTCCGCCGCTTGCTCAAAGCTTTGACGAACAGATTTACCTCAAACCTCCTCTTATCACTCTGTTGGATTACAGCCCTCTCATGTCCCAGGCTGGGCTGTTCTTTGATTAATTTATTGCAGAGCTTTTGGAAGATGAGATATTACAAGAATAAGGCCTTCCCTTCCAGGTCCAGGAGTACAGCGGCATGGACAATACAACAGTTTGCCACAGTGAAGCCCCTCGGGATGCTCTGAGACCAATTCCTGATGAAACGAGCCCCAGGGTACACACCATAAAATGACAACACACTTTATAGTGGGTCATTAACAATATTGTCTGACTATGAGCTTAATCACCCAGAATTTCCTCACTAGTGTGGCTGGTTTAACCATTAAGGTCATATCTCCTGGGAGCTGACTACCAACTCATTTGCTCTGGTGACAAACTCCTGCCTCTGTGCAGGACATCCATCCATCCACCCATCCATCCATCCATCCATCCATCCATCCATCCATCCATCCATCCATCCATCCATCCTCCAAGCAATCACTGCACAGCTGTGGGTAAAACCTTATCTCAAACGTGGGGAAGTTGCTCTCTTTCCTGGGCAGGGATGGGCATGGGTTTCCCCTGCAGGTGTCACACCAGGAGCCAGGCAGAGTGGCAAATGACAGTCTCATGCAAGTCAAAAGCTCTTTTACAACCTTCATAAAGATCCCTGGATGTTCCCACAGCTCCAGCATCAAGGCCGGGTTGGACAGGTCTTGGAGCACCCCAGTCTATGGAAAATGGCCCTACGCATGGCAGGGGGTGTAACTGGATGAGCTTTGAAGTCCTTTCCAACCCAAACCATTCCATGGCTCTATGATCATCCCAGAACCAGGCCTGTCCACTTTTACCATCGCATATTTCTTGCATTTTATTCATTTACCCCAAAATTCAAGTCACTTCTACGTCCCTGTTCCACAGTCTTACTAGTTTTCCCACAAATAATTCCCTGAGCTGCTTTTTAAAGCAAAGTGCAGACTGGAAATGGGGCTAAATGCTTCATTGTCTTTTAGACAGCTTATTTAAGAAGACTCATTTGGAGCCCCGCTGCCCTTAGGGCCAATAAGGTGCCACACAAGACATGAAGCTGGCTTCCCAAAGCCCTCCCAGAAGACCAGCATTTGTCTCATCCAGCTCATTGCCCGCTTTAATTATTCCTCAGCAGTGGGCTTGGGTTAATTCCCAGCACCCTGCACTGGCCTTTCTCTCTGGGAGAAGCCTTTCCCCAAATTCTCCTTGCATGGTGTGGTTATTTCTCTTCCTAACTTCCCATTCTGAGCATTCCCAGCATCCCCACCTCTCCCTTTGCAGTGTCACTCAGAGTCACCTCAAACTCTTTGTTTCACCTGCTTTGCCACCAACCTCAACGCTTTCCTGGCACCTCCACATCGCCCTGCTAGCACAGTAGTCCAAAAAAAGGTTAACCAAACCCTCGAGAAAGTGGCCAAATGCTTTTTTATTATTACTGCTTTTTGGTTTTCTCCCAAGCCACCATCCATGCCCCCGTTTATGAAACAATACCCAGGGGGGACAGTAGGAAATGGGTTCATTAAAGGACACTAATCCTTTTGCGTCAGTGCAATGCCAGCCTGGGATGCTGCTCCTCACCTAATTCCTTTGTAATCACAGGCCCTGTTCAGGGGTGATTTGAGGGAGGTTTGTCCTCTGTAAAAAAGAGAAAACTATTTCCCATTTCCTGCAGGTGGGAGCATGCAGGAGGCAGGTACTGCAGGGAGGCAGCTGCCCCATGGATTTGCCTGTGAGCTAGTCCAGGATAACCTGTTTGTGCAGCTCTACCTTCAAAAAAAATTGGTCTTGAGCAAAATTTAAAATAGTGTGGATTTTTGTTTTGTTTTGTTTTTTAAATTGCTTTCAAAATTTCTTCTCCAAATTACTGTATGATTCCTGCAGGATGGATTTTCTTCATCAGTCTGCAAAGCTGTAGAGTGACCTGAAGCTGGGGGTCCACAATCTGCTGACTGCTTTCCCCAGGCTTTCAAAACCACGATCCTACAGGCTACAGGGCAGCCAGGGAGCTGAACAGAAAATGAGGAAAAAACCCAAAATAACCAGACACCCACAAATGGAAAAGCATTGAGACCCAGTTTTTAGAGGCCTAATACTAAGAGATTTCAAGAAAATTACTCTACCTAGTTTTAGCACCAAGTCTCTGCTCATCCCCTTGAGCAAAGCTCAGAAAAACAAACCCATAAAACCAGCTCACACACTTTCTTTCTTTTCACTGCTCTGAGCTCTGTCCTGGCTGCTCAGAAGCTGTTCATCTCCCAGAAAGAGGAGGACAGGGGAGAGAGGTCTTCTTCTGTCAACTCTATCGTGTGATAGGATGGAATAAAAGCCCTTTGGTGCTCATCTATAAATCCCAAAATGCTTTACAAAGGCAAACAAGTGCAACCATGATTTCACAGCCAGAGCCCAAAGGCTTGGGGAGGTTAAGGGACATGACCAAATCTCTAGGAAGGAGTCGGTGCTGGAGAGTAGAAGGGCTCACCAAACCCAGTGGCCACAACCCAAGGAGTTGTGGAGTGGCACATCCAAGTCCTCCAGAATAAATCAGTGTTGGAGATCAAAAGGGTTTCCCAAGCCTGCTGACCCCATCTTTCACCCCCTTTTGCCCATCCCCACGTGGAATAACCACAAGAGAGTTTGAATTTCTCCTCTAAATCCCAGAGTGAGCCCAGCTCCGGGACAGGACAGTCAGGACATGCAGGGAGAGGTCTGTACTCACATCCGCATAAACGTTGGTGCCGAACACCGGCGCCCAGTACGACGGCTCGTCCTTACAGTGGGCTGGGCAATAAATCCTAGAAAACAATGTATTCAGATTTATTCTCCAGAGCAGGGCTGGACAGGAAGGTGAGCTGCATTCCTGGGAGATTTCAAGTGCCTGCATCTGGTCTGCAGGTGGCAACAGTGAATTTGATTATTTGCTCCCCTCAGATGACATTTGGTTGTTGCTGCAGAACTGCAAACAGAGGGGTTTGGGCCAGTAGAAGAGGGATTGGGTTTTTATGACCCTTTCAAGGAGGAGCACCTGTATTTTTGCTCAATTCTGTGCACATAAATCTCTGCATATGTTTGTGCCTCCCTGCCCTGTCACTTACTCCTGCACAGTTTCCAGAACAAAATTCTTCCATGTTTTAAGGTGGAAAACCACATCCAAAACCCAGCAAATGCAGAAGCAAAAAGACAGAGTGTGCAGTTGCACGCTCACACGTGAGAGTGGGCTGGGACAGGATTGTGCAATGTAACTGAAGTCATACAAAAACATAAAGTGAATTTTCTACAGTGATGCCAAGAAAAGCATGGTGACAGGGGGAAACGCCATTCCAACTCCCTCCTCCAGTTCAACCAGTATGATCAGCTCTTATCCCACCAGCCCTCAAATTCAGGGGCCTCAGCACCTCTGTTAAGCTGCCCCTCCCTCAGGACAGAGGTTTTAAACCCAACAGATTTGTGTTACCTCGGGCAGTGGCTCACTGGCTTTTTGAAGTGGCAGAGTTCAGCTACTGTGGTGTAACAATCCAGAGTCTGTGCTGCCAAGATAAATGTGGAAAGGCAAATTATTAGACCCAAAAGCTCTGGCTGCTGCAGAAAACACAAGTCAGAGCCACACAATGCATTTGGTGAGACCCTTGTCCAACTGACAGCACAAGAAGGAAAGCTGCTCCAGCAGCAGGATCCCAGGATCCCAGAGCTGTTGGCCAGCTCTCCAGCAGGAATCCTACAACCACACTACAGTGTGGCCTTAAAAAGGTCACAGCTTTCAAAAGAGACAAGCAGCTGACCCACTACACGTGGGTTTGCTACAGCTCCAGATGTGGAGCCCAAATATCTTGACACCTACAGTTGTCCCCAGAAGGGGCTCAGGTGGATCTAATCAAAAGGATGATTCTGTGTTGGAGGAATTTTTCAAAGATATTCAGAGAGTGGGAATTGTTTAAAAAGTGGAGCAGTGTTTATTTATATGCCCATCAGAAATGTGATGACTCAATGTTAAAAACTAATATCACATGTATTGTGTTTTTCATTACATTACTGCACTAGGACATTAGCCACTATGGTTTTTTTTCAGTTTTTGTAAGTGCTGACACTTGACTGAGCCTTTCAGAGATGGATGGCTCAACTTCCATCCCTTCACTATCAGCAGCTGAACTCCGGACCCCACCATGATCCATCAGCAGGAGATGCTGTTGGAATTGGCTCATTTTCACCTATTTCTCTACCTTCCTCTTAGATGCCCCCAGGAAAATGAGGTGTGTGGTGGTGGAATTGTCCAGGGTGGGTGGGCAGTCACTCTAAGGTTCTGCTCACCCTAGACCACCTCTCCAGAGTTTGGTCGTGGCACAGAACCATTTGACACAACCACTGAAAATGGAAAAGAGCCCTGAAAGGAATGATATTTTCAAGTACCCCATAAAACCCTAGCAACAATATATTTTCCCCTCAACATTTAAAACTTACTTGTGACTTTGGAAACCATGAACGCATTTGAAGGTTTACTTTTCCTGTAAAACAAGCAAACAAAAAAAAATTTAAAAAAATAAGCAGAGTAAAATTATTTGGACCACTGAGTCTACATGAGAGCAACAAAGATGACTGAACATCTGCTTGTATTTAAAGGTAATACCAACAGTTTTTGGGGACGGCAGTACCTGAATGACTCCACACCGTTCCTGGTGGACTTCACAAAAGCAGGTGTCCTCCCTTTCCTCGTGATATCCACCAGCCCTCCTTTGTTGTCCAGGATTCCATAATGGATTGCAGCACGACATATGCTGGAGGACTGATGAGAGATAAAGAGATGGGGTGTGAAATAAATCAGATAAATCTCTCTCACAGAGCAACGCTGCCCAACTGCTACGTGAAAAACAGAGAAGAAATGAAACCACCACCAGAGCACCAAGTGGAAAATAAGCTGAGTACACTCCTTTGGAATCTGGTTGTTAAATCTTCCTCTCCCAATACAGATTCTTTTATTACTATTATTTTAAGCACTGCCTGGTTGAACGGGAAGCTTTTTTTTCAATAACAAAACCATACATTTAAATACAATTTAGAGGAAAAGCAGCGTTGGAAGTGAGAGACCAGTCTGAAATATTTCCAGTTCTCGACAAAATATTCAAACCCAAAATATTTCTGCTGACGCCACTTGGAGGGGTTGGGTGTCTGCAATCACAGAATTTCCAGGGCAAAGACACATCAGAGTGATGCAGTCACACACCAACAGTTGGAACAGGGAAAGAAAACCTGATTTTACCCAAAAAAACCCTTTTTATCTTCCAGCTTCCCTCACCCCAAAAAGTAGTTTTGATGGGAAAATGGTGCCATGCTTTATTTATAAATTATCTTACTGATTTAAGATCAAGCAAATCAGCTCAAAATATTATTTAGTTACAAAATTTAACAGTGTTTTTTTATATAAAGTTTCTGTTCAGGTGACAGCTGCCCGCAGGAGCAAAGAGATCTTTGTAGGAGCTGCCTACTGGTGCTCATCCCTCAATTTCCATGGGTGTGCACATTTAGGACAATTCCTGAATTCTGGAACCACTTTGACTTCCTAGAGTCTGTCCCTTTTTTCAACACCAAGATGAGGAAAATACAGATAAACCTTTATTAGCACCATTTTACAGCACCACAGCCGGGGAACATGAAAAGCCAAATTACACCAGAATGGCTGGCATTTCCCATTTCTGTCATTCCCACTGACTCCCACAAATTACATCCAGGAGCTATTAAAAGGTACTTACGCTTTCGTAATAAAATGTTCCAAAGATCTTTCCCTTACTGTACAAGCAGCCAGCTGGGCACAAATACCTAGCAAAGATATTTATCTTTGAGGGTGGCGAAAAACAATTCAAGAAAAACAGACTTTGACTCTATTTCATTTAATAGTCATTCCATTCATTTCACGTAGTTCTCCTGTTTTAAAAACAAGATTGCAAAATAGCTACTTTTTTAAAACAGTTGCTCCACCCTCCTTAAGAGCCCGACCAATATTTAGGTTCTGTGGATTTGGTTTTTCTCCAAGTGATAAACTGTCCTGTTCTCTGCAGAAACCTTAAGCAGAAGTTCTTGACAGGCTGGGAGGGACAAGTCATGAATTATTGGTCTGGCTTGGACAACACTGGAATGCATGAAAAAGGCTCAAAAAATGACTCTGCTGAAATGTCTTAAATTATTTTGGACACCTGAGACTGTGGGTCATCACGGCTGAATAAAATCATCCAAATCACCTTATTGCCAGGCTTGGCTGAAGGCTTGAATTAAGAGAAATCTAGGGGATTTTTTTGTTGGGTTTTGGGGCTTTTCCCAAAGAGATCTACCTAGAGAGTCACAAAAAACATATAGTGCAACCTATCCTGTGTTTGCAAGAACTGAATAATATTTAGCAATAAAACATA
The DNA here is from genome assembly GCF_031753505.1 of Anomalospiza imberbis. Classification (NCBI taxonomy): domain Eukaryota; kingdom Metazoa; phylum Chordata; class Aves; order Passeriformes; family Viduidae; genus Anomalospiza; species Anomalospiza imberbis. The sequence goes on along the minus strand of NC_089692.1, from coordinate 18,081,509 downwards.
AATATTTATTAAAAATATTGAGTAATACAAAGTAAATATTTATTTATTTTCCCCTCAGCACTCCAGGAAGTATCAACAAAATCCTACCTGTTGCACGTTGAGCCTCTGCACTTGTCTCTCATCTTGGTTTCACAGGTAATGACTTGTGCTGGGGAGGGAAAAAAAATCAAATACATTTTTTAAAAAGGAAATTGCTCAGCCTGCTCTTGAGCTAAAGAAATGAGCAACCTCCACACATCTTTCCTGGAGGTCTTTGGTGCAGCAAGATAAAATCTGATTTTATCCAGCCTGGAGCAGTTGGTGCCTCTTTAGCCCTTCACCTGAGACAGGTGTCTTTGGAATATTAGCAAGGAAGATGCAGCTGACAGCTCAAGGCTTTGATTTACAGCCCGAGGTCTGCAGTCAGAGCTCTCATTCTCCTTTTAATTACAGACTCTCCAGATGCTGGCAGATAAACTTGAAAAGGACCTGCTGGCTTGCCCCACCTTGTTTTCTCAATAAGTGTCTTTTAATTAACTGCGGTTGGAAAACAACTCAGGAAGTACCAGCAGCTCCACAAATAACTTCAGAAATATTCCTGAGCAAGAAACAAAGAGGAAACAAGGCATAAACCCCAGAAAAGCTGTGAAGAAGGGTAAGTGCTGAGTCTAGAGCTTTTTAAAGGAGAAATAAAACCAGTATTTCCTAAACGTATTACTGATTGAGGGGACTTTTGGTACATTGATATTTAATTGAGATAAGGAGGACATGGACTGCTGGAGACAGTCAGAGGAGGTCACAGAGATGCTCTGAGAGCTGGAGCCAGGATGGGAGAGCTGGGGATGCTCACCTGGAGAGGAGAAGGCTCCAGGGAGAGCTCAGAGCAATTCCAGGGCCTGAAGAGGCTCCAGGAGAGCTGGAGAGGGACTGGGGACAAGGGATGGAAGGACAGGACACAGAGAATGGCTCCCATTGCCAGAGGGCAGGCTTAGATGGGATACTGAGAAGGAATTGTTCACAGGTGCCCAGAAAAGCTGTGGCTGCCCCTGGATCCCTGGGAGTGTCCAAGGCCAGGTTGGACACTGGGACTTGGAGCACCCTGGGATGGTGGAAGGGGGTGGGACCGGATGAGCTTTAAGGTCCCTTCCAAACCAAACCATTGTGGGATTCTATGAAGTGACTGAAACAAGCACAGAACTTTTGCAGATCGATGTGCAGTAGGTACAGGCTGGTTTTGAGAGCTTTGCTCACCACTCCTAGCAGCTTTCTGCACAACTGAAATTTTCACACAGTGAATTTCCAAACAGATCACCTTTCCTCCACTCAAACATCCTCCCAGTTTCTTTATCCCTGAGCCTCCTCATCACTTCCCACACCTTTTCCCACAGAGGTGCTTCAAAACCCATAGGAGCTGAAAAAGAGGAAGGCTGTGTCTTACTCATGTAGGATTCTGGGGTGATTTTCTTGGGCTTGATGGTTTTGCTGGGTTTGTTTTCTGGAAGGTGGAACTGCACCGGCTTCTGCTCCGCCACCTGCGGAATCTCCACCTCGTTGGTCTCATCTGTCTCAGCAATGATGGGATCTTCATAACGGTGATCTTGGTAGAAGAGGGGATTCAAAATAATCACAGTGTGCTCACACTGGTGGGCAAGTCAGGTTCATGTTTTGTGGGGATGATTTAGTTGGACAAGGATCTCCTTTTAAACAGCTGGGAGATCAAAAATGCCTATTGAAGGCAGCACAGGGCTATTCCCAGGACACTCCTCTCCTGCTCCTCTGCACATGAAGCAGCATTTACAGCATCTCACAATAAAGATTTGAAGGGATCCCCACTAATTAGTGAAAAAAGGATGTTCCTTCCTCTGTTTCCCACTGAGTTCTTCCCTCTGGAGGAAAACACAAATTTGCTGAAGGGCTCATATTCCATCAGGGCATCCCCTTCCTTCTCCCTGCTGCAGCCCACCTGCACCCTGGGGTCCTCCTTCAAACCCCACAGGATAAAAAACAAGAAATGCATGGTGGCAGCAAAATAAGCCTCTGCACCCTGGGCAAGTCTCCAGGGAATCTCCCTGTTTTCAAAGAGCCCAGCTCTCTGGAAAGTAAAACACTTGGAGGAGAGAAATGACCCTGGGAGATCCTGGATGCTGGGGGTAGCACTGCTGCACTGGAGGGCTCACCCTAATAATATGTTTTATCCTATTGGCCTCTCTTCCAAAAACACTCCACAGGTCAGGAAAAACCCTTCAGGGTCCCCTCCTCTCCTCCAAGGGACACAAATGGCTACGTTCAATTTGCATCCCTGAAAACCATTCCTTGAATCCCCCATCCTGAAAGGTGGGGAGGGAGGCAAAGGCTCCATCTGAAGGAGCGGGGCAGGCAGCCAAGCTCTGCCCACCCACGATGCCTCTGCCAAGCACTGGAGAACATTCCCTTCCCCAGCAAACCCCTCCGGGATGGGATCGCTCCTGCCCACAGCCTGCCGGCGCTCAAAACCCCCTGCAGCTCCGGGGCCAAACCCATGGAAGCTCAGAGCTGCTTCTCCCCATCCAAGCTCTCTGTTTTCCCCAGGAAAATGTGCTGAATCCCAGCTCCAGGCTTTCAGCAGCTCAGGGATTCTTGCTGACGATTTCCCACGTGTCCCGACGTCGGGATATTGAGGATGGCTAATTAAAAGGGGCATTAAGCTGTGGTTGGCTCCAATTGGAAGCTTCCACACGTTTGCTCCAGCCTTGTCCCCCACCCCAGAGGTGCCCCAAGCCCCCAGCAGGTACCTTTGTAGCAGAGGTTGTTCTGGCAGCTCCCCCCGTAGCTCGGCGGGCACTCGGAGCAGGGACGGCCGGTCTTGTACGGAGCTTCTCCAATCCAGTTGCCCCTGGGAGCACAGGAGAAATGAGCACCCATCGGACACACAAATACCTTTCCAAGCCTCCAAACCCAGAAACATCATCCTGGCCTAGAGCAACTAAATAAAGACTAAACAACCAGCCATGTAGGAAAGATGCTCCTCCTCGTTCCATCTTTAAAATGACATTTTTAGGGGTTTGTTTAAATCGTGTGCCAGATCGCTTTTATATTACATTCCAATATAAACACCAGGGTCTTATGTAAACAGAAATAAATCAATGGATTACTGCATTTTGCTGAAGAAACTCCCCAGAAATAACAGCCCATTTTGGCATTCTCTCCTGCAAGTCTTAGGGGATGAGGAGGTTGAAGGAGCCGGAGTTAAGCTGTGGCTATAAACTCCTGGGTTATGCTCTTTCAGCTGTCTCCACCTATAAGGCTACATGAGGACAATGTGCACCGATGCCAGAGAGAAAAGATTAAGCAGAAACTGCAGAAATAGAGTATTTTTCCATCCAGCAGCTCTGAATGGATGACGTGTAAATCTCCCAGCCTGCTGTGGGGGCTCTGTGGGAGATGCTGTTATTCCTCAGGAGGAGCAGATTGTTAAATCCCCCCAAACCAGGAGTAAAATGTGCTCATCTGACGTGGGGAGAGAGGTGCAGAGAACCCACCCAGAGAGCTCTGCCTGGGACATGATAGCTGCAGCCCCACACTTCTTTTTCCTTTGCATTTTTCTGCACTGTTATCCCCTGAAGTCAGTTGCTCCCCAAGCCACTCCATTTGCGTAGAGAGATTTCCCTATTTTATTTTGTTATGAAGTCTTAAATTGCCAAGGGCTCAGAGTGGGAATGTTTCTCCTATTAACCAGAAAATCTTAACTGCCATTGCCAGGTAGTAAACTTCTCCTGGATGTAGTAGGCAAGAAATATGATTTTCATTTTGAAATTTAATCAAACTGTCGAGCTAGTGAAATCTTGACTGCTGCAGTTATTTCAGGGTTTTTTGGCGTTCACCACCACCCCATCCCTTCCCACCCTCTGACAGCAGAGAGCAAGCCTTGCTCAGCAGCACATGCCAGCTCCATCCTGGCCATCTCCTGCTCCTCCTTTCCCTTCCCGTGGCAGGAACATCAAAGCTCCAGCCTGGCCCCAGCCTCTCATTCAGTTTTCCAGGCAGTGCTCTGTAGTTTTGAACCAGCCCTGTGCTGCTGTCTAAAGAAAAAAATTTAAAGCCACAACCACCAGTCTAGACTGCCTGAAATCTCTTCCCCAGAGCTAGTTAAGCAAGCTGCCAGTTTTGGGAGAGCTGGAGAGAGCCCAGCTGCTCTGCCTTACTTGGGGGAGTAGTTGCAGACCAGGTAGACAGCGTTCTCCCAGATCTCTCCCCACACATTCATCTGCTTGCAGACATTCACAGCACAGCCAATCCTGTTGGTCGTGGCCCAGACTATCTGTAAGGGAAATGTAGTTATTGCAAATAAGCAAATTACCCCGATCCAGACATGGGGGGGATGTGGGGAGTGTGGGTACAGACCCCTTAGAGTCCTTTACCTGGGTGTAATGTGTGCACATGGCACCTGTACACCTCTCTGGGCACCACGGGTTGCACTCATGGGGGTATGGGAACGTGTAATCTTTCACTTCATCATACCAGGACTGGACATGGAATGCTGGAGATCGATACCTAAGGGAGGAAAAGGCAGCTGGAATCAGGATGTTCTGGTAGAAGTTTTCAAATTTAAAAAAAAAAAAAAGGTTTTTTTAAAGATGAAGGGTTAGATGGGATTTGGGAAGGAATTGTTCCCTGTGAGGGTGAGCAGGCCCTGGCACAGGGTGCCCAGAGCAGCTGTGGCTGCCCCTGGATCCCTGGAAGTTTCCAAGGCCAGGCTGGACAGGGCTTGGAACAACCTGGGACAATGGAAGGTGTCCCTGCCCATGGCAGGGTAGTTGGAACTGGAAAGATCTTTGAGGTCCCTTCCAACCCAAACCGTTGTGTGTTTCTATGATTTTTTCCCTCAGATTCACAGCCTGACCTGACTCTGTATTATTTATGGGTTTGACATGATCCTCAAGTGCTGCTGACCTGAAACGCCCTCTCACTTTTCCACTCAACTACAAAATAACTTCTAGTTTGGCAGAAAGTTGTGTTTTGAAAGTAAACAGAAGTTAGGCTTTGCCAAACATCTTAAACCAAAAGCCAATCATGTACCTATTTTACCACGGGGCAATTTGCTAAATCTGGAAGTTAACTCGCAGCCAGACTGTAAGACCTTTGAAAGTGAGTGGGCTTTTCCTCACTCACATCCCACCAGGAGCTGGTGTGGAGTAGTTGGTGCACTACACTCCTATCCTACCTTTTTTTTGGCAGCAATATCTCCCCGCACCCTGTGTGTAACCTCTGCCTCAGATACCAGGGTCTGAGGCAGTGCCGATGCTGCTTGTGCTCTTTGGAGGGCACAAACGGTGTCAAAACTACCTGTAGAAACTCAGACACACTTTACACACAGTGAGCAAACAGAGTGATCTGCAAACTGTACCAAACCCACTGCTTTTTGATTGCTTTCAACAGCTCGTACGGAGCAACCTGCCAGAAATCCAAATGATATCATTACCAACTGGAGCTCATACTTTCAGCCAACTTTTCATTAAAAATCACTCATTAGAAGTATTTTAAAAACATCTATCTCATGAAGTCATGAAGCGAATACTTTCCGAATCCTATTTTACAGGAGAGGAAATGGAGGCAATCAAGTTATGGCCCATTCCTGAAAAAGCTGAGATAAATCTGATTTTTCTTTCCTCTCAGGGGCCGCAAAGGGAGCAAGATTGGATCTTCCTCCATCAGGAACCCATGGCCATCCTGAGCACTTGCAGGACAGCCAAGAACAGCAGGATCTTTTGATTTTTGTTTCCAATGAATTAACCACTCTACCTTCCAAACATTAAAATGGGCCTAATTTTTACATGCTGCTAATTTCACAGCAGCAAATTTCCTTTGCTTTCCACCAAGTTCTACCTGATTTACAACAAAGATAACTGGACTTCCACCCAGGAAATGGGCGAAAAAAAGCTCAGGGCTTCTGAGCAAGTACAAAATGTTTGCTGTGCAAAGCAGGCTTAACCTATAATAAGCTTAAAAACAGGGGCTTAGCAATAAACAAATTTCATCTTGAGATGGAAAGGAAAATCCCTTTGGAAGCCTTCATGTCAGCTTTCCTACCTTAGTTAATGACTCTAGTTTAACATCTTGTCCCAGGAATTAAAAAAAAAAACAAACCTACAAAGTGTTTTCAGTAAAGAAAAATCAGGAGCCAGATAAATATTTATGGAAAACACAGCAAGAGATAATTAAATTCTGAACTGAATCCAGACAGAAATTCTGAGCTGAATCCACACATTGCTCCTTCAGCTCCGTGATGCCAGAGCCCCCCCCTGAATCAGCACATTTAGGAGGGTTCAGACTTCTATACCTGTTCTCCTCAAGGAGAAGGAGTGACTTTAGGTCACTCCAGAGGTGCTACCCCAAGATCCAGATGGATGCAGGAGCCCAAATCAGTGCTGGTTTCCTGGGAAGTCTCAGGGGAAGGTGGATAACCATCCCACTGAAGCCATCACAATTAACAACCCCCAGCTTTTCTCCCATCTCCCCAGTGCTCCACCAAGCACCAGAGCAAATCTTTCCAGCTGCCTCTAAAGAAGGACCCATAAATCACCCTTTGCAATGATCCTGTAGCACCCCAAGCCTTACCTGCCCCAGTGAACTGCCAGGTTCTGCCCAATTGACCTGATGAGGTCACTGGGCCCATGGTCCCAGATGCACTGCTGAGCCCAAGCGTGTGCTGACCGTTCCAGCTCCTCATCCCAGGTCTTCAGGGTGTGGGGAGAGAAAAGAACAGGTCAGTTTTTCATCTCAAACTCGCTAGATCAGGAGATTAAACCAACAGCAGTTAGTGGAGAATGACTAAGGTACAGACTACCCCCACTATTTCTGGCCTGTCCTGGTGAAGCCACCACGTTTCTCTGCTAAAATCACATTTCTCAACATGTTCCCCTGCCATGAAAGTCCAGGGCACTAAAGGGTCTGTGATTTTCTCCAGTTGATGGCATGCTTCTGAGGAAATGCTTCACTCAGTTCATCAGAAAACACACAAACCCACGTGGGAAGACCTCAGGAACACATCCAGACTATCCACCCTAAACCACAAGATACTCTTGGCAGTTGTTTTTCTAATACGTTCTAAAAAATTAAAAATTAAAATTTGAGGTTGGCTATCCCGTGATCTCCAGCATGACACATATTTCTGAGATCCCATGATGTGCAACATGACACATATTTCTGAGTCCTGCAAGAGTTCTGACATACACTCAGTGCTTCGATGCATTTCAGGATGATTTTTCATCCATTGTCCTTACTGCTGGGACATCTCCAGGCTTTCCCATCAAGGGGAACTCCAGCAGTGGAGAGCTCCACTTCCTCCACCACCACACAGCTAGAAGTCTTTGATCCAACCTCTTAATCAAGGAGTCTGAGGCTCTCAGTCTCAGGCCCCCTTCTCCTTCCAGAATAAATGAGAGTCCACCAGTGGATCCAGTCAAATACATCAGAGGTGGCAGTGTCCCAGGGTTTTTTAAGCTTTTTCCACTCTCACTGAAACAGGCATCACGTTAGAAGTGACAAATCCCATTTCTGCTCCCACTGAGGGCAGGATGCTGGGGTGAGGTCACTCCTCATCGAATATCACACAGTTGTGAGCCAAAGGAGAGCTCCAACATGACACAAAGGCAAACAGGAAAGCAGCTCTGCTGGCTCTGCTGCCCAGGAGAGTATTTGTTCTAAAGGCCAGACTCGCTGGGCCCAGCAGCCAGTGCCCTGAATTCATTGTGTAATTACTGACAGCTGCTCTATTCAGAGCAGCCCTTAGAGGATAATTCATTGGGATTAAAATATTACCGCACATTCCTACAAATAAAACCAAAGAGAAGAGAGGTCTTGTAATGTGTATCCAGCCCATCCACATGCCAGCACGAGACTGTCCTCTTTGGACATTTAACATCACAACCAGCTGCTCTTTCCAAGTCCTGTCTCCGCCAGAAGAAAGGCAACTTCTGGTCTCAAACATTTCAAAGGACCTGTCAGAGCCTGGAGGGCTGCAGGGCACCCAGGCTCTCGAACACATTTACAAACCATCCAGTGATCATTCTGAGCATATCTGCACACAGCCTGGGGCAGTTATAGTTGGGATGGGGAAGGACTGTGCATCCCTGGATAACACAACAGGAAAATGCAGTGTCTCCTGGAACTTGGTTTGTCTCCACTACCTCAGTGAGGCAAACATGACCTCATCTCACTGAGCTCACAGCCCAGGCCTCCCAGAATAGTTTATCATGAAGCACTCTCAGCAACCCAGAGTCCAGCAGCATCCCAGAGCTGCCCCAAGCTCACCAGCTCAGCTTTGGATGGAGCAGGGACCAAGCAAATTCTGTCTGCAAGACCCCGTGTGGACAAGGCTCTGACACAGGGAGCAAAACCATTTTGCTTCTCAGCCCTCCAGCTCCTCGGAAGTGATGGGATCAGACCCACCACACATCTCCAACCCTCTGCTCAGGCAGCCTCTTGCAGCAGTGCCCAGACACAGCTTTTTGTGGTTTCCCACTTTGTGGGCTCAGCAGCGACCGGCCACAGCTGCCCTCCCATCCAGCACAAAAGCCACAGAAACTCTCCCAAGATGTTCTGCACTCCGAGCTCCTCAGACTTCCTACCCAGCTTTATTCCCTGCAGCCCCGGAGGTGGAGATGTTCCAAATCTCCTAATTTACTGCAGAGACGTCCTGAGCAGTGGGCTATTAAATGGGAATTAATGCGAGCGTACGCGTTGTATCTCCCTTTGACGCCTGCGGATAAAATAAATGAACTCGGACAAAAGACACTTCACAGGTAATTGGGAAGGAGCTCCATCTCTGCACGGCTCTTTGCTGCACGAGGAGAGAAGCTCGTTTCTGCAGGCATCAGATTACAAAGCCACCCCCTTTAAATTAGAGCAATTATTTGCCTCTTGCTTCTCAGACGCGAATGCGGTCAGGAGGCTGGAATTATTTCACAGCAATAAACATAGGGGGGGAAAAAAGAGATTTCAGACTTTCCCAGCAAGAATTCTTTATGCCAATATTCAAAGCAGTATCTAGGAAGATGTCTGAAGCCAGAGGGGCAAGAATCCTGTGCTCAGCTTCCTTCAGAAGCAGAGGTTGAAAATTTTTTGGGTGTGTGTGATTCCAAGTGGGTTAGCACACGGTCTCTCTTTTTTTTTTACTCCTACAAATTTCTAATGGCCTTTCAAAGTGGAATAGTGCATATATAAAATATATGCATGGCATACACACACCACACCACAACTTGTAGGTCCAGATTTAATAATGCATCCCACAAGGAGTCTGCTCCCTCAGCCCAAGGAGCCTGCAAGCCCAAAGCCAGACACCTGAATTGCAGTGATCAGGTTACTCGCTCATTTTCCTCCCCAGCTCAGACTTTCTGCAATGCTGGCAGCTTCCTTCTAAAAGTGGCATCAAACCCCAGGACTGACATGTCCTGGCAGACGTCTGGAGATACTTTTTGCTAACCCCCACAGAAACACTATCCCATCCTGACAGGGAAAGCCACCACCCTACAGTTGAGAGGAAGGATGCATACCTTATACATGAAAACAAACTATTTTCCTTCCAGCAATCTACACTGAGAACAATTTTGCTTTATCCAGCTGTCTCTGAGGCCGCCACAAGAGGAAAGATTTCTGCCTTTCATCACTGCTGAAAGCATCTGACTAAGCCATCTTAAAAGGTCACCATGCCTTAGGATCTATTATGTCCTTTTTCCTCTGGGTCCGTTATGTCCTTTTTACTCTGGGACTGTTAACAAGGAGTTTGTTTTGGCCTTGGCACCCATCCACCTCTGTTAAACAGTCCAAATGCACTCTGGAAGTGTCACTCATGGAGCTGGTAGAGGGGTTAAGGTAATTTTGAACTGGCCCAACTTTGTCAGGAATTTGTGCCCTGCTCACTCATTTTTCACTAGCACTGAATACCTGTGCCAGCTTTCAATTAATTACACAGACCCAGCAGCTCAACTGTTTCTTTCTTCATTTTTCAGTCCACTTTGCCTTTATCCCATATGTATATAACAATTCTTTTGATCTCCAGATAAGTCACAGGACTCACTGTGCTCTTGCTTTCTTATTAACAGTGTCCAACAACAGAAGCTTATCCAGTAGCAGTTAAATATGTCCCTTTCCTGGAATATATTAGGTCCCATTTCCCTTTTAGACACTTAAATACCTCAGATATGGAGCTGGGAGAAAGGATTTTCACAAGGCAGCATTTGGAGGTTGGGCAAGAACAAACTCTACCCACTCATCCACAAATTATCCCAGCACATCTCCAGTGATGCTCCACTCTGGCACCAAAGGGAAAGAGCAAAGTTTATCCATGGTTCTAAAGACAGACCATCCTCTTAAACGAGTCCAAATGAGAAATGTCCTCTGCAGGACAAAGGATTAAAGAGAAATTCCCGTTCAGCATATAGATGGCATTTCCAAGTCATACTGGGTAAACACGAGCACATGAAAGGCTGATTATAGCCTTTCCAAGCAGCACCATCTCATACTCAGCTCCTTTCTCCAGAGCACATAAGGCCCTTTCATTTGCCCTCGATCACCCATAAAAACCACTAGAAAAGCTCCCAGAGCAAAGGCAAACACAGAAGTGCAACCGCGCCGCGAGCGCAAACAGCGGCCGGGCCGTGGGCACTCGGCAGCGGCAGCTCTGCCAGCCCCACGGCCAACCAAAACACCTTGGGCTTTGTGTTTACCCTGTGGAAATCCATCCAGTCGCCTCTTCTGGCAGTGCTTCCCTGCAGGATAACGTGAGAGAGGCTGAGAAAGGGATGCAATCCCCGGTTCTTAGAAAGGCACAGGATTTCTGGCAAAAGCGGGACCAAAACCCAGCTGGTATGGACAGAATAAGGGATAGCTGTCCTTCCTCACCATCCCCTGCCCTCCCTTCTCTTTCCCTTCTCCCTGCAGTCACAAAAGGCAGGATTTTCCATTTGCAGCCCTCACTTCAGCACAGCTGGCAAACAATTTTATATTACATTGAAGTGTACTCTTCTTTTACCCTTTTAAACACGGTCTTAACAAGTCATCCGTCATTTGATCCGTCAGCAGGAGGGCACAGTTGAAGTCAGGCTAGTTTTGATCAGAACTATATTTGCACACTAGGAAAAGGCACACAAAAAGAAATTATTTGTCTACGTCATTTTGTGGCCCTGTAATATTTTGATGGCATGGCAAAAATAGCTCAAAGTAGGTATCAGGTAAAAAAAATATTAATGTGAATTGTTGGTGGCAAAGGCATATTGCATACTCCTCCAACTCTTAAGTTCTCCCTCTGAAGTGGGAGGATACATTGATCAAACTTTTAACTACAAAACCTAACAGCACTGACCCATCCACCCAGGAACTCCCAAAGCCTTTCCAGCTATTTCCAGTGCTTTGCAGATGGAGCCACATTCCTCAGGCCCCGTTTCCCTGTGGTGCTGTACAGATTCCCAGGAGCATCGTGGAGGTTTGGCTCACCTTACTAAGCTCAGGTGATCAGTGTGTGACTGAGGGCAGCTGCCACCTCCAGCATTGGGTTGGCAACCCAAAAACCACCAGAAGATTCCCTGAGCAGACTGTGGTGTCCCCACAACAGCCTGAAAGCTTTCACAGGGAGAGCAGGGGTTAAACACTGGGGGAAAATGCTGCTTTTATGACTTGAAGGTAATGGAAGAACCTGCTGAGGCAGGCTGGGGAATTGCCATCACCGGAGATGCATCCAGGGCTGGGCCAGATGCTGCTTTATGAATAATGGAACCAGTTCTGAAACTATGCAGAGGATGGACTGGATGACCCATCAGCAGCCCTTTCCAACCAAAACAGGCCACTGATCTAAAGCATCCTTCACTCTGGAATGAAAGGCTTCAGGAAACCTCTTGAGAGAAACTTACTTCAGAGGAAATTAATTCACCACACCTCTCGCACCACAAGGAAAATTTAAATACAGTTAGGAAAAAAAATAAAAGTAGTAATAAAGTGATGTATCAGGCTCTAGACTCACCATGTATTCCATGTTAGAGGCCACTGGATACACCTGACCTCTCAATTTATTGTGGAGCATCAGTATCTCCTGTCTGTCTGAGAACAGAATGGCTCTCTTGGACCTGGAGTGAGCTTCCCCATCCTGATATTTACTCAGGATGCTCTCCAGGTGACTCGAGTTGGGCAAGATAAAGCACTCAGCTGTCTTTGTCAGCAGCAGCACACATCCAAGAGGAATGATCCAAGGCAGGGCAGGACTCATGCTGCCAGCAGAAGCAGAGATGAAGGTGACGGTGGGTTTTCGTGCAGGGACTCCCGTGGCTCAGTGCAGGTCTGGAGTTTGGGGAGAAACAGGCAGTCAGAGCAGTGCCACAGGAGCTCTCCGTGCATTTGTCCCCCAACAACGAGGTCACACAGCCCAGATTTGAGCTTGAAAAAGAGTGGTGCTTAAAATTATTGCTCACCCCAAAGGCAGGAAGACCCGAACAGCACCACAGGAGGTGGGGGCTCAGTTTATTACACCTGGGAATTCCACTGATGCTGATTTGGGAGTGAACCCTTCCCAGGCATGCAGGAGGATGCCTTCTGTACCCCTGGCATCCCTGGTGGAGCTGCCACCCTGCCATGCCCAGCAGCTCTGAGTAACCCCAGCTCCATCCCTCCACAGACGGGGACATTTGGAGCTGTCCCCCCAGAGAGCAGCTGCTAAAGCCGAGATTCACTATTGTATGAATAGAAGGGAAAGTAAAATCCCCAGGCAGCCGGATGAGGAGGTCGGGCAGCAGCAAGAGCTGCTCCTGAGGCTGCAGCAGAGCAGCTGCCGGGCTGTGTGAGAGCGGCTGTTTTTTGGGAAATGTCTCGGGGGGCCGAGCAGCCGCGGTCCCCGCTGGCAGTGACGCACCGGGGCTCTCGCTGACGCTTCCCGGCGGGCGGGAGCGGCGCCAGGGATGTGAGTTATGGAGCAGCAGGAGCAGCCGCCCTCCCCCGGCCAGATTAGGTGTTCCCAGGCACTGGGATGCCGTCAGCGCCGAGAGAGTGGGCTTTGGTCTTTGAGCAGCTTCGTTTAATCCCTCGCTCCGTAGTGCTCCTGCTCCACCTGTCATTCCCAAGCACTTCCACCCCCCGTGCTCCAGTTTATCCACCTAGCGACCCTTGAGCGGCTTGGCTGGTGTTATTTGGATCAGCAGCTATTCACGGGAGGCTGTGCAGCACTCGCTGCTCTCCAGTGGGATCCAAGAGCCCCTGGAGAAGGATCAATCCATCCGGGCCAAGAGGCATCCGTACAGACAGAGCAAGCACGGGATCTCCCTCCTTAGGGCTAAGTTTTGGGAGGAAGTTTCCCCATCCCTGTCTCCAACACGAGGTGAGGATCTGTTTTTGACAGCGCTGTTGAAAGCCACGCTGAAAGCATTTCCTCTACAGCGGCAGGAAACAAACCCCAGATTAGCAGGAATTATTCGAGAAATTTCATCCAGTGACACGGGATTTGGACACTCTGAGACCAGAGGAGTTGGAAGCCAACCAGAGCACGGAAGAGCCATCTAACTCCCAGCTGGAAAAGCGACACTTGAGCAGAAAACCCCAAACCTCTGCTCCCCCAACCCACTACAGCAGCATCAGGAGAACCGTGGCAAGCACGAGGTGCTTTGCACAGGCAGGGACCCCCAAAAAAACTCTGAGAACACTGAGAAACCCCGAAAACTTGTTGGCTGACTGCACAAAAGACACAGAGTCCCTGCTCGAGGCTTCTTTCTTGGACTGAACGTTCAGGCAGATGAAAACCAGCTGCCCTGAGCCTCTCTCCAGGCAGCGCGTTAAGCCTTTGCCTGGGTACGACAGTGCAGGATGCAATGTGCTCAGTTTAGGTAACAGCTTCTCATCACATCCTGTTCCGCGGAGCAAGGCGAACACACCCGCCTTGTCCCCAGCTCCAGGCACACCTGGAAGGCAGGACGGACGTTCGGAGGTACGGGGACAAAGACTCATTTAACCTCATCCTCCTCGCAGCCCTGCTTGCGGCATTCGCTTCCCCCCAGGCAGGAGCCCGACTTTCTAACCCGGCTACAGAGGGGTAGGGGAGAAGGAGCAGTTGCTTTTGTAGACTGTCTGACCCAAATTCAGGGAACAATTCCTACTTTGAGGCACTTCCCTGAGAGTTTAAAAATAGCCGCATTGCCACGGCCATTGACAATGTGGCCATTTAGCCCCGGCGGCTCTCCCCGCAGGAACAGCCGGCTCTCGGAGGCGGCCGTTGCACCCCTCGTTTGGCCGGCTGCCCTTTGCTAAACAGGAGCCCAAATCCACCACCCATCTAAGGCAAACACTGAACTTTCAGAAAGGGCAGATTGAAAAAAATCAGCTGTAGCATCTGAGAGCCAGAGGAGCTGCCCCGCTCACGGCTCCGCAGCAAAGCCAGCGCGTCTGGCTCGGCGAGGCAGCCAAAACCTCCCAACAGATGGTGCATTATTCCTCGGGATGTGCTTCCCTCGGTCCCACTCGCCAGCAAAAGGATACCAGCACCTCTTTAAAATTAGGTCACTTTGGCTTAATCTTCTGTTTCACTTGGGGTGTGCAAGTCCCTTGCTCTGCTTCAGCTTGAGGTAAAGAGCGCTGAGCATCCCAAGGAAGGATAAAGGGATCAGAGAGGGACAGGGAGCAGGGAGTTCCCTGGGCAGATTAACTGAAAGCTGCCGAAAGGTGCTCACGTTTCAGAAGGCTGTCATGGATTTCAGATGTCCATCCATCTGCCTCTCAATATCCTCATGCCCAGGTGCAGAGAAACACTCGGATGTGTGCTCCAGCCCAGCCCGTCCCAGTGCCCTGCAGGGCTGGGGCAATGCCTCACCCAGGGAGGCTGAAATCACATTGCCTTTGAGCTGGGGTTTGACATAATTCACAGAAAATTATCAGCTGACAGTCAGCTGAGGAAGCCTCTGCTGTTGATTTCAAGGGTTCAAGAGGAGCACAACCTCCCTTTAAACACACCAGGCCCTTGACAATGGTGCCAGGTGAACATCTGGGAGCCATCAGAAATGACTGAGTCAGCAGAAAAGGACTCCTGAATATGCTGGAAAGCCTGTCCAAACTGGGGAGAAATGGGAGGCCTTCTTTTGGGGTCTGAGGGAGTTGAAGTGCAGCACTGGACTTAGGGAAAGATTATTTTTAGAAAGCTATTTCCCCAGCTAATGGATGGTGTCTGCTTTGCAGGGAAAGCAGGAGAGCCGGTCACATCTGAAGCCTGGCAGAGACACTGCTAAGGCCATATGCAGGCTGATCCTGCATTCATGTCCCCATGTCACCTTTTTCCTTAGGGACATTGAGCTTTGACTGCCTCCCTGGTGAAGCACATGAGTGGGCTCCTGCTCCTGGCTTATGGGTGACATTTGCAGCTAAAACATCCCAGGGCTTGGGGAGTAACGCATGGCACCAGCTGACAAGGAAGGAAAATGAAAAGTTAGCTCAGGATGTCAGGAGAGCATTTAGAACAGCCAAGCAGAAGGGAGTTAGCCTGGGATCAGCTTCTAAACTGAGCCTGGGATCAGCTTCTAATCTGAATTAGCCTGGGATCTAGGATGAGTTAGCCTGGGTTAGCCTGGGATCAACTTTAACCTGTGCAAAGAAATCCAGGGATAAAGCCACAAGATGATGCACTAAACCCCAGGTCAACTCTTTCCCTGGGATGCACACACCCCAAGCTTTGCAGAATTGTGCTGGCTTCCAAAGACAAGGAGGACGACAAGTTCCTAGCCACAGGGCAACAGTGACACATTGCACTGGACACACCACAGATTCAGCATCTTCAAGGCCATGGGTTAAAATATCTGGATCTTCCATTTCAGTCCACTCCCACAGAACCCAAGTGGGTGAGTTTCTACATAAAACCACATGGAGAACCACACGTGGTGACGCTGAAATTCCTTTCCTACGGGTCTTGAGAGCAGAGCTGCACAAACACAGGCAGCCTGGAGCACACAAATGTGCCCACAGCTCTGGCGACTGCAACAGCATCCCTTGGATATTTTCTATTTGCATAGAAATCCACTCCTGTACTTGCAAACTCCTCCCATTCATTCCAGATTAATGCTTGTTAATCTTGCATTCAATTCTGCAGGGCGCACATGAGGGAAGCTCAGACAGTATTGTGTTATTTTATACCATCCAGGCAACTTTTCGGAGAAGTTACTAAAACTGTGCCTTCTTAAGAGTCATTTCTTGCACTCTCACCACCCCCAAAACCACATTTCAGCAGCCAGGACCGAACTTTACACTTACCTTGCTGAGTACTTCCAAGTCTCCAGGTAATTGCAGCTCCTCCAAGCCTGCTTGTGGAAAATAAATTAATGAATCTGAAATATTTAAACGAGGAGGACGGGGGGGGGAAAGGATGGAATAAGCCTCAGGAGGTGCGAGATGTGCAAGGTCTCGGCTCAGCAACTCGGACCAAGTGCAGTCTCACAGAGCTCCCCAGTGGTATTTATGCTCTCCAGGCAGAGGGGAGAACCCTGGATCATCCCCTGTGACAACGGGCGTGGAGCAAAAACGAAAAGGAGAGGGAGGGGAAAAGGGGGGGGAAAGCCACGAGGAGAGGGGTGTTGGCTGGGATCGCAGCAGCTCACGGGCAGTCACTGGGGCTCAGAGGAGCAGGACCATCCTCCCTAAGGCGGGAGGGAGGAGGAGAAGGAGGAAGGAGGAGGAGGGCAGCCCTGATCCTATAAAAGTGCTCGCTGTGCTGTCCCCAGCAGTCGGCTCTGGGACTCGCAGCCAGGCATTCCAGGGGCACGGGGAATCCTCCCCGCACAGGGGGGACCGCGACGCCGCGGTGCGGGGCTCCGCTGGCAAGGGAGGGGGAATTCCAGAAAGGAATTTCCCTCTAAGGGACTGAGGCCAGCTGTCTCCCCCCGGCTGCCGGCTCAGCCAGTCCTGCTCCTCCCAGGGAAATCCCACCCAGCTCCAGCCCCTCCAGTAAAACCCATGGCATCCCCTGTTTTTTTTCCAGAGCCGGGCTTTTGCTGGGAAAGGAGATTAATCGCACTCTAGTTTGCTGCCAGAGCTCTCCCAGCACTGACATTCCTCCGGTGCAAGAGTGGGAGCTACAGGGAATAGGGAACGCAAAAAGCTGGTGAAACACGCAGGCAGGACTCACCTCTGCCGATGTCCCAACAGCTCCAGCTTTGGCATCCAGCTCCGTGGTTTTACTCACTGTGAAAGGAAACGATTGAGCAAAAGACAAGCTAAAAGTTCCTTCCTTTTTCTCGAAGTAAACAAACAGGGAAAACCCAAACCACTGTCGTGAGTAACATTAACGTGAGTGTGTCACGGCACCTCTGCGCTGCTCCAGGCGTCAGCATCGCCGGGATTCCCGTGGGATCCGCATCCCGCACGGCAGGGTCAGCGCATCCCCCGGGATGTCCCCTGAGGAGGGGCACCAGCCACACCCAGCACGGAGCCAGGGGAGCACCCATCTCCTGGGAGCTGGCCCAGCCAAGAAAAGCAGCTCTGATTTTTCCAAATGCACTGCCTTGTCCTCTTTCCAAAGTTCTTGGGGGAAAAAAAGTCCTTCCATTCTTCTAACCAGTCAATATTTATTTCTTCCTTCAGGCAAAACACCAACCACTTTTATTTACTGTTTACTAGGAGGGAGTTTACAAGATATTCCCAGAGGTTTGTTTAAACCCAGCGGCGCTCAGAAAGCAGAGGGACATTTATCAAACTCGTTCAACAGAGCAGGAGCTGAGGAGCAAATATTGGCAGCTGGGAGAGCACCACTGCTCTGAGCAAAGAAAGAACCCTCTGAAGTTAGCATCGAGGCTGATTCCATCTCTGACACCATTTTCCTGAGACTTTTTCAAGAAGGAACAGAGTGTCATCACTGGGGTTGTATCTTGCAGCCCATTTCAAGCTGAGATGGGCAGCCAGTCCTCACCAGTCAGTCCCAGTCCCACAGCCTGGTGCAGCCACACCAGCCCCTCTGGCTGCTCTTCCCACACTCTCCCAGCTGTATTTACAAAGAGTTTCTATTTACTTCCAAACAAACTGGGTATGGGAACCAACAACACGTGGTCCAGCAGTTGGACCTCGCACTTCTGCCCTGCCAGGAGCTGCTCAGTGCAGTTTGGGCAGTTTGCTCCCAAAAAAAGCTCAGACTTTGACACCAACACAGGCAACTCAAAGACCACCCAGAACTGGGCTGAGAGGAAGTAGGGCACTGCTTTACTGTAAAATCACTGTATCCTCTTATTTTTTCTTTTTTTCCCCTTGCTCTTTTGATTCCCTCTGGATCAATGAGTTTGCTGTAGGCTTATTTAATTACCTGAAAGATGATGTAGCCCCCCCCCCCATTCCTAATTTCCCCAAAACACAGTGAATTTCACCCCAACACAGTGAACCCTGGTGCCCCCACACAGGCTGCCACCCCGAAACCACGCAGCTCCCCAGCCCTGACTCACAGCCCTCAGAAGGTGCTGCTCACTCCAATTACCATAAAGCTGAATTAACTCATTTTAAATCTCACATACCGACGTACAAATAATTTCCAGACCTCAGAGGAATTTGGTATTTTGTAATCTCCGCAAATATCCCTATGGGAAATGAATCCCTGTAGGATGGTTTGGGCTGTCTGATTGCTCCATCAACCTGGCTGCTTTACAAAGATTTGATTTTTTAATTTATTTTTTTAATATACACCAGGATGGTTTCACTGTACAAGACATACACAGGGCCTGGTTGTGCTCAGGGATGAGCACAGCCTGGAACAAGAATTTTTACCCACCTCATTTTGTCTTGAGTCAGCAGCTTGGGGTCATATGTTCCACCAAAGCCAAAACAATCAGAAGTTACTTTTAATCATTCCTCGTTATTACTGCCTTGATTATAACGTCTCCATTTCATATGTGGTAAAAGCCACATAAAGCAGGCTGCATATATAAGTATATATTAGCAGAGAGGCTTTTAATGGAATAGCCAATGAATGGGAAGAGACACAGATTTCCCTATGCCCTCCTAATTGACCAGGCAGACAGTGAGTCTTGATCTCCACTGGAATTAATGCTCCTTTATTTCCTAGTCAAACAGAGCTCGGCAGGAATGGCCCCGAAGCAGGGCAGGGTGAGGAACAGGGTGAGAGGCACAGAGCTGCAGGGGATCCCCTGGCTTGGCTCCTGCTCCGGAGCACAGGGGGATGAACAGGGTGAAGAGAAGCCAGTGGCAGCAGGGACCTGCAGGAGCTTGTCAGTGATCACCAGCAGTGAGAGCACAGGGGGAGCAGTGCCCTCTGAGCCGGGCACCGCCAGGTTCAGGTTTGGGGGAACCACCCCCCGTTTGCTGCCTGCTCACATCCCCCTCCTGCCCGGGCCGTGTCTTTACCTGAGGGAGCCGAGGAAGCCCTGCCACATCCACCACCCCAGCAGGCTGGAGATGCCCCTCTCCTGACCACACTGCAATCCAGAGGCTACTCCAGAAGGTGAATTAACAGTGTGGGGATCCAAATCACAGGAGGGAAAGCCAGGCATTGATGGATTTATTCCCAAACACAGTTATTACTTGGCACTGTGAGCCCCTGTTTGTTCTTTCCTGCTGCTCTCCTGTTTTGGGATAGCCTGGACTGACCACCCAGGTCCATCTGCAGCTTCTCCACCTTCTCGTACTCAAGAACATTCCTCCAAATGCTTCAGCAGCTGATGATGAGCAAGAAAACAACTCCCCATAAATCTGTCCTGTTTCATCGGTGACCAGGAAAAAGCTGATGTAAAACAATGAAATAAGAACATGAGCTGCAGCAATTGCAGGAAATTTAGGGGGCACCACTGACTGCACTAAGCACAAGTCAAATGTGAACCGAAATCTACAAAATCCCTCTCTATGAAGGTGGTGAGGCACCGGCTGTCCAGAGCAGCTGTGGCTGCCCCATCCCTGGAGGGGTTAAAGGCAAGGTTGGACAGGGCTTGGAGCAAACTGGCCTGCTGGAAGGTGTCCCTGCCCATGGCAGGGGGTAGGACAAGGTGAGTTTTAAGGTCCCTTCCAACCCAAATCAGTTTGGGATTCCATGAAAACCCCTTACCTTGTTCCCATATTCCCTGGTCACATCTGCAGACTGGAACAGTCCAGGACCCTTAACCCAGCACCCACCTTTGGAGATTTCACCCCACACCAGAAGGTGAACTGCTAGCACAAGCTCTGCAGCCACCACATCTGGTTATTCACCAACAGAAACAATTTCCAAAAAATCCTCTGGGTCATTAGGACAGCCTGAAATAAACCCCCATTCGTTGCCCAAATCTCCAACATGTTGGGAACATCCCCTGCACTTCCAGGGCTCCCTCTTCATTCCTAGTGAAAAGCAGCAGATTTAGAGCACATTTAGAGATAAACCCTCTGCTGACAGCTCAGGATCCATCCTGGCAGCAGCCTTGGAGCTGAACTCTCCGGACCTGGCCCAGCCCAGCCCTGAGGGACATCATCTCCAGAGGATATTGTGGAAATCAGCAGTTTCCTATTCACCCCACCTTCCCTCAGCCCCCAACACCTCGTGGCTTTAATAACCCTCCTCCCCCAGCCCACCCAGCCCTTCCCCTGCACATCTGGCTCATGGCACGAGGTTTTCCCCACAGCCCTTTGGACCTGCACATCCAGTTTCTCATTTTGCAAACTTCAGGTCTTACTGTGCATTAAGAAAAAAACCCCAAACATTTCTCAAAATCTGGTTTAAACTTCAGTAAACAACCACCGGATTTACGGTGTATCATCGAGGGTGTTGGGTTTTTTTTTTTTACATAATCACACCCAGTGTAAATGATCAAAAGCTGCAAGCCCTTGTTTTGCAACAATGGGAGGAGTTAATACAGAAAATAAAAATTGTTTCTGTGTGTCCACATCACTGTTGCCACATACTTTTATTTCCCTTTTAATACACTGCAGAAGAAGGACTTTAGTGACAAATACATTTGTAATATCCTCAGTAAAAAACTGAGACAATTTCAAGTCATACTGAGAGAATTTCAACACGATTTTTAAACTGGCAATGACTCATTGCCATTTCTTAAAATGGTAACATATATAACCTCTATTAAGTAATATATTAATTACTGATCACCTGCAGCTTTCTCTGCACTATTCAGGTTAACCTGCACTATCAGAAATGCACTTTTTCACAATAGACAGAGCTAAATAAATACCCAACACAGGCACAGGACTACTTAAAAACAGGATTTCTGCTGTACAGAAAACCACTTCAACCAGGATGTGAATAATAACCAGCACTGAACAGCAAGTTCAAAACCTGGTTTCTTTTTTCTTGGAACAACCTCCCAGTCCCTCAAGATCTCAGGTTCTCACCAGTGGGGCTCTGGGGCAATTCCCATCACAGGGATGCTCTGGGAGCACCAATCCTCCAGCAGCCTCAGCTCCAGGAGCTGAGGTTTCCCTGCGAACAGCCAAAATCCAAATGAGCTTTGCACAGAAAATTGTTTTGGAACTGGGGGAATGTCACCAAAATCATGAGCAGTCACCATCTGTAAATCAGAAAATCCTAATAAAGCATGAGCAGCTAAAATATAACAATACATTTGGACATCCAAAACAATGCCAGAGCATCATTAAACTTAGTCAGCAGAGCAGGACCACCCCAAAGAGCCATGGGGTTGGGATGCTCCTTCCTACAGCCAGAGCTCTGGGCAGGAAAACTCCTTCCTGTGGGATAGCAGAAGAGTCAGGACAAGCCAGGGAGCTTCCACCATCCCATGATGAAATAAAGACATAACACCACTCTCATCAAAGAATTAAATAATGTACAGGAGTTTTTTAGAGAAAGCTCTCCAGGGCAATGTCAGCTGGCTGAAGAAGAGACAAACAGAACATCTCCTGCTTCAGAAACAACACTGCAGGAGTTTCCAGGAGGACACTGAAGGAATTCCATCCCCTCTCCTGGCTGCTCAGTGCTCAGCCCTGGGACCACCACATCCCTCTCCCTCTCCCCTCCAAGTTCAGTTCCACCTGAATGTAAAACGGGAACATTTCTGAAGTTTCAAAAAGTTGTAAAAGCAAAGAAAAATCATCTCCACTTCATTTGGGGAAGGCTCCCTACACCTTGAGAAGTGCTACACAGAAACTTCTGGAGTTTCCAAGGGCAGGATTCACACCTGAGGAAAAACAAAACCCACACACACCTTAAACCAACTTTGTGACTTTTATTGATGGGCGACAACTTTATACTTCTAGGTATCACTAAACTGTGTACAATTAGGAACTCAACATTATAGGAGAGCAGACAGCAAAATTAAACAAAGCAGACTTAAAGAAATATCAATCTTAATTATTTTGCCCATTTTCTTAATTTCATGTACACAGAAGCATAAATGCAGTTTGAAATTTCTTAATAGCAATAAAGTTACAATCACCCATCTATATAGACTAACATCTTAACTCCAAATATTTGATCTGCAATGTGTACTTAAGCAGTTTCTCATCGCACAATTATTAAAATGTGTCTTCCTATCAGGAACCAGCAACTCTGCAGTTTGTACATGTTTTGAAGCACAAAGGACCATTTCCATCTCATACACATCGGCTCATATTTTACCACTTATCAAAAAACTATTGGGGAAGCAGAGAGAGCTTTTTATTTATTTTTTTTAAATTTTTTTATTTTTTTTACTGAAGTAAAGATAAAACATTTTCACAGAAATCTACAAGTTCTGTTGCTGGTGCAGGGTTTTCTTCTACTACGCAATTAGAAAGTGGGAATTAAATGCAAATCCCCTTTTTGTTATCTTAGGATTCAGCATTAACTCGGATGAACTTTATTTCTTTTTAATTTTTTTTTTTGTGATTCACGAGGCTTCCAACCGAGCGACTTCATTCCGCAACGTCAAAAGTCAACACAAACTCTGCTGTGCACAAACGGCAGCTTCCTTTATCACTCTATCCCACAGTTGCAAGGGGACAAAAAAAAACCAAAAACATAATAAAAAGGGAGGAAAAACAGGAAAAAAAAAAAAAACCCAAAAAAATTCACTCAGAAGAGCATTTACAGGAGAAAAAGTTAGTGATGTTGGCGCTCTACGGGGCGGGGTGGTGGGGTCACAGCAGGTCCACCTGGCGGTAGTACAGGAGGTAGGCTGTGCGCTCCAGGGCCGCCTTGACCACCTGCGAGTGGTGGATGACCCTGACGGCCTGGTCGTCGATGCGCAGCCACCCGTTCAGGCCGATCTGGAACACGTCCGTCGTGTAGTGCCCGCCCGTCGCGCTGTTGCCGTGGTGGTACACAACTGTGGGGACACACGGGGGTGGAGGTGGCACAGCAGGGGTTAAGTGGGAGCCAGAGATCCCGCCCACGGTGTAGAAGAACTCGGGGTTTAGGGTTTCCCTGCCTTTGGGATGCGCAGGTCATGGAATGGGAGATAAAGGCTCAGCTTGTTCCATGCCTTGCTGTGGGACATCCCCAGCTCTAGGTCAAGGGAGCATGGAGAAGTCCAGAGGTGGGACAGACACAATCATGGAATGGTCTGGGATTGGAAGGGATCTTAAAGCTCATCCCATCCCACTCCCTGCTATGGGACACCTGCCACTATCCCGGTTGCTCCCTGTCCAACCTGGACTTGGACACTTCCAAAGGAACACTGGGACACTTCCTCTGGGAACCTGTGCCAGGGTCTCCCCACCTCACAGGGAAGAAAGCCTCCATGTGTCCTAGGAGACACGTCTCCCTCCCAAATATCCCCCTGGTGGTATTTCTGATGGTGACTGGGACTGGTTTGCCCATGGGGAAACAGAAAATGGGATTTTCCAGCTGCCTGTAGTCAAGGCCCATGTCAATCCCAATGGGATGACATCCAGAGGCTGGGGTGGGATGAACATCTTGGCTTTGTATGGCTGAAATCATCTTTAGATCTGGAGAAAGTGAAGGAAACTGGGACAGGGCCCTGGGATTTGGCTGTAAAACCAAGGAGCTGATTTAGGTCTCCGTGTCCCACCCCATCCTGATGGCAGGCAGCTCCCCACCCTCAGAGGGAAGGATTTCTTCCAGTATCCCATCTAACCCTGCCCTCTGGCACTGCAAAGTCATTCCCCTTGTCCTGGCACTCCCAGCCCTTGTCCAAATCAGTGTTTCTATAGCACAACCAGATTTCCCCCTTTTAAACAAACCCCACTAAACACAAGAATTTCACACCCACAGCTACTTCAGGGCAATTTAAAAGAAAACACTTCATGTAACCCAGTGTTTCTGTAATTTCATATGCAGAATCTGCACTTGCAAGAGAGATGAAATACACAAATAAAAACACAAAGATAAAAAATGTAGATAAATGAAACAATAAATAAAAGACAGATAATAAAACAAACAGATGAAATACCTGCAAAGAGCCGGTAGGTTCTTTGGCCTTTTGAAATTTTACTTTTCACACCAGGAGATAGTAGCTCTGGAGGAGGAAAAACAGCCACACATTAGGAAATCTATAGCAAGAGGATCAATTATTTTTCAGAGAAACCAACATGATCACAAAGGAGAACATTTAATTGAAATTTCTTCTGCAGCCTTTAAAGAACGGTCATGGTTCTAGAAACTGGTAATCAAGGGAGTGAATTTGCAAGTTTGCTGAACACTGTGGTTTATGAAAGGTTTAAAAATTCCACCAAAAATGAAAGAGAAAAAAGACACAGTAAAAGATCAGACTATTCCATTTTTCCCTTTTCATTCCTGCTGTCAGTATGACAGCATCAACTGTCACTCTAAATCTGTTAATGAATCAATTTCAGCTTCCAAGTCATGCTTACATTCTTAAAAGAATATTGCAAAATAAAATATTAAGTAAAACAAAAGGGCACTGCCAGACAAGGTCCAGATCTCAGTTGAGATATGAGTATACACTGATTTTATTTATTCCTATTTGAGCTACTGGCTGGCTAATAGTCCATTTGTCAGCTCAACACAAAAGGCATTATTTTGGCAAGCTTCAGACGCTGGACAATTTCCAATCTCACACTATTTAAAGTCAGTATCTCCTAGGATACTTGTTAAATAAAGGATCCTTGTTTAACCTCTGCACTATGGATTGTCTACCTTCAGGCTGCATTTCCAGTAAAATAGCAGTTTCCTTCCACCAGCCACTCATTAAATAATTTGTCCCTCCTCTGAATTAAATTTGTGATAAAGATGTCCAATATTGATCCAATATTAGCAACAATCTTGTACAGAAAGGGACACAGATCCAAGATGATTACTTCCCATATTTGCCCTCAGCAGCCTGTATCCTCACTCTATAAATGCACAAGAAGTTCTCATTTGGCCAGCCCATTGCCTAGGAAGTGCTAAAGGCTTTAAGATCTTTCATCATAAAAAACCCCCACAAAATATTCACCCAAATGACCAAATTTTATACAACGATGAGGACAAAACCTTCTGTGGGAGAAATTAAAACACACACACTCATAGGAAATACAACATTTTCTTTCCCATGAAGAGAAGGCAATTCTGTTCCTAAATCTCTTACCTTTGCTGATTTCCAGATCAACAGTGTATTCAATATTCTTGATCAGCTTCTGGCATCCACCGGTCTTCTCATACACAAAGCGTTTGAGGTGTAAAACAAGAACAGGGGGCAGCTTTTCTAAGGTGAGTCTTCGACTGATCTCCACCTGAGAGCATTTAATTTTAAAAATCAAAATTAATAATAATATAATTTTAAATGTAAGTATTTAAATTTAAATACACTAGCAGCAAACCCTCCAGATTTGTTATTACTGCAGTATTAATTTATGATAAATGCTCGTTTGTGACTTAAAGCCCACTGGATCTTCAATCCTAACATTGCTTCAAAGGAGAACTCAATATATTCAAAGAGAAAAATGTGAGTTATGACCAAACTTTTCTCCACTAAATAGTGATTCTTATATAATTATAACCAAACAATCCACAACATTTCTGCCTGGAAACCAGGAGCTGAGCTCTGAACTGCGGAACAAAAATGTTTTCCCTTCCTAGAAATGAAGACATGTAAATGTTTCTCAAAATAACTGCTTAAGGTTTTTCTCCATTTTTTTTAATTGAGAAAAATCTATTTATTGATAAGCATTAGCATATTATTTCTCAATACATGGCTTGATTCTGCTAGAACCTACGCGTTGAATAGAAACTCATGGAGAAAAAGTATTATCTCTTTCCAAGGTTCTACAGACAATATGTTCAGTGTTTTTACTACAATTTTAATACAAAAAACAACTATTTCAATTTGAATTTCTTTTGAAAAAAAGATCTGGAAGACACTGTGGGTGCTTGTATTTCCATCCAAACTCTGAAATATTGCAGCACCTAATTTGAACACCCATTTCTTCCAACCCAGCATTGGGTTTACAGTAAAAACCTTAAACCATTTGCAGTAAAAAAAGAAAAAAAAAAAACAAATGGCAAGCAAAACAAGATCTTTGTGGTAAATCATAATCAGTTTGCAAATGTTTCCTTCACACGGAAAACAACTGGAGAAATATATGCTCTGAATATTCAAGGTAAACAAATTTCTGCTACTCATCTTTAGCTTTTCAAGGGAAATGAACCTTTCTTTATCTAATCCTGTTCTCACTTGGAGGAGTTTGAAAACTAACAGACATGAATGTCAGAGGGAACACCTACAATTCCAGAGTTACCCACGGTGCACATGGAATTCCCATGTGAGCAATCCCTGCACACCACAGGTGCCTTTATTACCACTCACCACAGAACAAAACGCAAGGCCTTAGTGAGGGAAGTTTAATGATTGTCCTCCAAACTGCCAAACCAAAGGCATGCTTTTCCTCCTTGTAAGTACTTTTCTATTGCAGTTATTACTATCATGTATTATATGTAAAATAAAAAGTATTTACTCTGAAGAGCTGCTCCTTTACTAACAGCATCTGTCAATCCCTAGGAATCAGTAAGTTTTGATGTAGAACATAGTATTATGAATCTTTACCACAGTTCAGCCTACTAATATTTATATTATTAGTAGTAAGTAGTAATAATAATATATTAATAGTTATATTATAAAATATATAGCAATAATAGTGTATTAATAGTGATATTAATAATACTATAATATTAATATGGAGAATAGTATAGTCACCATTAAAATCCCCAATGAATTATTACATAAACTCAAATCCCAGCTATTTACAAAATTCTCTCAAAAGCCAGCTATTTATTTTTATTTATTTACTCAAAGCCAGCTATTTACAGGCCTGGCTTTATTTCAGAGCTGACATCTCACTGCTCCAGGACACTCTGAAAAGTTTGTACCTCTTTTGTTAAAGCGTGCTCCAATGACTCTTTGTAAAGCCAGAGCTCTATGAAAACCCTTTTAATTTAAAAGTTTAGCACTTGGCTGTGTAGAAGGAGTGACCAGAACACACCTCCTGCTTGGTTTTTGTGGTGTAGCCCTGCACAGACTCTCTTGCCACCAAGCTTTCCAAGGCATCCTGCACGGTGCGGATCTTGTCCGACTGGATGTCCAGCTGCAGGGTGAAGAAAAGCTGCAGCGTGGCAGACTCCTTGGAACTCTGCTGGTAAACAACAGATCTGTGGAGAGAAAAGGAATCAAAATGAAATAAAGAGTGATTTTCAACCAGACAGAACCTTAAAGGAAGAATGAGTTACTTACATAACTCGATTAATATTTAATTCAAAGAAACACATACAAATATAAAAGTTAAACAGCAAGTTTTACCAACTTACTCCAATTTAAATGATTTTAACATCTACCAAGAGTATTCTGAATGGGACTGTAACAGAACTGTTTTATTTATGCAAAGTTTAAAGAAAAAAACTGGAAATTTTGATAAGCATTAAAAAAAAAATTCACCTCCGGGCTCTTTTTGTTAGTTTAGTTTTCCAACAGCTCTCCACAAGTGCAAAGTGCCAGTACTACCTGTGTTCTACTGTAAAAATCACAGCTGATTCCAGATTCTCCAATAAAAATACATCATCTTTTCAGTCACTTCTCTAAGACCAATTTTATAGTGATTTTAAAGTGTTTGCTTAAATCTTGCCATAGGAAATAGAAACCGTGCTCCACTGAGGACTGGCAGTCCATTTTCTTCCCATCATTTTCTGTATCCAGACTTTGTCCATGTATATAAATTATTATGTTCTTATATACTGAAAGCAGAATTATAATTAACACAGCTCTGACCCATTTGGCCACGCTGGACTATTTCCAGGTCAGGTAGGAAGTGTTAATATTCAGGTTAATCTGAATGTTCAGGATAATCAAAAGAGTCCTTTTTACTCAGGCAAAGCCCTGAAGCACCAACACAAAGCCAGTGCAGCTTAATATTGGCAAATATATATCCTTTAGAGGGAAGAGAATGCATGAACAGCAGCACCTTTGTTATAAAAATCAGAAATTATATTGCAACACCTCTTCAGGGTATTTTCCTCACAAGATATGCAGAAATTGATTTGATAGCAAAACCTTCTCTGGGCTATGATTTCTCTGCAACAACGTCCCTTATTAAAATAATTACAAATTACAGCTGGACATGGGGAAATGCATAATTTTCAATGAAAAATTACTCAAGCACTGCAAGAATTCCCAGGAAAATTTTGTACTTTCCCATTTAAGCCTCATATTGCTTAGAAAGGCTTTATAGGCTGGGATTTTTAAGTAATTTTGCCTAAATAGACATTTAATAGACTCAAGCCTCTCAAGGACAGCCTAAAAAACTCCCAAGCCTGAAGTTTCCTCAGCCAAAAGATGCCAATTTAAATCACCTTTTCCTCACTGCTTTTCCCATTGGATTTTTCCAGTTTCTGAAGCTTTCATTTAGTGGAATTCTACTGGCAGTTTTATATT
This sequence comes from Anomalospiza imberbis, assembly GCF_031753505.1. NCBI lineage: Eukaryota > Metazoa > Chordata > Aves > Passeriformes > Viduidae > Anomalospiza > Anomalospiza imberbis. Next base: position 18,052,740 of record NC_089692.1, on the reverse strand, counting down.
CAGTCCTTCCTATCTCCACCCCTGAGGATGAAGCTTTCCCACATCCCAGGGGATGCTGTTCCTGTGGTGAGCTGTGCCCTGGTGTGAAGGATAAATAAAGTGGATGTGGTGCCAGCAGATGTTGGATTGGATCCTGTGGTTCTGCTGCTCAGTGCAAGGTTTTCCCTTTTTCCAGTGTTACCTTTGCTTTATATAATTTTTCGTGGACTTCTACAGAAAACTGCATCATGTCAGTATTTTTAATATAAAAACTGATGGAATCATGTAGATATGAGCTAAACAATTGTGAACAAATTCTGGTATTTACCTGGGGTATTACCAGCACCTTGGGTATGTGAACCATTGATGCAGGACTCCATCAATACCTACAAACATCTGTCTGCCAAATTCTATGGAAAATATCATTTTATTTACCAGCTGTCTGGCTCAAAACCCAGAAGAATAAATAATTTCAGAGCATTTCCAAGGCAGAAGGCACTAGCCCACATTATTCACACTTCTAGACTCAATATCTGGCAACACAGAGAGTCAAACACCAGCAATTAAATGTCTGTCTCCAATTTAAAAATAATTCAAGTCCAGCAGTTTTTGTTTTGCTGTATGTTTTTAGCAAATGTTTACTTTACAGTTTAAATTATACATCTCTCCAAACAAGCCAGGAGGCTTCCTTTCCAAAAAATATTCAGATTCTACTTTCTGCCTTTGTCTGGTATCAGACCTGCACATAAGTGATATGCCACATTCTTTTCATTCCAGTAACATCTTGTAGTAATTTACATTTTTCCAGGCTTCTTTTGCCTTTAATATTTCTTTACTATTGAACTCTGGGAAGCATGAAGTGTCTGAATAACCTAAAATTCAGATTTATGTTTTAGTTCATTGTTTTACTGTCAAGATTCAACTCTGTGAATCTCATTCTCTCTCAGTACCCTTATTTATAACATGAGAGATAAGACTCCTCAGAGGTCAGAAAAATTAGGCAGCTCTAAAATGCTTTGGAATTCTTAAGACAATATTCAAAGCATAAATATTCCAAACTCCTTTTCCACATGCAATTCAAGGCTTAGGATCTCAGAACAGTGTGTTCATATAAAACATTTTAAAAGATTCAGCCACTGCAAGTCAAGAACTTGTAGGAAGAACTACTGTACCTTATGTGACCACCAAAAATATCAGTGATTGGAGTCTGGACAAAGTCAGCCTGGCGAGTGACCGAGGATTTGTTGCGGGGTCCCACCTGCTCCCACTCATCCTCGCTGCCTTCCCCCTGCTCCTCCTGCTCCTCTTCCTTGGGAACACTCTGAGCCTCAGGGCCGTTGGACACTGACACTTCTTCAAGTGACCAAGGAATAAAACAAATGAAAAAAAAAAAATCCAGGCTGATAAAGGATTTGAAAGGCAAAAAAAAAAAAAAAACCCACTACAAATGGCAAAAAGCCCAACACAAATAATTTTTGGAGGATAAAATGTTTTCATGCATCATTGTTTTAATTAAAAAAAGAGAACAAGCATATCCGAGGTTTGCTCCCAGCATGACACATCCATGTATTAACAGAAGGCAGCTCACTGATGACTGTATGTAAACAGCAAAGTTTGATATATTTTTAGTAGTAAATTTATGGGGTAGAAAATTAGAAAGTCAAGTGTTATTCTGGCAACAGAATTATGCCATTATTAAATACAACTCCTTTTCTGCACAGGTATTTTACAGGGAACCCAAGGCTTAGCAAATATTTTCCCAGTCTGTGCCAAATTCAGGTTATAAACTGCACACAGCTAAGGAACAAAATATGGTATGACTTTATATCCTAAAAAATTTACCCTACTAAAGAGAAATTGGCTAACTGATCTGAATTGTTACCTGGGTAAGGCTTGCAGGATTTTATTTGTAAAGGGGTCTCAAGCTGAAGCCTCTATAAACTGACATTTTACTCTGCATACAAATTCTAGCAATTCTTTCAAAGCAAATTCTCCTCCAACTTTGTCAGTAAGAATTTTCATATCATTTAGTATGTTGGTTTGTATTAGATAGAAAAAGAAAGATCTTAACAGTTGCTTTATAGATCAGTGAAAGACACACATATATTTTTTAACTCCTAGGGAGAGTCAAAAACCACTGATACTACATGTGTTATAAATGACAAACAAGACTGATCCACTAGAGTTAGCCCCAGAAAATGCTCATCAGGGCTCAGAAAAATGTGTAATATTGAGTTCTGTTGTTTAGGAGAACCAGAGATGTGACTTATTGTCATTGAGATTATTGACAGAACCATGAAGCCTTTCCAGAAACTCAGTAACTCTTCAGATCATTCATAAACTGGGCAGAATGGACTCACTGTATCCAGATTTTACCAAAATATTATTTAGTTATGTGCCAGTCCTCTAAAACATGGCATTCTGTCCCTATCTCAACCTAATTATACAGCAACCTGTAATAACACAGCACTACTCTGTATTATGGAATCACCACACAAAAGCAGTATTTGAAATGAATTGTTTGCTATAAAAAAAATCCACTAACTTTCATTATGTGGAGAGAGAAGTTTCTTGAGGGTCAGCATTTCTTCATGTAGTCCATTGAGGATAAATCCCAAGTATTCTTCAGCATCCTCTTGCCTGCCCTGAACAGAATATTTTTTTTTCAATTAATTCTATGATATTTTCATGGTGTTCTTTTAACTGAAGCTTCATGACACTGAACAAATCCAGCATTCTTCTATTAATTTAGCTAATTTAGGAACTAGTCAGTCTAAATTTATGTCAAATAAAGTTTAAATTTTATTATAAGACAAACTCTTTTTTAATCAGTTAAACCCAAACTGTGCTAAGCAGTAAATACACACATCAATGCCACAATGTCTACAAGAATTCTACATTTTTCTCCATACAAATTCCATTTAATGTGTGAGTTGGAATTTTTTTCTCCCCATTTCTTTTACAACCACTATTAAAAGTTGCTGTCAAGCCAAGGCCAAAGCAAAGGATGGTCTGAGTTCTTATTTTCTTTATATTGAAATTAAACCTGACCTTCAATCAGTCTTAGTTGAATTCCTCATAAAAATGAACAACTGCTCATTTCTTAAATGTAAATCAATTTGTAACTCCATTATAAAAAGAGATGTTCCATTCCAACAGTAATTTTCCCATTATTCTGACATATCAAACTGCCAAACCTGTAATTAAGATTTTCCTGTAATTCAGGTCCCAAGACAGTCGAGCTTCATTACCATGAACTCTCAATGAGCTGATTTTAGTGGCATTTGAGCAGAGCCTGAGGTTTGGCCTTGCAGAGTTTTAAGGACTGGGACTGCCCTGCAATGCAGTTCCACAAGTCAAGGATTTGAAGTCCCACCTTTTCTGACAGACTTGACTTTATAACCGTCAAGAGCCTGTAAATGTAGGTTGGTTCAAAGGCAGCTCCTGGTCGGATGTCTCTCACTATTTTATCACCTAAAGCTGCAAGGTGAAATAGAATTAATGTAAGTAATAATAAATAAAAGGGGTTTTTCACATTATAACTTAATAGTCTCTTCACATATCACTAGTTTTGGAGTCCATCACTTTTTTTACTAATAGTTCAATTGTAATTTTGGAATCTTGAGCTTAGAAATTATAAGATACAACTCTTATTGCTTTAAAACATATCGTCCTGCATAAACTTACAGATAGTCAGGAAAAGTTCGAAGAAGATTAACAAGAATATCAACAGCCATCATAAAAAACCACTTTTGGTGCTACTTGCAATTCTGCATTTCTTTTGTACGCGAAGAACATGTCCTTAAACCCTTTGTGTATCTGCAATTCTAACAGATCACTTTTGCTCACTGCAGAATAAAAACCCCAAGAACAGCCTGACAAAATGTTCCACCTAATGGCAATACAAGGCCTCAGAACTGTCCTTGAAAACTACACAACAAAATGACCTACAAGTACAATAAGTTGCATAAGCCAGTAAGATTTGTTTCACAGAAAGAAACCACAGAAATGTCTGAACTGTTTGGAAATCACTGGAACAACCAGCTCCTCCTGACATTTCCTTATCATGTTACATAAAGAATAGTTTCAGGAATGTGCTTGTTTCTACAAGTTTGCAATACAACAGACTTGGCTTAAAATTAAGATTAAACAACTGAAACCTTTAAGATCATTTATTTGCATTAAAAAAATATGTTATTCCTCACTCCATAATCATCACTGAGCCTAAATATGTATTAGGAAAAATCAGGTATGGCTGAAGTTTTCCCACTGGAATCAGAAGCCAGGATAATATTCCTGCAGGCAATCTCCAACTGCTTAAGGGAGCTGTTATGGCCCCATTTTGTTCCAAATCAGTGAGTGTTCAGGATTTAAGGAGCAGAATTGAGCAATCTGATAAACAAACAGTTGGAGCTATGTAAAGAAGGAAGTGGAGGAAAACACAGGGAGTTTCAACTGATTTTCTTAGAAAGGGCATGCTCTTAGTAGGCATCTTCACAATTAAGTGAACCTTCCAGAAAATCTGTTCTTATTGCAGTTGTACACTTGGTTCACCAAACAGAAGAAAAAAATCCAAGGTGCAACACCTCCCCCCATGCAGCTCTTTACCCCAAAGGCTTCTCCCCAGCATTTTCTGCTTTGTGCCCCTGCTCCCACTCACCTTGCTTTGCTTTAGGAGGTACAGGCATATTAGTGAACTCATTCATTAAACGAACACTGAAACAGAAGGGAAGCAACTGGACATGAGCAGCAATTTAACACTTAGAAGAATAAATAATAAAATTCGGTAATTGTCATTCTGACTGCCAAAACAAAACAAAATCAAAGAATATCACAGAAATCTGGGTGAAGTTCAGACATAAAATCCACCTGATCACTGCAGTGAAACCCAGGTGTTGGGCTGGTCCTTGCACCTCTCACAGTTCATTTTTGCACACTGAACACTACACAAAACTGATACTCCTAAGGCAACAGGAATTATCTTCTTTGACAATCCAAGCACTTGTAAAACACCAAGTTCATTATAAAAGGGTCACCCAAAAACACATGAAAAACTTTTGGACACGTATCAGCTTCTAACAACAGCCACTGTTGGGTATTCCTGCAAGAGTTTAGCCAGATCCCAGACTTTTATTCCTTTTTTCCCAAGCTACTTACAAACTGTCTAGCATTGGTGTGGAGGTGCACGGCCTCTGCGATTTGGAATACATTGGAATGGACTTCATTAAATGATACATTGGAGGGCAAGCAACCAAGGCTTGCAGGGTCTATGCAGTGGCATTAAGGAAACATGCAGAAAATGGCATCTGTGTATTAACCAAATATTCAGTTATATGCAAAACGACAGGAAAAACAGAGCTGTGTTTTTATTAGGTAGATCAATCCAAGAATTTAACTGGAAAAGAGGATGAAGCTTTATCACAACGTTAACCAATAATGTACAGAAGTTGTATTAAAAAAAACCCAGCATCTTGGAACAGGCAGTGATTTCAGTGGCATTTTAATCATGGCAAAAACTTTAAGTCATGGGTAAGGAAACATTTCATCCAGGAGCAGGAGAAGAAAAGAACTTTCATAGGAAAGACTTTAGAGAATTAAGGATTTGAAAATAGGCAGGAGATAACCTGGAACACATTTTCTGAGAAGAATGGAAGAAACCAGCTGAAACTTAAGGGTGCTGAGTCACCACCGCAACCAAAGCAAAACCTGCTGAGATGTGAGACATCCTGCATTGCAAAGAGAAGGGAACAACCTGGAAAACTCCAGAGAATGCTGGAAGAATGAATAATACTCTAAAAACATCACAACTTGGTGACAGCAGTGAACAGAAGAAAAGCACTTAAAAAACTGGAGGGAAAGGGAAATGACAAAATAAGGCATCGATCTCAGCAGCTGAAGAGAGAGATTAATTTGATCCCTACAGTGTGCAAAAACTGAGTAAAAAATTCCAATGTAAAACTTCAAGATGGAAAAAATGGGAGCTAAGATGTATAGTGTATATAACCAAATTAGTGCAGAGCTGGTTATGTAAGATAAAAGCTTTATTGAAGGCACAGTCATTGGCCTAGAAATAGTTTATTAGCATCTGCCATGATCAGTCTTGAAATTGGTGTTAACATTTTTCACTAGCAGTGCCAGCACTAGAAGTATCACCTGCAGTCAGCTGTGCGGACACGGGAGACAATTTTTCTTAATTATTAATATTTTTATTAATATCATAATATACCATGGAGGGAAGGTGCTTTCTGTTCCTCAGGGCAAAGTTATTTTTGCAGGGGAATACAACTCCAATTCATTACAAGCAAACTCATCTTCCATATGTAAGCTTGTAGTAGGATTAATTTAAATTAAATGCTGCTTTACACAGATGATACAACAGTGATAACCTGCTCAGCACAAACCCAAATGATCCACTTAGAACTGCAAAACAAAGCCCAAGTGTAAGAACAGGTACTTCAAGTACAAAAGAGGAATAACCATTTAAATGGATGCACAGAGTCATGGGGAAACACTGCTAGAAATCACAAGGATTTCAGTCAGGAGAAGTTACAGTTCTGAAATATTTTGACACAGGTAACAAACTGCAAACAGGATTGTGCAGGGGAACCCTGCACACCAAGTTCAATGATCCAAAATCCCCCAGGATTTCTGGCTGCTACACTTCAACATTTAACCACAGGAGCAGGATCTGGGAAAACAAAACACTTTTGTAAAATACTTACCAGAACATTCCAAAAAAACTCTGACAGATATAATATAAAAATATCAACTTAAGAGCATTAATTTTTTCCCAGGGAAGGATACAGCATTGATGTAGCACCAGTTTCCTTTGTTGATCAGCCCTCGGGGTTGCAAAGACACTGGTTTATGTATTAGTCTTACATTTTCCAGTATTTCTGCAGAATGAGAAACAGTAAATTGAGCATCAACAAAACTCTCATGGCCATCAAACAAATATCTACTGCAGCACTACACAGTAGTTCAAATCAATGAACAAGATTCCCAGAACCTTCAGCAAATGATTTCCACTCCATTTACCCACTGGTCACATTCCAAAACAGATGTTTTTCTTCCACCGAAGATCCCAGGATTCAGAGATGCTGATACAAAACTGATCACTGTCATTCCAAAGCAAGACCTACAGATTTGAATGTTTGCTTTCCTAAATCCAGGAATTTTCTTTATATTGCTACATAGACACATACAGAGATATAAAATGCCATTAGCTGGAATCACTTGTCACCAGTTTTATGAAGTATTTCCCTCATTTTTCTGCTTTGAAGAGGATGAAGACAATGCAGCAGTCTCAGTTCAGAAGTTTCACCATCCACTATCTTACAACAAAATCATCTCAGTGCAAACACACAGACTGATGTGCTCTGCTCTTCAGAACACACTGTTTTATTTAACACTTCCAAAATCTATGAGATAACAGCCCTTCATAATGTAATTCCTACTCTTTCCTGCTTTCAAACCCCAAGTTTAAAACTTAGAAACCACTGCACATTAGTCTGTCCCAGTTATGAAACCAAGAGCAACAAAGGGAGCTTTTCCAGGAATCCTGACCTGTTATTTAGAAACCTAAATAAGAACTGTTTAAAGAAAATATTGGAGCTCATATACTTTAAACTTGCAAAATAAGGTGTATACAAGACAAAATAAAAATTGCAAGTATATATAGCAATTGTATACCAGTGGGGTTATCTATTTTTATAATCAATGTGAGGGGCTCTAAAGCTCTTATATGCTATAAACTGAAAGAGTTTGAGCTGCTCACTACAGGACTAAAAAGATAAAATAACATGATGTAGGTACAAAAGCAGATGTACAAAGCTGAAAGTAAGCAGAGGAAATGGCAGAACTGCAAACAAAATCCACATCCTTCTACTGCCAAGCTATCTCCCTATCTACAAGAACATATTTCTTGCAGAAAACATCCGTTCTAAGCAAACAAAATTGACCAAAAATAAAAATATTTCATTCAGTTGTCTATTACATAAAGAATGTGCCACCTGAAAGAGCAGACAGCAAAGAAATGTAAAATGGAAGATGAGGTAGCACAGATGCAGAATAAGATTCCTTTCTAGTGAATGCTAAAATATGTTATTAAATTACTGCTAAAGTACTTCAGATTGTATTGTTAGAGCAGCAACATTTGAACTGTGTTCACACACAATATTTCTGTTAACATATTCCATCATTGTTGAAAATAAGGATAAAAGTAATGGGAAAAGTTTCTATTTTTTGTGTCTATCAATAACTTTTTACATTAACTCTTTTCTTCCCCATTTTTGCATCATGCTCAATAAAGACAGTAAGAGGACCTTTAGCATCCTCTTGTGGTCACAAAGCTGCTTTGTGAACAGGCTCCAGTGCAATTCCTGTGAGTTTTGCTTCTCTTAACGAAGACTTGGATTTGTGGACAGCAACTACATCCAACAGCACATTTCCAGCTTACATCAAATACACAGTAACTAAAGAACTTTTACATGTGTATCAGAAGAAAAACAGACTTACAACCATGAGAAAATTTTAAAATTTCAAAACCTGTTGGAAAGCTCATGTCATCTCCCAGAAAACGTATTTCTTTTGGAGGGTACTGATTTGTGAAATGAGGAAATGTTTAGATATTTCTGCTGGCAAACAGAAAACATTTTGCTGAAGTTAATTCATTGGGTTTTGTTATTACAATTACCTCCCAATTTTTTTTTAACAAGGTGATTTCCTAACAAAGCAAATCCAGAGTTTAATACAAAAGAAGCCCTGTGGATATGGTGTCCATGCTGAAGAGATAATGGTGGTTACAAGTTAGGAACTGAACAGTTGGCTGAAGGCCCTGATTGAGAGAATACTGTCTCTGTCACTCTGATCTTTCTTCAAATCTGGACAATGCCGAAAAAAATCCCAGGACAACACAGCTGGATGACCCTAAACAAAAACATTTCTGTAAGAATGCAGTTTGAATGTACAAAAGGCTGCATTTCTGAAGATTATAAAACCCCCAGTTCCTGGATGTCTCCACAACTCCTTGCTCTAGCATTTACCTACCTTTACAATGAGAAATCTTCTGCTATATAACACTGGAACACCTTTCTTACAATCTGAATTAATTTATCTCTGACCTTGGCAGAACTGTGAATCATCATATTCTTTATGAATTTGTTTTGTAAATTTGGATTTACAACCATGGTGGTGCCAGCAATATCATCTGAGACAAAGTAACTCTGAATATTTCATGTTTGCCCATATGGGTTTTAAATCTTATTTCCATTTTTGCAGCTGCTCTATGAAATTTTCCTTCAGAAGGAATGCCCAAAGACTGCCATTGCATCAAGTCCTCAACAGCAACAGCAGAATTAGTTATTTGCCATGTTTTCCATATAAATTGGTATTAACACACACTGGGGGAAAAAAAACTTTGTCGTCTTCAGCTGTATTAAAGACACTCATCAATTCCCTAGAACTTCCAGATTATTTTCTCTAATACATCTACCATTAGTTCTTCACATTGTACTTGCACTTGGTTTCTCTTCTGGTGCCTTCCATACTTCCATTTATTGAATTCCCTTCCTTCTAATTTAAAATCATTCCAGACTTAGTCAATTCTTGAAGTTTCTGTTATTTGATTCATTTGAAATCTTGCCTGCTGTAAACAGATTTTATGGGCACTCCCTCACCCTCCATCACCCACAGTGATGCAAAAAAAACCATGATTCAGAAAATTGTTTTAGATTCCCTCACTGCAATTCTTCCTAAGATCACCAAGTACAGTTAAAAAACTACTGAGAGAATTGGTATTTCTCCAATCACTTATTTCCTTAGCATATTTCCAACATTATATAAGGCATTATTAATTATTGGGTTATAATCCTAGGGGACCAACTGTGAAATGTGGCCAGTAAAGCCTTGAAGAGTCGTATTTTTACCAATATCACTTATAACCTTACTATCCCTTAGACATTAATTATTAAAATGTTTGTCCTAGCATCTAAATTGGGCTGTGGTACATAATTACTACACCTGTCCCTTTCTAAACATGCAAGTGCAGCACCTGCACAGCAGATACATCTTGGACACTTGCTAAAATTACCTCTTCAGTATTTGTTTCTCATCAAGATTAACATGAAATTTGTCTGTTCCATTTATTTTCCAGCCCTGATCATCTCCTTACCTTGTGTAGCTTCTGTCTTTGAGGCTAAAGGAACCTCAGATCTCTGTAGGCTGAATCAAGCAGCATTAAATTATCTTCAGGGTGCCTGTGAATCATTAACCTCCCTTTTAATAACTGCTGAAACTGAACTACAAACCAACAATTTGTCCCTGGAAAAGCAACTTCTCTTCTTGTGTGCTGAGCACCTGTTCTAAATAAAAACTGAGCAGAAGGATCTTTGGCATTGGGTTGTTTGGTAATTTGATTTGTTAATTTTGCCTGCTAACTCAAGGTACTTCAGGTGTAGAGTTTACCTTGTGTCCAGCACCCTATGGCATGTGTGGTCAAAAATTCATCCCCATTGGCATGAGCTGAAGCTGCTGAATTCCCAGCAAATCCAACAGGAGCATCTCAACTCAGCCACAGGGAAAACAAGGAACACCCCTGACAAACACACTGACCCTCACACAGTGATGATCACTGAGGCAGGAGATTTGAAATTAAATACGGAACAGAGCAAATGATCTGTCTGGAAATCATGAACTGAAATTCTTGTAACACATTTTTGAGTGTGGGTGCATGAACAAAGCACTCAGCTACCTGTTTTCCAAACAAGACAGAGAACACTCAAGTACATATAAAGAAAATAAAGAAGAACACCTTTTTCCACAGAGCAAAGCACTGATCACATGGCATTCAGATCTTCAAGTAAACATTTTACACCAAAAACAGCGGTATCAGAATTACAGGAATTGCAGCAATAACTCCCACCTAAATCAGCTACAATGAGCAGATGAATTCCTTTTATCCATATTCAGATTACTCCTCTGCCCAAACAGCAAGCTAATAATGAAGGTGCTGAAGAAACCTGAGTAAAAGTTACATTTGTGTTTTACTACACTGAAGACAAAATAAAAAGCTCTGCTCCCACCTGGTGGCAAAAAATAGTACAGGAACAGTGGAAGTCTAGAAAGTTAACTTACAGCTGGATCAACTTGGATGGACAAGAGAAAACACCTTTTCCATTTATGGCAAGCAATCCTAGCTTGATGATGGTCACAAAAGAGCTTGAAGTTAAAAATCATTACCAAATGATAGCTTGAGATTTTAAGACAACATTCTCCATATGGGTTCATACAGACTGTAATCACCTGCTTTTCTATATATATATTTTTTGTTTTAATACAGTGTTTGTGACACCTAAGTGGAAAATACACTGAAATATAAATTATTCTGCCAGCTTTCCTCTCAACAGACAATTCTGAGTAATGAAACCATTGCTGAGTAAGGAGGGGAGGAGAGGCAGCACAGAATTCTGGGCACTCTGAACACCATCTCCAGGTCAGCTTCTGTTCAGAGTGGAAACCTGACTTGAAGCTGTCACTTTCAAAACAGCATTGTACCTGTAAATTAACTTGTAGCATAAACAGCAGGACCTTCTCACACATTGACCACTTCAGAGATTTAAAACAATTATTTTGGTTCCAACACTGGTGAGTCAGTGATACAAAATGCACCCAAGCTGGGAGAACTTCACCATTTCTGGCTGAATCTGCACAACCAACCTCCTGCAGTTTCCAGCATTTCCCATTAGGACCACAAATATGACAAGACCAAGAGTCAAACCTTGTATCACTCATTCCCTGTCCCGGTGACCCCTCTGGACAGCTCCCTAGGGTTATTCTTGAACTGGGAACAGCTGGCATTGGTTATGGATAAAGCAATACTGTTTATAATGGTTAAATTGGAAGGACAGACCCCTCAAGAAGTATATTAATAAATGTGATATTTCCTGAATTGAAATTTCTGAAGCAAGACCTATGTAGCCATTACACTTCAACTGCTGTTTAGTGCCCAGGAATTTCAGCTACTTTGGTATAAATATAGTAATACTCTTCTTGTAATGGAATACTACAAAATTCTAAACACTGGATAATGTAACACACCATTTTCTGAACAAACCTAATATATTCTCCTTTTCATAACAGCACACAGCCCGATTGAAATCACAGATCACTTCCACAGACTGTTTGACAAGTTACTTGACAAGCAGTAATAGTTTCCCTGTATCTAGGATAATGACATGGCAATGCCTGGTTGGAATGTTTACTCGGGGGGATACAAACTGGCTAATTCAAATGACATCCTTCACGCAGTGTTTGAACAGTCAGCTCATTACCAGAGGAATGTTCTCTATCAATATTGCACACTCCTGTTTACAAGCAGAGCTAATACCCTTGCAGTGTAACATCCACTCGTGTGTATTAACTATACCTGCAATCTTTATGGCTACGGGATCCTCTGAAACTGGAACAGGTCCCTCTTTGACTTCAACCTGTTTTTCAGGGACCAGAGGAGATGTGGCAGGAGGGGTATACTTAGTCTCAACATAGACCACAGATGTGGAAGCAGAGGGCTTGGAATTGTGAAAAAGACTAGCCCACGATTTTGCAGGCTGATTAACAGGGACTGATCCTGCAAGCGGGACCGTTGCCTCAGTAGTAGGTGAAGCTTCCTCAGGCTTAGCTTGGTCTGAGTCAGTGCTTTCCACAGTGTGCAATTCTACCCCATTGGCAGCTGTGTCCTCACCAGAGGATTCAAGTGTTTGTCCATTAGTAACGCCAAGAGTTTCAGTAGTATCAGTACCAGCATAAGCCTGTACAACAGCTGTCCTTAGGGGGCTCTCTCTGACGGCCTCCGAGGGGAGGCAGAACTGTTCAGAATGAGCAAGGCGGCATACCTCGGGCTGCCCGGCAGTCCTGCCGGGGGCTGCGGCGCCGGGGCCGGGCTCGGCACACGCAGCTCCGGCCAGGAAGTCCACGGAGCTGGCGGGGCTGCTGCAAGTCCTCGGCGTGGCCAGGGAGGGGAGGTCTCCTGCCAGCTCCGTGTCCTCGGCGCTCAGGCTGTTGAGTCCCACGGCCGAGGCATGGCCGTTCACCAGCGCCTCCGGGGCAGCCACGCCGTCAGGGACATCTTCCAAGTAACTGTAGTATCCAGGGGGCCTTTTTTTCTTCTTCTTCCGCTCCCTCTGCCCAAGGCCCCCAGCCAAGGCGTCGTTTTCGGCGTTGGAGCCGCTGTCCAGGGCCAGGGTGGGGTCACTGAACTGGCAGTCAATGGAGTTGTAGTTTGTGTCGCTGAGAGCATCATCTGGGGTTTTCTGAGCAGGTGCACAGCTGAGAATGAATTCTGGAGCCTGAGGATTCAGAGTACTCGAAATACTGTAGTCGGTGTTATTTAGGACAGATGACTGAGTCTCGATAACTTCATTAACACCAAATTCAATTCTCTGATACTCTTCCCCTGGACAAGAGAAAGCAGATCTCAGTCAGAGAATCACATTGAACCAAAAAGCTATAAAAGCAAGAAAAACACTCTCCTGTAACTCAGAGAACAAAGTACGCTCCCCAAACAAAAGGAATTCTCATTCTCAACCATGACTTTCAAAAGATAATTTTCTTAAAGACAGCAGAGCATGAGTCAGGTTTTCTTAACCAGAGTTATGTAATTTCCAAATCACTGCACAGCTCCTGCACATAATCTCCATTAAATTCCCCTCATAAGAAAAACTATTAAAGTCTAGTGTATATAGGAATAACCTGCATTAAATTAATTACTGGATAATTGCCTATAAAATATGGTGTAATACTCAATTCCACGCTTTTTTCAAGCCAGTCTGTTCAACTTACAATTACAAAATCCAAGCCTTTCCCTTTTTAACTTTTCCATATGTGAGGTTTGCTTTTTGAGGGGCTGCGTTTGGTTTTTCAGGTGGGATTTATCACAACCAAATGTAACTGAAAAGTATATTTATTAATTGCATGGAACATTGCAATTAAAGCTTTTGAGCCTCCAGGCTCGTTTATAACTTCTTTAAATTTATCACAAATTTATCACCATGTGAGAGTAACGATATATATGAATCCAGGATTTTATGACACGAAATATAACACATTCCGCAACATAAATCAGCATTCAACTTGTACACAGAAGTTGTACTGAAAACTTATGAACAGTTTTTTCATTTTATTGATTTATTTATTTGCCCTGGAACTAAATATTCTCATGGCAGGCTGCAGTATCACAAAATATTTTCAGTCACCAAGCTCTGCAATTTCCTGGAATTTATTTATTGTTATAATGTATGTGTGCTAAGCGGTGACACTGAGTGCTTCAGCTACAACTATTTCTTTAACTACTGAGTAAAGACATAAAATTAATGAAACAGCTTCAGGAACTTGGAAGGTAAGCTGGCATTTTAAATCTCTGCAGGTCTTTATGATATGTATGCTATGTTTCAAAGACATTACATTTTAATATTTTGTGTTTCCTCAACGATGGGGGCTAAACCACACATTTCCAATTTTTAAGACTTACTACAGAACCAACCAACACTAGGGATTAATTCCAAAGGAATTGAGTGGATACAGCACTAAACTTTTAAGGTTTTGTGCAACTTACATTATGCATGACATCAACAAATACATATTTGCAAGTACATCACAGACTCACTAAAAATGAAATGGATTTTTTTTAAACACAACAAAAAGCAACCAACAATTCCCAGAAAATAAGTTATTCACACACTTAAGGAACTAATCCTCAGGGAAAACAATCTAGTAGGGAATATTTTGATATATGACTGTCAATACGGAAGTTTTGCAGTTCTGGATATTTTCTAGAAAAATCTTCTAACAAATATTTTAGCTTTAAAAATGTGAAAGGAACCAGAATCTGCATTTTTTAATATCAAATGAAAAGTAACAAACATTCAATGTGTGTTGAGGTCTGATTTATCCATGCAATACCAACGTATTATGATTTAATGAACAAATTATAAAGATGTTAATTGCTTTTCTGCATTGATCAATTAATCTGACTAAATGAGAAGCAAACAGGTCACATATCAACTTCAATCTTGCTGCCAGTCAGACTAAAGGAGACTTTTTAAAAATAAAAAAGGGTAGAAATTCCACACACATCTGGTTTCTCTAAATCATCTTAGGAAGAGAGTGAATTTCAAATTTCTAATTTTTTCCCTCTCCCTGTGAGAAAGCATTTTTAGCACCCTGTCTGCCATTCACCAAGCACTTCTGCAATCACTGCCGAGCCATCAGCACCCAGAAGAGAGGGCTGAAGTTCCTTTTTTAAAAAATCATCAGCCTGGAGCCAGAGAGGGGGGGAAGCTGTGCCTGATGTGCACTGGGAGAGCTCAGGCAGCATCTCCTGCCCCAGGGGCTGGCAGTGCCACAGAGCCTGAGCTGGCTGTGCACACACAGCTCCAAACTGCTTCACCTCAGTGCAAATGCAAAATTTTGGGGGCTTTAAGGGCTATAAATACACAACAAAACCATTCCTCTCTAGCTCATCTGTTTCTGGAGTGACTCCTGAGCTCAAGCATGAGCCAAAAGCTGGTTCTTTGTACCCTTTGTTACAACAGCACAAAGCACAGGCAACAATTGGTAACATCCAATATTCCTCCAACCTTGATACAAGCAATTACTGGGCACATTTCAAGTCCCTACCAGTTCAACTACTTCTTTTCCAAAATCCAAATTCAAGAAAATAGTAATTGCTTCAAAACAAAGAAAGTGGTTTCCCTCCATGGGCAATCAAGTCTATCAGAGGCCAAGGTTAAAGCTCTCACCTCTGTACCCCTGTCCTGCTCCTCTCTCCCCAGAAAGCTCCCAGCACTTGTGTGACCCAAAGTTAACCTGGCAAAAAACATCATCTAAGGGAGCATTTTTCCTAGTTTTGGTGAATTTATCCATTTATTGTACACTAAAGAATCACAAGAGCTCACTCAGGGCTAGTGGGGAGCAGGAAACAGAACATATCCCTTACAGAACAGCATAGGCTGAAACCCTGCCAGGAACATAACTGATGCTGTAGCATTTAACACACAAATTAGGAAGTTACAGCTGAGCAATTAATCTTTGTACCTTACAGCAGGATTAGAATAGTAAATACCAGTAGCTATTGTACAGTTAGTTTGAGGAATGACTGGCAGAAGCTCATTTGCTGTAAGATTGTGTCAAGTTCATTTGAGAAAAATAAGAGGTCTTTTTTTTTTTTCCTTATTTGTTTTGACTTTCTACTTTGCTTCAGGGCATCTTTGTTTCAATCTAGTTCACAGCTCTATTTCTGCATGGACTGAAACAGATCTCTGTGCCATGAACAACATGGCATACATATTGAAACAAGCACCAACAGATGCTCCAAGGACAGTCTGTGTACAACCCCAAAATCTGTGAATGCACAGTACTAATTAATGTGAACACAGTTCTGCATATTAGAGCTTAAGCCATGATTTGATTACTCCTAGTAGGTGTTAACAGATATTCTGATTCTGTAATAAAGTTAAAAACTGAAGATAAGAACAGAAAAAAATGAAGACTATGGGGAATGGTAACATGGTAAGTGTGTGTCATCATATATAAATATAAATATTCTGCATAACCAAGCATTCCAGTTTAGTTTGCACAGCTTCCTATGCAGCCATCACAGTGATAATGTGCATGCACAGTACAGTGCAAGCTTGTTAAAGACATTTTTCAAGCAAAACCTAATTTGCTGTCATTACCTAATCTCAGAGCTGGGAGGGGCTCTCTCAAGGTCTAGGAATGATCTGAAAGACATTTGTACAAACCATCTTTCTGTATGGCTTGTGAACATTAAAATCTCAGTCTGAAAGAACAAAACTCAAATCCAGTTAGACAAAGAAATATATGACTGGATGCTCCTGTCACCAACAGACAATTCAAACCACATGGTCTTTTTAAAGAACCTTTCTATGTAGAGCTACTCAGGGTCCTAAACTGGTCCTGTACTAAATAAAACTCCTGAATTGTCAGAAGCGCTACTGATCTGCTCTCAAATGAGACCTGTGGTCCTTCTTTCTGACTGCCTATCTTGTTTATCTTTAAAAGGAAGGCCAAAGTCTCTAAGCACATTGATCAGGTGTCCTTAAACACTGATGTGTAGTTTGGTCCTCTTTTGAGCACTTCTGAGAAATGTTCAGTCAGATATTTCCATGATTTTCCAGGGAGATCTGGAGTAATTTTCATATACATCTCTCAAAGTCTCAGCTTCCTTGCTCTCCTCTGGTTCAGGGAGCAAACCAAAAACTAATTTACCCGCAGCTTAAAATTATGTGGAAATTTGGTTAAAACTATTTAGAGTGAGGATCCCCGGGCAGCTCCCACCTACCTGTCCACTTCTTGCAACTCTGAAGTCAGGTCAGATTTTAAGAGGTATGGGTTGAGGCAGAGGAGACCTGTGAGTGTTACAGCTTTAAAAGCATAACTCTGTAATTTATTTTTAAATCAAGTCACACTTCCATCAAGAGATTTAAAAAAAACCAAACCAGGATTCTTCAAAAAATAGCCAAGCCAGGCAGAAACAAGAGTCAAAGGGAGCACAGAACAGAGCACTGCTTGCAGAGCAGTCTTGCTGTAACTGTTAGAAAATACTCATGCTATGGCTCTTCAGCCCCCCTCATTTTCACAGCCACATCCTACAGTGTTTCCACAGGACTCTGACTGTGTGCTAGCACAGTGAAGGAGGAATAAGATGCCCACTGTAATTAGCTGAAGTTCAACGCAGGATTTTCAAAACCTCTCACAGATATTCATTCAATGAAGTTTAAAAAT
The DNA here is from genome assembly GCF_031753505.1 of Anomalospiza imberbis. Lineage (NCBI taxonomy): Eukaryota > Metazoa > Chordata > Aves > Passeriformes > Viduidae > Anomalospiza > Anomalospiza imberbis. The sequence goes on along the minus strand of NC_089692.1, from coordinate 18,034,962 downwards.
CCAGTACATAACCCTGCTTGTGTAGGTGCTGAGCAAGTTGTAACAATTGTATTTAAAGAGAGGTTACAGTAAATCTCAGGCAAGTGTCACTACCTTGAAGTTTAAAAAAAAAAGATCTTGATTTCTTACCATCATGAAACTTACCTGTGGATTTAATACCACATGAAACTGTTTCATTGTATGGGGGGAGCTGTACAAAAAAGAAATGAAACTTATTTAAAGGCAAAGCAAATCTATGAACATTTCATGTCAGTTTCATATGAAACATCCAAATCCTTTAAAAATAACATCATAATTGAGATTTGATTTTCGGAGAGGATGCCTTGAACTCATGCTTCTATATTTATCAAATCCCACACTGCAGCTCCAGGCGTCCTTGCAGATTACCACAAGTACTGAGAGATAAAGATTATCTTGGTTACACACTACAGGCTCACCAACCTCTCAATAAATTCACCTCCCAGCATCAGCATCTTTCTTCATCAGCTCATTTTAGGATGAGGAACATATCCTCTTTTTAGACAAAAGCTGAAGACAGACCAAACTGGGAAAGGATGAAACCAACTTTTGCACAGCCAACAATCACACCTAAACCTTTTGACTCTCAACCTGCTCCAGGGTGGCCCTTGAAATGTTTCAGCTAAGGTGGATTCTTGAACACAGTGATCAGCCTAAGCATAAAGTACCCAGAGTACAGAGTGTGAATACATCTTGTATAAACACTGCCATCATTTTATGGACTCGGGGCTGACAGAACCCTTGCTATGGTGTAACCACAGGTGGGCAATTCCTAACCCCCCTCACCTGCCCCTAAACCTCCTGAGCAGCTGAAAGTGCCTGCAGAACTGGCAGCCACTGCCACACTGCATGCCAGCAGCTCCTGGAGAACGTGGAACTGGTTCTGCAGTGGGAGATACAGCACTGAGGGACAGTGCAGCTTTACAATGCTATTCTGAATAGTAACTCCAATGCTGTAACAAATGAAAGACTTCTTTATTGAGGTTTCCAATTCCCCAAGCTATAGATACTCACAAGTCACCTTTTAATGCACTGCAGACACCAGTGCACCAGAAACAGCAAGAAAAATATTCCTGAAATTCCACTACAAAAGTATATAAAAAACCCCACATGCTGTAAATCCATTTATGAACCTCAAAACATCTTAATATATCATCTTTTCAAGCAAAAATGAGAATCAGTGGGCCAAGCTCCGTATTAATTTTGAACACAGGTTCAGTATAATTTCAGTTAGAGCTAAAAAAATTACTCTAGATGTCTACAGCAAACAGTTTATGATACACCTTGCAATCTTTGTTTTAATCCAAAGCAAAACCTTCAGAGAATAAGAAGATTTTAAAAAAGTAGCCAGCCTCTTGGTCCCCAACATATCTGATTAATCAACAGCACGTTTGCAAAGCTGACTTGTTCCATACAACTGGGTCATGTGAACCATCCCAGCCAACAGGTAAGAGACAGAACATGTGTCAAAAATGTCACATGTAAAAGGGACATTTTAGACAACAGAATCACAGGGTTGGAAGAGACCTTCAAGATCGAGTCCAACCCAGCCCCAACACCTGAACTAAACCCTGGCACCCAGTGCCACATCCAGGCTTGTTTAAAGCCATCCAGGGATGGTGACTCCACCACCTTCCCAGACAGGCAATTCCAGAATTTTATCACTCTTTCCATGAAAAACTTTTCCCTAATATCCAACCTGTATTTCCCTTTAGCTTTAACTACTCCCCTGCCAGAGTCCCCCTTGGGTCTGTGGTTAAGGAACTTCAGAGGGACAGCAGCACACGTGGGGACTGTCCCCAGCACGATGTGTGTCAAACATCACTGCAGCATTATCATCTCTGGCTCGTCCTTCTTGAATTTCACCCTGCCTTTTTCAGACCAAATTTTTACACCAATTAGTGTAAAACTAATAAGCATCATTTTTATTTCATCATCCAGGTAATTAAAACATTGAACTGAACCAGATCAAGGGCAAAGTTAAGGAACATCGTTCAACAGCTCTTTATTTTGACAGCTAACCAGTAAGTGGTACACTGAGAACATGAAGTCACACTGGGTCTGGTGCTGCGGGTTCATACTTTGAGAACAGCTTTGCACAAGTCAAGATATGACATTTTCATCATCCCCAAAGTAAGTGTTGAAAAAGCTGATGGGGGCACTTCAGGTGACACTACATGGGATGAAAATGTCCCACTGCTGTGACTGCAATTATGGTGGGAGAACAGCAGGATCATCACAGCTAACAGGAATTATCTGAAGATCTCTTCTGCTTCCCACAGACCAGAGACCTAGCACTCCCCCCAAAAAAGAAGAAATGCTCCTTTTCCTTTCTGAACTTCCCTCACTCCCCACCCCATCCCATTCCCTTTGTGCCCTTTCATTGTTCAGCAGTTTATTACACTAATTATCCTTGGAAAATTAAGCTACAGGAAAGTAAGTCACATTAACAATGGTTTGTAAACTGTGACAGAAGGATTTCCCCATCTACAGCTCAAGCGTCTGTTTCCTTTATGTTGAGAGGGCAGGATGGAAGCATGACTGAAATGTTTGAATGGAAATGTCTGGAGGAAATACATGGAAATGGACCCAAAGGAAAATTATTTTTCAAGTCTGGAGATGAGGACAATGGGATAAAACTCTTCCCTATAAAGGAAAATGGTTTCATGATTGTCTACCAAGAACTACAGAGACTAAGAGCCTACAATATTATGTGAGTATGTAATGAACTCCAACATACAAAGACAACTGTTCCCACTCTGTGGTTCTCTCTGTCACTAATTAGTTCATTATTAATGCATTTCTCAGATCTCACACACAGCCTTCTCTGTGAGCACAGCTCTAAGGGTCAACAGTGCTCCACCTGGCCACAAACATTAACAATCCCTGTGCTTCAAAAGGCTCCCATGACTTAGAGCCCACCTTACAACCAAGAACTCTGCTGGGAAACTTCTCAGTATCCACCTCTTAAAAAAACCATCAAAACTGAGGTACAGGGCTGGAAAATTCATCATCAACATCCCACCACTACTGTCAGCTAGTCCAGCTCTGAAAGATGACAAGCAGAACATGGAATCATTAATTTGTGTCTAAAAATTGACTTAATATCCACATACATGGAAAGAAGACTACTGAATAGAATTTTCAGTTTTTAAATTAGCAAGCCAAGTGAATGACAAATATTTGTATTCTTGTATTTCAAATTCACACAAAGAGATGGAGCTTTCAAATGTTATTTCTAAAACAAGTTTAAAGTAGATCTTACCTCAACAGAGCATCGTGGAGTCACAAAGAACTGATTAAATTCATCAGGGCTGAACTCCCCAAAAATATACTAAAAATAAAAGAGAAGGATCTTTGTTAAATAACTATTTATATTCAATACAATTAATAAATTCATATTAAAATCCATTAGGATATTAGAATTCAAAAAGACCCAGGTGCTGGGAATCAGAAACTCTACCTTGCATCCCAACTCCCATCTTCACTCCTTCCTACATCTTTAGCAAAGAACTTTAAGCTCTGAAACTGTAAGCAAAGCATTCTCCTTTAAATTCCCATTGGAAGTGATCACAAATTGCTCCTCATCCTGTGACCAGTTTAAAACCATGTTTTGGGTAGAGTTGCATCAGTTCATACAAGCCCCAGGCAAAGGCTGGTTTTGCCTTCAAAACTCACCCCTCACAAAATGAAAAAAAAACCAAGAATTATTTCTCCAGAGTTCTGCTGAACTGAGGAGTTACACATGACTAAGTGTACCTGAGGGTACAAAGAACTGAAACTGCTCAGGTGTAGGAAAACACACAAAAATCATCAATTCTGTTATTCCTGGGCCTGAAACTCTCCACAACAAACCCAGATAAAACATCTTTCCCCAACATTATCTTCCTGCAGCTTTTCAAATACTTTGCATCTAGATACTCTCTAAAAAAAAAAAATTACCTAACAAGACCACAAAGAAAATTACACTAAAATTAGAAATTTAATTTACAGAAAACAAAAGATTCCCAATAAAAATGCCTGAGCTGTTGGCATTTCACAGCACCTGAAGTTTCTATAAACTTCCACCTCCAGCTGTAATTGACTGAACAGCACCCAAAAATTCAGGACAGATATTAGGACAGAAAGAAGTTAAAGAAGGAGCTGAATAAACTGACAAAATAGACAGAGAGGACTGAAAAGCACCACTCTTGGCATGTGGATAAAAGCAGGTCAGCCGGCCCCAGTACATCACAGCTCCCACTCCCATTTATCTCCCTGTTCTCCCAGGGCCATTCTGCACAATTCTCTGCTCTCCTCCACCCTCCCACCAGAAAAAGCTTTTTCAGCAGCGTAGACTCTTGCTCGTGATAAATCTTTAGCTTGGCTCTATGGAGACACAACAAACCAGAGTGGGGGCTGAGCCAGAGAAAAGAATTCCTAAAATCTGGGAAATCATCTCTTCTGTAGTGCAGGCTGCTGCCACACACTGCACACACAATAACCCAATCACGCGATTTTCTTCCAGACTTTAGGTGGTTTATTCCAATGGAACTTGCTGTTTACATGACTCACAGACATCTACATTCATAAATCTCAAAGCTTAACTGAAAGCCAAATTCCACAGCAATTACAAACCATCGTTTTCTTACACAGAAAGTGATTTATACACACACCACTTTTACGTGTGGCCATTTTAATGGCCTTCAGGTTTTTTAAAAAACTAGTAATGTAATCTGGTTTAGACTACAAACAACTCTAACAGTCAAAACAAACTGGATCATCTGTGATTCAAAGAGTGAAACACAGTTAAACATTTAACGCTTCAAAAACTCCTCCTTCAGCCAACTGCTGCCCACCAAGGGAGAATCCAACACCCAAACCCAACAGATCCCTAAATTGTACTCAAGTGGCTTCACAGCTCTTGGCACAGGACTCAGGCTTGGTTTATACTTTCAGTACAACCAAGGCATTTTTATTCAGCAACATATGAACTGGAATTTAAAAAGAAGAAAATCACTTGCTCACTCATCACTAAAATTATGTTTTAGGAAGTATTTTTGATGCTGTCATGCAACAGAACAAAACAATCATCTCAAGTGTAGTCTATTAAAAGTTATATACATCCAACCCTAATTTCTCCATCTAATAATATAATACAGTCATTTCATTAAGCAAAGTATCACAGGCCTGGTACTTCTTTCTGAGCTTCTTTTTTAATGAGGAAACACAAGACAAAAATTGAACAAAGTGATAATTAATACTATATTAACTGTTTTAATGGTGTATTCATATAGAGAAATTTGTGTCTATGCAACTCTTCCTGTGGAATATAAAACAGGACTTTAAATATTTACCAACACCTCATCCTAGTCAGACTAAAGCTCAAAAAACCCACCCAATTTGGGCTTGAAATAAACAGAATTTGATCTGATTTATTTATCAATGCTTTACACCAGCATTAAGTCACCAGTTAAAAGATCCCTGCATGATAACTGAGAGAAATGATGTTTCCAAATAAACATAAGGCCATAGGACTGATGCCATTAAACCTGCCCAGTTTAACCAACCTCCTCTGCCTCCAGTCAGCCTCATCTCTCCAGAAATAACTTCTGCAAGCTGGACAGAATTTTCTACTCTTTTTGAGACACAACTACGCACTCGAGTGAAAAAGAACCGTGATATCACATCCCTTGGCAAGCATAACAATCCTTACCAAAAAAAGACAGGATTCAGAGAGGGAAAAATGTCTTTTAAGCAATTTTAAAGACACTGTAACTCCCTGCCTGCTCTCCATCCATGCATCCCAAGGAATCAGTGTACCTGGCAGTCTACAAGTTACCTGTGTAAGAAAATACTTGTTTAGTTCTAAAACAGCATCAGCATTGCTGCAGTACTTACCCTGTACCATTAATTCAAATTTTGAAGTTTTTACAGCATCTTAAGTGCCCAAGCAATAAGAAATTTTAAGCAAAAGCAGACTAAGATCTTATAAAAAGTAGCACACCCTTACAAGAATAACATCATTATCAGCATGAGCTTCTGGGGTCCTACTTTTTTGTACCCTCAAAATTACTCCACCTAACCTCAAAATTCTCAAAGTTGCCTTCTTTTTCAAACTGACAAATAAAATCTAATGCTTGAACATCAAACATTTAATTAAATTACTTACTCGTGATCAGCATTAATTTCTCCCCCACTCAATAAATAACATTTTAACACATGACAGAGATACATCAGCACGTGTTAAAAGTTTGGCCAAACTCGTTTCAGCTGATTTCAATTCCAATTTTAATATTTTCAAGTGTGTAAGAAACACACACCCATTACAACTCCATGGAGCTGATGGCTTTAATGCCCAGCTAACTTGCCCCACGCTGTCTCAACCTCTGATCCTGTACGTCACAACACTTCAAGGTCTGGATTGGGGATAACAGACAGACTTCACGAGCTCTGAGGAAAAGTGGGAGTCAGGCACAGACAGCTCAGGGTCAGCCCTGGAGCAGGTGAGAGATTGTGCTGTGCTGGAGATAAGCTGCTTGTCCTGCTCCATCACTGCTGTGCCAAGGCAGCGACAGCCTTTCACCTGCACCAACAACTGCACAGCCCTGAGAGAAGGGCGGGCACTGCACGTGAGCACAGAGCTCACCTGGCCCAAGCAGCAACAGCCAGGCCTATTCCATCAGTAACACAAACTCAGGGGATCTGGCAACATATAAACCCAAAATATTTAAAAATATTACCTGTGAAAAGCTAAGGTTTAATTAATAGCTCTACAAAGATTTTACTTTAAGACCAAAAAAAAAAAAACAGATTCTCTAACACTATTTAACATTCAATTGCTGATTTCAAAAACTGATTTTGATTTATAGCCTCAGACAAAAATGCAACTGCTTGAAAATCACGTTAAACGGTAGTCAATGGTGTCAGTGTTCACTCACAGGAGCACATGGATAAGGCTTAGGACATCCAGTCTCCAACCAAGACTGAATGTGGAAGAAAATCTAAAGAGAACGCTGGGAGAAAGTTCTGAAAATTTCCAACTGTAATGATATCCCCAGACTTACTTTTAAAGATACCTAATCCCTAAGAGGCTTAATTCAGTCCCATCTGCCTTCCCTCTCCTTTCAAACCCTCTGCACAGCCTCTGACAGAGCTGTCTGTCTGTCCTGGCTCCTGGGAAGGAATCTCTGGCGTTTTTGGGAGCACATATTTCACTGCTCACTCTCCCTGGATGACTGAACTCTGCAGAGCCACCACTGACCCTGCACTGAGTGTGCTCAAGGGTCCCTTAGGATGCCTCAGCCTGCAGAGCTTCATTTCTGTCACACCTTAAAAGCAGTGTCAGAACAGTATCAAACAGATCCCAGTGACCTTCCACTTGCAACTGTATAAAAAAACCCAGATGGGAAATAATAATAACCTCGTAGGGGGGAGGCAGGGGCATGCGGGAAGAATGAGGCTCCATGGAATTCTTGCTAAGAGGAGATGATACACAAAGGACAGCTCTACCTCTGCTACCTTTCCACTCCCTCATCAAGGCTACCAAACTTCTCCTCTGGGATGGATAAACACCTCCAAACCCAAAACACATTGATGGATCTATTCCATTCTGCAACTCCCAGCAGTAACCAAGTCCGACCATTTACAAGAGATGTACAGTGTTAAAAACCACACTAAACTTCCCATGATTTAACTCATGTGAGCAAACATACACCAACGTAATAAAATGCTTTGCTTACACTGCACAATCAAGTATTTATGTATTTTCCATCCAGTATCTTCCATACTGAGGTTCCATAACCAATCACTTTAAAGAGACAATTATTACCAAGGGCTGCTTTCCACCATGCTTTTTAAACACTGGTTTCAACATACACAAGTTCTGAACTTCTGCGAGTTTTCAAATGTGAATGTCTTCTTGCAGATGTCCCATGTACGAGACCAAGGATGAAAATAAAACTAACAATACTTGAATAAACCTGAAAATGAGGTCGTTTTAGAGATGACATAACGAAAATCTTTCCCTTCAGATACTGACACTAACAACAACAAGCACATTAATTAAAGAAAAAACTGCAAAATTAAACATACTTTATGCAATTCTAAAATGGCATTTATCTCATGAAGCTGCTGGTGACATGGGTGTTCTAGTACTTCATATTTAATTCATTTGCCTTATTTGCACCTATCAAGATTTTTTTGCAATAAAGTTTGGGCATTGAATGCAAAATACTGTCATACTCTTGGGACTATTAAAAAAAACTACACAACTAAATGCTTAAAAATAAGCAAACAACCAATTAAAACTGTAGTTATGAAATGCCTCCTATGTGACTGAAGAGGATAAAAAATTAGCTGCATCTTGACTCTCCTCTCCAAGTTAAAATTTTAAAATTACACAAATACTCTGCAGATGAGAATATTCTTAAAAGTGTAGCATTTTTGAAATATATTTTTTCTATAATACAAGTTAGGAATATTGAATGAATGAGACTATTAAAGCTGGAACAGTGTTTCCAGCTCACTCCTGAGCCTCTGGCACCAATTTCCATGTTCAGTCTGATGTGCTGCAAGGAATCAAGTTCCCTGTATTGAATCCCTGCCTCCCAACACTAATTCTCTTCAGAAAAATACTCATGTTAAACACCTTCCTTAGAGCAAATCCCAAATCCTGCTGATTGTCAGTCGCTGGTGTTTCCAGTCACAACAAAACTGGAATCAGTTTCTAACTTAATCTCTCCAATGAGATTACAGCAGTGTAACATCCAGCTGCACTCCAGGAGATTCTACAGCACTTGGAACAAATCATTTCATCAATAACATCCCCTTTACATCTTCAAGATATTATCTGCAGCTAGATTTTAACACAAATTACATAAAATTAATTAACCAAACAAATCTATCCAAGAAGATTTGTTTTCTAGCACTCAGGAATGAAAGTAAAAGTACTCATATTTCTGTGTAATAGCTCTGATCACTAGGCAACGTCTTAACTATGCAGATAAAAGCAGCAGCAACATAAATAATTCCAATGGGGGGGGAAAGACCCCAAAGGGTTCAAATACCTGACCTGCAAGCTCTGCCCATGCTGACTGGTTTTTGCTGTGGTCCCCCTAAGCACTTTAAAAAGGAATGCTAATGTTACACCCCACTGCCTGTAATGAAATCTCCACTGGTGTTCCTGTCTAGCAGCAGGAAGGCTGTCCTGGAGGAATAAAAGGAGGGTGAGTACGTGTTCCACAGCTGCTTGTCCTAGAAAAATAGGTAGAAATAGCACTGCTGCTGCATCATCATCCTGGGATCACCTGTGCTACAAGAAAGCCAGGGAAATGAAGTGTCAACTTTGGCTTTCAGAAAGCATTAACGTGGCTTTCATCTACCACCCAAGAGCTTCAGATCTTCAGTCAAACTAGTTTAAGCTGCAAATACTCCCACTTCAACTGCTTTTCTATAAAGGAGTTAAAAATACAGCTTTTACTGCTGGATTATTCCTTGCCACCTCTAAATGTCTAAGCAGAAGGCCAAACAAGTCAAACTAGTTCACATTTGAACTGAAATGATGAAATAGTTGATGTATCCACTAAGCTATACTTATATATGTATTATATATATGATCTTGCCCACCAAGTTACTCCTACAAAGTGGACTTACTCTTACAGCTCTGGGATAGGCTGCAGCAGAGCAGGAAAAGGAAGCATTCAGACAGAAGTGTGTTTTCTGGCAAGGAAAAAAGAGCACATGCATATGACTGCACTTGGGTTTTATTAGCAGAGAAAATACTCTCCCATTAGTCATCCCCACAGCAAACAAGGCATTGCTTCCTCACCCTTTACTTCTCTCCCAGTTTCTCAAGGTTTTTTATGGAAAATGTAGGAAAAAGCAGCATTCCCACAGGTTGTCCTTTCCTCTGAGCTGGAATTCATCAAGTCTTACTACACAGATGATTACTTAACTGCAGACAAGGTTTTACAAACTAACAAATCTCAGGAAACTTATTCCTGAAATGCTTAAAAAAGCACTGACAAAATTGTGAAACTGAAAAACAGGTTTGCTGCTTGGGCTTTTTATCGATCTTGAATTTGCAATCAGCATCCCATAACCAGGAGCTATGAAAACCACTGGCCATGTATTTATAGCTGTACCACAGTCTAAATAATATTTTAGGCAAAGCATATGTCAATATACCTTCTTTACGAAAAAATTAAGTCAACTTTTATAAAAACAAACGTATGCAAATGAAGCCACACTTGAAGGTGGAGCAGTTGCATATTAAAACTTTTAAAAGCTAAAAATGCAACAAATCACAAGCAAATTCACAGTGAAGCTGCCAGCCCTTTATCATTAGCCTGCAGCTCAAAACTAGAACATTAACACGTCTCCATAGTGCCTGGAGAAAGATCAGAGCTAGGTAAATGTAGGTCACCTAAGCCCATGAGTCAGTGCAACTCCGCCTGCCCACCATTTAAGCTATCAAAGGCTCAAAAATATAGTGCATGATCAAACCTTTCATTTTTTCTCCCCAATTCAGGGTTTTTTGGATGTTATTATAGAATTCTTACAGCTGAAGAAAGTTACAGATTTTCTGTATGTTTCACATAAATTAATCGGACGGGTTTTATTCCTTCATTAAAAAAAAAATATTTATCATCCCCAAAAAGTCATTTTCTGGTCAGAGGAAAAGGCAGATCTCTGGCTAGTAGGGAAGCACAGTTGTGACTGTCACATTACTGGAAGGACAGGTTTCATGACCAAATGACCCCTTAGAGCCTGATGTAATTAAGGGAGCACTCACCAGTTTATCCTGAATATTGTAACTCAAATATTCACAAAAGCAGAGCAGGCTGTACTCTTTTTATCAATTATATAACATATTTCAAATCAAAGCAACAAACTGAACAACAACCATAGAAAATCCAGCCAAAAGACGAGCCAATTTCTTACACCCAAACAAGTTCTGTTTATGTATGCTCCTCATTCTATTTCAAATAATGAGGTGCCTGTTGGCACTCCTCTATTTCAAACAGCAGCTGCCACAAAGTGCATCCAGCCCAAGGAAGTTGTCTATAAAATGGTCCATGTAGTGAGCAGGGGGGAGAAAAAGGGAGTGGAAGAATAAAAACCAACCCAGGTCACACAGACACCACTGCATTTCTGAGTGAGCTGTTCCACAAAGACTCCTTATCTTCCCATGTCCAGGACAGCACCAGCAGAAAACCTCTGCTGCTTCACATTTCAGATTGGCCTCAGCTGGTATTTTTGTGTTCCACAAAACAACAAAGGAAAAGCCCACCAAAACAGGCACGATCTTATTTGTAAATAATAGCAGCATAAGGAGGGCAACTCATCTGTAGCACTCGTACATGACCATAAAGCAATGGCCCCTGACATGAGAACTGTATCTACATTCTATATACAACCTTTAATTTGCATCCTGTGGCACACCATCCAGTGTTCTTGATGAGAAAACATCTTCCCTGCACCTTCCCCTGGCACTCGAGGTAGGAACACACATGAAGAGCAGGCATTTGGGGACTACAGCAGGAATACCTGCAAAGTGCATTCCAGGCAAGAGCAAGGGAGGTAACTGAATTGTGAGAGGTGATTACATCAACTCTTGGCTCTTTGGAGAGCAAAAGAAGGAATTTCTGACACCTTTCCACCACCACTACAAACCCACAGAACATCTGCCTGTGATAAAGTAGTAACATTTTCCTATCTGTTTTCTTGCTATGTTAAATCTAAATACAAGCCAAACAAAAATACTTTCCTATCATAATCTCCAAGCTGGCAGTCCTCACAAATATCAAATGAAAAAGAAATACTTCCCAAAGAGAGAGACTGTTTCTTCCTGAGTTCTGAATTCAAGCACAGTGGTTGGTAAAAAACCTCTGGCCAAAGCTCTATCTCTTCACACCCTCTAAAAGTTTGGAAACACCAGCTCAAGGCTGGATGCTCATAACTCAGCAAACACATTTACTTCAAGCTCTGCAGGCTCCTCTTGCACTCAACTAGCTATTGAGTCTATGTGCAAATTGGAAACTCTCCCTATAATGAAGAACAAAAATAATTAAGACTTGCATTATTCTGATTTACCACTGCATGATAAGCTCTGAGGAGAGAGAAGCTGGAACATGAAGTTCCTCAAGAACACAGCCAGTTTAACTACTCTTTTATTACAGGTGGAGCAGGCAAAACAAGCCCTTAGTAATTTTATCTAATACTTCCCAGCAGAAAACCCTTAGTGCTGGCCTTTTTTTTTTTCTCTGCCAAACTAAAATCATTAGAGCTGCAACCTTCAGTGCCAGACACCTTCAGTGGGATGAAGTTCTAAGAACACAGTGGTAAAATCAGTTCTGCATCTGGAAAACACTGCTTGGGCCACATTAAATAGCAATTTGCCTTGGAACACCTCACAGCTGTCCAGCCAAGTTCCAGGCACATTCCATAAATCCACCTTTTTCTGTGGTTTACAAAATCTTTATTTAGCAGATACTCCAGCAGCTAAAATCCTGAAGAATTGTTTTCCACAAGCTTCTCTCAGTTCCTCAAGGTGGAAAACCAGCACAAGCATCTTCCCTGCCATCCCCAGAGTCTGCAGTACCCAGGAGCCAGCACATCCCTCCCCTGGCCAGGCAGGATGCTCTGGGCTGCCGGAACAAAGCCCAGCTTTCCTGCAATGCTCCAGCTCAGAGACTGCAGAGCTGCTTGGCACTGCCCTGCCACAGCAAAGCCTTTCTTCTCGTCTTACTATATCTGAGTTTACCTCACAGGCTGCTTTTATCCTTCAAATCTGTGGTTTAAAGAAGTAAAACCAACAGATCTAGATTTGGGTGAGGTTATTAAAAAGAAGTCAGAAGTAGAGCTCTAGGAGTAAAAAAAAAAAAAAAGGAAGCATCTGACTTTTAAGAATGAAACAGATTAAATATGGGCATGTTGTAAGTAGTTCAGAAATATTATAATTGGCTTGAAGAGGCCAAATATGAGGAACAAGAGTTAGATGAAGAGCTGACAGAGGAGCTGAAATTATTGGTACAAACAGCAAAAGAGAAAAAAAGAAATTGAGAATGGGTTTTGCGCCTCCCAGACCACTCTCCCTTCCAAAAGCTGAACTATCACCCAAAATTCGGGAGTCACTTAGTCCTTCTACTGTTGTGAGGAATCTCTTTAATTCCATTCCAGCAGATTGTATCTCACAGTCCCTGTTTTGTGAGCTGCTGCGGGTGCTTGGACAGTGAGTGCCCTCTCCATGCAGGTGAAGGTGCCAACCTTGCAGATACAGCAGCCAATATTCAGGATGGCACCCTATTATTTTAAATATGGAAATTACATTAAAATTAGGTTTCTAAAATACAGCAATCAAAAGCAAAGCTGCAAAATTCAGACTGCTTGTATCTTCATTAGATTCCCACTAGTTTGTGTATGTTTGGTATTTTCTTTACTTATTTCCACTACTCTCTTCTTCACAGAGGACAAATACCTCAAATGATCAATACAAACCCATCCAAAAGAACCATTCTAACCTGGCCAGTGAGGAGATTGCTGTTCCTATTTGTCAAGCAAGCTGGAAAATACAGTGGAGTATAAAGAAAAGTGGGAAAAGAATGCATAGCCTCTGAATTACTGCAGCTAAACACTGTGGAAAACTTAACTTTCTCTAACAGCACCTCAGCAAACGAGTCACCCACACAATGCTTTTCACAAGCAATTACTCAGGGCAGAATTTAGGATAGCTAAGATTAGGTGAGGCAAAAATTAGCTATCTGGACTCCATCCTGACAAGGAACACAGATTAACACTTTTGGAAAGCAGCTAAGCCCACCTGCCCAGGACTCATATGCCTCTTTTGATGGCCTAACATAACATCTCAATCCTAAATTTTTGAAAAGCTGAATGCTTAGAACATTTTGCCAGACTGACAATCTCATCTCTTCTCCACAGGCTGAATGATCAGCGAGGTGATTACTGTCAAATTGAGAAAAAATGATCCAGATGACCTTTTATTTACTTTTTCCCTGGTGGAAGGAGTGTTGAAGAAGTGAGGAACCAGTGTCAAGCAGAATATACAAGTGGCCAGGAACAAGGAAGAATAAGACTTTCCCCTCTGCAAGTTGTGACCTGCCAAAAATGGGTTATCTCATAGAGAAACAGCCAAAAATAAGCCAGAGAATATGTGAAAAACACAATGATTGGTAAATTACTCATGGGGATCACAGAAATGAAACACAACTACCACTACAGAATAAAGTCTCCAATATTTTAAGTTCTGTATCAGCTGAAGTTTGAGTACTACCTCTCACTAGGTTCTTGCTGTGTTTTCTCTTGAAGGAACTCCAGCCCCTTGCAGGACTCCACCAGGAGACACATATGGATGTGGGATGTCCCATGAGGACACCATCCCATGTTCTGATTCCCAGGACATTCTCAGCTATCCACCTCCTCTATCAGCCCAACACGTGGCAGGTGGAAACCTGCAAGGATCTGGCAAAGCCTGTGACAGCAACTTTGTATTTTGAAGGGGTTTGCAAGTAAATTGAAAATTGGGACACCACACATATGCCACCGCCTCCCGAGACAGTTTTAGAGCTTAAGTATCTGCAAAACAATTTTATGTAGATGCAACATAGCTGTTAAAACAAATGCACAGATTAATACACTGCTGCCACCAAAGCCCAAACAGTAAGCATACTAAACACTCATATTTTTAAGTGACAGCATTAAAAATTGGGTATGACTATGGCAGTAGGTATACAGCAAGAAAAAAAAGTCTTAAAACTGTCAATGTTAAGTAGCTCATTTCAAAAGACTACCACTAATAATGCTGCTACTTTATGTCTTTGCTTGTAGAACATCTTCTGTCAGCACTCAGAATTCTTTCGCACATATGAACAGAATGCACAAAACAGCACTCCAGGTATTTCCCAATACATTTACAGTCTCAAAGATACTGAAATTCTTTTGTTTTCTGAAGGTAAAAAAGCGGTTACACCAGAATATTCTGACAAACTGATAAAGCCCCCAGTGCTCAGAGAGCAGAGCACACTCACAGCTCGTGTACCCTCCACACAGGCAGGAGTTGAGTCACCACTTCCTTGGCCTGCTCAGAACCTCAGAATGGGAATATCGACACCAGCAGGAGCACAGGCAGCTCTGCTCTGGCTCTTCAGCTGCCTCAGTGCAGGGACAGAGGCAGGAGCAGCTCTGTCTGCAGTGTCCCTGCTCTCACCCACAGATCCACCAGCTCATCTGCAACTCCAGCACCCTGTGCTCTCCTCTCCCTCATCCATCCATGGCTTTGGAGACCTCACAGAAGTACCACCAAATTGTCATCTGGCCCAAAATGCAGACAAGGTTGAGTAACAGTGATGAAACCACACCCTCAACCCTCACACTTCTGCACACCCTAAACCTGTGAGACTTTCCACTTCCATACAACACCAACGTAGGCAGTTTTTGGAAGAACATTCCATGGGTCTGTTCATTTCCTCCTTTGGTCCCAAATCTAATTAAGAGATCTTGCAAATCACAATGACACTCCGTAAAGCAAAGGATTACACTATTGTTCAAAATGGTTGTTTTGCAAATAAGGCAGAAAACACAAACTGAACTAGAAAATCCAAACTGATTTAAGTTTCACATTGGAGACGTCCGCCATTAACAAATATTGCTGGCTACTCAGTAAACACACTGGAAGTGCTGGACACTCAGACCTGCCAATAAGCAGTTGTTCACTAATTTTATAAGGGTTTTTTTATTTCAAGCTGTCACAAAACAAATAAATTTAGAGCACATACACTAAAAACTGGTTTGCATACCAAATGGCTAAAAACCACCTTAGCTCTTAGCTCATCTCTTTCCTAACTATAAAAATCCAGGAGGAATTCAGACCAATTATGGAGTCACACTACCATGAAAACACACAGGCTAAACAGCTCAGCCCCACTGGAGCACTGCTGCTGGGCAGGAGGGACCCCTCTGAGCCCCTGGCACCCACCACTGCCAGCAGCACAAAGCAAAAGGGAAAAATGTGCACAGCTGCCCCACCACACCACTGCAGGGCTCAACACTGATGAGAACTTGGGGAAATCTCTATTTCAATAATGTGATTACATCAAATCAGAAAATCATATCAGCCTTAATGTGACAATCATAAGTGCCAAGTGTAATACACATCCATTGCCTTTGTCCTCTCCAACTGAGGAAACTCAGCTCTGGCAACACCTGGAACACCATGGCAGCATCTGCCACCTGGACTCACAGCAACAGGAGTGACCATCACAACTCAGAACTAGGCCTTGACTATGGTGAAATTCAAGAGACTGACACCATGAACCTGTTGACAGGAACAAATTTAACAGCTTTATTTCTTCTGCTCTGAAAGATGACTGCTCCTCTTTCACACTTCTGACTCTGCTGCACTTACATTTTCTGCTGCTTGCAATGCCAGGATGACAATTTTATGTATCTCATTTTTGTCTGCTCTGAAAGCACACTAACTGCATAAACTCTTTTATTTTGTTGTTGTTGTTGTTGTTTCGAGTTCTGTTAGGGAGTTCTCACCATGTGTGATGAAATGTGGAAGCCTAAACTTCTTGTTAAGGGTCACGGTTTATGGTCACAGCCCTTAACTGAGAAGAAAGTGAGTACTGCCTAAGTAAGTGGAAATTGCCTCAATAAGTTGTCTTTGACCTTTTTCCAACTTTGTATCAATTAACTACAGTGCTCCACAGACATTTTCAAACAGTTGTGGTTTTGGTTTTGTGTCCCAAAAGCAGCAGCAGAACAGAAAGTGAGGTTTTCCATGCTGTAAGGACAGAGTGCTATTTCTTACTTTCTTTGGTCAGCTAGCTATTATTAGAACCCATAAGATTTAATGGATAGACTAAGTAGACTGGAACTCAAGAGAATTTGATTCTTTTTGCAATTCAGCTGTTACCTGTGCTGACAATGACTCTTTTCCTTTCTGCTTGACTTCCCTCTCCTTTTTACCCTATCTACTCACATTTAAAATGACAAGGCCATCCCACACTATGAACCAGCCTCCTTTTGAACTGAATACCCTCCCTAAGTAACATGGTCCAAAACCATTATTTGAATACAACTAATCTAATTGCCTGCCTCTACTATTAAACAAATTAACTGAACTTTTGCCACTTCCCTCTCCATCCAGTCTAAAGCTTACACCAAGAATTCAAGGGATTATCAGTATCTTACCTACTTCAACAGGTTGCTACAGTACCTACAAAGACATCCCACTCCAAGAAGATAAAACATTTTCAGACCAGAAGCCTTCACTTCTTTGTATGAATGATACATGACTTCTGTATTTTGAGTTACAGTGGCCAATCCATTGTCAGTGTGCAACATTCATGGGGAAAAATGAGGCAGGAAATCTGTGAATCACTAGAGCAGACTCTAAATGTTGTATGAAAAAATATGGCCAGTGCACTGAGGGAATAACTCAACTATTTCTGCTGGTCTGCTCAGTGGAGTTCAAACAAAATAAGAAGTCTTTCATACACAAAATTCTTTGAAGAAATCCTACTTTCTTACATGTTTTTTTAAATGCATCTTTTCACACAACCTTTAGAGACAAGCTCTTCTTTACAGCTTCTTACAGACCATGCATTTTCTCTTCCACCTCAAAGCTGAGCCTCACTTGGGGTATTTACTTTTTTAACAAAGCAAAAAAAACTTCAGCTCCCTTAAGTGGTTTTCCAGTTTGTGTTAACATTACCCTCAATGGCAGCTCATCTATATCCCTTTCTTTCCTACTATAATTCCAAAGCAAATAACACACAGTGCTTCTTTTAAAGCTTCCATCCATGACACAAATTCACATACAATACTACAAACAGCAAATTCCCCAAAGCGCTCCTGGCACGTTTCTTTCCTACGGCACTGACATTGGTGGCTACCGCAGAATCTCAACAAGCCTTTCTTGATTTGAAGAACAGATTTTTTTTCACAAGGTGTATGATTCAAAGAAGCCCTACACAAACATTTTGTTAGGGCTACTGTGATTTAATCTTCCTCCTGCACAACTACAGGTGAAGAAAAACAGACCTTGTAGCATACAATGAAGATCAATAAATCGTATGCTGTCAAACAAGGAGGAAAAGTTCTTACACATATTTAAAATATCAGGAATATCTGGAAATAAATTAGGTATTAGAGAGTCAAATACAAAATGAAAAGACTAATATACTTCAAAGTTTTACTCTATTAAAGCATAAATGAATATATTAACATGAGCACTAACAAAACAGAATCCTTTAAAGTGTTTTAAAAATAATCAACACAGCCCCTTTATTGGAAATACTTAAAACACAGTCTTAAATACCTATGGCACAATTTCAGAAAACAAAAATAGGTTTCAGAACCCCAATTTTAAAATATCAGACTATTCTGTTATGGAATGTCTGAATATACAAACACACACACATGTACACAAACACACTTTTTTCACCATGAAGCGTAACCCTTTGTTCCCTAATCCCCAGTGGTATGTTTAATGATCACACATAAAACACTTCCATCAAAAAGAAAAACCGCAGTTCCAGCATGTTTAATTCTTTGGAAATGAACATCTACATTGCTGAAATGGCATTAGAGTGACAAATGACTATAATCCAATGGCCCAAGGCCAGCAACTTCTATTATAACAGATTTGGCAGTTTTGTACGACACAGCACGTTGTGTGTCAATCACTAAACAGAAATGAGACTGCTCAGTTTACCTACAAACAAAACCCCACTTAACTTTACAAGTATTTTAACAGCTACATGAATGGAAAAGACCAGTATGTCTGAGCAACTGCCTACAGAAACTGGATTTATTAATAGGTAAATGGCTGGATCCATTCTAAGAAGTCTCCAGATCAGTGCTATAGTCTAGAATGCACAGAATAAATAGCAGTGATTCACAAAACCTGTGGGTTTTAGCCTATTTGCATGCTGCCATATAGTTCCAAATTTAAGTTCTATGTCAGTTTTCCCAGACTTCCCTTTTTTAAGTCAACCAACCCACATTCACCCACTTTACTCTGTGTGGATTCACCATTCACATTTTAGAAAGGCAAATGATCCCTTCTGGCTACCGAAACTCCCAGCTTCAGCTGCAGCCTGAATTCCCAAGATCACGGAAGCCTGGAATAACTGCTCACTCCATGGGCAAAAGATGAGCCCAGACCCTTCTGAGCAATGAAAAACAAGTGGGGAGAGACAAACTCAGCTTCTTCAGCCCTTTAAAACACAGGACAGCAACTGAGCAGCTGCAGCAAGGTGGGGCACTCACACACCTCCCTCCAATTCCACTCCCCAGCAGCCCTTTCCCACAGCCACCTTTTATTTTGTGTTGAGGGTGTCCCTCATATTTTCAGTGGCTTCCACAAACCTGACAGAATCCAACTGCCCCATCCTCAAACATTTCTTTCTGCCCATGAGGACACTCCAGTGTTACACATATGTGCACAAGAAACTCATCCAGCTGCATAACAACCATTTTTTGGACATTATTTTCAAGACATCGATTTCCTAATCACCAGAAACATCAGGCAAGACACTGCAAAGGCAGCACAGCACAAATGCCTGCAGGCTGTTGCTTTTTTTTTTGGTCTTCTAGAAAGAGTCCTGGCTTAAGGAAACATCAAACTACACCCTGCCAGGGAGCAGCCCTCCAAGCCGGCCATAAAAGAGGCAGTTTGCAGTGCAGTGTTTCAGGGAGTCAGGTTGCATGCCATGTTCTGAGTTCCAGTTCTTCTGGTTGCCAGGCCAGACACAACCTGGGTGAGGATGAGCAGCTTAGGAGCTTGTTCAGCATTTTTTCTCAGCTCAAACTCGCCTGGTTTTCACTTCAGCCGGGTTTGGGGCCAACGTGGTACATTTAAAATGGCACCGAGTTCATTTGATACCACAGTAATGGTGGAAGAACAAAACAAGCATAAATGATTCATTCTGCTATGGTATCCTTTCTTCTGCTTAACTTGTTTTCACAGGATTTACAAATGAGGCGTCTGTATTAATTCTTTCTATGAAAAACAATAGAAAAATTGGCTAAAACAACTGTTTATACAGGTCCTACAGAGTTTTATTCCTTCCAAACAGGGAAATAGTTTTTAAGTTGTCCTTTTTTTTTTTTTTTCAAAGAGATTTTTAGATGCCCTTGATGACAAGTGGTTTTAAGTAGAGCAGCTTAACATCTTTAGTGTCATGGAGCGATACAGCAGGTTTACTTGTAGCTCACCTTAAAAAAAGGACAGATTGTGAGTACAGTCAGCACACACCCAGCAGACCGACAGCAACACTTAAATCTCTCATGAGATGATTATGAAATAGTGGCATGGAATAGAGGTACAAACACCAGCAATATCTGAACTGTGCTGTCAAACGCTTCTGTGCTTGCTGAGCTGGCCACCCAAAATCAATGGAAATATTCGATATGATGGGGTTTCAGGAGTCATTTGTCACAATGTGCAAACTGACTGATGAAATATTCCTGCCCACTATTCCATGAATCCATCCATTGGCAGAAGTCTGACTCTGCATTTTAGCTGGAGGAGCAGCAGGATTTTCTTGAAGATGTTTTTTCCCCTGTGTGACAAAAAATGCCTCAATGATGGTACACCCAAATTAGAGATATGGCAGAAGAACACATTTCTGTCTACTTCTGCATCATGACATGAACATAGTGACTCAATAATCTTATTTCTTTTTACTCAGAACAGGCAACTTTAATCAAAACTTTCTTATTTTTTCTACTGATCTGCAACACTACCATCCTAAAACAAAAAGGAAACACCTTACACAAGTAAAACTGCATCCCTGAACTTATCTTCAAGCTTTTCATCCCAAAGGCTCCAAAACATTGTTACCCTAATTCAGCATCACAGCACGGTTCTGGAAGATGTACTCACATAAATCCCAGACATCATCTCAATAAATTGGTTAAATTTGAAAAAGAAAAAACCCCAAACCAGGTTGTGTTTAGTAATATGAACAAAGCATTAGCTAAACAATACCTTATAAATGTGTTTCTAAAATATCTATGTTCCACATTCTATACTAACTATCTAATACAAATAATATATTGTAACTTCAGCAGCAACCTCACGAGACCTAAAATTCACCTTTACCTACAGAGGGGGACGATTTAAAGTAATCTATGCTCAAGTTGTTACTAAAGTTGAATTTACAGCCCGGTTTTAATTTCAGCTATGGAACACTTCACCATAAACTAAATCATCAGCCTTTTTTTTTTTTTTTTTTGTTTTAAAGTACACCAACATAATTATGTACAGACCAAGACACGTCCTTAATTCCTCTAAATCATGAAAAATCTGCATTTTAAACCCCAAACTTATCAAACTGACCACATGCACGGCTGAGGGGGGGAGAAAGCAGGCAGTGAAACAACTCTTGAGTTGGACACTGAATCCTTCCGAAGTATCCGCACTCCAAAAATCATTCACTGGGACAGCAAAAAAGGGTCCAAAAGTAACTGAGTTTCCTTCACTTTGAAATAAAACTAGGACACAAATTTTTAAAATTAGTCGTAATTTCGAAACAAACTCCAGACACTGCAGCTGCCTTAAGAACACCCACATTAACAAAGGCACTCACGTTTTTCTCTCAAACATAAATAAATCAAGCTGGACAAGAAATGTCCCTATAGTTTTCACCAATTACGAACTTTTTCAAATGGAAATGCCAGTGCCACCAGTACACGTCTTCATTTGATGTGTAACTTAACTTCATTGAGAAAAAACCCCCAAAACCTACAGAACTTACAACAAAGCGTCACCCTGTTCGAAATGACTTACATTTTATGAAACGTGCTTTCTATGACAGAAGACACGGATCCTGAACAAAATTACGTTTAACGCCACCACAGTTTTCTAAACTTTATTATTTGCTAAACAACAAAGTTGCTCTAAGTCTTTCAAATAAAACACTCCAGAGCTCCACACGCTTTTCCTGACATTCCTGCTTCCAAGCTCTTTAGGAAAAAAACCTTAAGGGAAAGAAACAGCGAAGCGAACCCATTCAATCACTGGCTCAAAGCACACGCTGGATTAGCCCAGGAACCGAGCTGTAAACTTCCAGCGAAAAACCACCACGGCTGCAGTTTTTTTTCCACTCGGTGCACAAATCTCCGGGCTGGTTCAGCCAGTGGGATCCAGGGAATCCGCACACGCATCCCCGTGCACGGCGATCTTGCAACACTCAGCCCTTTGCACCCCGATGCGCCGGGGTTTATCGAGTGTTTGGGCGGGGGGGAGGGGGGAGGATTAGTTTACAAATCTCCTTATTCCCTTCTCGTTATAGAATCGTTCCTGCCTCTCCTCTCCTCCAAAAAATTAAAAAGAGCAGCCGGAGCGACGGGCTCTGTCCGAGCCCCCCTCGGGCGGGGGCTCAGCACCGACACCCCCCGCCCCGGGCCCCGGCGTGGTGACACCGACACCGGAGCGGGGCCGACCCTCCGCACTCCGGACCCCTCCGGGATGGGAATTCCGCCCCGGGAGCGCCGGATCCGCCGTCCCCGCGGGCAGCGAGGCCGCCCCACCGCCCTCAGCACATTCAATGAACGTGCACAATCACCCTGGGCCTACTCCCGGCCACCACGCTCCCCCCCCGCCCCCCCCATCCCGGGGCCCGCCCGCCGCTGGCAGCCCGGCGGGGTCCGGGCGCGGTGCCGCAGGGCTGCCCGCGGGCCCGGACGGTACCTGCGCGCCGTGCAGGGCCATGGCGCCCCGCGTCCCCGGGGAGCTCGGCGGTCCCGGCCCCTCACGCCGCCGCCCCCGCCGCCGCCATCTTCTCCCTCGCACGCACCAGCCGGGCCGGGCGGGCGGGCGCGCGCCGCACCGCGCATGCGCCGTCCCCGCCCGCCCGCTGCGCGCGCACGGGGCGGGAGCTGAGGGCGCCGAGGGAAAAGGGCGGGCGGCGGCTCCGCCTCCCTGAGGGGAGCGGGGCGGCCCCGCGCGGGAAGGCGGGCGAGGAGCCCGAAAAGCCTCCCTGGAACGCCCCACCGGGCATCTCGGCTGTGAGGGGCTGAGGGAGCGGGGAGGGTTTGGCCTAGAGGAGGCTGAGAGGGGATCTCGTTAATGCGTGTAAAATATCGCCAGGGCGGGTGCCAAAAGGATCACAGAATCATGGGATGGGTTGGGTTGGGAGGGAGCGAGCTTAGAGATGATCCAGTTCCACCCCCTGCCATGGCCAGAGACGCTTTCTGCTATCCCGGCTTGCTCCGAGCCCTGTCCGGCCTGGCCTTGGACACTTCCCGGGATCCAGGGGCAGCCACAGCTGCTCTGGGCACCCTGTGCCAGGATGGTGCCAGACCTTTGGTGCTCAACAACAGCACAAGCAGCAGAGGCCATAAACTAAACCAGGAGAAGTTTCCGGTCAGCATGAGAGAGAATCTCTGTTCGTGTAAGGTGGCAGAGCTCTGGAATAGCTGCCCAAGGAGGGCGTGGAGTCTCTTCTGAGGGAGATATTCCGACCCCACCTGGCCAAGTTCCTGTGTCTGCTGCTCCAGATGTCCTTACCTCGGCAAGGTCGTTGGGCTGGGTGATCTCCAGAGATCCTTTCCAACCCAAATAATTACGTGACTCCTTGACTGGAGTTGGAAAAGCCTTCCAAGACCATCTAGTCCACCCCGTGACCAATACCCACCTTGTCAGCCAGCCCAGAGCACTGGGTGCCACATCCAGGCATACTTGGACACCTCCAGGGATGGTGACTCCACCACCACCCTGGACAGTCCATTCCAATGTTTAATCACCCTTTCTGTGAAGAAATTCCTCCTAATGTCCAGATTTCATCAGTAAAAGGGCACATGCCGAGGGTCACTCTGGCAGGTGACAGGTAAGGCTGCGTGCCCAGATGATGCCAGAGCAAAGCTGTCCCACCTCTGTCCCAAATAACCAGGGTGGGAATGGGTTCAGAGTTTGTATCTAGGAGGAAAAAAAAAAAATAGGAATGACTAAGCCAATCTCATGATTTTGAGAACATTGAGTCATAACAATACTGAAACCCCCAGGCAAGAATCCATCAAATTAATCGCTAATTTAGTCCATATTTTTTTCCTTACACAAACTACCAAGTCCTGCAAAAGTCTAATTCGGCTGGGCAGCAAGTGATAGAGACAACTTTATATATTAGTGAGAAAGTTGGATAGAAGAAAAGGAAGAGCACACAAGAACTCTGGGTCTTTGGCTGTTCACGGAAAGTGGGAAGAAGATTCCTCCCCGTCTCCACGACAAGGACACGTCCCTCCTGTTTTGTGAAGAGCAACACTTACCGTGTGCTAATGACAGAAAATGATTTTCTCTATCAGCCTTTACCCTCCCAGCTGACACACCCAGCTGCCGCTCCCTCGCTTTTGTCTCTCGCAAGTGTTGCTGTGCTGTCCTGAGGCAGAGAACCAGCAGTGAAAATGGCTGGTTAATATTAAAAGGGAGAAACAAAAAAGGGAGACAAATGTTCAGGCTTTTTGCATACAGCATTTCAAACGTCTGAAAGCCCCTCTCCCCTCGGGAGTCTAATTTACAAGGTAAATAATGGAGTGAAAACCCTTACGTGGCTCGTCTGGTTGAAGGCAAAATTCCCTTCTGCCCACAATGCTGCCTAAGTAAACTGACTATTTCAAAATACAAATGAGCGCAGTGTCTTCAGCCTGGAAAGCAGAAAGTTCAAATACCAAAACTGCTAAAACCCAGAGCTGAGGGTGAAAACTGAGAAAGGATGTCACTGTCTCATTCAGCAACATTTTAAACACGTTCAATTTTATCCCATCTTACTGTAGTTTAATTATAAAGTCTGTTAACATTTTACCATAATATTTCCTAATAATCTAAGGGTTTTTTTTTTTAGTAATACCGAGCTTTGATGAAACCTGCTGCAAAGTTCCCACCTTGGTCCTGTTTTATTAATTTTTTGCCAGTTTTAGTGGCCTGTTATTTCATGACAACTTTCATTGCATAAACCAATTGTATTTTCTTACATCCTTTATGCCAGTGGCTGTGAATTGTCCCTCCAAATCAACAAGTTGCTTTTCCAAATTAAAAAAATAACCAGTGTCTTATTTTTCTTTCTGTGTATGCACGTTCATGGAGCAATGTTCCTACCAACATGTGGATTCATCAAAACCAAACGAGGTCCGTGGCTGTGGAAATAAAGGATTGTCTGACAGCAGGATAAACCACTCCCAGGGTATCTGGCTCCAGGTGCTGCTGTAATTGCACTTATCCTGCTGGAAATGCAAAGTGCTGGGGACTCCGTGGGACTTCACAAGGTCATGAGATCTGTGCTCGTGACAGTGCCAGAAGATGTGTACACATGGCTTCTGAGCACTTCTGAGGAGGACTTTTGGGGAGTTGAAGCCCTCAGGACCCTCACACCCACTTTTTCAGGAACAGAGGGAATACTGTAGCACTTCAGGAGGTTTAGTACTGTCCTTGTAGAGCTTCCTCCTGGTGCCAAGAGCTTCAGGAGCTCCCAGGACTTTTTTCAGAGATTCAGAACCTTTATCCCAACAGTTTCTAGGTCCAATAAGGGCTTTGCCTACATAAAGCATTTGCAAGCCCTGGCTGAATCTCAGGGAGTGTCAGCTGGCTCATCTTAAAAATAGGATATTTAAGTTTTCAGTAGAGAACCAGCCAGCTCTAGGTCAGCATCAGAGATTGTACAGTTATCAACCTTGGTAATATTTTTTTAACTTTCTGAGCCCTAAATGTCCCAGGCCAGCAGCAGGCACTGGGAGTGGGCAAAGGGAACCTAAGAGCAGAAGGGCAGGAATGGTTCTTCTGCAGGTGGAAGACTTTAGACAGGTAGCACAGGACACAAACTGCAGCTATTTAATTCCAAAAATGGGTTAATGAAAACCTGACTTCAAATTCCATATTCCTAAATTTGCTGGACATTTGTAAAAGATTTGCTGATGTAAAAAGCTCAAGCATGGACTAGTTCAAGCAGAAACACATTTGAAGAGTGGACAAGCCTTTAGTAGATCATGTGGATGCTTGACTCAGTGTTTCAATTATCTATGCAGAACTTCTGCCTAATTAATTGTGACTTATTCATCCTTATCTTAAATATAAGTCTTCCCTCTTCTCATTCAATCATCTCTGTCAGTTCTGGAGCATCAAAAGAACCAGCAAGTCTCCATCTCACCTTCCTCTCGTGTTCTGTCACCAAACCCATCATCATAGAACAAAGGTATATTTTTTCCCAAAGCTACTCCGAGTTCCAGGAGGAGCTAAAAAATGTGTGTAGCACCAACAACCCCGTGACTGGGCTGTGTCCTCCCTGTGTGGAGTTATCAGGAAGGAGGAGGAAGCTATGAGTAGCTGAGCTGTGCTCTCTCATAGCGTGGTGACAGAACCTCTCCATCTGCCCTGACCTGATCCCTGAGACACCCCAAAGCCATAAATTCAGGAAGGAATAATTAGCATCTCACTCATTATTACATTAATGAGAACTGAAACAGCTCAAGAAGCTGAAATAAAGTAATATTTAAAGCCTGTCACGCCAGCTTTTTTTTTTGTCTTACTGGTCAGAGCTTTTCTAAGACATACCAGCAAGGGAAGAATCACAGTTCAAATCTGGGCTTGTTTTCTGCAAGTTAAATTGCTCTCAGAAAGAGTACTGAAGGTTAAATTATTTCTTTACATTCCCTAGACGCACAACCCCTTTTTTTGCTGTCATGCAAGAATCTGGAATCCTGAACAGCGCCCAGAAAATCAGCAGTCCTTGAAAGAAACCACTGAAAGCACTCAGATCTCTTACACAGAAAGACACCAGCACATTTTTCTCAATTTAAAATTTTGACTTGAGAACAAAAATATTTCCATCTTTTCTCTCAACCCTTCAAAACAACTGCATCTCACACCAGGCTGTGATTTTTCCTCAGAGTACCTCGAGGGATTTGTTCCCTAACGTCAGAGTTACAGGAGCAGCTCCTTGACATGCCAATGCCACGACACAGGCATGAAAGTGTGGGAAGAGCAAACCTGAGGGTTTTGGTAGCTGCTTTGTTTCAGGTAAAACGAGCTTTCCTCAGAATTTGGCAATGGAAGCCTTTTTAAAAATGAGGTAGGGCAGTAGTTATTTTCCCCTGGGGGAGCTGTGCTTCCTGGCAAGAGTAAAACGCTTCACAGGGTTTAGGGATGAAGGCAGTGGGATGTGCAGGTTCAGGAGCCAGGCCAAAGCAAGAGAATACACCTCTCCTCTGCCAAACCTAATTCCTCACCAAGAGGACTGTTCAGACCTCAAAAACCAGAGCAGAAATCCACTGGTGTCACACAAATTCTCCCTTTCATTTTTCAGAAATTCCAGCACACCAATTCCCCAAAGTTGTGCAGCACTGGGGAGCGTGCATGATCTCCAAGCTCCCTGTGCTGTCTGCTGACACTTCCCAAGGGGTGATCAGCCACATCTGGATCCACAACATCCCAAATCCAGGGGTGATCAGCCACATCTGGATCCACAACATCCCAAATCCAGGGGTGATCAGCCACATCTGGATCCACAACATCCCAAATCCAGGGGTGATCAGCCACATCAGGATCCACAACATCCCAAATCCAGGGGTGATCAGCCACATCAGGATCCACAACATCCCAAATCCAGGGGTGATCAGCCACATCAGGATCCACAACATCCCAAATCCAGGGGTGATCAGCCACATCTGGATCCACAACATCCCAAATCCAGGGGTGATCAGCCACATCTGGATCCACAACATCCCAAATCCAGGGGTGATCAGCCACATCTGGATCCACAACATCCCAAATCCAGGGGTGATCAGCCACATCAGGATCCACAACATCCCAAATCCAGGGGTGATCAGCCACATCTGGATCCACAACATCCCAAATCCAGGGGTGATCAGCCACATCTGGATCCACAACATCCCAAATCCAGGGGTGATCAGCCACATCAGGATCCACAACATCCCAAATCCAGGGGTGATCAGCCACATCAGGATCCACAACATCCCAAATCCAGGGGTGATCAGCCACATCAGGATCCACAACATCCCAAATCCAGGGGTGATCAGCCACATCTGGATCCACAACATCCCAAATCCAGGGGTGATCAGCCACATCTGGATCCACAACATCCCAAATCCAGGGGTGATCAGCCACATCAGGATCCACAACATCCCAAATCCAGGGGTGATCAGCCACATCTGGATCCACAACATCCCAAATCCAGGGGTGATCAGCCACATCTGGATCCACAACATCCCAAATCCAGGGGCACTCTGCCAGATCTTGCCTTTAGAAGTGCTCTCTGCCATGGGTTTGGAGATGCAAATGGGGATCACTTTTTCCTTCAGTAATGGAAAAATGCTTCTGGCAAAGACAGGTACGATCCCCCAGTGACCTCTAATGACACAGGATATGTCCCACACTCACTCACAGCCTCTGGCTTTGGTATTTTCCCCAACACACAGACCAGGGGAAACAGGGCTTGCTTTGATGAGCACTGAAGCTGCCTTTTGTTCATGCAATGAAGTTTAACGTTAAGAAATTGTAATTTATTTGTCTACACTCCATTAAATACTGTCTTTGAAAGTACTCTATAAACTGGATTGGATCTTTTCTCAGACTTGCAAAAATGTGAAAAGGAATTTCATAGAATTACAGAATGCTTTGGCTTGAAGGGACCTCAAAACTCACCTTGTTTCACCCCCTGCCATGGGCAGGAACACCTTCCACTATCCCAGGGTGCTCCAAGCCCCCATGTCCAACCTGGCCTTGGGCACTTCCAGGAATCCAGGGGCAGCCACAGCTGCTCTGGGCATCCTGTGCCAGCACCTCCCCACCCTCACAGGGGAGAATTTCTTCCCAATATCCCATCTAACCCTGCCCTCTGGCAGTGGGGAGCAATTCTCCCTTGTCTCTTCTGACTCTGGAGGAGAAAAATGTAGAAAAAATGAATTATCTAAATAAGTTCTATTTCTACTTAATATTATTAAATTTATTTTCCTACTAAAATGTTTCCACCATTATGAATTTCATTGAAAAATTATTACAGGATTATTTTTTTCCAATTAATCAAAAAGGAAAACCTCAGTGAAATCAATACACAAGACATCAGGCTGTGATGAATAGAATACTCTAAACTGGATTTATTGTTCCCAGACATTAATGTAATACATAAACACGTTAAAAGAGGGGATATAGATAACAAGCAACCCAGTAACAGAAAAAAAAGCAAATAGTTGAAATTTTTGTTCTATACTTACACATGAAAATGTCCCCAAAAAGTTAAGCAGTTGTCAGTCAACATATCAAGGATTTCAGATATTAAAAAAAATAACCCCAAAAATTTGTCTATGAGTTTGTCATAACCAAAATGTTTCATTTGGATTTTTTTGGTTTTGTTTTAAATTTATTCTTAGGCTAAAAAAGAATAACCATTACCTCATGCAGTATACAAAGGCTTTAAAATAAATCCATTAATGAATATGAAAGACTGACTCCTGAGGCTTTTTTTTTAATTAAAAAAAAAATCAAAAAAACCTCAAAGAGTTTCAGAAAATTAATTCCAACTAGTTTTCTTAGCATTGAAGAAACAACCTATAACCTCCTATCACTCCAGAAATTTATTGTTATCTCTTTTGATACACATGTGCTTGTAGTAGGTCTTAGATTTACCAGACTTTCAAATGAAATTAAGTGCAAAAATGTTTTCTTAGTGTTTTCCAATGATTGAGGTAAGTAGTTTAAAAGGGGGAAAAAAGACAAAAGAATGAAGGTAGCAGGATATCACCTGCCCATACACCAGATGGAAGAAAAGGCAAATCTGAAATACATGGAAAGGGAGATGGGAAGAGGAGGACTGAGGAAAAAATAACAGCAATGATCAACAGCTGAACTTTAAACCGAAGCCCTTGAAATCCACTCAGCAGATCAGCAGTCACTGAAATAAAGGGTGTTTATGGGCATGGCTGGCGAGCTGGGCTCTGGGGGAGCTGGAATTGTGACAATAGTCCCAATTCCAGCTGATGGCCTGACAATGCTGGGAATGCCAGCGCTGCTCCAACGGCTGCACCACGTCCTGGCCAAGCCACACAGAGACCAAAGATCATCAAACGAGGAGCTCCTGACGCCAACAACGGGCTCACAAGCACAGAGCAGCAGCTTCTATAGTCAACAACGTAATATACGGCAAACGAGAGACTGAGTTAGCAAAATGTGGTATAAAAAAGTATAAAAGTTGTTTTTAAAAACTTCCTTAAAATGTCGATATAATACGATGTATGTGGAAATGCCATGAACCACAGAAGGAGAAGCCTAAGCCTTAACATTCAGGAGAGCAGCAGAACCTCTCTGGCCACATCACCCTTTGTATAGCAAGAGGGGGAGTTTTTGGTTTCATTTGTTGTTTTTACCTTAAACATGAGTTTAATCCAAAAACCACATTCAAGTGTACATTTTCTGAGGCTTCAGAAGATGCCCTCCCCACCCTGTTTAAAAAGAAAAAGAATAAAGGTTAGATAGAAATGTCTAAATACAAGGTCCCTTCGGAGCCCACCACCCAAGGGTGGCTATCCAGGAGAGGTCATCTTCCTCGATCCTGATGCTTTTTTGTTTTTATCTTTTTCTTTTTGTCCTCTGTTTTGGGTTTCAGGGCGCAGACACACGCGGACACTCCGGCAATCGCTTTGGGCAAGTCCGTCCCTTTGCACCACTTATTTTTCTCCTTATCATAGACCTGGACTGTTTTGGAGAAGACAGCCTCCTCCCAGCTGTAGCCACCAAGGATGTAAATCTTGCCTTCCCACACCGCCACCCCCGACTCGCTGTTGGCTTGCAGCAGAGGGGCCACTCTAGTCCACTGGTTGCACTGGGGGCTGTAGGACTCCACGCTGAGGATGTCAAACCGAGCCATGGTCTCGATGTTGTCGTCGCTGCCGCCGATGGAGTAGATGTTGTCCTGCAGGGTGCACATGCTGTGCCAGCCCCTGGCAGTGATCATGGGCCTCTTCTCCTCCCACACGTCCGTGCGGTAATCGTAGCACAGCAGGTTCTTTCTGTAGGGGCCGATCTGGTAATCGTGGCCTCCCGAAATGTACACAAATTCCTTGTAGACAGTGCCAGCGTGGCCGTAGGTAAACCTGGGGCAGGCAAACAGGAACAGTCCTCAGGGGTTTTAACAAGGCCCACAAGCATGCAGCAGGGACTGTGCTAAAGAAGCAAATAAACAGTAACTAAAGACAGAAGAATCCATGATCTGGCAGTTACCCAGTAACTCCTCTCACTCCCAGGGCCTCACCCTGCACTGCAGAGTGCACAGCCTGACAACCACTTTTAAATCACCCTTTCCATAGCTGGTTGCTACAGAGCCCTAAGGTATGACAATCACTTTTTAATGCATCCTCTGGAGTGTGTCACACAACAGAAATAGTCCATCCTGCTCTACTGGCATGACCTTCACTCCCATATTTCTGCTCCAATGCTTGGCTTGCATCAGTCTGAGAGGGCCAGAGAGGGAAAAAATCCACATCTCAGTAAGGGTTTCTATGACAGAAAGAGGAAATAATCATGACACCTCTCAGACTTACCAGTAGGGATAAACTAAGAGAAACCAAGAAGAAAACTGCTGCTGCCTTGCCCTTGCACAGCTTCAGGATCACTGGACACATCTCACCCACGGGTGCTCTCTGCCCGATTCACCTGCAGTCCCAATACAGGCAGTGTCCTTTTCATGAGCCATCTGTCTGCTCTACCACCGCTGGCCTACAGCTGGGAACTTCTTTGGTCACCCCAGGACAAGGCAGCAGACCCCAGCCCATCACAGATCATGGTGAAGGAAGAGAAAATGAGATGGTAGAAGCAACACCATGCATGCTGCATCCACAGGGCAGAGAGAAACCCCCTTCAATCATCCATAATAAACCCACTACAAAGCTAAATCTCCAGGCTATTCTTAACTTCACGCTAGGATATTCCGTAGCAAACCCCTTTGAGCTCTGAGAAGTGGACAGCCAAGGTGATGAACAGCATCAGCTGCTTTGAACACATCATTTCTAGATGTCTTTTTTCCCTCTTTTGGGGGACTTGGGGTGTCAAAAGATGCAGCACCAGCCACAGCAAATTGGGTCTCACAAGGACTCTGAACGATTCAATCCCCACAGGGCACAGAGCAATGCACTCATCACGCTGCACTCGCCAGCCTCTACCACCATCCTTTGTAGTCAGGCACTCGAGACCACGCAACCTCCACGGCAGACAAACCTCGGTGAGCATTGCTTTAGCCTTTGAACCGTGCCTGAACACGCTGGAGCTCCGTGTGGAGAGAACCTTGAGCTGTTTTTATTTCGCAGGCTAATGGTTTCTCTGAGCCACACAAATGCTATCAGAACATCTTCCATGCACCTGAGTGCCAGCACTTCTGTGCCAAGGGAAAAGATGGACTAGGAAAGAAACCCCACATTTACCCTGAAAGCACAATGCTTCTGAGACAAGCTAAAAGGTGGTTATTATTCTAGATGCCTGCTGAAACCTCTGATCCCTATCTGAATCAGATATTTTAATAGAAAAATCCCTGACACGCTTGGACTGACAGTGCTGAGTGACCAGGACAGTCCGTTCAACTATGGGGGCTGGAGCTCCAGCCCTGGAGATCTTGCAGAGGTGACTTCACAGCTGTTCTGCTTCTTGGCCTCTTAGGGAAAAGACAGGAAGAAAAAAGGAGAGAACTTTGGTATAGTTATTGACTTTATCCAAAAAAGCAACTCAGAATTTCCATAGCTCTCAATGTGCCTCATGAGGGAAGCAGTTAATTCAAGCTCAGTGCTTCTGGTGGACATGATGTACCTTGAGCACATGAACCCCTGGCTTTCACCCTGACCGAAATACCATGGCAGGTGAAGTGCCCAGAGATGCTGCTCCTTGGCTGAGGTCTCTTCCAGACAAGAACAGGGACTGTCCATCTCCAGTGGCTCCTGGGCTACTTGTCAGAGCCTGTGTTTCTCTACATACACAGGAGCGGGTTTAAAAATGCTCAGTTTGGGGATGGGATGGACAGCTTGAGTTCAGTTCATTTCAAACTGCAGCAGACTTTAAAAGCCACGTGAAACCAAGCCACCTGGAGGCTGTGCTGTACCAGGGAGTTTGGAAGAGTCAGGAGGAGGACAATGCAAGGACATGGAATGCACCCCAGAGCCCCTGCACTGCTGATGGCAATCACACTGCATTCACCATTCAGGGGAAAATGACCCTAAGTTAATAAAAACCTGCATGGCCTGTGGAGAAGTAGGTTAAATATTCTTCTACTCTGGAGTTCTGTGCAGGCAAGCAAGCAATAGCCATTGTCTCTCAAGCACAGGCATGCAGCCCAGCACAGGCAGCTGCAGAAAAAGCACTGATCTGGTTCTTTTGCCTCAGACAATGGCTGTGTCCAGGGAACACCAAGAGCTAAGAGAGTGGTTTGACAGAAACCATCAGATCTGAAGCACCAAATCGAGCATCAATTTGTTATTGTCCAGTACAGGACAATTAGCCACTGAAAGGCACCAGAGGTGTTCCACTTTGCCTCACTTCTGAAAGCTCATCTGAAATAGCATCACTTTCCTAGGAACTGCATGAAATAGAAGCATAAATTGAAACCAATCAATACAGATCCTTTCTACAGGCACTGTGACTGAGAGAGGGGCATTTCTAAATGGGCAACAGAACAGGCACATCAATAGAGTGGGTCTAGACATCGTCCAACAGAGAGCATTGAGCATTTTGGCAGTGTTATCTGCAAGAGTGGCCAGAAAAAAGCAGAGGCATTAAGAGAAAGGAGATTTGATTTTAACATCTGCTGGAGCCTGGCACTGATTTTGAATGCCTTAACCCAGATACAGTGCTGAAAAATTAGTTCCTGACCCAGTAACACCATTCAAATGCTAGAAAACCTACCATTTACTGCCCGAGACAGAAGAACACATTACTCAATAAAGCTTTGGGAATCCCCTACTCCAACCCAAGTCCAGGTGAGCTGTGCTTGCTCTCAGTCTTGGTGTCCACCTGTTGTAGCCCTGCAAGATCGTTCATGACCCAACCGGCAGAGCAGATACCATCACTCCCCAGCCTGTTCCAACACAGCTCCTCACACAGCAGCTTTCAGTTGCTCTGCCAAACTTTAACCTAGGGCCACTCAATTAATTTAGCTGCTGTCTGCAGCAGGCCTTTTCATGGTCTGTTCAGGATGAGAACACACTGCTCCACCTCCTGCTCTGCCAAGCTCCTCAGCCACCGCTGCTCCCTGCCGGGCTAGAAACTATGACAGAAACTGCTCCCAGTTTCTGGGAAAAGGGGCAAAAAATATAGGACCTCTCTGAAGAAAGGGAAAGGTATCCCACAACCAAGGACCCTAATGAGCGTCAGGCAAATTGAATTCCCTTGTAGCAGGCTTGGAGCAGGTCCACCCTTTAGACAACTTGGCTGAAGTTTTCCCTGCAAAGCGTCTGCCCCGAGAGGCTGTTTGCTTCTCCAGCAAGACAGCCTTAGTTCAGTCAAAACAGCTCAGCTCCTTCCAAGAGAGTGCTTAGGGAAAACAACGTGTTGTTTTGACCATATAGGGTGGGAAGGAGAGGGGGGTAAGAGGAGATAAAGGAGAGCCTGTAAAGCTCTTCCTTAGAGGAGCAAGACTGCCAACAGCAGCACTGACATGGGATTTGGCACTGGCACGTGTGCTCAAGGACACAACCACTGCCTTTCCCCTGCAAATCTCCATACACGTGGCAAGCTCTGACCCTTGGGAAGCAACAAACCCATTTTCTGGATGTTCAGCAGAGAAGCTTTAACAAACAACCTCTGAGAGTCCCACCCCACACAGCTCGAGTGGAACAACACAAGCCCACACCCTAGAATGACCTCAACATGAGCCTGTCACTCCAGGGAATGGGATTCCAGGCAGTTGCTGGCTTGGGGCAGTCAGGAATGGCACCAAAAAGCCTGCTGCTGGTGGTCATGCTCTCAAGAAGACCAAAACACCTGTACATGTTCTCTTCAGAGGGAAGAAGACAGAAAAACACAGGAAAAGAGGAGGTTTTGTTGGGATACAATGCCTGATCAGGCAGTCAGGAAGGTTTCCTCTGCATGAGAAGTCTTGCTGCTAGAAGAGGGCTGGGGGAGATGTTGAGTGAAACAGGAACTTAAATCTGTTTGAGGAACAAAACCATGTGGTGAGGAGGACACAGAGATCAGATGAGGAGTGCTTTGAAGGGAAATCTGGAGCAGGCAGCAGGAACTGTAGCTGGAATGCTTTTAGTCTTGAATGGATCACAGAATCCTCTCTCATCCTTCCTCCACTGCCAGTAAATCACAGACTCACAGGGATGGGGCAGCCACAGCGTCTCTGGGCAACTTGTACCAGGGCCTCACCATCCCACAGACAAGATTTTTTTCCTAATATCTGATCTAACCCTGCCCTCTGCCCCTGGGAAGCCATTCCCCCATGTCCTGGCACCCCAGGCCCTTGTTAAGTCTTTCTCCATCTTTCCTGTGGGCTCCCTTCAGGCACTGGAGTGCCACAGTTAGGTCACCATGAAGCTTCTCTTTTCCAGATTGGACAATCCCAATTCTCTCAGCCTTTCTTCTTAGGAGGGCTGTTCCATCCCTCTGATCATCCCGGTGCCTCCTCTGGACTTGCTCTAACAGCTCCACATGAAGTACCTCAAGGAGGGGCTGCCCAGAGCCTTTTCAGCAGCCCCAGATCTGCCAGAGCCACCCGGCTCAAGCAGTGGACATGTGTCAGAAAGGTTCCTGTTGCTCACCTCTGAGTGTCTGGCCTTTTGCAACCTGCATAAAGTTCTTTTTGCCTAATTCCTTCGGTGCAGAAACAATTCAAACCCAAACAATTCACTGCTCAGCACCAAACAGAAAAAAAGGGCTGAAAAGACAAAAAATCCAAAGGTGTCAAGAGTCCACTAAGATCTAACTAAAGACACTTAAACGTGCAAAACAGCAGCTGCATGGAAAAGTGGGGAGCTGTCTCCCTCACCACACAGCTGAGCTGACACAAGGACAGAGCAACAGGAACAGAGGATGCAGAATCATTTATTTGGATGTAGGAATAATTCATCCTAAGAGGGGTCTGTCCCCTAATGGGAGACTTTAGCCTTATCCAAGCAGACCAGCCAGGAAATTGAATAAAAGATTAACACCCACAAGTCAAAGTTTATTTTAAATGCTGCAGCTGCAGAATTCCCAAAGCCAGCACACAGGTAGCAGTTAGGATATGCAAACAAACTCCCCTTTTTAGAGAGTCTGGGTGGATTAAGCCAACTGTGTGAACTTCCCCAGGATCATTTATGAGTAAAAATATCCACACAGGATACACATCACAGGTGACCCCAGTTAACAGAAGGATTTAGGACCTGAAGATACTCTCCTATACAGCTTCCCAGGAAGGGCTGTGGTGCTCAGCCCCAACTGCTGGATCTGCCTAAGTGAGCAGAAATAAAAAAGCATCCTGCTTGTGAAGAGCCCTGGAGCCCAGCTGTTAGCCTGGATCAGCCTTGCATTGCAGCACCTGCCCAAAATAGCATTGGGCAACAGGCTTTTGTGCCTTCCCTGGCTGCCTCTGGCTCTGCAGCTCTGCAGCTCAGGGACCCGGGAAAAACCCTGAACTCTCAAACCAAACTGCAGGAACCTGCTCTGTGATGGCCCCAGGAAAGCCAGCACTGCTGCTGAGGTCCCAGACATCATGGAAGCACCATCCATACAGCCAACGTCCCTGTGATTCCCACAGATGTGAAACAATGTGAAATCTGAGTCACTGTTAGCAAATGAAATGCTGTCCTACTGTCCTTACAAAGTCACTGCTCTGACGTTGATTCAAGACACAGCAATGTCCTGTCTGCTACCACAAGAGCTGCAGGGCTTAAACCTCTCAAAAGAGAGCAGCCAAGTTTAAACTTGGAGAAAGAGACAGAGAGCTCACATTTGCAGGGCTCTGTATTTCCAATACAGCTAAATGTGTTTAGTTGTGACAGCCAACCTGAGCAGCCCAACACAGAGGAACACCCTACAAGGAAAATCATCACACCAAGGTGACAAAGTAAGGCCACAGAAATGCCAAACCCCTTTGACCAAGATGTGAAAAGTGCTTCTGAAAATATTCAACTCCACGTGGCCTCAGGAAAAGCTTTGTAAGAATTAGAGAATGAAATCAGAGCTCTGCCTGCTCAGCTCCCAGCTGCTGCTGTGGTTGCCATGGCTGATGCCACACTGGTTTTACATCCCCTTCCCTCCCTTCCAGGGCTCCCATTCATCAGCTAAAGTCACACAAGCTCCCTTTACTACCACTCTTCAAACGCAGGGGAGCTTCCCGACAGCTCAGTTACCTGGGCAGTCCTGCTATGTAGGTCCAGGAGTCCTTCTGAGGGCTGTAGGTCTCAACTGAAGACAGGGCCCCGTTTTCATTCCTGCCACCAACAGCCACCAGCATGTCAGTGATCGCTCCTAGGTAGAAATCCACTCGTCGCTGTCTCATGGAGGCAACCTGGCAAAGAAATTTACCTGCTGGCATCTTCCAGTGTCTGGTAAGCAAGGGACTTAAGGGCTGTTCATGTCTGAGGATGGGGAAGTTGCTCCTTCCCCTTTATTTGGTAAGGAAAGATTCTGGTTTTGACCATTATATTCATAAAACACTTCTGTTTTTCTGCAGTAGCATCCATTTTCAAACAAGGGGATATCAGGAAACATCTAAGAGACAGGTTACTCTAGAAATGTTTGTGTTTCTAGGAACTCCTTCCCAGCTCCCAAGAAACAGGTATTGGAATCACTGAAAACCACAAGTGAACCATCCAGGGTGGCTGATTCATAGAGGAATCATGATTGGTTCATATGGAAACCATAACTGGTCCATATAGGAACCATGATTAGTCCATATGGGAACAAGGAGTGGCTGATACAGTAACCCACACAAATGAAGGATTTTGTGGCAGCACTGGGAGCAAAGAGCTTGTTCTAAAGGAGACTTAGCACAGAGACACTTGACAATTGTCAGAGACATTTCCTTTTTACATCACACCCATTTCTGATTTATATGTACTACTGCTTGAGGAAGATGAACCAAGCAATCACCTCTAAGTCCATTCCAGAATTATTCCCAGAAGTAATCTAAAGAATTGCAGGCGGATGCTGATCAGGAATTTCTCAGATGAGATGCCCAAATCCCAAATGAAGCTTAGTATCTCCCCCAAACTCTTTTAATATTTGTGTTATTTAAGCATTTCCACAAAGGACTCAAGCAGCTGCTTCAACTTAACTAACTTGACTTTTCATTTGGAAGTGCTGCCATGTTGACTATTCTAACAAGCCCTGTCCTTCCACCAGCAAAGGAGAAAACACTCTAAACATAAAGGACTTTGAACAGAGAAATAATACAGCTCAAGTCTCACCTTTATCCACTGGTTACAGCGGGGATCATACCTATATAGCAGATTTGATGCCGCATCCCCTCCATTGTCCCGGGAAAAGCTGCCCCCGGCTATGAAGATGAATCCTCCCAAGACCGCGACGCAGTGGTGACTCCGCCGGGCCGGCAGAGGGGTTTCTGCCACCCACTGTCCCTTCCTGGTGTCCAGGAAGCAGGTGTCATCACAGAGCTCCAGGCAGCGCTCCGACACCTCCCCGCCCACGAAGAGCAGCCGCTCCTCGCAGGTGCGCAGGGCCGTGCGCTTGGTCTGCAGCACCGGCTGCGCCGCCACGTTGTTGTGGTAGTTCACGGCCTCCTCGATGAAGCCCTCGCAGTTGGCTTCCTTGGGCAGCAGCGAGCACACGGCAGGCTTCACCCGGTGCAGGAGGTCGCTCTTGGGGATCAAGGGGAAGTGGATGTTGTCCAGCACTTGGTAAGCCTCGTTCTCCCGCTCCGGGTACTGCGTGAGCCACTGCAGGGCGGCCTGCAGCAGGTCGTGCTCGCACTCCTGCTGCACGTCGCTGCTGTCCAGGTACTGGCACAGCTTCTGCAGGGAAATGTTCTGCAGGAAGTCCGGGGTGAAGGACAGCGTGCCGAAGTTCTGCAGGATGAAGGAATCGATGTAGGAGTCAAGGCGCTTCAGGTTGTAGATGGAGGCCAGCTCCTGCAGGTACAGGTAATTCTCCTCGCTGACTTCGTTCTCCAGGTACTCGCAGCAGAAGTCCACCACCTTCCAGATCTGCAGCAGGTGAGCTGTCTCGAGCACGTAGTCGATGTTCCCCCCATCCAGAGACAGCTCGCTGCCATAGAGGAAATCCACCACGGCCTTGAGACCGATGTAGGAGGCTCCGAAGAGCTCCACCTCCTTCTGGTGTGCCTCCCTCATGCCGATGGTGAACATGGAGTTGAAGTAGTCACTGCACACAGCCAGGAGGTTCCGGTGGGCCGGGACTCTCTGCTCATCCACCACCAGCACGATGTCACAGAAGAGGCCTCGGTGCCTCTGCTCGTTCAGGCTCTGCAGAACCAGGCTGGAGTGGTCATCCCACCTGTACACCTGGAAAACACAAACAGCATCAGGCAGGTGGCACCTCCACCACGATCAGTTCCAGAGTGGAATGTGCTTTCCCACTAAGTGCAGTCACACACAAGTCAGAGACAGCTTTTTTGTGTTGCACATTCACATTTATAATAAATTCTGACATGAAGTAGTTGGCAAGTGACACAGTACGAGCCTGAGCTCCTCACCTTTACTTTGAAAGGCCTATGGAGACTTTTACTGCTTCCTACTCCCTTTCTTTAATAATTTACTCTTCCTTCCCCCACAGTGCTGCACTGAAACCTCCTCCCTGATGAGTTATACAGGCACAATTTTCTGAAACTCTTCCACTCATTGTCTCAGAGACATCTTGCTGACATTTCCTTTCTTCCTTGTCCCCCAGATGACTCCTTACAGAGTTCTCCCAG
The DNA here is from genome assembly GCF_031753505.1 of Anomalospiza imberbis. Taxonomy (NCBI): domain Eukaryota; kingdom Metazoa; phylum Chordata; class Aves; order Passeriformes; family Viduidae; genus Anomalospiza; species Anomalospiza imberbis. Next base: position 17,995,075 of record NC_089692.1, on the reverse strand, counting down.
CTAAGCTACTCACTGAGCATTTAGAGTGGGGAGCACACATGCAGCAGTACTCTGAATTTTCATTCAGCCCGTGTATTGTTTGGGTTACTGCTTGCTTGACAGCTACCCCCTCTTAAATCTTTCCAGAATTCTGCATTTCTAAGCTTGTCAGGGTAAAATCCCTCTCTTTCTTCCCACATTATTCCAGGCACACACACTGCACTCAGAAGTAATAGCTGTTTACTTATGTGCAAAGCCACACATGTGGAGAACTGATTCCCACAAGGCTTCTCCTCGCTTCCAGAAGCTGAGGTAGGTTTTGTTTAAATGAATAGGAGCAGATATTTTTCTTTTAAAGAAAAGGGAAAATGCCCTCAGGACACATCCATTAAGTGCCCTTCTGGGATCCCTCTGGTCTTCACATTCTAAGCACCAGCTCTGGATGTGTCACTGAGCTTTTGAGGGCACCAATATGTGCATCTTCTCACAGACTCACATCACCAGCCTTAGGATGAACCAAGATGGAAACATTTTGTTACCCCTCAAATATCCTGCAGAAAATGAACTGAACACTGCTGGTCAGTCCAGAATGCCGAGTGAAGATTTAGGCCCACCCTCTGGAGGAATTAAATGTGTGATGGCACAGTCAGGTACCTTGTGATGCCTCTTAATAAAAGCCAGGTTAATGTAAATGCAAATACCAAATACTTTAATTACCAAATCCAAACCAGGCAGAGTCTGTAAGAATTTGTAAGAGCAGTGAAAAGGGGTGGAATGGAAGCGCATCCCTGTGTCCTGCCTAAGGCAGCTCTGAACAGTCCTGGCTGTCTGAATCTTGCCCAGTCCTAAACCCCCAAGCTGCCTTTCCAGAGGTGACACCTGAAAAGGTCACACAGGTGACCTGAGCCTCCCAGACATTCCCCTTCCCTTCCCCACCAAACTGTTGTTTCTCCTAGAAATCCTAATGACCTGTGGCTCTCCTGGCTGCCCAAGCAGAGAGCACACGACCACAGCAGTCTGGAAAAGCCATTACTGGGTTGGTTAAACCACAGGGGGACCCTCTCTACCCACCTGGGTGGAAAAGGTTTGATTCTTAGAGCCAAGAGGATTTGAGACCCAAATTAACAACCAAATGTGCTGCTCTTAGTGTGACATCCCAGCAGAGTCTCTTTATTTCCTTATGTTCTTTTCTAAACAATGGAGCCCAGGCTGCCAAAAATCCTGCTGTTAGAATGGCTCTGAACACTCAAGTGTGCAGAGTTAAACCAGTCTAAGGGAAGAGGCTTCAATAATTAAAAGGTTTCTGGATCAAAACTCTTTAATTTGCCTTATACTCATGAACACACCTCTGAATTTAAAAAGGGCTCTATGGCATAGACAACAAAGTGGCTTTCACTGAGGAATAAAACTGCCAGAGATCTGTAACAGGAAAAAAAAAAAAAGGTGTTTAAGGACTGTAAAGCTTTTTATCTGCATTTTCCTGAGGCTGGGAAAAGCTGATATTGTACAGGAGCCTAAGCAAAAACCAGGGGGTGGAGAGGAGGGGGAGAAGAATAAATATGGCAAAGGATAAACCACACTTTTGTGGCAGCTGTAATCAGGGGTAGTTGATGGTGGCAGATGAACAGACAAGAAATAACAACTTGCAGCACCCTCTCCCAAATCTGATTCACAGGGGATAGGATTGAACCAAATCCTTGGATTGAACCAAACCCATCCTCCCTCTCATCCCTGGGAGCTGGCTGATCATTTCTCTCTACTATTCCCTAATACCACCATCATGCATAACAAGATTACAGCAGAATGTAAGATTTGCCAGAGATCCCTCTCTGCTGAGCTGGATGTTGAGTCAGCAGCGTAATCCTGCCCTCAGATACGCCTGGCAACTCGCTCTCCTGAAATCCCAGTTGCCATGTGCTGCTGCTCCAGGAGAAATCCTGGTTGCTGCTGCTGCTCCAGGAGTCAGGCAGGAGCCCATTCCACACTGCACTGGAGGCACTCACAATACAGCAACTCGGATTTTCAGCCACTTGGCCAGTTCATTTGTTCAGGGAGCATGAAACAGGAGCTGGGAGCTGCACATTTCAGAACCAAGACTGATTTCATACTGAACTTGAACATCTCCCTCAAGCTATTTATATTCTGTAGAGCAGCCTTCGCATTATCCAGTAATTCTAAGTTTAACAGATAGTGACAGCTGCTGTCTAAGAAAGCAAATAAAACAATGCTGTCAAGTTAATTAATTTTTAATGTGATGAATTATCATTACATTCAGACTAAACCATTTAAGTGGCAGACAGGATCAGCACTGAGGGAAGGATTATATTGGTAGGGATGCATTTAAAAATTAGTCCTATTTATCTTTCATCAATTGTGTCAGAGCAGAATTTCAGCTTCTCTTGGATTCGAAGATCTAATTTCTCTCAGACTGTTAATGCAGCACTGCTGCTCATCAATGGTGCAAAAAAAAAATGAGATCTGGCACATTCAGCTTTGGCAGGAAGGCACTGAAAAGTTTCTCTTTTTCAGCTTTTTTTCTGGTATTACAAGGTACCTGTTCTGCAGTTCCTGTAACTACAGCACAAAAGCAGCTTGCACTGGCATGAAACAAAGTGAACATAATAATTACAGCTGTTATTAACATTTTATAAGTCATCCTGAGGACCTGCATAAAGAGCGGCCTGAGATGGATTTCCGTGAATTCACAAATAAAAACAATGTATTTGTGCCAGACAGGGCTTTGATACAAAGAAAATGAACCCCACAAACTTAAGAAAGCAGCCCAGGTTCTGTGAGCTCACTGGGCTAACCACAGTTTGCAGGATCAAGGCTCCCGTCTCCCAAGACTGAATCTAAAGAGCAATCCCAGCTTTGCTTTTGTAACGAGCTTGGATTTTACGAGATGGATCAGTTTAAAAAACAAACACACCACATTTCATAACTGAATGTTTAGTATAGAGAAACTACTGTGCTGCAATGATGTGGGTTTCTGAGTTATGAGTCATGATGAGCAGATGCCCATTTGCTGCTGCTTTTCCTTTTTTTTTTTTTTTTCTCTTAATCACTAGGCAGCAACTTCTACCAAAAATACTTGAGCAGGTAAACCACCATTTCCATCCCTCTTTTTAAAGGCTCTGAATTCTCACATTCCCCCCAACCAGTTCGCCCAAAGGAGACCCTCTATCCCCCCGCCCTCGCTGTTTCTGTAGCGGGATTTTTTTTGGTAGGTGACACAAATCGTACGAACCTTCGAGGATTCACTTATCTTGTGCGGGCGGCAGATCCTGCTCTGCCGGGTTCCCTCCATGACCGCCCGATCCGCAGCACTCCTGCAACAAAGGCACAGGAAGATGTTCAGCAGCTCGCCAGCCCCTCCTGAGCGCTCACACGCATCTTGTGCTGAGCACGGAATGCAATTCCCAGCCCGGCACGTGCTGACCCGCACCTTGGAAATGTCCGGGTTAAAAAATACTCATTTTCCCTCCTCGCTGCTGTTCCCCGCTGTTCTCAAAGGTCGGTTGTGTCAACAAGTTGGGCACAGCCCAGCTCAGCGCCGGCTCCGGCGGCCGCTCCGGACTTAGCGCTGGTTGCCGGGGGAGCGCCGAGCGCTGCCCGGGGCCGGCCGGAGCCCCCCGGCCGCGGTGACCGACCGGCCCCGGCCCCGCTCCGGCCGCTACATCGGCCGCGGGGAAAAAGCCGGGCGGAAAACAGCGGGGAAAACAAAGCGGTGACAAATTCCTGGAGGCTGCAGCCGCCCCTCGCCCCGCCGCCGGGGCAGGAAACGCCGGCGGGGCGGGACCCGAGCGGGGCGGGACCGGAGCGGGGCCGGGAGCGGAGCGGGGCCGGGAGCGGCGGGGGAGGCGCCGGGGCGGGGCGGGGCGGGACGGGGATCCCCCGCGGGACAGACCGAGAGCCGGGCCGGGGATGCTCGGACACATCCCGGGAGATGGGGGCTGTTCCCTGCCCCGGGATGCTCGGACGCATCCCGGGAGCTCCAGGCTGTTCCCTGCCCCAGGATGCTCGGACACATCCCAGGAGCTCCAGGCTGTTCCCTGCCCCAGGATGCTTGGACACATTCCGGGAGCTCCAGGCTGTTCCCTGCCCCAGGATGCTTGGACACATCCCAGGAGCTCCAGGCTGTTCCCTGCCCCAGGATGCTCGGACACATCCCGGGAGCTCCAGGCTGTTCCCTGCCCCAGGATGCTTGGACACATCCCGGGAGCTCCAGGCTGTTCCCTGCCCAGGGATACTCGGACACATCCCGGGAGATGGGGGCTGTTCCCTGCCCCGGGATGCTTGGACACATCCCGGGAGCTCCAGGCTGTTCCCTGCCCCAGGATGCTTGGACACATCCCGGGAGCTGCAGGCTGTTCCCTGCCCCAGGATGCTTGGACACATCCCGGGAGCTCCAGGCTGTTCCCTGCCCCAGGATGCTTGGACACATCCCGGGAGCTCCAGGCTGTTCCCTGCCCCAGGATGCTCAGACACATCCCGGGAGCTCGGGGCCGTTCCTGCCAGGTCAGGGATGGTGCTGGCAGGGCCTGAGGCGGGGTGGACATGGGTAGCCGTGCCAGGGGCATTGGCTGCAGGGAATGCAGGCTCTTTTGTGTTCCGTTTGTACAGCGGTAATAAACTGTGCAGTGGCTGCGGGAGGCGCAGCAGAAGCCCCATCACCATCTCCTCTTGCTTACCTGGCATGACACTACCTGACCTCGGAAATTCACCCACCCAGTGGGGATTTCCCTGCTTCTGCAGGACTTTCCCTCATTCGTTATGGCCCAGGAGGATTAAAATTAAGAACATCCCCGTGGTGAGCAGCAGGCTGAAGGTTCCCTGCCTCAGGGGGAAGTCAGAAGCAAAGACACTACACAGACCCAGCGGGTCCAGGGTCAGTGCAGTGGTCCCCCCACAGCACTCCAAGGGGAAAGGCCCTTTGCTAAGCCAGCAGTCCCGGGTACCCTCCAGAGGTTATCCCTGGCACAGCAGAAGGCTGCGTGTGCGTCCAGGCTCCATCTGCTCTCACCAAGGACAGCCCAGCTTGGACACGTGTCCCGGGTGGTGACGGGGCTGCTGTGGCTGGCAGAGGATGATGTGCACAGTGTGTGACATCGGGGGGTGTGCCACGGATGCCTGGTGCCAGCACCTCCACCTGCCCCAGCCTCTGCCACCCTGCAGGGCTGGGACAGCAGCACCCAGCCAGCTCCAAGGACACCCCAGGAAACCAGAGGGGATGATGGACTTGTACTCATCTGTTGATTATTGAGACTGGAGATAGAAAGTGGTTTTGCCAGCTATGGTCTCTCCTGTAGCCCATGTGACCATGAGGACCTGGGTAAAGACCCTCGACTGTCTGAGTGAAATCCCACTCTGCTGCCAGCCCCAGTGCTAACTGTGACCTGAAAACTGACAACCCCAATGGTGTGACTTGAAAACAGACAACCCCAATGCTGTCACCTGTAAATTGACAACCCCCATGCTAACTGTCACCTGTAAATTCAGGGCAACCTCTTCCTGAAGGAGAACCTTGTTCTCTCCATTCCTTTGTCTGCTTCTGCACAGAAAAGCCAGGGATGGAGAAGGAGGATTAGGGACGGGCATATAGAAAGATTGGAGAAGAAGCAAAAAAGTGGGGGAAGATGGCAAAGAGACACAGGGACAAGGCACTTGCAGGGGTGTATTTTAAGATAAAGTTCCTGGGTGCCCATGGCTGTGCAGAGCCATCCTGTTTGCTCAGCTCCCTCCAAATATTCTGAGACCCTTCCTGAACCTCATGGTACACTCTAGACAGCTGAAGGTCACTCCAGACTCCCAGGACTCCATGCCTGCTGGAGATGTTTTTTTGAGGAGGTCCATAAGTCCTCACTTTCTCTTGTGCTTCCTCTCCAAGGACTCCTGTGACATGGGCAGGTATTTCTGCCAGGCCAGTGACATCTTCCTCAGAGGATGGAAAGCCCCATGTTCTGGAGGTCTCAGAATTGCCATATGAAAAGCAAATCAGAGCTCACCAAAGTCAAAATATAGGTAATTTCCTCACTCCAGTTACAGCCTGATGAAACTGAGCACAATACTTATCCCTCCATGCATTAAAAAAAAAAAAATCCATGGAAAAGTGAGAAAAGACAAGGAAGAGATGCAAAGAGAAGAGGTTTGGTCCCACAAGGAAGATGTGCATTTCTGATGTTCGGATCTGGCACTGAAAAGTGTGAGGCATGAAGTCCCTAATTAAGAGAATTAGCACTCCAGCCACTGGGTCACAGAGACCTGCACAAGGATGAGGTTCTCTCCTCCTAAGGGGATGACATTGGAGTCGCCCACCTCTGCCCTAGGAAACATCAGGAGCTGAGGGTCAGGGATTGAAGGGACAAGGACAAGGACAAGCAGCAGTGTTACAGGTATAAACAGCAGCAAGTGCCAATGGATGATAAATGCAGACTACAACAAATACATTCATGAGCAGATAATGCTCAGCATAAAGGCTTTAAAAAAAATGAAAGTGTTCCTAAAAGCAAAGAAAATCAATATAAATCCAGAAGCATTAATGGGTGGTTATATTATCATCTAAAGCCTGCAGCCTACAGATACCGAGCGTGATTCACCCGGTGTCCTACACTTGTACTGACTTCAGAAATCTTTCCCTGTTCCCTATGACCTCATCGAATCAGAGATGCACTGCAGCAGCGCTTGTGCTGGGCCCCGGAGCTCCGGGAGCCACACGTCATCCAGGGCCGGGGCTGCAGCTGGAAGGAGCTGCGGGCAGGACTGGGGCTTGGTGGCACTAAAGGGTCCCTGGCAGTCAGGGCTCGCTCCGGAGGTCTTGCCCCTCATGTCTGACAGCACTCAGTGACCGTGTGGTAATGATGCTCCTACTGCTCAGCCTTCACATGGGCAACACTGATGTGAAACAAGCAGTGGTCATCCCCTGCAAACTTTAAAACAAACAAAATGTGATACTTTTTATCAAGGAATGCAGGTGGTTTTTTTTTTTTTTTTTTTTTATTAAATTGCATATCCAGCCCCACGGGTTTTGGGTAGAAACCCACTAAAATGCCTAAGGACTGGTTTGTAAAACTCCAGTCCTTGGGCACGACATCACCCGGTGCTGTTTATTCCCAGCCGGGTTCTGCAAAGGCCGAAAAATCTCTATTTCTGTGGGGCTGAAGCGCAGCCTTAGGGGCAGGCAGCCTCTGCCTCTCAGCCCGCAGGGACTCGCAGGGATGCGGGATCGTTCCTGGGCAGCGCCGGGAGCCCGGCAGGGGGAGATCGCTGCATTGGAACGGGGCGAGCCGCTCGCACACAGACACGGACACACTCCCGCACAGACAGACACGCGGACAGACACACGGCCAGACACACGGACAGACACGCGGACAGACACACGGCCAGACACACGGACAGACACACGGACAGACACACGGCCGCCCGCACACACCTGGCCAGCAGCGGCTGTCACCACCCAAAGTCACCCCGGAGCCGCCGTTCGAGGCCGGGGCCGCCCTGAGCGCTGGGGCCGGGATGCGGGTGATGCTCAGCCCCCGGTGCTCCGCACAGCCCCGAGCCCCCATGCCCGGCCCCGCCGCCCCTCGCCCCCCGCTCACCTGCTCCGCTCCGCGCTACCTCCCGTGCGCCCGGCCCGGCCCCCGGCCCCGCCGCGCCGCCGCCGGCTGCTCCATCCCGGGCGCCGCCTCTGCCTCCTTCCTCCTCCCGGCCCTCAGCGGCTGCCAAAGCATCGGGGGGCTGCCAACACGGCGGCGGCCGGCAAAAGCACCCCCGCGGCGGGTCCGTGCCGCGCCGGGCCGGGCCGAGCCCCGCGGCCCCCGCGCCCCCGTCCCCGGGCTATTGCATCACCGCGGTCCCCCCGCGCCGGGAGGGGCCGGGCCAGGCCCCGCAGAGCCATTGGCGGCGGCGGCGGGGGCGGGACGGCCGCGGTTCGCGGGGCTCGGCTCGGCTCGGCTCGGCTCGCTCAGCGCGGTGCGGCAGCAGCGGCGGCCGCGGCCCCCCCAGCTCCGCGCCGCTCCGCGCTGCCCCCCTCCCCTTCGCCCCCATGGCCACCAAAATCGACAAGGAGGCGTGCAGGGAGGCGTACAACCTCGTCAGGGACGATGCCACCGAGGTGAACTGGTAGGTGGCCCCCCGGCATCCCCCCGGACGGGCAGCGGTGCGCCGGGGGTCCCCGGCCTCTCTCCCCGCTCCCCAAAGGGTGACTTCTACAGACCTTGCCCCCTTCTCTTCTTCCCCTCTTCCTAAAGGATGGGTTTTTCACAGCCTATTCTTCCCCATCTCCTTCTTTCCCTTCCTGAAGACTGTGACTGTTCAATGTGTTCTTCGCCTTCCCTTCCCCCATTAAAAGGGTGACTTTTAAATGTGTTATGTGCTAATGCGTTATGTGTAAATATGTTATGTGTTAAAAGGGTGGTCCCCATAAAAGGGTGACTTTTAAATGTGTTGTTCCCCTTTCCTTTCCCCCATCCGGAAAGGTGACTTTTAACTCTATTCTTCCCCTTGTCTTTTCCCTCCCCGAAGGGTGACGTTTAAGTACAATGGCTCTACAATCGTCCCTGGAGACCAAGGGGTAGACTATGAAACCTTTAAGAGGAAGTGCACAGGTAAGCTCCGTCTCCGTTGCTTTGGCCCCTTTCCGCCCTTCCTGCTGCCGGGGCGAGGGGGAAAGGACGGGAGGAAACTTGGGGGAGCTGGGATTAGTGCTGCTGCTTCCCCGTGCCCGGATCGCGTTTCCAGCTCCACAGAGTGCAACTCCCCCCAGTCCATAGTCCAGCGGCTCCTTTGTCTCACCCTTAGACTTCACGTCCTTTGGGCTCTTTCTCCCCTCTTTGCACAATCGTTCACTGCTTCTCGGCTAATAAACCAGATAAAACGCGTGATAAGCAACGCCCGCCTTGTTTGGCAATGCAATTTCACAGCCAAGCCGACTCGGCTGCCGTGGCTGGAAAGATGCGGTCGTACAGATGGTTGAGAACGAAACACTCATGAAATCCTTCTGAAAATCATAGCCCTACAGTGACTGCAGCTGGGAGGCTTGCTGGGATTTTTTAAGACCACGAAAGCGGAGCGGAGGGTGGTCGCTGCCAAGCTGGGCTCGAACAATACAGCCCTGCGAACAATCGCAGATGTGGCGTTGCACAACCGCAACTGTTGCGGCTCCAGGTTTAAACGTGGCAGCGCATTGTTGAGCTGCCGATGTGGAACATTCAGGGCAGGAGCAAAGCCTGGGGAAGAGGAAGATCAGTTCAGGAGCGCTTAACTGTGTCTGATCGTGACTTTTGATGAGTTTCACAAAAGCGGGGTTTGATTTTTATCTCGGTTTTAATCAGTTTTCCTCCTGTCTTGGCTGCTAGTTAACAATGTCACCAAGTGAGCTGAGATACGGAGTATTTTTTACTAATACTGGATTGTAACAAAGTCTTACTCGCTCAGCCAGTTACTGTACAATCGAGTGCTGTGATCGACCTGTATTTTCAGAATTCTGTGCCTGAAGTGTGGAGGAATTGTGTTGAGCAGTCCCTGCCCTCTCAAGGTGGAGCAGTTCATGGGGACACCGTGGGGCTGGGAGCCCCAGGGCTTGGCTGTGCTTTGTTGAGTGGAAGGGGAGAACTCCCAGGAAAGTAACTGAGGGCAGGACAGCTCTGATCTGACAGGAGAAAAGTGTATTTTAGTCCTTGGAAAGGAGCTATGAAATGAAGATGCTTTAGGCTGACGTTGGCAGTGGGGTCTCACTGAGATTAATGCAGCCACTCGTTTCCAGCTGTTCCTGAGAACCTGCAGGGGAACTTCTCAGAACTAGGAAAGGCCCTGTTGTGGTTGGTGTCAGAAGAGCTGATCACTGCACTGCAGGAACTCCTTCCCACTCAACTCTTTTTAGTGGGCAACAGAAGGGAGAAGCAATTACCTGGAACCCAGGGAATCCCGGGGCTCAGCACTTTGGAAGTTCATGGCAGTGTTTAATTGTTCCCTTGGGAAGTCAATGACTTCGGGATCTGAGTGCCACGTTCTTGTCTCCTCTCCTGGGCAACATAACTGAGCATCTCTGGTGCCTCCAGACACCCGAGGCTTGCAGGGGAGCCTTCCTCATTTATTTTATCTCCTTGCCTTTATACAGCCCCTGTCTTTCTTTTTGTCTGAGCTGATTTTCAATGCTTTTTCTGGATGGGAGCCCCTTGAGAACTTCCTCTCCTCCATTCTGTGGCAAAGGGGATCCTTTTCTGGAGTGGCTGAGCAGGCAGAGGGGCTTTGGCAGAGCACAGGCAGGAGCTGGGTTGGGTAGGATGAGGATGACAAAGAGTGGAGGCACACACTGGAGTGTGTGCCACATCTGTGTTCTTTACAGGGCTTAGAAACAGGGTGCTCAAATCAAGCTGGCCCCAAGATAGAAAAAAATGTAATTTCCCATATTTTAGAAATAAGCTCAGTAAGGAAAGAGTTAAATATAGGGCACTTGTGGGGTGGGCTGCGGCCTATTGTAAGCCTTTAATGGGGAGCTAAATCCCTTAGAGCTGCTCCATTGCTCCCTTTCCCTGTTCCTTCTTTCCCTTTCCCTTGGCATCCACCTGCTGAGGGCTGTTCCCTGGCAGACCAGGGCCAAGAAGTTGTCCTCAAACACACCTCTGGAGCACAGCTGTTGGAGGCTTAAAAAAAAGGCAAATTGAGGTGCCTGGTCCTTGGCTGAGAGCTGAAAAGGATCTTCCTCCACCCACGAATTTCAGTGCTGCAGTTGGGGAAGGAAGAGATGCAAGTTTTGGAGCCTCCATCTGTGCAGCAAACCTTCACCTGGCCCGCTAGACATAGTCAGGAATCAAACCTTGTGCCAGCAGTGAAGTTGGAGCTTTCCTTCCCATCTGGAAGAAAGCAGAGTTGGTTGGAATATTTCTACTGAAACAAAGTCAGTAAAAAAGAGTAGCAAGGGATGGGAAAAGCTGTTGAAAATTATTTCTTCTTGTTGCTACATCTCTTTCCTCTTGGTGTCTTCCATGCCCTTTTACATTTTATTGGAGGGGAGAACAGCTGCTATCAATGCAAACAGCTTCAGAAAATGGGATTAAAAAATTGAAAAACCTTGGTATCAGAACAAACTTCTTTGTTTTGAATTCCTGTTGTGTGAGAAACATTGCCCTGAAAGCCACAAAGTGCTGCAGCTGCAGCTGCCTCTGGTAGAAGCTGAGCATCATTTGGTGGTTGGAGGTGAGAGCAGGAGCTGGGATTGCAAATCTCAGCGTGCAAAGAGTCACCATCAGAACTCACTCTGCTCCACTTTCTGCAGCAGCTATTTCTGAGCTGCAAACATCCCAGTCCCTGCTTTCTTTAAGAGCCATTCTTATGAAAAGCACCTCGGTACACATTGCTCCCCTGCTGGGCACTGGGCAGGGTCACTGTGTGCTGGTTCCTGTGGCTCTGGGACCAGGAGGGGCTTTTGCACCAGTTTGGAATCTCTTTGCCTGTGGTGGATGTCCTGCCTTGTGCAGTGATAGATGTCAGGGGGCTGGAAGGGGCTGTTGCAACAGCTCCTCTTTTTGCTTTTTTCTCCCCTATCCATAACCCTTTCCATGCCCATCACTGCCTCTGCAAACCTCCTTGGGGAACCAGAGTGGCTGGGGACAAAGGGAAAGGAGAGAAACTGAAATTGCTTCTTTTAGAGGAAGTAGCACTTGAGTGAGGCCGTGTCAGAAACCAGCTCTGCACACCTCCAGCCCCACTCTGGGGCTGCTGGGGGAGCACACGTTACACAGGTGCTGAGCTGGGGCAGGGACGCCCATGCCCTGAGCCAGGAGCTGCTGCTGGCCCTGCTGTGGGTTCTTTCCTCCTCTGCTGTACTCTCAGATACATGTCCCACATCAGACATCAGTTCCACATCAGACCTGCACCTTACAGATCCTGGCGTGGGGGCCTTTTCTTCCTTACATCTTCACTAAGCTCTGTGTAGGAACAGAAAGATTGAACAAACAGCATCATTAAACTATCAGATTTTCCCATCCCCGTTTGGGGACAGCAGTTGCCACTCCTAGAGGAAGGAAACATGGAAAGAAAAGCTCCTTCAGTGCCCTTTTGTTCAGGGTCCTGGGGTGATGCTGCAAACACAGCCTGACCCTGCACTTCTGCGTGTCAGTCGCTGTCGTGCCATCCCTGCCAAGGTCTGTTTGTCTCAGACAACTCAAACACTGCCTGGGAGGCAGCAGACCCTGCTTTAGAGCCAGACATTCATCTTCTCTGGCCTCCAAAGGGCAGCCCCACGTGTGTGGGCACCTCTGCTCCAGCCTATCCCAAAGGAAAGCCAAGGAGGCTGGTTTAAGGCACTTCCTTGGGTGACTCGGAGGTGGCTGCTGGGGGCTCTTCCTCTTGCAGTCCTGCCTAATGGCCAATGTCCTGCCTGTGCTGGCCCTGCTCTGACCCACAGAGTCTGGAGGCCAAAGCTGAGGACATTCGCCGTGTCAGGGTCAGTGAACACTCTGTGTAGACATCTCCTGTGTCTTCTGGCTGAGGACTGTTTTGGTTGGGTTTAACAGCACAGATTAGCTCTGCATTAAACAAGGACTTGATTCAAGGCTTCTGATCCATTTTACTTCCCAGTTCCAGCTCTTGCCTCTGCAGGTGGCCTGGCTCCAGAGGAAGCATTAATTTGGTGGTTAGTACTACATGCCATCAGTACACTTTGAGAAAAAGCAGCTGAGCTGGTGCACTTGAAGCCAGAAAGAGATAAGAGTTGAAGGTTATTGTATGGAAGGATGTGACAGCTCTTAGGATTTTTTTTGATGTTTTTAATTTCAAAGTCTTATAACTGGGCTGGTGATGCTGTTGCTGAGAAGAGTGGGATGAGTTACAACTGAAATGACATCCTGTGAAACTTTTGTGTTTGTCTGTTGTACCTGGACATTGCCTCAGTGTCTCTATTATGAAGCAGCAGAGCATTACCTTGGCTCTGTCTGTGGTTTAATTTCATTTTTTTAGTATGCATTCTGCCATTAAAAAATTTGAGTGGTCAGAAGGCTGGATTTCCCCCCACCTTCCCCCCATGCCATATGTGAACAGCTGTTTTCAATGCATCTCTGACAAAAGAAATAATGAGCCTTTTATTTGGAAAGCCTCAGAGCAGATAAATAATTGCAATGACAGCATGAAATGGGATAGTTATTCATGTGTCTGAAAAGATCAGCCCAAAACCACACCAGGCATTCAGCAGCAGGAAGAACAGAAAATCTTTGGAAGAACAGAAAATAAATACCTTATAAAATCATTTGGGGTTGACATAAAATATTAGAAATTAGAAATATAAGTGGCTCCTAATAAAAATACAAGTTTTTTTGGGTTTAGATCAAGTGTCCCAGAAAGCCTGGGCTGCACATTAAAAACGTAGGAGCTGTGAGTTGAGAGATCACCAAGGCTACGTACACACCTGAGGTTGTAGGAAAGATTTGTAAAAACACACGAGGACATATAATGAGATAGGTGCTTATCTGCATTTGGCTGCATCTTAAGTTGCTAAAATGGGCCTTGTAAACCAATCTCCTGCTGCTTTTGTTTCTCCTCTTCAGTGTTCATCTCTCCTGCTTTCCCTTACTGGCTATTTAAAGGAAGACCTGGGGCCATGGGTGGCTTATGGAATTTGTCACTCTGCCCCTGTGCCCTCCCTGCCTGTGTGGAGTGCTCTTGGCAGGGTCACAGCGATCTCCTGGCTGCCTGCTGCAGCCCAGGCTTAGCCTGGCCCTGCTGTGGGTTTAGGGAATATTCTCACTGATTTTTGTGGCACTAACTCATCAGGTCAAGGCCTGCAGTGAGGGTAACTCTTGGTTTTGTGGTAACTCTTTGGTTTTGTGATGGCAACTGGTGGTAACTCTTTGGTTCTGTGATGTTTAATTAAAATGTCGTGGCTGTGGGTCTGCCTTTGCCAATCCGTGGTGGGCACAGGAGAAGGGAAAGAAGAGCTTTGTACCTTTTGCCTGCCCTTTGTTTTGGGGCCTGCCTGGCCCTTCTGGCCAACCAAGAGCACCATTTCCTTCCTTCAGGGAAGAGCTGGGTGCCCTTTTGCTCCCACTCTGCTCTCAGTATCTGCCCAGGTCAGGAGAGGAGCCATGACCATGTCACTGGGCTAGCAGCACCCCCCTGGTGGCTTCACTGGAGCAGAGAAGCCACTGTGGGGTCATTTTCCCCCGCACTTGTGTCCCTGCACTCACATCGGCCATCCTGAGTCACCTGGAGAAGGTTTGGTGCCCCAGCAAAGCCCTGTGGTGGCCCTGGGGTCAGACACATCTGAGATGATTTAATGAACTCGTTGGGGTGGAGCAAGGCAGCCCTGCACGAGATCCGTGGGCTTAGTGCAGGGTTTAAGAGGAAAAGACAGTGTAGGAAGAGGTTAGGAACATTTCTGTCTGCACTTGTAGCCCCGTGGCCACTGAGATGACTGAAGAGGTGGAAAATTGACAAATTAATCTAAAATTAATCCAATTGAAGCAAACAAATTAAATCTTCACGGAAGCTGTCATGCGCTGCAGTAATCCATGTTGGACAGAAGACAAAAGCAGGTCAGTCCGTCACCTGCCTTGCTGCTCGTGACCTTGATTCAGCAGGCAGGTGAAGCTGGGAGCAGTGTTTTTATCGTGGCACATCTCTGGCTTGGCCATTCACAGCCCTCAGCCCGAGAACCGTGATGGTTTGGCAGTGTGCTCCTTTCCTGCAGCTATTATCTTTTACTGATGACTCACTGTATTTTAATCTAATGGGGATTTTTTCAGTACAGCTGAAACAAAGCACTTGAGTGGATGTAGAAAAAGGGAAGGGTACCATGAAGGAAATCTCTGTAGTCTGGCATCAGGCTGTGTTGACAGCCAAGGGCAGCTTAATCAGAATATTTGGAAAATCCTGCCTTAGTGATAAATAAAGAGTTTAGAGAGAAATACCAAGTGATGCTCGTTAAGGCATTCATTGTGCTGCTCATTGTTTGTCCAGCCATTGTGAAGGGAGTCGTGGTATTAATTGAATTAACATTGTTCATTTCTGCTGTTTGGATCCTGTGCGATCTCAAATAAAGCTGCTATTTCCGTTTTCCCCAGATCGGTTATTCACTTCTGTCTGCCCTGAAATTCATGCCTCAGTGGTTGGGAAGGGGGTGGCACAGCACTAGGCAGGATTTCCTCTTTCAGGGGAAATCTGTGCTGTCTCTCCCTGGTTTGTTCTGCTCCTCTCACTCCCAGCAAATTCCTAAAACCACCGTGAGCGCTTTCGTGTGAGAAGGAGGTGGTGGATGTTAATGCCCTGAGATTTCTCGGGGAATTGGCACTGATGGCACTGATGACTTCCAGTGCAGGGAGTTGATGTGGCAGGGTAGGACTGATTAACTGTGAAAGAGGAAATCTGGGAGTAGGGAAGAACTTGCGTTTTGATCCCCTTATCACTCCGAACACGCTTCAGACTAATTGTGAAACTCAGCCTCTTCTGCTCCGGGATTTTGACCTGCACTTGGAGAGGCTTATACCCAGGCTGAGCTAGTGCTAAAAAACCTCTGCATCCATCCCTGATGCCCTTTTAGGAATTGAGACATGTTAATTGCTCAGGGCTCCAATTCATATTCCCTCATTCCCTCTCGCTTTGTGTGCAGCGCGATTCTCACCCGGCACAGCGAGTTAAGGCATCACGTTTGTGCTAAATGTCCTGGGCTGAAGGCTGTGGCAGCTGAAGACCTGCTCTGCCTCCAGTAGGGATATAAACTCCGTGGGGAGACAGGAGGAGACAGGACCCAGCTGCGGTGTGACCCCTTCAAGCCCCCACAAGTGAAGCAGCCCCAGGAAAAGTCTGCCCAAGGGGTGACTCAGAGCCCCAGTCCAACCTCAGGTGCTCGTTGAACTTACTGGGACTGAACACGGTGGAGTAAGGGTTGTTCATGCTCAGGTGATCTCATGGATAAAAGCTGGAATTGCTGGATTTGGCTCTCTTTAGTGTCATGGAGCTGCTTTCAACCAGGATGGGCAAGCAAAGAAGGTTCTGCTGAGAAGCAAATCCTGCTGCTGCCAGTGAGCTGTGGGTTAATGTCAAATTGGAGTTATTCTGACAGAAAAGTTCATAGAATCCCAGAATGGTTTGTGCTGGAAAGGGCCTTAAAGATCATTTCATTCCAGCCCCATCATAAGCAGGGACACCTTCCAGTATCCCAGGTTGCTCCAAGCCCCATCCAACCTGGCCTTGGACACTTCCAGGGATGGGGCATCCCTGGAACTTCCTCTCTGTGCTGCCATGAAAAAGCACTGGTTTTTCACATTCATTATCTTTTCTCCATTATCTTTATTACAAAGGGGCACATTCCAGTGTCCACATTCTCTGTGGCAGCCTCAGTTAGAAGGGACAGGGATGGAAACCCACAGGCTCCAGGTGGGGACAGAGGGCTCCATGGGAAGGGGAGTGCCACCACTGCAGTGCAGGAGCTCCCAGCACTCCGTGGCACTAAAGGGCCTTCCAGGACTGCTCCCAGAGGAGCCACAGAACAGTTCTGGGCAGAGCGTGGCCTCCTTTGCTGTCAGAGCTGGGGAAGCAAGGCTGGCTCCTGGATCTGTTAATTGTAGCGTTAGGGGATTTACTGTCTCGCTTCACCTTGGGTATTTCCTGGCTGTCGCTTCATTTATGGTTCTAATCAATCTTGGGAAGAGGATTTATTGTCAGAACCAGCAGGCTCCACGTGCATTTCTTACACTCACTAGTAGCAGGGCAGCTGAGAGAAAAGTTTTGTTTGCCTGCATTGTTGATAAACAACTTTTTCTCTCCTTCCAAAGATCAATCTGGATTTTTCCTCTGAATAAGAAGTTTCTTTTTGTTTCTATTTTGAAATCTTCAGAGGAGTTTGTTTTGAACATTGTACTGGCTCACACACCCCCCTACATCCATTTTCCAGTTTGCCCAGTATTACTCAGTCAGTGACAAAAAAAAAAAAAATAAAAGAAGAGAGAACAAAACAGGGACAGCAGAGGTGGATTTTTTTCAGACTTAAAAAAGTCTTCTCTTTTAACAAGGAGAATTTGTCTTTGTGAACACTTTGGCAAATCAAAGTGTTAAAGAAGCTCTGAGATATGTTAGCTTGCAGAGAACATCGCAATTTATTTTTTTAACATTGTTTTCTAGCAGCTTATTTTCTGGAGATGAGCAATTTAGAGCTGCTTCTCCCCTGTCTCCAGAGCTCTTGGGGCTGTCCTGGCTGCTCACGGAGCGTGCTGGGGATGTTGGCAGTCATTCCTGCACCTGGAGCCTACACATTTTCACCTGGCAATTAGTCAACCCAGCAAATCCTTCTAAGGCACATACAACTGGTCACAACAAGTGTGCCAGCATTACCAGGAGTCTTCTCAAACAGCAGGTTTGTTCTTCTGGTTTGAGTCACCTCCTTTAAAAGGCCTCGAGTGACCTCTGAGAGATGGAGAAGCCATGATTAGGAATATTCCACAATTGCACAAGTGTCCATCTGCTCTGCTTTCTGCCACTCCTGGTGGAAGGCTCCAGCATCCCTTGGAGCCTGGGGATGCAGGGGGATGGTGCTCCTGATCAGGAAGGCTTCCAACTGCCTGGCTCCGTGAGTCATCAGGAGATGGAGGAAGGAGCTCTTTGAGATAAGAGTCTGCAAGGTTGTCACACATATGGCCAGGCTATAATAGTCTGGTGTGATGTAGCACAAGCCAGCTGTGAAACAAGGATCAGCACAGTTCTAAAGTCCAGGATTTTTCCCTCCAGGGATTTGGAAGGAATAGAAAAACACACCTGGGCAAGTAATTGCAGATTTTTCTTTTCCTCCTTCTTCTCCCCTCCTTCTTGTAAACTCATACTGCAAGTGAGCCAGAAATGGATTGAAGGAGGGAGAAAGATCACACTTGCACAATGGCCAGTTTCTAGTAATGTTATAAAATGTGACCCTAATCCTGCTATTCCGTAAGAAGGAGACACCAGGATATCACTTTCTTCCCTTCTCCACCAGACCTGCAGATGAATCATTTGGCTGAATGTGTAACTGGGCTTAGCTCTGTGCTCTTGACCTGCCTGCTGACTGTATTTTAGCCATTTCCACTGTGATGTGGGGTGTCCAGCACAGCCAGTTTCCTCCCAGTAACTCAGAGAACCCAGAAGAGGCCGAGCCAACACAGGCAAAGCACACCTTGCAAGCACAGGGCATATGAGCAGAGCCCTGTACTGCCCCCTGATTCCCAAATGCTGGCACTGAATCACGGGATCAGTGCCTTGCCTTGGTGTTTGAGAACAGTAGGCTCATCCTGGAGAAGGGGAAGGCAGGGATGTTCCTGGTTTTAATCTCTTTGTCCCTTTTTTGCCTCCACAGACGATGTGCGATTGTTCGGCTTTGTCCGATTCACCACCGGCGATGCCATGAGCAAGAGAGTCAAGTTTGCCCTCATCACCTGGATTGGAGAGGATGTCAGTGGCCTGCAGAGAGCCAAAACTGGAACTGACAAGACTCTGGTCAAGGAAGTAGTACAGGTAACCTCTTTCTTATGCTCCTAACCACCAGCTCCCATCGCTGTTTTCTGTACCAACACCAGCAGGAGGGAGAGAGGGAAGGATTGGCTCATCCTCCAAGTTAGGAGTTAATCCTTTAAAAAGAAGACAGTTTCCTATTGCCTGTCTTCCTCCTAGGAAGGCTTAACATCTGCCCTTTGAGCACTCAGGCATAAAGAAGCACCTTTTGAGCTTAAGGCTGCCTTAGCTATTTCATGAGGAGGGAATTTATGCACTCCCCTCCTTGTCACCACTGAGATGTTTCCCATCCCCTTCCTTGATATGGAAATAATTCACTGTTGAATGATCATGAGCAGCATTGAGTTAAGCAGGTAAAATTAAACAGGAAAACCCACACCTTTGTTTAAACTTCTCCAGAGGCCTTTTGCCTTTGCACAGTGAATTTGTGGAGCTAATCACCCAAAGTCTGAAGTCCCTATGGCACCAATTAACTAACAGCTCTTAATGGCTAACTAGATGTGAACAGGCTTTGTTTGGCCTTGGGCGTAGCAGGGGAAAGAGAAATGTGCTCAGTCCAAGTGAGAACAAACAACAGCCAGGAGAGAAGTGACTCGTGGGAGGCTGCACAGAGCCACAGCTGAGACCTGGCTGTGATGGTGAGGATGCTGATGTTTGGAATGTTTCTTCTGGAGAAGTATTTAAAGCAAGATTAGCTCTTCCAACGAAACATGGAACCAGCATGCCAGAGCCTGAGAAATGGTTTTGTTTATGCTCATAAAGAATAGGCTGATGATTAAATTAATCTCCCTCAATAACTGAGTTCTTGCCAGTGTAAAGAAATGTCCCAAGAGGACACTGTGAAGGGTGAGAATGAAGCCCCCCTCAACTCTTTGGTAGTTTATATGATACAGAAGATTTCATTTAGATAAGAAGAATGAAGAAGATAATACATTCCTGTCCTTCCAGAAGATAAACTCTGGTGCTAAATGTTTCAGAATGACGACTCAGAGGGGCCTGTTCTCCAAAGAAACTTCCAGAATGACACCTGAGAGATAGGAAAGCAAGTTTCTGCTCATGGGAAGCAGCTGGAACTGTGTAATTGTAGCTGAAGATGAAATTATAGAGTACTAATGAATGACTCTTATATGAGTCACTAAGCCCAAGATTTTCTTAAAAATCTGTTTAGACAATGTATTCCTGTTGAGTAGAATAGCATTCCTGAGCACTGTGCTCAGATCTGTCCCTAGGTCTGTTACATATAATTTGCAATTTCACTTGTTTCATCTTTGATTAGTAGTCTGTAGAAGTTAATAATCTGGTGGAGCATTAATCATTCTTGGCTGTTACTTAAAAGCTTTCATATTCTAATTACTCTGTACTAAAATATAAAAACAATACAACTGATGCTCGACATACTTTTACTGAGCAACCTTGTCTATAAACCCCTGCAAAGCATTTCTGAATGTCACAGCAATGATGATCTCCTGTCCAGAAGGAATTATCTTGACAAGTATTTTGAATAGTTCTTGATATGCAACTGAATCCCTCTGAGTGCAGTGAGATAAAAGCAGAACTCTTTTCTTCTTTTTATGCCTGTGACCTTGCAGGTAATCTGTCAAAATAAACAAGGACAAGAAAGTCCAGCTGAAATTTAATGGAGGGAGTTTATCTCAGAGCTATTTCACTCTTAGCAGTTCCCTTGACCTTCAGGTACAGTCTCAGCATTCCGTTTTTTACAGAGGTTATTTGAGATGTGAGTTATCCATAGAAAAATACACTTTTTTTTTTTTTTTTGGTGTAACGATAAGCTACAAATCTGAGCCAGTGTTGGTTCATCATTTGGAAAAAGCAGTGCCCTAAGGTGGGAGTTTTTTGGTCTGCAAACCCTGAACGGGTGCAGGTGCACTTGGGCCCACAGGTGCACTCACCCCGTGGAAGGGTGGCACAAGGAGACTTTTTGCACAGCTTTCATCTGCACAAGGGACAGCTGGGGATTCCAGAAGAGCAGCTCTTCACTCTGAGAAGCCCTCAGCAAAACCTGAAGGGCTCTCACAGTCTTGTACTATTTGCCAAAGCACCTGTGGGTCTTTATTTAAGACCTAAGTGTGAGGGGATTCCTGCTTTATATCCTGTGCTGTATTGATGAGCTGGGGCTGAGCAAACACCAATAAATGTTGCTGTTCTGGAGTCAAAGTGAAAGCCAGTCAGCTCTGGCACCTCCTGCCAGCACAACCCAGTCCTGGGATGAAGAGGATCCTGCCCAGGGAGGGTTAATGGGCTCCCAGAAGCACCTGCCATAAGGAAAACACAAGGGACATGAACTGGTGAGGAGTGGATTATGGGCTGTGAACAGAGGGATGAAATGTTGCACAGCAGAGGCAGGAACTGGGTTGCCCTGGCTTTTGTGTTCCTCCCTGGGAAGGAGGAGCAGGTGCTGTGAAATCTGTGGGGAGGTGGCTCTGGAAGCAGTGCTGATAGTGAGTGCAGGAGGTTGCCAGAAAACCTCTCAGGAAGAAAGGACAATTGATTTTTAGCTGTAATAACTGTAAAATGACAGCGTTGGATCTCATCTGCTACAAATAGCTGTAGTTCTCCTGATCTGTGCTAGATGAGAGCCAGGTCTTCTGGCCCTACTTGGCCCTATGCTTATTAGCTCTTTAATGTTGTTGGAAAATGGGTTTTGAGTTTGTTGTATTTCTTTTGGATTGTAGAAAAAATCCATTTAAGGAACTATTAGAAGCTTTTTTTTTTTTTTTTTTTTTTTTAGCACAGCCATTTATTTTTCCATCCTTACGTCCTTAACTCAGCTGGAAATCTTGGCTCCAGCCTGCAGCCTGGTCCAAGCAGCTCAGCTGGGAGCAGATTAGAAGTAAGGCCAGGATGGAGAACAATTATTTATCTGTATCTTCTCAAGGGTCTAGCTAGGTCCTACTGTGTGAGACAGGGAGCAGGGGGATGCACAATCCCACCTTCTATCCACTGGGCTTCTCTCCATGCCAAGGACAGGTCTAATGGGGCAAGAAGTGGCACAGAATTTCCCGTTCAGGCAGCTGCTTAAGAAATTTGGGAGAATTTCTGGGGTAGAGTCTAAACCTACCCCCAGAACAATCTAAACAGCTGGGAACTTCATGGAGCAGTGACTTCTGCAAGGCTGCATCTGTTTGGCAGCAGCAGCAGCAGCCGTGTGTCACCTTGTGCACAGGGTGACCTGGCAGATGTGTACAGAGAGCCACCCCCCAGCACCGGTGTCCCCTGCAAGCTGCACTTTGGTCACCAGACCCCACAGCAAGGACGAGCCCAGGCACAGGGGCTGTGGCACTGGGAGTGGCACCTGGTGCTGCAGTGGGGTGGTTTTGATGTAAACACCAAAGAAATGGAGACAGGACTTGGTTTCCCTCTGAGTGTTCCTTCCTCTCTGTGAACTCTCCTTCCTTCATGACTGCATTTCCTACCAGGAGATTTTAACTCTTCCTTAGGCACCTTTGGGGTCTTTTTCCTGACAGGGCTGAATTCATGTCCTGCAGGACTTTCCCAGCAAAGGGACTGCCCAATCTTTGCCAGTTTGTCAGATTTTCCATGGATTTTGACTCTTTTCTGTTTTTATCAGCACTCCTTCCCCCACAAAGTCATGTGCTCTGTTATTTTCCTAATTCATATTCAGGGTAAAACAGCTCTGTTTCTGTGAGCAAATATTCGAGGCATTTTATTCATCATTATTTTTGGTGAGGAATTCATCTGGCTTTCGTGATGTCAACAGCTCTGCTGGGTTCCTGTTTTGCAGCTGACACCCAGATCTTTTTTTTGCTCACCTTTCCCTTTTCCTCTGGATTTCTCACTGCACTGATGATGGTGTCCCATGAGGGAGCACCCACTGATGGGGGCCCTGTCCCTGATCTTGGGCTCAAACAGAATTCCCTCTGTGTGCTTTGGTCTTCTCATATCAGCACAGAATCCTGACCAGAAGATGAAATAGCTAAATTAAACCAGAAGGTTTAATAGCTTTGTTAGAGGCAAATCAAACTCCCAGAGAACAGATATGTCACAGTGGCTTTGAGAGTTACTCATGAGAGTGAGTGAGATCCTGCTGGAAAGGCAAGCAAAATTCTCCTTTTGGACTGTTTTTCCTGTTCTGGTTTACTGTAATGACCATACCAAATGGATATGGATTTACAAGAACTCCTAGTCTAGAGAAGAGGGTCAGAATGAGCAGCTTCTCATCTCCCTGTGTCTGACACACAGACTTGTGACTCTTCCAGTGGGATGAAGCACAGCAGGGAGAATTTGCAGAGCAGCTGAAATGCAGCTCCCATGGCTGAGACAAATGTTTGCCAGAGGTTTGGACTGGCTTCTCTCAGTGTCTGGAACGGGTCCATGTAAAATTGGCAGGAGTAGATTAGAAGAGAGGGATTTTGCTGAGCTTGGAGTCTGACAGCTGAGTGCAGGAGCAGGTTTGCTGTAGGCCTGGGGCTCAGACCATGCTGGAAAAGAAACCTGGGAGATGTCATGTCCTCTGCACTGCATCTGCACTGGGGATGAGGTGACCAGAGGGTGGGAGTGGTGACATTAAGCACAGTAGAACTGAGGATTCTGAACATCAGCAGAGGCTGCTCCAAGCCCCAGTAAAAATAAAATATATAAAAAATGGCAAGAAGCTGCTCAGCTACCTGGCACCATCTGTAGCTGCTGAGAAGTGTCTGTAGACTACACAAGGATTTTACTCCTGGCTTCAGGCTTCCCAAGCTGGGATTTATAAGGGCCTCTGCAGACCTCGTTTGGTACAATATCTGCACCACACGGATTTTCCCTTGGGCAATTTAGGGAAATTTTATGGCCCATATGCTAACCATTCAGGGCTTGGAAGAGGAAGAAAATCTACTCCACCCTTTCCCCCCTCCCCCCCCATCTTTAAGTTGGCTGAAAGAGAAGGATTGAGCTTTCTGCACAAATTCCATGCTTCCCAGGGAGGGATGCAGGCTCCTTCTTTGCTCCTGCATGGTTGGAGCCCTTTCAGTCTGTGCCTGGTGTGGTTGGCACAGGGGAGGGGATTCCAAAATTGTGACAAAGAGGAGCTGGTGCCAGAGAGGTGCATTGGAGAACCAGGAGTGAACCTCAGTATTTCTGTGTGCTGTTCACTGATTTGAGAGGCAAGGCAAAGCGACTGGGGTCACTGTTGTGCTGTGAGAGTGATAAAGATAAATGGCATCATTGTTTTTGTTATCTGGAGGCTGCTGGTGACTGGGGCGAAGACAAAGGCTAGAATTCACTGGCAGGGCTTGCTGTGGTTGTAGAAAGCCTGGGCTTGGGGGGAGGAGAAGGGAAAAGGAAGTGGAGGATGTAAGATGAAGACACGTGTCAGCAAATCAAGGGCCCGAGCGTCAGAGTTATGCACTGTGCCTTAGGATTTGCACCCTGAACATAAGCTCAGCCCCAGGGAGCTCAGACAGTAAATTCAGAGTGATGAGGGAGGCTGTGGCTGGAGAAGGTCGAGCAGGATGTCAACATCAGAAATTCCAGGCACCAAACTCACCAGAAGCATCTTCCCTCCTTTGGGCCAGGCTTGGGGAGACACTGGTGGGTTAGAGCTGGTGTGAGGAACCAAGGAGGACCCTGAGAGAATGGAATAAAGCAGAGATATTAATAGCAGTGACCCAGATTGCACTCTGAGGGTACAAATCTGGCACAAGAGGTGGCCCAGTCAGCTAAGAGGATATCTAAGAGTGGCTGGGAGCAGAACCCATCTGGCCACTGCCAGGGGGATACTGTTCATTCCTTGCAAGGTGTCTTGGTGGTGCTGATGTGGAATGGTGGCTGATGCCCACAGATCATCACCCAGGAGTCATCTGGATAAGTGTCTACTTGAGAAGGCATCTGAGTAATTGTATTTACTTTGTGGCACATGTAATTCATTCTCCTCTGTTTGGGCATGAGTGTACTTGCAATTTCAATTTCAGAATCAGCTGGATTCTGCAAAGTGGGCATTGAAGAAAACCCTCCCCACACTTTTAAAATACACTTTTCATGGAATCCCTCTCAGAATTGGTTTTATGGACCTGCCTCAGTTCTCACTAAAGCAGGGCAAAGACTCGCCCTGAAATCAGGTAGTCCTGGATAATCTGCTTCCCAAGGTGAGGAAAATTTGTTAAACCTGGCACCATAGAAAAGGAATTGAAAAGGCTCAGCTCAAAACTCACATAGGAGCATCAAATAGCTGAAAATCCTGGGGCTGCTCTTAGCAAGAGCTGAGCTTTGCAGAGATGTCACCCTGGAGACCTGGAAGTAGGGCACTCGTGAGCATGACTAAATCTGATGGTTTGGCCAGTTTGCCTCTTTATTCCCATCTCAAAAAAAAAAAAAAAAGGATTTGTTTTTCTTTAAAAAGCAACAATGCCTTTCCCATTTTCCCTGGACTCTGCCAAGCTGTGGATGAGTGTCTGTGCTGTCCACATGGCCAGAAAACCTGAGAATTGCAGGCAGTGGAGCAGGGCTGTTATTCCTGAGGACTTTGTGTGGCTGCCCATCAGCCAGAGCAGAGCAGACAAGGCTCCCGAGCTGCTCCGAGGATTTCCTACAGTGTGAAACAGGATCAGCCACAGCTCAGAGGGGGGAGGAGGGAGCTGTTTTCCTCTCTTTTCCATTTCTCACAGTGCATGAAAGAGGTGCTGAGGCTCTTTCAAGCTGCATCCTCCTCCACCCCCTCCTTTACCCGACTCTGATCCCAAACTGAGACCCTTGAGACGCTGCCAAATAAAAAGCTCTGCCATGGCTTAGAGTCTGAAACCAATTAGAAGCCCCCTTCCCGTTGTGCCAGGGCTGTGCCAGTGCCAGGGAGACCCACACAAGATGCCTGCTGCTCTCCCAAAGCATTCCTTCCTTCTCCATCACCTTTTGGGGAACTCACTGCCCAGGGATTCGGGCATTGCAGATTTCCCGAGATGTCACAGCAAAGCTGTTGGGATTTTAATTCATATTTTTGGTGGAGTGCAGTGGTTCCTTGTGTTTGTCACGTCTGTGGGGTGGGGGAAGGGAGACTCATGCAGTGTTCTCAGTTGTGGTTAGGAAGGGGAGGAAAATGCTAAAGCAAGCAGCAAACAGGCTGTTTTGCTGAAATGGCTGTGCACACACATGGATGCCATGCCTGGCATCAGCACAGCTCCCAGCAAGGGAAAAAATCCCCGAGCTGCCGCTGCTCTGACAAGAACCCTCAAGGCACCCTGGGATCCCATTCTGCTCCCAGAAAGGTTTTCTGTGTTCCCAGCCTCACGTGCCAGCACGCTGCCCGGGGCTTGCAGCGAGCTCTCAAGCAGGGAGACAGCTGCCCTGCAGCACACAAGTGCATTCATCCAGGAGGTCACTTGGGACACAAAGCACAGGGCACAGCCTGGCTGGGGCAGTGTCTGGCTTTGGCCACGGTGTGTGTTGGGGATGAGGGGAGGAGGCACTGGATCCTCAGGAGGAGCTGTGTTTGCTCCTGTACCACCCCTGTGCTGCTCAGTCCTTCACAGGTGTGACACCGCAGCGTACTCTGGTGTGGTGCTGTTCTGTTTTTAGGAGAAGGGGCCCTAAAAAGGGAACAGAGAGGATTAGTGACTTGCCAAGATTATGCTGAGGGTCAGTGGCGGTCAGGAGGTCAATAATTTTGAGTGTTTTAGCTCACATACTGCTTAGGGAGCTTGACCTGACCTGGCCTGTGCATCTCCAGGAAGAGCTGCTGCACCCCTGCATTGGGTCTGCAGGCAGTGACTGTGGAAGTAGATACATAACATTTTTCCAGGTAAAGTGTTGTGCTTTGCCTTCACTAGCCCTCTGTCTCATCCACAGCTTTCTATTTATCATCCCAGCCACAGGAGATCAAGGTATGCAGCTCAGACACCCAGGGAAGCTGGATAACCCATCTTCATTCAGCTACTTAAAAATATCCCCCTTTGTTAACAGGCTTTTTCTTTATCTCTTGCAGAACTTTGCCAAAGAATTTGTGATCAGTGACCACAAAGAGCTGGACGAGGATTACATCAAGAACGAGCTGAAGAAAGCAGGGGGGGCTAATTATGATGCACAGACTGAGTAAAGGCAGGAACCTCCTGGCACCATCACCTGGATCTCCAAGGGAGGGCAAAGGCACAACAAACTAACACCTGACAGATGAGGCAACTGAACTCCCCAGCTTTCTGTGGCTGCACCTAAGAATTCCCTTTTTTTGCATACAGAGGACTTTTATTTTCCATCCTCTCTCATGAAACATTCCTCTCTGGGGCTGTGTTTTTCTTTTTTCCCCTTTTTTTTACTCCTAACTCTGTCCATGTTCTCGCACCTGTGGAATTTAGATTTGGCTCTGCTTTGGTCCTATTCAGCCCTGTGTTTGTAGAGGCTTGCCACTCTGTCCTTCTTCATGTCTGTGTGTTTTACTGGTCTCTGAGGGAAGAAAGTTTCTGGGGAGTTCTGAACATTGATTAATTTTTGAAAATTTTTTTTCTGACTGATATTCTTGGGAATAACATTATTTGCTGTTCTAGGCTCAGTTCAGCTTGAGATGACTTCCCTCAAACTTTGATTTAATCATCTAAGCAGAAATGTCCAGCTGAGATGTTATCTAACAGCTTAAACAACAAAGCCAACAAACAAAAAAATTTCTTTGACTCCTGATAAATGGGAATAAATTTGCCTTAAACATTGTTTGACAGTTGCTATGCTCTGTGCTGCATCTCTGTCCCTCCCTCTTAAAAACAAGATCCACCACAATCCTAAAGTGGGTTTTGTTGCTTTTTGGAGGTGTCACAGCACAGTAAACTGAGGGGCTTAGAAATGTCTGGACACTTGGTCACTATTTTGTGTACGTTGGTCTCTGGGTTTGTATCTGACTTTGCTAATGCTGGGGCTCAGGAGGTGAAACTGAAATGCATCGACTTCCTTTTTCAATAAGGTCTGAAAAACATAGCAGCTGCTGAATCCTTCCCCGCCCCTGTCCCCCCTGGTTATTCTGCAGTTAAACACAACATCTTCAGTTCCTTGGGGCCTTTGCCAGTGAACATCCTCCAGCTGGGACCAAGGGATGGAGCAGGGCAGCTCCATCCCAGCTGGGGTTAAATATTCAACAGCAGAGGCCCAGAGAGAACCTGGGCTCAGTTTGGTACCAAACTGTTTGTCTGTGGGGGCTTCTTTGTATGGCTTTTGTTTTTCCATCCAAGGTAACTGTCCCCAGAATTACATGTTGGGAGGGACTGTGGGGCTTGGGAGTCAGCGCTATAAATCCATTACAGAAATAAATGTTTTTCAAGAACAGTTCTCAGCGACTCTGTGGTTCTTTTACCTTCCCTGCAACAAGCCCGTATTTAGGAGGTTTCTTAATCCTTGGTGTGAAGCTTTGAGCTCCTGCAATCTTGGGGCTATTAGGAGAATTAAAGACTGGCTTAGATGTAAAATGATCCCAGGGCCTGCAGCCCTTGCCTGCTCATCTCTGCTCTGAGAGGCAGAGGTGACCACAGTGCACCTGACACACTTTTTGTGCAGCAGCTCTGCTTCTCCATTTCCAGTGCCAAAATACCAAGTGGGAATTGCAATTAGGTCAAAGAGAATTTCGTAGCCATGAAAAATAGATGTAGAGAGGTCAGGAACAGATTTGGGAACAAGAACAACACTTTCAGACAAGTTTTGCAGCTTCCTGCACAGGGTTACATGGGGCATTACAGTTCTGGACAGGACTTCCTAAACCTTGCCCTGAAAGAAGGGAAATGGTTGTTTTTTACAGGACTGACAGCAGGGACAGGCATAACTAATGGGAAGGAGTTTTGCAGAGAGCTTGTGATGCTCTGAGGCTTTGCCTTACTGGTTCAGTGACCACGATAAACTTTAATTTGACACCCTGTGGCACAAATCTCTGCCTGGTTTTGAAGCCTGGCAGCACCATCACAAGAAATTCATCAGCACCAGCTGTGGTGGGAGCTCAAGAAAGAGCTCAGCAGAGGAAAATTAGCTTTCTCAGCCTTCAAAGGCATCTCAGCAAGAGGGATGGAGCACTTGTGTTGCCTTTGGCAAGCTGGGTCCAGGGATGGAGGAAGAGGAGGCATCACCCTGGCTCCAGTTGCTTTGCTATCCTTAATCCAGTTCTTAGAATATGAAAAATCCCATATTCCCTCTTTGAATAACTTCTGCGGTGTACAGGCACATGGACTCTCGTGCTGAGCACAGGAGTATCAAGTTTGCAGGCATTGCATGGTAACAGGAGAAAAATCAGAAGGAATTACTGATTTGTAATATGAGGATAAATCCTTGTGGGGGAAAAAAATAAAGTAGCTTAATGAATGAGAGTAATAGCAAAGAATCAGTGGGGTTGGGTTTTTTCCAACCTCAATTTAATCTTCTAGGGCAGGCTACGTAGAGATACCACCCTGGTGATGTTATGAAGAACTTTGTGGGGAAAAGCTGGGGTGAGATGCACGGGAGCACTGCTGCTGCTCTGCCTCTGGCCTCAGTGGGTCAGTGCTGAAAACCCACCAGGGAGCTCTCGTGTGTACAGTCCTGTCCCTCTGGCAGCACCGCAAGAGCCAAGTTAATCAAGTCCCTGCTTGTCAAAGCCTCAGTCAAACAGGAGATTATCTTGGTGACAAAGAATGTCCTGGAAACACACCCAGCCCAAGCTGATGAATGCACATCCCAGCTTGGGATGCCTGGCAGTGTTTGGGGCAAAAATGTGCTTCCAGAATTAAAAGTTTCATTTTCTCTTTACTTCCCATTCCTGAGGAGTGATCTGAATTAGCCATTAAATGGCTTTGTTTCTAGAATGCTGATTGCACTTCAGTGTTAGGAGTGGTTTTCATTTCCCTCAGGAGAGTGACTTTACTGGTGTTGGGTCAAACCCTTACACTGGTGGTGGGAGCAGCTCAGCTGGTCCAGGGGCTGCACAAGCCTGGCATAACTCACAGTCTGTCCTGCAGCCTAAAACTCATCTCTGGGGTCTGCACCCACTTGGCTGGAAAAGTATTTACCCCACAGTGTTTGCAGGCATTCTCCTTCTGTGCTTACAATTAATAATGCAAGAAACAATTGGCAAAGATGGAGCAGCAGAAAGACTGGGATGTGAAAAGCAAAAGCTTGAGATCAATTATTTGTGCTGTGTTTGGGATCTCACGCTTGGCATATCACAAGAGCACAAAACAAATTGGAATTTGTCTCTGTTCTGAGACCCCAGGGGAGCTGAGTGGCTGCGAGTGGCTGCTCTGATCTCAGGCATCAGGGACTCTGCTGGGGGTTGTATTTTCACCCAGAGTGGTGGAGACAAAGAAGGAATTAATAATGCCTATTTTTGCTGTGACACTGCTCATCAGGAGTTCCCAGAGCGTTTCAGGGAGATTGGAATCACAGAATCATTCAGGCTGGAAAAGATTTCCAAGATCAAGTCCAATCTTTGGCCCAGCAATACCATGGTACCTAAACCAGAGCACTGAGTGCCATCTCCAGCTGTTTATTGAACTATTCCAGGCATGGTGACTCCACCACTTCCAATGCCTGAGAATCCTTTCAGTGAAGAAATTCCTCCTGAAAATTGTAGTTTTACGTATTGATATAAACCAGACTGCACTAATATTCCTCCTGGAGCACAATATCCATGTTCAGGAAGGGCCTTTCCCCATGGAAGTGGAGCAGGAATAGCAGTGTTTTCCAGGGAATTCAGGCTCTGGGTGAGTGCACTCCTCCCCTTGGCACAGCAATGCTGATAACGCTGTGTCCTGGGATTGATGCTAGTGACCACATGAGACAGGCATTCCCTTTTATTCATTTTTAAGGCCCTTTTTGTAGAGTTAGGTGCCCTGGTTTTTGTCCATTTAGCATTCAAAGCCTGGCTTTGCCTTATCAGCCCTTTCCTCAGGCTCCAAGGACCTGCTGAGGCTCGAGGGCTGTGTTCTCTGGTGTCCCTCGTGTTGTGGCTCAGTGGGGCTGTGCCCTGTGTGGGGACCCGGGGCTGGGACAGTGTCAGCAGTGCCAGCAGGGCTCTGGGGGCTGTGTCTGGCCAGGAGCAGATGGAAATGGATCAACGGCTGCTTTATATTTGGCATCTCCTAAGAATTTGCTATCCCTCCCCATCAGGAGTGCAGCAGATCCGAGGCAGAATCCAATTTTAGCAGGGAGGAAGCAACAGAGCCGAGTGAAATAGCCTCCAAAAATCTTGATGAATACAGAGTCACACAGCAGATGAGTTCCTTCCAGCCAGCCCTGACTGGGGGGTTCTGCCCTGACTGGGGGGTTCTGCCCTGACTGGGGGGTTCTGCCCTGACTGGAGGGTTCTGTGCCCTGACTGGGGGGTTGTGCCCTGACTGGGGGGTTCTGTGCCCTGACTGGGGGGTTCTGTGCCCTGACTGGGGGGTTCTGTTCTCAGCTCAGTTATGGCAGGGGCTGTAAGCTCAGCTCCAGTCAGAGCAGGGGCTGTAAGCTCAGCTCAGTTAGGGCAGGGGCTGTAAGCTCAGCTCCAGTCAGAGCAGGGGCTGTAAGCTCAGCTCCAGTCAGAGCAGGGGCTGTAAGCTCAGCTCAGTTAGGGCAGGGGCTGTAAGCTCAGCTCAGTTAGGGCAGGGGCTGTAAGCTCAGCTCCAGTCAGAGCAGGGGCTGTAAGCTCAGCTCAGTTAGGGCAGGGGCTGTAAGCTCAGCTCCAGTCAGAGCAGGGGCTGTAAGCTCAGCTCCTTAGGGCAGGGGCTGTAAGCTCAGCTCAGACGGGATACAGACTCTAAGCTCAGCTCCAGACTTGTTCCTTTGCCCGGATCCACTCATCAGCTGGCACTGCAGCTCCAGCAGAGCACGAGGAGCTGGAAGCAGGAGCTGGAAGCAGGAGCTGGAAGCAGGAGCTGGGGGATGTCCCACAGATTTCCCCAGACTGGAACCAAGGGCTTGTGGAAGGGGAACACATCTCTTACTGAGCTGTCGAGCGAGAGCTCCTCTGCTCCCTGCTCACACACTTTTGGGCACTCTCTGGTCTGTAAGGGTGCAATGTGTGTGTTACTGCAGCCCTCAGCTGCCCCTGGACCCTGGGAGTGTCCCAGGCCAGGCTGGACAGGGCTGGGAGCAGCCTGGGACAGTGGAAGGTGTCGCTGCCCATGGCAGGGGTGGAACTGGATGAGCTTTAAGGTCCCTTCCAATCCCAGTCCAGCCTGGGATTCTGTGATCTCAGGCTTGGCTTTATGGCCCAGAGAGCCAAAACAGCAGAGGAGGTTTAACTGCAGCCTGTGTATGGCTGGGTGGGAATGAGGGCAGTAAATGACATTCACAGCCCACTCAGGCCTTCATCTCTGTTCTCTTCATCTTTCCCAGACATCTGTTTCTGGCCTGGAGTAGCTCACTTTGCTTGTCTTTCAAGATCTGGTTGATTTGTGTAAGTCTATCTGGGCTGGGAAACAAAGAAAAACCTTCTAAGATATTTCACCTCTCTCCCTCTCTCCACCATCAAAATGTCCAGTAAAGTTTTTCATTAACCTTATGACTTCTTCAGAATTTCCATGGAAATGAAGCTGAAGGGAACAAACAGCATCTGCTGTGCAAATATGAAATGCAGGCAGGAGATGAATAAGATGAAAAGACTTATCTCCTTTATCATGATTAGCCACATTTTGGCCTTGTAATTTTGGCCTATCTCTCCAAAGAAACTGCAGCCAGGATGTAATACATCCTACTGGCAAATTACAGCCATGCAGCTGTTGGAGGCAGCAGCTGGGCCCTTCAGCAATTTAAACTTGGTTTTATTACACCAGGGCAAGGCTCCAATAAGTATATTAGTGACATGATTTAAAAATAATAAGAGTTGAATGCTGTCCCACTGAAGTTAATCCCGACGTCGGTTTTCGTGGGAAGGAGCGTTTTGCCAAAATCAGGAATCCAAGAGGTCCCAGGGGTGTCCTCAGCAGGGTGAGACTGTGAGAGCAAAGGAGCTGTGCTGAGATCAGCCCCAAGCAAAGGTGTGAACTTCTCACAGGGATTTCTGGGTTACTACGAGCCAAGAAAAGTTCCATGTGAGGAAAGTTAGATGAAATCTGACTACGGAATACAGGGCTCAGACAAGACTTAAAGTGTGCTGTGGCAAAGTGTGAATTTTCAGCTCTCTTCTTGAATGCAGCAGTGAAGGGTGTGTTACCATAACAAAGAGCATCAGAAGTGTATTTAACTTCAAATGTCAGTGTTTCAATTTCTCTGAGCTCCAAACCAAGATGAAACTAAAAGCTGTTACAGTTCTTGAGAGCAGGAATCCTGCAAAACTCCCTGAAGTTTTATGCAAAAATTCCCAGTATTTTTCTCAGACAAGAACCACAACTGTTGGTCCTAAAACAGATTCCTATTACAAAGTCACAAATTATTCTGTGGGCTATTAGAAACACCTCGCAAGAGTAAGAGAAACACTGTTCTCTTTTCTAGATGCAAAGTGACTCTTGTCTAATTTGCAGGATTATTGCAAATATTGCAAATATTGCAGATTGTCTAATCTGCAGTCCTAATATGGGAGGGTTGCAGTGCCCATATCTATGTGTCAATATTCCCTGCACCACCCAGACAAGCAGCTGTTTTCCATATCCATGTGCTGGCTGTCACCAGATACGATGTTCTGTTTGAGAATTATTTGCCTTTTTCCCCCTAATACTTTTAGTCCAGTTGGAATGACAAGGTTGATGAAAAACTTTTTGGGTTGAATCACAAAATTAGTTTTTAAGTCAGAAATCAGTACTTTTCTCCTCTTTTAAGCTGTTTTCCAGGAAGAATTTTGCATCTGGCTGTATCTTCCTTCTAAAACGCAAAGTTTCTGGACAATCCCACTTCTGGATTCTCCCTGGGTTAATGTGGATACAGCTATGGGGTGATTTGATAGGGAATCTCAATTGTGATCTGTACAGAGCAGTCAACTTATCTGACATCAGAGCTGTAAATCAGATATGCTACAACATTTATTATCTTTATCTCCCTTATTTAAGAGCTCAAACCTGTCAGATGAAACCATAAATCTGCTCCTTGCATCAAGCCTCTTAATATTCCAGTTGATGTTTGTTTCCAAAAACTCTCTGCCAACGTTTCATTTTCCTCTCATACTGACACTTAATGCCTTAAGTGCTTGGAAAGATAAACACTGGCTTTAAGCAGTACAATCTCATGATCAGTTTATCTGAGGATTATTACATGGGTGCACAGAGGAGTCAGTCATAAATGGAGCACTTTTTGCCCTGGCTGTTGATTTAATTGCAGTGAATGGGGTGGAATATTCTGAGAATCACTGACCTGGGACGTAGAGGAGAATCAACTTGCAGTTTTACCCAATTAAACCGTGCTGGGGTGGGACACCAGGCTGTAACTGGGACCCAGGCTGGGGGTGAGAAGATGAATTTTACTGGGGGCTGAACTGGTGTCTCCAGCTGAGCACAGCAGGACAGACCAAGAACCAGTGGGGAAAGACTGAAGACAGATTAACTGAAACATCAATGTAGACAAAAACATTTTATAAGGGAAGGTGATTAACCTCTGGAAGAAATAAAACAATTGACTGATTCACTTTTTTACTACAAGGCAAAGCAAGAACTCTCTTCAGTAGTTGCTTGAATGAAACACCAACAATTGGATTTAGCAAATGGGAAATACAATTGTCTGCAGTGCACAGATGATTAGATTTGATCTCAGCTCCCTTATAAACTTTAAGCATCTTCCCTGTCTCAGGTACAGTAACAGAAGAGATGATTCAAAGTGCATTTTCACAGAGCTCAGCTGCATTTTCAGTGGCAAGGCAGAAAGTGAGGCAGCTCTGCTCCAGACTGGGCAAACAGCTGGAATAAAAACTGTCTTAAAGTGTTAGAGGGCTCCAAAGGAGGCAAAACTCATCTCTCAAAGCCATGGGATTCTCAGCCTTAAACAAGGACACACAAGCCTTTGTTTGCTGTAGTGCTCTTCTTCCTTTTCAGCCTCATTTTGAATAGATTAAATTGTCTGAAGTAGGGTTTATGGCTTATACCAAATGCTACTTTCAGCACAGCCAGAAAAGCTGGAGCCTTCCAGTGGAAAAAGTATTTTAGAACTGATGTTGTATTAAAATAAACCAGCACAAGGTCATCCCCTTTAATGTAAACCAGGCAAGAAATTTTGATTTTAGTGCATGTGGGACTGAAATGTAGAAAAAAATCTGCAAGATGTGCTGGGAAAAAGCTGTGACAGGTTAAAACAAGGTATGGAACTGCTCAGTGGCCCCAGCTCTGCCCTCCTGGCACCCCAGACAAACAGCTCAGAACCTGCCTGCACATCACTGAGTGCTCCTCTCAGCACATGAACAGAAACTGAAAGTCTCTGAACAGGATAAACAGCAAGAATTAACAAATCCTTCACTTAACAGAGGCACAAACCAGAGCAGCCACTCCAGTGTCTGTAGGGCTGGTGAGGGGTTCTTGCTACACTCCTGCTCCAGACACCATAACTAGGACTCTTCACTCAAGGCAGGAGGGCACAGTACTCAAAAACTGAAGTAAAAGCAGTGAAATGTTTGCTAGATTTTCTGACTTTTCCATTCAAGGCTTTAAAGTGCCCCCAGCAAGTTGATGTCTGTTTGCAGAAAGAATGAGAGTGAGTTACCCAACCCTTGGGCAGCACAGCAGGGCAGGGGACGAGGTGCTCACTGGTTACTCTGCATGGCAAATCCTGTGCAAAATGATAATAAATAAATGTCAAATTAAGCTCAGAAGAGTCCAGTTAGGGCAACTGCCAATTAAATATTGCCCTGGTAATGCAACTATCCCTGATATCAGTGCACAGCTCTCAGCTTTCTGTTCCACAAGGATATTTTTTGGCGAGTTTAAAATCTGCTTAGTGGAGCAGCAAGTCTCCATTCTGCTTTCACCAGCTTGCAAACACTCCACACAAGCCAAAATCCTCTTGGATTTTTGATTGGAAATGTACATCCCAACAAACAACAAAACAGCTTTCACTGTAAACTTCCTTTCCAGGCTTAACTGTTCCCAAGGTTGCTCCTGGTGACACTACCGTGCCAGTCTGTCACTTTTTATTTGGTTGCAATGTGTAAATCTGATCTGCAAGAGTGATGCAGCAATAATCACAGTGGTCATTTTTGCTGGCTTCAGTATTTGAACTGAGTGCAGCTCTGCCTGTTACGAGCAGGCTGTCAGAATTGCCACCCAGTTACAGCTCTAAAATATACACAAATAATTCTTCCAAATTCACATTTTACTACATTATTTATACCAACAGATGTCAAGGCAAGAACACACTGGATTGCTTCCTGAAAACTGGCACTGATTTCAGTTTGGGAGTACATTCTCCTAATGAAAACCACGTTAGAGGCGAGGATGTTTTCAAAGCAACTGTTTCTGGCATGTCAGATGTTGAAAATAAAGATATGCTTTTCTATATCCTAAAAGAATTCCACAAAATTCACACATACTTGGGAAGACAAAAGATCTTTTTGTATGCGTGTGAATATTGACCCATTTCTGGAGCAAGAAACTCAAGCTAACAAACAAATCTGCAATGAGGACAGATTGTTTGGGGACTTCTTTACTCTGTAGATTCTCGGACCACTCATAGCAGTGATTTTTGAAATTCTTTGCTTTTGAAAGGTTCTTTGTGAGGGAAATGTGGTCCAGATGGAATCAGGGCTTTGGGAGCTGGAATAGAAACAGAGTCCACTTCTCATTAAACAGAGCACTTTTCATGTTCTAAGCATGACCGACCAACACAAATCATAGATAGGCCTGAAATTCAGTATTTGAACCCAGAGGCAGATCTGCCCTTCCACTCTGTTCCAAGGGAAAGGAGGAAAAGACATCCCCAGTTTGTGTTCAGAACTCTCTGAACACTGAGGGGACAGAGAGCTCCCGTTCAGCAGCCTGATGTGCGAGGTGGGTTGGGGCATGAGATGGATTTGGGATAAACCTCCACGGAACCCTGAAAATTCTCCTCCTGAGGGATTTGGGAGTACCCGGATTCTCCCAGGGACCTCTGGCATTTTCCAGGACAGAACTGGAGAGCTCTTGTCTGTCTCCTCACATTCTCACAGCTTCGCCGTGCCTGGACACACTGCAGGTTGCTGCAGTGACTAATTAATGAGCCTCTGCAAATTACTTCATGCAAGGAAATTACAGCCACATCTCCTCTGCTGGTATCATCTGAGATAAGCTCTGTACCCCAGGACTGAAATTGTACCTCACTCTCCTTTCCTACAGAACAACAACCTTTTTACTCCTCCAGGCTTTTTATTCCTCCAGGTCCAGGTTATGTTTCAACAGTTACAAATGTGGTGTGGTGAAAGCATCACCAAAGAAAATGTCTCATAAATAGTAACAGGGTGCCGTGTTACCCTCTCACTCTTCCAGAGTGAAAGGTGACTTCATTTCAACAAAGAATTGCAGAAGAAATGGTAAAAATCTTTCATTACAGGTCATCTGCTCCTTCTCTCTGTTCCTGTTGATTAAGCAGAGAGGAAAGTAACAGACGCAGAACTGTGATTTTTTTTTATTGTGCATTCATAGCTTTATGTTGTATTCAAGAACATGAATTATTACTGAGCTACATCTGTTAGAGAACACTGTCCAGGTAAAATCAGCTTCTACTGGCTCCTGTTCAGATGAAATCAATAGGCTTTTTGCCATCATTTTTATAGGCCCAGACATTGCTGTAAAATGTAAGGGTAAAATATTTGGACAGGCAGACACATACGATGTGTCTGTGCAAACTGAAGCCAAAGCTTTTCAGCCTCCAGCGAGATGGTGTTCTTAATTAAGTATGAAGAGGAGGGATAATTTGATTCAGAAATAACATTATCTTTCCTCCAGCTCCCCTCACACCAGAAGGTGCATTTGGTGGCACCATCATTAATAAAAGCACAGAGCATCAAAGATCCATGGCAGAGCAGGAGCTCCCCTGCTCTGCTGGCTAAAAACAAGCTCCAATTAATCCACAGCACAGGCCAGGTGTCCTGAAGTGGTTTGCAAGCAGTGAGTGCTGCAGAAGGGGTGGCTGGAGGCTGGGGAGCATCCTGGGGATCTGCTCAATGGAAATGGTGTTTCTCTGCAAGGATGTCCAAGTTGGTGAGCTCAGGAAGAAAAGATCCCTGAAAGTGAAGAAATGATCCCTGAAAGTGAAGAAATGATCCCTGAAAGGGAAGAAATGATCTCTCAAAGGGATGTATTCCACTGCTCTGGCACTGGCAGCTTCATCACTGCACTGTGGTTGCATTTTTACCCCTCTTTTCTGTGTGACAGTTGTATATTGACTTCAGGCTCAGCACTGACAAAGGGCCATCCCCACTGGTGGGATTGCTCTGTAGCTGCAGTCTCCTCTGTGAGCAGTATCCTACATGAGGAAGTTGTTTTTGAGGTGAACTGAAGAATGTAGAGTGACGATGGGTTTTGTTTTCTTCAGTCATCAATCTTTGCCTGAGAAAGGCTTCCAAGAAATCAGTATTTTCTATATTTGCTGGCTCCCCAGTGATAAAGGGAAGGGCATACAGAGTTCCTGTACTTCCTGTACACCTGGACATCCCAGTGTAGCAGAGGACAAATGATGGCACAGGCTGGATCACCTTCCTATCCAGGTTTTATTCCCCTTGGATCACACTTGGATCAGTGGGGAGAGGCAGCTGAATTCAGAGAACACAATCAGAGCCTCTAAATTAGCATTTAACTCTTCTCTGGGTGCTTGTGATAATCTCTTTGGACACTGGTATGGTCAGGGATCAGTTAGGGATCCCCAAGCTGTTGAAGACACATGAAAATAGAAGTTCTCAACACAGTTCCTCGAAATGAACTCATTCAGGAGCTCGTTCATGCTTGGAGATTCCTCCACAAGCAATGTGTGTTTTCAGTGGAAGACACAGCACTGGTTACATGTGA
The DNA here is from genome assembly GCF_031753505.1 of Anomalospiza imberbis. Lineage (NCBI taxonomy): Eukaryota > Metazoa > Chordata > Aves > Passeriformes > Viduidae > Anomalospiza > Anomalospiza imberbis. Next base: position 17,956,802 of record NC_089692.1, on the reverse strand, counting down.
GGCAGCCTGACAAGGAAAGAAACTAAGAAAGAAAAACTGACCCCAAAAGCAAAGATGATAAAGCAGAAGATGAAAAGAAAGTTGGTTTTAAAGATAAAATCTTTAGAAGGCTTCTGGAAACACAGGTGAGGAGAGGAGACTATTTGGAGTAGACTGGAATATTTTTAGTGAGAAAACAAATTCAGTAGCCACAATTCTCTGTGTCTCCAACACACTGGGACATTTCACATTAACGTTTATGAGCAGACATATATTTTCTCTCTCATTGAAGCATTTTCCCTCTTCTATTTTCAGAGCCCTCTGGAGTGCTCAGATAACCCCCCTCTGTAAGTCAATCCCAGCTGGAGACGATTTAATAAGACTCTTTTTAAGATAAAATATTTCTACAAAGGTGGAAATAATGCTATACCTACAGTCCTTTTCAAAGGAAGCAGAACAAGAGAATTTTGCTGCGGAAAACCCCTTTTTGATCATTCCAGTCCCTTTCTCCTCACTGCAGGACACGGCAGTGACAGAGCTATGTGATATATGATTATGGCAATCACTGAGCCTCATCTGGAGATCCCTGAGTTTCATTATTCTGTTCCACACCATTCCCACTGACCCTGCAGTGTCCTTGTACCTCCTCTGACCTGTCTGAGGGTGGTGTCAACTTAATTTGGTTGCTGAAGAACCTGAACAAGAGCTGGAGCCCGTGCTACAGCTCCTCTGTTTGCCTTCCTGCACCTCTCAAAGGCAATAACAGGGCAAGGAACAGAGGAACCTGCTTTGTGTGCTCCAGTTTAACAGAAAACCCTCTCCTGGTGTCTCAATACACTCCTCTCTTGAGTGGGCCTGAATGCAACAAAAAATCCCATCCTGGAAGGGGCTTGCATTTCATTATTTCATTTCATTTCATTTCATTTCATTTCATTTCATTTCATTTCATTTCATTTCATTTCATTTATTTCATTTCATTCTGTACCATGGAGAGTTGTCCTTGTTCATGTAGGGCACCTGGGTAATTGAGCTGTTAATTTATTTGTCATCTTGATTTTGGGCATGTTCTCTCCAGCCTTCAGAATCTGTTTTCTTAAAAGCCAGGAAGAAACATTTTGACAGCTCCCCTGAGCAGGTGTTTATTTCTGGCCTTTGAGTGATGTGAGCACCCAGGGCTGCTGGGCTCTCCTGAGACCTGGCTCTGCTGCCCCTCTCTCTCCAGCTGGGCCTTACATCGAGGAGAAACCTCAGCCCCCATCAGATGAGCAATCTGTGTCAGACAGGAAATCTTCAGCCTTTCATGAACCTTCGACAAAGGGAAAAAAAAAATGTTCAAGGTCTCATGTGCTGTCCAACAGCCCAAAGTACCAGAAAACAGGAACTGGAGGTCTTTTCAGTTTATTCATCAATCCTGCTCTCTCTGCCCCATGCACACACAAGATAAAAGGACAGCAGGACATATATTTTATATTGACTATATATTCTATTTTGACTATATATTCTATATTGGCTATTCTATTTTGACTGTATTTCAAAAGATGAAGGTTTTTAAACACAGCCAAGACTTTAAAAAATACCAATTGTTTAGAGGAAAAATTAAAAACCACTAAAAGTTGTGACGCTTACAACAAAGCAATTATTTTTTTACACAACCAAACCATTTAGTGTTGATTTTGATACACTGCTTGAATATGTATAAGAAATTTTGTCTTACTACTGACATTTCTTTCATTGCTAATTCTCCAAAGAGCAATAAATAACAAGTATTATAAAAATGTAAACTATTCAACTTATCTTTTTTTCCCTTCCCTGCTAAACTGAATTGATGCATTCCTAGGAAAGGCTTTAGTTCTGCAAAATCAGCACATCCCACAGAATTTTTGTTCCATAGGAAAAAATTTTATCTAGCTGCATCCTGTAATTGTTCTATTTTTCACCTCAAAAAGACCTCAGCTGAATCAGGTCAGCTTTCCTATTCTGGTTTACATTTATTTCCAACAGGAAGCCATATCTGTCAACAACTGAGTATTCTGCTAGCAATTAGAATCCCATCCAACATGTGATAGCTTTTCCTAGCACGCTGCAAGAATGGAAAAAGGACATTTTGGATGAATTAGAGGTATTAATATGTATGTGTGCCACACACTAGGCATTGTTGATTTGCCATAACAATATGTCCATGGAGCTTTCTAAAATACCTATTGCTGGTTAATGTTTTCACTATTGATCAGAGCCTCATTCAGGACCCCCAGATTTAGGGTCAATATCCTAGGGGACCTGGGTTCCAAAGGAAGTAAAATTAGCTTGGATGCAGTTTTCAGAGATTCATAGAATATCCTGATTTGGAAGGGACCCACAGGGATCAATCATCCAGTCCAGCCCCTGGCCCTGCACAGACACCCCCAAAATCCCACCCTGGGCATCCCTGGAGCACATCCAAACTCCTGGAGCTCTGGCAGCCTTGGGAATGTTCCCATTATCTGGGGAGCTTGGGCAGTGCCCAGCACCCTCTGGGAAAGAGCCTTTCCCTTTCCTATCTCCACCCTAAAGCTGCCCTGGCACAGCTCCAGCTCTTCCCTTGGGTCCTGCCACAGGTCCAGAGAGAAGAGATCAGTGTCTGCCCTTCCCCTTAGGAGGAAGCTGTAGACTGCAATGAGATCTTGACCACAACGATGTTTCTGTACCCTTCCCTTCCCTTCCCTTCCCTTCCCTTCCCTTCCCTTCCCTTCCCTTCCCTTCCCTTCCCTTCCCTTCCCTTCCCTTCCCTTCCCTTCCCTTCCCTTCCCTTCCCTTCCCTTCCCTTCCCTTCCCTTCCCTTCCCCTCCCCTATAAATAGTGATTATTTTACATGTTCAGGTGTCATTTTCTCTTTTCTTTTTCTGCCTTTCTGATGTTGCTTTATTACCAGGAATCCATCCACTCCAGGAGTTCTGTGATTTTGATTTACTCTAAGAAATTCAACTACTGTCTTTTGTTACACAATTTAATTCTGTTTGCTTTTGGAAAGGTTTTAGGATTATCTGCCTGCTGACCTTGGCTTGAGCTGAACAAAACACCCTGTGTGCTCCAAGGGGTCAGTGTTATGGCATGGGAAAGCTCCTCTCTGGAGCTGTCCTCCAGTGGGCAAAGTCTTGGGGCTGCATTAAGCTGTGTGCTCTCCACACAAACTGTGCAAGAAAACAATGAGCATTACCACTAATGAATTCATCTCCATCTTTTCCCTTTCAGCACAGATTATATTTAACAGCTACAAAGCCAAAACAGCTGTAGGCGAATAACAGCAGAGCTCAGAATGGACTCTGGCCCTAAAAATGTCACTCAAAGCCTTCAGATTTGCAAAGCTCCCTGCTCACTCTCCATCAGGGATGGCTGGCAGGGCTGCCAGAAGCTGCTTCAGTTCTCTGAGCTCGGGGTGGACTGAGCTCACTGTGAAATGACTTTCTGGGAAGCCTCTCCCTTGTTTATTGCAATTCCTTGTTTTCTGGAAGAGACTCTGGGATTGTTCTGGCTATTGTGAATGTGACCTCAGATGTCTTAGTTGTTATTTCTCTAGCCGGGAGAGGATTTAGCAGCACAGTTCAGGGGCCAACAAAGAGTGTTCCCAGTTAGTGTGAAATGTTCACCTGGTGCCTGTGTCAAAGTGCCCAGATGGAAATGGATAATAAAATTCATGACAAAAGAATACAACTCACAGATAAAAAGTGTTGAAATAGTTAAGGCAAATATATGATGGCTTCAGGCCACCAAAAAAAAAAAAATCCAGAAAACTCAAGCAAATTTGCTATCAGGGATAAATCCTGTTTCCCAAAAGAAGCTCAGTCTGGAACTTCTAACAATGAATCTCCAGGAATTGCTGAGCTTCTTGCTGGGACAAAGAATTTAAACTATTTCAGGCCTGACTTCAGGCATTTACTACCAGGGCGTGGTTGGCAGGGGCCAGCTGAGGGAATCTTCAGGGATGGCCTGGGGAGGGACAGCTCTCTGTTCCACCACAGCTGGAATGTTTCACAGCTGCTTTCCCTTTTGGTGATATCTCACTGGACTCTCGAATCCTTTTGTGCTTCAGGAAGAATTCTTTGCAGTGATTTGCCCTCGCAGCTTTGCTGACTTCCCTGATGGAAGGAGCAGGAGAAATGAGTGCCCTGATGTTCTCTGAGTGCCTCTGTGAAAGCACTGCTGCTTTTTCCAAGCATTTTCCCAGGCTGCCGGGGCAAGGCCCTGGTTCTGGGACCATTGATAGCAGAGCTCTGCTATCTGCCAGCAATACCCACTGGATGTGGATCAGACATTGGGATCATGCTTCTGGTGAAATGCTGAGTGCAGGACACAGCATTCACTCTCACTTTCCCTGCCTAGAAGTGGACAGACCATTTCTGAGAGAGGAAAAATGCTGAAGCAGTAGCTGCAGGAGATGCCTCGTTAGGACAGACACTTCTGGTCCAGCATAAACTTCTCATTACTTTTTAATACATTCAAATAGACCAGTTTGCTTGCTCTGGATCAGTGCTGTGTGTGATGTGATTCTGTGTCATGACTTTTCTGAGCTGGCACAAGGAGCCCTTAAGCTGGATTTATTGTTTTGTTGAATCATGACCTCAGGGATTTGTGAGAGAAATGAACTGCAGCCAAGTGCTGGAGATTTTAAGGCAGTTTACAAGTGGAACCTCGGTCAGGCTGAAGTCAACAGCAAGTCTCTGTATTCTTTTTTGGAACAAACCCACTTGATCTCTGAAACGTGAACTTTCTGTGACAACATATGGACCAGGTTTGGTGTGGCTTGAATTTCTGGCCTGAGGCTTCAAGGAGAGGATATTCATTCTCTTAGAGTGATGGAGAGGCCATCCCACCTCCTTTGGGATGGGAGCTGGAGCAGGCTCACACCAGGATCCTGAGCATCCTAAACTTTCCCTCCTCCCTTCTCTGACAAAGCCACTCTGCAGTGTTTCTGCTCCACTGCTGCAGCTGATGCTCCCACGTTTACCCTGGTTCAAGCACGAGGCAGGAAACACTAAAATGATCCTTGTTTTGGAAAAGGATCTTTAATCCTCCTGTGCCTGCCATTGGTGTCCTTCCAGCCAGTGACTAAGTAGTCAGAGCTGGATAAAACCACTTCTCCCATGTCTCCCGCAGATTCTTTTCCAAGACATTTTAAAAGGCTTAAGATCCTTTCTACTGCAGTATGGAATATTTTGGAAGACGAAATATAATGTGGCTTATATAAAACTGCAGGATGCAGAACACAGCCCCATTAAGATCCAATCAAACCTTCCCTGATAATTGACATCCTTTGGAAATTTTCAATTTTTTTCACCAAATTTCCATAATTATAAAACCAGGTGAATTACTTTTTAATGTTACTTTGATTACAATATCAATTTTCTTTCAACCAATAAATAATCTTAGCCAGAAAATAATTTGCATTAGTTGAGCATATGGGTTGACTCAAAGACAAGTTAATTACAGAACACAGTGCAGAGAACCTTTGCCTACTTGAAGGAGACAGCTACAAAAAGGAAAAATGAAATAGGTGTTATCTCTTTTAAAATTAAATTGCCTGTTACAGGGGATGTACTTTATTCAACATGAAACAGAGTCTAGATGAAATGCGGAAGGAAAAGAGAAAATGAGATTGAGAAATCATTGGGGGAAAAAGAAGAAAAAACTACTAAATAAAAGGCTGAAGGAGAGAATGAGGGTTTTTTCTGTATTTTTCAAAAGGCCCCAAGGAACTGAGGTGACACTGCGAGATGCAAGATGGAAGAGAACAGGACTGAACCCACACTCTGCTGGGTTAAGGGAATTTCTGCTGCAGCTGCTGCAACTAAGTCAAAGCAGGGCTCTGATTTACACCAAGAAAAGCAAGTTCTTAACCCAAACAATTCCTACCCCTATCCCACAGAGTCCCTGTAATTGTCCTTGGGAGCAGGACAAAGCCAAGGCCACAGGCTGACGCACCAGGCTGAGCCTTGCTTTCAGCTCAGGATATCTTCATGCACAACATATAATTTCAAAAGGCAGCTTTAAACACTGGGATGATACAATTCTGCTCTCCGTGATTCCTTCCAGATTATATGCGTGGATATTAATTATGTAAATAAATGTATCCTTCATGTAATAACTACATATGGTGATGAATATAAACATGGGAGTCATGCCACAGGCCAGGGAGAGGCTGTGCTGAATTTCAGAACAAGACCTTCTGGTGCCATTTCAGTCTCTCTGATAAGATCAGAAAAGTCTTGGTGCACATTAGAGCTGCATGTTCCAGTATGAGACCATTCAGAACCGGGAAGCATTTCCAGGCTTGACTTCCAGGCTTGATACACTTCCAGGTGTGAAAATGGAATTTCCCCAGAGAAGAAAAGATGAAAAATGCGACGTAACTTTTCCATGTGTGCAGTGCAGGCTTGCAAAGAGCCCAGGAATTTTCAGGACCATTCTCTTTAATCTCAGTGTACAATCCATACCTACAAGATCTGAAATACTTGGTGCATGAATTCAGATCAATATAACAAATACCAGGTTGTCATCTGTGTTTCCTGACATTGCTTGTGCAGGATAGAAGATTATAACATCAGAGTTATAATGCTACCAAAAGCCTTGGATTTAGTGTGTTAGTTTGGTACCTGCCATTTACTCTCTTATTGATCATTCCTCATTCAACCTTTTATTTATCCCATACCTGGAAGATGCACAGCACATGAACCAAACACCAGTTCACATTTGATCTCCCTCCAAAAGCTGTGTTTAGTTTGATTGATTTTTGAATATACCTTCAGCTCTGGGTCACACCACCTGTGGCAATGACACGTTTCACTATCTCATAAGAAGGGATTTAAGTCCCTGCTTCTCACAGTACACCAATTTTATTGTCTGTGTGAAAGGTTTGGACATGGCAGGTAGCAGCCAGCCCTGCTCTAAAGCACTGTTTGACCATAGGTAAGAAAAGGAAACTGTTCCTGTAAATATCTGGAGATTTATGGAGGTGTAGGAGTGCAGTGGATGTGTTTTATCCAGTGAATCAGTACAGGGTTTATGGCCCAATCACAGACACAGCACTTCTAAAGCCTTCCCAAGGCATTTCACACATTTGGATTGTCCTGTGTGTGGCAGGGATGAGCTTCAAGAGAAAACCTGAACACTAATTTCCACATGTTTTCATGGCTCTAAAAGATTAATATATAATCCTATAACCCAAGTTTTGGATGACATCTGTAGATGCACCTTCCTACTTAAGCTCCACAAATCAAGAATGTCTTCACAATTAATTCTTTAGACAGAATAAACTGATTCATAGATGTCATTAAGGGAATCATTTAGTGTAACCATCATTACAAGATAAAACCCAGCCTGGTACAGAAATTATTGCCAATTTGAGCCTAGACTATCCTGGGGTCTGTACTGGCAAGGCAGTGTGGGTATGGGTTTGGGGCGATATGAGGGGATTTCTGTGGGGAAGGGCAGGACTGAGCTCTGCACCAAGGGGCTGTTATGGGCCTCAGGTGCACTGGTACTAGACACATCAGGTACTTTCAAAAGGACCCTGACCTGTCCCACAAGGACAGAGGGAGAATTTAGAGGTGGAAAGCTTGAGGAGCTGTGAAGGAAATGTGTTATTTTTAAATTTTTTTTCCAAATCCATCTTGTTCTAAAGGAATTCTACACATGAGCAGAATTCTGAACACTCAGCATCTAACGACTCTAACCTAAAGCAGGGACATCCCTCACTCAAACAGTGCTCAGATGTTTAATATCACAGAGTGGACTCACTAAAAATCTATTCAAGAGCAGGAGACAAAAAAAGGTTTTCCAAGCCAGTCTGTGTCAAACTGGGATGTGCTGGCCAGGCAGACCCAAACCCAGTGATGCCAAACTGGTGCCAGTGCTCACAGCAGTGTAGGATGCTGGGGTGGATCTGATGCCTGCCTTGTTTAGATCCTCCCTTCACTGCTCTCCTTTGCTCAACAAGCAGCTTGACAGAATGCCTTTGGGACTTTCTTATGTCTGAGCAGTGCCAGAGAAAAGCAGAATTTGGGAGGTCTTGTACAGCATCAAAGTCAGAGCAGAACAGAGGAAACAGAGCAGTTTAACCCTAATTTGACACATTAATAAATTCAAAAATGACAGGGGAAAAAACATCCTGGTGAAAGGGTACCATGAGGAGCCTTTTTTCCCCCACAACTTGCCAACCCTAAATTAGTATTCTGGGCTCTCTGAAGGAGGAATGCTTTTTTGTGCTGTACTACTTCAAAATGGCCCTTCAGAAAGTGTTTCTCAGCATGCAGGGAACAGCTGAAGGTCTGGAAAGAAAAGAGTGCATTCAAACCAGCACTTGGCACTTGCAAAGATTTTGGCTTTCTATGACCCCAGTCCTCCCATTCTTCTACAGCTACCATCCAAAAAGAAATATTTTCATCCAGCTGTCCTCCCCTGTAACAAAGTAAGCCAAAATCTTTGTGCTAATTTGCCAGCTGGGCAGTTCTCTGGGATTTGGCCACTCCCAGCTGTAATTTATTCCTCCATGTGACATTTATTCCCAGCACAGTGACACTGGCCAGCGCTGCAGCAGGCTCTGGCCAGGGCAGTGTGGGCACTTGCCAAGAGAGCCACAAGCTCCTGCCCCAGTGGAAGGGCTCAAATGGCCACTGCAAGGGGCTGGAGGGAGAGATGTTCTCTGCTCTTGCAACCCCACCATCCTGCTGGCAATAGAGCCATGAACCCTCTCCCCCAGGAATACCAGCTCAGCTCTTTGTGTAATTCTGTCTTTCTTCCTTCTGCCCTTTCACCAGACAAGGGACTCCACACCCAGACCAAGTTCCCAGAGTGGATACCAGAAACCTTGGATGGATATAAGTTCCAGCTCATTTCCATTGCCTTGATTTAGTTCAACATCAGGTCTTTAATTCATCATAACCTTTAAGTTCTTTTACAAAATTAAATCATTTTCTTATGTTCCTTCCCTGGGAGATTAAGTGAGATAATATCTGTAAGCACTTTGAGATGTTGAAGTGCCTATTACTGGACTTGAAAAGTCAACAGAATCATAAAGTTACAGGGTAAAAATATATATTAAAAAAGAATAAATCCCAGACACCACTCCTGACTCATCAACACAGCTGGATGCTGAGTCCTTCTGACCCTGGATCGTGTGCTGCTCTTGATCCCACTGTCCAAATCCCACTGACTGCCCAGGTGAGGAAAAAAAAGGGACATCATCTAATTCAAATTCCCTGTTTTATCCTAAAGAAATCCTCTGGGATCCAAAGCTTGCTTTTCTCTGAGCAGAAAGGGAATTTTACATCACCAGTTTCTGGCCTTGCGTACGTAGGCAGACAGCTCTGGTTTCACAACTTGAACATCCTGGGCTGCAAATTACAGCCTGATTCACATGCTGCTTCATATGTGGCTCATCTGTGCCTTCTGCCAGCCCATAAATTGCTGGGAGTTAGGCAGGGCAGGGCTTGGAGCTTCAATTTAATCTCTTAGTGCCTGGAAGCTGATGCCCCGAGGGAATGGAAAGGAGGTGCAAAGTGCAACCCTTCCAAATTCAGGTCAGGAAGAGTCATAAGGACACAGAGCACTCGACAGATGGATTTCCCTGTTCTCCAGTCCACCGTAATTGAAGAATTATTGTGCAATTAGTGGCAAAATAATGCAGAGCAGGAAATGGATTCGGGGTAGATGTTAACATTGGAGAGGGGATATTGAAGGTGGTACCACAATGTCACTTACTTTGTCTCTTTATCTCCTGGACAGAATCAATCCTGGGGAAAGGAATATACTCTGGAATAGGGGTTTTGCCTTCACTCAGCAGTTTCTGCAGCCAGGCCTTTTAGGACTCCTGTAATATGAATCCTCCATCACCTGCAACTGCACTGACCTCCCTGTGTATTTTAAAAACTTGTCTTCTTCTCAGAAGTCTCCCTCTTTGCTTCTCCAGAGCTTCTCTTCAGTCTTGCCATCTTGGAAAGGCTTCAATCAAACCCATCAGAGAGAGATTTGGTTTTCACTGCTCAGTCTGAGGTGCCTTGCTGACCTTTTGGTGCATCGGTTAGCCCTGGTCACCGTGACACTTCAATTTCCCCAAAGAGAAAGGAGGAATGAAAAACCAAAGGGTTTCATCTGCAAAGCTTCCACCTCTGAACTCAATAAAACAGTGTTTAAATTGAAGGAGTTAATAAGTATCAGAAGCCTTTTTTAGACCTCAGAGAAGTGCAGAGAATACAGCAAAGGAACAGCAGTGTCTGCAGAAGCATGATTCAGATTTCTTGTACCTTCTTTACAGAGCTCACAGAGCTTTTCTCGGGTATTAGTTCTGTCCCTTGTGCTTCTCTGACACTGAGCCAAGCCTGCTCAGCTAATGCTTTTACAACTCAAAGAACCTATTTTATCTCATTATTTTTCAGCCACTCGAAATTAGGGTTTGAAACTGCTCTTACAAAGAGCCATCTGAACTGCTGAGAATGTGAAAAAATAGCTCAAGTGCCCATCAGAGAAAAATCCTGACTGTCAGCTGCTTCTGGGGAAGAAACCACTACACTGAGCTACAAGAGGAAGCACCAAGAGCTCTTTAGCCCCCTTTTTGCTTCTAAACAGGAAATTGTGCGAGCATGGTTTGAGGAACAAAGTGGGGAGAGCTGAGGTGTGAACTCTGCTAAACCCCAGAGGTGGTGGGACTGAGTCTGCATTTCAGCAGCTTGGAGAAAAATGCACAGAAGGGGCTTTCCATTGATGCCAAACACAAGGATAGAACCAGCAATTCAGCACCTTGTCTGTGTGCACCAAAAGGGAAAAGAGCAGGAAAGGTGTTGTGTCTAATTCTCCACCACTGCTAGGAACGAGGAAACCAGCTCTGTTAATGTGCTGTCTCTATGGAAACTGTGCAACAGGGCTCTCACTGCATGGATTTGCTCACTGCTTTTTGCACTGCACAGGAAATAAATACCTGTATCTTCTGTATGAACTTCAGCATCTGTGGATTTCACTGACTTCTTAGTGGAAGATGTGCAAAAAAAAAAAAAAAAAAAAAAAAAATCAGAATTGTCTTATTTCAGATTTCAGTTTTGGAGCTAGACTGCCAAAAACCCTAAAAATTAACCAGGTTTTTATTGGTGGGATAAACAAGGAATAGGAGAGAAAAATTCCCTCCGGTGAAAAGGTCTTCCGTGGGCAGGGGAATTTTTTTTTTTTTTTTTTTTTTTTTAGTGTGTACTAGAGCTGTGTCTCCTTTCTCTTTCATATGCCCACTGTGTCTCAAGCATGGATTTAAGGAGGTGTAGATTTTGTTTTCTGAATGATGATTTCTTCTGGGCATTATCCAAAGCCAGAGTGCCTTTGCCTCCAGCTGCTCATATTCATATTCGAGTTTTCACTGGATCTTTTTGGAATTAGTGTGACTCATCTGGACTTCTGTAGATCTGGCCCCAAGGAAAAGCTTTGGATCTGCAGATATTTCAGCTCCTCAGCACTTCAGCTCTTTTTCGTGACACAAGAGTGGTATTTCACATCCATTTCAGAGTGCAGAGGTGGAAGGAAAGGGTGATGGCAAAATCACAGATTAAAAGCAGTGATACAGATGGTCGAAAGTTCTCCTATCCCATACTCAGCAGTGGCTGCAACACTGGCCTTTTGACCATGCTTTGGTTATTTGCTTCAGTATCCACTTCCCCTTGGAGACAGAGTCTCAGTTCCTCCTAGAAACTGTTCCTGTCCCAGGCTGCCTCGGTCATTTCCAGTCTGTGCTTACACAGAAAAAGGGGCTCAGCACAACACGAAGCCTGGGAGGTCAGGGGTCTTCTACCTCTAAAAACTTCCCAAGACTGAAACATGAAAGTAGCCCAAAAACAAGAGTGAAAAGGAGCAAAAAATGATTTTGCTAAGAAGCACTGAGCTCATGGCATATTCATTTGCAAGGGGGTTTCCTACTTTTCTTTCCATTGAAATACAAGGAAATAAAAAACCCTAGTTAATCTGCTTAATTTACTCACACCCTGAAACCATTAATAAAACCAGTTGGGAAGCCAATTGAAAGTGATGTTGCATTCTCTTTTTAATTCTTGTAACAGGTCTGGAAAATATCTCAGTGGGCTCTGCTCTGGGTTCAGGCACCCACAGAGTGCCTGCACAGTAACACCAAGTCCTCCCCAAAATCACAGGAATGCTTTATTCAAGATCCTAAGATGAAGTCTGCAATTATTCTTGTGCTTATCACAGAAAGTTTTACATGCATAATGTCTTTTTTTCGAGGAATTGGTGGCCTCAGCTGGCTCCAGCATTTATAACTCACATTTTTGCTAGCAACAGAGGGAGGTTAATGCAATTTTAAAAGATTTTAGGTCAAGTTCATCCATGTTTAATGCACTGGGGAATGATCTGGCCCATTCTGTGCATCTCAATTTGTCTGACTGCTTAAAACAGCAACTGTGCCTGTGTCCAAGCAAAGAAGAGGACTTACACAGTCAAACACACATAATTTGTGGATTTCACTGCACAGTGAAAATGCAAAGGCTTTGTGGCTGTGCCCTGATGTAAACCAATGGGGTTTCACTGGGAATGGCTGGAGCTCACTGTAGGTGCTACACTGACAGGAGTCAGAGTGGGAATGTCAGCTTGGCTGGGCTGCTGAGGACACTGGAATTTTGCCTGTTTCCTCTGAGCAGGGGCTTTGTGCTATTTCCTGTTCCCAGTCCCAGCCCTTGTCCTTTCTACTGGTGCCTCCATCCTTACCCACTGACACTCCACCTTCCCACTTTTTCATGCTCTGCTGACACATCCTTTAACAGCAGCAGCAGCTTTGCTTTTCCTTCCCTTCCTGTCCCATCCTTCCTCACATCTGGGGGTTTGACCCCAATTTCCCCTCTGATCCCTTCCTGCACACATTTCTTTGTTTCCTGAAACGTTGGTCCTGCTTTGCTGTTTTCCTGTTCTTGTTTGACTGGTGAAGGGAGCCTGTCCAGGAATGTCCCAGGAGCTCAGACCATGTGAAAAATGTGACAGTGGTGAAAGAGGGCAGATGAGGCCCAAGCACCAGCTGAAGGATGAGTAAAATGCTTTTGATAAAAACACAAACCAGGTAAGTGACAGCAGTGAAGAGAAGTATTTCACACTCAGAGCAGACTGAAATCAAGATGGGGAAGAAAGTCTGGTAAATTTAGCTAATGTTGACTCAGCTGATATCCCCAGGGTGATCCACTAGATCTGCTTTTCCTCAGGTTGCTGCCTCATATTTGAGTCTTTATTAAAGAAAACTTTCAACCAACAAAAAACCCCAAATGCCCCCCACCTGTTGCTTTCCCCCTCAAAAAAAACCCAAAACTCCAGAGGGTTTATCTGCAAGTGTTTTTTAGTCTGTGCTGAGCCTTCCTGGAGGAGATGTGGTTCCAGGAACCACTGATCTGTTTCAGGTACTGGCTGACCAGCTGGAGCTGGGAAGAACAAGCTGGAACTGCTCAGCTGAAATCCTCATTACTGAGTGTTTGGCAGAATGATGAGCATTCATTCTTTGAAGCCAGTGATAAATGCCAAGAAAAGCTGAATTTCTAGGATTGCCTGTTAAAGTGCCTCCAATGCCCACATCCCAGAGCGTGTACGCACGCCAAAATATCTGATTTAATTACTACATCTGATATATATCAACCAAAATATTTTTAAGTAGATGCTGTAAATTGTAAATGAAATACACTAAATCCTCTCCCACTCTACTCCTTCAAAGGGCTTTTAAAGTTTACAGACCTCCCACAGTGTCCCTCAGACAAGCTGTGTGTCCAGTGAGACACAGCTCACCCAGGTGAAACTCAGAGTGCCTTTAGTGTGCACAAAGCAGCAACTGCTTATTAAGGATATCAGCCCAAGAATAGCATCCATTTGAAACACCAGGGAGAATTTAGGTCAGGAGAACGCAATTATCCAAGTTGGAGTTTGTCCAGGTTACCTGGATTACCACTGCTATAAAAAGCAGAGGGGGACCATCAGTGAGTGATTAGGAGCTGTGTTTAGCAAGGCTTTGGAAGATCCTAATGTGAATTAAGTGTTCCATTCCAACCAACTTTTGGTATGAGTTATGCATCATTTCATTAAAATCGCCCCTCCCTGAATGCCATGGCATTCAGCTGCTGCTTTCTGGCCAGTCACAACAGTGTGATTAATTTTTTTTCTAAAGTTTCAGTGCAAAAAAAAAAAAAAAACCATATCAATGAAGTCTTCTGTATTAGATAAATAATAAAAGCTACTAAATGTGAAAACACTGGCAATTAGTTATCTCTTGTGTTTTATTTTTGGGTTCTTTGTGGTCTCAGCCCTGCAAGGAGCCTTCAGATTGAACAGGATTTAAAGGACTCTCCTTCCTATGAGGCCTAAATTGCAATCTCCAGCTGTAAACCTATTAGAAAGGCAATCAGTTCCCCCAAACCTACTGCAACATGCACCTGTACAGCACAGTGTATTTCCAGATGTAGGTTCATCGCTGGGTAGCAGCCTTTGCCTGGAGGGTGATTTGGGAGAACCCCTCTGTGCACAGCTCACCTCTGTGCTGGTGCCAGCTGGGGCAGCCTGACCTGCTCCATCACAACCTGTCACGTCTCACTGCCTTCCCTGCACTTTGCTTTCAAAGAAATTAAAAATAAATCTCCCATTCCCAGAACAATAGTTATTGCTAAAGGAAATGGAGGCGGACTGGGGCATGTTCAAGGTTGAGTAATCCCTGACAGTTTTCCCTTCTGTGCTGGCCTGTCCCTTGCAGATCTATTTGCTCTCTTTGCTGACTCACAAATCCATGTGGCAGACTTAAAAGACTTTATTATAAATACACCAATAATCTGAGCTGTCACTCCTGAGAGCTGCTAAGCTTCTGCTTGGGGCACGGAATATAAGTTCTTATATTCCTTTATTTTCCACGAGGGAGAGCTATGCATGGATTTGTTATCAGACATCTGCCCTGTGGGATTCTACAGCTACTTATCCCTATTTCCACATTCTGGGGAAGGATGGATTCCCTTGGTTATTTTGCTTGTGAGCAGAGGAAAAAAAAAAAGAGCAGCTAATGCTCCTTCCTTTGTCTGTGTGAATTGTGGCATTCAGCAGTTCCTGGAGGGCTGTGGTGCTCCACACAAGGGCTGAGGGAGCACAAATCCACGACTGTGTTTAAAAAAAACTGGGTATGGCACTCGATGCCAGGGTTTAGTTGAGGTGTTGGGGCTGGGTTGGACTCCATCATCTTTTAAGGTCTCTTCCAACCTTGTGATGCTGTGAATTCTGTGACTCCACAGCACACTGAAAAGCAGAGCAGTCATGGGCAGGAATGTACAAGGTTCTGAGAGAGACCACGACTGCAGGAAGGAGGCTGTGACTGGAGACTTGCCAGGAACAAGGAAAAGGGAAGTCATGCTAAGCCTCCAGTGAGCAAAAGTTCATTTCCAGCTGTTCTACCCACAAGGTTTTGCTGCCCACCCTCAGCCTCCCTGTCTGCACCTTCCAGCTCCTCAGCCTGGGGCTGCCAGGGTAGAATAGCTCCCCTATTCACATTTTTATTCTGTGATGTTAATCAAGTAGGATAATTATATATATGCCAGGGCTGACATTGGCAGGAATCATGGAACTAGAACCACCTCCCACCCCCTCACACTCCCCTTCTGTTCAGACCCAGGGTGTTATTAATCCCCTAACACCAAATCACTTTCATTCTGTTCTTCGAGTTATGGCAAATGCATGTGCCAATTAGACTTTTGCCCCTAATTTGCATGTGCCCCCGTGTTTTGAACAGCATGCCTCAAGAAAATGGGTCAAAATCCAATGAAAAAATATTCTACCACCACTGCTTCTACAAAACCTCTGCTTTCCTTGAGAACACGTTGATTTTCATGTGTTGGCACAAAAAAAAACCCTCCCCCCAAACATGAAGCACTTCAATGCAGTTAAATTATTCTGCTTTGGCTTTGAGCCCAGGAAATATTTTTGGGGTTTGTACACAGAGCTCTCTCGTGCATTTCCATTCAGAAGCAATAGGATTGGTACTGTAATGATGGCTGGATTGCTGTGCTCTGCAAACATTTGCTGTGTTGTCTGCTGGAGACAGAGAGGGGGTAATCACTCGTGAACTATTTCTGTGAGAGAGCCCTCATGCTGTACCAGCCATTTCAGATGCACTGCAATTTATTCAGTGTCAGAACTGGCACTGGAGAGGCTGCAGCTGCTGGGATCAGACCTGGGATCCAAGCAAACAGGAATTCTTCCCACAGTGAGCACCGAGGGCACTGCTGAACCAACCTCACTATTCAACAAACGCATTCATCAAGCACAACCCTGTAAGGCTATGATTAAATACTGCACATTCTGTCTTTACAGCTCAGGCAATAACATAACCCCTCAGAGTGCTTTTACTTTCTTTTAGCATTTTGCAATTTTTCAGACTGTTCCTATTCACTTTTGGCCACGTTCATCTGCTACTTCTTAAAAATAAAATTTAAAAAAAACCAACCCAATATCTCTCTTTGTTATATCAAGTAAGAGGCAATCAAAGCCAGATTTGTGCAGGAGCTCACCAAGACATGTTCTTTAGAGAACTGTAAAGGTTTTTTTGGTTCAATTTTCCCTATTCCCCTGCTATGATCCAGGAACTCCCCCCAGACACAGAGCTCATCTCCCTCTCAGCCAAAGGATGCAGGTACAAATGTGTTGCTCTAAATTTTGCACACCACATTCATTTGTGTAAAATCTTAGCTGGACTCAAGAGAGACTTGTTTCAGCAAATGGTCAGAACAAGTCGAGATAAATCAGGGAAATTTGTGTTCACACCTAAAAAGGTCCTCCAGTTTCTGCTTTCTGGTAATCCTGTGGCAAATTCTAGGCAGGCAGTAGGATCCTGACTTGTGTAACCACACAGCCACAGATAACATCCAGTGTGACTCAGAGCAAATAAAGAAACTTTTCCTCAGAAGCACAGAAAATATCAGCTCTGTAGGAATTCCTGCTCCACCTGAGGCAAGGACATGAAGGTCAGTGGGTGGACTAGAATTGCTTTTCACATTTCAGTTTGGGAGAGGAAGATGGCTCTGAAATGCATTCAGCATCTAGAGAATAAAATATAATGAGAGATCCCTTGAGCTACTTTGCTTCATTGTGGGCACACCAAGGGATTCCACAAATCTGTTCATCACAAAGTTCATCTGATGGACAGAGCTTTGTGTGCACATTATGAGCATAAGTAGGACAAGGACAGAAAAAATAAAGTTCTATTTATATCACTGTAAACAGATGTCCAAGACAAGACCAAGCAAGCAGCCAGAGAGACAAAACCATCCCAAGAAGCAGCCAAATAAATTCTCATCCATGGAAGTTCTCAGTGCTCACCTCAGCTGAGGCTGGAGGTGTGCACACAGCTAATTAGTACTTGCTACTGCCAGCAGATTGGTGACCTTTCAGAGCAGGATGTAAGGAATAAATGAGAGAATCCCCCACACCACTCCTGTGGGATTTAACAGAGCTCTTCTCCAGAGCTCTGAAATTGTGGCACACAGAAAATGCACCAATGCTTTTCTGGCTGCAGCATGGAAGAGTTTTTCCAAGCAGAGCAAGGCAAGACCAGCAGTTACAGACCTCACCCCACTGGGATGTTCTGGAGCTGACAAGAGCCACCAGACTGGGCGGTTTTGTTGCAAGGATCCTTCTGATCTGAGGCACTGCAAAACAAACACCTGATATTCCCTCTGACTCCAAGAGCAGCTGTGTTAGCTCAGGGAACAAAGGGCTCCCAGCACACAAAGGGTTCCTGATAAAGCTGCTGTAGGCCCATCTGCTCAGAACTGATTTCTGTGATGGAGAAAATAAGAGAGAGGGAGAGAAAGGGAGAAAAGCCCTTAAAGCATGAACCTTTTTGTGTTTTAGGATGAATCCTTTGCAGTTTGTGACTGGGGTTGCCTGAGCAATCCTGAGCCTGTCTGAATAAAGGTAGAGCTGAAGGCACACACAAGTGGGCAGGGTTTGTGCCCTTTCTGGGGCTGCCTGGGCACCTCCACCTGCTGACACACCACCCAGCAGGTGCCACATCAACTCTGGGGAAGGATTAGTACAATTAAAGGGTAGCTTTTAATTTTGTACCATTAAAATGTCTCTTTTGAAAACAAATTCTTGTTTCAAAGGCTGTTCCCAAGGCTCAGCCGCCTCCTGGCCTTGGAGAGGGACAGGGGCTGCCGGGCAAAGGAGTGGTCTGGCTGGGGAGAGTGAGGGTACAGCACACCTGGGATCTAGACCCTCAAACACCTAAATCAAGGAGAACAGGACTGATTTGCAGATGGAGAGGGGAAATACTAAATTTCCGCTCCTTTCCCACAACAACCGAGGTAATTCCGCAATGAGCTGAGAGCCTGCACCCACTTGGAGTTCCAAAGAGGACCTGGAGCTGCAGGGACACATGGAGGCCAAGCACACAGCCCTGCAGGCAGTTGCTGTGGAGTCAAACACGAAAGAAACCATGCAGGTCTGCACTGGTATAAATGGAGAGAGATCCCATGGCAACTTTTATTCCGCAGCTTTCAAACAAACTGCTACAGCAGGGAGAAGGAGAGATGGGAGGTGGGTGTAAAACCACAGCCAGGAGACAGCTCCCTCCAGGACATTTGTGCACACATTTCCTGGCTCCTGGTTTCACTGTTGTTTGTGAGGGAGCTGAAGCCAAGACTTTTGCCAGCCTTTCTATCACTGGAGAAGACAGCAGCAGCCACAGCTCCAGCTCAGCACAGAGGAGAAGCAGCTGTTAAACCATTGGAGAGCTTTGCAATGCAGCTGCTTTTGGAGCATAAATAATTTCTGTTAATGGGCCAGGTTGGCAAATGAATTCAATTGTTTCCTCTGAAATAGGGTTTTTGCATCCAATTTTGACAGGGAGCTTGAAGTGGGGGCTCTCAACTCAGTGCTTTTTGGAGTGGTTTTCCAGAGAGCACATTTCTGAAGAAATTTCTGGGAATTTGGTGACATTGCAATATTTGTAAGATCTTGTATAACACAGTAGCAAGAACCAATTACTAAGCATGACCTAGAACCATCTCCATCCCTGTGCCACAACTACCTGTCAGACTTGGATAAGCCAAGTGAAGGAAAGGACATGGGGAAAAACCCCAAGGAACCAAAAAACCCAACAACCCCACATTTTTGTTTAGAAAGCAAGTGCTCAGCCTAACCAGTTCCACAGTTCAGGATGCTGGATGGTCAACTAGAGAGTGGCATGAGCTGGCATGGCTGCTAAGACAAAAACACACGCCCAACTCTGGTCTTTGGCAAGTTACTACAACTTTGACCCCTTCCAAGTCATGAGTGGCCTCCCAGAGGGTGAAATCCATGCTTTCCTTCAGGCTTTGGTACTCAGTTTGTGTAAGAGTAACAGGAGCTGCTTGTGGGATTTAGATGTTAAAGAGGTATATTATGATTGCTGGGAAAACTCAGTGCAGCCAGGATTAGGTTCTGTCTCTTTGCTCATCAAGTACTTGAGAAGGAACACTTTGAATGAGCATGGCAGGATTTTTCATAATGAGAGAAAGAGGAAAGAGTCCACCTCCATTAGCCAAAAACCCCATAATAATCTTGCTTGACCAGTCAGCACAGAGTGGCCACTCAGGAGAGGCTGCAAGAGAGCAAAGCTGAGTACCTAAGGGTTGGACTAATGATCCTTGTGGGTCCTTTCCAACTCAGAATATTGCATAACAATAGGGCTTTAATGGCTTCTGTGGATGGCAGAGTATGTTTTCTTCTATATATTTACATTTTTAATCTGGTACAATACAGTTTACTCACTTTTGCCTCAAATTCCAAACAGTCTGTGTTGCTAGACCTCCAGCTACCAGCACAGCTTTTTAAACCAAGCTCTTTTTTAATGATAACTCTGGTATCATGGATTTCATTTATTTATTTCATAACTCCCTGGATTCAGTTTGCTCTGCGCTACTGCATCCTCTGCAAGGGCAGTGATCTTGCACATTATAATGGTTTCTGCATTAAGCATCTTCTGTGAAAAATCAGAAAACTCCAGCTGAGCAAATTGCTGGGTGCTGCTGGGGCTGTGGTCATATACTCAACTGAAAAAAAGAAATCCACCTCTCATGCAAGCCTTAACAAGGGCCTGGTGTGCATGCCAGCTGTCAGGATGGGGAAAGCAGGGTAATTGGAGCGATTAAAAGCTCACAGTGGTTACAGACATGCTTTTGCATTTAAGGTGGAGTGAAACTGTCCTGTAACAGTGTCATGGCTGCTCTGGGAAAGTCTGTGGAATTCTATCTGTCATCTCTGCACCAGTATTTTAAATTCTGGAATCTTGACCCCACCAGTTGGCACCTACATAAACACCTCCAAGACATGCTGGGGAGCAGCAGCACAAAGGGATGTGCTGACCCCCAAGATGTGCTAAGGAGCTGTGCTTTAAAAAGATCTTCCACTTAAATATATAATGAAATAGTGACAATTTTAGTAGCTAATGTGAGATGAACACAGGAGGGCCCTTACTTATTATTGCAAACAGGGCAGGGAAGGAGAAATTTCCACATATATTTGATTGGATTCAGTAAGATCTCTGATATAAGGATCCAGAATCTCCATAGAAATCAGGACCATGCAAAGCAATGACATTACAGTTCATTTGAATTACTGCACCAGTAGGATTTTACATATTTAACTGCTGCTTCGCCCCTCAAAGAATTGACCCAAGCAATATGAGTGTGCAGGACATCTGAATATTATCTAAGTTTTCCAGAAAATAGTTATACCTTTCTGGAGCATAAAGGAGACCTTGAGGAAAAACAAACAGTGCTGTCCTCTATCTCCAAAGGCTTTCTTTACATGCACATTTCACACTGGATAAAAATAGCCTTAAACCCTGGGTCAAGTAAGCTTCTTATATTGGAAAAACCTGTTTCAAGTGGACAAAGGAGACAGAAGTGGCACACCATAAAAAGGCCTTTGGTTTCAGTGTCTGCAGCTTGAAACACCATCCTGGTCTGGTTTTCTGTGTCCAAGAGGGAACTAACCAACACTGATTACAAAGAGCATGAACAGGGTGTGGGCTCTCTACTTCTCCTTTCTGCATTTTGAGATCAGGCTAAGTTCCTTTTCCAGACTATCTGGAAATTGTGAAAAATTAATCACAGGGAAAAGACAAAAATCCATTCTGTATCTCTCATCAATAGTCAAAACTTACAAGCTGGTCAAGATCTTCACTACAGAGAAATCACCTGCAATCTTTTCCATAGCCAGTAATTTTGAAACTGTCTCATTTGTACTAAAACATTTCTAGAGACATGCACACAGCTTATTTCTGTTATAATTATTTCTGAGTTGCAGTTCAAAGGAAAGTTGAAGAAAGAACAGGATATGAGACTTCCTGGTGCATTTTTAAACTGCAGTGCATAAAGCACTAGAGCTCTGTAGATTACTCCAAAGGGAATAGAAGGGAACTAAAGAAAGCAAGGCCATTGTTTTGCTAAACTTATTAATCAAGTGTTAAACAAAAAAAGAGTGAAAAAGGAAGAGCTAAGCGAGATATTACGAGACTGCATGCTGTTGCTCAGTTCTGCTGGTCTGTTCCTCTTAGCTACAACATTTCAAGCAAATTTGGTCACTTCAGTGTGCCTCAGTTTCCCCCTAAACACCCCACACTCCCCCAGAATAAGAAGTCAGGAGGTAAATCATCTCTCATAATTAGCCACACTAAGATCACCTTGGAGGATTCTGGCCTAAGCCCTTAAAACTGATCCTGGTAGGACTAGAAACTAAAGCTGTATTATTATTTCTTATTAATTACTGCTATTCCCCTTAGAAGCCTTGTGGTCAAACCAGTGTTTCTGTGAGAGCTCCCAGAGTAGATGCAGAACAAGCAGCTGGGTGACAGAGGGAATTCATCACTGTCCTACAGCAAGCCATTCCCACACCTGAATCCAAGCCTTTTGTGATGGAGACCAGCTTAAAAGTGAAATTTAATAGATCCCTCACCACACCAACCTAATGCTACAGCTCTGGAGGCCAAGCTCCACCACTGGCTGTGAACAGGTCAAAGGAGAAGAAAATTGGAAATTTTGGCCAGAATTTTATCCACATTTTTGTGGTTCTAACAACAGAACAGGCAAAAGTAGTTCACATGAGCACATAAGATCTTAAAAATGTAAATGTGGGGGAAACAAAGAGCAGATACGTGAGAATAAGAACTTTGAACCAAAAAAGAATTTCCTCAGTGCAGGAACTGGTCTCAAAGCACTGCAGAAAGGGATCATTGCCCTCATACCATCAGTTTATCACCTTCCAAGATTTTTCCTTTGAGGGAGCAAGTCTGTGTGAGCAGTACCAAAGAAATCCCAAGCTGGATCCACAACCCAGAGTCCAGCACCCAGTGAGCCTCCCAGTGCAACAGTCCAGACCGAGCTCCTTACCGAGCTTAGAGCAAAGTCATCCCACAACAAATTCACACCATCCATTCCTGAGAAGAGATGTTCCCACACCCCACTCCCAGCACCGCATGCATTTGGCATTGCTGCAAATCAGAACAAGAAGCTCAGTGGAAATGAGGAGGGTGGACATTTTACATTTACTCTCTTCCCAAACAAAACTGTTTCTTTAAACAGAGCTGCACCTTCCTACCAAACAACCCTTCCTAGACTGATCTCAGGGCTGTGCTCCCTCTTCGGGTGACTGGCCTTTTGCTCAGCTGTTAGCACAGATTTCAGAAGAGCTGCAGTATTTTCCCCTCTTCAGGGCAGAGAGCCCAGCCAACATCACAAACATGACCCTCAGAATGGATTTACATGGTTAAAGATGTCACAGCACATCACCAGCTCAGGGTAGTACCACCCTTTTGCTCCTCATAGGTACCCAGGAGGCCACGATGTGAACCTGTCAGGAGCCTGATCTGGCTTTAAATAGCAGGTGATTTTTAAGCTGATCAGTTCCCTGATCCACTTTGCTGTATAACAAATTCCTTTGATAAAACTAAGAGCAAGACAAAACCAGAAAAAAGTGAAATTGGAGGAAGAAACTAGAAGGCAAGAATACATCAATCCAGCATTATTACTGAACAAATAATAAAAGTCATAAAATCACTACAGAAATCACAATCTTTAGGCAGAATTAGGTACCAATACTGATGATGGGTGGCTGTGGAAAGCTGTTGTACCCTCACAAGGTTCAGTTAGAGAGCCCCCACCTGCCTTGAACCAGCACAAACACATGCAGCTGTTCTTTCTCAACATAGCAATATTTAGAACATTAACACATCTCCATAAAGCCCTTTAAACTAAGGTTTTCTATCCCAACCTGATGCACAAACTGTATCAGCACTGAGAACTGTCAGGGAGGCATCTCAGGGCTCCATGTGGGTTCTTTTATCCCTCTTTTTTCTGCCAAAGAGTTTAACAAGGAAATATCTTGGAAACCTTGGAAAGGACAGGCCTCCTGTGTCTGTTCAGCAATGAGTCATGGGCATGTCTGACCATTTGTTAGTACATGGAGAGGGATTTCTCCTCCAAGAATAGATAAAAAAGAATTAGCAATTGAACAACATACCTGAGTAAGCCAGAAGCAAGTAATGCAAAACTCTGAAAACTGCAGATCTTTCTTGAATTTTCTCTTGGACTTTCCATGGGAGATTTTGCCAGCATGGAATTCTTTGAAGGAATGGAACAAATGAGTGAGTCACTTAAAAAGTTCTCATTTTAGACAAAAAGCTGAATTACTTGCCCACTCTAATGGGGACAGATATTAGGCTGAAAACCACGACTCCACTGATTCAGCACATTGGTGTCTCAGGAAACAAAATGTTCCTGTTGTCCAGGCAGGCTGGGAATTGCAGGAGAGCAGGGAAGCTGCCCTACAGTGCTTTACAGGGCCTAAAACTGCAAGCAAGGGAAGCAAAGCTTTGCTTAAAAGACACAAATGAAGTGGGGAAAAA
Source organism: Anomalospiza imberbis (assembly GCF_031753505.1). Classification (NCBI taxonomy): domain Eukaryota; kingdom Metazoa; phylum Chordata; class Aves; order Passeriformes; family Viduidae; genus Anomalospiza; species Anomalospiza imberbis. The sequence continues at coordinate 17,932,909 of NC_089692.1, read as the reverse complement.
AAACTTATTTGCAGTCTTAATTTATTTCAAAACACAGACATAGATTAATCTAGATTTTAGCAGCTTTCTAGAGGAGATGAGCCATGCCTCTTCCCTGAGAAATCAGCAGTGATACTGAGCAAGTGAACCACATAGCCAGTGTCAAGGGTTACCCTGACATGCCTACAATTAATAAAATACACTTGGGAAAACCAAGGAGTTTGAGGGCACCTGTGTTAAAGGGCAAAAAAAGAGAATTTACAATTGGAACATGATTATTTGGCTCAATACAAGGATTATTAGGTGAAACTCTGTGGCTTCTATAATGGAAAAGGCAGATTAAAGCATTATAATGACCTCATTGGGTTCAGAAAATTACTTGTAGGGCAAACAAAAGAATAAAAGGATAAAAAAAAATACAAAAGAGATTCAACAACCACCACATTCAAGGTAACACAAACAGATAACACAGGCAGTGTTTCCACACACCCCACCAGTGCTTTCCCAAAAACAGAGCTGTGACTTGTCTCCCTCAGACTAAACAGGAAACAAGAACTGGTTTGGATTGGAGCCACACATTGACAGTAAAATCATTACTGGTGAAAGCATTTTGTACCAGTTTCAAACCCCAGTATAAGACAGAGATTGCTCATTTAATTTCTTTTCTTGCATATGAACAGGAACTTCATTTAAGATTTTAAACACTGCTTTCTGTGGGGTTTTCACCTGGAAAAGCACATGGCACTGGTCTTCAGCAATTAGTAGGATGGTGTGTACACTACAGCAATGAAAATGCAGCAAAACAAAATGATAGCAAGCAGAAGATTTAGCCCAGGAAAATACAGACTGAACATGAAATTCCTAGAAAACACATTTGATACACCACTATTTAACATTTAAATCCCCACCTTTCCTATTTATTCCCATTGAAATATATAACATGAAAATAATTTTGACTTTTCCCTCATCACTAACAATTTCATGTGGTGCTCCTGAGCTTTGCAAACTTTAGCTCTGAAGTTGTCACGTATCTGCTCTCTTTTTACACAAGTGTTTTACTAGAAGTAGTCAGACAATGTTGGTTTCTAACCTTTATTTTAACCTTTTTCATTTAGAACTAAGCTCATGCAAGGTATTAGGGAGTTCTGGATGCTCTCCAGTCAGAAACCCTAAATACTGTGGTGTCTGAGAAACTGCCACACTGGTAAATCCATTGCTCCTAATGGGTACAGTCTACCAGCAAACTAGGACTTATTTATTCCAGACATTGTGAATAATTTCTAACAACAAATCCATCTGAGAATTTTGCAGTTTGGCAGCAAACAAAGGAAGTGGCAGAATTTCTCAAATTAATTTTAATGCATTATTTACCAAAGCTTCTTGCATAATGAGGTAGGGAAAAATTCTCAGCTGACAGAACTAGAGTAACAATCTAAACTGATATTTTTCATCTTCTGTTTCTACAAATTGGCAAGGACTAGAAACATTCATATTTGTATCCATCATCACCTTTATCAACAATGTGACCCAAAGCCTTATATACTTATTAATATGCTTAATTAATATGCTTATATGCTACTTAATACATAGCATATAATGAAAGATTTACTGACATGGCATCCCATCACTGATCACAGCTTTTGTTAATAAAGAAAAAAGTGGCTCTTACAAAGCTAAAGATAAATTAAACCAAAACATCTCCAGAATCTTTGAAAGACCTTATCAGGGTCTAGTTTTCAGACACAGCATTTCCTTCAGCAATCTCACCCCAGGGCCTGCTCAAAGCCAATCAATCACTCCCCACCCTCCTCCTCATCATTTCCTTTTAAGCAATAGCTGGAAATAGCCCCATCTGCTCTGAAAATCAAAGAGCAGCAGCTGGTGATCAGCCCCCTTTTAGAGCAGCCTGTGAGACTTACGGATATTGTCCTGAGCAACTCAGTCAAAATTAATTATAACCTAGATGGAATTAATTAGAGGCTATCTTTATTTCATCTCCATTGTTGTGCAGACAATTGTTTCTCTACTCCTCACATGACTTGGTAATTACAGTAAGATGAAACCACTTAAAATGAAATGTCCTGAATGGGTTTTGATTCAGATTTACAAGAGTGTGTTTGCAGAGCTGGGGGGGAGAGGAGTGTTGTTTGCTAAATACAGAGCAGATCTCCACACACACACAAAAAGGGTTTGTCAGTTCTTATTATTGCTCAGTTGGGACAGAAAAACAGAAAAGTTTTTTGTTAATTAAAAAAAAATAAAATACTATCTAGGAACAAGTTCTCTCTAGCACAGAGAAACTGTGGTAGAATTCTGTTGTAAAATTCAGATTTTAGATTCAGGAAGCCTTGCCCTCCTATTTGAAGGTGTAAGAAAGCTTCCTGAGATCTGTTACGTGTTACCAGCAGTTTTATCTTGCACTGTGGGAGGGAGTTTCTATAGGCACTTTAATTCCAAGCCAGATCAAATGGCTCTAATCAGTATTTTCTCTACCTTTTATCAAGGCAGGCAAGTGCCTGCACATGACACAGACACTTCCCAGATGGTTTTCAGCTAAAAGGAAAGAGTCTTATCAGGACAGGAAAGAGACAGTGGCAGATTTCTATTTGGTTAGTAACAACTGCTCTCCATATTAACATTGATTAGATTACAGGAATGAGGTTCTCTAGTTTGATAGTATAAAACCCATTTCAGAACAGCAAAAAAACCCCAAACCCTGCATTTAAGAGAGAGGAAAACATCCATCTAGTTGTAATCTACTGAAGTAAATTCTCCCTTGCAGCATAACAAAGCTAAATTAGTCTGAAATAATAATGTCTATTGCACATGGGCTTGGGGGAGGCTAAATGGAAGCTGACCCTCCCTGTGGACGTGAGTGCTTCATGTTTCCAGGGGTAATAAATAACATATCCCTTGCTGGAACCAGCAAATGCAATGCCTGGCCCTCCTGGGAATTGGCTAAACCGAGTCTATGGCACAAAAGTGGAGCTGAGTGATTAATTCACGTGGTGCCTGCTACGAGGAATATCCAGAGGCCCTGGGTCATGGGGATATTATTTTTAGAGTGTGAAATCCTATGAAATAGTCATGACTTTCACATGTATAATACACGAGGAGGCAGGGAGGCTCAGCTTCATTCTGCCTCTTCTCACGAGCAGTGGTTCAGGAGTGAATTTTTGCTTCATCAGTCATGTGACAACATCAGGAGAAGCAAACAGCAAAGACAAAATGGTTCTTGATAGCAGCAAACCGTTCTAAACGTGCTCAGCTTTCTCCTTTCTGAAAAACTCACACACAGGAGAACGTGTTAAAAATCAACATGAAAACCATCAGGTAGTTTTTGGGACAGGTAACAGGCACAGGCATTTCAGTGGGAGCCCTCCCAGGCATTCCAGAGCCATCCAAGACTTCCTGAGGTAATTCCAGTTCAAATGAACACTCTGTATCCATCCCTGGTTCTACAGCAGTGATTTTCACATGGAGGTACAGAGCTATACCCAGCAGCAGGACTTTGGGTACTAAAATATTGCAGTTATACAACACACACTCAAAAAGCTCAGAAAACTTTAAACTGAAAAAGTACACAACTCTCTTGTGGTTGTCACAGATATGCAAGATTAACTAAGTGTAGCAATAAATGAAATAAAGATGCATAATTTCCTTAGGCCCTAATAATTCTGTGACAATCTGACTCAATTTTGAAACCAATTTTCCCATTTTTTATCCTCTGGAGAACAATTGCTGTTTACCAAGTTGCTTCTCAGAAACGCTGCTGTAAAATATTAAATCTCCTGTGAGCAGAAAAAGGTAATGTTGTTCAGTGGAGCACAGAAAAACTCAATTAATCCAAATAAAATTAATTATACGTGTTTATTTAAAACCTATGACTTCTCATTATGTAATTGGTTCAATTCATAGGAAAAAAAAAAGATTCATTTATGTGTGCAAAATCCTAAATATTTCACATGGTATTGTTCAAGGATCTTTCTGTGATTTCAGTCTCATTTTAATCTTAACAGCATAACTGTTTAGAGTTCCTTCTGCTCTTGAAGAGGGTTTAAAAACCTTGTGTTCCAACCAGCCAAACTGTAATTTCCCCTATTTAATTAGAAAATAGATGAGATCAGTTTATTTGAACTGGTACTTGAAGTAAGCAATTAAGTGCTTCACTTAATAGGAGTGTGTGCTGTAAATCTGGCCTTTCATTACATGTACAACTCCCCACACAATAGGTTTCTGGTACCAGACAGGAGCTTGCAGGCATAGCTTTAATAAAAATACACTATTTAGGAATATTGTGATGTATTTCCACTGCCCCTGAGGGACTTACACTAATACAGCCTATTATCTGTCCTTATTACATAGAACTAAGTATGCAATTAATTGGCAATCTGTAGTGGATTATGGAAACATTCCAGATGGATGGGGGTTTATCACAGCATTTTGCTGCAGCAGATACTGTAATTTCCTAAGTTTGGGACACTGACTTCACAAGAATTTATTTCTTTGTCAGATAGGTCTTGTGAGCAAGAATTTCCATTTCCTTTTACAGCAGAGGCAAGGGCTGGAGACGCAGCACAAAGCACCCGTGAGATAACACAATATTGCTTCAGCAGACTGTCTGTGCTCACACACAATGGGATGTGTGGGCTGCACCTCCCTCAAGAAATGAAAATGCAATCAATTGACTTAGTTAATATTTTGCTCTGTGGGAAAAACTCCATCAGACAGTCTGGAGCTCCATTAATCCCTGGCACTGCTTGAGCTGTGGCAGCCTAAGCAGGAGAAAGCCCTTTGTGGTTTGCCAGGCCTCCTCAGCAATTTGGGGGTGACAGGGGGAGTTGTTAACCTTTCTATCCTTGCCTTCCACTGCCATTGCAGCTGGATAATGCAGGAAAAACCTGGGATGAGCTATCTGGAGCTGTCACAGATGGCTCCACTGCCACGGGGGCCTGTGGCTGTTGGGAGGGAGAGCTCACCTGGGAGCTGAATCCAGACAACATCCAGAGGAGAGCAGCAGACCTCAGCAATGCATCACAGAGCAGGCAGGGGTTTGGAACACACCACTCGCCCAGGAAGTGTTCTTTAAGATATTAAAATAAGATGTTATTGTGCACAAACCTGATCAATGTTTTATTGACAGAAAGGAAGCGTACAGAGAGCCCCTCTGAAACCAGCAGAACACAAGCTCCTGTTCTGGTGCAGCAAACAGAGAGAGAGGTCATAGGGAAAAAAAACCCTCTCATTTCATCACACTTTGGGGCAAATACACACAGTTCCCTTCCTGCAGTGGCAATGAGTATTGTTATTCATTAGGCTACCTAGGTCTGGGTAGATTAAAAGTCACCTTCAAGCAGCATTCATGCTAGGTAGCAGCTCTTACTCCATGCTTCAAGACTTCTGTTTTCTCCCCTCAGCATAAATGCCCAAGAAGCTACTACAATGCATGGATGAGAGTTGTATTGTTGCTTGACTGGGTATCAATTCCTAAGAGTGAACAGCTCACTGCTTTTCCTATGCACTCAGCAAGTATCAAAATTCTTGTGGAAGTTTATAAATGCATACCTGCATAGATCACAGCGCAGCCAAGTAACCCAATCCTCATGTGAACTACACGCCCTGCTGTAGGAATATTCACTTTAATGTAACATAAGATATAAATCTGACTGTAAGATAAAATATCTTCTAATTCTTCCAGCTATACCTAAGCCTCCTGATTCCCCCTCATCGTTGGCACTTGCCACCTTCATTTATTTTCAGACTGGTAATTGTCCCCTTTGCATTTCCATCAACAGACCCCCACACATCCAGAAAATCTCCAGATTGTTTTTGCCATGTGTTAGGATTAATAATTAATGAAGCCAGCTGATTGTTCCAAGTGACCCATTATCATGTCAGGGCAGAGATGAACTAGAGAGAAGACAGGATTCATTTCTGAACCTCCAATTTCAATATCAAAGTTCAAAATCAAAGCACCACCAGCAACATAAATCTATTTCTCTCAAGAGATCTCTTTTTTTTTTTTTTTTTTCAGAGCTGGTCAGAACAGTCCTTCAGCCTGGAAAGCAGATATTCCCATGCTCAGGGCTTTTTAAACATAAACTATTTTTTCTCCAGTATGTGGCATTTCTCAGGGCTTTTCTGACATTTAAGTATCATCCAGGTATTTAATGACAATCAAGAAGAGAAAAAGAATGGGAAAGGGAAATGTATATTAGTGTGAAAGATTAAGAGACATGAATATGTATAGCACACACACAAGAATAAAAAGCTGGTATACAATGGGATGCCACAGAGCAGAGTGGGAGGGCTTCTGTTCATTAAGTGTTGATACAGTGGATTTAAATAAAATTGAATAAAATCCAATTTAAATGCCAGGATAAAAAGCCTTGAATGACCAGGCAGGGGACAGAATGGATTTCTGTCCCTCAGAGGCCAGATCAATGCCTGACCGACAGCAGCTGCAGATGGTCAGCAGCAGAAGCCTGCAAAAAAGAGAAAATTAAATGGTTAGATCAGGTCTGCTGATTCTTTTTAATCCCATTCTTTGCTGTTCCTGTAACATAATATTTATGTCTAGTACAAAAAAAAAAAAAACCTATCACAGGTGTCTTAACAGAGTTGGTGTCTTATTAATTTGCATCATGTCTCAAACCACCTTAGCCTCTACATGCATAATCCTAAACCAGTACAATCCAATTCTGCAAGAATAATTAATACTTCAGCAAGAAGACAGTAAATTCACCCGCTGAGAAAAAGCAAACAAACAAATAAATGACAGGTCATCAATTTATTTGAAGTCACGAGCAAAGCTTCACTGGAGATAGCACTGCACAGCTTATTATCAGCCTGCTGTTAATGTAGGACTCCTGCTTTGAGATTATTTAAGGATGACTAACTCATGTTACATTTATTTCCTCTAAATTTGCTCTGGGCTATATGAAAAGCAGGAATCAATTAATTATTTGCAGGACCATTCAGACAGCACTACAAACAAAATTTAGGATTTCAACACAACACTTTTGTGGGGGCAATATCACAACAAGTTGTACCACAAGAAATGAAAAAACCCAGAAAGGTAAAAATTAATTTTCCAATGGGTTATAAAACCAGTGAAGCATTTTAAGTGTGAGAGCAGCTTAGATAGAAACGTTGACATCTGAAAAGTTAAAAGTGCGGATGGAATTGCATAGCTCTCACTGTTTTCAGTCGTGTCTGCTTTCTCCACCACTTATAATTAATATTTGCAGAATGCAAAACCTTTCTTAAGAGCCATCCTACTGCCTCGGGATCAGAATTTTTTCAGCAGGTGACTCACATTTTAATCCCTTGCATGTCACGGTAGGGCACAGAAAAGGAGGATGCTTATATTGTCTCTAGTTGGCTGCACAGCTGAAATGGTGCTGCTGTGACTTCATTGTCCCCAGGGGACTCAGCATGGGCAGCATGTTTTAGTCATGACAGAAGGCAAAACCTGTGCGTGGTTATTTAAGGCAATCACTGAATCACTTTCGTGTTGTCCCTGGTATTGATTCACTCCTAACTGCTCTTGGCTTTCAACAATAATCTCACTTTACCCCGAGATGTGTCAGGGACTGCACAGGTGGGGACAGCAGAGTCACAGAGCAGCCTCTAACATAAATTACAGACAGGTTACAATGGAGCGGATAAAACACCCCGAACAAGATACTCCTGCCTTCTGTCTTAATGGAGAATACCTGACCTACTCTTGGATTTCTGCTTCAAAAGATGGGCTGGAATCCCCAGCTCTTGGATTAGATACTGGGAGCAACCCCTCACTAGTTTAAGGAATGGGTAGATGATATACCAAGCTGCTGCCACCTCAAATGAGATTATAATGCCATAATACAATGATACTTTAAACACTGTGGTAATAATGCCTTTTACCCACATAAATTAAGAAAACTCTGCAGTAAATAAAAGAGACAAGTTTCATCTGAAAGCTGAGTGGACAGCACATCTGAAGGTACTTATTACCCAAAAGGGTACAGGTACATTGTGCTTCTTCTCTGCAGGGAAAGGGAACCAAGACCTCTCCAGGGATTTTCTGAGGAGTTTGCAAAAAAGGCCTTTTTGTCATTTTAGAAGAGCAATTGCTAAACCACTTCAGCCATAGAATACTAGCAGCTGTCTATCTTCATTTTTCCTGAAAATGTTAAAAGTGCAAAATCCACTGAAAAGCTCCCAGACGAGCAGCTGTGGATTATTTATGGCGCCTTTACTACCCATGGTCTCAAATGCACTGTTCCACATTGAAGGAATACGTCTTAGCCATGAATGATCTGTGAAAGACAGTCCTAGCAGTTCAGTACTGAAAACAGGATGTCTTGAGGGAAAAAATAGAGCTGGTGAGAGTGTATTTCAAATAATAAAGTGCATTCAGTACTAATTAATCTGTAAAGTGACAATATGAACAGACTGGCTGGATCCTCTTTGTCTGGTTATTTTGCTGTGTGCCAACACGGAGCTATTCAGGGATACCAGAGCAGTTTGTTAAGTACATGACTGGGTGGTATATGACTAAAATTTCCTGGAATTACATATGGACTTGACTTTTCATATACAAAAAATCTGACTCAAACCTGTGCTAGGTTAGCAGTGCCATTCTTTTCGTGCATTTCTCACTTGTGTTTCAAAAAACTGGCTGAAGTTTCTGGTTTCAAGTCTGAAGATTTTTCCTCCAAGACAACCATTTTGTTTGCCCATTGCACGGTTACTGGAAGGGGACAGCAACTCTTCCCCACCCGAGATGAAGTAAGGGGAAGAAATAGTCTCAAAAATCAGACCTGTTGTCATGGAAACCAGAACAAGGATTTTCGAGGCCAAAATGGATGCATTTATAAATCAGAGATGAGGAAAATCCTACCCTTTTATAAAAATACGTTAGGTGGAAAATGTCTTTATCATAACAAGTCAGGTATTTACTAGCTCAACAAATGCTGCAGTGTAAAGCAGTATGTAATTTTTTTTTTTCTATAATACAATATGATCTCATCAGCACCAGTGGTTCATGCATTTGAGAGAAAGGCAGTAGTAGCCATAGAAACAGCCTGCTCTTCCTGAGTGGCAGAAGGTATCGTGTGACACCCACTTTTGGTGGTGGCCTCACTCTGCCAGACTTGTGGCTGCTTTTGAGTGTGAGGGGTTTTTTGATGCACCTCAAGCCACTGGAACCAGTTTTATTCTGTGCAGCTTCAAAGCTTGGCACTGCCTCTGAAAGGAGGTACCTAAGGGAGGGAGATTCTTTCCCTAGGATGGGCATAAAGTGTGGCTCCAGGGGTGCTTGCAGAAACAATGCTGTTATTTTTCCTCCCTGTGTTAGAAAGCAAGTTGCTACAGCACTGCAATAAAATCAGGGCCATTACACCATGTACTCTTTCAGTATTTGTGTGGACAGATGTACAAGTGAACAACAAACCTGCCTGAGGCCATAGAGCAAGACAAGGACAGACCTTGGGGAAAAAAAAAAAAGGGTTTTTTCACCACTTCACCTTCTTTTCCCACCACCGTGAATCTCCCCTTCCCCACACCAGCTGCCAGCACACAGCCCTACCTAAAGGTGGACTTGGCTTGGACTCTCATCTCCTGTGACATATTTTCTGTTTAGTGCTGGAAATTGCTGCTTTAAACTGCAACTTGAGCCCTGTCTGGGGACACATGCTCTGAGTCACCTCTAGCAGCAGATGATTTTCAGGCAGCCCTTCAAAGCTGTCCCAGCTCTCTGTTACTATCTCAATCTCACTGGTACCTTAGTTTAAAAGCACAGGTTATCCTCTTGCTTGTTTGCAACGCCTAATTAGGCCCAAGCTGAAAAGAGCCAGACTGACCTTTAACAGCTCTTTGTACTGGGGAGAAGAGCTGGATTTGCAGTTTAAGATTGCTTGTTGATAATGATGGTTTCACTCTCCTGTGATAAAGTACAACTTGAAAACAGAAAACACAGAAAAAGCTGCTGTGTTCTGCTCTGGAGAGCATCTGTGGGGGACACTTCTGCCACACGTGTTTTATGAAGGTACTGGAGTACCCACATGTGGAATAAACACTGAGATGGAAACAGTTTATTGCCCTAACTTCCTCCCACACCTCATGGCTCCAGCAGGCAGTGCTGCTGGATCACACAGGAAGCTGCTCCAGAACCAGGCTTTTATAGCCCAAAGTTTTGGAAAAAAACAGCCTGGAACTTATTGGAGCAATTTGGCAATGCTGAGATGTACGAGGACATGACTGCATACTATATATAGTGTATATATATATATATATATATATATATATATACACACACATACACCCCTGGGAAAGGCATGAGGCAGGAACAGCTTCATCTCCCACACTTTAATCTGGTATCTCACCTTTTCCTGGATACTCTTGCAGCAGAGATCCCAGCACTGAGCAGTCAGAAACAACTGGGTGCTCCCACAACCTGCACTGGTTTTGTTTTGGGCAACAACCATCCCATCGTGAGCTCTGGGCTGCTCTGTGAAAGGTAAACCAAAGACTTTGGACTCTGAAAGACACACTCCACACCTGGACAGAAATATGGGAAGCAGTAAAAAAAATTAGTTATGGTGGAAAAGAAACTGTGCTGCATGAACAACAACAACAAACGAAGAATGAATAGATCAAATCCAGCCCAGGTGGAAGGGAAGAAGCTGTGTGGGAAAATGAGCTGCAAGTAACAAAGCAGGGCAATTCCACTTGTACAAACCCCTGAAACTGCAAGAAATTTATTTGTTTACTCAATGGCTCTTGACATCACAAGCCATGATCATGTTTCCATCACTTATTTTCAAAACTTAAAGGTTTTCCATACAAGAGAGGACAAAACACTAGTTTCTTGTTACATGGTGGGTGTCAACAGTGCACAGTGCCAAGAAACACAGCTGCCCTGCTGAAAAAGTCTTCCCTCACAAATCTAGGATGTTTCAAGGGGTTTTCTCCCACTGTTTGGAGAAAGAGTCTGCATGCATTAAAGACGTGAACAAGAGTGAAAATGAGTTCAGGAATGTTACCAGAACTTTCCCATCTCACAAACATGTTTTTGTTTGCCACACAGAGTGCTCTGAAATGGTTTGATGTTTTTCACTGTTTCCACCTCATTGTTTCTGATGGCGCTTCCAGGGTTTGGGGTCAGCGGACCAAACACTCTGACCCCAAGGACACAATTGTGATAACACCCTGTGAGGTGAGCCATGCTCACAAACAGAACAAAAAGTCTGGGCCACAGTGTTATTGTGTGTAGTGCTGCCCACATTACAACTGAAATAGATGGAGTTAAGCTGTGTTCTGAGGAAATGAGACCTCCTGTTTCCATCTGCAGCAAGAGGATCTCTGCTTTCCGTCCTGCAGTACTATATATGGAAACAGCTAAAGTTACATATTTTCTATGGAAGACTTCCTCATTGGAAAAAATCCCCTCAATAAATTCTAAAACTCCTTCATAGAAAGCAGACTGTAAATTAAAAAAAAAATCAAACAAAAAAACAAAAACAAAAACAAAAACCAAAATTAAACCAACCAACCAAAAAAAAAAAAAAAAAAAAAAAAAAAAAGAAGCAAACCCAAAGACTGTTGATACTCAGATTTCTACCATTTGACTCCTTTACTCAGTTACAGGCTTATTGTACTTTACAGTTTTCACCAAACACAGATTACAAACCTTTGCAAACAAAACAAGAGTTGGGTAATGCAGTAAGTAATCTGGTATTTCATTCAAACTAGGCCTGGGTTAAGCAGAAAATAAACAAAAGGGGCTGTGTAGGGTTTCTCAGCATCAGAGGTTGCATATTTGGTGGAAAAGGTTCTCTTGTTAAGGATTGTTTGCCTTGTTGAATTGGCTGTGGTTTATATTAATGTTATCCCACCTGTAAGTACATTTTCTAAAATATTGCATGTTCTAATATCTACCCATAATCACAGAGTCAGAGAATGGTTTGGAGGCGACCCTAAAAATCACCTAGTTCCAACCCAAATAATCAGATTCGTCTTTTCACTGCACCCTTTCTCCTTTTCTAGCAGAGTTGGTTGCCAGCAGGCAGAAGGGTTTGTAAAGGGAAGTACAAAGACTTGCAAAACCCAGAACTTCCTTTGTGACTACCTAAGGACTCAGTTCGGGTGCGAATCAGACTTTCTTTTACCCTTATATGGCCATCCCATAAAAACCCGAAGACAAATCAGGTGAGAAGCTGTGAAGTTACAGCTCCTACAGCAGCCAGTTACAAGCAGAGCTGAACAGCAGGGATATAAAAGGGCATCAGGGGTAGGTTTAGACTATACCTTTTAAAGTCAAAGGAATTTTGTGCTGAGGTCACCCTACAGATGATCAGTGGGCTGAGCCTACCACTAGTTTAATCAAGTAACATTACTGCAGGATTTCACCTGCAGATGGCTTGTGAAACTTCATGCGCCCATCAAAACAGGAAACACTGAGCCTAATGGCCTTAAAAGAGTTGAAATGACTTTTGTGTTCAGACCCTAAAACACGGAAAGGGTCTTTTATAATTTAACTCTTTTGACTCCGATGTGACCTCTTTTGCAAAGGCCAGAGTTCTGCAGTACAATGTAACTGAAATGCTGAGTAATAACTGGGAAGTGAAAAGCATCAGCTGTGTCTCCTCCATGTGACTTACAGCAGCGCTCATCTACACTCCAGGCTGCAAGAGGCTTGGAGCTGAACGGCTTATTTTGACATATAGGCCCAATCTCCCTTTCCCAGGAGGTGAATATACCCCCAAAATACCCTGCTGAAAAGTGTCTCCGGTGTGATATCACCAGTTTTGGAGTTCTCAGATGCCTGTGGCTGAGAAGGCTGGAGTTCTGCTCATTGCATGTGTGAATGCAGCTAATTATGAGCTCTTTGGAGCAGAAATCCTGTCTCTGTCTGCACAGTCTTTGGCACAGCAGGGTCCCTTTCTCAGCTGGCCTTAGGTGAGAACTCAGTTCGAGGTATGAATCCTATCAAAGGTGAATCAGAACGATTCTGAGTCACTGACACCAGAGAGTAACAACTTTAACATAAGTATTCAAGACTAATGAGGTGCAAAATTTCTCTGTTCCAACTCAAGAGAGGAGAAAAAATAATTTTAAAGAAACTAAAAGATAACTGAGGTAAACCAGATGTGGTTGATATAAACACACAGCTGCTTAGCTCATATTTTATATTCTATTTTGTTATCTTGAAATAATTTATTTTAACTGAAGAAGACTTACCTGAACGGAAAGACTCGAACTGAAATGAGGATTACCTGGAACTAAAGTCATCTAAATTTTCTGTGGCCTTGGCAAACTAATAAAACCAAACCTACTCCATTTTATTAAAGCCAAAAGTATATAGTCTTTAAAATAAATAGTTTGGCGTTTTGTGGTTTTGATTTTTTAACTGTGCAATTAAACACACGTCTAACACCAGTTCACAGAACTAGCCACAATTATTTATAGAACCTTTTTGTGTGTTTTTCCTCTTTTTTTTTTTTTTTTTTTTACACCAGTATATTCTTGAATGTCCTTAAAAGGCATCTGTGTGTACTCCTTCTTTCTGACTGGCAGAAACAAAGCACTCGAGACACTTCACCAGCTCTGCTGAGTAGCTGAAAATACACATGAGGAAGTGACGACTCATTTAAGGAGAGCTGCGAACTGCTGCCCTTATGCACCACGTTTCCAGCTTGACTTTTTACACTCTCGGTGCAAAAAACAGGCGTTGAAAGGGTGGTTAGCCTCTGACCTGGAAATTCCCCCGCAGCAGGAGCATAATCTGTGCGATTTAGTGTGAGTATCTTGTGGCTTTAAGAGCTGGTTACCCTGCAGTTTACAGCCTAATGTCACAGGCAAGTGACAAAACTCCATCCAAGAGCAGCAGGAAGCTCGGGTTAGATTGATGGCAGGGCAAACAAACCCACAGCTCACAGTCAGCTCTGTCACAAACGGCCAAGGCTTGAGCAAGAGGATAAATTTGAGCTAAGCCAGGCCAGTAGCTTTCAGTAGCTTTTGACTGATTCTGAGCTCAGTAGCTGGAGAAAAAGGGTCTTGAAATCATCATTTCTTTGAGAAGATTATACTGGTCAATCAGAATTAGCTGGCTGGTTGTCAGTCTTAGTGCAAGGTCAGTAAACCTAGAATTTCAAGTCTTGTATTTCCCGACTGAAAAGAGGTCCTACAGAAATAGATAAAATATGAAACGCAACCAATAAAACAAACAAACAAACAAACAAAAAGTAAAAATACAATTGCACGTGAAGCAATACATCCACAGAAACACTAACCTTTAAAAATAAATTAAGGAAGAAAAAATTAACTTGAATGAAAAAATATTTTTCTCATTCTGCATGTTTCACTTTTCTCCTTGGGCATCAGCTAGAAGTTCATGAACACTGATGGAAACCAAACACACAGTGGACTTTTTCCAGGACCCGCTCATGTAGCCCAAGGAGGGATTTCCACCAAGAACCGACTTTTGTCCTCACAGTCATTACGCAGAGTTAACAGGAAAGGGATGAACTTATTTATTACACAAGGTTTTACTTCTAACACACAGTGTGTAAACGGGGGAATCCAAACCCGCTCGGAGCGGTGCTGAAGCTCGCAGTGTGGGGAACTTCCTAAACTTGCGATGCCATCGTGTGGGCAAAGACATCTCCAGCAGTTTCCAGAGGAATGTCATTGAATCCTGGAATGTTTCGAGCTGGTTTGAGTTAAAATGGTCATCTCGACCCTGCTACGGGCAGGGACACCTTCCACTAGCCCAGGTTACATTCACATCATATGAACATGCCACTAATTCCTTCGTTTTTACTTGCTATGTCCTGACCCTGCTGACAGGAGCTGGGTAAGTCCTGTGCCTCTAGTGGTGATCAGAGAGAATCTGGAAGAGCATCCACCCTGGAATTCTGGTCAATCTGTTTCTACGTCTGAGCTGGCAACAGAAGACTATTCGTCAGGTTTTTATGCAATTTTGAATCCATGAAGGTTGCAAAAAAACACCCCACAATTAAAAAGTGTGGTTAACTTTATCAAGATTTTTACCTGTTCTTGAAAAAGAGCAAAACAGTGAGGCTCTGCCATGGTTAGTACAGACAGAATCACAGATTGGGTTGTATTGGAAAGGACCTTAAAGCTCATCTCATTCCAACCCCTGCCATGGGCAGAGGGACACCTTTCACTAGCCCAGGGTGCTCCAAGCCTAATCCAACCTGATCCTGAAAACTTACTTCTCTGGGAAACTAGTTTTTTCCCCCTAAATTCTCTTCTTTTGTATATTTCTGCTTTCTGTTGAAAACACACTGATCAGACTATAATTCAAAGTTAAATGCCAAAGCTGTTAACCTGTTCTATGGTACCTTGTTGCAGGAACACTCACAATACCAGATTTGTGTGAATTTGCCCATCTCCCCCTATCTGGAAGAAGAACGCTTCACAGTGAGCTCAGGCTGCAAGAAAATCAACCAGAGTCAGACAAAGCATGGGCAAAAATGGTATCACTGCTCTGAATGTGAAGGCCTTGGTGTGCTGCAGGAACCAAACCCTGTGGCTGAAAGAACAAGGAGAATAATGCAAATGGGATGAAAAGTTGCCACCTGAAAAAAAAAAAAAAAAAAAAAAAAGTGAATTGTGGGATCAGAGTTTTGCAACCACTGAGATTATAATTTTTCTCCCAAGTCTTCACATGTCTGACCGAAGGCATGGCCAGTCCCTGTGACCTTGTGCTTGTCCCTTAGCCCATGTACAGCCTTTTTACCTCTCAGCCTCACACCAGCCTGATTTTGCCGGTCAGGAGACAGGAAAGGAACCTATTCATTGAGAAATTGTTGTGCTTTCCCTCCACTCCCCACTGCCATTGAAATTCACCAGAGCCTGAGCGTTTACCCTGAAAGTGACCCGGTGCACATGTGTGTATTGACTACACACAGGCACACCCAGCTTTTCCCTTCCCAAAGCCCATGAGCTGCTGTTTCCAGCACAGATCAGGGCCAGCAGCACCTTCTCCCAGACCTTTCTGGGACCTTCCCAGGATACTTTTTAGGATGCTTTTTAAAACACTTCAGCACTGGGCACCCCGCACCTCAGCCCTGACAGGAGCTGCGAAGGGTGGTTGCTGTGTCCCAGCTACAAGCCTGAATTTTTACTGTTTTTAAAACACATTTGAGGGCCAGGGAGGGCTGAGTGAAAAGGGATGCCTCAGGAAGAAGGGTCTCCTCAGGAAGGAGGGTTCCTGGAAAAGCAGGGTCTTCTCAGGGAAGAGGTTTTCCTGGAAAAGCAGGGTCTCCTCCGGGAGGGTGGTTCCCTAAAGGAGAATCTCTCAAGGGAAAAGCGTCCCCTCACAATGGAGGCTTTTCCCAGGGTGGAGGGTTCCCTCAAAAAGGAGGGAAGGGTCCGCTCAAAAATGAGGGTTTCCTCAGGGAAAAGTGTTCCCTTAGAGAGAAGGGCCCCCTCAAGGCTGAGGAACCCCTGATGGAGGCGGGGTGGCCGCGCTCTCCTGGTGTCCGGAGCTCTCCGGCTGCCTCCTCACCGCCTCCACTGAGGGCCGCGGCACCGCCCGCCTGTGCCCTCCGCATCGCGGGGACAACACCGCTGCTCC
Organism: Anomalospiza imberbis; assembly: GCF_031753505.1. Classification (NCBI taxonomy): domain Eukaryota; kingdom Metazoa; phylum Chordata; class Aves; order Passeriformes; family Viduidae; genus Anomalospiza; species Anomalospiza imberbis. The sequence goes on along the minus strand of NC_089692.1, from coordinate 17,916,339 downwards.
TCGCCTTCCCTGCCTTCCTCCAACCTTTCCCTAATTCCCTCTGCTTCCTCCAACCATTCCCTGCTCGCCTCGCTCCGCCCGTCCCTCCCCGTGGCCGAGGGCCGGCCCCGCGCTCCGCCCCGGCCGTGCGGGCGGAGGTGCCGGATGGCGCCGGCCGGGCTGGGGCCGGTGTCACAGCCCGGGGCCCATCGGGGGCTATCGAGGGCCGGGCCGGGGCCGGTGTCACAGCCCGGGGCCCATCGGGGCCGGCCCGCCCTGCCGGTAAGCGAGGGGCGGGCAGGGGCTCGCCCCAGCCCCGGCCTCCGCCTCATTGCCGGGATGGGGCGGGGAGGCGCTGCCGCCGGCTGCGGAGGGATGGGCAGGGCTGAGCTGAGCTGGGCACACCGGGAATAAACCTTTCAAGACCCCTTTTCTCCAGCGGTTTGCTGCTTAAATTAACAACATCTCCACGGTCTGTCTTCTAGGTTACAGTGGTTTCCGTTCAGCCCTCGGTGTTTACCCCTCCATCGGCATCTTCCTCAGGCAAACAAGGCTTCAGGCCTGAAGGTGAAGCAGCCACAACCCGGCTTCTTGTCTACGGTAAACAGAGTTAAGGACAGAAATACTGCATTGGGCTCAACAGTGTGTCCTTCGGAGGCGGCTGAAGGGCTGCGTGATGGGCTCCTCTACAAAAGAGAAGTGTCAGGAAGGACATGGCATTTGCAGGAAAAAACCCTGCAAAATGATGGTTTTGTTCCATATCTGATATTTTTTCATATTGTCATCCCAGGCTTGTGTCTTCCCCAGACAGGTGGGGAGAATGTTGGCAGTGGTGGCTGTCACTGTGGTCAAGGTGGAATGTGGGGATTCAGGTGCTGTTAGGTTTGTGCTGTGCTGCTCCAGGGAGAAGGGCAGAGCACATGGCCCAGACAATGCTAAAAATTAATCTGAAATGCAGGTGACTCCTGGGACATTGAGAGATAGTTACATCACTAAAAGTGTAAAACAAAGAAACCCCAAACCAACCCCTCACCACCATCTTTAATTCTGTGGGTACCAGCTCCCAATGATGGATTTATTGGTTTCACATGAATCTATGTGTTTTTAATGGGTCTTGAGTTGTGTCCCTAAATGTTTTTGTCCCTTTGTTTCAAATTATTTTTGTAGTGTGTCCATGAAAAAACCCACTCTCGTGTGATTTTTCAGAGACTTTGCAGTGATGGTGTTTTAGTGCCACATCATATTGGCAAACTTAGGTTCAGTCCATTAATGCACCAGAAAGATGCAGCATAATCTGTCATAACTAATCCATTATCTGACTTTGCTCTTCATGTTAGGGATGTATTCCAGCTGTCAAACTCACGGTCACTTTGTGTAAACTAATTTTACCGTTAGATCATATTGGTTTTTCCATCTGATAGAGGCTTCACTGAGGTTTGCATTGGTGGCCAGGGTGGTTTTAGCCAAGAGCTGTCAGACTGTCAGCTTTTAAAGCACAGTTACTGTTCACAGATGTTCTCCAGGTTCATTAAGCCTTGGTGAATACAGAGACTAAACAGTAGTTTTAATAATTTCCTGTAAGGCTGCTAATTTGCTCTTCTTGTAAAGCTTGCACTGCACTGTTAGTCTGTTTGATGTGTCTTTCATGGCCCTTGTGATACCTTTCTGTGTTTAATGTTTCTTTTTGATGTTTTTTCTCTTTGCTTCAGGTTGAAAAGATGGGGAATGCTGAAAGCAATGCCTATCAGAATCACCTTTCCAGATTTCTTCCTGAGGAGCAGTCTGACATTGATGGACTATTTGATACCTTATCAGGATCCAGTGGCTCAGCTGGAGCAAAAAATGCCAAAGCTGCAAAGAAAACTGTGACTCTGGCAGCACTACAGGCAAGACAGTCTGTTATTCATGATATATCTGGGGTGTAGTGCATTGAACAGAGTTCCAGAAATAAACTATAAAAATGTGGTGTTTTTTTAAGGATTGCTCATCTCAATTTAATTTTCCGTGTTTTGGGGCAAGATGGTTATTTAACTTTTTCTTGCAGTTTAACCAGAGTAGTGGCTTTCAGGTTTGCATTTATCTCTTAAATTGCACTTTTGGGTCCATTTGCAGCTTTTCTAATTCTGAAGTAAGTTAGATTATATGGAAATATTTTCACAGAGACATGATAAATGGGAAGAATATTTTTACCTCCGGAGTCTGTAGTGTGGGATCATTTATAGATTGTCTTGAGAAGCTGTCACAAAGTCAGTTTTTATTTGGTTATGCCTATCTCCCTCGACATATCAGTGTCTCTAATCTCTTCACTTGTACTAAAAGGAGAGAATTCAATTTGACTTGATTAAGCTGTGGCTCGCTGTTTTAGCTAATTAACATGCGTTATGCTTCTGATTAACTTTGCATTCATTTTCTAATCAAGAAAAGAGAAAAATGAGTCATTGGGATCCTTAATAACTTCAGCTAGTCAGGAACTAAGTGGCCAAATGAATGTAGTGGTAAAGTGCAGTTTGATATATATTACACAGATAATGGAGTCAAATTAAAACTCATTGCAAGCAGCAGGTTATTTTAAGGTTTTCAGCAATGCCTGTGCATACAGACCAGCTTCAGCCTTCCTGCAGCCTAGCTGTTTGTGAGCTGTCACCAATTTTTGGAACACCAAGTTTGGAAATGATGTTCCTGCTGCCTGGTTTTTCAGCACTAGGTCATCCAACGTCCTTGGTGCCTGTTAATTGTTTGGGACCTGGCAGAAGTTCTTTCTAGGTTTACCCCAGATTAGTGTGATCTTTGATGAACATTTGCCTTTCCCCTTCCTGCCTTTTTGTTTGCCAGCTTAAATCAAAATTTTTTGGAAGACTTCCTGTAGGTGCAAGGAGGATGGCGATGGCATTTCTGCCTTGTAGGTGACAATGCTCATGGCCTGGACTGAGATGTGACAGATTTGATCCAACAACAATCTGGTACCACTGGTGAGGCCCCAAGCATCTGGGCCAGGACAGGCTGCACTGCATAGCTTGGGAAGCAGGTGGAGCAGGAACCTCTTGATAATTTCATGAAGCCTCTTTAAAACAGGGGTTCTAAGCTGTCAGAGGTGTGAGTTAGATGGTTATTAAGGATTCCTGTTATACACACCTCCTTTTTTTTCACCCCAGGCCCACTCTTTGGAATAGCTAGAAACAAAATGAAACATCACAGTGAAGTGGTGGGATTAGGTAGGGAGTAGGTAATTCAGCAGTATAAAGTAAAAAACCCTTGAGTATAATGTTTTAGTTGTGTTCCCTGCTGCCCCTCCCACTTCAGGCTCCTACAGGATTTTTAGAAAGCCTCTCAAAGACAGCTGTACCCCCTGTGAGCATCCCTCCCTCGCTGTGGAGCGCTCTGATGGGAAAGGCTGTGGCTGCTATTTCTGCTGCTGCTGGAATCAATGGGAGTTGTGGCACTGACATCAGTGCAAGCAGCACAGAGCTCAGGATGCTGGATCTCTCATGCCCAGCAACAGCCATTAACAGCAAATAGGAGCAGCCCAGGTGGCTTCCCAAGAGTGGTATTGAGCCAGGAATCAGTAATAGCAGCTCCCCTGAGTGAAGCTGCAGTTGGGCTTTTAGGCAGGTGGGGCTCCGCTGGTTTCAGCACGGTCCCCACTGAGCTATGCCCCGTGTGGAAGAGTCAAGTCTTCATCAAACCTCTGTGCACAGCGAGGACACTGGGTAATCACGTCCTCCTCAATGCATGTACTTGAGATGATTTATTTTTAAACTGTGTCATTAACTTGAACACTCTGAAAGTTGAATCCAGAGTCAGATCTTTCCCACAGAGCTGTGATGAGTGATGATGTATTCCAGCTAGATTTCAATTCAAATGGCCAAGCATGCAATCCAGATGAGTAAGTGCTGATTTTGACTCTCTTAACACCAGGGATGCTTTTTAAAAATCAGGTGATCTGTGCTTCAATTAGCTGCTATGCAGGGGGAAATTTTCCAGGATTGTTTCTGCACATGTGTGGGGTTAAACACTACCTTGAGGCCAAAACTGACATATGAAAAACACTCCGCTTAGTTTTGAAATGAGCTGCACTATCGAAAGCAGAATTAAAACACAATTTTGAATGTTTTGCTGGCAGAGCTGTAAACCTTTGCACCAGAGTTATCACTGAGAAACCCTTTGCTAATATCCAATTAAGACTTTACAGTGTTGATTTTTCTGAAGGCCGTGTTGTTTCTAGAAAAACAGTATCAACCCAAATCACTAAAAAATCACTATAGAAATAGAGATTTTTAGTTTTTCTCTTGGCGAAGCAGTTCTTTGACAAAAATGTATTGCTGATAGTACATATTGCATGTCAGCACAGATTAACTGGAACACATCAGTTATTCTTCATTTGTAAAACTTGCTCTTTGCTGTTTCTCTCACTGCAGGCACACACCCGGGAGCCTCTGCCACAGCCAATGACTGCTCGTTTGTACAATGGAATGAAAAGCATTGACCTGCCTGGCAAATCATCCGGGCTCAGTGAACAGATTGCTAAGGAGCAATTTGTAATTTTTATGTCAAATCTCTTAAAAGGGAATGCAGATGAGAAGATTAGCATAATAATGAGAATGATCGACAAGACGGGAGGGCCTCTGAAGGGCAAACACATCCAAGAGGTAAACAAGCAGTTAAAGTGTGTTGGGAGGACAGTAAGAGAACAGGTCTATAGTTAAGAGTCAGCAAGGGCTGTGGTGTGGATGGTGCTTCAGGGAACTGAGTAAAATGCTTTCTAGAACTTTAGTTGCAGGATCAAGTATGTAGCTTTTGAGATGTCACCGAGTAGTAATTCACTAGCAGCTCCTACACTGCAAAACTTGACCTTCCCCTCCCTCTTTCATTCCCTGTTTTATGGAGGTGTTTTGTGAAGTAACATGTATGAAATGCTTTGATAAAGGATCCTTTTCAAGGCCTATGACACTGAAATAGCATTTCTGAAGTTCCTGACTTGTCATGGCAGATGTTTCTGCCTTTGGGATTACAACGTCACTACTGCTTGACTTTATCTTCAGACAGTCCTTTGAAGCTCTTGGAAATTTCACTTAAGAAATACCAAAATGGTGATGTTTTAATCTTTTAAGTTCACAGAAGATCTGATCACATCTGTAGTCCATGTACTGAGCTACAGGAAGGAGCTGAAAGGTTGGAGTTTGGAGAACACAAGGGATTCCTCAAGTGGAGTCAAAGCTTTGGCTTCTGAGCTGCTCTCGGAATTGAAACTTCCAGGTAAGCAGCCCTGATTCAGCTTATCCCAGAGCTTGTGTAATCAGTGATCTCATGAGAATTTCTCTCTTTAGGTCACATCTTTGAATTTTAAGGGTGAGACCAAAATTTCAAACCTAGTGCTTAGAAAATGACATTCAAATTTTATTTATTTAACCTTACCATCTTTCTCCCCTAAATTCAGGTGAGATTTGGTCTGAAGTCCTAGTTTGTCATGGAGCATGTCTATTTTACAAATACCTGACTTGCAAGTGATAGGAATGGGCATCTAAATAATATTTATTTAAATAAAATTTATAATGTATTTTTGGCTATGTCCTTTTATAAAGCCTAGGTCTATCTTTGCACTGTTGTAATAACAGATTTTGCTGTCTTGTAAAGAGCACTTCATGAGTTGTAGCTCGAAGTCTGTCTTTCTAAATTATGACAGCCCAACCAAAGAATGCCACAGGTAGAGGTTTCTCAGTTCTATGGTTGCATTTGTTTAATGTAGTTGACACTTTACTGTTCCAGGCTCCTTTCATATGTGGTTTTCTGTCCATTACAATAATGGACAATTATGTTCACACTTAAAAATAACCTGATTATTTTCCAGATGGGGAGACTTACTCCTCTCCCTGTATGTCTTTTTCTTTAGATGGTACAAAACCTGTGGGTTCTCAGCTCCTGGAGACAAATTTTGACCAAAGTGTCATTGAGGATTGGGTGTACCGAGTTCCCCAGATCTCAGTTTTCCTCAGTGTTGTCATCAGGCAAGGCCTCCACGTCCTGCATTCCCTCCCAGACCAAACCAACGACATCCTCAACCTGGTTCCTCACTGCAAAGGCATCAAAGGAAGAGGAGTTGTCAGCCTCTTTGACATCCCAGCCATCATCTACATCAACTCCCACCTGCCTGCAGAGATGCAGCACAAGTGGCAGCTTTTATTTTCCTCCAGGCTCCATGGGGAAAGCTTCTCACAGCTGTGTGCCCACATAGTGAACAAAGGCCCTTGCATAGTGATCATCAGGGACTTGGATGGTTTCCTCTTCGGTGGGTTTGCATCTCACTCCTGGGAGGTGAAGCCACAGTTTCAAGGTAAAACTCACTTTTTTGCTTTAGTATCTCTGGTAAATTCCCTGGTTTTGTACAGGCCTAAGAATCCTGTCCCCTTAATGGATACTGTCCCTTTAATGACACAAATTGTTTCTTACACTTCCAAGTGAATTTCTCTGTGGCAAAAAATAACACTAATTTTCAAATAATATAAAACACATGCAAAGTGTTATTCTTAACATGGCAGTCAGGCGTGTTACTGATTAATATAGTTTGGTATTTGATAAGGCTTTTAAAATTGCAGGACTTATTGACCACAGAACAAGTTGTCAGGGAAATCTGTCAAGCCCTGTAGCTGCTTAGGTTGAAAATTAAATGAAAATGAATGAAGTAGAGCACAGATGATGAATTAGTGTCTGAATAATTTGTCCACAGGATGGCAGTCCTCCATCAGGAACACCTGAGCCTCCTCTTGCCGTTTGTGCACTGTCTTTGTTCCCCTTCTAAAATCCAGCAGCCAGAAAATTCTATGGACAAGCTAAACTTCTTGTTCCCTTAGAACTTTGAGGGAGAAGGGAGGAAAGAATGTTTGTGATAGATTTGTGAAGAAAAAAACATGGCCTTTGGGTATTTGGTGATGTTGGGAATCCTTACTCTGGCTACATTAGAAACTCAATTCATGTTCTAAATGAGTATTTGAAAATTACCACTTCAGACAGTTGGTATTATAATTTTTTACACTGATTACACATCCCTTTCCTTGTATTTTTTCCTGATAGAGAAACATACAAAGACTACAGGGCAAGCACACCACAGGTGCCTCTGAATCCTGAACTGGTCATGGTGAAAATTGCTCTAAATCATCGACTCTGAACAGATTTATCTATCAGTGTAGTCAGAACTAGGGATGTCTGCATTCAGTTCATACAGATCTGTCAGCTGGCCAGTTTTAGGTGATATAATGCAGTCTGGGGTAGGTGACATAGTGACATAATGTCCTAGTGGTGCCTCTGACTCTGCCCTTGATCACAGCCTGTAATTGCATTGATTTTTGTGACTGCACAGAGTTAACTTAGGATAAAAAGTAGATCTAAATCTTGATGGGAGATGAACTGGATTTCTGAGATGGCAGCTGCTGTCTTTGAATTATTCAGCTTAAATTATTTTTTCTAATTTACATGTAGGCAAGTTAGTGCTTGATCTTTTGTCTGACCTGAGATGCTTCTCTGTTTGCAGGTGACAACAGATGCTTTCTGTTTTCTGTTTTCCCCACTCTGGCTGTATACACATACACAGGGTACAATGAGCACTACATGTATTTAAACCATGGCCAGCAGACTATGCCAAATGGACTTGTGAGTATTCACAAATGATGATTTAGAATTTGGATTTGTGGCTGGTGTTCGGAAGTGTTTTGTGGGTTTTTTTTGCCTTCCTGAGAGCAGATTTATTTCACTTGTTATTCTCTGAGGAAATTTGCATGCCTGAAGCAGCACAAAACAGTGATCTGTATAACTGAGGATTCTTCCACTGGCTGCTCTCCCTGCCACAAGCAACTGCTTTTGGAATTGTGGAGGAGAAAGCCCAGCAGGATGAGACATTACAAGTAGCTGCTGCTGCTGTGTGGTGACAGTGGCAGGAGCTACTCCTACTCAAATTCACAAATGAGCTCTCCAGATGCAGAGGAGTTTCTACAGAGCTACAACACACCACCTGTCTTGGAAATGCTTTACAGTTTTGGAGCATTATGTGCCCTTAAATCTAGAAAAAGTGAGCAACATCAAATGACATTATTGGTTTCTGTAGATATTTTCCTAAATGGAAGGAGGCAGCAAACCCGAGCCCTGCCACTCTGTTTGAAATGGAACTTTTAATAGTCAATAAACAAAAGCCAGGAGCTTAATTTCTGACACAAGTCATAGATATTTGTATTCTGTGAAGCACAGAGGTAGGGCAGTATCACTCAGGTAAATTTTTAGTATTCAGGAATAGTAGAGGTGGGTATCCTCTTTTTTCACTTACCCACAGAAGTGTGGCATAAATACTGACCACAGCAGCTTACTCTGAAGTTTCCTAACTTTCCCAGTCTGTTTTCCCTGTGCAGGATGTGTTTAATGTGCTGGTTTTCTCCTCAGGGTATGGGTGGGCAGCATGGCTACTTTGGGCTCTGGATAGACAGTGACTACGGCAAGGGCCACAGCAAAGCCAAACCTCGCTGCACCACCTACAACAGCCCCCAGCTGTCAGCCAAGGAGGATTTTACACTGGATGCCATGGAAGTTTGGGCAGTGGGAGACACCCCTGAGAGTGCAGGGGTAGGTGAAATTGTGAATTGAACCTGTGAAATTGCGTCCTGGTTGGAACAGAAGATGTCACAAAACCATGAACCAAAGCTCATGGTTGCAGTTTTCTGTTTAAACACTGTCTTTCCATGGTAGTGAATAATATTTTCTTTACCTGGCCCTGTGGTGCCATGTGTTTTATAGCACCAAACAGCAAAACTGTAGTGGAATTATTGAGGTTGCCAACAAGAAAGAACATCGGGAGCCATGAGGTGATAGAGTCAGAATAGCAGTATTTTGAATTTCAAAAGGCCTTTTCAATATTGAAGAATGGTCTCCAGGAGGAACCTCCTTGGAGGGGCTCAGTAAAACCCAGAGTTTCTAAAAGCACTGGAAATTCTCAAGTAGTCTAATCTGTAGTTCAAGAAGAGACCCAAAAGCTTTCTTTATCAGTAACTTTAAATTTACTGTTGTTTTACCATAAATTTGTGTGAATAGGTTTATGCCAGTCTTTCTGCATTTAGTTTATTTTTGGGAATGAATAGGAGCCCTCTCTCCAGTCTCCTCTATCCCTGCAATTTATTGTCTTATTAAACTGTCTGTTTAGTCTGTACAGTTTGGTGGGATTTTAAAATTTATTTCTTTTTAATTTTCACTTCTTTTCTTACTAAATTCATGTACCCTGACTTCACTGGACACGTAGCTCTAAGTAGAAACAGAGCAGACTGTTTACAGAAATTGTTGAATTGTAACTGGATCTCTTTCAAAACTCACATCAGCACTTCAGACTGAGGTAGGGTTAACCAGGATGTCCTGGATGGCTTGTAACCTGAATAAGCTTGAAATATCTCACTGTCATCTTAGGAAAAAGTTTATGGCTATTTTATGTAGCTGCAGCAGTAAAAATCATTTGATGTATTTGTGAATTTTGAAATTGGAAATAACATCTCTGTTGTGCCAAGCTTGCAGACCACATCACTTACAGACTTTTGAGTGTGTCCTTTCCCTGTAGCCTGATGTTGACGTTTTAAATTGACTGTATTTTATTTTGTTTTGAAGAGAAAAGGTAAGAAGAGTATCCTGGATGTGGATCCTCAGGCTCAGGCCTTGCTGGAAATGGCTGGGAAAAGCCGTCAGAGCGAAGGTCTGCGGGAGCCCATGGAAGAGGAAGAAGGTGATGATGATGAGAACTAAGGGAGCCACAGTAACATGTAAAAACTTCACTTTTATTTGCTTCGAGTGGTGATGATGTTCCTTGGACAAGATATTTTTTCCTTCTTTTTAACCTAATTGTCTGGGACAAAGCTTAAGCCTTGTACTTGTGTAATATTTAGGTTCAAAGCACTATTCTGCCTGAAGGGTTTTGTTTGGGGAGGACAGAAGAATTAACCGGGACAAAATCATTAGGCAAGGCTGAGCTCTAGCTGAATATGAATCTGCTTTCATTCCCCATAGATCATGCCTGCACACTGAATTAAAAGCAGCAGAAGTTATTGACAGTATGGCTTTCTGTCCTGGAGAATTGATATGTACATAGTTATATATTTATAAAGCCTGTTCAAGGCACTGATTAAAGCTCTTATACCTCAACTGCACAAATTTATTTGCATGCAATGAAATTAGTTAGCAAAGCTTACAAACTGTAACAATGTCTTACACTGGTGAACATAGAATAGTCCACATGATGCCATATGAAGGGTGCTATAAATTTGCATTGCTTCAGTTAAAGCATTAAATTTCAAGCTTTCTAAGTCAGATTTTCAGTGATTCCATGTGAGCTGTAGGTTGTTGCACAACAACAAGTTGTATAGTACTACACTATCCCTAGTGCATCTCACTTCATCTGTTTCTGCAGAAAGTTGTCTGTTGCTTTTTAAACTTAGACCAGAATCATTGGAGCCATATTTATCCTAAAAATACCTCCAGCAGAATTCTCTAGAGAAGGTACATTCTTTAGTAGCCTCATGAGACTGGAGTAAAAGATCAGGCTGTAAAAAAGGTTGAGTAAGAAGCAGCCACACTTAATTGAGAATAGGATCTACAGATACCTTGTGAAAGAAATAAAAATCAGGGTTATGTCTGTAAAATGTTTAAAAAAGATTGCTGTACACTTTATTTCCACATCAGGAATTATTACTCTGTTATGGAAAACTGTAAAATTGTTGGGGTTTGTGCTCTGTTTTGTGACTGTTCACCAGTTTTGTCAGTTCTCTTATACGTGGGACTTTTTCTCCTTGAATTAGTTCCCATCTCTCAGTAGTTGTTAGTTTGACCTTGCTAATTCTATGTGTAATTAACTTGTCAAAAAGAACCCTGATTTCTACCAGGGGCTGCAGTTTCTAACTCAGCAACGAGTGTTTGGTTATCAGTGTCTCTGATTGTCAGTCTTCCTTCTCCTGAGGAAAAGGACTGTGTCCATTCCCCTTTGTCCTGGCATGTCTTCTTTGCAGCTTAGAGAAAAACAGTAGAATTCTATCATTTCTGCTCATGTGGCTTTCCTTAAAAGTCTTTCCCTTGGTGTTTTCTTGTATGAGATTTTTCCCCCACCTCTTGTTTTTCATAGGGAGCCAGATTTGAATATTCTGAACAATCTGCACTTGTGCCTTAACGTAGATGTCATTTTTAAAAATTATATTAAACAACATGAATTTAGCCCTGAATGGAGAGCATGAAGAAATCACTCCAGCCAGGTATCCTAGGACTCAACTGTGTGTTTTGTGGAGTACCTGAACTAATGCTTGGGGCATTTACATGCTGTTTGTTCCAGTACAGAGTGCTGTGAAAGGCCTGGGAGAATGTCCTTTTATGCTGTATTTGCTTAGAGAAACCAGATAATCTTGTAAAACACAGAAAAAAATAAGCATCAGAACAATTGCACTGATACTTTTGTACAGTTTTCTTCTCTCTATATAAAAATAATACTAAAAATATTAAATTTTCCAATGTAAGGAGTAGTAAGTACTTTATGTTGTCTGTAAGTGTGGCGATAGCAGTTTTTGTTTGCTCCCACCACGAGTCTCCGAGGTCATTTTCACTGAGCAGTGACTAAGCCTATTAAACACTCCCATGTAGATGGCATACAGGATGAGACAGTTGAATTTCTGCAGTTAAACATAAAACAAACAGCTAGGCTTTATTTTCCTTCCATTACAAGGCAGAAGCTTGTTTTTGAGAACTGAAACCATCTGCAAGGGTATAAAAAATTTTACAAAGCTGCTCTCCACCAAAAGTATTTCAGTGGCCAGGTTTTCTTTGATTTTTAGTGAGTATCAGTATAGCTGTTTCTTTCTAGATTATAATCCTTTTTGAACTTCATTTTGTGACAATCAGCATACCATTGTGACCTCTGAAATTGTAGTTTTTTGACAAGTTTGTGTCTGAGACTCTTCATCTTCACTTTGAAGATGTTAAGCTGGGGCAAGAAGAAAACTGACACTGGCACTTCAGCAAATGTCTCAGTGAAGCATTATTTACTAGGACACCACTTGATCCAACCAGTAGATGGGATTATTCCAAATTGTTCTTTAAATGTAAAAGATGGGCTTGGGAAAGACTCAATTTTTATTTTAATCTGAACCTAATGATTAAGAAATCTGGGCTTCATGCTCATGCACCTAAAAATGTCCAGAAAGCTTTCATCAGCAGTGGGCTTAGCTATGATCTGAACAGCTCTGTCCCTTTTGTGCAGTTTTGGCCCAACTGCAAAGCCCAACATCCCTGCTCTGTTCCTGACTCATCTTTCTTCTCAGGCTCTTTGGAAGTGAGTCCCTTTCCCATTAAATCCATCCACTGCTGAGCGTTGGGTCTGATCAGCCTTCCCTTCTTCTCCTGACAGTCACACAGGTACAAAACCTGACAGCTGAGGGTTGGCACTTTGGCTCCCTGCTCTGTTTGACACCTCCCTTGAGTTTCCTTGAAAGTCTTGCTGAGTCAAGCCCGGGTATTTGGGAATCCACAAACTCTACAAATTGAAGGAAAAGAAATGCTTCGAGGCAGGTCTTTTCCACTCTTCTAATGAAACATTAAAGGATGTGTCTAAATCACGAGTCTCACTCAGATACTTGTCTGTAACATTTTAAAATGTAGATTTTATTAATAAAAATGATTTTGATTTAAATAAATAAAATTTCAGTTTGTGCACAATAGATTTTTCTGTACAGGTGTGAAACTTTTTTTGTCTGGGACTTGCTCAGCCTTCTGGAATACAGATCAGTGTTATAAAAATACACCTGCTCTTGGTTTAAAACGGGAGCCACTCTGGAGGTATCTGCAGACAGCTCACGTGGAGCGGGTAGAAGAGTCTCTGGTGAAAGCACTGTTGGTACAGCTGCACTTTTGAGTACCTTCAGGAAGGGTGTGGGTCACGAAGCCATGGATTGGGATTATCCAGCACCACAGCTCTGTTCCAGGTGTGTTTTAGAGCAGTGTCGGTCAGTTGTGACGTCCCTTTGTGTGCTTTGGGGGGCAGCAGCGCTTTTCACAGAGTTTGACCAGCTCGGACACCACGAACACTGAGGAAGCCAGGCCGGTGAGGAACAGCAGGTCTGGGGGAGGAGAGAGTGGAGGTGAGCTCAGCCGGGCAGGAGTCCCAGCCAGGGCTTTCCTGCAGCTGGGAATTGGGCTGGTGAGCCCCTGGGTACGTGTGCCCTCGCAGTGCCCTTGCCAGCTGAGAATTAGGGACACCACTGCAGCAGACAAGGGCCACCAACAGCTGGGATAGTCCCCTTGGAGGGTGGAAGCAGGAATCATTTGTGATCCCTGCCCCCTGCTTATGACACAGCCTAATGTAGATGGAACACGGTGTGGTAGAGTGGTAGAGTTTAATTTAATTTTTAAATTAAAATCGGTGTTCCATTTCAGCTGAGAAACTGAAGTTTTAACTCAGCTCTTTCCAAAGGGAATGTCTGCATAATGACCTGAGAACTATCATCATGCAGAGCTGGAAAGTCTTGGCATGTCTTCATCTACTTGCATTTATGTGCAGTAAATCAAAATTCAGAATCTAAGCTGGGATAATATGAAATACTGCTACTATTTGGGTACAGCTCTGTGTAAGTACACAGAGATTGGAGCTGTTGGTTGATTTCCCCTTCCAGTGATGTGTTGGGAGCTAACAGAGCAAACTGGGAACATCATCTGCTTTCTACAGTCACTCAAAGGAAAAAAAAAAAACACAACAAAGCAAACCATTATTTATTTTGCAACTTACCTAACACTCCTAAATTCTCTGTCTGGAAGATCTTTTGCAGTGGAGGGATGTAAATAACAGCCAGCTGTCCCAAAAATGACCCAAGCACAGAATACAAGAACATGCGGTTTCGGAAAAAGCCAATTTCAAATATCAACTTTGTCTAGAAAAGGGAAAAAGAATTTAAAAAGTAGTTTTTCCCAATCTCTGTTGGAGCTAAATGTCACCCTGTTTCTTTACATTTCACCTCCATTACTTTTTAAGTTACCTAAACAGTAATTTAGAGCTACGTAATTGAATGTGTAATTGCACTTGTGATGCATAATTTTATCTGTAAAAAAGTTGATAAAAATCATACTGCTTTAAATAACATTAAAAAAACCCCTTACTATGCAAAATGCTGGTATTCTAACGTTTATGTTTGTGATTTGAGACAAGAAATTACTGCTGACAGAGCCATCTCACCTGAGAGCGACATGTCAGGGCATTGAAGAGGTCAAAAAACACAAAACAGGTGAAAGTCATCGTTGTGGTTCGAGGAGTTATGCCCCCTTTTGGATTCTGGAAGCACACAAAAATTCAGGAGTTAGTTTACCCTTACAAAAATATGCCAATTCAATAGAAGAATTAAATGTTCCCTTTAACATTTGGCCCAGTCAAACCAAAGGGTAGTAAAACAAAGGAGTAAATCTAGTTCTAGCTATTATAGGTAGCATTCAGTTCTCTCTGCTAATTTTAAAGTTTATGATCTTATCAACCATATTTTAAATTCTTAAACTGATGTGGACTTTGAGTAAAGAACTTTCTAAATTAAATTACTGAGACTTAAAGTACCAGCAGCAATCCATTGTACTTGGCATTTTCTGCTGGGAAAATGGAAAGCTAGAGGTGAAAAGTCTCTTAAAGTATTGATGCCACATCAAGTAATAGGTTTCCCATTCTGGATTGGAAGGACCAAATTAGAGGTAACAGAGGGAGGCAGGATCAGAGCTGGGAGCTGACCCTGCTTTCTCAGCCCTCTGCCCACACTGAACCTTCCCATGAGATAGATTCCAGAAAGTCCTTGTCACGTCCTTCAGAAACTGCCCTCACTTTGTGCTCCACCCACCCTGATGGAAACAAGATCCGAGTGCAGATTTCCCTCACCTCCTTCCAGAAGACAAAGAGGGTTCCACTGATGATGATGATTGCTGACATGAAGATTTTCAGGATCAGGGATTTGCTGAGGATGGTGTCTGTGATGCAGCGGGGGGGCTGCTTGATGGTGTCCCTGTCAACAGGTTCAACCCCCAAGCTGCCTCCAAGAGAAGCAGAGGGATGTGTTAATTAATGCAGGGTGTCCCAAAATGTTCATCCTGAGAAAGCAGGATGGAGCTGGAGGATGCAATTCTTTGGAACACAGCGTGAATATTCAAGCAAGGTGACATAAGGCCCAAATTTGCCCAAGACACTGATACCAAAGGTCTTTTCTGCATATTGAGCTGCTAAAATAGCATTAGATCATCAGACCACCCCAATGTGAGAGCTGACTCTGAGAGGGTGCATAACGTGGAAGCTGTAATTGTATTTAGCTGTAGTTGTAATTAGCAGTTGGATGAGGTTCCTAAGTCTTGTGTTTTGGGGCATATCCCCACTATTCCCTGGCCATTCCACCAGCAGGTGGTATTTTCAGGATAACAGGCCATTCCTAGTCAAAAAATGGAATAGTTAAGTGATTCCACCATAAACCAGGAAAATACAGAAAACCTCAAGTAAATGTGAAGTGCTTTTTGAAAGACCAGGAGGGAACAGGAGTGCAGCTTGTTGAACCACTGGTGATGATTGATGAGGAATCACAACAGTTTGGGTTCCTAGGTCACATTCAGACACATTAAACAAGATTATTTTGCTCATTGGACTCTTCCATACCTCTGTGCTGGCGGCCCATCCATGATGATGTTGATCCATAAGATCTGCATAGCATTGAGTGGGTTGGGTAGGTTGAGCACTGTTGACAGTGTAATTAGGCTCAAAGCTGAAATACTCCTGCAAAGCACAGAACATTATTCTGCAGGGCTTCACCCTGAAGGTGCTTTTCACAGGAGCTGAAGCGAACAGGAACTTACGTGCTCAACTGGAACCGGACAAAATTTTTTATGTTGTAAAATATTCCCTTTCCCTCTTCTATTGCATTCCTGGAAGGGAGAGGGGATTTTGTTAAGTCAAGAGCACTCATACTGTTTTACTCCCCATGACACTCAAAACACAAATTGTCTTTTGTAGCCCTTATTTCAATGGAAATTCAGAGCCCAGCTCAGGAGGAGGTTGCCAGTGCAGCTTCTCATTTACAATTCCTTTATCAACGAGTAGATCTGAAAACCTGGGTCACATGGCCAGGTTTTGGTTCATAAAGCAGGCCTGGGACCTCTTTATATACTCACTGTACCCTGCCCACTCCCTCTGTTTCTATGAACCAACAGAGCATTGCAAATTATGTTTTTCCTCTGAGCTTCCTGGATGAGGCAGAGTACAAGGTAGAATCATAAAGGTTGGAAAACACCTCCAGGACCACCTCCAGGTCCAAATTATGACCAAAAAAGCTGTGATCTACCCAGACTTCTAGGTGCTCTCAGATCCCCAGTTAGCTACAGCAATGAGGAGCCAGGGCTTTCAGGTGAAAGGTGGCTTGGTCAGCACCACTTGGAAGGAAAGTCAGCGCCATGCATGCAACTTAAGACGAGTCAGAGCCACCCTGGGACTCTCCACTTCCATTCCCAGCCCTCCTCACACAACAGGCTTGCTGCAGCAGCCAGCCAGAAAAGAGCTGAAGAGTAAGAAAATCTCCAAACCTACATGACTTTTGAGAAGTCATCGTCCACGAGGATCATGTTGGCAGCCTCTTTGCTGACGTCTGTCCCCGCTCGTCCCATGGCGATCCCGATGTCCGCGGATTTCAGGGCCACGGCGTCGTTGACACCGTCCCCTGTCATTGACACCACAGCACCAGCCCTCTGCAAGGCCTGCGGGAGGGGACAGCTCAGAGGCTCTCAAGCCACAACATGAACAAGCCATGCTGGCGGTTTCAGACTCTGGACTATTTGCTTTGCTCTCTTTCTGTATTGGAAGATCAGAAGGTCTGTTGGACTCTGAGGGTAAAACGGACTCGGCACCACACTGAGGACAAAACTCAGACCAAGAACTGGGAGGCTGTTTTTTCAGGAGTATAGGGGATCTCACAACTCCAGCAGAAGTTAGAAGAAGGGAGTAAAACCCTCAGAAATCATTCTTCTGATGTTGTAGTTGCTAATACCTCACTAGGTTTTTTTTTTTTTTTGTATGCCCAGGCCCAGACTTGCAAGAAAAATCATAAAATCATAGAATATCCTGAAGTGGAAAGGACCCACAAGGATCATCAAGTCCAATTCCACAGCTAATACCTTCAGAGAAACAGTGCCAGTGCTCTAGCAGGGGTTTTACAGTCCTTTAGTTTGAGCTGATGCTGCTGGGGAAAACCAGATAATCCAGAGAACCGAGGCTCCCTCCCCCTTGTTTTTGTGAGGTGTACAATGAATTTCAGAGGCTCTTAGTACCTTTATTATTTTTAGTTTGTGCTTTGGACTTGTTCTGAAGAAAATGGAAACCTGAAAAACCAAAAAAGACAAAATATAATCTCGTATTAGGTGGAAGCTATTGGAAATAGGCTTTTTTTAATGTAATCAAAGCCATTACATTTTGGACAGTGGAGGAGAGCTCTGCCTCTGCCAGTTGGTCCAGCTCCTCCCCAGACATGGCTTTCAGCTTCCCATTGCACAGACCAATATTCTGTCCTGCAAAGAAAAGAGGTACTCACACTCAAAATATTAGTGGATTCTATAATCCTAGCAATGCTATCTGTGTCTTTTAAGAGTCTTACACTGAGATTCTGCCATTTCTGGTGCTAAAATAATGGAATTAATTTACTGGAATTTGGCCTAGAGTTTGTAGCTGCTCTATACTCCATTTAATGTTTATTTAAATGGAAAAGCAAAAACTCGGTGACCTTTAAAGCCTCTACTGCACACACAAAAGCAATGATAAAGTTGTTTATTAAGGGATGAAAGTTTGGTACCTATGGCCACAGCTGTTTCCAGGGCATCTCCAGTGATCATCTTCACTGACACACCAGACTCAAACAGGATTTGAACAGCTTCTCTCACCCCAGCCCTTGGGGGATCAATTATTCCAACCAGACCTAGAAATGTTAGTTTGCCAAGTTCTGGACCTGAAGCCAAAGCAAGTACTAGTAACAGAGAGGATAAAAAGAGCACAAGAGTAAATTGTTAGTGTTGTATTTCTGTGCTTTAAAAGGAATATTTTGAGAAGATATTAAATTGCCTGTTTCCCAGCAGAAAAAGTCATTAAAAGCAGATCTTTAGTCATTACAATCAGACCTTGTATAGACACTATAAAAATTCAGTCCACATTTTTATAAATTCAGTCCACTAAATAATAGTTTCTCTGAATGAGAGCATTTCTGTTTGACATGTTTCTCTTAGGATTTCTTTCTTTCTAATTTTAAGCTGTCTATCACATCTTCCCTAAATACAGATGGATTAAATCTGGACAGTGTTATGTTAAACCAGACACTGTTAAACTACTAAGTTAAACAATAGCATTCCTGCAAAAACTTGCACTTCTTTTAAAACCTAAAAATGTGAAATGTAAATTCAGTTAAAGCAGTGAAACTCCCACCATGTAAACATCCAGGCTCTGAACATTTTGTCTCTGTTCCTGGTGCACACCCATTATCATTCAATCATTCTTAAATCACTCAATGATATTTTGCCAGGGGTTCATGTCAGCGTTGCTTTGATGATGGAATCAAAAGCTGCAGCAGCTGCCTGAGTTAATCACTTCCCCTCAGAGCAGTAATTTGCCATTGCCACAAGGGCAGATAATTTGGATATTGTAAATCAAGCACTGCACAGGAGCTCCTAACCACAGTACACAGGGTGGGAGAATCTGTACATTGACTCCACCATCCTCCAAATCCAGCTGCCAAGGCTTTTCCTCATCTCCTTACAAGCTGGGAATGGTGTCTGTGTCACTGTGTGAAAGTCTGAGATGTTTCTGAGGGGATGTTCCTGGTGATGAAGGAGGTGACACGTGGATAAAGCTCCTGTGGGCAGTGCATTGACAGGCAGTTGGGATCAGGAGATGGAGAGATTTTGGCCTAGCAAAGGATTGAACCGAGCTTCAAACAGCAATCTCAGCACCCAAATCCATGTTTGGAACTCCTTCCAAAGTGTTGCTGCCTTCTCCAGAACCAAAAGTTGGCAGAGCAGCGCTTTGATCGGGCCCAGCACAAAGCTCTGCAGTGCAGCACCCAGAGCATGTCCCAGACAATCACAGCCCCCCATGGAAGAGAAACACTCACATTTCCAGTGCTTATTTGCAGTTCCTTTCAAACTCACTAATTTAAACCCAGCCCAAAAAAACAAGATCAGCTAGCAGAACTAAGACACAGCCCTTGGCACTCTGACAAGTGTTGAGAAGAGACCATGAAAGTGATGCTAAGAGCTGAGGGCTTTAAGGTGAAATGGGAGATTTAGATTGGAGATTAGGAATAAATTCTTCCCTGTAAGGGTGAGGAGACTTTGGCAAAGGTTGTCCAGAGAAGCTGTTGCTGCCCCTGGATCCCTGGAAATGTCCAAGGCCAGGGTGGACACTGGAGCTTGGAGCAACCTGGGACAGTGGAAGGTGTCCCTGCCCTTGGCAGGGGTGGGATGAGATGAGCTTTAAAGTCCCTTCAAGCCAAACCATTCTGTGGTTTTGTGAGGACTGAGCCTCTGCCCATCCTAACCATAAAAGAGCAGGAAAGTTTTAGGCCAGATAAGCTGTGAGGGGCAGTAAGGACTGACCTCGAAGTCCTGAGGAGCCCATTCTCTTTTCTTCCTGCTGGTAGAGGGCTTTTTGCTGGGGTGTGAGTGACAACGAGATGCCACCGCTGTTGTACAGAGTGCAGTGCTGGATAACTTCCTCAAATGCTCCTTTCATAAAGTAAATATCTTCCTGATCCTTGAAAGGAAGGAGAAAATACACTTTATCCAAAAAAAGGAGCACATTTTAAATGAGTATGTCTTTAGGTAGAAAAGATCCTATTTCCTCTTTTACCTGTTTCAAGAGATGCCCAGGAGCATATATTATGAATAGGATGGGATATTTTTGCTCTGGCCATTTTTCATGTTCAGCCCTCACAGACAGCATGGTAATGAAAAGCTTGGTGAGTTTTTAAACCAGAGCATAATATCAGCCAAAATGAGCTCCTTAACCCAGTAAGGGATAAAGGGCCAACCTTTTCTCCCAAACACCAGACCTCTCCCTCTCTGTCAGTTCTCTCTGAAAAACTTTTGTTTTCCTGCTTGAGCCACTGCATGAAAAGTATTCCCCCTCCCATTCAAACTCAGTTTTACAGGCTAAAAATCCACCCAAGCTGGGAATTTTGATGTTTGTTCCGTTTTCTCCCGACACAGTTAACTCCTGAAAACATTATTTGCTGAAGAGATACAATTTCATGCCCATTGTTGAGGTACACAATTAGAAACACGAAACCAGCCCCTGCCTCTGTTTGCTTTACCTGATTTTTCAGTGTGCATTTCACAGCCATCCACTTCTGCTCGGAGCTGAATGGAATTTCCTTCTTTCTTACATAAATGTCCTTTATGTCAGCTAATTCCATCTGAAGCAAGGTAAAACAAAAAGAGCACTGTAAGGCTGGGCATTGCCAAAAGCTGGATGTATTTCCCATATCACAAGGATTGACTGTTGACTCTGACCTTCCAGGCTGTCAGATACCACAGAGCTCAAGAGAAAACACGAGGAGAGCAAAATCCATATTTCAAAACATTTCTTCCCTTTTGGTGTGCCTGATATGGGATAGATTAAACTGGAGTTTGAAGCTTGAGTCCTGATACATTTTTAAAGAATGAAGGAGCTGCTCTGCCTTTTTGTGAGGCTTTGGGTCAAAGGAGGATCAAGTCCATTCCCTAAACCTATGGCCAAGCAATGGGCTGAGCAGATTTCTGGGTTTATTTTCTGGGTTATTTCCCAGCAACTCTACTTGAAAGAAGGGAAATAGCAAATAACAGAATGGTCAGTCGTGGATGTGGTTTTGAATTATTTCCTGATGAATTACACTCAAAAAGCAATTCACAACAAAACCTTTCAGTCCGAATCAATACAGTCCTGCTCCAGCAGAGTGTGTGGGTGTTCCCAGGTGGGAGACACTGGAAGCTGCTTTTGATCACCTCTGTCCCCAGCTGCCACCAAACCAAAACATTAAGAAGAAAAATAGGAGAGACACCCTCCCTCATATTCTGCTATTGCTTGGCTGCTGAATTCCAGAGCAGGAGGAAGGTTTTAACTCAGCATTTGGGGAAAGGAAATGCCATTGTTTAAAAAGAAAAAAAAATTAAAAATCATTATTTCACTGCTAGAGTTACGAGCTTTAAAAGCAGGGGGTAAGATCAGATGTTTGCTGGGGCATCATTTCATCAGGGACCTCTTGTGCTTCACCTGAGGGCTGAGGCCACAGCCTGGGTGACACCGATGAGGTGACACCTTGGGGTGTTTCACAGCCCTGCCCAGCAGTGTGAATGCAATATTCATAAAAACATCTTGTTTTACATAATCATGACTAGGAAAAAGTAAAAGCCAGCAGATGACCCAAAATGAGGGTGACCCTATGCCATGCAATCTGGCCTGGCCTGTTCCTGCCCATTTTTAACTCTTCTCTTCCTCTTGGACTCTTAATTGGCACATGCAGGAAATATAAAAAAGGCTGTCCTGTCTGAGCCCAAAAGAAATGCAGTACCCAGCCTAACTGCAGGATTAACCAAGCCAAGCAGGGATTGCTGTCAGCACAGGAGCTCCAGGAAAGTGTTTGTCCATGACTAAAGGATGACTGGGAGAGGCAACATCTGTGATCTTGGGCAGAGGGGACCAGGGGGGACTAAAACCAGCCTGGGGAATTTAAAGCAGTCTCACTCTGCTGCCAGACCTCACAAATCCAGCTTTTATTTATTGATTGATATATTTATTTGAATTGCAGGGAAATTTTAAACTCTAAGGCTCTTACCTTCATTGCCAGGGCAATGAGAGCTCCTTCTGTGGGCTGTCCTATCACACTGTTTTTCCTGATAACAGCATTATTGACTACACAGCCAGCCTGGAGAAAGGGACAGGTTTACATGAGCTAGTTTTGTCATTTCTGAAGTCCAAGCTTTTTCATCCCTTTAAATGAATGGATGAAAGGTTGGGGAATGAAAGGAGCCACATCCCAAAAGTTTTGGGAAAAGGTTTCCCCTCAGCAGCGTCACTTGAGATCAGTTCTTGTGTTTTCTAAAGCCACTTAATGAATAGCATACACCAATATTTTGGTAAGATATTATGCTTTGGATAAATTAACATCAAGAAAACATAAGACACATCTAGTGAGCTTCATAGATCATGAAAATGAAAGCTCAGTCTCTCCTACTACTGTTTCTAACGTGCAGTATGAATAAAACAGGACCCAATCTCCATTTGAGATCCCAGCTCAAATCATTTCAACACACAAACACTCCACTTTAGCCTACAGCTGAATGTTCAAAATTTTATATAAAGCTGACACGAAACCCAGAGAACATCACAATAAATTTATAAACTGACTGTGTAGCTGGCTAATGTCTAGAAACTGTGCACATTAAAAACCTGAACAGGGTAAAATCTATTGGTTTCTCCTCTGCCAGAATTGTATTTTTATCCAGAATATCATTGACTCATGAAGCTGATGGCTCTGGTCTCTCCCTGCATGCCTTATGATCACTGCCCTTCATTCCTAACTTCAGGAATTACATCACACTCAGTCTTTCCATGAGAATGTTTTCCATGGAATGTTTTAGCAAGCCAGTCCATTTTAGAATTACAAAAGTGGTTTTTTTTCACACTAATTATCCAAAGTAAGTTGTGCAACTGAAAACTGAATGTAACTAGGATAAGCTGGTTCATTATTTATACTTACCTCCACGAGTTTCCCAATGGAGATGTTGGAAAATTCTTTAAGGATCTCCTTGGATGGCAGAAGATAAACATTTCCTTCTCCATTGTAGCCCACCCCGCTGACCTGGGGGAGGGAGAGAAAGAGAGATGGGAAATTTCCCCTTTGCCAGGCAGGACTGGGGTGCAGATGTGTGCAGGTGGCTGCACTCAAGAAAATTCTCATTTTGAAGGAGTGCAGGGGTTCTTCTTTCTCTCTCAAAGCAAGGCTTAAAGGAAAGGCTGCAGACAGTGACAATATCACATTAAAATGGCTTTTTAGGGACAAAAGGAGTCAATTTGTCCTATAGGGAACTTGTTTGCTGTGATTCCAGAAGTCTCCTGCAGCTCGGGGGAGAGATGCAGACCTTTGGCAGCAGTGACATCTCTGGGTTTGTTCAAGCCCTGCCTTCTTTACTGTCTGTCCATCTCTCCTCTGCCTCACATTTTGCATTTTCCCTCATTTTGCACAGAGAGGAATGAACCAAGCAGAGAATAAAGCTGCTCTTATAATAAATATTCCTCCAGGAGATGGACCAGCAAGGCTCAGTGTCACCCTTGAGTGAGGTGACACACAGACTCTAGGTTTCTTCAGGAGGTTAAATTGAGTTTTATTGAAAACCTATTCTTTTATACACCATTCCAATACAGGTGGACCTGATCGGTCATTTAATCAACACCCCGTTACACCACTGGCTAATTAAGAAGACAACATTTGATAAACATCTTATGAGGAAACAACTGTTCAAAGCATCAGCTGCAAGATTGTTTTAATTCTTTCTCTCAGCCTTCTCAAAACTCCCCAGAACAACTCCTGGGAAAGCTTATCTGGCTTTCTCTCTCTGACCAGACTGTCACGTCCACAGGTCAGTGGCAGGTTTCAGTATTTACAAAACCTGCAGGGAAGAGCAGCTTATGCCAATGAACATCTCTGTGGTACCTGAGCAGTTCTGTACCCCCAGCTCCAACTCTGCTTGTCCCCAGGGCTGCAAAAATCCCTTCCCTGTGCGGAATGCGACAGAAACTGCTGGGTTTGGGGCTGGCCAGCCTCCCTGGTTGGGCTCTGAGTGAACCAGAGGCAGATTCAGTGCTGCTGAATCCCAGCAGGAGAGGCTGGGGGAGCTCCTCACCCCTTCCCCTACCTCAGCCTGGCAGCCGTCCGAGGTCACGAGCCGCGTCGCCGTCATCTCGTTGGCAGTCAGAGTGCCCGTCTTATCCGAGCAGATGACATTGCAGCAACCTGGGGCAGGGATGGCTCTGGTCAGAGCTGGCAAATAGCGCAGCCCAGCAGAGAGATTGGAAAGAGGGAGAACAAGTTGCACTCGCGGTGTTTAAACTGCACCGCTGAAAGGGGGAAAAGGGGGAGAAATGGGTGAGGTTCCTAACAGGGAAGGGAAGGGAAGGGTTTGAGTGCACACTGGGGCATTGTGAGCACCATTTGGGTGTGAGATGTGGTAGGGGACACCTGAAGAGGGTCACATTGTCTCAGTCATCGTTTCTGAGTTTCAGTATCACTCAACAGTGTGGTAGCCACATTCTTCTGTCTCTTAAGATTTTTTCATAGAGGAGCACAGAGAGAAGAAAGAGAAAACAATTTCTATTTCTGCTCCTTGTTTTTCCCATGTGGAATGTGTTTGGAGAATTGTTTACCTGAGGTAATTACTTGATTAGATTCTAGTGAAGATTGTTTGAGCCTAATGGCCAATCCAATCCACCTGAGTCTGGACTCTCACGAGAGGGTCATGAGTTGTGAGTTAGATATGGTAGTTAGAAGAAGTATGTAGTTTTAAATAGTATATTAAAATATAAAATATTAAATATACTCTACAGTTTATACAATATACTATATGCTATATTAAAATATACTATACTATACTCCTTTAAATAGTATATTAATGTATTATAGTATAGTTATAATAAAGAAATCATTCAACCTTCTAAACTAGAGTCAAACATCATCATTTCTTCCCACCAGGTTCACCTACATTTACAAGAAACAGAACAGCTGCTCTATCCCAAAAAGACCCAATTCCCACCCTGCCAGTTAAGCCTTGCTTCTCTAAATCAGGGATAGTGGCCCTTCCCTGCCTCACCAAGGGACTGTGAGAGGAGGTGGGTTAAAGACTGTCACAAAAAATACTCAGAGAACATATCTAAGAGCATAAACTGCCCCTTTGCTCTGCTTTGTGCCAATCCTGATCCAGCAAAGCACATTTTTCCAGTGCCCATTTACAAAATACCACAACAGGGTGAAGTAGCAGAGGAGCCACTTTCCAGATAGTTTCTACTCCCAAGAAGGGAGAAAATTAATAAAAAAACAGGCATCAGGCTCCAGCTCCCTTGTGAGTGTGAATATCTTCCCTGGCTCTGGAGGTGATCACAGTGCTCAGGCACAGACCCCATGAGCACAACGACCTCCAGGTAAAAGCCTGGAGAGAAAATAAAGCAGATTGGGCTGCAATTAAATCAATCACACTTTTGAAGGATTAGCAGAGAGCAAAGTATTGGAGCTGTGACCTCCAATACTTCATTTTCAGTGACTGACAATTAAAGAAGAAGGATTGTTTTTCTCCTTTTCAGAGGTTTCACAGACAGTTTTGGCTGTGCCTTCTCTGCACCTGCAGTTCCGCCTCCGTGGGCGCAGCACTAGCAGAACAAATTCCCTCAGGAGGGAAAAGCTGTTTCAGATGTCCTGGGTCAGGGCAGAGACAATAAAATCAGGGTGATAAGATTCCTTAACTGCAGAACAAACAAGGGCAGTTCAAACAATAGCAGTGTTTCCTAAGAGGACAGGTTTAAGCTGCAGCAGATTTTGGGAACAGCACGGACCAGCCTTGGTGTTTGTTGTGCCTTTAATGAGTGGTGCTAAGGAGACACCGTGTCTCCTCCTTCATATCTCTCCACCCTGACCCAGGGCAGAGCAGCAAAGCCTGGAGTGCAGCCACCTGGGAGTGAGGGACAAATTAAAGCTAAGGGGAGGTGGAAGAACAATTCCATCCTGGTGTGTTGTGCCGTGCAGCTGTGAGGATGTGCTGGACACCTTCTCAAGGTCCTCTCTGCCCAACTCTCCATGACTTTTTGGATATCAGGGAGAAGGCCAGCCAGCCTGCAGAAGGAAAAATGGCTTTATTTCTGCTGTCAAGAAGGGGCTGGGGAGGTTTTTTTAGCCAGACACTGAAGAAGTGGATGGGTGGATCTGCAGGAGGATCCCACAGCATGGAGAGCAAGGAGAAACAAAGATTTTAACCCAGTGTGTGTCTGGGTTGCACCATTCCAAGCATGTGCCTGTGTTCATACCACCAAACTAAGGGAGAAGGGTGAGAAACACAGGGTAGAAAATGTATTTAATTCTGAGTGGGTTGCTCTGTCCCACTAAGCCTATTCCAAATTTATTTTTCCGGATCAGACCAAGGCTCCCGAGGCCAGCCTGTGGCTGTCCAGCTCAGATTTTGGAGCCTGGCTGGTGACCAAGCCCTCTGCAGCCTTACCTAAGGTTTCTACTATGGGCAGCTTCTTCACAATCACCTTTTTCTTGGCCATGCGCAGCACTCCCAGCACCAGGGTGACAGTGACCACGATGGGCAGGCCCTCGGGGATGGCAGCCACGGCCAGGCTGGGGACAGCAGAGACACAACAGCCTCAACACGGGAGCCAAACCACAAGTACTGACCCAAAGGTGCCAAGGGGATATTCCCAGGGCTGAATTTTCCTAAGGGGATAACACTGGGACTCCTGGCACGCTGGAAATACAAAAGCAGGGTATTTATCCAGCCCTTCAACCTCTTCCTGGATGATTTTGACAGAGCAGTTATTTTTCTTCTTTACATTGCCAAAGAGCAGTAATTTCTGGCTAAGCAGGGATGCAGAGGCTGGATTTAATTTCGTTTATTTAAATTTCTGAGGATGGGAGTTGAATACTCACACGTTAGCCACTGGCTCCTGACCACGTGCAGCCCCTCACCTCCTCTCTTACCCCACGATGTCGGGGACAGAACCAGCTCCCAAATGTCCCCACCATCAAAACCTGCAACACCTGATGTGCTGGAAAAATCCAGTCCGTATACTGGATATTAGATATTCCTTGGGAAACTCTAAATGCTTCTAGGTATGTGCAAAATGTAATCCAGGAGACCTTACAAAACCATAATCTGCCCTGCAAAACTCAGAATGAACCACTTTCCTTTGCCACCACATCCCCTGGGAGACAGGAAGGTGGCACTGAGTCAGTTTGGCTTCTCTGTTGTCTCCTCACCTGGATTTTTTTCTCTTTGCATAGAACAATTATTTTCTTTAAGAATTGATTTTAGAACCATGACAACACCAAGTTAACAGGTTTCATGGGCACTGCTGGAAACACATTTTTTATAGTGTTTGAATAAGAAGCTGTGAATGCTTCTTTATGCTGTGTGAGGTATGCATTCCTTTCTTTAGATGTAAATCCAGTAGGAACAGCAAAGAGTAATATTTGCTGTTGGTACACTCCCACTAAATCCATAGCACAGATAGGAAAGGGCATTCACAGCAGGATGAGGTAGAGTTGCCAGTGAAGATTTTCAAGATAACAGTTTAGAAAATTAAATAAACCCTCAAGCTTGGTATTGTTTTTCTCCACTCTGTTTAAACCTTATGTTAATTTTTCCAGTGCATGAGAAATAGGTATTTATGAAAGGTTTAACTCAATTTGTCTTATGTGAAATGTCCATTGTTTTGAACGGGGAATTCCTGGGGATGTTTCATTAGAAATCAAAGAGAAAAGGGCTCTGCAGTCCTCACCTGACTCCAATGGTGAACATGCTGAGGAGACGCTTCCCTTGCAGCCAGCCAATAAGCATTATCAAACCTGGGCGGGGGGGTAAAGGATCTGATTAAAAAAAGAACTTCAAAAATCCCTAACCTGTTTTAGCTGATGTTGCAGAACTAAAAATGCAATGAGGCACCCGAATCTCTCCTTCAGTGTCTCTGCTGGAACCCCCAAAGGCCAGGTAACCCAGACCCACCAGTGCTTTTGGAAGAGCAGCCCTGGAGCACAGAGGGATCCCACAGCCAACCATGTGGGTGTGAGCCCTGCATCCCACTCACCAATTATCCCAAAGGAGAACAGGGTGAGCTGCTTCCCCAGCCTGTCCATGCTCTTCTGCAGAGGTGTCTTGGGAGTCTGGAAAAATTAGAGATGACTGGTTTTCCTTTGGTTGTTGTGTGGGATGAGGAGATGATGGTCAGCCCAGAACAAGTGTCCCACACAGTCCTGGTTGTCAATCCATGGTCCCTTGTGCTTTTCCCACCCTCAACCCTCCAACAGGCAGAGCCTGTCCTGTGCTTCTCTGTCACTTTGGTGTCCCTCACTCACACGGGCTTTTTGAGGCAGAAGCAGAACTGAACCCAGTGCATTGACTCCTGGGACTGCTCCTGCTCACAGACTTTCATCCAGGACATCCAAAATTTCCCCAGACAGGGACTGTGTTACCTCCTCAGCCTGCATCATCTTGAACACCTCACCAAACTGGGAATTTTCACCCGTGCCAATAACCACGCCCTGAAAAAAGGGAAAAAGGAGAGATGGAGGTAGAAAAACCGAGGGAATCCCAGACTGGTTTGGGTTGGAAGGGACCTTAAGCCTCTTGTTCCACCCTGCCATGGGCAGGGACACCTGCCACTGCCCCAGGGTGCTCCAAGCCCTGTCCAACCTGGCCTTGGGCACTTCCAGGAATCCAGGGCTTGGAGCCACAGCTCCTCTGGGCACCCTGTGCCAGGGCCTGCCCACCCTCACAGGGAGGAATTCCTTCCCAATATCCAACCTGCCCTCTGTCATTCACCTTTTCCTGTCACTCCATGCCCACACCAAAGGAATCTGTAATTAATGCCCAGGAAAAGAGCGGTGATGTCAGAACTCACTTTTCCCTTCCCGTATCGCACCAGGGTCCCCATGAAAACCACATTGCTCAGCGTGGTGATGTCCCCAGCCTCCAGCAGGACACCCTCAGTCTTGTTGCAAGGCTCAGCTTCTCCAGTAAAACTGGATTCATCCACCAGCAGATCTGTAACCTAATTAACACGATGCATTTCGGGCACTGTTAAGACAAGGACTTTCCCAGCCAGGCTCGTTTCCAGCTGTACTTACCTCTATGAGCCTGAGGTCTGCAGGAACCCTGTCACCCACAGACAGGTAGATGATGTCTCCAGGCACCAGCTCTCGTGCTAGAAGGTGCTGCAGTTTTCCTTCCCTTAGGCTACACGAGGCAAATGGAGAAAAAAGAAAGAGAACCAGTCTGTGAGGGATTTATTCTTTCTGCAAGATTGGGAATGTGGCTGGCAAGAAAGCAAGAAGCCTTGCCCCAAAGAGCTTCCAATGTAAATAAGAACAGAAAATCTTCATAGCAATGAGCAGAGGATTATGTTCAGCTTGGGCTTGGTTTTAATTTTTAAATAGATGGGCAGGTTATGGATGGTTTACATTTCAGAAGTGACTTAAACATTATTTATACAGTAGAGGAGCAATAAGAAGTTGTGCTTTCATGCTTTAAATAATGAATTGCAGATTCTTGAACCTAAAAAGAAGCTTTTTAAAGCTAGAATTACCCCTAGCATTCCACTGTTGCATTCAAAGTGGAGCCTTACAGGCAGTTGGATGCTTCTGGTGTCGTATCATAAATAAATAAAGAACCAGCTGTGGGGTTTGTAAGCTCCAGGGTGAACTTTGGACCAGAGGAAAACCCCACACCTCTTTGGCAGGGCAAGGCTTCCCTGAGCCTGACAACTTATTCCTGTTGGCTGTGACAAAACTGATTTGCAAAGACATGAATAGGGAAAACGTTTCCTGTCATTTCCAGCACTGATAACAAACATCAAAGCTGTGGGGAAAGCGGTGTCTGATCCACCCTGCAGCTGCTCCATGGGCTGTGACCTGGCTGTGCCTGTGCCTGACACGTGTGTGCAGCACCAGGTAGGACAGGAACCCCATCCCACCTGCACCTGCACTCAGGTGCTGCTTTGTGCCCAGCTCTTGTGGGGAAAAACTACCCTAAAGCAAAAAATTATATACACAGGTGAGGTTTTTCCTGCCTGGGGAGACAGTGACATGCAGGATACTGCAGGGATGTGGAGCAGAATTTTTCTGGGACCCTCCTGTCCCTTAGCATTTATTCAATTCCACAGGGTGCCTACTCCTTATTTCTAATTTTTTCCTAATAGTTAAACAAACATTCTAATAATTTCTGATCAATACCGATTATGTCATCCCATTTCCCTGTGACATGGTGCTGCACCCATTCATGGTACCACCTCTCCAGAGACCAGGTTCTCACTGTGTGCACAAGAACCTGGAATAATTCTCTTCTGTTGGTGCTGCCCTCTCAGCCCCACTCCCTGCTGCAGCCACGTCTCACCAGTTGCACTCGGGGGGCACCAGCTTGTTGAGTTCTTCCAGAGACTTTTCTGAGCGATATTCCTTTCAAAGGAGAAGGGAGGAGAAAGCCAAGTTACAGCAGAGGGCTCTGTCCTGCTGGCCATGGCCACGGAGCAGAGCTCTGCACAACCCACCTGGATGAAGGCCACGGTGACCACGATGAGCACGGCCTGGGAACAGAGGGGTGTGACAGGTGAGGGCACAGAGACGGGGTGGGGATAGGACAGGGGCCACCACCATGGGGACAAAGGACAGGTGACACCCACCATGGGGGATAAAAGACAGGTTACACCCAGCATGGGGATCAGGGACAGGTGACGTACCATGGTGATATAGGACAGGTGACACTTTCCATGGTGAAGGGGGACAGGTGACACTTTCCATGGTGATGGGGGACAGGTGACACGTACCATGATGATATAGGACAGGTGACACTTTCCATGGTGATATAGGACAGGTGACACTTTCCATGGTGATGGGGGACAGGTGACACTTTCCATGGTGATGGGGGACAGGTGACACGTACCATGGTGATATAGGACAGGTGACACGTACCATGGTGATGCTGGTGGCGTCCTCGTACTCCTTGGTGATGACACTCACTAGAGCTGAGGCCAGGAGCAGGAGGATGAGGGGGTTTTTGAACTGGGAACACAAGGGAAATATGGAATGGGAGGTGCTGAAGCTGAGCTGGCTGCAGACCCAGCAGGAAAGGAAGGGTCCCAGCAGGAAGGGAAGGGTCTCAGCAGGAAGGGAAGGGTCCCACCAGGAAGGGAAGGGTCTCAGCAGGAAGGGAAGGGTCTCAGCAGGAAGGGAAGGGTCTCAGCAGGAAGGGTGTCTCCCAGCAGGAAGGGTCCCTGGGTGGTTTTGCTGCAGGACCCTCCTTGCATCATGGTCATGTTCTGCAGTTCCTGCCCCACAGGGGATGGGTGGCTTTGGGGAGCAGCAGGCTGAAATCTGCTGCAGCCTCAAGCTGCATCAAGGGAAATATAGGTGGGATGTTAGGAAAAAGTTTTTCACAGAAAGGGTGATAAAGTTCTGGAATGGCTGCACGGGGAGGTGGTGGAGTCACCATCCCTGGATGGGTTTAAACAAGCCTGGATGTGGCCAGGGTTTAGTTCAGGTGTTGGGGCTGGGTTGCACTCCATGATCTTAAAGGTCTCTCCCAGCCTTGTGATTCTGTGAATGCTGTGAAGTTCACACCAAAACCCATAAATCCCCCCACTTTTCCCCTTTTTGCTCCCATTTGCAGACACAGAGCTGATTCCAAAAAACTTCTTAGATGCACAATAAGGACAAACAAAACCTCTACTGTCTTTTTAGAATCTGAAACAAAAAATCCTCTTTCTTCTTCTTTTTCATTTTTTCTTTAATTAATCTGCTCAAATCTTCACTGGACTGAGGGCTGTGGGAGTCAGGTGCTCAGTTGTTTCACTTTTAAACAGAGATTTTGAGGCCCCTTTTCCTACCTGAGAGAATTACAGCTCTGTTTAACTGATGTGGGAATTGATGGAAGGGAATTAAATGGATGAAGATAAATCTGCCTGCTTTGTGCAACAGATGTGTGGTGATGCTCAGCAGGAAAGCCAGGGTTTTAATTTATTCCTGGCTGGATCCAAAGGTGAAATTCCCTCCCTTCCTCTTTAGAAAACCGAGGCAAAGGGGATGTTTACAAAAATAGCAGCTGGGAAAAGCCACAGCAAGGGACGGCTGAGGGCTGATGCTCAAGTGCAGGGTGTGAATGGTGCAGGACCAGAGGCACCAAAAGGTTGCAGGAGGATCACAGATGTACCAACAAATCCCTTTGGAGTCCCTGTAGAAGAAACTGGTTCTGAAGGCTGAGCAGAATAAAACCCACCATCTTACTTTTTATCAGGAATAAAAGAATCCTTGCAGAGATTTAGTGATCCTTACCAAAAGCTTAAAGAATGTCAATCATATCAAAAAAAGGGATAAACTGTGAAATAAAAATGAAGTCTTTCAAAGCACCTCAAATCCTTGTGATTCAACTAAGGAAGATCGGTCAAATCACTGGCTGGAAATGAAAAATAAAAACAAACAAACAAAAGGTCCTTCTTGTCTGTTTAAAAGTTCTCAAAGAGAGGTGAAAGACGTATTAAATACTGATGGGAAACAGATAATAAAAGCAAAACTCAAGGATACTCAAAACTCAAGCTGGAGAAAGAGAAGATAACAAATAGCACTGTCTGCCTGGCTTTTGGGGGCAGTTGGTGTGAAATTGTGTCAACAGCACATGACAGCATTTCTGAATGTACCTGTCACTGGTGTGTCACTGACAGAGACCCTGATGCCTCAGGTTTTGGAGTTTCTATTTTTCACATTCTGTGCTGCTTTAGTGTGTGGGTCTGGGCTTCATATCAGGGGATGGTGAGCTCTCTGCACAGAGCAGGGAGACAAAACAATTCCTTCTCCAGCTGGGCACCAAGGACAAATGATCCAAATCTCAGGCCCAGGAGCACAAACAACGTGGGCTGGAGAGAGAAAAACAAGCAGGATGGGACTGCATGGGCTGGAGCTGGAATGGGACAATGAACTGCAATGTGCCAATGGAGCAGAGCTGATCACAGTGAGAGCCCCCATGACCAATCATCCTTTTTTTTTTCTTTTGTGGCCATTTTGGGTTGTGCTGCCCAAGGTGGATCCATTGAGGCCTTCCAATAAATCCCTACTCTATTCTTTATCTCCATCTAGTCTCTGTTCTAGGCCAGCCTTCACCAGGCATCAACCCTAAAACTCCCCTGAGCTCCACAGCTGCCTCTTTCCTGGAGGCACAGCCAAAATCAGAGCATCCTCCAGCCACCACTGGCTCTCCTCAAACCTTGCACAAATTTCTCACTTGCCTCGAAGGGAATAGATGTGCTCCAGCAATCAGGCCCCTGATCTACAGCGTTTGATTTGTGGGCTGTGTGGAGGTAAAAAGGTTCATTTCTGTTTGCAGATGTTATCTGCACCCTCAGTGAGCTGCAGAGGAGCCTCACAGTGGTTTTTCCCAGGAGAAGAAGCAGTTCTGTGCCCAGGGCACAGCCTGTTCCAAGGCTCAGCCTCTGGAAGTAGAAACCCTGAATATTTCAATGCAGGCACACGCTCAGAGCAACCCAGCCAGTTTTTGTTTCTGCCAAGAAATGGGGATCTGTGCAGAAAATCCTCACCTGGTCCAGATATTTCTTCCATATTGGCTCAGTGTTCTCTACTGAAAATTCATTCCAGCCGTGTTTTGACCGGCGCTGGAGCACGGAAAACTCAGAGAGTCCAGTCTGTAAATCAACCTAGAGGGGAAAAAACCCCAAACCCAACCCAAACATTTCATATTATAGTTACAGAAAACTTCTTATGTCAAATTTTTATTAAACCCCCATTAGCAGACTAGGCAAGATCTTCATGGCTCAGTCCCACATGAAAAAATTAAATCTGTCTGTTGTTTTTTTCTGTTTAAATGTGTATTTTTGTTAAACTATAAAATTTTGCCATCAACCACCACAGAAACCCATAAAGTAAGCACAAATTAATTAAAAAAAAAAGTTTATTTCTAAAAGGGAGAAATTATATTACAGATGACAATTTAGAAATGTAAAATAGTAAAAGAAAGGAGGATTTTCTGTTTGCACTGTGTATTTAAAGATAAAATAAAAATAAATATGCCCTGACAAAACTCAAAGGGAACAAAATGAGAAGGGATGAAATCTTTTCTGCCTGAATTTAAAAAATAATGAGGTCAGAACCCAAAATACGGCCAAGCACTAAAGCTTTCCCTGATGGTGGGCACCCTCAGAGGATTCATCCCACGAAAAGGCAGAGGAATTGGGCACCCCAGGAGTTTGCAAGTCAGTTAAAGGCTGATTTTGCAGCTCAGGCCCTTCCCACAGGCAGATCCCACATTGCCAAGGGCAAATCCTTACGTTTAGAGCTCTTGCCAAGTCCTCCTTGTGGCATTTACAGGCGTCCTTCGGGGGCAGGACTGCCACCTCATTCTCCTGCTGGATGATTTTCAGCTCACACTCCTCCTGGGGCTGAGGAAACACAGCAAAGCAATCGTTAGGTGAGAGCAGTGCTAATTAAAGCTTTCCAGCACCTCCTTGCTTCTTCCCTTCATCCCCTTCCCTCCCCTTGCCAGCTGGGCTCCTTCAGTCACTACACCCACTTCCAGAATCTCAGCGCTTTAATACCAGCTCTAATCAATCCTGACCACAGGCTTAAAGGCAGGGGCAGGTTCTCATTGGGGTAGAGAGGCTGTGAGGAGCTGGAGAACCACAAAGAGAAGCTCACGGTGCTGATCAGGAAAGGTTTGTGACAGAGCCCCAGAGGAGCTCTGTCCCCTGCCAGTGTCTCACAGCCCAGACTCGATGCTCAGAGCAAGGAAAACACCTTTCCCCTCCTAAAAATGTAATAAATGAAGGGAAAATATGAGTTAGAAATGTGAAGTGAGAAGCAAAATCTCCCCTCCTGTGTCCAGGGCTGTTTTGCTCCGCCACTGACTCTGCAGCTGCCTCCAAGCAGGGTAAACCCTTCCTGCCCCATCCAGGCAGCCCAAACTCTCAGCATCCCAACCTCTCCCTTTCAATTCCCTCCATTTCCATCTCTCAAATGCACTTCCCAGAGCAGCAGCATCCCCAAAATCTCTGCCAGGCCCATGATGAAGGCACTGTGATCAGGCTAAGTACAGAGAGGGAGAAATCTCCCCCTTCCCAAGGGACAGGGGTTCTATTCCCTTTTCTCTACATCCATCAAGCACAGGTGTGAGTGTTCATTAAGAAAGGAAGCCCCAGAGAGCGTGGCAGGCATTTGGCAGCAGCTCCCAGCACCCTGGAATGATTGCTGTGGGATGCACTCAGGTCTGGCTCATCCTCCTGCCGGGGTATTTGGGGACTTGGCCCTCCCTTGAATATTCAGGAGCTTTCTAGGAGCATCCAGGGCTTTGCAATCTAAAGCCTGAGATAAATGCAGAAAATCATAAATGCAGAAAATCATAAATGCAGAAAATCATAAATGCAGAAAATGTCCTTGGCTCTTCTCTCGTGGAGTTGGTTTCAGTCTTGGGGTTTCTGCAGAGCTCAGAGCGTCTCTAAGCCCTGCTCCTGGACCAGGCTTTAGCCATATCCTTCTGTTGCAGCCCCTTTTTATGGCCATTTCCTGACCCACAGCTCAGCTGCCAACACGAGGGATGCCAGCATGCCCCTGCTCCCAGTGGAGCAGCACAGGAGTCTGCTGGGACCCCTTGGTCTGGGCAGGGCTCACTTAGAAACCTTTTTGTCCCAAGATCAACCTGCCTTTCCAAACCCCCAGCAATTTGCCCAAGATCTCCATGGATTTTCCTGCTCCCACATTTCCCTCAAGCTGGTGACCCCGTTTTGCCCAGGGAAGCTGCAGCACTGCTCCCCTTTTTGAGCCATCCTAGCACTGGACATCACCCTTATTTCCACATCTCCTTAACAGACCTCTTGAGAAGGGACAAAAATACCCCTTCCATGTTTGACACCCATGATTTATATCCCTGTTTGGGTGTCCTGGTTGCACAAATCCATCAGGTCCCTGTAACTTTGTTGACATCCAGACACTGAAATCCCAAGAGCCACTTCTGGAGATGGAAGGGTTTGGTGGGAAGAAAACACAAGGCTGCCATGGATAGACACATCCTGGAATTCACTGATTCATGTGGCCTCTCCAGGCTCCTCTGTGCTGCAGGTGACACACACAGGTATCAAGGTACAGCTCTGTCCTGGAGCAGTTTTAATTTTAATGAAAGCAGCTGGAAGGAAGGCAGGAAGAGACCTGGACATGAAGATAACATGCCTGCAGTCCCCAAGGGAAGCAGGGCCCAGCTCTATCAGCAATATTTTCCTTCAAAAAGGTGTGGAGGAAATGAATGACAAAGGCTCTGGATGTGTCTGAGCCCTCTGTGGCTTCTCCAGAAATGCTGGCAGCTCCCTGCTCCCGGCAGCCGGGGCTGCTGTGACTGGAACAGCTTTATTGGATGCACTGCTGAGCCTGCACCTGAAAGGGCTTTCCCCTCATGAGCAGGGCACAGCTTTTCCCACCAGAACAGCCCCTGAAATGCATCAGTGGGGTCCCATCTCCCTCCTCCTCTGCACGTGCTGCCTCTGCAGAGCCCCTGTGCCCCAGTCCCATCCCACCCCATGCATGTGGGGCACCAGGCAGTGTCCTGTGCAAATCCCTCGACAAACAAACCTCTCCTGGAGCATTACTGGCTTTTGTATTTACACTGCAAAGCAGACATTGTGGGTTATCCACAGATATTGTGGGTTATCCACAACATCCATTTCCATTTTAACCTTTATCCTTTCGGCACAGGAGCACAGACTCCACACAGCAGGGCAGGAAGAAATAACAGAAGGGGAATTATCAGTTTATCTATTGCTTTGCAAGATCAGGAGGTATCGGAGGCTGTAAAGAGCAGCTGGTGTGGCTGGGAGCCACCTTGGAGGTACCTGAGCATCCCTCATCCCAAAACAATCCATCAATTGTGCCACAGAGCAGCCCATGTGGAAGAAAGAGAGCATGGGGCTTTCTGCAGAGCACACAGCCCTTTTTGTGTACTCTGGCAAACAGCCCAAAATATCAGTTCTCGGGATTTTCCCCCACCTCTGCCTCTGCTGAGGCTTTGCATATTCTTTTCCCTGTCTTAGGTTACATTGGACCAGTTAATGGACTGCAATCCAGAGTGGGCTGGATGAAGCCCTTCCAAATATTAAACTTAATCCCTGCCAAAAATCCAACAAATCAATCAAACCATTCTCTCCAAAGCCTTTTACATTTCTTTTTTTTTTGGGTGGACATGGCAGGCAAAAAAGACCCATGTTCCAGGGGTGCAGGCAGAATGCAGAATCCAGCCTAGAGCAACCCTCAGCCCTGCAGGTGAGGAGCTGCCTTGCTGGGCTTCCCTCTCCAAGCTCCCAGTCCTTTCCCATCACCACCACCACGATTTCTGCACCTCCCACACAATTTCCCACTCCCCTGTTGCACATCTGCCAACAGAATTCCGGAATTTTTTACGTGAAACAAAGATCTGGTCCCCCTGCTTGCTGACACAAAGCTCAAAACAGTCCCTTTGATTGCTCAAAAGGCCCCAGGTTTTCCAGTAAAGCTGACTGGAAGCACCCAGCTGCAGCCCCTTGAGAGTCTTGCCCTGGGCTGTGCCCCTGGTACGTGGGCAGAGGGAAAGGGGGATGTAAAGAAGCAGTGCCCAGGCTTTTCTCCCACTGTCACACACACTGGGACGCTCAGAAGAGAAACCTTTGACTGTCCTTCAGATTTCTGCAGGAAACACACAGTTCTCATAAACTGTAAATCAGCCCCACCAGAATTCCCCTGGTTCTGAACGGGGCACTGCAGGAAAGGAGTTAAGCCATGCACAGCAGAGCCTGGACACAGGCTGGGCGTGTGCTCTGGCGTGCCAGGGGAGTGCCCTGCCATCTCCATGGCCACAGGTGAACGGGGCATCACCCCACAGTGACAGCACTGGGGTTTCCTTCATAGGAAATGTTTGTGAAGACATTTCCTCACAAACACTTGGGCATTTATCCTGCCTGGAGTCCCACCAGATCACCTGGAATCACACCTTTATGGCCCAGCACAGTGCTTTGACTAAAATATTTATAAGTTTGGAAATGCTCTGCAACTATTTTCAAGTAAAGAAGCAAAATGCCATCAAGTAGGGGAAAAATGAGTAATTTACCAGCCTAACTCATACTCTGGGAATAAGTTCTTGATTTACCAAGTTCTTATTTTCATTTTACACTGCTGTCTACAAAGCTCTCCTCACCTCCCTCTCCTGTTACACACAGACCACTCTTTGCAAGGACCAGAACTAAAATTCAAGAGGGGTTTAGACTTGGAAGTAAATACATGTCACTATTTATTTTGGCACAGCACAAAGGTGCAGCCTAAGAACAAGCCAGCCTAATTGCCAGTGGCCTCCTGCCTACGTACAATTAGAAATCTCAGCTTCCCACCAAGCCAGGTCACAGGGACTTTCTGTAACCTCATCAAGATGTTCTTTTCCTGGGGTTTTGAGCTCTGGGTGAGCAGTGCAGAGCAGCATCACCCGATGCACTGCACAGGGTGAGAGTTCAATGTCTCGTTTTCTCTCCCTGTGACACTGACCCACCCCACACTGGACAGGCCAGACTCAGAAAGGGGATTAGCTGAAATGATATCTGGGAAAGGCCTCAGGCAGTCAGGAAAAGCTCATGAATCTCTCCAAGTGTGTGGACGGAGCTCGCTGGGAATGGGAATAAGGGCTAACCCCACGTGCTGTAGGAATTAGACAAATGGGGTTCACGTGGCAGAGCACCCAACCCATCTGCCATGTGGCAGGAAAAGTGGGGCTTGAGCCACGGGAACCTTGTGCCCAGCAAATAATCAGATAATCCCAGCCTGGAAGATTTTGTGGTGAAAACCCAAGAAAAACAGCAAATATGTCACCCAAACCACCACTGGCCACTCCATCTGCACCGAGGACAGGGAGGGGACATCAGTGCAGCATTTTTCAGGAAAGGAGAGCAGTATTTCCATGTTGACTCTGCAGGTCTGAGCCAAAACTCTCCTTGGCCACTGGCTACCAGCCCTGACTGCATGAACAGCACAGAGGGGTGCAGGAATAGCCCAAGGGTCAGAGCCCCAGGGTCACAGCCCGAGGGTCACAGCCTGAGGGTCACAGCCCCAGGGTCAGAGCCCCAGGGTCACAGCCCAAGGGTCACAGCCCAAGGGTCACAGCCCCGGGGTCACAGCGCCAGGGTCACAGCCCCGGGGTCACAGCCCGAGGGTCACAGCCCTGGGGTCACAGCCCTGGGGTCACAGCCCGAGGGTCACAGCCCTGGGGTCACAGCCCGAGGGTCACAGCCCAAGGGTCAGAGCCCTGGGGTCACAGCCCCGGGGTCACAGCCCCGGGGTCACAGCCCCAGGGTCACAGCCCCGGGGTCACAGCCCCAGGGTCCCAGCCCGAGGGTCACAGCCGCAGGGTCACAGCCCTGGGGTCACAGCCCTGGGGTCACAGCCCCGGGGTCACAGCCCCAGGGTCACAGCCCCTCTGCCGGGGGCCAGCTCTGGTGGCAGGGGTACCCTGCAGGGGACAGGGGAGCCCTGCTCTCCATTTCCCTTGTTGTGCCCACGCTCCAGAGAGCTCCCACGGCACTCCAGGGCCGTCCCACGCTCTTCCTCAGTTCGGATGCTCCTCAGAGCAGGGAACAAAGCTCCTGGGCAGGATTCGGGCCTCAGCTCTCGGATTGCTGCATAGAAACAAGGCTCCCCATGGCTCCTGACCCTGGCAAACAGCACCCACCTCATCCCCCTGCTGCCGGGAGCCGCTGGGCTCGCACGGAGCGGGGCCAGCGCAGCGACAGCGATCTCGAGTTACCGGCGGGACAAAGCAGGCGAAGCACACCGAGCGAACCCCAACCACACAAACTATTTCAGCCGGTCCAGGCAAGAGGCACGGGCAATCCTCACCTCCTCTTCCGGCTCGCCGCTTCCCAGGGGCTGATATTTCTGCACGAAGCGGAGGAGCGACCTTTTCTGGAAGAATTTGGTGATGCTCCCTTCGCCCATCTTCGCCGCGCCGCGCTGCGGAGCGCCCCGGGGCCAGGAGCTTGGGACCAGCGGGGCCAGCGGGCTGGGACCAGCGGGGCCAGCGGGCTGGGACCAGCGGGGCCAGCGGGCTGGGACCAGCGGCAGGGCTGGCTCCGGCTCCCCGGGAGCTCGGGGTTACCTGCAGGGAGAGAGAGGCACCTGGAGCTGCCGCCAAGTCACGCCTTCCCTCGGCTGCCGGAGCCCCAGGGAGGTGCGCGCCCTCCGAGCTGCTCCCATAAAAGCCGCCCGGGAAGGCCGGCTGTGTGTGACACCGGGCTGGGACACGAGGCACACCTCGGTGTGCACCTGAAGAGCAGGTTGGGGTTTTTCCTCCGCCCTCCGAAGGATTGCTGCGGGAGGAGCGGCGGCGGGGAGATAGGGAAGGTGTTTCGCCAGGGACAGGTTATGCGCACGGCCGAGCCTGTTTGTAAACTTCCAGGCTGGGATGGTTCTCCTTAGGAAATGTTCCAGTCAGCACCACGCCGGGATTTAGAAGTGTTTACACCATGGATGTGTGATGTGGGGATTTGTGATGGTCATTTATAAAACCCACAGTGTTTCATTTGTGCTGTCGTGGTGAAGCCCAACACACAGCTAAGGTTGGACTTCAGTGTCCAGAGCTGGACTTCAGTAATCCCTGTGGGTCCCTTCCAGCTCGGTTCTGTGATTCTAGGATTGATAAAGTGCACTGGCTACATCATTCCCAAAGATTTATGGCTGCCTGTCAGGGAGCATCACGCTCTGGTTTGCCCCACGAGACCGACATCCTCCCCCAGGCACCGTGACTGCGGGATCCACTTACCCTTAAGCTGTCCCTGAGGTATAAACTGTGAGATTAAGATCCTCCTTTGACAGTAAAAAACTGCATCGAGGGAATAAAAGTCATTCCCAGACAGAGAAAAATGGATGTGCAGTTTTCTGGAGGAGAAGAGTTTCCTCCAAGGATGATGTCCAGAAAACTGCCCATTTATTTTGCTCTGGACCATGATGAGGCCAAGCCGCTTGACCTCTGTGACAGCCTGTGGTACCCAAAACCTGGCCAAAAACCCTCACCAAAACGCTGCTTTTCCATGGAGCACCTCAGCTTTTCCTGTTTGCATCCCCAGCTCCAGGAAAAGCTGAGGACACCCCACACAGCTACAGAGAGCACCCACCCAGGTGCTGTGGAGAGAGGGAGGGAGGGAGGGAGGGAGGGAGGGACTTCTTCCCAGGAGAAAACACAGCAATTGGGAAACCCTGCAAGGAGCTGGGACCTTGTAAAACCCAGATGGGGCTTTCTGGCTCCCTCGGTTGTGCAACGCTTTCGCAAGGATCCGAGCTGGATGCGTCAGGCAGAGGGAGGGAGTTCCTGCAGCACCGAACAGCGCTCCTTCCCACGGGAAAGGAGCCAGGGCTGATGCTGGGCTCTGATTTTCGGGAATCTCACATCCAGGCCCTGCCCAGGGCTTAGGTAAGGTGCTTAGCCATGGCTTGGAGCAGATACAGAGGGATTTGGACTTTATCCTATGGGAATCAGGAGGTGAAACCTCTCTGAGCTCATTTGTGCTCTTGAACTGGTCCCCCCTCCTTGTGCAGCTCTTCCAAGGAGCTGGAGCACGTCCAGCTGGCTCTGCCAGCTCCTGACAAGGCACAGCAGCTCTGCCTGCCAGGGAATCCCTCCCCATGCCCACCTGAGCGTGTTTGTGGTTGCCACAGTCTTAAGATCACTCCAAATCCTGCCAGAAAAGTGGTGGAAGATATCTTCCCTCTTTCTAGGCAGGTAGGAAGAAAATTTCCCTTTGGTTTTGCTTTTGCTTTTCTCACCCCAAATCCTCACCCATCATCCATGAAGCTGCTGCCCACGAGGAGCATCCTGGGGCTGTGCTGTGCACGGTATCCCGTGGCCTGGGCAGCCCCAGCCTGGCTCTCATTAGCCACCGTGGCAAATTGAGCAACAGGATGATCCTTTCCATATTTAGCATCATTCCCTTGGCACAACCCTGCTGCTTGTAGAGACACATGGAGCTGCAGGAGCAAAATCCAGAATCTGCAGCACGGCCAAGAGGCCACACCCTGGGTTAGGGAGGGGGAACAATACCCCGAGTGGGACTGGCAGAAATTCCAAGACAAAAAGGACACAGAGAAGGAGAAAAACACGTTGATGAGTATAATAATGCACCATAACAATCAGTGCAGGGTGGTTGATTATCCAGCAAACTGGGGAGGAACAGCGTGGTTTGGGCTCAGGACCACGGCCCTCTCTCTCATCTTTGTGTTCCCTCAGTTCTGTTATGGGAAATTACATTTGATGAGATGGAATAAATGCAGGAAAAAAAAGTTGTTTTTTGCCCCTCACTCTGAGAAATTGCTGAATGGATTCAAGTTTCATTTTCTTGCTGCTGTTGATTTCTGCATGTTAGGAAATCTAATGAAAAATTAATGTATTTTGCTATCCCATGGCTCAGAAAATGCCAGGAATAGACTGAATCAGGACTATAATGTTAAGAAAACAACACTAATACAAGTTGTATTTCTTCACTATATAATTTTCACACTCTAAAAACATAACACACAGCACAATTACAGTGGCCTTACAGTATTTCCTATTTAATTGGATAACAACACTCCAGTTCTAAGGAAATTATTGGAAAACTTTTTTTTTTTTTCTTTTAAGTAAAAAATATCAGTTATCAAGACACACACAGCAAAGGACCCATTCTCTGAGACCCCCTGAGCCCAGAAATATGATGCTGTGAGCTCAAAACTCACAGCTCCTTCACCTGCTCCCCAGCCAGAACTGGGGCTTGTTGCACTTTTGTTCCTCTTGTGCCACCTTGAGGGAAAAAATCTCTTCTGCACGGGTAGAATGGAGTTTGCTGCTACCCAAAAATCCAAACACTTCACTTTTGGGTTGGGATTTCCCTGGGCAGAACTTCTGCTGCTCCTGGTTTTTTAAAGCAAAGAACAAAGTTTACAGCCACGGTTCTTTTCCATCTTGCCTCATAAAGGTGGAGTAAAATCCTTAGGTCTGTCCCCAGGTGTGTAATGGGGAAGGAAGAGGGAATTTCATGAAAGCTTTTGGTTTCTTTTTGCACAGTTTCCATTGCTTAAATTGGGAGACTCACCTCGTGGGGGGGCTCAGGATGAGTGGAACAAGCCCCACCATCCACAGCTCTGCCTGGGAAATTCTCTATCTTTTTTGTTTGACACAGCTTCTCTTGTTGTTCTTGCTATTTTGTCTGCATGGAAAAAGGTCCAAGAGGTCCAAGTGATCCTAAGTATCCCAAGGATCATGAGAGGTCCAAGTGATCCCAATGATCCCAAGGACCATGAGAGATCCAGGTGATCCTAATGGACCATGAGAAGTCCAAGTGATCCCAAGGACCATGAGAGGTCCAAGTGATCCTAAGGACCATGAGACGTCCAAGTGTTCCTAAGAATCCCAAGGACCATGAGAGTTCCAAGTAATCCCAAGGACCATGAGAGGTCCAAATGATCCTAAAGTACCATGAAAGGTCCAAATGATCCCAAGGATCCCAAGGGCCATGAGAGGTCCAAGTGATCCCAAGGACAACTTCACTGGCGCAGTGAGGAGCTACCCTGACACCTGGTGCTGCCTGGGGTCATCTCAGCCCCCCCAGACCTTCCCAAAGTGCCAGCACCCGCTGCTGTCCCCCCATGGCTTGGCTGCAGGCAGTTCCTCTCCCTGCCGTGGTGTCAGGGCAGTGCAGGAGGACTCCTGCCCCTCCTGACGAGCAGGTAGAGCAGGACCGGGTGGGTGGAGCAGGTGGGATGGTGGAGGCTGGGAACGGCCCAACCCTTCTCCTGTGCCAGCTCTGTCCTGCAGTGGGCACAGCCCAGCTCTGACCTTTGCCTTGCTTGGTTTCTCCACCTTCCGAGGCTCCTGCAAAGCTGCCTGAGCAGCTGCTGGTGCAGCCCAAACCACCTGAGCTGGCAGCACCAGCACTGCCCCAGTGCAAACAAAGGGTCACTTCTCCTGGGGTACCACCCCCAGCCTCCCCAGGGCTGTGCCATTCCCATTCTCTGGACAGAGAGACACAATTCTGTCTCTCAGGAAAAGCACAGAGAGAAGAGAAAACAATCTTTATCTCTGCCCCTTTGTTTTGCCCATGTGGAATGTGGTGTGGAGATTGTTCACCTGCAGTGATTGCTGGGTTGGATCCTGGTGAAGGTTGTTTGGGGTCAGTGACCAGTGGGATCCAGCTGTGGCTCGGGCTCTCAGCAGAGTCACCAGTTTGAGTTTGTTAGATGGGTGAGTAAGAAGTAAGTGTGTAGCATAGGATAGTCTCTCTTTTAAATAGTATATTAATGTAATATAGGATAGTTTTAATAAAGCTATCCTTCAGCCTTCTGATCTGGAGCCAGACATCAGCATTTCTTCCTGCATCGGGGGTTTGCTGCATTTTTACTGTACAGGGCTGTTCACCTGCTCCTCTGTGGGCAATGAAAATGCCAAGAACTGAGGGTCTGACCCAAAACAGGGCCCCTCTGGAAGGGGACAGAGGTGCTGGATGTGTTTTGGGGTCTATCACCTCCCTTCCAGTGGAGAAAATTACTTTTGTCTCCCTACATTTGTGTTATGTTCTCCCAACAACTAAAATTTAGAAGTTTTCTCCTTTTTTTTTTTTTTTCCAATAATCCAAAGCTGAAAATACACCAAAAAGACCCAACAGAAACTCAGCAGGGTTGAAAAATAGACTGGTCACTTTTTATTGAGCACCAAAGCAGAACCTGAATGGCACAAACCAAGGAGGGCTGCCCAGATCCTCGGGGATGTGGGAGGCCGTGGGCATTGCAGCACTCAGTGACACACAGGAAGGTTATCATAGCACCAAACACGCTGCAAAGTGGTCATGAAAATGTTAAAAACATCCTACACCAGGCATTTCCTACTGTGCTGCACCAAGCTGCTGATAAAGCACCTGTTTTTGGAGAGAAGAGCAGCTGAGGACAGCTCACTTGCTCTGTGTTTTCATTTCAGTGTCTGAGTTTCACATTTCAGTGTGTCACTGTTGAAAACACAGCACTTTGTCAAGTCCCTTCTGTGGCTTTTCTGAGTTTGACAATTAATAACTTGAATTAACTTGGAAAAAACCCCCTGAGCATTATAGCACCACGAAGAAGGGTGATGGCTGTGAAACACCCAGTAAACAGAAATTCACCATCAAATTATTAATT
Source organism: Anomalospiza imberbis (assembly GCF_031753505.1). Classification (NCBI taxonomy): domain Eukaryota; kingdom Metazoa; phylum Chordata; class Aves; order Passeriformes; family Viduidae; genus Anomalospiza; species Anomalospiza imberbis. The sequence continues at coordinate 17,871,388 of NC_089692.1, read as the reverse complement.
TGTCAATTTTCTTTTTTCTTTTTTTTTTTTTTTTGTTTTTTAATTCCTTTTGCAAGCAGAAAATACCTGTACTGTCCCACCCAGGAGGTCAGGTGGTTTGTAGCTTCTGCAGCTTCAAAGAAAACAGACACTGAAGTGAATGTGTCCACTCAAATTAATAATATTTTGGGCTGCTTTGAGAGATTAGGTTGAGATTTGAAGTTTTAATCTTTCAAATTTGTGAATGCACACCACCAATTTCTCAACTAGCGCCTCACAAGGTTTTAGGAATTTTTTAGTTTAAAATAGAACATTTTGGCTTTTACCCTTGGGGGCCAGCAGTGATCACTGGAGGGCTTTTCTCATTTACTCAGAATTTGATTTTTTCCTGCAGGAAGTAATGCTGAACAAAATCAATCCATTTCACTCAGCAGCACTGAGGAGCAAGGCTGCAGTAGGATAAAGTGACAAGTTTCTGGTCTGAACACAGATTGGAACTATAAAGTATGGATTGGAGCCTGGATAACCTGGTCTAGTGGAAGGTGATGAGCTTCAAACTCCCTTCCAACCCAAACCATTCCACAATTCTCTGGTTCTGTGTCTCTTGTCTCCAAGCAGGAATTAAGATCTCGCTGCTGGAAGCTGCACAGGATAAAATTCTAGAAACAGCTCTGTCCAAACATGGTGCTGCATTTAAGATCTTGCACTTTTTTCAAAGTGAATTCAACAAATGAAGATATTTAGGAAAATGTCGAGCCCTTCAGCTGTTCATTTGCTCTGTGAAGCACCCAGGACTGTGTTTAGAATAGGAAACAGAAGAGCAGTTTGGCACCTTCCCTCTCTCCAGCTGCAAATGTGATGTGCAAAGTAGCAAGAGTTTTATAGGTGTCTTGGATTTGGCTTAAATCATTTAGTGAGTGGAAAAAAAATAATCCTGTATTTTGTGAGTGGAAGAGGTGCTTGCATTTGTGAATTGGGTATTGATATGCAGTGCTTATAAATGTATTTATGTGCAAATCAAAATGCTAATTTCATGCATGCAGGTGGGGACGTGGAAGAAACCATGGAGCAAACGTGGCTTTTCTGCCAAACAATTCTGGCTGGTTTATCACAATAAATGCAACTGTCCCTTCAGGACTGCCACAGGAAAGGAAAACCTTAATAGAAAACGTGTTTTCCATTGTATAATGGTAAACAGCTAAAAGAAGCTGTGAGGCCCAAATACCAACATCCAGACCTTAAAGATTTAGAGAAATCAACACAAAGGCACAGGACTCCTGAGGAGCAGTGGCCCATCTGCCAGACAATCCTTTTCAGCACGCAAATTTATCCTGGATTTGATTTTCTAACACATTTAACAAATTATCCAGACTTCAGGCCTCTTGCTGAGGTTTTGCAGGTACAAACCCACAGATTTAGTGAGTATTAACTGTGCTGGCTAAAAACAGCACATTACAAAACCTGGCATGCATTTGTGTGTCTGCCTGGATATTGCAGGAAGGAATCTGTTCCATTATTAACTCTCAATCTGCAGCTCACCAGACTGAGAAGAGGAAAGTAACCTAAAAACATTTATAAAGCTATTTTTGCTCCTAGCTTAAACTTCCTCAAATTCTTAAGACTTCAGCTTCAGCCATTTAGAGCGGGTGCCAAGCCTGGTTTTTATCTGGGTGTAAATAGGAAAAGAAGAAACTTGCAGGTTTCTTTGAATTTTAAGCTGATGAAAAGGCTCCTTTAAAGGGGTTGTTCAAGATAGGCAGGCACTGGATTTGATCCAGAGAACCTCTTTAGTCTCACTTATTTTAAAGCAACTTAGATATGATATTTAGGTAGAATTCTGACATCACTGGGTTGTGTTCACAGGCCTGAAATCTGAATTGGTCACACAAAAAGCACATGAGGGCAGGCTCTGCGTCAGCAGCCTGATCATGGCACTGTGGCTTACAGGGATCCCTTGGAGGTGTTGGCATTTCATTTGTAGAAGGGCAGCTGATAGGCAGTGTGGCTTCCTTCAGGGGATTGCATTTCACCCCTTCCTGGTGGGGTTAAAATCTGGACTCATCCTGTTCCTTGGATAATGAATTTTTTGGTCGGTGATGGGCAGGGATCAGGGGGTGCTGGAGATGTGGAGATCTGGGACCAGAAAGCTGCTGGGTAAAGCATTCCTTGACAGAGTGGTCCAGCTGGGTGAAAACCAAACAACAAAAGAAAAAAAAAAAAAAAAAAGGAAGAGGAATTAAAATATTTATCCTTCCTAGGATGTTTGCACAGAACTTGTCTTTAAGTAGCTGAGTAATCTTACCAGCCAGCCTGACGTAGGTACAGAACGACACTGAACTGCTTTGTTTTCACAGCTCCCAGCTAAACCCAAGTTAATTTTAAAGTGAAGCTGAAAGTGTTGAGAAAACCATCTTGGGACAGAACTTTGGTGTAATAAATCTTGTCATTCTTGCCTAATGCAAGGCTGATAAAACAGACAGAGCTTTTGCAGTTGTCTTGGTTCTGGCCATGTAAATGTGCCTTTGCTCACATGACTGGGTGCCACTGCTCAGCACAAGCGTTCACACACATAAAATTATCCCACAAAACCCCCCACGTGCTGAAGTATTTGCAAGACTGACCCTTTTTCCAGTCAGGCCAGAATAAACAGCTTTTTAATTTGTCTGGCAAGGCCCAGTTACACCTGTGTTAGTGGAAGCCCCTAAACACAAAGTTTAAAGTCTTAAGGAACACCAATTATTTTTCATCCTAAAATCACCCCATCCTCTAAATACCCACAAGGCAAAGGTTCTGCAAAGAGATCAGGTGTGTCTGGTGGAATGAGAGTGCTTCATGCACCTGTACAGAGTTTTAAGGTGCTGTCCTTAGAGGAAATATCACCCTCAGACATTGTTTCTCTGAATAATTGCAGTCTAAGCAGCAGCAATTTCCACCCAGCTTTCCCTTTATTCACAGGGCACTTACCCAGGCACACCTTCAATTAGCCTAAATGCTTCTGCTGGTTTTTCACGTAGCCGACCAAATTGTTGGAATTGCTCCCTGTAAAACAAACATCAGCAAAGCCAGGTTTTGGGTTGGGCTGTGGCAAATGGTTTCTCGAGGTTTTCTCAGCAGTGCAGTTTACAGTTTCTTGTTAGTGAAATAGTCTCACAACTAGGAGTTTGGTAGCTTTTTATTAGCAAGGCACAAAATGGTTAACTAACTCTTGTTACAAGGTCTTTTAAAACGAAACTATTTAATTAAGAAAGGACATTTAGATTATTTTTCCTTTTAACCTAATAACTGATCCTTTGAAGCCCACAATGCAGACTTTTCTGTCCAATCACAGAACATTACTTAAACTCATGAAGAAGAAGGAGAAGGTAAAGAAGAACAACTTGTCTCTAATCTAAAACTTCTATCTTGCTTCAAATTTATTTCTATATTCTAAAACCCCAAACTCTAAGTTTTTTACTCTGTGATATTACACATTTCTAACTAACTATATACTCATTAAGCTCAGTACTATTAATCAATTTTTAAAGTCTTCTCCACAGCTTTAGGTCAAATGTAATGTTCTCTCGTGGGTCTGTGCCTTTCAGTACAGGACATTTAAAATTCTTAGCATCCAGGATTCCAACATATTGGTATAATTATTTAACAGAGCTGGGCTAGCCCACACTGGAAGAGATGAAAGGAAATCCTGTCATGGTTTTATCAGCCAAAGTGGCCAAATCTGACTGTTTGTAAATCTTATGTCAAAGATGCTGTCTAGTTATACCCAAATGTCACTTCCAATCTGATCCACATCCAAGAGAGAGGAACCAGGAGCTTTGGAACTGTGAGGAAAGATGTGGGAGATGCTCCTGCTTTCTTTGAGCCCCAGATTTGTGAGGAACCTGACACGTCTGAGGGAACTCACTGGGCTCCAGCCATCCCTTATCTCTTACCACAGTCCAAGACTCTGCTTTTGACAGAGCTCTGTGTTCAGCTGCAAGGAGTCCTGGGCCAAGAGCAAAGCTCCAAAAATATGCTTAAAAATACAATACATTATTGGACTGGGTGGTTCCCCTTGTAGAAGACTGCATCATTTAACTCATTCTGTCACGGCTGAAAATTGTGATTCTCACAAGTCCACAGTCAGGACATTGTAGATTTTAAAATAAGATCTTCTGACCAAGGCATAGAGAGTTGAAGATAAAGAATCTCTTTTTTCTATGTACAAACCTTAATTTCATAAAGAGCAAATTCCTTGTAAGCATTGCAAAAATGATAAAGCTTAATAGCAACAACAACAACAACAACAACAACAACCACCTCATGCCAGCAGCTTACCAAAATATTCCTTGTAATACTTATGCCTCAGGTTGTGTCCATCTGGAAAAGAAGGTGCATGGTGAGAACATACCCAGCCAGCTTTCATTTTTTTGGTGTTAAACTCTGGCCTTCTGTGTACAGCACAGAGAAATTAGAGATAGGGAAATAATAACCTCACAATGAGGGAAATAAAAGTCCTCTGTAGCTGAAGTAATTTGGGTTGCTATAAACTTCTTATAAACTGCTGAGATTACTGAGCTCTGTGGGCACAACTCATTTGCCATAAGAGTGGGAATTGTCACTAGCATTTATAACTTTTTCAATAGCTACAAGTCAAGGAACCACAGTCTTTCCCAAATGAAATAAAATTTGGGTAGCATTTCAGACCGTCTATTAGTATTTTACCTAATTCAAATTCTATCTATTTTGTTCTGTTTACCACTTATATAATTATTTAAGCCCATAGAAATACTTCATGTCTAGGATCCCCACAGTTCTCCATTACACTGGTTACTATGGATGTTATTAAAGAAAAGGTTATAAAAAAGAGGATTCAAAAACCCTGGGAAAACTCTCAATCTGTTTTGGAAGCAGCTCAGAGACCTGGTTTGATGCTTCCCCTGTTTTTTACAGTGACCAAATGGCTGATGTCTCACATCTCTACACTGAGGTGATCTGTAGCCCAGTGCCAATGTACATATCCTACCATTCAATGAATTATCTAAACATGTTATGAGCTTTCCTGGAAAATATTTTGGCATGTATGGAATTCTTTTTCGGGCAAATGCGTCAGCAGAGTAAAGGCAACAAACTTTTGGATGAAGAAAGCAAAGTCAGAAGACAAAACTGGACTTTAAAACTCAGATTTCTCACTTAAGCGTGCAGAAACTTATAAATATTTCTGATTTTTGTGCTGTGTAGTAACAGCACATGCAGACACAGCCCCAGAGGACACTGGCACGAGTGTCCTGGTGTCCTGGTCCCTTCCTTTCTGGTTCTGCCCTGCAAACATCAGCATGCACGAAAAGTTTTTTTTCCATTCAAGAGAGAGGGGGAAATGTGGGAAATGGATTTGTAGAGAATTCTCAAAGCCTGACAGAAGGCTCACACAGTGTGCATCTGTGTGCAAACCTTGAGACAAAAAATGCTGACTTAGAAATGCCATGGAGTAGGGCAGACATTGTTGAGAGAGAAAGGGAACTAGAAACAAGTTTCAAAGGATGGCCTTGCAAGTAAGACTGGATACTTTGGAGAAACAGAACTGTGAAAGATGCATCGGAGTAGGACCCACGAGGGGTAGTTTTAGATGATTGGCTTTAAGGCATCTACAGCAGCGTGGCAAAAAGCTGACAGGCCAAGAAGCACTTATAATGTATTGTAATTAAGAAATAGTTCACTTCTGATTGTGATGGCGTGAATTACAACATCTGTATCGTCTCACCCTTCACATGAGACTGAAAATGGAATAAAAGTTTTTAAAACGCCTCTCAGCTACCCCATGTCTGAGCCAGAAAAAGGCATAATCCCACAAAGGGATGTTTCCTGCAGGGACCTACCTGGGAAAAGGCATAATCCCACAAAGGGAGGTTTCCTGCAGGGACCTACCTGGGAAAAGGCATAATCCCACAAAGGGAGGTTTCCTGCAGGGACCTACTTGGGAAAAGGCATAATCCCACAAAGGGAGGTTTCCTGCAGGGACCTACCTGGGAAAAGGCATAATCCCACAGAGGGAGGTTTCCTGCAGGGACCTACCTGGGAAAAGGCATAATCCCACAAAGGGAGGTTTCCTGCAGGGACCTACCTGGGAAAAGGCATAATCCCACAAAGGGAGGTTTCCTGCAGGGACCTACCTGGGTTTCCCCGGAGCTTGATGCACTGGCCCCTGTTGGGGATGCCCTCGGCCGTGTTGCCCGGGTTGATGATGTGGCATTCGTAGCCCGTGGGGCAGTGCAGGGGCTCGTCCCCGTCCTCCGTGGTGCTGCAGGCCTCGGCTGCAAGAGAAGCCTGCAGGTCACCAGCCACGCTGTGACACCCGCGGGGACCCCAACACGGCCACCACCCCACCTCAGGCTCCTTGGCACGAGGGCAGCACGGGGCCGGCCCCTCCTGGCACAGCTCAGCCCCATTCCCTGCACAATCCCTCCCCACAGCCTGGTGTGCCAGCTGCGGGGTGGACACCACCCGCCACCCACGCCGTAGGGTTTTAGCTTGTATGTTTGTCACATATTTGTAATCCTGCAATTCTTTGTGTGATGCCTTAAGCTTTAGCTTTTGTATTTTTCAGATTCTGCACCACATTGGAGTGAGACTCTGAGCTTCATACAAATTGTTAGCAAGTTCTCTTCACAGTTTAGTCCGACACAACAATCCTCTTCCAACACAAGGACCAAGGACATCTTTGCAGCTTCAAGCCCAAAATGTATAAACAACAGGGAATTGAGGAGAGCAAACTGGGAGGATGGGACTGTATAACCTGGAGCTGGAATTGAACAATTAACCCCAATATAGAAATGGACCAAAACTTATAAAAGTGTGAAAACTCGTGACCCATCGTCCATCTTGGGTGGAGCCATGGCCAGGCTCTTGAACTGCCCAAGGTGTATCCATTGAGGCCTTTTAATAAATACCTATTTTATTTCTTTAACTCTGCCCAGCCTCTGCTCCAGGTAGCCTCTTTAGGCACCAAGTGTATAACTCTGAACTCCATATCCAGTGTTAGCTGCTGCTTCCCCATTTTGGGCAGACACAGCAATTCCTCTCCAGGCCTGGCAATCAAGGACACCTCACTGCCTCAGGCCAGAGATGGAAACAAAAGTGAGTTTTGGGGGGGAGCAAACTTGGGGTAAATTACTTCATTACCTGAAGCTGTAATTGAAAGATTAACCCCCAATATGCAAATGGAACTTATAAAAGTGTGAAAACCTGTGATCTGTAGTCCACTTTTGGGTGTAGCCCCTGGGAGGCTTTGTCTGCCCTAAATGTAGCTTAAGGCCCTTCAACAAATATAAATAAACTGCTTTTTATCCTCTCAATTTTGTCTGACCTCTGTCCTTAGGTAGCCTAAAAACCATCAGCACTGCCCACCACGCAGGATGATCCCATCAAGGGGCTGCTCTCCCCAGGCAGGGATAAGTGTGTCCCACCAGGCTCTGGGCTGGGTGAGGATGGGGAATGTGAGCAGGAAGCTGGCAGTGTGCTGCTCTGTGCTCTGCTCCACGCCCACGGACCTGCTGCTGAATCCAAACCTCAGGTGTGACTCTCTGCGGGGTCAGGCAGTGCCACCCCTGTCCCAAACAGAGGTTTCACCACTTTGGCCTGGGATAGGCAGCAAGTGCAGCTCAGAATGGGAAGGTAAACCAGACCTGGGCAGTGTTTGTGGCCATTACATGTACAGACTCTGCAGGGCCGCTCCTCCCTCCCTTTTTAATTTCAAGTACCTCTGCTGTAATTCTCATGCCATGACTGATGGTTCTTACTTCCCTAATTACTCCCTCAAGTTGAGATGAAGGTGTTCAGATAAGAACAAATAATATAAGCATGACACGGATGGATGAGGAGGAACCTATTTTATCTTATTTCTAGCTGTGCAGCTCCAATGAGCTGGAGGCAGGATTTTCTCTTCAAGAACTTGGAGTTTCCATTATAGATGAGAGTTGAGGCTCAGCGAGTCTCAAACCATCTGTGTAAGACCAAAGAGAGGAATTTATTGGCACTACCTGGATCTGACTAAAGCTGATCAAAAGCTGGGTTAACTTTTCCATGAAAAACCCAAAAACTTCAGGTGTCCATACATCTGGGAATGCCTCATAGAAGAAAACTTCTCTTCCCACCTCCCCACTTCTTCCTTTTTTCAGTTTTAGGTATTGGAAAAAATGAATTAAAACCCCCTTCCCTATGGAATGAACCTGAGAAGCTCAATCTCATTGTCAGTCTCCAAACTGAGATGCCCCAGGTTCACGTCAGCTTGGCACAGCTCTGCAGCAGTTTGCCAGGGCTCCTGTCCAAATCAGCTTCAGATCCAAGAGCCACAGCCACAGCCCCAGCCCAAGGCATCTGGGTGATGAGGCCACTCTGGATTAAAGGATCTCCCATTCCAAGTCCACCCACATTCTATTAGGAAGCTGAAGGCAGAAAATTATGTGTATGATGACAAAGCCTTTTTCTAAAAGGAAGATTTATCTCTAATTTGAAGAATGGGTACAAGCCCAGTCCCCTGCAGCATTCCTAGTGCTCATAATCCATATCCACAAAAAGTATTTACTGCACCAGAAAGCAGCTCCCAGCACCATACTGAGTTATTCCTGTGGAAACTCCAGACAAATACTAGCAGCCCAACATCCCAGGCAAACTCTGTGCAGGAGGGATTTATTCTCCAGGGCCTTTGTGTGATTATGGATGTTGCAGAGAAGACAGAGAAATGTCCTGTACCTTGTAAGACTTCCTCTGGGCCATCCAAAAGCCACCCATTGCCTCCCAGCCAGCGAGGTTTGGGCTGAACCAGCCAGTCCAGGACTGCAGAAGAGAGAAATAAGAGACCACAGTGTCAAGATGTAGCAGCCACAGGGCACAGAGTTATGGAAAAATCATGGATTTCCTCTAAGTGCCTGTGAGGAGGCTGCCTGATGGATTGATCTGATTTGGACTTATATTCATGTTTTTGTTGTCCCAGTGGAAAGGGAGACATGGATGTTATCCAGGGCCACAAGAACCTGGTGTCCTAGAGGCCCAAGCAGCTGCTGCTTCCCATTCTCATTCCCATGGCAGGGGATGGTGAGCTGGCTGCCTCAGTTCTGTCAGCACTAATTCAGGCCAGGATTGCCTTTTTTCCTGAATATATAAACACAGGAACATGGAATATGGGGTTTGGGTTGGAAAGGACCTTAGGGATCACCTCATTGCAATCCCTTGCCATGGGCAGGACACCTTTCACTATCCCAGGCTGCTCCAAGACTCATCTGACCTGTCCTTGGACACTTCCAGGAATGGGGCATGGAAAATGCCATCCCAGGAAAACAACTAGCCTTGAGTGACTTCCACAATTCATCCAAGTAGAAATTTTGCCACACCAGCTTGCCGCAGACACATTTTTGACTCATCAACCCGCCAGAAACCACAAGTGCAGAACACAACTCAGAATCACAGAATCACAGAATAATGAGGTTGGAAGAGACCTCTAAGATCATCAAGTCCAACCCATGCCTTAACACCTCAACTAGACTATAGCACCAAGTGCCATGTCCAGTCTTTTTTAAACACATCCAGAGATGGTGATTCCACCACCTCCCTGGGAAGACAATTCCAGTACTTTATTATTCTTTTGGTGAAAATTTTTTTCCTAATATCCAACCTGTACCTTCCCTGACATAGCTTGAGACTGTGAGCTCTTGTTCTGTCAGTGCTGCCCGGTGGAAGAGACCGACCCCCACTCGCACTCCAACCTCTCTCCCCGCACCCAACGCGCCTGAAGATCACCGGCATCTCCACGAGCCCCTCTGCCTCCCAGCTCCCCCAGGGCTGCCTGTACCTGGCGGGGGCTGCACGGACTCGAGGCAGGCGTAGATGCAGCCGTTGTAGCAGCAGCGCTTGTGGCGCTCGCACTCGGCGTCGGAGCGGCAGCTGGGCACCTCGCAGGCGCGCTCCGGCAGGCTCTGCGGCGGCGGCGGGCACCGGTCGTTCTTCTGGTGCTGGGAACTGTGAGAATGAAGAGGGTACTCATAATCCTTTGCAAAGAGAAGAAAAGGAAATCAGGTTCGGCGTAAGGTGAGTTACGGAGCATCCCGCCGGGGGAAGCGGGACAAGGGGTTTCAAAAAGTGGGTTTTGAGCGTTCGGTTCTCCTCTCAGAGAGGAGAGATGAGTGTGCAGCTCCCCCAGCACTGTGTGATTCCCTCAGTGGAGAGCTTTGGAAACACCAAACAAGCACTAAGTTATTGTCATTGCAACATCTCAATATATAATTGAGATTATTGCACTGAAAATTAGGAGGTAAAAAAAAATCTTTTAAAGTCTTTTATACTTGTCTGGGAAACTGAGAGAAAACTCCAGGCATCCTCGTGATGAGGACACCAAAACACTTTGATGGGGAAGCAGTGGAAATGAGGGCTCTGTGTTGTTTTGGGACATGAGACTAATGTCCCCGGTAGCACCTCTCTCCTCAGTGGGCTCCTTCCATCTCCATCACCTTGTCTGGACCAGAATTTATACAGGTGCCTTTCAAGTTTATCCACAGTGGAGCTCTGGGCTGTTAAATTAGAGACCATTTCCAAACCATGGGACATTCTGGGTGAGATCTGTGAGAGTGATGGCAGCTTTGTCCCAAAGAAAATGAGCCCTTGTTTCACTGCAGTGGAAAGAAGCTGAGCTGCTCACTGCAGACTGACAGGACAAGGGAGGTGTAAAGTGCATTAACAGGCCCAGGAACATTTATGAGGCACCATTCAGATATTTTTCACACTGGGGCTGTTTTAGGAAGAAGCCAAATCCCTCCAGCAGAGAGGTGAATCACCCCAGCCCACTCCTCTCTCACCTGTGGCTCAACCACTCCCTCACCTCTGGGCTGAAGAAAGTGCTCAGAGCACTCAGGCCTCAGAATTATTAACAACCATCTATAAACTCTCATAAAATCAAAAGTGGATTCTGGATTTGCGCTTTTAAGAGATCAGCATCAAGCCAGGGGCATGAAGTGAGCTCTGCCATGGCCCCACAAGCAGGCTGGTAAAGTTATAAATACATAAAAATGTGTGTAAATATATACTTGGCCAAATCATTGGTGTGTTACAAAATCAGTGATGAGAAACTGGGGTTGTTATTCCAAGAACAAACATGGTACAACAGTCCCCCAGGGGTTTCTAAGAAATGTCACCACCAGACTATGGAGAAATGTGAGGTGAGATTAACATCCCTCTCTTCATCCTGCTCCATCCTTATGCTGTAACCCCCAATGGCTCCTTTGGAGCATCTGTCCTGTGACAACAGCCTGTTCCCACATGGATTCTCCCAAAAGCCGGCCAAGGAGAGGCCACTGCAGGAGAGGGAGTGTCAGAGGGACAGAGAATTCCTGATGTTTTCACTAGTGACAGTTTCCCGCCCTGTTCCCCATATCAATAAACAATTTCTGCTTTTTCCTTTAAGACCCTTCTGTGGCATTGCTTTCCCATGAACTGGTAGGCTGTTTAAACCACTAAAAAGGTTTGGAAAAACCCAATTTTGATGATGTTTTCCACGCTGAAGGTGCAAGCTCTCATATTTGTCCATTCCTCAAAAGCTGCAAACACTCCGAATTTGAAACATGTTTTAAAATCAAAGATATTGAAAATGCACTTTTTTTGGTTTTGTTGCTTTTTTTTTTTTCCCTGGGGTTGCTGGATTTTAAATAGAGACAAATTTCATCCCAGCTATAATTTTGGGATATAAGGGAGCACTGAACAACAAATCTGTGTAGTTCCAAACACTGAACAGGTTTCCTTGTTGGAGGGAGTGTTCATCCTGGAAGCTCACAGTTTACTATTCTACTTGAAAGGTCATCTGCAGACGGAAATGGGACCAAAATAATATTGGCAAATAATGGATACATGAAAAAACCACCAAACAATTACTGCAATTGCTTCACAGATGATTCAGAAACCAAGAAGCCAAAACTGCAATGAACAGCTGGCTCCATGAATGAAATTTCCGTTGGGGAACAATATAACAGTTGTAGCCAAATAACTTTGTACCTCATGACCTCCCTGCCCATTTTCTCTGGTCACCTATTGCTCCCAACTCATTGCTTCCAAAATAAGAATATTTTGCTTATTTGGTTTAATAAACCCCCTTGTTTATGGGTGCATAAAACAGGATTCCCTCCTTCCCCAAAATAACCTGGTTAAGGATGTCTCCAGGTTTGGGTTATAAGGTTTTTTAAAAGCTCTCCCAGCATTCACAGTTTGGCTCTGATTTATTATTTTTGCAGATTGTGACGACAGTCAAAATTTCTTTAAAAACATTTTTCAGTGCAGGAGGTAAATTTCTGTTTCCCAGGGAGATTTATTAAATAATTTGATGACAATATCTGCCTTAGAGATAGCCAGAAACAAAGTAAGGGAAAAGGTTCAGAGTTCAGCTGAGGAACCCTGAAAGTCAACAAAGATGAGGAAAACCTGGATGGAATCACCCAGCCTCAGCCATAATTTCAACAGCAACTGAGGGATGCAGTCTACCTCCCAAAACCCCCAGACCTATTCTGTTATTTGTGTCTGGAACTGGTCCCTGAGCTTGTGGCAAAGCCCAGCTCTCTGCTAATTCATATTCTGCATGGAGCCCCTCGAGATGACACATGAGCTTTATTTCAGCCTCCCACCACCAGCTCTGGTCCTGGCAGGTATTCCCAAACACTGGCCAGAAAAAACCAAAAAAATACACAGTCAGAGGGACTTTTGAATCCTCCAATATTTCCATTAAAGACCTGGAAAATCACCCACCAGTGATGATCAAAGTGGCAAATATCAGACTGAAAGCAGCTTAAAGACTCTGAAGGACAAGAGCAAAGCAATGGGAATAATATTCTCCTGTTGTTAGCTCCGGATTTGTCATTTTGGTTCTGCTGTTTGCAGTTGGAAGGACGCTGCAGAACTGGGGTGGGCCCCAAGAGGATGCACAATAATAAGTAAAAGGCTGGAAAGCAGGAAATACAGAAAAAGGGGTGTGTGTGTGTGTGTGTGTGTGTGTGTGTGTGTGCAGGTTCCAAAAGGGAGGCTGAGGCTGCTCTGCTCACAGGTTACTCCGAGGATATGGGGGCCAGAACTCAAAGAGGGTACCCCAGGGCTGATTTATGACAGCTGGCTGCTGGAGGGTAAATAAATTGTTGGAAGAGCATTACAGCAGCTGTGAGGAATTCTTCATTTCTGGAAAACTTTAGAAGAAGGCTGGGATTTTTCTGAAACACTTGCTGTAGTTGACAGTGGAATGAAATCCAGACTGGCCCCAGTTTTTCCCAACAGCCATGATGGGTGTTTCATAACGAACTGAACCCACTCCCAGGTAGCTCCCTCCCTCTGCCCCTTGGGAACAGTCCCTGGAGCGTGGGGGCTGCAAACACCAGCTGCAAATCACTAAACTTGACAAGCGTCCCTCTGGAAAATATATGGATTTGTTTTAAAGCCCAGCTCCTGCATCCCACTGTTCCTGCCAGGTTTTTCTCCTCACTGCCATCCCTCTTTCTCCCTTCTCCAGTCCCACTTGACCCCTCCTTGCCAAACAACACCCTTCCTCAGGGTGAATGACCCGAGGCCCCCTGGCCAGACCCCAAGCCAGCTCCTCATCCTCACACCTGCCTGTCATTCTGCATCCAGCATTTTTCTGGATGCACTCCTCCTGCTGTAGCCTCAGATTTTCTGGGCTCAGACCACACAAAGCTGTGTCTTTTGGGGTGCCACAGGGATGTCTGTGGCCCATGTCCCATCTGGCTGCATGTTGCCATCAGCACCTCCATCTGTCATCCCTCCATCCAAGTGACTCACAAATCAGCTGCTCTGCCCCCAGACTCTGATTTTCCAACTGCAGGGAACACACAGCATTTGGTAGGAAAGAAAACATCCCTTGGAGAAACCAGAGGGGCTGCCAGAACTGCCTCCTGGTGCAGGAGAGGATGGAGAGCAGATGCTGTCCCCCTGACAAGGCTTTGAGGAGGAGAAAGAAAAGCATTTTCTGTTTTCCCTGGATCAATGTGTCTATCAATATGAGCAATTCTAGCTGAGCTTGCCAGATCAGTAGCACCTGGATTCAGGGCTGCCAGAAAAAACAGCCCTTTGAAGAAGTGCACGTTGAAATGAGAGGATATATCCCCAGGGGACTTGGCTCTGCCTCGGCAGGGCTCCTTATCTGAAAATCAACATGTAAATTCCTCTTCTGCTCCTGTCCTATCTCTCTGGGTCATTCACCTCATAGTTCCTATTAAATTTGAGCTTCACATTGAAATATGGCAGAAGAGCATACATATAAATGCACTTGCCAGTGAGTGATTTTGCAGGAAATGCAGCTCTTTATGTCACCATTTTCCAATTAAAGTGCAAACCAGAGGATACCCTATCCCAAGAGAGGCTATAATGGAGAAGATTTCTTAAAAAATCCTGAGGTGCCTTTCAAATATCAGCACAATGTTTCTGCACAATTTCAAGGAGAAAAGACAGAATTTCAGTTTGCTCATCGGGGGCAAAGGATGTGTGTCACAGTTCTGAGTCAGCAATTGCACAAACCAAATGTTGCCATGCATAAACATCACTCTAAATGTCATGGGCATAAAAACATCATTTTTGAATTAAAGCTGCAGAAAACAGATGGAGAGATCTGCCTGTGACACCAAGGTGCTGTTTGCACACATGCAGTGGTTGGAAGATGCAATCAGACCTGAGGATAAGAAAAGAAACTGTTTGGGGCTTGCACCCAAGCCATTCAAGGGGCAGAAACCTGGGCTTAGTGCTGGTTTCTAAGGGAACTCGAATGGATCAAGTAAAATTTCAAATCTGTGACTTTTTTATTTTCTTGTTTAAACAGCAGGTCCCAAAACTCAAACTGTCAAATTATTTTCCTTTTTTTTTTTCTACTCCCATTTCCTCCGTGGCCATCTCTGACAGTGGTTTGGCCCAGACACACCAGGGCAAGACTCAGCACCATCCCCTCCACTCGCTGCTGTCCCAGTTCCAGCTGCAGCCCTCCTGCAAAGTGGGTTTGGAGGCGGTGGCTGTGCTGTGCCCCGTGGAGCTGCAGGCTGCCAGGAGCAGGCACAGATGGTGGCACCCAGGCTGTGCCAGGGCGTGGGCAGCAGCTCTGCTCGCAGGGGATGTGCCAGGCACAGCCACGGGGATGGATTTCTGGGATCGCCACCCTTTAGGGTGATGGGCACGCCGGCCTGGCAGCGTGGGGCTGAGCTCTCTGTGCTCCGGGCATTTACAGAACCGTGGGCAATGCCACCATCCCTGCCCCCAGCACACATTTACCCAAAGTTACCCCAAAAGGCAGCACGGGAGCTGCGCAGGGAACCCTCCCTGCTCCAAGCACTAAATCCCATAAATCCCATTAATAAATCCCATAATCTTCCTGCCACTAAACCTCTCCCCGGAGCCGCAGGGTTTGCACCCCCCTTCTCGCCGGTCCCTTTTCGCTGGCTGTCCTGGGGGGTTTCCAGGGCAAGCGGTGCCAGTGCCCTCCCAAAGCTCTCTCCCTGCTCCCGGCGCGCTCCCCAAGCTTCCCCCTGCAGCAGCTAGGTGGCAAAAGTTTCGCACAGCCTGGGAAAATTTCGCGAATCGCCGGGATACAGAGCCAGCCCGCCGGTCCAGACACTCCTCATCCCAAAACACGTAAGGAGAGCTCCCCTTTTCGCGGCGAGCAGCCCCCAAACCCCCCCACCCTTACTCACATCGTATTTCTCCGTCATTTTCAGCAGAGCGCGTTTCCAGAGAGTCCTGGCACAGCCCGGCTCCGGCAGCACAACCAGGACGCACAGGGCTGCAGCCAAGACCTTTTTACACAATCGCATCTCTGGCAGCAGCCTGGAGCCCATCTTTTCGCAGGGAGAGATGGAAGAAGGAGCCCGGGAGCTGTCGGGATCCGGGCGGCCCCGAGGCTCGGCAGGGAGGGAGGGAGGCGGGGAGGGAGGGAGAGAGCGAGGGCTGAGCGCTCTGAGCCGCTTTTCCCTGCGCGGCTTCTGGGAAGGGAAAAGGGAAGGGAAAAAAAAAAAAAAAAAAGGAAAAAAAAAAAAAAAGAGCCCAGAGGCAGAAGCCGGGAGCTGCTGTTGAACTTCTTGCAGTTAGATCAGGTTCTCGGCTCGCATGTTCGCACAAAGCTCCGCTCTCCTCGAGTGATGGACGGGAAGATTACTTGGAAAGATTATTTTTAGACCTTTGTTCCCAACATCTGGCATCCTCCGAGAGCCCCATTCAGAGCCGAAGCGTGGGATCAGATGACAGCTGCCGCAGGGGGAAATAAAGGTCTCGGAGGGGTGGGCTCGGCGGATTTCTGCAAGCAGTTCACCCAAACTGCCCAAGAGCCCGGGCTCTCCCTTTGAGTGCTTCCTACCGTGGGTTTGCATCACGTCTTGACAAAGTGATAACTTCATCTGGAGCCCACTTGAAGGAAACGGTTTAAGGACATGATAAACATCCAGGGGCTTTCATTAAACCAAGGTGACGTTGGTTTTCTGAAAACGATTTTGAAGGAGGGGAAAGACCGCTAGGAAAAAATAAATTGGGGTGTGGAATAGGGAAGGAAGGTGGTTTGGAAATTACATGAGCACACAGAGAAAGCAAGGAAGGGGACATGAGTCAGGCTGTGCCTGACAATGGGAGGGACGGAAGGAAACGTGGGGTTTTGGA
Source organism: Anomalospiza imberbis (assembly GCF_031753505.1). Lineage (NCBI taxonomy): Eukaryota > Metazoa > Chordata > Aves > Passeriformes > Viduidae > Anomalospiza > Anomalospiza imberbis. Next base: position 17,854,768 of record NC_089692.1, on the reverse strand, counting down.
CATCTCCATGGACATCCAGGGCCTGGAGGATGGGAATGGGATGTGGAGTCAGGCTGAAAGCTGCCCAGCATCCTGCCTGGGATGGAGACAGAGGCAGGTGCCGAAGGAGGGCTGTAAGAACGAGGCAGCTGTTACATTCTTGTGTATAAATATGTATATCTGCATGTATTGAACTGTGGAGACAGCAGGAGGGCTGCTCAGGGCTCGCTGGGCCAATTGGGGGGCTGTTTGTTTTATAATTCCCCCTGAGTTTCTCCTCCAGCAGCTTGTCCAGCCTCCACCTGAATGAAGGAAGAAACAGAACCACAAAAGTTATCAAGATACAGACACTAAACCCTGATTGCCCTCACTTTACCCCGGCTGCAGCCCTGCTGAGCAGAGGGGAGCCTTGCTAGATGCCTTCATTTCCTTTATATCCACTCCAAAATGGGTCTGCAGAGGAGTGCAGGAGTTATACCCTGTGGATACACAAAAAAAAAATAAAAAAAATCTTCCAATTATTCCTTATACCTGAAAGCGGTGGAAATTCACTTTGATCCATGCCCAAGTGTCAATAGCTGCACGCTGGTGGAAGCCAAAGGATTTCATCTTGAAGTTTGCCAGAATATGATGATGGGAACCTGAAAGAAGAGCACGGTGTGCCTTAAAAAGCTCAGTATTGAAGGGAATATATTTGATTTATTTAGAGTTGAGGTTCCTAAAGTTTTTCTAGCAGTAACTGTGCTTTGGGCAGTTCTCTCTGTATCTTTACTGCTATAAAAACGTTGTTTGTAACAAAATCTGCTCAGTTCATGCCAGGGAATTTTGCTGGGAAGTAAAACCAGGGATTCTTCTTATGGGGAGAAAGGGAATGAAGAGTTAAACGGGAGAGGGTCATCTCCCTCACAGCTGCAGAGGTACAGGGTGGGGGATCCCAGTGGGACAGCACAAGTGCTGTGTCTCTGCATGGTCTGGGATTCCCAAAGGAGCTCTGCTGGCAGGAGCCTGAGAGGGAATCCCTGTGCAGATGCAATGAGCCTGCATTGCTGTGTTTCTGTAAACCTGCTTGATCCATAGAGTCATCCCCACAGGTGCAAGCTGCGTTTTGGGGGCTGACAGGGTTTGAGGTGGCCCCATGGTACAGCTCTTTCAGGCACAGAAGGGGACAGGGAGTGAGCATTTGGGCTGGAGAGCATTCTGTGTCACAGAGCCTTCACCCTGCAGCTGGCTGCTGAGAAGGCTGTCCCTGCAGGGAACACAGCTCCAGGTCCTTGTCACCTGCTCTGCCCCCTTTCACCAGCTCTCCTCTCCCCCAGGGCTGCAGTCACGCATTTAAAACAGAATTTATCCCAGTTTTCCTCCTAACAGGCCATTTTCCTCAGGCTTCTCTCTTCATCCAGTGGTAACTGTGGACAGCTCTCAGGCCAGCCCAAGGAAATGTGACTCCCTAAGGACAGAAGTGTCACCTTGGGATGCTGGCAGAGCTCAGCACCTGCAGGTCACTATCACCTCCACCCAGATCTCATCCAAAGAAATCTGAATTCAGTGCTGCAATCTGAAATCTGTGCTGCAATTACTGAAAAGCTCACTCAGACAGCTTCAGTACATCCAGAGAGGAATGAATCACTGCCATAACACTGCCACCTCTTCCTCCTCTGACTTGACTTTTGACGGCTCACAGGGCTTTGTCTGTCACCACAGGATTCTCCAATTCCTTTCTCAAACACTGTTCCAATATTAATACCTGCACCTTGGTCCAGCACCTCTCAGGCACATCCAGGAGCTCCCACCCGTGCCCTGGATCCTGTGCTCCGAGGTGACAAATGACATGGCTGCTTGCACAGAGTAAACAAGATTTTTCCTTGGAGTATTCCTGCTCTAATTTATGTCTTTGTGTTGATCTTTCACTGCTCTGTGCTCTCACTGAAACGCAAACCACTGTGAAACAACTGCTCACAATAAATCTCCCTAATTTAATTCCATTTTTTGTTGTTTCATATACTTGCAATCTGGACTTGGAGCAACTAATTCCAAAGATTAATAGCTACTTCAGACACCCTTTACTGGCCTTTATTTTTGCAGATACACAGCTTTGACATTTATCTGGGAAAAAACAGGGTCTGTGCCTTGCAGTGCATGGGTTGTGCACTGAAGAAATGAGAATTCTGCAGGACCAAACTTCAACAGCTGGTCACAGTCTTCACACCAAAATGAAAGTTGATGTTATAACACTCATTGAACTGTAACTCATCCTGCACACAACTCTTTCCTGAATTCTTCCTGCCATCCATCTCCATTCCTCACATGCTTCTATCTCCAGTCTCTGTTGGAAGCTAGGCAAGGGATTTTATCTTTTTTTTTCAAGATTAAGAAAAACTTGCCTGGCAATACTGGAAAAAATATTTTTCTCCCCTTTGCTGGATATTCATCTTCTTGGCAGTCCCTGGCTGGGCTGTGTTGTCACAGGACAACTCCAGGACATAATTTATCCCATTATTAGCCACATTTTCCTCCCATTTGGAGCTCAGTGAAACCCTCAGTCCACTCACTTATGGAGGCATTTTTCATCCACTACAGAGCAGTTCCTGCCCTACCAAGTTCAGTTTTTAATGGCCCATTTAGACAAAAGAGAGGAGGAACAGCCTTGACTTTCTGAAGAATTTCTTGTTTAGCACTGGCAGGTTTATGTCTCAACTATTAGTGTAAAGCATTCTGAGCAGCTTGTGCAGAAATTCTAGGCATCAGGCACAAATCCTTACAAACACAACCACTGGCAATAATCAGAAATTTCAAATTGACTGGCAAGCAGGTGTCTGAGTTGTGTAATTCAAATGTCAGGTATTTGATGATGGATGGTGATTTAAAAGCAATTGTCACAAGAAAGTACAAAATAACTGTCATTTTCTCTTCAACTACATCTTATCCACACACAACAGGAGGGCTAAAGTGGTTTACTCCAAGTGGAGCAATTCCCTCTGGTGCTGGTACTTCCACAGGGAGTGGGTGTGTGGTAAGTACATTTCTCTCTCTCAGGATTTTTTATAGATGTACACAGGGAGAAGAAAGAGAAAACAATTTGTATTTCTACTCCTTGTTTTCCCATGTGGAATGTGTTTAGAGAATTGTTTACCTGGGGTGATTGCTTAATAAGATTCTGGTGAGGATTGTTTGAGCTGATGGCCAATCCAACCCACCTGTGGCTGGACTCTCAGAGAGGGTCACGAGTTGTGAGTCAGATATGGTAGTTAGAAAAGTGGGTATGTAGTTTTAGTATCTTCCTTTATATAGTATATCAATGTATTATAACACAATTATAATAAAGAGATCACTCAGCCTTCTGAACTGGAGTTGGACATCATCATTTCTTCCCACTGGGTTTGCCTGCATTTTACAATATGGGTGCATGGGCAATAAGGGCAATAGGTGATGCTGGTATAAGAAATAATTGAATTATTGCAATACCTTGGCTGGATTTGGCTCCAGCTGATGCAAAATCTTGGGCACTCAGCAGGCCAGCAGTTAAAATCATTTTTATCTTGACAACACTAAGTCAAGATTTCTCTGCTTTGAGATTTGTGGTGCAGCTCCTCACACCAAATCCCTGCTGCCTTCAAGGATGCTGAGTGAGACTGCTCCATCCATCACCACCGGGCACAGAGGCACCCTCAACGACTGCTGATTGTTGTTTGCAATAAAGGGATGGGACTATTGTTGGGTTAAGAATGATTTACTGTTTCCATAAACATTAGTGTTAGAGGCTGTGAGATTTTAGAGGAGTAGGTCGTTGGTTATAGTACAAAGTAGTTATAAGTTTTTAAAAACTATCCATTAGTTATATATTAGTTATTAAAAACTATAAGTTTTTAGTAACTATCCATTAGTTATATATTAGTTTTTAATAACTATCCAGTAGTTATAAGTTTATAACTATCAATTTAATTAAGAAGTATAACTTCTTAATTAAATAAGATTTTAATAACTATAAGTTTAACTATAAGTTATTAACTATACGTTTTTAATAACTATAAGTTTAACTATAAGTTGTTAACTATAGTTAATAACTATAAGATTTTAATAAGTTTTTAGTAACTTATAACTATAACTTTAGTAACTTATAACTATAACTTAATAAGTTTTAAGAAGTATAACTTCTTAAATAATATTTTAATAACAATAAGTTAATAACTATAAGTTTAACTATAGTTAATAACTATAAGATTTTAATAACTATAAGTTATAGTACAAAGTAGTTTAAAGTTTTTAATAACTATCCATTAATATAAAAAGTATAACTTTTAAATTAAGTGGATAGTGATTTTATTTTTCTTACTTATTGCTTTTACTTACTTCTACTGCACTGTGGATAATGTTGCTTAATAGGCTGTTGTTGTATTTATACACGTTTTAATTATAAGTTTTAAACTCTTAACTTATATTATATTATGTATGGTAATATATATTATATATTACTATATATAATGTATATTATTATACTATAGACTCTACTATTTTACTCAGCATAATTTCTTACTTACTTAAGGTATATTTTTCTTTACAACTATAGAAACATAAGTTTATGACTTTTCTACTTAATGTCTGTGTACTTTCTTGTTGCATCAATCTAAGCTCTTTCTAAGGTTGTAGATCAAACTCTCTTGAGTCTGTGGAAGTGCACGAATCTCTGTGAGTTTCCATCCCACAAATGGTGTCAACAAGGCCAATTCTGCAGTGCCATAAACTGCTGTCAGATGACAGTGCAAGGGCATGGGTGAGACCTGAGCACCTCCCCGGGGCCTGTGAAACCCTCAGCATCATTTGTTACAGGCAGGAAGAGGTATCTGAATGAAAGGATGGGCATTTTATCAGCTTAGGGCAATAAAACAATTTTTTGGAACCAGCATTCATGCTGCCTGATTGGGATGACTTAAATAATGGTTTTTAAAAATGTTCTCAGGGAGGTTGTGAGTGAAAGTCATGGGGCAGCCAAGGGAAAATATCTTTTTCTAGCCAAAAACAAGGTAGGTCAGCCTAAGTCGAGACTTGTCTTTTCCCAGAGGAAAGATCTGACTTTTAAAGAAAGATTATATCAAAGAGAGAGTTTCCTCAGAGCACAGCACTGCAGCAGCACGAGGTGACTCATTTTAGCTGGATATAATCCCAGCACCTTCATGCCAGGGGTTGCTGCAATTCCTTTTCCAGGGGCTGCTTCCTTGCCAGCTCTGCACAGGTTCTGCTGCCAGCAGCAAAGGACAATGGTTTTCTGGGGGTTATTAAAGATTTTTTTTTTATGTTACCTTATCCAGTGGGAAGGCTACAGCTGCTTTGTGTCCCCCCTAAAAAATAATCCAAGGCTCCTCCCTGCTACTCTGGCTGCCTCAAGTAGGGAGACTCTGCCCCATTTCCATTCACTCTTAGGAAATCAGAAAAAAAAACAAGTAAATCCAGAGTGGTTTTGTTGTGCATGTGAATATGTGAAATTGTGAATATGAACATAAAGAAACCACAGCCCTGGTTCAGCTTCCCTCAGCTGAAGCTGCCCCATGAAAAGCAGGGAGAGCCCCAGGGCTCCCCAGCAGTGATGGACAGCATCCTTTGTCCCTGTGTGCTCACCCCTCCAACCTCTGCTGGGTGTAAGGTATCCTAAAGCAGCAATATTATAATTGTTACTTTTTTTTTCCTTGCCTAATCCAGCAATTGGGGTTGCTCCCTGCATGGATTGGCAGGAAAAGGAGTCCCTTAGATGTGCCAATCCTGAGGGGTGAATACAAAAATCAACAGATAGAGGAACCTGCAGCACCCCTGGAGGGGTGACCCTGGATGCAGATGATTCACCCCCTCACCCACGGGCTTATTTATGGCCAGCTCCACAGGAAGACACCAAACCTGAGGTTTCAATACTGGGTTCATTCCTTCCCTGAGCAGGACAAGCTGTGCCAGATGTTTGCTACCAGCGAGCTCCTCTGGGAATTTATAGAGTGAAATAAAAGATCAAAAGCAATTCAGAACACAGACAGGTGATTCCCTTTAAGCATCTGGCCCCAAGCCCACGCAAAGCCTGGCAGAGGTCAGTGTTAAGTGGCTCCTGACCACTTGGGAAGGCCTGTAAAAAAGAATATAAAGCCTCTACTTTTAGCCAGCTTTGCTGGATATGAGGTCTAAAGGAAGCAGATGAATGTTATTAGGGAAGCACTCGCTGAGTGCTGCATCCCACTGACAAAATTCCCAGGAAGCCTCCAAATGCACGATCCCATTAGTTAGGAGGCAGAGTGGCTCTCAGTGTGGGGGAGAGGCTCCTCTTTGGGGCACAGCCCTGTGCCCAATCCCAAACAATTCCTCTGGGTGGGACTGCCCCTGCTGCTCCTGCCTGCTCCCTCCTCTGTGCCAGCTCCCTCCCGGGCACGGCTGTCCCAGAGCCTTTTGTCTCCAAAAAGGCTTCTGAGAGCTGCTGGTGTCCCCCAGGAGAGGACAGCTCTCCCTCTCAGGCCAGTGGGAATTGGTACATGTTTTGGGAGGGGAGGATGTGCAGTGGAGCTCTCACACTGGGACTGCTGAGAGGAGATGAGTCCCAGACTGGAAACCTCAGAGAAATCTCCCTGCTGGGCAGATTCACCCGAAAATTAAAGACAAGGGAATTTGGCTGTGGATCCATGTTGGACTAAGCTCTCTTCTGTCCCAGAGATGGGAGCATTTCTTATCTCAAGGTTTGCATACAGAGGCATACTATGTGAGCCTTCTGCCAGGCTTTGAGAATTTTCTACAAACTCATTTCCCACAGATCCACATGGATTTCACAGCAAATCCTCAGCCTTCACCATGCTCTGCCTTCAGCCAGGCTGAATTCCTGGGGGTAATGGAGTTGCATTCAGGGCCCTCAGCCCTAAAAGAGCTGAGCTGTGCTCTGGAGGTTCCCAGAAATTGTGGGGCACGGGACATCTTGCTTGGAGCATGGCAGAGTCAGAGCCAGGGACCACACAGACATGGCAGCATGGACACCAATAAAACCTCCTAAAAGGCATGTGCAAATCCCAGGTTTCACACAGGACATTGAAACAGGGCTTATCTTGTGGCTGATGCCCTGCTCTGACCCACAGAGAGTTGGTCAGGGCCAAGCAGTTTGATTTTGGGGCTGCACCTCTCCCAGCTGAAGCTCTGCCCGCCTGTAGCCCCAGAGAGAGAGGATTTCCCATAACAAATACCCTGCCTACATCCAGAAATAGCAAATTCATAGCTCAAGGGCCTGCCAGAGACACCTGCACAAGGCAGAGGAAAGGCCAGATGTGTATCAGCATCGTGCTTGTGTAGGATTTCCTTTATGGAACCTTTAACCTCCACGTCCCACATCCTATTACCAGTGAACTCCCTCGCCCTGCTGCAGCGTCTCTGGGGCCAGGAGCACTTTGGAAAGGACATGAAATGATATCCCAGGCCCGGGCAAATACCTCTAGAGCTCTGAAATAGCTCCAGATGCTCACGTCAGCCCTGGGGATGTCACCAGAACAGCTGCTGGTGTCACCTGGAGCTGTGCTGCTCCCTCAGCCCCAGCTCTGCAGGAGCCAGGGGCTGAGCAGGGATCTGGCCAGGCAGGGAGCATCCCTGCAGCTCCTCAGGGCTTGTAAGACTTGCAGTCAGTAATGCTGCTGCAGAATTCCTTACAAGGTTCTGAGGATTTTGGAGCCCAAGCTGCATTTGCTGGATCACGCTGTTGCTCTGAGGGAGTTTGCTGTGAGAATGCAAAGAGTTTTTCTTGTCTTTTCTTATCCAAAGTGCAGGGTTGAACAAGCCATAGAAAATCCCTCTTGCCTTTGACCTCTGATAAAAGCCTTATCTAAAGCTGGCTGAAGATAGACAGCAATATTTGGAGCTGTTGCAGACTGGGCTGTAACTGGGAGAGTTCCCTTTCCCTCGGCGGTGTCTGGAAGTCAGTGCACGTGGTTCCATCACCCACCCAGCCTGAAGGGGATATCCAGGCTCTCTCCTACCCCAAAACTCTGCTAAGTGGGCTGGATCTCATTCACCACTGGCTCCTGGTGCCCAGACAGAGCTCAGGCTCTGGCTTCCATCCTTGCATTGTTTTGAATCCTCTCTTGGCTTGGGCATTAGATATAACGAGATCCCATTACAAAATCAGAAATCAAGAGATGCCAAGCTGGCTTTGTAAAGCAAAAACATCCTGTAAGAAAATTCCCAAAACTGCCTGCTGACATCCACACCTGCCTCTGGGCAGACAGACAGATTTTGCAAGCATCAGAGTGGCAGAAAACACAAGAAAACTCAGGTAATTAATGTTTTTTTAATGTATGTAGCCCTAATTAAGAGAATGAATCTTCTATACTGTCCTATTTCACTCCTCAGCTCAGCAAGGGACTTCTTTCAGCAGTCAGACATGGCTTAATTTTTTGAAGGTGCTGGAAGAAGTATAATGGAAGGGGTTTCCTCCCCTGGTGTCTCTGTGTGAGGTCCTGAGCAGCACATTCAGTATCCAGCTGAATTCCTTCTGAATTGTTCAGCAGGCTGGGACAGACACATGTGGAGTTTCCACCTTTTATCTCAGCACAGAACTTTCCATCTGAACAGTGTGTCTTTATTGGGAGGGCTGCTGTCCTTCTGATGCCTCAGGTTTTGGCGTTTCTATTTTTCAGATTCTGCGCTGCTTTAGTGTGTGGGTCTGAGCTTCACATGAGGGGATGGTGAGCTCTCTTCACAGAGCAGGGAGACAAAACAATTCCTTCTCCAGCTGGGCACCAAGGACAAATGATCCAAACCTTAGACCCAAGAGCACAAACAACGTGGGCTGGAGAGAGGAAAACAAGCAGGATGGGACTGCATGGGCTGGAGCTGGAATGGGACAATGAACTGCAATGTGCAAATGGAGCAGAACTTATAAAGTGTTAGACCCCATGACCAGTCATGCATTTTGGGACCATTCTGGTGACCATTTTGGCTTCAGTGAGCCACTTTTCAGGTGGCAGCAACTTGCATTTTGCCTATTACAGCTTTTCCCAATCCTGACATGAAAGGGAACCTGCAGCCTCTCCCAGTGCTTGGCACTCCGTGCCATGTTCTGGTCTCTAAATCACCTGGGCAGGACAGAGCAGAGCGGGATGAGCGCATGTGAGACAGCGAGGACATGGGGCATGGGAATGTCTCTGTTACAAAGCCCTGGTTTGATTACTGCAGCATTTGGAGCCCCTGCTAGAACAGCAAAACTATCTGGATGTTGTTAGCAGAGCACAAAGCAAGAGATCCCTGAACAGGCTGTTGGCACCCAGCAGAGATGAAGAGCAGCACTCAAACCAGGCTGTATTTCAGACCTGCTTCTGCCCTTACTCAGAGCTGAATTGTCGGAGTCCAGGACATCCCTCTGGCTGACCTAGCTGTCTCGAGACCCTGGCTGGGGTCTCGGAGACCCTGGCAAGAAGTCAAAAACACTTGTGGCTTTGATTGTAGCCTGTGGAAAAAGCTGTCAATTTTGTATGAGGAATTACAAGCCACAAGGTTTTTAGTAATGTGATATTTGAACTAACACAGGGTGGAAAAGTAGAATTTTGGGATTTTTAGTATAGGGTTCAAGGGGGTACAAGATGGAGGAATTTGGGCGTGTCCTGACCTTCTTCTCCTTCTTCTTGCCCTCCATGTCTTGGTGTGGTGGTGACACTTTTCTGTTGGTTTAAGGTAGAGGTTCACAGTCTAACATAGGTGATAGGTATTGGTAATAATTTGTAAACAGACTATATGTAACTTTTGATACAAAAAGGTAAACACCGCCCGAAAGGGCAGGGCAGAATGCTATGGTGGACTTGCTAGGCAGAGCTCGGCAGGTCAGAGAAAGAATGTTATAGATAAGAAGAAATAAACGACCTTGAAAGTGCAATAGGAAGCATTCCAGGCTCCTTCATTGGCTGTGTCGGGCTAGGGAAGCAAAGACTCTTTACGATCTCTTGGGGTCACCCTGACCAACAGAACCCCGAGAGAAATAGACACTGAATGGGACTGCAGAGGACAATCAAACCTGTGCCCCTCATGGGAGCACCCCCAGCTAGGCAGGGCACAGCTGCCTTTGCTGTTCCCCTTGTGGATTTTATACGCTGGAAAATGTTTATTTCGGCTTTGGTTCGCTGTTCCTCTTAAACTTGATGTACTGTGTAACTGTGCTATATAGTGTTATGTTTATGCTATATGAAGATAAATATTTTTATATTTCTACGTAGTTATGTTTGTTTACATCTCCATAAACTCAAATCTCCAGCATGTTTTTTATGTGTTTATGCCTCTCTAGCCTGTCCCTCAAAAAGTAATTGAGGAGTATCATAGAATCCAAGACTGGTTTGGGTTAAAAAAGACCTTAAAACCCTTTCAGCCCCACCCCAGCCATGGCAGGGACACCTTCCACCAGCCCAGGTTTCTCCAAGCCCTGTCCAACCTTGGACACTCCCAGGGATCCAGGGGCAGCCACAGCTTCTCTGGGCACCCTGTGCCAGAACCTCTTCACCCTCACAGGGAAGAATTTATTCCCAAAATCTAATCCCAAAATAATTATCAAATCTCTCTGCTTGGTATGTTATAGCTCTTCCTAATACTGGCTACTTAATACCTGCAGGGCAGCTCCAGGGCTTGCCAGAGTTTGAGCTCAGATTTACACTCATGTTTTGCACCACTTGGCAACTTTTTTTTTGCTTTTTCAGGGTTCATTTATCTGAGTTTTGCAGTGCCCAGCAATGCTGGACATGTTCCAATGTAAATTATTTCTACAGAACCAGCAGTTGTATATTTTGTCCAGCCTGGATCCTGGCAACCTCAGGCCTCTGTGACTTGTATTTAATTATTAAGAGTAGAAGAACAACCTAAAAGTAGAGCGCTGGTCCCATGGGCTAGTTTTTAGCACGTCTCCATAGGATGGGATAAACATTTGCAATTGATTTGGCAGGAGTTCCAGGTCCCCTTCAAATCCACCTCTCTTTTAAAGTCATCAACCTGTTCTTGAGTGCAACCAGCCCTAAGACATCACTTTTTTTCTGCCTTGTCTTCCTGAAGTAAGTGCATTAATCATCCACGTTTTCTGTATTCTGAGAGTGTTAAGGGGAGGAAGTGAATAGCTGGGTATTCAAGTACTTTTTCACAGTATCTCTCTGTCTTCTCTTTAAAGTCCTGAATTTGAGGTTTATCTCCAATTTACATCCAGCAAGCTCTTTGGCAAGAGAAAGCTCAGATGAGGCTTGATTCTTTAATTACATTATTGGCAGACTGTGGCATTCCTTTGTTACTTTCTTGATCTCATTCCCCCAAAGAGCTGCAAAAAGGAGAATGGTGGATTAATTTAATCACAGCTCCTTGTGTGGTTAAGGACCAGCTCCTTTATTGTCCACCCACAGCTTTGGGTGCTCTGAACTTCATCTCTTCCACCCAGGGTGAAAGGCTCTTCCTCTGGATATTTCTTCCCTTCAGACTTTATTCAAAGGAGTGATGCAGACTGAAGTCCATGTGCTGGGGATTCAGTAGCTGGAGCAGAGGATTCAAAGCCTTTCTTATTCCATCAAATCCTCCAGGGACAAAGTGACAAGGCTGATTTAGCTGATGGCTGAGTGACCCCCCCCAGCTCCCATGAGCAGCTGTAGGCACAGGAAGGGTCCTTGTTAGAAGGATTCCAAAATGCCAGAGCCCAGCATCAGAGCAATGACTCTGCTGGAGTTTTTTGGGGCACTGAGCCCCACATCCATATTTTGCTGAGGCTGTGTGGAGGGCAAATCCTTCTCATGACAAGGTAATGGAGACAAATGGGGTACGACCTCTTTCATCTGGGGCTCCATGTCTGCAGAGCTGGCAGTTATTACCAACTTTGTCTCAATTAACTCAACACTTCTGCCAGAGGAGCCCTGGACATGCTGTTTGCAGCAGGGCAGATTTACTTTGCTGTGCAGACTGGAGCAGCTGTTTCAGACTGTGACTGAGAAGTGATGGCATTTACAGCTGAGCTTTTCCAGACTCTGCCCTGAAACGGAGCTGTGGAAGTGTGAGTGGTGTCTCTTCATCCCTGGATCCCTGCTCCTCAGATGGGAGGCCTGTCTTTGTCTCAAGGGATGAAATCCCACTTCCCCTTTGGAGAAATCCTATCTAGCTTCCCATTCCTCAGGCTCTTTCCTTTGGGATCTTGTTGCCAGCCATGAATCCCAGGCAGCCTTTGCAAATCAAAGCAAGTTTTAATTTGGACATAAGGGTGAGTAACAATCAGCACCCTCTGCAGAGCTATTGACTGGGCAATTACCAGCTGGATTGTCACTATTGGACACGAAATGAGTACACAGAAATTTGGTTAGTTCAAAAGAGAAAAAGACCTAGTTTTATTCAAACATCTGGTATTTATAGAATTCTAAAGGTGATTGTGAATTGCAGGATGGAATTACTACCTCTCTAACTACACTGTTTTAAAGATCAAGCAGTCATTTCTCTCTACATACAGAGAAATATGTAAACTTATTCTATTTATACATGAAATTGTGTGGGAACTCTGACTCTTAAATATGTAAACATAATTAGAAGGTTAAAGAAGTTTTATGAGAACATTAAAACTTTCAAAAGAACTATAAAAGAAAACTTAACACTTTTAAAAATCAGGGCAACACTGGATCACTGGGTAGTCCTGCTTCTAGAAATTTCAAATAAACTCCCTCCCTCTCAAACATCTTCACAACAATTCCTTCAGCAGAGGACCCTTCATTCTCCATAGTCAGCCCTGTGTCAATGTTGAAAAATCAAGCTGCAGAGCTGGGCTGGAGTAGGTTCTTCCCAACTAATTTCTTAGGATTTTTAGCTGAGCTGCCTCAAAGAGAGGTTTTCTTTGAAGCTTTAGTCTGGAATTCCCACAGAGGAAGTTTTTCACACCTAAACTGGCAGATTTAGACCTCTCAGCAGTCAGCTTACATACAGTAACTGTGAATTACTACAGAGCAACACCTCACTCAAAGTATCAAGGAAAACAGATTTAAACATGATTTGAATGAATAGAAGGCATCTTAAATTAGAAGACGAATAAACCAGCAGTCTATGTTATAGGAAGGCAGCATTATATCCAGGAGAAAACACTGGAATTTAGGTCAGAAATTCCATAACTTACACACAGGTCACACATGACCTGGCACAGCAGCCCAGCTCCCACAGTTTTCCTGTCTCTCTGAGGAAGAAAACGTGCTGCTCTCCCCCCTCCACGCCAATTTCGATTTAGAATTGTGTGTAACACGGCCTGATCCTGCTTTCTTTGCAAGTGATTGTTTGCTGAGAGATCAGAAGAGATAATAACTGAGAATAAAGCGACTCCCTTCACGTGAATAATTGCACCATCAGCCCGTTAGTGAGAGTCACAGCCAGGAACTTCCAGGCTGCTGCTGGGACCAATGCAGAGTCTCAGGAATGCATAAGCAAACGCATTAGGCACAATGCATCTACTGGAGCAGCGACTCATTCAACAGAGCAGCTCCTGGGAACGTGGAAAAACACGTTCAGTGCAGGAATAACTCATGGCTGTTCCCCCCCAGAGGGGAGCAGTTATTGTGAAGCAGCACTATTTATGAAGTGACCCCCTAAAAATAGATATTTTAGGTGGAATGTGGCAGGCACATTCTTCTCTCTCTCAGGATTTTTTCTTAGAGGAACACAGAGAGAAGAAAGAGAAAACAATTTCTATTTCTGCTCCTTGTTTTTCCAGTGTGGAATGTGTTTGGAGAATTGTTTACCTGGGGTGATTGCTTGGTTGGGTTCTGGTGAGGATTGTTTGAGCTGATGGCCAATCCAACCCACCTGTGGCTGGACTCTCAGAGAGGGCCACGAGTTGTGAGTTAGATATGGTAGTTAGAAAAAGTGGGTATGTAGTTTTAGTATCTCCTTTAAGTAGTATAATTATGTATTATAGTACAGTTATAATAAAGAAATCACTCAGCCTTTTGAGCTGGAGTGGGACATCAGCATTTCTTCCCACCGGGTTCACCTGCATTTACAATAGTGGAAAAGCTGATTCTCCATAAATATATTTTTGACAGGTACACTGCAAACTCAAATGTCAGTGCGTTTCATCAGTCGGCAAATTTTCAGAGGAAGAAAATAAAAATTCTACAGGTGTAGGAGTGATGGTGGGTAGGATGGTTGGGACGGATGGAGATGAGAGATTTTTTGAGGTTAGGTTTTGGAACTTGTGGTTTATGGTAAAGGGTGTGGGTGTAGGGGCCCTGTTTGGAGCTGCCAGCTGCAGCTCCAAGCCGGCCTGAAAGAGAGAGCTGAAAGGGTAAGAGAGTAAGAGAGAGAGGTTTTCGTTATAATACAAAAAATACATAAAATATAAAAATAAATATATTAATAGAAAATAAAAATATTAAAAATATATAATAGATAAAAATATAAAATATAAAATAAATTTTTTTTGTGTTGAATATTCTAATTTTTACTGATTTAGTATAAGATACAAATCTTATAGCATTTACATATAGCTTATAAGAATTATTACATTACTATATTGTGTTATATTTTAAACTTTAAAAACTACTCTTCGGACTTTTTTTGCTAAGTTAGTAGGGTCTGTTCTGACCCTTGGACTTGTCTGTAAGCAGAGGGTATTGTTTAATCAAAAGGGTTAAAATAACTTTTAGCTGGTTATACTATTGTTTTCTAGTTGTTTAGTAACTAAGGCTTGGTATCTTAAAGCTTGCTTTCATTTCAGTCTCGCTTATAGTTTCCATATTCTCAAAATCTTTTGCTAAGCAATCATATTTATAAGGCTTTCCTGTTTCATCTTCCCCAGCCTGGAGCAGGGAATGGGAATTCTGAATTGAAAGGCTGAAGCTGTGCCCACCAGTCGGTCACCCAGGGGCATTTCAGCCAGTTCCACCTTCCTCTCATTCTGTGCATTCCTCCTCGCTCTGTCCCTCCTTCCCCTCGTTCTGCAGTGCTTTGTGCTCCCACACCCCTGCAGAAGGGATGCAGGGAATAAATAACTCCTGCTTTCTCTGATGCGTTTCTGAGAGAGGGCTTTGTAAACGAGTTCCTTCCAGCTCAGAGCTTTGGGGCCACCATGCAAAGAGGCACTTGCTGGCCTGAGCTGGGAGCCCAGAAGCCGAGGAGTTACTGGCAAAGCCACAGAGACCTGGAAAGGGCCCCAGGAGCCCCACGGAGCCGGAGATCCACGAGGAATCTTGGCCTTAGCCCCGCATATCTCGGGACGTGAGTAATGTCTGCAGCACTGCTGCTGCTCTGGTCTCACGAATGCCAGCCTGGATCGTTACCCTTTCCACCATGGGATGGATCCAGCTGCCTCTGGAGCCTGTCCATGGAGCAGAGAGGGGCTGGAGCAGCCCCACTGCTGCCCCTGTTTGTCCTCATCCTGCTCCCTCCCTGCCCCACCACAGGCACTGGGAGCCCCGGGCAGGGACTCGAGGGCAAACCCTGGAATCCACAGCTATTCCTCAGAGGGGATTTGCTTCTTTCCTATTTATGGAAAGACGCAAAAAGGACAGACGGTTTTACGAGGAGGTCTGGAATGAGGCAAGGGGAAACAACGTGAGCGCTTCAAATCCCAGCAGGGTTTGGTGTTTGAGCCAGCCTTGAGGTTTATTGGGGGCACCGCCAAGGTGCACCCCAAAATGTGTCCCCGAGGAGGTTTTATCTGCTGGCATCACAAGGATCAGTGTAGCTCTGGGGAGGGCTCATTGCAGAGCCAGACTTTGGTGCCCCAGCTGCTGTAAAAAATGAACACAGCCGTGGTCCCCACCCCAAAGCACTTGGGATTGCAATTTTCCTGCCTTCCCCAGCCTGGGAAAGTGGCGATGGTGGAGAGCAGAGCAGTGCTGACAGCAGCCGAGTGCTTCCAAGAGGCAGGGATATGAGCAGGGCTGTGTTTGCAGCCTCTGAGGGCTCCTCTGGGTCAGGGCACTCTGAAATGTGACACAGCCCCACCCCAGACAGGGAATAAGGGCTTACAAAGGATCAGTGAGATTCTGGGTTTGAAAAAAAAAACCAAAAAAAACCTTCATCAGAGGGCTCTGCATCAATCTGTGTGTGCTTGGCCTCCCTCTCTGCACATGGGAAATATTTTGGGATTATTATTATTATTATTATTATTATTATCATTATTATCATTATATTCTGCCCCTGCTGTTGCATGGGTGTATGTTGCAAAGCAAAACCCCAACCCTATAAAATAGGAATGTGGGAGGTGTAAAGTCAGCAAACTGACAACAGGCAGAGAAGAACCTGAAACTGTTTCTAATTAATTTTTTCAAGGTATGTCCCTCCTGCTTTGAATTTCACCACTTAATGGCAGCTTATCCCCTCAGCTGGGATAAGCTGCTCTGGCACCATTGTATTTTGGGATGAAATCCTGTTCCCATTTCAAGTGAAACTGCTCTTCATTCTCACAGCCCAGGGATTGCAGCATCTGTGCTGAAATCTGTGGGTTTCACACTCTGCAGGGGGGGCAAATATTGGCTTCAAGACTCAGTTTTCATTGAGGATTTTATGGAAGGAAACATTCCAGTTGTTCAAAGGCTGCATTTAAAAAAATGCTGATTCTTCAAGGTCTTTAATTCAGAGCCAAATTTAAGGTAATGGTTACCCTTTCCCCATGTCAGAATCAGAAATATGAAAAATAGTTATGAAAATATTTTTTATTAAAACCTGAGAAGTGAGGCCAGGGGGTCAAGGAGCTCTGGAAAGCAGAAATCCTTAAAGGGCATGCCTGGTTGTTTTTTTCTGAATGGGAAAGTTGCTTTTTTTGAGCCTTTGAAGTGTCTGCTGATAGAGATGAAGCCAAGCCCAACCTCTGAGGATGGAAATGGAACTGAAACGCCATCTCAGGGCAGTGGAGACACCAAGTTCCTTTTGTTTTGGAGGAGCTGACCCCTAGGGATTCAAAAGTCCAATACCTGACTCCAAAGAACAAGCATAAAGATGGGTGGGTTTGGTTTTTTTTTATTTTTAATTTTTTAATTACTGAAAATCTAAAAAAAACCAGAAAGATGGAGATTCACGTGGCTTTCTTGGTGAGGTGACATGGGAGTCCCTCTGTTATCCCTGCACAAATCTCTGATGGGCCATTCCTGTCAGTGCCAACACTTCCAGGGAGCTGCTTCAAAATATGGAGGAGTGAGAGAAAATATCTCCCCTGCCCTCAGGGTGATGTGATCAACTCCATGACTTTGCCTCCTGCGTTCTGTCCTTTTCTCAACAATTTGCTTTTTCCTTCTGCATTTTGGTCACTTTCTCCTCTCCCTTGGAGAAAAATCTTTCTTATTTTTATTGTCATGGCTTCTGGGATGCTGAGATTGCTGATGTATCAGGAGGAGCAGGATGTGCCAGCTGGGAGATCTTTGAAGGGAGGAGTTCCTTGGGTACAGATTCTGCAAAGACACATCAGTGATGAGGAGAAATTGGAAATGCACCAAACTTACCCAGAGAAAGGACAAAAATTTGGAGGCTACTTCTCTTAAAGAGTGATCCAATGTTCATTCCTCTTGGATTACAAGTTAAAATATCTCTTGAGGGAAAAAAAAATCAATTGTTCTTATTTTCCCTAGGATTTTTCATGTAGAAGTATAATAGGAATATAATTACCTTAAATCAGGCATGGACCATGAAGGAAACAGATGCTGATTTCTTTTAGAAATTAGACAACCTTGCAGACTGCCCAATAGGAAACAGAGTAGAAAGCAGGCAATCTATTTCACATGCATCAGGCAAATTGCAACATTGCTCAGGAAGTAACTAGATTTTATGACTGATAGGAGAAAAAAAAATTAAATGCAGGTTGTAGCAAGATTTCATTCATTTTGCAGTAATCTGCCTCTCCAGCAGTTTTATTTTGGACAGCTGCACCTCCTAGATCTGCCTGGTGGTTTGAAAGAGAAGAAAAAAGGCTATTTCCTGAAAATCCACTGAACACACCTACAGCACAACAGCAGCAGCTTTCCTGGAGCTGCCATCTGGGGGTTTCTGAGCTCAGCATTTTTCAGGAGCTGCTGATCATCACTTGAGGCCTCAGAGCCCATGTCCCTGTGAGGTCCTGGGGATGCTCCCCAGCCTGGATCAGCCCCAAAAGCAGTATTTTTGCTGTCAGAGCTGCCTGTCTGCCTTCACACCAGCTCAGGAGAGGTGGGAGCCTTAAAGCATCCTCTGGCCTCTGCTGAGGAGAGATTTTCCAGTTCATTAAAGCCCCGATACATTAATGGGCTGTGCGTGATTTCAGGGGCTGCTGTGCAGGGCTCCTGCAGTTCGTGCCTGGAGCTTGTTAGTGTAATTTTCTAAAGATTAGCAAGCATTGATTGCACTGGGAAGCCTTGGGGGAATGCCCTTCATCTCCCCTGACTGCGGGGTCCCCGCTGGGCTCCCGCTGCTGCCGGGGATGTGACTCTCAGGGAAAGTTTTCCTCTTTATAAAACTGCATCAGCTGCAATCGAGAACCATTAGCTAATGGCAGCTTCATGGAGGCAGACACTTGGTTTTTACGTGCCCCAGGTTGGCTGAGCCCCCCCGAGGGCTCCCACAAAAGAGAGACACTGGCTCAATTCCGGCTTCAGTTTCACCACTGTAACTTCTCTTGAGCTCAACAAGCTCGGACAGGGATGCTTTAGATGGAATTTTGCCTGCTGGAGGGACACTGTATATATATTAACACAGAAGGGTGGTGTATATGTGTGAGTTATTATACACTGGAGAAAGAAAACTAACCAGAATAATTCAATTTCCTAGACAAAAGGTAGAAAGTACTAAAATTAAGTAGCAAGTAATTAAATTTTCTGCTTATAAACCAGAACATTTTTGGTAGAATTAATGAATGAATGCCGAGTTTCTGGGCCAGTGTTTACAAATCAAATCTCACAGTACACAGGTGGCAAGGGACAATAAAAAGTCTAATTCTAAATTAGGGCCACCAAAGGAGGACCTTGGAAGCTGGTTAATATTTTGAATAACTTTTTTTTTCCTGTTGTATGTGAGCCAGTTCGGGATGCGAACACGGCTTTCAATATCTTGTTCCAAGTGCAAAATGACCTGCAGGGATTTTCAGTTTTACACTGTGCAAAGACAGGCAGAGCCTTACCCCAGGGAAAGCATTATCAGCTGTACATCAGCAGTGGCCCAAGCAGGGAAACAGTGAAACTTAGAAAGAGAAAAGCAAAATGCCTAAAGATAGACAAATTGTCTGGATAGTCCAGACATTGTTTTCTTATCTCTGACTAAGCTGGGGAAGCAGATTTGTTGGTCTTGACAAGGAAGCCCTTTGTACATTGTGGGAGCAGGAGACCCTGGGGGACGAGAACAATGGGCTTCCTTTGCCACCGGGATTGATTACCTCCAGGAAGTGCATGTGGATTGCTCAGTGATTGAATTCCACTATTGCTTTTTCAGGATCATCTAATTATATTACAGACTCTATCCTGCCCCTTTAAATGGCCACAATCTCTTTTACCACAGTAATGAAATAACCACTGCTTAAAATAATGGTATTTTAGTGATGGGCTTTGCAGCCAGAGCTGGAGCATTTTCTGCTCTGGCAGCAAAGGCAACTACAGGGATGTGTTGCCACATCCATGCAGGCAGGTGCTGTGGATCTGTCCCTCCAGTCCCATGCTTCCCAGCTGCCTAAACCATGTTGGCAGGGGTCTGTGGGAGGGAGAGAGCTCCGTGCTGCTCCTCAGCCTGCGGTGAAATGGTTTCTGAGGGATAAGAAGGAAGAAACAGCAGGGCAGTGCTGGGTTCCTATTGTAAATGTAGGCGAACTTGGTGGGAAGAAATGCTGATGTGTGACTCCAGTTCAGAAGGCTGAATGATTTCTGTATTATAACTATGCTATAATACATTAATATACTCTTTAAAGGAGATACTAAAACTATAAACTCACTTGTTCTAACTACCATACCTAACTCACTCACAACTCGTGACCCTCTCTGAGAGTCCAGCCACAGGTGGGTTGGATTGGCCATCAGCTCAAACAATCCTCACCAGAATCCAACCAAGCAATCACCCCAGGTAAACAATTCTCCAAACATATTCTACATGGGAAAAATAAGGAGCAGAAATAGAAATTGTTTCTTTCCTCTGTGCTTCTCTATGAAAAAATCCTGAGAAGGAGAGAAAAACGTTCTTACCACAGGTTCCAGTTCCATCAGCAGCTGCACTGGGTTTGGGGACACTGTCTTTTCAGAGTTAGAGGGGACGTCACTGGTATAGAACTTTGGCACTGAGGTCAGATGGAGCAGCTCACAGGGAGCCCAAGCTCCTTCAGCAGCTTCACAAACAATCCAAACTGTCCGAGTCTGCCAGCAAAACACCAGGCCCACTGCTCCCCTCACAGCCCAGCATCTTGCAAACTCCAGGCGTCTTTCTTAAGCAATCTGGTTTAGGAAAGTTTGCCCTTTCCCTTTTCCTCACAGTGTTTGTTTTCAGGGAGGTGCCAGCTTGCCCCACAGCTGTGGCATTCATGGGAGACCTTGAATGGGGGCACCCTGCATTGCCCAAGACCTGCCCTCAGCTTGCATCTTGCACTAACAGGCCCTTTTGAAGAACAAAGGGGATTCATGGCTGCCTGCTCTCAAACTTTTAAAAGCACAACTGTAATTTATGGGAGATTTCCCTTTCCTGTTGCCAGAGCTGGAGCTGGAGGAAAGTTCTGTGCTGCTTGCTGTGCTCATGTGCACACAGCCCTTGGATGCTGAGCTACCAAGGACATTTCCTTGAACAGATGTTGGGGATTTTTTTTTTTTTTTTTTTTTTTTTTTTGTGCTGAAAATGATGAATTCCAGAGATCACAAAAGCTAGAAAACTGTCAGCAAAGAGCTTGTGGTTCAGGGCAAGGAAAGGCAGCTGCTGGGAGCACCTCTCCCCGCGGGGCCCCTGCCGTGACCTCCACCTCTGGCAGGGGATCAGTGAGGAAGAATGGGATGTCAGAGCAGGAGCGAGCTCCCACATGGAGGGCAGTGAAAGCAGAGATGGCAGAGATGCTTGGGAATGAGCAGTGCTCCCAGAGAGTTAAAGGTTTGTGGACAGAGGCCATGGGAGTGGTTTACAAAAGATGCTTTACTAAAAAGAGAACTCAAGTTGACAGAAAGTACTCCTGGCCATTGCTACCTTGATATTTCACTACCTAACTAAATCAAATTCTCTCTGATTTGCACAAAACAGTTTGTGACTTTTACAGCCCAGTTCTGTGACAGAGGAGACAGACCCACGGGTAAATCATTCCCCCTTTCCAACTGACCTTTTGCTACCGTGGATTAAAATCTCCACTTTGTTTACAAACATCAGCTCCCTGAATGAGCTGCTGAGGGCTGCAACTGTTGATGGATGCTAAGGTCATCTGAAACATCAAAGCAAAGGCTATTTATGAGCAAGGATGGAAAAAACATGGCAAGTTGCCTCTCTTCCTTCCCAGCCGTGTGCTGCAGCCACGGCTCCATCCGTTGTAAGAATATTTTGGAAGCACAGGCTGCAACTTTTATGGGCTGGGATGAAATACCCGGTGTGGCCTCGATGGCAGCAAACACAAATCTCCTGATTCCTCAGAGCTGCAGCTGCCACCGAGCCCTGTGCAGGGGATAAATGTGGCAGTGCAGGGGCACGAGGGGAGGAGGAGGAGGAGGAGGAGTATGAGGAGGAGGATGATGAGGAAGAGGAGGAGGAGGATGAGGATGATGAGGAAGATGAGGATGATGAGGAGAAGGAGGAGGAGGATGATGAGAAGGAGGAGGATGAGGATGATGAGGAGGATGATGAGAAGGATAAGAAGGAGGAGGAGGAGGAGGAGGAGGATGATGAGAAGGAGGAGGATGATGAGAAGGAGGAGGATGAGGAAGATGAGGAGGAGGAAGATGAGGATGATGAGAAGGATAAGAAGGAGGATGAGGAGGATGAGGAAGATGAGGAGGAGGATAAGAAGGAGGAGGATGAGGAGGATGAGGAAGATGATGAGGAGGATGAGAAGGAGGATGAGGATGAGGAGGTTGTTGCACCTGGGTTGGGAGCATCTGGCTGGGCTTGATGTTGAAGGCTCTGTGTCAGCCTTACCCACTGGGCTGTCCCACCCCAGCAATTAAAGTCACTTCCAGAAGCAGCCAAAATGGCTTTATGAGGATCAACAAAATGGTATAAAATCCCTGCTCATTCCCAACTGTATGTGACCCTTTATCCCCTCAGCCCCAGGACCTAAATCAGAGATAACCCCTTGACATTCCCTCCCTCAGCTTTCCCAAGCTGCAGATCCCACAAAAAACACCAGCTAGGATTCTTCCCCCATCAGTTTAGATTTCTTTCAGTCCTATTTGAATCAAAAAGTGGTTTGTTGTTTTTCATTTAATTTTGCTTTTTCTTTTTAATTATTTTTTTTTACCTAGCAGATTGAAAAGATTAAAAGGAGCAATTTATTTTTCAGATAAAATATTTCTCTGAACTTTCTTGGTCAAGAATTGGGATGTCTGCAATAGATTTCACGTTCACACGAGCAACTGCTCTCTGTTTTTCTTGCAAAAAACCCAAATTAAACACACAAATCAAGGGTATCAGTAGCTTAGAATCTTGTCAGAAACCATAAATAACATGCAGTTTACTCCAAAGAAGCATATTTGGGAAACAGCTTCACATTTCAAAAAGGCTACAGGGTGGTGCAAAAGGAGAGGAAAACTGGGCACAGTTTCCTCTTGCCACTCCTTTCATTACATTTTACCTTGACATTTGCAATTTACCAGACAAATGATTTGCACCAAAATGGGAATATTTCCATAGGTGAGGGAGGATGTGTACCATCCAGAAGAATACTTGGGAGGCTTGTTCCTTCTGGGTTTGGCTCCTGACCTCAGAGGGCTATTTTCCCCTGTGCATGGCACTCAGATATAGCTCCCAGGATGTACTGGGCTGAATAGCCACCAAAAAAGGGCATTTGTATTAAAAAGTACTAATACATCAGTTTCCCCAGGCATGACAACCTTTCAGCTTTGTTTGGCAGTTGAGAAACTGAATTTCTGTTTTTACTTAGAGAAGGGAGCTGAGCCTGGAGTTGGTTTAGAGTTTTTACTTCTCTCAGATTTGTCTTTGTGGTAAAAGTGCTTCCTGGAACCCGGGGTGGATGTCAGATCCCCAAAATGGACCTTCTCCAGCTCCTGCTAGGAAAAGCAGGCTGTTTTCTTTGCAAGCACAGGTCCCACATCATGTCAGCCCTTGGTAACCTTTTCCCTCAGGTCCTTGCACTTTGCCACACCTCAGGTGCTTGGGAGCACACCTTCCCTTGAACATGGGCTGAGAGAGAGGAAATAAGCCTGTGACCTCATGGAGCCAAAGAGGGGATACTCAGCCACACCAATTCTTACAATTTCCTTCAAAACTATTGGCTTATCTTTCAAACTTATGTTCTGCCTTCAGCCCTACATCTCCATCACACCCCGAACGAAAAGGGCCTCCACCTTTCCACCTGAAGACTGTGGGCTTTTTTCACTTTTCCAAAGCCATCTTCCAAAAACCCCCAAATTACAAGCCCAGAACACTTCAGCAATCTTCAGGTGAAGGTCACTGGTAAGGGTAGAAAAGCAGAGGATCTTGGCAGCACGAGGCTTTAAGCACTTTAAATAATTCCCATTGAAGGAGGCCTCATATGTTTAAACTTCCAGATGGGCTGTCGGGTTTTGCTGGTTTGGGATCTTGGACCTCAAAACACAAAAAGGAGAGATCTGTCAGGCTTCAGATGAACCACAAGGGCAAATTTAATCTGCTTAGAAATGTGCAGCTGACTTGATACAGATTTTCTGGGGCACAGATCAAAGACAGCGCTGCACGCTGGGCTGGCCCGAGTCCCCATGTGGGAAATAGATGGGGGAAAAGGAGCAGAAGGAAAGAAACTGTGAATGGGGCTTCAATATATGATAGATCCCCTACATTTGGTAAAGAAACCCTGGGAGGAAGGAGAGGGGAATGCAGGAATTTTGTTGCTGTCCTTTGACTGCTTCAGACAAACCCCAAAAATGCTCCAGCTACTGGCCTGAGTGGTTTGCTGCCAACTTCTTTCACACCCTTGCAAAAAATTCATTCTTTCAGCCTTCTGGGGGAAATGGTTAGGCAGAAATTATTGCAACCTGGAGAGGATGGGATGGTTTTTATACTCTTATACTCACTTTATACTTTTATACTCACGGCATCGATATGGCATTTTCAGTAGAGAACAATTCAAAGGGCTTGGGGTTTAAGCTGTGTGGCTCTCCAAGGTTGCTGCTGAAATGGAAAAGGAAAAATGAAGCTGTTTTTGAGGGTTCTGATGCGTTGGGAGTGTCTGTGCTGTGCTGCAGTGCTGCTGGCACAGAGTGCTCACAGCCAGAGCCCTGGGTGACCATGCCTGACCTGCAGGATGATTCCATCAGCCTCTCCCTCCTTCTCCCAGAGGAGACAGGGAAAACTTCGTGCCTTTCTGGGCCACTTGATCTAAGGAATAAGATACCAGAGTTTGTGGGGGAATTTAAGCGGCAAAATAGAAATGTTCCCAGAGCAAGGATTTGAAGATCCCTTGTTTCTGTGAGCTGTCATAAACCAGGACTCTGCAGCCTTCCCCAGACAGGACCTTGACAGCAATCAATAACTAGAAAAATGAAGCCAATTGTTGGCAGCAGGATTTAATATCTTTTTGATATGGTGCTTTATTTTATTTCTGTGCCTGGCTGTCATCTGCTGGGACAAGATCTGGGAGGAGGGAACAAAATCCAATTTTTGTTGCACCTCCACAGAATGAACAAGTTTGTTTTGCACCATGAGATGAGATCGTGCAGCCCACAGAATAACTGCTCAGTCCTCTCTTTGTCCCCCATCCCCAAATTCCTGAATTCCTCTGAAAGGTTAAATATAGCTCTGCTTTGACCTGGAAAACAAGATATGTCTAACGGATTTTTAAGGATTAACGTTTCCAAGGTGCATTATTTAACTCATTACTCCAGTGCTCAGCTGAACTGTCAGATTTGGGCTGTGTTGTGATACTTGGGATAATCTCCAATTAGACACAACAGATTCTGCTGGGAAGGCAGACAGAAATCAGGTAGTGCCCAGCACAGAGGCTGAGTTTTAACCTTCAAACCAGTATTAGTTCATATATTAATAATAAATAATATTATAGTTACTATTAATGTAGTGTTTAGTAAACACTAGTAGTGTTTAGTAAAATGTGCGTTTAGTAAATAATTCTGAGTTTTAACCTTCAAACAAGTATTATTTCCTATATTAATTAAAATCATATTATAATTACTATTAATAACAAATAATAATATATTAATTTTATCAATAATTTAATAACCTTAAATGTGTATGAATAATAAAATAAATATTAATTAATGCCCCAAGTCCTCATTGTGTTGACAACAACTTCACCTGGGATTCAGAAAGGTGATAAACACGTATTTTAACCTTTTGTTTACAAACTCTTCCCTTCTCCCTCCAGGAAAATGTGTTTAGTAAATAATTCTGATGACAGGAACATGTTTTATTGTTTGAGTTAAACGAATGTCATAGACTTAAACAGATACACATTTCCCTGGCAGGAAAGGGGGAGCCATTAGAACTACTGCATTAAAACATTAAAATACCCCTCAGCTCCTGCTTCTTTGCAGATGATTCCAGTCTGGCTCATCTGCGTTTCCCTGGGAGTGGTTTCAGCAGAGATGCTTGAGGAGCTGTGGCAGCAGCTCTCTGGCCACAGAGAGCAGGCACAGACTTTCCCAGGCATTTTCTGTGGGAAGATCAGAGAAATAATGAGAAACAATTCTTATCTCCACTTGTTGCACCTGCTGTTGTGCACGTGTGGAATGTGTCATGGAGATTTGTTTACCAAAGGGTGATTTCTTACCTGGACACTGGATGGTGTTTGGATGGATTGACCAATTAGGTCAAAAGCTGCATGGGACTGGCTGGAAGGGTTACTGAGTTTCTTACTAAGTATAGTATAATATAGTGTAAGATGATATAATAAAACAATTAATTAACCTTCTGCAATCATGGAGTCAGTGCTAATTATTACCTGGCTGTGGGCTTGCGGTGACAAGGAGCAGCACAGGATGAACCTCACCACAGAGAAGTGACATTTGCAGGTCCTGCCATGTGTGCCCACACCTGGAGCAAGAGCTCTGCACCTCCCATCCTCCCCTCCCCTACAGTGAGGGAATAATTAACCCTTTGGTCAGCTGGGTCAGCTGTCCTGGCTGTGTCCCTGCCCAGCTCCTCCTCACTGCCAGGCTGGTGTGAGGAGCAGGAGAGGCCTTTGGCTGAGCCAAAACATCCCTGAATTATCAACAGCTTCCAGCACAAATCCAAACCACAGCCCCATGCCACGTGAAGGAGATGAGCTCTGTCCCAGCCCAAACCAGCACACCCACGCTCCCTGACTCGCCCTGTGCCATCCTTCTGCCTCCAGAAGAAAACCACACCTATTTCTGGACACACCTCTGCAATGTCAGCCCTCTGGTGCCACCTGTCACCTACAGCTCCAAAATAACATCCTTTCCCTTTACAGTGCTGTCTTTACATGTTGTCTCCATGATCAGAACAAGCAGAGGAACAGAGAAGGCTCCGAGAGCTGACAAAAAGGGTTTCAGTTTGCTCGAGCTCCCAATCTGCTCCCAGGATAATGAGGAAGATGTACTGCTCATTTCAGTTCAGGGCCACTTTGAAAGGAGCTGAGCCACTTAATTAATGAACATATTAAAACAAGGAATGGAGGGATAAAAATCGCTGAGAGGTGCAATTATTTTGACAGATGCTGCAAGTAAGGTCCTGTAATTCCTCACAGAAGGATTGTGCAGAGCTAATTGTAACGCAGTGATCCCACAAACAGGCTCCTCTGGGGGGCTCCTTTGCTTTGGGGGGAATTGGCCCTTCACTGGGGCTTCATCCAGGGCCTTCTGAGACCTCATCAAAAGCTGACAACAGTTGTTTTACAAGATAATATAGAAAATGGGGTGAGAGCAACCACTGCAGTTTGGGTTAGTGAGCTGAGACAGGATCTTGGCACCCTGGCCTTGAGCTCCTGGTTGTGTTGCTGTTGAACACATGAAAGCAACATCCAGACAGGCAAAAACATGGCTTGAACCATCCCTGGGACACCTTCATGAGGCCGTGGTCTGACAAATGGCCAAGGGCAAGAGCTTGTGAGCCTTCTAGTCAAAGGAGGTCACTGAAATTCTTAAACTCTGCCCCTGCAAACTGAGAACTGCACATCTGGAGAGCAAACTCCTCCTCAAAACACTTACCTGTGATTTATGGCACCTCGAGCTTTTAATCCTCCTCCTAAGTCAAAACACAGAGTTTTCCCTTTTTTTTTCAGAGTACCCTAGGTAGTCACACAAAGTTCAGGATAAGCCCTCAGACTCCCTGAATCCCAGCTGCTCTGAGATTCTTGCTTTAAACTCAAAGCCTTGCCTTAAATTCAAACTGAGGCTTACCTCATGCAAATGTAAATCTCAGAGTTGTGGAGTTTTAGAAGTCAGGGCTCAAACTTTCTTAAGCAATTTGCCATTTGAGGATGAATATAGAGAAAAGTGCTTATTTCCAGTGAAGTCTGATTTTGTTTGGAAATTAAATCTATTTACACAAGCTCTTTGCAGCTTAACAGCTGTGGGTAAACCTCCTGTAACCTCACATGGCATTATCAGTTCTGTTTGAGAAGGTACTGAAAGCTGAAAACTCACATTTTCTAATTTCAGAGACTTGTTTGCTTTCTTATTTGATAGCATCCTATCTCTTCTGATGCTCCATTTCTTCCATTTCCAGTTTAGAATGGCTCCTCCATTACTCCAGGACTATCAAATATTGCAAAAGATGAATTACATGGAAATAGATGTTTGGTACTTTGTTAATGCTACTCTGCAGTAACAATCCAAAAAGCATTATAAAGCCTCTAAAAGCCACTCAGAAAAAGAGATAACATTCATTTAATTTATTTTAGTGATGCTGTTAGTGTCATCCTCAAATGTCACACAGCGTTTTCTCTTCTTTTAAAGGCAATTGAGGATCTGACTGCAATTCTGGTACCCATTCTGCCACGACTGTTGATTTAACTTGAAAGTGTGAGTGTCTTTATGGTGCAGAAAATGTCACAATAGAAACATCCAGAGCTGAAGGATCTGAAAGCACAGCATGGCACTGCAAACTGGAACTGGGCTGAGGGTCAGATCCACTCTAGAATTGGCACTGGGAGATGCCTTTGCTGAGACTCTTCAGGGTGTTTTGGACATTTTTAAAGAATTCAGCTGTCCCAGTTGAACTGAGCTTTTTAAGCTAAGATACTGTGATGTTCATGCATATATGATTTTTTTACAGGAGGAAGAGGATGGAGAGTCTTTGCTGACTGAGTACACTTGTCCATGGAGTGAGTTGTGAAACATCTGGGTGAACAAACTGAGAGCAAGGAAAGTTTTGCTTTGAAAGATTAATGTGACATTTGCATTCTTTGGACAGAGAGACATAATTCTGTCCCTCAGGAGAAGCACAGAGAGAAGAAGAGAAACCAATCTTTATCTCTGCCCCTTTGTTTTGCCCATGTGGAATGTGGTGTGGAGATTGTTCACCTGCAGTGATTGCTGGGTTGGATCCTGGTGAAGGTTGTTTGGGGTCAGTGACCAGTGGGATCCAGCTGTGGCTCGGGCTCTCAGCAGAGTCAACAGTTTGAATTCGTTAGATGGGTGAGTAAGAAGTAAGTGTGTAGAATAGGATAGTCTCTCTTTAAATAGTATATTAATGTAATATAGGATAGTTTTAATAAAGCAATCCTTCAGCCTTCTGATCTGGAGCCAGACATCAGCATTTCTTCCCTGAGTCAGGGTTTGCCGCATTTTTCTATAGGTTAATTGACAATAAAGCAGAGACTTGGCCCTCAGCAGCACCTGGGTTGCACAGCCACAACTCAGCCCTCCAGGCTGTTTTCCTGCAGTTCTTCCTGGTGCAGCCCCTGTGAGTTACCTGGGGCAGCACCTCTTTTCCTGCCCTTTCACAGCACTGATTAATGCCAGCCCAGGGCTTTGCTCTGCCTTTGTCATGCCACTGACAGCCCCTGGTTCAGATTTCCCCCTGCAGACAGAAACTGCATCTTCCACAGCAGAGAGTGGCACAGATGAAAGGCAAAGGGATATTTTATTTTTTTTTTTTTAATTGCATACTGGTTCTTCTAAATGTATAGCCTGTTACTGATGTATGGCCATTTTTACCACTGAGTATTCATCTGGGAACAGAAGATACTGCACAGAGCCCTGTTCACTTCAGCTGCATGTGTGAGCTGCTTAGGACAAAGGACTTTCTCCCAAAAATCTCCCCTGTGTTAAAAGGAACACCTTTCAATGGTAACCTGAAGAAGCACATCCACTGTATTAACACAACATCATTAGAAACTACTTAGGATAAATTTCCACAAGAGCCCTTTCCTACAGAGCAGTCTCAGCTGAAATGAAAGGACTGTGGTGCTTTGACTGTGCTCTGATGTTCCACAGCTGAGTGTTTCAAGGCCCTTCACCTTCAAATCTGTCTTCAGAGATACAAAGTCGGTAGAAATGTAAAAGGAATTACTGATTAGGTTTGTAATTAGCCAAAGGAAGCACTACAGGTTAAGGGCACACACCCCGCTTCAGCTGCTGATGTAAACAAGCACTTCACAGTACTAAAGCATTTTCAGAAAAAAATCATGGTGTGCACTAAACATGGGGAAAACTCCTCAGAAAGCTTGTACAAAACAAAGTATTTATTTACTAATTCTCAGACACCTGCTGGTGGGAGGTGTCTGATTTGCAGCATCCCCAAGGAGGCAAACACACTGTGGTGCCATGACAGAGATCTAATTCTGTCTTTTTTCATCCACAATTAACCTTACAGATTAAACAGGAAGGTATCTAGCACAAAAGTGCTGCTGCAAGACAAGGGTAAAACACAGCCAGAAAAGTCTCCTTTCGTTGCAGTGCTTCTGTGAGCAAAGAGGGAAATCAGGAAACCAAATTTGAGCCTCTTTCTGTTAGCCTGACACATCAGGTGAGTGGTCACAAATGGGAAATTCAGTTTATACCAACAGGCAGGGATTTGGGCGCACAGTTCTTAACTCACACTGCAGTTTTAAAGCAAAGTTTTAGCAGCTTAGAGGAGAGGGAAATAAAAAGAAGTGGGAAATATGTTGCTGTAGAAGCGGAGTATTTAGAGAACTTCTGTTAGAGGCAAAATGTGGAAATAAATTCTTGTAGACACTGCCCTCATGCTGCCTTTTAATTGAACTACACAGATCAAGGAGTGCCATGGGGAAGGGAAAAACAAACCAGCAAGGAATTTAAATGAGTTTTAGGGAGGAATTAGGAAAGTCACCATCAAGGCAGGCCCCAGCTGTAAATATCACTGATCCGAGAACCCTGATACACTGGATTTTCACATCTCTGGCTCACAGCAGCCCTCACAGCCCCCTCAAGGCAGACCCAACACTCTTCTCTCCTTCCTCCTGTGTTATGGGTGTTGTTCTGGTCCCTCCTGCACTGCTGCCACATCTCTGTGTGAGTGGGTAACACCTCACTTGGAACTCCAGCCAGCCTTCCCCAGGATGTCTGGCTCCTACACGAACCCCTGAGTCCTTCTTGTTTGGGGCTGATAATCCTGCTAGACCCAAACACACACTCTGGAAAGACTCTGGCTTCAAAGGGGGCTGTGGGCCCCCAGGAAAAAAATCCTTTGGTTCTAGGCAGGCACTTTTCAGGATTTTACCCATGATGAATGACCTAAAACCCAAATAAACCTCTTTACTTGCCCAGTGCCATGAGGCCTGAGATTTAATTGGAGATCCCAGATGTTACCAGATAATATATAATTACAATGATCACCTTCTGGTTAGACCAAAACCCAAAAAGCAACACTTGAGTGCCACTGAAGTCAGTGGGAGCTTTGCCAGCAGCTCCAAGCTGGCAGGATTTCACCCAACATTTCTTTCACAGTAGATTTAATTAGTGGTCGGTAATGAGGCACTCTTAAAATTCTCCACATCTGGGGAAAGAGAAACATGATTAGATTAGAGTGTACAGTTATAATTCACAAATAGGATTGTTAGAACTAGTTCTCCTCTGCTTTTTTTCTCCTTCTTTGCCAGGAATAACACAATTAAACTCAGCGTCTCCACATGTAATTGAGTGAAGAAGGACTGAAGTGAGGTGGTGATGAGGAAAGCTGCTGCAGCTCCTGACATGGGGGCCTGATTTAGGGGTCCCATTTCAGATTTGAGGGAATCCTGATTAATTATTTCATTTTGATTATTATATTTCATTATAAATAATTTCTGATTATTTCAGAGAAAGTTGCAAATGAACCATAACTCACCCCAGAACAGATGGCAAACAAATCAAGATGAAATGAGGCAAAAAGTGAACCAGCTCTTCCACCAGGTTAATGGACACAGACTCCTTGCCAGGAGTGTCCTCAGTGCCATGTCCCAGCATGGAGTGGACCAAGGCATGGAGTGGCTGATGTGTATATTTGAGCTCTAGATTCATTTATCACAGCTCTGGGTTCCCTCTGGCTTTACTGGGTCAGCCAGAGCTCTCCTCTGAGCACCTCCAGGCACTACAAACCGAGGAGAGAGCAGCCTCAGCCTTGTTTTGTGTCACTGAACTGCAGTGAACGTGAACAAACACACCCAGAGGAGCTTTTCCATGGGAGATGCAGCAGTGGCTGTTCCAGAAAAAGGATTCTGGTGAGAATCCATGCAGCAATGTCCAAGGGCTGGGGGATGGATAAATAACAGCAGAGTGGGGAGGCATGGCTGGTATGAAAATTGCTCGTGGGAGAAGCTCAACAAAAAGGTTGCACACGTGGGGTGATGAACAGAAGTTGTTCAGAAATCTGGCATGTAATTTTCTTATTTCTTGGGGAAAAAAGCCCCAAACGAACAGAACAAGTCTGGCCACATTTGAGAATTCAATAGGAAGCGATTTCTTTGCTTTCCTAAGCAAAATTTTTCTTGGTCATCTCAAAGTCCTCCAATATTCCAGGTCAGAAAAGAACAAAGGCTGGAAGCTGAGCTCAACAAAATGGTGTGACATGAAGCCAAAGTCAGACCCAAGCTGTAATAATGGCTGGAAATATGGATTTTATTTCCATTTGCTTGCCTAAGTGCTCCCTGGTTTTCATTAGCATTTGGAAGAAATCATGCTGACTCCAAACCAGTTAGGAGGGGAAGCCAGTAAATGGAACATGGATTATGGGATCACTGGCTGGATTAAGCTGGCCAGAGAATGGCTCCAACCTTCACTTTCACAAAGAGTTTCCATTTGTGGATGCAAATGACTGGACAGCATGGTTACAGCTGTATTATATCCAGGATTGTTTTCTCTTTCTCTTCCCAGAGGGTGACTCCTTTTGCTTGGAATAATGAGCAATAAAAATGAGCAGGCTGTAAAACCCAATGGTCTGGATGGAATTACCTCCAACCTGCTTCAAACAGCAAATGTCCATGATCCGTCCATGGCCAGAAGTTTCCTGCAGTCCCAGGAAGGACAGACACAGATTTTCACACTCACAGGATGAAGAAGGATGACTGCAGATGTTACTTTCCTGAGTTCAAATCCACATTTTAATATTGTTCCTGCCCTTCAAGCCTCCTTTGTGTGGAAAGGTGGTGTTTGTTTCACTACACAGCCTGGAAGTATTGAATTTCTGACCTGCCTTTGCTCAGTTAGCACCAAAAGGAGCAATTACATTCAGCAGAACTGTAGGATCAAATGTCATAAATAGTTTGGTGCCTTCACACTGCCCCAGAGGGATCCCATTTTCATCCTCATCAAGGTATAGTTGTGCATATCTACCAATGTCACCTCCACAGGGAAAAAGTCAACCTTGCATTTTACACATGAGCTGAGATGCTGAAGAAAACTTCTGTCACTGTTGGCTGCTTAACATAAGCAGGCTCCCACAAAATGTACTTGAATCTGTTATTGGCATCAGCTGGAATCTCATAAAACCTCACAAAAGTGATTGACTTTGCATAAGCCTTTCCCTGCTTAAAAAGTACCTATCAAGAGTAAGTTTGCAATGAATAGATTCATCTCACTTCTCCAAAATGCTTGTGGAAATATGTGACCTTCAGGAAACAAGGTGGTGCTTTGGACTCCGAGGCTGAGGAGCAAATATTATTCAAGTATTTCATGTTGTCACTAGAAAGAGGCACTGTGCTACAGAGCATTCCTTGAATTCTTGGCTGCAATGGTAAATTTAGTGATGCAATCACATCAAATCATTCAGGGCAAACAGAAGTTGATTTCTGATATGGCTCCCCACCTCTGCACAAAGTTTATTCCTGTATAAAACCAATAGATATCCACAAAGCTCAATGCATTGACTGGGGGAATGCTGGATCCATCACCTGGAGGTGCTGCAGCCTCTCCCAGAGCTCTCCCCGAGGAGCTGCACACATAACCGGAGAGATTTGATAACACTAAATTAGAGAACTGTGCTCTGTCACTGTCTGGCCAGCCTGCAGCACCCCGAGGGAGTGAATCTCTGCAGAGGAGCAGAGCTGTTAAAAATTAACTTCTGCTGGGGTGCTGGCCTTTCCTCGGGCTCCAGGTCTGAGAACAAAGATGTTTCCCTCCAGCAGCAGGGCAGGGAGTCTGAAACTTGAACAATTGCTTCTTTTTTTCCTCAGGACTTTTCATTCCAGTGTAAGAACTTGCCTCTCCTTCCAATTATTTTAAGTCCTCGGAGAGCAATCACCTCTTCTAATGGAAGTGATGCCAAAACTCCTGGGAGCACCAGCATGGCCCTAAAGAATATAAATCCTTCTCCCACTTTCTCTCTTAATCTCCACTAAATCCCCTTACATTATGCTGAATTAGATAACAGGGAGGGCATTAATATTTCCTCAGATAAGAAATAAGCTGCCCTCAGTTAAACAACCCCTATTATTTATATCCATGTGAGCAACAACCACAAATTAGAAGTTGCTGGATTCCCTGGCTTTTTTTCTTTTTCTTTTTTCCTTTTATTTTTAAATATGGTGGCACATTTCAAAAAATAACAACTTGTGAAGCTGGGGCCAGAAGTTATTAAAGTAATGGGAAAAGCCTGATGGAACAAAGCTGATCCAGAACATGGATTGAGGAATATTATGTAACTATCAAATGTTTCCCAAAAGCAAGTGAATAGTGCCCTGAATCTGCGGACATG
This sequence comes from Anomalospiza imberbis, assembly GCF_031753505.1. Classification (NCBI taxonomy): domain Eukaryota; kingdom Metazoa; phylum Chordata; class Aves; order Passeriformes; family Viduidae; genus Anomalospiza; species Anomalospiza imberbis. The sequence continues at coordinate 17,820,622 of NC_089692.1, read as the reverse complement.
ACATCACCGCCTCCTAAGAACTTAATTCCCACAGATCCATTGTATCTTATGATTATTTACAGGGGAAGCACTGAGTGAGATTGTCTCCAAAGCACATGCTGGCTGCTGCCATTAGGCTTAGGAAGTGCTGCAGCCTGTCAGGGCTTCCATAACTGGGTTTATGGGCTTCTCTTTTATTATCTGTGCTCCAATCTGTGAATACCCACTGAATCCACCCACATCTGCATGGGAGAATTGGCTGCTGGGGATGGCTTGGCTTTTTTCAGCAATTCCCCTCTCAGGAGACAGTTTCTGAACCAAGGCAGGGAAGGATCTTGAAATATTTTGTCCAAGCCACAGAAGGAAACATTAAGAATCTAATTAGAAAAGTACATTTACTTGACCTGACAGGTTAATCTGAACAGTAACTATGGATGACACAGCCCCAGGTAAAACAAAATTCATGTGGCAATTCAGCAGGAGCAGTTGATTAAAGAATTCCCAAATAACCCCCATGAATCTGCATTTCTGAGGTCCAACTCTAATTTCTCAGCAGTTAACTTAATGGCCAGCTGAAAGCCCAGTGCTCAGATGATTCAACAGAATATTCATATTCACCATCAGTAAATACACAAAGCAGGAGTTAGGAGGAAATTGTGGTACATATTGGAATTAGCAGGATCTGGGCAAACTATTTGTAATCATTTCTTTGATGGATGAGAGTTTCCCCCCTTGGCAGACAGCACACGTAATGCTTCTTAATGTGCTTATTATTTTAAATTGTGTGTTCTATCATTGTCTCAGCAAATGAAGGGTAATGGGTTCTCAGGAACATATACCTTTGGTTATCCAAGCTGCTTGTTTAGCCTCAAAAAGTGTATATTTTTCCTGTCCCTGAACAGAAATCTATTCTTCCCCTGCAATATTTGCTAAGTGTTTTCTTGCAAAACAGAACAATTCTGAAAATAAGAATAAAGAGGAATTTAGTAACAAGGAAAGCAAGGGTTTCCCGGTCAGATTTTTACACACTGGTATTTTAATACTGTTTATTCTAAAATAAAATTATGAATTGCATCCACCACTCTCAGTGCATCCCACGTATCCTGATTTCCTTCAAAGAAATTAACCTGTAACTCCCTGCTTATGAGAACAAATCACATGGACTCCATTTTCTTCATGGTGGAAAAAGCCCATTCTTTATTCACATAACTCCTTTTTATCCAGTTTTACAGACCTCGTGTGGGACTCCAGTTGGTCAGGAGCTTTCTTGCCAATTACTTTATTGGTCAGTAACAAATTGTTATCCTGTATTGATTGGTCACTCAAGCGCTCAGTGTGGACATGCAGGGAAAGTTGTTTGTGAGAGACAGTTTTGATTTTTCCATCTAATGCTGTATAACCAGTTTATACAGGTGCTGGTTGTTTTTTTTTTACAATTAACATTGTGATGTTAACCAACTGCTCACACCAGGATTGCTTTCACAGGGGAACGTGCAAAGTGCCAGCTTGACAAGGCCAGACACTGATTCTAGGAGAGCAGGCCTGATTTTATGAAGCCTTTCTCTAAGATCTCTCTACCTTACTGCAACACCTGCTCCCCTTTGAGTTCCATACACTGGGAATGGACCCAGCTGCAAAGGCTTCACAGCACCAGGCAGGGAGATCGCGTTAAGCGTTCACATCTCCGGTGCTGCGTCCACACAAATCTCTGCAGCTCTGGTGATCAGCTCAGCTCGGGCTCCACGCACCCAGGCAGAGGAACAGAGGGAAGGTGTCCTCCCTCTCCCCTCCCAAATCCACCCTCTCCCTTGCCCAGCCACGAGCCCCTGTTTGCGCCAGCCCTGGAGGAGGTTTTTGTGCATTCAAGTGAAGAAATAGCCTGACAGACTGCTGCCCGTGTCTAATCCTGCAAATCAGCACCAATAATCATCTTAGCTCTCCTGCAGATCTATTTTTAATGAGTGCCACCCCCCAGCTGACTTTGGGCTCCCAGTTCCAGATGTGAAGCCATTGGCTGCTGGCTAATACTGGACTTTCACTGGGACCCTGTAATCCCTCGGGATTATTCACTGAGATGCTTCCCTCTTCTCTTTACATAACCAAGGGGACCTTTCTTATTTATCATCAGAATGGAGTGGTTGCTAAATTCAGGCCACAAAAGCTGTTCTCTACACTGATATTTATCCATTTATAAATACAATATACTGAACTCGGATAAATAGGCTCCTAATTCTAGGGCTTCCAGCTATTTAGTTATTGTTACAATGAACAAAATATAATGTAATATAATATAATATAATATAATATAATATAATATAACATATCTATAAAATATACATTTATAATATATATAATATATTATCTTAGACAATATTATATTTGCATAATATTATTTAAAATGTTTATAATATTATTTATGTTTCATAATATTATTTTTTTTCACTAGATTAAAAATTTTTCACTAGATTCAAATTTTCCCTGGGGGAAAATAAACCCCAGCTTTTACTCATAGCCCAAACCTTATGTAACTCTTCAGGATATGATTCATACTACAACTGCATTGGGTGACAACTTCATTTTGAAAGACACACACACAGACATTGATATTGTCTGCCAGCATCTCAATTTTCTTTGAAACACATAAACTCTCACTGCCTTCCTTTGGCCGCAGGAAGAAATCTGTCAATGTTTTTAAAGTTCAGTATGAAATACCTCCGTTGCCACAGGAACTGAGTGGGAAGATTTTTCCTGTTCCCTGAAGAGCTGTAAGATTTTGGAAGTGTTTCATGTTGTGCATCAGGACAATCCATCAACACTTTCAAACTCCTCGAGGAAGAGAAATTCAGATTTCTTGTCATCGGTTCTGGGTGGCCAAAAACATTTTGTTCCTATGTGTAGCATCTCATTTTTGAGACAGAGATACCTGGAATATTGAAATGAAAAAATGACCACTTTCTAAAAACCCACCAAATGTTATTATTTTGATAGTTGTTTAAAATATAGTTTTAAAATTAATTAAAAAAAATTGTCATTTATGAAAGGCAAAATCTGATTAATTTCAGGTAAGAATTTCTCAGGGGGACTATTTCTTTAGGAATCAGGAGGTTTGTGGACTCAGTTAGCTGGATTAGAGTGTTCAAATTAAAATGGACCATTGAGCAGGAGCCAGAGAGAACTCCTGGACCCAGGGCAGGACCTGGGGGAGGGCAGGGAGCAGTGGAGGGAGCTGGCTGATTTCTGGTAACTGAAACACACACGTTTCTGCCCAGAAACATTAAAAACATTCAATATTTCTCATGGTTTCATTAAAGAAAATGCTGCTACATTACTTTATTTTAAGGAATTTGGCAGTTTACAGAGACAAAAGTTGTCTTGATTTTGACTGCAATGCTTTTGGCTCATCCTGATACTCTTTAAAATCCCAGTCCAAATAAAATGGGATCTTTGCTTTCCATTCTAGAAGAAAACATATTCTTAAAACACCCACTGAGTGGATGGTGAGTGGTGCAAAGTCAGGGATTAATGCAAATTAATTAATTTGCAAACCAGAGTATTAATGAAATATCAATGTGTTTGACTCCTGGAATTGCAAACAAAAGCATTTCTGTGATTTCCTGACTACACCTGTACTACACCTTCCCATCACACATTCCTGCCCATCACAAATTCCTGCCCATTCTGGCCTGCCCAGTGACCCTCACGTTGTTGCTGCCAGCCCCAGGGAAGAGCCTGACCCTGCCCTGCCCCTCCAGAGCTGCTGTGAAAGCTTCAGAGCTCAACCCACAGCAGCTGGAACACATGGACAGGCAGGGACTGCAAAAATGGGTTTCCAAGGAAACCAGAAAATCCAAAAAAAATATCATATTGGTTGATGGAAATATCTAATTAAGTGATTTAACAACTTTCCCTAGATTTAATTTGGTCTCAACGACAATTAAAAAAAAAGTTGACTCTTTGAATATAAAAAAACCTTTTTATCTGCATTTTAAAAACTATATCACAGATAGTTCATAGGACTTCAGCAAAAATACAGCAAAGGTTGCTGGAGATGGACCTTTGATGCCTTGACCTTCCAGACCAAGACTTCATCTTTTTAGATAATACATTTAAATGTGTTTTTTATATGTAAATCCTGTGGTTCAGTTGAAAGGTTTATGTTTTGCCATTAACATGTTTTAATGACTGCAGGGGCTTTCACACGTATGGCCTGGATGTACCAGGTACCACAGTGCTAAATACAGTTGAACTGCTCTGTGGGCTTTGTCCTTCATCGTCTCCTCCTGACAGAGTTGGAGTTTTTAAGTGTTTTGTGGTTTTTTAAAAGAAAATCCATGTGGTTAATTTTTAAAAGCCAAGTAAAGCATTTCCCCATGATTTGCATTCCATGTTGTTTGACCAAAGGCTGGAATAAACAACTGGGAGATGCAGCAAGGGGGGATGGTGTGCAGGCAGTGCCTGCTCGGGGAGGGCTGGAGCCACAAAGAACCTGTGAGGAGCTGTCTGAAGCAGCCATCACACACAGCATCCTTTGTTGCTTCAGCACAATCCCTAGTGGATGATTTGCTACATTCACAGAATCCACAGAATTCACAGAATTCACAGAATCACTGGGTTGGAAGAGACCTTCAAGATCATCAAGTCCAACCCAGCCCCAACACCTCAACTGAACCCTGGCACCCAGTGCCACATCCAGGCTTTGTTAAACACACCCAGGGATGGTGACTCCACCACCTCCCCAGGCAGCCATTCTAGAACTTTATCACTCTTTTTGTAAAAAAACTTTTCCCTAATCTCCAACCTGTATTTCCCTTGGTGCAGCTTGAGGTTCTGTGTCCTCTGGTTCTGTCAGTGCTGCCTGGAGAATGACACCAACCCCACCTGAGCACAGGCACCTCTCAGGAGCTGCAGAGAGTGATAAGGTCACCCCTGAGTCTCCTTTTCTCCAGGCTGAGCGTCCCCAGCTCCCTCGGTCTCTCCTCATTCCATACATTTCTATAAAGTGATTTAAAATGAGAAATAGCCACAAACATCTGCTCCATCAGCACCCAGCTTGGCTTTGCTGAACTCCTGGGTGTGTAGCAATGAAGGAGCCACCATCTGCTGCCGAGCTCTTGCCCTTCCCACCTTCTGTGCTCCTGCCAGCCACCTCCAAGACCCAAGAAAATCCATGGAATGACTGGGAGGTGGAGCAGGACCAAGCAGAGCTCAGTGGAAGCTGTCCCATGGTGACACCCAGGAGTCACTCACAGCCACCCACCTAAATAAATGAATGTTCTTGGAGAGGACATCTCTGCCTGTGGGGCCAGCCCACACACATCTGTGCCCTTTGGCCACATTTCCCCCTCCAAAGGTGGGGTGTGGGTCAGACTGAGAGAGAGCTGATGGACTCACTGGGCTGAAAGGGGATGAGAGAACTCTCACTGGGAGTAGGAGACAGGAAGAAACACAGCCCCAGTTGTTGGAGGTATTGGTGTGTTTATGTCAACATGCTGATTTTTAAATCACAAGAGATAAACTGAAAGGGATCTATCAGCTTTTTGTGGCTGCTTCTGCCTATGCTCTTGTATTTATAATGCATAATATTTCCTGGCCTTCCCAGTCAGGCTCCAACCCTGAAACTCATGGGTGAGAGCAGCAAAGAGCAACACAGACCAGTTTGGGGGCAGTGGAAGACCTTTGTACTGACTGGCCAAAGATTTATCCCAGTGTTTTGGTTCAGCCTCAAACATTCCTTCTGGATCCTGGCATTTTCTTTTACCATCAACTTTTGTCAATAATAGACCTCAGATTGCAATCAGGGGCATTCTGTTGTAAGAAAAGAAAATCGACCAAGAGGAATTCCTTGGCTAATGGCCTTTTAAAAGCCCCCTGTTACCTATATACTCAATTAAAAATGAAACATTTGCATGATGGAAATAGAAAGGAATTATTTGCTTGCCTGTCCTGTTTGGCTTCCATATATTGGCTGGGTTGTGCAGAATATTATTGCTATTCAGTCCTCCCTTCCCAATATTTCCCTCTCACAGACCCAAGGGCCTCAGGATTTCAGCAGCCAATTCTCATACACTTGTTTCAGCCTTAAAATCTTGCTGCTAAGTCAATGTACATAATCCAGTGACAGATTGGGCTCTTACTGTGGAGACAGAAGAAATAATCAAGTGCAGGGCAGAAAATCCCAGACACCCATCTGACTTTACTGCCAGGGAAAGCAGACAGCTCCTTAAATTACAGAGAACATGTCAACAAATAGCAATAATGCACTGAACTATGGCCCAGAATGGCCTGATCCCTGTGCCAGCACACAGCTTGGCTTGCCCAGCTCTGCTCTAATCTTTCAGCTTTGTGGTCAGAGTGAGGAAATGCAAAGCTGGCCCAAGTGTTGCAGAAAGGTTTGTGAGGTGACAGAGATGTGTTTCATCTCTAGCTGTGCATTTCTGTGGTGGTGAAGTGGGATCAGTCGTGGAAGGAAGACTTTTCCCCTTCTCGTTTTTCAGAGGCCGGTTCTTTCTAAATCAGCCAGGTTACATCTCCCCGAGCTGGGGCACATCCAGGCCAGCAGCTCCATGCTGGGAAGGGCTGCAGTGCCCTGGCACCCAACTCTTCCTCCCCATCGAGGAAGTCATGGAGATGCTCTGTGCTCCCTGCCACAAACTTTTAATTCCAGTGAAACCCACAGGGCAGTGTTTGCATGCTCCAAATGCCACCTTGCAGAAGTCCTTCCTGTGGGAAGCATAGTAAAGGTAAGAAAATTTTCAGAAAGTTGTGAATGCAGGCCCCAGAGACAAACAGAGCAGAAATCTTAGAGCTAGCTGCAAAGTCTGAAAGCAGAAAAAGTTACAATAGTACAGCAAGCAAGGACATGAAACAATAGCTCGAGTTTTAGGCTTGGCTAAGACAGACCTTAAAACTGCAGAAAAACATGCTTAGCAAGATAGCAGAAGGTTTTAAGCTTAATAATAATGGAGTATTGTATATTGTTAATAGAAGGCAGACAAGCAAGCATCGTGTGAAGGAGGTGTACATGTGCTTCTAGTAACTAGCTAGAACAATCCTAGTAACTAGCTAAAAACAATTCTAGTAACTAACTAGAACAATCCTAGTAACTAGCTAAAAACAATTCTAGTAACTAACTAGAACAATCCTAGTAACTAGCTAGAACAAATCTAGTAACTAGCTAAAAACCATTCTAGTAACTAGCTAGAACAATCCTAGTAACTAACTAGAACAATCCTAGTAACTAGCTGGAACAATCCTCGTAACTAGCTGGGACAATCCTAGTAACTAGCTGGGACAATCCTAGTAACTAGCTGGGACAATCCTAGTAACTAACTAGAGCAATTGTCTGTAAGCTTTAGCAATGTGCTATTGGTTAGAAAGTTTTAAAAATGTTCTGTAACAAAGAAATCTTTGGCTGCTGCTGGTTGTACGTGAGTTTTGACATCTTCCAATTGTCTCAACTGTGCAATGAGGCTGATGCTGCAATAAAAGCTCAAGGAACGTCTCCCAGCAGTGCTGAACTGTTGGTGGAACAAACTCCAAACACAGGAATTGATCTCAGCTGACCTGAGAGGAGCATTCCAACCCAAGGCTGAAGCTTTATAATTGCTGAAAGAGGTAACAAAGCTCTCAAGAGCTTGATCAAGTTCAACCCCTCCCACCTCACTGTTTCTCTAGGGCTGTTCCATTTGTCTTTCCTACATGGAAACAAAAACAGTCTCCCCAGACAGAACATTCAGCCCTCAGAGCCAACAAACTGGACTTACCCAGGGAATTTCCTTCTCTTCCAGGCAAGCAAGTGCAGGAACAGATGAGCAGATCCCTCTGCTCTTCCCATTCCCCAACAAACTGGCATTTGTCACCTTGTCCACTTTAAATCACTTGTCTGAGTGACAAATCATCTCTCCAGAGCCTCCAGCGTGTTTGGATGGAAGGAAAGAAATAAAACCACAGCAAGCCTTCAGGGCCAAGGTACATATGCAGATACAGGTGTGATCATGATACCTGGAGAGAAATCAGAGGCTCCACCCATCCTTCAGGGAACGAGGGAGGTTCTGCCTGTGCAGGACATCCTTGGCACCTGATAGTTCCCTAAAGCAAATAACTGAAAATTAATTTTCTTCTGACCTCCACTGACTTGGTGTTGACGTTCACCTTCCTCCCCATGCCCTGCCTGCATTTTGATCTCTAGTTTGTGATGTTGCCTTGCATGGCTGTAGGTTTTTGCAGCCCAACAGACATCATTAGATCTCTCTTTTGTTTCTACACTGGTTATTTAAAAAAATTTAAATAATTTTAATTGGTTTATTTGGCATAATGACACAGAACTATCTTTTCAGCTAAGAAATAAGAAATATTTTAACACATTTAACAGATTATTTTTCGTTCCCCGATAAGCATTAACTTGCTCAGTGTCTTATGGAAAAAAATGTTGCAGAGAGGTTTCTGCATCCCTCAGACACTTCAATCTTCTTTTATCTTTCCCCCTCATTTCTCCTTGTTCCATGTGATTTGTTTTTCCTCCTTCTCTTCTCATTTTATTCTGTTTCCTTTGATTTTCTGTCATCTTTATCTCCCTTGTCTTGAGCTGTAGGTGCCCTGCAATACCCCTAGATGCTTTTGCTTTTCCAATCCATGCAGCTGCAGCCAGGAAAAAGAGGCAGGAGGGATGAGAACCCTGCAGTTGTGTGCTGGGAGCAGAGGGAAGCCAGGACTTAGGGGAGGACAAACTGTGGGGCAGAGGATCCTCGAGGAGCACACTGGGGATGGAATTGGAAACACTGCTAAAATTACAACCAGAGCAACTGAGGGCGCTGAGGGTGAAAATTTCCACTTTATTTTCATCTCCCCTGGGCTCTCCCCTCCTTTAAGATCTCCCAAATTGAGTTAAACCTCGTGATCCTCAGACAGGCATTGTTCCCCGTGGCTGTTATTAAGCATCCTGCTCTCCCACCTCCTGAGGAGACACCAGCCCCTCTCTATTTATTCCAAACTCGCACACCAGATGGACACACAGCTCTCCAAAGAGCTGCACTCCAACACCCAGCCTCCAGGTTGGTTTTTTCCTTTTTTTTTTTTTTTTTGTGAGGCAACCCCAGTAATGAAAATAAATGCCTGGGGCCTGACAGAAAGCAGGCGTTTGATTACATTAACAGCCAGTTTTCCAGCCAAAAGTGACAACAAATTAAATAGCCATCTGAAATGGGGAGTAATAAACCCAGGACTGCTGGCACAAGTTGCTCACCGAGGATTCACTCTCAAAAGGAACCTGGATGCAGCAAAGTGTGTGACTGAGTGAGGGGCTGGTTCCAAACCCATGGAGCAGCAGCAAAACCCAAAAAAAACCCCATAAAATGAGCACTAAACCTTGTATTTAACTGCTTTGCTAAAAAAAAGGCAGAAAATCCACTTCAAATTTTAAAATATATATGAATATTTAATATATAGGTGAACATATCATTAAATTACTATATATTATACAGAAATTATATGTTATATTATAATTAATACATATAATATATAAATTATAATATATAGTATACATGATATAGTTATTAATCACTATTATATACATTATTAGTAATAATGTAATTATATTTTACCTATCAATAAAATATAATATATTAATATATCTTGTATCAATAAATATATTGATATATTAATATATATAATATATTATATATTGATATACATTATATAATATATTAATAGATATAATATGTAATATATATTAATATATTATATAATTAATAAACACAAGTGTTAGAAATATAACTAATATTAATTAATATTAATATAAATATAATTAATGTAAGATTATTAATAAATGTAATTAACGTATTGATATATGTGAGCAAACACATCCTTAAATAAAGCAGGTGATGAGACACTTCCAATTTGCTCTGTTAGCAATAATGTCCTGCAGCAGATACAGACAGCCTGCATTACTTCACAACACTTCATATTTAATCCTGAAGCGATCAAATGATGGTAAATCAGAGAAAAGATTGGACCTACATTTCTGACACGATGGTTTTAGCAGCCCCCACAAGCAATGTTTCCTCTAAAAGGTGAATTTGTGTCTCTGAGGTTCACAAGTTCCTGGGTAAAAGTTTGGCCTGCACAGCAATGCAGGTGAAGAAATTCCAGTTCTGACACATAAAATCCCACTTTCTGAGGTCTCGCAGCTCGCTGTCCAGGTGTTCAAGACCTTTGCACTAGAGGTAGATTTGTGTGAAGATATTTCACCTGCAAACATTGCTGCTAAATAAAGGAAAAAGCCAGAACTTGCCAGGTCCACAGGTGCAAAACACCTGCCCAGGCTGTGAGCTGCATCTTCCTTGTAGAGAATATTTACTTTTAGGTTTCACAGCATAACACACAATTTAAGCCAGGTATTTTCAATATTTTCAATTTCATTCCCCACTCTTTGGTGCTTTCCTGTTTTCCTTTAAATTGCAGGTCCAGCAGGGTGGTGGCTGCAAGAGTTTTAGCCCAAAGGAAATAAAAAATAATAATAAAAATAAACTCAACATTAAGACTTCATCACTGCTGTGAAAAGATTAAAAATCTAATCTAAACATACCTTTCAGAGCCAAGCAGGAGGTATAAGTGGGATAACATCTTTGGCTGTTTATAAACAAAATTTGCAAAGATTAATTTGTGATTTAGCTGCAGGTGTTGGCAGTACTGTTGTTAAGCACCTGCTCCATCCATATGAAATCCTGTTGGTGTGTTTGACTCAAATTTAAGTACATGAAAAACCGTGTTCCTAAACAAGAGCTGCTGCTAGGAAACTTCACAGCAAGGCTGAATTTAAAATTAATTGATCTCCAAACTTCTCCATCAAAACTCCCTGCTCTGACACAAACACCGTGTCAGAAAAATACTGACACAAATTCTGCATCAGAGAGAAAAGAAATTCTAGAAGACTTTGGTCGTTTCAGTCACTAAAGAAAGATTTGCAAAAATCTTCTGATGGCTTCAATATTGAAAAAAAATAATTATATTGTCAGAATGCTCATTTTACTTTTCAAACAGAGTTGTTTTTTAGGGAAAATGCCTCGGCAGAGCAGAAAGGTGAGGTGGCACAGCAGGGAGAAGCTGCAGTCCCTGGGGACAGAGCTGCTTCCTCACTGCCTGTGTGGCACCACGCTGTGTTTGTTGAGGCTGCAATTAATGCAGAGGTATTAATCATGCCCTGCCTCCCCACTCCTCCTTCTGACTCTGCACTTGCATCAAAAGCACCTTGTCCAAGGGTCCTGTCCCATCCCTGCTGGATGGAACATCAGCTCCGTGGCTCTGCAGGTGCTGCACAGTGAGCCCTCAGCAGCTGCCTGCTCCTGGGAACAACTTCTCCTCTTCTCTGTGGGTGGGGATTTCCATATTTTCCAACACCCAGGTGTGTTCTAGCCAAGGGGCAGCTGATCCCAGGGGCTGGCAGCTGAATTATCTCATCACACAGCACAGGAAATGTTCCTTTGGCTCTAAAAATCCACATGGAATCCAGGACTGGCTGGTGCACCTTTGGGATTCCCCTGGACCAGTTAACACTGGCAATGCTAAAATACAATTACAGTACTTTCATTCTAAAGGCTTAGACAGTGTGCCCCATTTGTCTGTACATAACTGAGTTCATCCCGTTTGATTTTTCCACCTTTCTGCACTCCTGACTGTCTTCTTCTACTTCCCCATGAGCTTTGTGGTGTCATTCAAAAAACAAACCAGTAAAACTTACTAATGATGTCATTCCCTCTGGCTTTATTGCTTTTTTCTGAGTAGACTTAGATGAGATATTGGGGAAAAAATCCTCCCTGTGAGGGTGGTGAGGCCCTGGCACAGGGTGCCCAGAGCAGCTGTGGCTGCCCCTGGATCCCTGGAAGTGGCCAAGGCCAAGGACAGGGCTTGGAGCCACCTGGGATGGTGGAAGGTGTCCCTGCCATGGCAGGGGTGGCACTGGATGGGCTTTAAAGTTCCTTTCCAACCCAAACCATGTGTTGAAATTGTGCTGAAATTTCTCATGATCCCATGGAGAGGGCACTCAGCCCAATTTAATTTTTTTCTGTGCTGCTGTTTTTTGATGTTTTTTTTTTTTTTTTTTTTTTTTTTTTTTTTTTTTGTTTGTTTTTTTTTTGAATAGCTGGCCACCAGTTCCAGATGTCTCCTCTAAAAATGAGAGCATCTGAGTAATTCAGCACTCCCAAGTACCAGCAGTGTGCAGGCAGAACAGATGGCCATTCCCACAGCTTTGGACTTACATTCTCCTGACGTGTGAGATGGCAACTGCAGGGCAGCAAAAATAAGGTATTGGGCTTTTTTATTAACTTTATGGGGTGAGTGACATTTTGCTGGAAGCCGGGCTATTTCTGGTTACCATGTGTGCAATTGGAGATGAAGTTGTGGAAAGACGTGGAAACTGTCATGATGCAGCAGACAGCAGGAGGATGAAAGTCCCTGGTCTAGACAGATTATGATAGAATCACATGTTTTTAATTAAGTATTGAAGGACACTTCTATCAGCACCAGCTATCAGTGGACACATTCTGCTCTGTGAGAAAATAACCAATTATTACAGCAATTCTATACAAAGAAGTGGGATTATACAAGTAGAAATGAATGATAATAAATATATAAAGAGGTATTATGGACTTCTTGCATCTAAATGTGGAGATGAAAAGTTGCAGATAGATTTACATATAAAGAAAAAATATCTAGATAGGCAATCAGTTGGCAAGGTTTTACTGTCTTGGTTTCTCTCATTATATTACAGCCACATTTTTTCTTAATTTTCATATTGAAATTAATCATTATTTCATTGAAGTAAAAACAACAGGAAAATAAATTCAGCCCTGCCTTATCTTTGTGATTTAGCACCTTTGACCCATAGCAGGTTTTTCACAAAACCTTTCAACATCTCTGCAGAAAGAAAACCTGAAATCGTGGCTGCACTGGTTTTTTCCATGGCTAAGTAAATGTTTCCAGCAGAGTTCTCCATTCTCTCCATTGCTCAAAGCACACACGTTTGGATAATTTACACATTCGAAACATTCCTCTCTGGCATGTTTGCCCACTTTCCTTTAACAATCTAGCAGAGCAAAAACCTGCTAATTCACCTTGATGCTGAGTGATGTCGACACGAGTTATTTCCACGAACGCTGGTTCCTGATTTCTGAAGCCTCCTCCTGATTTTAACTCATTCACCCTAAAAATTGGACATTTTACATGGAAAGCTTTAGAAGTTAAGTTCCTGTGCTGAAATTCCAGCCAGGAGGACCCTAAATCTTGCTGCAGGGCTCACACTGAGGTGGCACTGACATATGAATGAGTGAAGATTGCCTGATGTTGTCTCCCATGCATAACTTGGCAGCAATGTGCAGGGCCATGTCTTTGAGGTTGGGAGAGTGAGAGCTAAGAGCATCCCTGAGAGTGCTTCCAGATACAGCCACAATGCTCATTCTCAGTTAATTTGATAAAGATCATTTTCATTTTCCTGCCAGTCATTCCGTGTTTTAGGAATTATTACCTCCAGTGCCAACCACAGGAGCACATTGTGCCAGGCAGCCCCTGCTCTGCAGGCTCAGCAGGATTCTGGGGTGCCTGAACTGTTCCAAATTCCTGGAGGGACTGATCCTTCCCCCAGATGACACAAAAATTTCCACCAGCCCTGACAGAGCAGGATAAGGCTCTGGTTTTTTGGCCCCAATCTTCAAGGGGCCCGCACAACCCCATGGGTTCCCATCTTTGCCATCTGAATTATTTTGGTACCTGCAGCCCAAGGGTGTAAAGAATGTTATAGAGAGTCTCTTGAAACATGCAGAGGGTAATAAAGGTGGTGGGAGAGCTGGAAAACATCACTTAGAAGGCATTCTAGACACTAAAAGCAGTTATTAAGCTCTAACTACATGGTGTGATTTTCCTGACTGCTCTGCTCCTTGCACTTCTCCACAAACAGTGGACAAGGCTAGGAATGGCAGAAGGGAGTTGGAAAACTGCAAAAAAACCCCTGACAACTTCTTGTTACTGTCTTGCTAAAGAGAGCTGAGCACTGGCAGCACAGGAATGGATCCATTTGTGAGCACAGGATGCTCTCAATTATCCCTTGTGGCAGGAGATAGGGGATGGGCAGCAAGGGGAGAACTTAGACAAGTCCCTGTCAGGAATGGGATAAAAGGGGTTTAATCCTGCTTTGGGAGCAGGTTTGTGTGGCCTCTGGGAATTCTTCCCATCTCTGTTTTTTCCTCTGTGTTGAATGCAGCTGGAAGGTTTCTGCAGTCCCCCCAGGCACAGAGGTTCTGGGGCTGCTCCAGGGCAGCAGAGGTCCTGCCAAGGAGAGCCTCTGCAGCCACGGGGCAGAGAGGGCTTGTGTCAGCTATTCCCATGCTCCTCAAGCAAGTCATTATTGCAAAGTCAAGCTTCAAGTACCTGCTCCCTCAGTTTCATAAAAATACTGGTGATAAATTCTCAGATACCCAGAGGTCTGTGGGACAGTCTAAACCAAAATGCTTTGCAATTAGAATTTTCTCCTACTTACTCCAACCCACAAGTAATTTTCAGTCCCTCTGCTGTTTATAAACCCCCACAGTCACGCTGTGCTCCATCCTCATGAAAACAACCACAACACATGCACATGGTTCCCAGCACATGCAGTTTTTTTGCCAGTGTGTAGTTTATGATAGGGCTATTTGCCAGGCTGCTGGCATTTCAAAATTCATCCCATTCCCCTTGTTCTGTCCCTCTGAGGTGCTCACATCAGGCTGAAATTAAAATCCGGGTATTTTAGTTCTGCTCCATTGTGTCATTTATTTTAGAAGGACATCGAAAGGAGGAAAAAAAAGAAACTTTTTTTTTTTTTTAATTTGGATCACATCATCAGGGCAAACAATGTACTCCTGTTCTACCTGCTTTTTAATTTTTTTTTCTATTTTACAATTCCATTACTTAATATGGATAGACACAACAAAATCCAGTGGGAGCTTTAGAACAGTGAGAAAATTCATCACTGAGCAAACTCGCAGTGAGAGTGGTGAATGCTTTGGGTGGCCACAAGTCACAGACAGCTGAAATCAGGTTTGTAACCCCCTCACACAGATCAGAACAGGTGCTGTGGATCCCTTGGCTTATAAATGGTGCTGCTATTTATTTCTATTTATATATACATTGAGGACTAGAGAAGGTAATAGAACAAGCTGAAGTTTCTCAGATGGTCTTTCAGAATTGAGAGTTTTTAAGGACAGAGCAGCACAGTTGGATAAAATACTCCTAAAGCTGGGATACACCCCTAGAGCCTGTGCTCAAAGTGCCTAAACCCCACTTTGCTGTGAGAACACCACGTGTTGGAGAGGAAATTGTTGCTCAGTGCTCTCTGAGAAGCCTGATGAGAGGTAAGAGAGTGGCATAACCAGGTACCAGATGTAATTTTACTTCTTAGAGCAGCTGGAGTCACACAACTCCGTTCAAAACCCACAGCGAGCGTTGCCTGAGGATAAACTGAACTGCAGAGGGGCACCTTTACCATGCCTTGGCACAGGAACAAATGCTCTGCCATTTAATTATGGCAGGGAGCTGTCAGCTGGACGTGTCAGACAAGGGGAGGGCAAGGATCAGTTTCCTTTTGCTCAGTGAGCACTCTGTTCCAGTGTCAGGTGTGCAGGAGCCCAGCTGGAGAGCAGCCCCACACCGCTGGGGCAGCAGCAGTCACAGGTAACCTGAGAGCCCTCCCTGCCCTGCAAACCCTCAAATGGGCAGCTTTAGTCCTGAACTGTGCATTTCTCGTCCCCTGCTTCCATTGCTGGAGCAATCTGCTTTTCCCTGCTCCTTTACAGATGTTTTATAAGGAATGGTTCCCAATATAAGCCCTTCCCCTGGTTTCGAGCAAATCTAGCAGTAAGAAATAAAATGTGTTTTAAAGGCACTGGCTGGGTGTAATAGCTACCATATAAATGTATTGCAGTACTGCTCAGAGCTCTCAGTTCAGCCCAGAAACTGGGTTTCATTCTGGCACTTTTTGTAAAAGGGAGATGACAGTGGTACCAGCTTGCTGAACTTGTCAAAGAGATTATTTTGATGAATTCACTTCTGCCTTGCTCACTCTTCTTCCAAGGGCTGGAGGAAATGGCCTCGGGTTGAGCCAGAGGAGGTTTCGATTTGAAAATATTTGAAAAAAAAATTCTTCCTAGAAAGGGCTGTCAGGCATTGCAACAGGCTGCGCAGGGCAGTGGGGGAGTCACCATTCCTGAAAGTGTTCCAAAACCCTGTGGAGGTGGCACCTGAGGACAGCGTTCATGGTGAACGTGGTGCTGCGGTCACAGCTGGACTTGATGAACTTGGAGCTCTCTCCCAGCCTCACCAATCCTCTGATCCTACAACTCTGCTGCTCCTGGGACTGCCAGCAGCGTTAGAAAGCTCTGATTTCTGTAAGGATTTATTCTGTCAATCAGAGTAAGTGCAACAGGAGTTTTCTCCTTTTCTGAACCTTTGGCAAACCCCACTGCAGAGGGTGGCAGCTTGACTAATATCTGTGTTTGGAATAACAGCCTGTCCCTCAGGTGTCTCATTTCTTGCAGTCCTGCCAGGGTTGAGCAAAATCTTCAGCTGAACAGAGGTTTTTTAGAGGACTAGACAGCAATTAACTTTATTCTTGCTTTTCCAAATATACAGGTGACCTTTTAAAAATGTTATGGTTAAATAAAGAAGTTGCTGGATTTGTTATAAATTTAAAACCTGTGAACAATTCACCCTGAGTCTTAAAGAGAGACAGCTACAAAAGCTACACAATAAAAAAAAACAAAAAAAAAAAACAAAACACTGAGAATGTTTAAAAGCCTCAAAAATTGCTTTGTTTTGTTCAGGGCTGGATTATGCAGGGTCCTGGAGGTGCTGGCTCACACCTCTGGTGAGCACAAGGAGCTCAGAGCTCTCCAGAGAGGTCCCTGGCAGGGATGGAGCAGGAGGAAAACACACCTTTCTTCAGCCTGGGCAAGTGGCTGCTGCCAGCTTTGCTGGGAGTGGGTGGTTTTTTCCAAATATTTGGAGCAAAAACACAAATGCAGAGTGAGGCTGAGCCCTGGCCAAGAAAATCCATCCAAGCAGCACCACAAAGTCACCTCCTGCTTCTCAGTGGGCCTGAAATCAGTAACAGCTTCCCATTGGTTTTACTGGGTGTGCACTTAAAAAAATACAAATACACCTTCACAAATGGGACACAAACTTTGTCACATTGTCTTAAAAACTCCTGCCACTTACACAAACACCACCCAACAGAACAATCTCAAAAATGTGACTATTTTGCCCAGGCAGTCTGTGGCTGCTGGGCCCAGGCTGCAGGCAGCCTGAGAGATGGACAGAAGTACATGTTCCTTTTTCTCTCTTTTTAGGTGCAAATATAATCCTGAAGGTAATAAAATATTCATGATACTAAATATTTAAATTCTTCTACCCTGCTGGTCTGGGTACTTCTACATTCACAAAAAAAAAAAAAAAAAAAAAAAAAAAAAAAAAAAAAAAAAGAGTTCCAACAAAGTGAAAACAGAAACACAGTGAAACAGAAAAAATGTGTGCTCAGCAAGCACAGCTGAGTGTTTAGGAAATTGCAGCTTTAGTCAAAGCATTACCACTGAAGCAATGATGAATTTATTGCAAAGGAATGACAATAAGGAATCACAAGTAATGCACAGGGTCTCAGGTAAGGGAACACTTGCTTAAGAAGGGAACTGCACCTCTCTCAAAAAAAAAAAAAAAAGTTCTCAAATCTTTTTGGGCTGGACTTTTAACAGGAAACACTTCATGAAATGTGTTTTAAGAATCATTAAATTGAGTTGAAAATCACTTCTATAGGTATTTATTTACTGAGACATCCAGATCTCCTCTCACACTTGATTTTTACCAGTTGGCATTTGTTTTCCAGACAGAACCAGAATTATCCACAAATCCGTGAAAAAGCCATGAAAAAATGTTGATGTTGATATACTAAATATAGAAAACATATGAGCAAACATCTTTCAGATATGCTATTAAACTAAAGTGATAAAGCTTATCCAACTCTGCAAACATAAAGGCAGGAAAAAACGCAACAATTAACATGCCTGTAGAACCTTGGCAATTTTAATTTTAAATGCAAACCCAAAGCATTCAGAACAAATGGGGCATTTCTTTCATTTCCAGCCACATGAGTGATGCTGAATTAATATATGGGGCACATTCGAGGGACTTTGCTCCAGTGTTAGGCCTTTAAATAAAAGGTTTTGTTCCTTATTTCTTTCTTTCTTTCTCCCATTCTCTTTTTCACAATCCTGGGTATGTGAGGGACATTAACTCTTCAGGGTTTAATTCCCCTTGATACAGCTGCAACCACAGCAGCAGGTCACTTCACTGCAGTCCCCAAACCCGGTGTGGTTACTCATTGTGCTGTGATCAGCAACAAGAATTCAGAGCTCAGAGGGAAGAATCAATCATGAGTAAATTATTCTCCAGAATGGCTGAAATATACAGTTCTTGGGATCTGAACCCACCAGCAGCCAGTTACCCCAAGCTGTGAAATTCCTGGAATAATTTCCTTTTTTAGGATTTTCTAGGAAGGTGATCTATGGAAAGCCAAAGGGGCGAGAAGCTGTGTTACACAACTCTCCTTGCTCACGTTTCAAAAATGCTTCATCTGAGCTCAGTCTGCCAGTGTCACCCACACGCCAGAGCTCTGCATCTGCCTGCCCATCTGAGGGCTTAATCTGCCTGTTTCATAAGATAATTGCTGCAGGAGTCACTAATATTGCCCAAAATCACTGGGCTTTTGTTAACACCTCTAAACCAGCCCAGTGCACACACCAGTTTGCACGGAACCTGGAACTCTGCCTTGAGGGAAGGACAAAAATAGGACTGAGCCTGAAATTTGCTGCTTGTGAGCTCCAAGCCCACATCCAGAGCAGCCCTTTGGGTTCTCTGCTGTGAATAACCCACCAGGGAAATTGCTGCCCCCCTGATTTCACTTGTTAATAAAAGGGCATGAATTCTCTCAAAATAACTGTCTTGAAACAGAAAATAACGTGGAGCATGGGACATCCCTTTAAAGGAAATTCAAACACTGAGATGTGATGCAGAAAATGATTCCTGCAGTTTGCAAATCAATGTCAAAGAGAAAACTCCCCATTCCTGCCCAGTGAGAGCCCAAAGATTTCTGAAAGGAACCAGAGCAATGATGTTTTTCCCCCTCACACTTCTCAAAATCATTCCCCATTCACCATTTGTGACCCATCTATATCCTAGAGTAGGTATGCACAAGGGTATTTATTTACACACAGTGTATTTATTTATGCCCACAAAGATGTTCAATACAAGGAATAAGAATTAAGAAAATGAAGTTATATAGTGTTAAATAGTGGAGGCAAAGAAAACTTCTCATCAAACATGCATGAAAGTGATCCATACATAAATGGCAGTGAGGAAATGTTCTTTATATATCACCGTCTGCATATACGCTGCATGAAAATGAAAAGCTTTTGAAATTACATAAATATGAGTATTTATCAAATTCCTCGCTCAGTATAAAAATGATCTTTGCCAGAGCAGGAAAAACAGTTCAGTTCCTAACGAGATGTTCATTTGGGTGTGGTTTTGGGCTCAGGTTTTTGGCTCTGAAGCCCCAGTGCTGCTGTCCTGCAGATGCAGGGGCTGTGATCCGACACCTGCGGGAAGGGAGCCCCGGGCTCGGGTTTCAGCCTTGCCAGGGGCACAAAGCCGGGCAGGAGGGGTGCGAGGGGGAGGAAGGGAAGGGAGGCAAACAACACCAGACAGGTGACTCCAAACACGACACCAGCCAGGAGATGAGCTCCTTGATGACAGACGCTGAAGCTTCTCTCCTGCCATGTCTCTTTCCATGACTCAGCTTCTGGTTTTAATGATGCTGCTTGTGACCCAGGAGAAGACATTAATCAAAGCACTGCTGCTTGATTAAAGCATTAATAATATATTTTACAGCAGCAGGGCTGTATATTAGAGGGAGGCTTAACTGTCTTTGGGAGGAGAGGTGTTTTCCTTCATTAAATGTCAGAGGAGGAAAGTTCCCAAAACTGAGCAAAACCACGATTTGGCAATGAGTAGAACTATTCTTGTCACGATTATTCTGCTGCCTCCAAAGAAAAATGGGAAATGCACTAAATAGGAGGGGTTTTAACAGGGACTTGAGGTGCCTCACATTTCTGACCCCCTTTATTTTTTTTGGTTTTCCAAAGAGAGGAGGGGTCTCTCCTGCCAGAGGAGGTGCCAGCCATGGGTGACCCAAGTGGGGATAACTGACTGCTCCCCTGTCCCTCTAGAAACATTCCCACTTGGCTCCTGTGGGATAACTCACTGGATTAGGTCATTTTAGGAGCCTAGCTTTCCTCCTCTGACAGAGTGGGGTATCTGTCGTGGGTTAAAATTGCCCAGAATCAACTTGAATAACAGATAAGTAAAAACAACTTTTCTTTAAAAGTAACAAAATTAGCAGCAGTGGGACAAGACTGAAAAAGGATGAAGCAATGAAGAATATTAAGATTGACAGCAATGTCCTCTTCCATTCATAAATGTGATGATTCCATTTGTTTTGCAATAATGATATTTTGCACAAGCGAACGGTTTAAAAAAAGAACATTAAATCAAAACGTGTCAATGCAATCAAAACGTTTCCAAATCCCTGGCCTGATTTTCTACTCACTTCAATCTCTTTTTGCTGGTGTAGTCCCATGGAATATAATGGCTTTGTTCTTCAGGGGATAAAATCAGATGCAGAAATGAAGTTACAAATGGAAACAATGCCAAAAAGTCACAACTTACTCTCCTGGGCAGTGTGTCAGAGTGGGACACTGCCAGAAATCATATTTTAGTCTGGGTAAAAAGACAAATGAATAGACAAAAATTAAAGGTCAATTGTTAATGAGTATTAACACCATCTGAAATAGTTCCAGATAATATGACCAAGAAATTAACATCTAAAAACCAGAAATACCAAAAAAAACCCCAAAAAACTCATAGAAGGCTGAGTATCCTTTAATATGTGTCTTCATTTTACCTCCAGCATGGACCAGACATTCCAGACTCTGCAAGTTCAAACACTCAACTGGACTTATTCCTTACTGATGCAGGTACTAAAGCACTTCTGTCCCTTAAAAAACTGAATTCTAAATATCAGAAATACAGGAATAATAAACAGCACAGCATGGGACTGCTTTAAGAAAATGGAACTATGGGAATAGTCTCATGTATTTTCAAAGCGAATCTATCCACAAATTAATTTGGATTTTTTTCTCTTCTCTTTATCTGAAAGAGATGTTACAAGGAATACTGATAAAATCACTTTGCTGTCAGTTATGAACTGTGAGGCAGATAACGGAGGTGGTTATGGCTTCTGCATAAAAATGATCAAACAATAATTAAAAAATGCTAATCACAAACCAACTGGAACTTTTTAGGGCTTTCTTATGATTTCTGCATCTTTAGTGGGTCACTCATGAGACTGTGTTTCCAAAGAACCCGTGCTCATACTAAAAGATAACCCTCAGGAAAATCAAAGGGATGGACAAGGTCTATTTCTGTCTTTAAGCCAGCCTAAACAAACTAAACCATAGACAAATATATCTGGAGGAAAGAAAATTTGCTGCTATTGTGACACAGCCCCCTTGTCCTAAGCAGGGTTTGATAAAGGACAAACTCTGGTTTGGGGACACGGGTGGGGCTGGGTGAGCTGCTCACAAACACTTTGCTGGGCCCACACCACAAAAGGGCCAGTAGGAAATCAGCATTCTGCATGCCTGTTGAAAGCTGATATTAAAAAACTTGAATTTAATGGAAATCAAAGGATATGGGAGTGCTTGTAGCTCCAGATTGCATCTCCAGCTAGAGGAGCTCACCCCTCATAACAAATTCACTCCAGGTTCTGTCGACTGGCACAGAAAATCAGAACACTTATTGAACAAACAGTAAGTGTTGCACCCAGCTTTTTATTAGAGCTGTAAGTGTAATGAAATTAAAATCTTTTTAAAACAAGGTATTTTGAATCTTTTACAAAGGTGTGTGGCTTCTGACTACAAATCAGCAGCTCTGAAGGCATCCCAGGAGAGATCCACGGTGTGAATCTGGCAGAACAAAGCTTCAGGAAAGCCAGGAATTAGCAGTGGAATTTATTATGAAAGGATGAAGTTCAAACACATAACCATTAGCCAGCTAAGTCCATTGCAAATAGCTTCTGGAAGGAATTACAATTCAAGGGACTCATTAGCTTAAGATGTGCTAATATCAGCCGAAGAGTTTTAGTGCCTGGAGTGAATTCAGAGTTGAAGATGTGACTGGTGCTGACACTTCCTCTTGCAGAACTTTTCTGCAGGTGATCTGCAGCTCAGCACTGCTTCCCTGGAGCCTGGACCACCCCTCCTTGGTGCCCTGAAAACACGGGGGCCTTCCTCTCCTCCAGCCAGTGCTTACAGGACACCATCCAGGGTGGTGGAATCTGAAATGCAGGGAATGCCCAGAACTTTGGGCCTGTAAGCCAAAGCTTAGAATTAAACATGGGATTTGATCCGAGACTTCGGAAAAGGCTTCCAAACTTAGGTGCTAGAAGTGAGAATGTGGATTTATAGTTTAAAGCAGAAACATGTTAGGTTAAGAAGAAGAAAGTTTAGAGGTTTAGAATTTAAGATATAGGAAAAATAAAAGTAATTACAAAAGTAAACAAAAAGTTTAGAATGCAGTACTTTAGGTTTGTGTGTCATAACATAATTAACTAAAAAAGCTGACACTGTAGCATGAGTCCATAAGACAAAATATTTAAAAATTTAGTCAAAACCATAAATATCCTTATTTGCAGTGTTTTGTTAGTCAGTAAATCCTTTAAAAGTCTTGTAACTAGAAGTTTTGTAACCTTCTAAACCATACAGTAAAGATGTGAACCGAACTCACTCTTCCTGTCTGTGTAAAAGATAAAAACAATAAACTGCATTATCTAAAAACCTCAGAAGTCCTGTCTCTAACTCATTCAAAATTCCTTCACAGGGGACTGGAACAAAAAGAATAACCTTGGGACTAAGGAAAACAAGATTTGGCCCTTCCATTATATGTATCAGACAATTGGCCAATTAATGACAATTATGGGGATTCACTCCAGAGCATCTCAGTGAAGCCAGAGACCAAGTTTTGCCTTGAAAATGGGAAATATTTTCATGTGGCACAAACCCACTGAGCCTGACCTAGTCTGCTGCATCTATTTCCAAGGTGAACTTCCCAAGACAATCTGTTTGTCCTGTGTGTGCACCAAACAAGAGGTTGTTCCAGTCCATTCCTTGGATTATTAAGCTCTGCTGCAACACCACTAATGACCAGTTGAAGGGAAAACAGTCTTGTCTCAGACACCAGAGAGCCAACATTGATCTCTGGAAAATATCAAAGTAAGAAAACATTGGGTTTTTCTGGAAATCATAATCAAAAACATCTCATGAAGTCCCCAGCAAGACTGATGTGCTACAGAGGTGGTTTTATCCCAATGCCCTGAAACACTTCTTCCTCTGAGCTGTAATATAAGTTATGAGCTAATACCACCTCACATGGAAACAAAACCACTTCTGTAACTGGACAATAATTAGGAGCACTACCAGAATGTGAATCTTCCAAAGCCCTGCAGCCAGCAAAAAATAAGTTAGGATCCGAAGCTTCACAAAGCCTTTTCTTAAAATCAAGACCTCATGCTAAACCCAGGAAAACACCATAGCACTTCTTATTTTTCTAATCAGCTTTAGTTCTTTCCTTCTTCTGTCATCAGTGATGAAGAACTTACAGTCCAAGCTACGCCCTCCTTGCCCTTGGGTCCCTCAGCTCTTCACTGAACTCTGCCTGAACCTTTTGATCAATTCTGTTGACAAGGCAGAAATAGATGATTCAGCTGCTTCTGCTTCCCCAAAGCTGGAGGAGAGCAGCAGCCTCAGGACCAGCAGCAGTTCTGCCCCCGAGTCCAAGCAGGGAGGTGCTGAGTGAAGCAGCAAAGTGCATTTTCCTCAGTCATTGTTCAGAGTGGGCTGAGGGCCCCAGCGACACCCTCTGCTAATCTGGTGTGTAGATCACATCACCCCAAGCACTCTCCCTGTTTTTGCCTGCTGAGGCATTTACAGGTGAGAGAAGGAAGCACCTGCATTGATTTTACAAGGTTTTGCAGTAAAAGAGGAGAGTACAAGCAATAGCACCCTGTGCTGTCACCTAACAAAGAAAAAAATGCACTTTATTGCTTGTTGTCCATCTCCATGGCCCAATACACTGAGATGACTCCTGTGGGGGAAACAGGCTGGGGAAGTTCCTCTGAAAAGGACAATTGCTGCAGAAACAGTGCAAAACTATTCCAGCAAACCCCAGCAGCAGAGTGTGCAGGGTTATGGAGACTCACCCAGGACATGGGTAGAAACCAGGGCTGTCTTGAAGGACTCCACCAAGAATGGTGTCAGGGAAAGCTCACTGGTACTTCTGCTGCCTCTATTTATTTAGGAGCTTAGGGCAATTTGGGTGATTTCATTCTAATCACAATCTTTTCCTATTTCTAATCCCTTCAGCAGATTAAATTTTACTAGAAGGAAAATCGACACCCACACACAAAGCCTGGGCTGGGCCACTCAGTGCAGTTATTTATTGGAGGTCATTAGGGTTGAAAGAGAGGCCCTTTTGGCCAGCTAAATACCCAGAAGGGAGGGACAAGCAACAGGAGAGATCTCTATCACCCTCTAAGCAGTCTCTTATTCTCTGCTATCGAAATAAATAGTCTGGAATGAATAAAATTCAAATTAGTCTCTGTTCAGTGGGATGGAGCTGTGCCAAGTGCTGCCATTTACTGAAGTCCTTCTACATCACTGCTAAAAAGGAAAGTTCTAAACAGTGACATCTTGGAGACAGAATTTGTTCTGGGTACAGACTGCTAACAAAATGTATGCACTAATGTAAAATTCCCAGGGACTTGCAGTCTCTGCAGCCTGTGTCTAAACACTACTGTGGGTAAAAACAAATAACACTGTAATTTCTGCTTGCTTCAAGAAAAAGGGCTTCTGGACACGTTTATTGTGTTTTTCCACACAAAATGGTTAAAATGAACTGTGAAAATTCTGGTTTGAATGCATGAAGAAATACTGCAGACACAAGGAGCCCTTTTCTCCCTCTCTTGCTGCCACACATTTCTACGTCAGGCACTGCCTGGATATTTCCCAGGCAAGCAATAAGAGCCCAAGTGGTAATGAAGTTATTTCCCTGTGACACCAGGAGTGTTTGGAGCCACAGTCATATCTCAGCATCTCCTGTACCTTTCATGCCTTGTTTTTTTATCAAAGGAGCAATGAAAAGGAGCCCAGGCATGAGGTGTAGATGAATATGAATTATTGAAAGGGCCCAGGAAGAAAGTGCTGCAGAAACAGGAGGATCTGTCATTTAAGCTCCAGGTGAGAGGTTTTAAAGGCCAAATGAGAGAAGTGAATGTGAAAATGCTCTGGTGCTGTTTGTGCTGTTTAATAGGAAGTAGGGGGTGTTGCTTTTGGTTTGCAGCAACGTGCCTTGTCCTCCCTTGAGCCAAGGGGGAAAACCATCCTCTCAAACCCCATCCTCTCCTGCTTACACTCATCCAAACCAGCACTGGATGAGGACAAAACTTCTGGGGAGAAGAGCAACTTCACTGGAAAAACTACTTTTGTTTCAGGAGCCTACATGGCATTTTATTTAAGACATTCTCTGTTGTCTAGTTCAGGCATTCAGCATGAAATTTGAGGTCTTCCCTGAAACATTGAGAGAAGGATTTCCTTTCACCGCATGCTAACAGCCACTCGACAGCTGTGGATGGATGGTGTCACTCATAATCTTCTAAGTTCTTTTACCTTTTCTTCATAAGACAAAACTTTCATGTCTTTAAATGACTTTGTCAACACCATTTGTTTCAAACTCTGCAAATCTCTTTCAAACAATGAAATCCAAAGCCACAGGAGGTGAGAATTTAGCAGTACTCCCATTTAATCCATGATCCATTGCATCTTCTTTGCAAAAATCTTTACAAACATCTTTTGATTTGTTTGGTGGATAAACTGAACAAATGGAGTCACTTTATGTTTTGCTGTATGCTAGCCTAACATGTTGTAAAACCAAACAGCATTTCTGCTTTCCTGACTCCTGCTTTTCATTGCATTCATCTCTCTTCCTACTTCATGCCTGGTTTGCTTTAGATTAATCCCCCACAGTGGACACACAGTCATTTCCTCAGGTTCAGCCTGAGTTTACAAGTGCCTTCCATCTTCTCTAATCTCTCTAGCTCTGTCTCTGTATCTATCCTGCCAGGCATTTCCCTTGATTTTATCGTTAATTAATGCATCTTTGTAGTGTTTACACCAAAAACTGGGTTATAAACATGACTCACAGATCCATTCCTTGCCCAGTCCCACCTTTGCTGACTCAGTGCCATCGCAATTTTTAGATTATGGTGAATGAAACATTTGCTGATTATTTTTCCTCCCTGCCCTTTTAGCAGTTGCAGCTGATAAGCCCTCATGACTTTGTAGGATAAGAGGAGGTGGGGAATACAGATGGAGAGAGCAGAATGATCACTTCACAGGAGGTAATGCCAGCTTTGGGCAGGGAAGCTCACAAGGAGCACTTAGACCTTCCTAAAGTTCCTAATCCTCGAGCCAAGCCAGCTCTAGAGTGCCTTCAATCAGACCAAAAGCTCCTCTGCATGAAGGGGTGATGAAGCAGCCAGAGATTGGGGAAAAGTGGGATTGTTGACAGCAGGACAGGAACTTGAGCCACCCGTTGGGGTTTGCAGTGCTGCAGGGTTTTGCTGCTGGCAGCCATGGGTGCTGGGAGGGATCTGTCCCCAGATGGGGAATGGGAATTCCAAACAAACAGGGAAAGACTTTGGAGGGAGGAACGAGCAAACCAAGGGCTCTGAATTCACTTTTGAAACACAAAGCTGCAAAGCACCAGGGTTGTCAGATGGGCTGGAGGTCTGATGAGGGGGATGAGGGAAGGGCTTCCCTGGTGATGGGATTTTAAAAGATGTTCGGTGTCAGCCTCATAAATTCATCCCCAAAGCAGCTGCAGGGACTCACACAAGGAGGAAAAGCTCTCTGCTTCCCTCTGTACCCTTCAGGGGCAGTGCCTGGGCACCTCTCCCAGCTCTGCAGGGACTGCACTGCAAGCACAGCTTCTCCTCCTAAGAGTTCCACACTGACATGATCAGATAATATCTTTATATTTCAGCCTCTACAAGGCTAACATCTCATGGATTAAAATACAGATCCCAAGGAGAACCAGCCAAGTTATTAAGAAGAGCTCAAGGGTACTTTTTAACAACAGTGTGGTACTAAATACACAACAATGAGTTTTATGCATATTGCTTTTAACACAAGGTCTCTAGGCTTGGGAAGAAACATAATTGGAATGATTTTTTTTTTTTTTTAACTTTTAATGCATCATAAATGGAGAACTGGATTTGTATGGTAATTTTAAAAGTACGGTATTAAGAAAAACAAGAGGAAGAAATCAATCTCACCAGTAAAAAACTAAAAAAAGAAAAAATATTCTCAGACCTTCCTTCACTAGTTTTAAATGATTTGAGAAAGAAGTTATAACAGGAGTGGGGAAAAAAATCAACAGCATTCAGTATTCAAACCCACCTCACCTGCTTAGCAATTCATGTTTTAATCTGGCAGTTTGTCACAGTAGCTAATGGAATTTTAACACTATTTCTCTTTCTGTTTGAAAGCTGAAAGTACTTCTTTGTTTTATTCTTGAGCTACATAACTTTAAATAATTGGTCTTTCTAGTAACTTACCCACCTGTTAAAAAGCTGCCTTCTCCAGCAGAATTAGTTGAATACCAACTTTTTAATACCTCCTGTCCTTCTCCCCGAATGGGAGTCTGTTGTCATGTTTCAGCATTAAAGCACAGGTCTTACAAGACCACAGTAATTATAATTATTTGGTTTATGACTAGGAAAGCAAGGCACAGAGATACTCAGTGATACGGCTGGGATGACAAAGACAGAATTTTACAATGGCAGATACTTCAGTGCGCACTTAAGTCAGGTGTGTGTCTGTGTGTACAGGCAGAGCTCAAAAAATAACAGTACTGGTAGACAGACATATCCATAACAGAGCACTTGCAACAGCTGGTTAAAATCTCCTTCAGATTTTCTTCCTAGAAAATTAACACCTTTTTCTGTCCATTTGCCTCTTCAAATCCTGAAATGGGTGTAATTTTCTCTAACTCATGGTGGCACAGGGACAATCTCTGTGTCACCTGGCCCTGTGCAGACACCCTTCAGACAGCTTCTCTTTGAATCAAACCTTTTTCTGTCTTAATCATATCTGCTGTTCCTGGCTGTAGAAATGCACGAAAATGGTAAAAACACCAATCTTGGCACTCAGAGCAGTCAAGTATCAGGCTTTAGAGGGTCACCAGAAAGAGAAATTATTATCTCTGTGGCTGTATCCTGTACTCTATATTGGATATTTGTGGAATTTCAGTGATCCTGAGCTGCACCACTGAAATGACTCCCTTGATATCAGTCATGAAAATGGTGTGATTCAGAAATGCTCTGGAACTGAAATCAAAAGCACTTGGTAAGAAAAGCATTTATGTAGTTTTTACCTCGCAGTTTATGTTGTCAAGATGCTTTCAGCTCTGAGAGAAACATCAAAATGCAGTCCAAATGTGCCTGCAGAGTTGGAGAGAAAATGGAGGGAAACCTTCATTCATCAGCAGCAGCCTCCTGCTGATTATCACCAGGCCTCTCTTTCAAACCTCTTGGTTGCTAAGCTCTCAGTGAGGTCAAAAATGCTGACCAGATTTGTTTCCTGATGTGCATGTGCTCAGACAGAGCATGCCCTTTGGTTTGGACCTCCAGATGCTCAGAGAGGGCAGAAAATCTTCCTCAAACAGAATTCACAGAATCACTGGGTTGGAAGAGACCTTCAAGATCATCAAGTCCAACCCAGCCCCAACACCTCAACTGAACCCTGGCACCCAGTGCCACATCCAGGCTTTGTTAAACACACCCAGGGATGGTGACTCCACCACCTCCCTGGGCAGCCATTCCAGAACTTTATCACTCTTTTTGTGAAAAACTTTTCCCTAATATCCAACCTGTATTTCCCTTGGTGCAGTGTCATCAGAGGACACAAGGAAAAGCGACGCACCACAGCTTTGGTCACCATGAAGAGACTAATTTATTTTCTCTGACTCCAATAATTTATACTTCTCAAAAGGTGCCAGTGGATTGGAGGGTGAATGTGCCACCTCTCCAACGACACTGGGCAAACTACCAGTCTATCAAATTTCTCCGCCTCTATGAAAGAATGAAAAACAATAGGTTGTTTACAGAAAGTTGCGTGAGAAAGTTCTCCACAAGAATGTAAACTCAGAAGGCTTTAGAAAATCCTAAGAAATCAGGGCGACAGTGCAGCTTGAGGTTCTGTGTCCTCTGGTTCTGTCAGTGCTGCCTGGAGAAAGACACCAACCCCACCTGAGCACAGGCACCTTTCAGGAGCTGCAGAGAGTGATAGGGTCAGCCCTGAGTCTCTTTTTCTCCAGGCTAAACAGCCAGCTTCTGTGTGGTGCTCAGGGTGAGACTGCTTACCAGAGCTGGAACCAGGAGATCTCAGATTTTCTGGATCCTGTTCTCCAGTCAGGACAGAGCTGGGACTGCCTTTGTCTAAATCCTGGTCCCACAGCACCTGGACATTCCCTCCTGATCCATCTCCCACTGTGTGGAGAGGAAACAGCACTCAGCCACAGGCCATGGCATCCAGCTTTTCCTCTGCCCATACCACACAACATTTTAATTCCTTAAACCCTTTTAAACCCGAGTGATTCATCCCTTATGCAAAATTAATTGGGGTCTATGTAGGAATGATTATCCCTTTAGCATTCCTTTCCTCAGCTACTGTTTCTTAACAGGCATAATTTTCTTGATAGCCCAGAGGAAAAGAGCACAGAAAACCAGGAAACTTCAGCAAAGTTGGCACAGGTTCATGCATGGAGAGGAGAGAAACAACACAGAAATGCTGTGTTACATGTCATGAACATTATTTTACATTTACATAGCAAAGAAGTGCCCCACATGGTTCATTTGCTTCAGTGGTGATTCAGATGTGACCCTTTCCAGCTTTCATCAGAGTTGACAGAGAAAAAAAGAAACTTTTAAAAAGGCAAGGAAGGAAATAAGGAATGAAACACTGCCAGTGATATGTGACCCAGTCTTCCAAGACAATTTGTGGCACAACAGGACCGTGGATCATGGCTGGGGTTTCCAAGGACAGGGATGAACCAGCAATATTTTATAAAATGTTTAACAAATCCTGGGTACCCACGGCCTGATTTACCACATATTCCTGGGCCATTGCAGCATTATTCTGCTGGAATCAATAATGCTGCAACTTGGGAAGACTTGAATAATGAAGAGGTGGATCGAGTGCTTTACTGTCAATTTAATTATTCATACAAACGAGGCATTTGGCAAGAGAGGGGATTTCTATTGCTTCATAAAAACAAATTATGGGGGAATAAACAGGAACATGAAGCAAACATTGCTGGACTGAATAAAATGTTGGCATCAGTCCTTGAAGTTTACCTTGCAATTTGTAATGTCATAATTAAATGGAAAAAAAGGAGGCCAAGCTATTCTTTATGGCCAGTGAGTAACAGAGGGATCTGCAAAGAGGCTGAATTTCCATGTAATAAGGCTATCTAAATCCAATTAATTCCAGAAGTGCTAACCACCAGTGAACACAATGGAAGTATTTAAATGATTTTTTGGGGTGTTTAAATGCTCTTTTCAATAACATGTAATTTGTTGTTTTGTTTTTTTTTTTTTCCAAATAACCAAAAATTTTTTTATTTATCATCAGCATTCACATGGCACAAACATAAAGAACCTGAGAAAGGCCAGGCCTATATATTGGCTGAGGCCTAAAGGAGAATGAGAGCTCACAGACAACAGGCTGTGTACTCAATCAGTAAAAAAAACAGCATCAAATAATTTTGTGATGAAATTGCACCCACTGAAGATGCAGCACTGGGCTGATTTCTAAGCCAATGAATGAGGACAGTGCAGGCTTTGAAAATTAATTTCTTTTCCTCATTTTTCCACTCCTCTTTTCCAGTGCATTCATATTTCCTTAAATAATTATTTTGATTTACACTTTTGTTTTCCCCCAGCCTTTAAAAGCCTGAAATGCATCTTGTGTTAGAGATGCCAGGCAAAGCAATTATCTTGGTATTATATTTAAGTATCTCAAAAAGCCTGTTTGGGGAGGGAGGAGGATTGACAACAGTGCTTTTATTAAATTACAAGCTGCTCCCTGCAGAATGGCTGGGAGGCTGGAAGCACAGAGCATTTCTGAGTGAGATTGCCCATTATAAACAGACATCATTGGTCTGGAGTATCTGTACATGCACATATGGATATAACCAGATAATTCAGATCTTTTTGGCACTTCTGACAGAGAAATATTGTCAGGTAAATATTGCATGGTCAACCCAAAGGTGCAACACCAACCTCAGAAAGCCCAGGCTGCCCTCAGGTGTCTCAGCACAAACACAAGGTCACACCAGCAGCCCCCTGTACATCATCTATCAGGAACCTAGGGGAAAAAAGAACAGGAAAGCATCCAAGTTGTGCTAAAACATCTCCCTGGTGCCCAGGAATAGGTGGGTTGCTGACTGTCTGTGCCAGACATTGGATCTGCCTGGGGAACCTTCATTGCATAAATTTCTCAGTTCTTTTCTAAATACTTTACACTTTTGGCCACTGCAGCAGCATGTGCCCATAAATTCTACAGTTTTATTATGTGCTCTGTGGAAAAAAGAAAACTATCTCTGTTTTCTGTCTGTATCTGCTCTTTATACAGGATGCTGGCATAGCTGCAGAGAGCAAAACAGGAGAGATGAAGTCACAGGTGAGCAAGCGACAGTGAACACCTGCAGCTTTCCCATCTCCTACAGCATCAGCTCTTATCAATCCCTGAATCAAAGTCCTGGGAGGGCTTTCATTACTGAAACCTGTGGGGGAAATGTGCTGCCTTCAAAGGATAGCTCTGCCAGGTTCTCCTGTGCGTGTCACAGGGACGGGGTTTGAACTGTGCCATCACAGCCACGAGGGTTCCAACCCACTGGGCAAGCACCTCCTTCTGCTCCTTCCTCAGCAGCAGCACCTTGTCCCTGCTGTACAGCAGGGGTGAGAGAGGGACTGCCAGTTCTTGGCTTCTTTTTTCTACCTCTGCCAAGGCTGGGATTGAAGCTCTCGAGATGATCATTCATGTTCAGACTCAGGTGTTTATTATTTCTTATCTACATGACAAGTCCTGAGTTCTACAGCATTCTACTAACAAAATGTTAGTTACATGTTAGTTAGCTACAAAATGGCTAGCTATCTTCCTTTTA
This sequence comes from Anomalospiza imberbis, assembly GCF_031753505.1. NCBI lineage: Eukaryota > Metazoa > Chordata > Aves > Passeriformes > Viduidae > Anomalospiza > Anomalospiza imberbis. The sequence goes on along the minus strand of NC_089692.1, from coordinate 17,788,231 downwards.
AGGTCTTTTAAGGCTAAACTATCTAATTATGAAATGACACCTAAATTATTTTCCCTTTTAACCCAATAACCAACCACTTGAAGTCTGCAATGTGGATTTTCTGCCCAATTACAAAATACCACCCAAACCCATGGAGAAGAAGGTGCAGGAGAACAACCAGCCACCACCCTAAAACCTCCATCTTGCCCCATATATATTGCTATGTTCTAAAACCCCAAACTCTAAGTTTTCCACCCTGTGATATTACACACTTCTAATCAAACTGCACACCCGTAATCCCAGTTCTATCAATCAATTTTGGAAGCCTTCTCCTTCTCAAACATAGTATTTTCTTGTAGGTCTGTGCCCTTCAGCACAGAAAGTTTAAAATTCTCAGCATCCAGGATTCCAACAAAGGACTAAACCAAACCACAGGAGAATGGCAAAGCTGCCAAAGGAGGGAAACAAGGAGGAGAGAGGAATGTCATCCATGCCCACAAATCAGCCAAGCATATGGAAACTGCATTTAAGGCATAAAGGGTGTGTAAGGAGCTGATATAACCAGATGGCTAAAGAGCAAGGAGGGAGCAGTTCCAGAAATTGTGAGGGAAACAGGGAACAGAGAAAGAAATTAAGGATTATGAACTTCATATTGAAAAGGGCATGGAGAATTAAAAAGGAAAACTACAGGAGTAGTGATGAAAATTTTTTAAAAAGTGAAAAAAACACATCAGCAGATGTTAGAACTGAGCCAGGAATTTTTCTTTCTCACCTGCAGAGGGATATCAGTGCTGAGGATGACCTCCCAGAGATGTGGCAGAAGGGTCCAGGAGGACAGAAACGCAGCCTGGCCAGGACAGGACAGCTCTGGGGTGAGGTGCATGTGCAAGTCCTTCAGAGCTGGGTTCAGGGCCTGGCTTCCTCAGACACCAAGTTAGGTATTTTTCTTTTGTGTGCATTCGTCTGCCATTAATCAAATTCAGCTAGAAATATTTCTCTCCATTCTCTGTCTCTGACAGGTATTTGTATGATTCTAGCCAGCAACGAGGTCCTGATCTAGCTACAGACACAGCTGCAGGTCCCAATAAAATAAGTATGAGAGTACCCAGTCTTAGAAAAGAAAACTTAAAGTACATGTATTTCTTGATAAATAAATGTAGCACTTAAATCACTCAGTTGCACAGAGCATTTGCTCGTTGCTTTGGATTTATTCACCTTCTTGTCAGCTGGTTTCAGAAAAATAACCTTTACCAACACCACGCAAGGGCTTCACAAGGTAGGAAGGAGATGCTAATTGGTTTTATCCTTTTGTGAAACAATCCATCCAAAGTCAATTAGAATAGGTTTACTTTTTCTTCACAGAAATAATCCATAGGAAAGACTGATGGGCAGAGCAAGCCGAGTCCTGCACAAAGGTGTAGGATTTAAGTGATTCCGAGCTGTGCTCCCAGAACTCCGTAGCCTTCAGGCATCTGTCTGGTCTTTCTCTGTGGATGGCATAATTAGGGCTTGAGTGAAAACCCCAGTGGTGAAGCCTGATAAGAAGTTAATCTTGTGGACACCTCGTGGGCCCGGAGAGATGTGCCCCAAAAGCCCAATTAGCAAAGGCTTCTTGTCCTAGGCTGTGCCACAGCCTTGCTCAGCGCTGATGAAAGCTCAGGGCTTCACCAGCCCCTCACACGTCACAGGGGTGAGGAGCACCTGCACTTTGTCCCCATCTCACTTCTCCTGGTGACCTTCACACTCCCAGTGTGGCATTTAAATCCCACAGATTCACACACCTCTCTGGAGAAAGGATTCACCCCAGAGCCTTCAGCCATGCCGAAGCCATGAGCCAAGGCTTTTTGGGGAGCCCCACAGGGGGTACCTGTCCACAAAACCTGAGCCCAGGTTTCTTGGACCCTCTGCCCGAGGCCAAGCAAACAGAATTTGTGTGAAAGCAAACAGAATTTGTGTGAAACCTGTGCTATCCCAGCTGCAGAACCAAAAAGCATTACAGCAATCCCAGCCCCCTACAGCCATGGATGAGCAAAGTGAGATAATGATAAGGTTTGATTTCCCATCATCTGTAAAGAGCAAAGGAAAAAGTTCTTGGCTGTTGGGAAAGCACTGCAGATCTGGAAAAGAGACCTCTGCTTTACAAGCCAAAAGTCCTTTCTTTTACGGAAGGAAAGCACTTCCCTCACAGCCAAAGGAATGCTGAGGCACAGCATCCATGGACCCTACAAATTCCCCTTTCCATCTCGGGATATTAAAGAGCAAATTCCAGTTTTAAGAGGGATGCAGGTCATGGAAACTGCTGCTGAGAAATTGAAGTGGTTTCTCCAAACCAAGCGACTGTAGCGTGACTATGATGGAAGGAGTTAATAGACACTGAAATTGTTTTATTAAGTAGATTTGCCAAAATTTACTGATTATCAAACCTCATTAGCCGGGGACTTGTACTCCATGTTCTTACCCAGTTGCTGCCTGCTGCCTGCTGGATACACGGAGGGATGCTGGAGAGATTATTTCTAAGCCCTTCCCCCTTCCCTCTCCCCTCCTCTTCCAGGACCACATCGACAGTCCCGGGGGAAAGAGAGGAGGGCCAGGGAGAGGGTAGGATCCACCAGCTCTCCCTCAGCATCTCCCACCAGGAAAGCCCGGAGAGGAGCTGCCGCTCAGGACACCTTTGGGAGCATCCCCTAGCACAACATATGTTACATCAACACACACGGCTGCTTTCCCCTTCCAGGAGAGAGGAGAAGGAGGGAGAGGAAAGAGCTCCGGAGTGCTCCAGGGATTTTCCATGTAAGCAAAAGCGGACGATGCCCCCGGGAGCCGCTGCCGGCCCCTGCTCCGTGTGCGGCAGGTGAGCATCACCTGCGGGGCAGCCCCGCTCCCGCCAGCTGCCCCTGCTCCGCTGGTAAGTCACTTCGGGAAACTTTCCTTGCACTTTGCACTTCGCTGACTTGGGGTCAAAAAAGTGCTTTTTAATCTCTAGGCACTACGGGCAAAACCAGGGGTTTGTCCCTGAAAAGAGAATTGAAATTTCAAGTCTCAGAGCTGAGAAAACACTTTCTGCCTGCTTAAAGCAAAGTTTTCTCCGCGGTGGGCAAAGGTCCCCCTCTAACTCCTCAGTAATTTGCAGCGGCACGAGGTCGGGTTGATCAGAACAGTCATGATTTAGACAGAATTTAAGGCATTTTTAAACCTCTCCCAGCTAATCCTTGCAATCCCCCTGAGAGGCAGAACAGAACGGGGCGTGCAGCGAGAGGCAGAGGAATCACGATCTGAGCAGTCCGGTTAAAGCAATTAGAACTCGCATCCAGCTGATGGCAGGTAATTGACCACTCTCTCGCTAATAACTATTAAGCAGCTTAGTTGAGTTAGCGCATGGTTAGGGGTTTATAAAAATAAGAAAGCGAAGCGACAACGACCGGAAAATAAGGATCTAACGGTGCCCAGACCTGCTCGGAGAAGAGCCCGAGGTGCTCCCGTTGGGATTTGCAGGCACCCGAGCCTCGGTGATAATTATGAATGAGGCTGTGGCTCTGCTCCCTGCCTGTGTTGCCAGACAACCAATGAGGCTGCAAAGCAAAGCTCATTCACGGGCTGCAGGTTTCAGGGAGAAGCACAGAGGTGACTTTTACTTACAAAACAGGCACTCATTGATTTCCTGATTGAGGAAAGTGGCTGGAAACACCTTTTCTCTCCCAGTAACCTCTGCTATGTTTTCTCCTCCTCCCTGTATCTTCTGGCTGACAGATCCCCCTGCTCTGATGCCGTTCTGGATGTCCCGGTGAGAACTCTTAGAGATGCCTATTCTCTCCAGAGGCAGTGACCAAGACTATAGCAACATTAGCTACAACTCCTGCAATTCCTTGAGCCACTTCCTTCCCATCTGCGTGGAAACCCCTTCTGTCAAGGGGGTCCATTATCAGAGAGCCAGGAGGATTTACCACCCTGACCAAGTGTCTGCAGTCGATCTGAAGACAGAGATCATGATCAACGTTGGAGGTATCAAGTACCTGCTGCCCTGGAGTACTTTAGACGAGTTTCCCCTGACCAGACTGAGCAAATTAAAGCTTTGCAGCAGCTATGAAGAAATCATCCAGCTGTGTGACGATTACGATGAGGACACCCACGAGTTCTTCTTTGACAGGAACCCCAACGCTTTCGGGATGATTGTCAGCTTCCTGGCAGCAGGGAAGCTGATGCTCTTGAGAGACATGTGTGCCTTGTCTTTCCAGGAGGAGCTGAGGTACTGGGGCATTGAGGAATCCAACCTGGAGAACTGCTGCTTTCGGAAACTGTTCCAGAAGCTGCAGGAGCTGGCCGAGATCCGCAAAGAAGAGGAGCTCCGGAGGAGCAAGGAGGCTTCGTGTGTCTTGGATGAGAAAACCAGATTTGGGCAGTTCATGAACAGACTCAGAGATATGGTGGAAAATCCCCAGTCAGGACTGCCAGGCAAAGTCTTTGCTTGTCTCTCCATCCTCTTTGTGGCCACCACAGCTGTCAGCCTTTGTGTGAGCACAATGCCAGACTTAAGAGCTGAAGAAGACAGGGTAAGTGAGTCCTTCTTAACTGCTCTAACCACAGAACTGAAGGCACAGTCTGGGACAGAAAGCGCAGCGATGGCTCAAATTAATTCTATCATTTCCAAGTGATACCATGTTAAGGATAACAGAAACAAATATTATACTGATTTTTAGCTAGAATACAAAAAAGCTTTTGGACAGAGCAGATATTTCAGCTCTCCAATATAGGAAAGTTTTTCCTTCTTGAGAGGCAGCTGCCAGTGTAAGATTAACTTGTTAGCACTGACTCTCAAACTGACATTGTGGAGTTTTCAAGATGCTTCACTCTCTAGTTACAGGCAATCTCTCCTTTGGACACATCAGCTACAGAAATATTTTCCTCTGACATCTTTACTTTTAAAACAGCTGGGTGTCTTCCCTTGTGATAAAACTTTCAGATGCTTAAAGAGGGAGAAATATTCATTAATTTTTATATGTTACATTTCAGTAGTTGAATAAAGATTGAAGGATGAGAGGCAGATGAAGTATTTTTGCACATACAGATACATAAAAGCTGTGCCTCCAAAAAATCATAATTCCATGCTAAGAGAATTCTGTATTTGCCCCATATATATGTACATATTGTAGGAGCAATACCAAGCACTATCTGAACTGCTAACTGCATTTAAACCCTCCTCAAAGAACTCATCCACATTAATTCAGGGCAAATAAATCAAGCCTGTATCACACATGAAGGATCTTCTCTAAAACATTACCGTAAATATTTCAGCATTTAAAGATTTATTTCTTGTAATAATAGACCAGAAGAAAAGTAAAAACCCAAAGTTATTTTAGATGTGGTAACATCCAAATTCATGAAATAACCTTGACTAATCTCTGTAATGAATCCTGCACTTCATTTGCAAATTGCCCTTCCAAAAGTGCTGAGGAAATCTATGTCAAATAAGCCCCTTGCCCCAACCCCTGCTGTAAGACAAGACACTCCTCAGAGTGTCATATATTGATGAATAAAGTCATTTTTACATTTATAGCACAGCCTGGTGTGCACAAGATAAAAATCTGTATCTGTCTTACTGGTCAAAGCAGCCTTGTCATGGTTAAAATATGTCCTGATATTTGATGTCTGAGTAAAGCTGAGGATTGCACAGGAGGCTGAAATCTAAGATCATTCCCTTTTCCATTTTAACCCCTTGGATATTGACTTCAATTTGCCCAGGAAGGCTCCACCTGTCAGGAATAAGCCTGGTGCTCTTGCAGCCTTCCTCAGCTATTCTATTACTTTTTGGCTGAAAAAGGAAAAACTGTGATCACAGAAAAAGCTGTTAACACTGTTCTAATGCTTCTTCCAAGGAAATATTTTAAATATAGAACATCCTTCTTCCAGCTCAATGTACAAACATTACAAACTCTGCTCCAGCAAGTGCTTCCTAATAACTTTGTTAATGGAAGGGGCTTGATGCTTTCTATCTTCATTTCCCAACCACTGCAGGAAAAGCTTTGATAAATAAGTCCCATGTAAAAGAACCAGCACATGACCAGAGCTCTGCTGGATGTAAGGGGTGGTGTGTTTAAAAAGTAAATTACTAAGTTAGAAAGAAAAGCATGCTGAGGGTTATAAGTGTGTGAGGGTTATAAGTGTGTCTGGGAGCTGCAGTTCCTGGATTTCCTATAAAACAAGGATGGCATTACTACTTAGAGATTTGCATGTATATCAGTACTTTAAAAACAAGTAAACTGCATTGAAACAAGCTCAAAAGATGGATTGTTGAAAGTGCAGGGGACAGGATGAAGGATGAACTTGAAGAAATGACCACATTTGTCCAAATACTTGGAAACATTGCATAATTTACACTTACAGCACCAGCCTAATGCCCTTTGTCATTGTGCCCCAGAATACAGAATATTAAAAGTCCTGTTCTGTGAATTATGTGATGTTCTGCCACAGGAAACATAGGGGAATATATAAGACAAAACACTCATGCCTTGTGGAAAAGCAGAGACTGAACTACTAACAAGCAGTTTTGGCATCCCTAATTTTCCATCCCTAAATTCTTAGCCTGCAACAACTAAGATTTCCTTACTGAGATCTCCAAAGAACATTTTAACTAGAGCTGGACAAATAAATCCATGAAATTAATTGACTAAAATTAGGATTTCTTGGCTGCAGCTGAGTCATACCTAGCAAAATCAACTCTCCGTTGGTTTGTAACTCAGAACTGACCTCAGAGAGCGATTCCAAGATGGGGCCACCTTTACCAGCAACCTGAAACAGGCATGCAGGACCTGAAATTTTTGCTTTTAGGGCTGAACACAAAGATGATTCGATATCTGTTTGCTCAGTGACAGAAAACAGATGAATTTCTTCACAAAGTTTCTGAACAACCTGAAATTCCACACCTGAATTCAAAGATGCCATATCGTGAGGTTTGGTCAGTTCTGAGTCAAAGCTTGGCAAAAGCTCTGATGTAAATGTCCTCAAAAGTACTGCAAGGATCCCTTTTCCAATGTCACTAACACTGGAAATTGAATTTATCCATACTACCCATTCTGAAAAACAGACAAAAAAGGCTTTACCTCTGCTGCATATGTACCACTCTAGGTCCTGTTCCTCCTCACCACAGCCACATTAAGAGAGTGAAAACTGGCTGGACTCCAGCTCAAGAAGGATCAAAGTCAAAAAAAAAAGAAAAAAAAAAAGAAAAAAAAGAGAAAAAAAAGGCTAAAAAATGCAAGGTGCCTTCCACTTCACTCACTTGGCTCAGAGGCTGCTGATCCCACCCTGCAGGCACAGCAGATCCCTGGTCCTTCGAGCAGCTGCTGAGCCAGGTCTGCTCAGAAGGGAGGAAAGAGCAGGCAGAAGAGCAACCAGGAGTCCTCAGCATGCGAGGGAAAGTGAAAACTCGGGTCTGTCTCCGGGAGAGGGATGGCAGGGAGCCAGCAGAGAGCATCTGCATCGGGGAAACCCAGTCACCCTGGCAACCAGAGGGGAGGGAAGGAGCCAGCGCCAGGGGCAGCAGAGGGGACGGGAGGGGGAGCTTGGAGTCAGGGATGCAGCTGACAGCGGAAATAAAGGAGGAGTTGTTATAACTGACACACTCCAGAATGTGCCAAATGCCATTTAGGAACCTCCTCACGAGAAAGAACCCACCCGGATTTGGGCAAACGTTTCTGTAAGTTTATATTATATATGGACATGATGTGAATTCCAGCCCAGAGAGAGAAGTCCCAGGTGAAGGGTGAGCAAAAAGTTCATCAAAAATGTGGAGTAGCAAAGGAACAGCTCTGGTGAGCTCAAGTTTGAGTCTGACCATGAAATAAACACACAAAAGGTTTTATTATTTGTGAGGCTAAGGAAAGAGGTAACAAGGTTATCAGTAACAAGGTAATGTTAGTTAGGAATAAAACAACAGAATTATCACATTTTCCAGTGGAAATATATCCTTGTCCATGATATTTTCATCAGTTCTTTATGGAGCTCAAACTGTCTGGTAAAAAAGCAGATTTAATATCATCAAAGTGCGATAATCAAGGCATGTAGAGATAGGAAAAAAGGCATATTTAGAGGTGAGGAAATCTGTTACTGATCTGAACAGGCAGCCTGAGAGAACTGCAAATCTGAGATGGAGACCAAGCATACAGGATAGGAAAGCTGAAGTGACAAAATTCACCAGTACTACCCCCAAATGAAGAAATTCAGATCATCCCACTAGAAATAGGACAGAAGTCCCATCAAAGCCCCCCAAAAATCCCAGTCCCCCATAAGAGTTACAATCAGGATCTAAGAGGGGTCACTGAAACAGCCACTGCTCAGCACATCCAACCCAAAGGGAAAAAAAACATCATTACACAAGAAAAGTGTGGGATAAAACCACTGCAGAAGGGCCTGGAGAGGGAGAACACTTTGAAGTACTCCTGGGACTTTCCTTGGGATGAGATATTTCATTTAATGAGTCCCTAAAATTGGCATCCCCCAGAGAAATGACTCGGCAGAAAGGCTACAGCAAGGTCGGTTCTTAAGGAAGGCAGCAAATTAAGGTCAGGGAGAAAACCCCCAGATATTTCCATTCCCTGACCTTGTTACTACTAATTCTTGTGTTTGCTCTTAACTGACCTTGAGAAGCTTGGAATTGCTTTAGGTATTTTATAGGACCTAATGAAACAAAATCATCACAAGCTGCAACCACTGTTGTTTATGTGAAGGTTTTACCCTGAAACACAGAATACTCACTTTTTTAAAAGCTTCTCTTCCTGGGATCATTTGATTACGTGAAAATCAAGTTCCTTTTAAAAGAGTAAGTTTCTAGTCTCTGGTTGCACTTAGAACCCAGAAAACATGAACAGATGAGGAGAAGCCAGTACTTAACATATAGAACCACTTTTAAGTTATTTTTTATATTCTACACATTATTCTGGAGGCCCTGATTAGTTTTTTAATGATTGATGTTGCTGAAGGTTTCTGTATGATACTAAAGACTATTTGGCTTGCACACTGGGAGAAACTGCCAAGAAACAGGTTTTCTTTAAAACTGGAATAATTTTACTTTATGGGGGAAAAACCCAATTTATTTGCCTTACTGTGAAGAGAAAGAAAATGTAATGCTCATTTAAAGTGTAATACTATAAAGGCATATGTGTACATGCCTATCTATAAATACACTTCTATATACATATGACTTGAAATTACTTGGAACAAAATAAAGCTGGATGTGCTTTGGCTTTATTGCATCTGCTCAAGCACTTTATTCTGGGTTCTTATCAGGTCACTTTCTGCAGACAATCCCTCTCTTAAATTGTCCAAGCATCCAGTGCAATTCTGATTTTTTCTAACCATTTTCATCGGCAAGGAAAGTAGGAAAATGTGCTTCACTGGAGCACCAAAACCTCCTGGTCTGGGTGTAGCACAGTGAAACCCAGCTATTTATGTGCTTCACAGGCTGAAGTAGTTAAATGAATAATGATTGAAGAAAGGTTAAATAAGAAGCCATTAAACAACAGAAAGCAGAATATTCAGGCCTGGGACTTTGATATATATTTATGAATCATTGCTTTATGGGATCTGCCTTTTTTTGAGGCCAGAAACACCGGGAGCTTTGAGCTTGAAATTGCACCGTCACGTTAAGACCCGGATTTGAGAGTTCCACATTATCAGTGACCATTTCCCAGGCATCCACCCCCAGAACTGCACAATTCAGCACTGAATCTGTTATGTACAGCACTGATAAAGTTCATATCACTGAAGCCCTGCTTTGCACAGCCAAAAGGGCACTGCAGGGGTGGTCCCTGCTGACCATCTGTGCCCCAGCTCAGCCCCGCCACAAAATCAGTGTCTGCACAAACTCTGGCCCTCCAGGGAGGGAATGGATCCTGCCTGGCTTTCCAAAGCCAGCGTCCAGTGTTCACAAAGCACAATTAGACATTATTTGTTTGCCTTATGTCCATCTCCTCTTGGCTGTGTCCCAGCAGTGCTAAGGCTCTGAGCTTTGTACGCCATCCTGGGGGGACCCCCAGCTGTTCCAGCTGTTCTGCACTGGGCACTGCACCAACAGCTGTGCAGTGGCCAGCACATATCCCTCACTGGGAATCAGGATTTCTTTCCCCTCCTGCTGCTTTCAGGGCTGTAATAGTTACAAAAGCCTGTTCACTCCCCTCAGCTGGCTCTCCTCAAGGGGCTCAGCACAGGTGAGTGTTTAATAAATGCCCATTTTGGGAAGATGGGTGTTGCCTTTCACAGAGGCACTCCATCTCTGGGAAACTCTGAAACTAATTTATCCTCCAAGTTTGTGCCATTCCCATTCTATGGACAGAGAGACATAATTCTGTCTCTCAGGAGAAGCACAGAGAGAAGAAGAGAAACCAATCTTTATCTCTGCTCCTTTGTTTTCCCCATGTGGAATGTGGTGTGGAGATTGTTCACCTGCAGTGATTGCTGGGTTGGATTCTGGGGAAGGTTGTTTGGGGTCAGTGACCAGTGGGATCCAGCTGTGGCTCGGGCTCTCAGCAGAGTCAACAGTTTGAGTTGGTTAGATGGGTGATTAAGAATTAGGTATGTAAAATAGGATAGTATCTCTTTAGTATATTAATGTAATATGGTATAGTTTTAATAAAGCTGTCCTTCAGCCTTCTGATCTGGAGCCAGACATCATCATCTCTTCCCTGCTCCAGGGTCGCCGCATTTTTACTACACAAGTTCCTTCCCACAGTGTCAGCACCTCTCATTAGCACCAGTATCTTCCCTTAAAACAGATTCGGGACCCCCCGTACTCCAGAGTTACAATAAGAAGGAATTTCTGCTCCGAAGAATTTACAGTCCAGTGAGAAAAGAAACAAAGAAACAGTAACAGGCAAAATGCTTTGACCAGCAGCTAAACTGTCAGTTGAAGGTTATCCTCCCAAGTCCAGATAAATTCCTCGTCATTTTGACTATACTGCTCTTCACAGTTACAAAATTGTCTGTTAGATTCCTTACTAGAAAAATAAGAAAATGTTTACTCTTTCACATCTTTGTGCTAACACAAACACTTTGGAGTCACCAACTGGTTTAAATCAAAATCAGATTCTTCAGACTGACACTCACAGTGTTTGCAGACTAAAGTTTAAAAGTTAATTGTAACACTTTATTTTAGGCACACTTCTGCCCCAAAGGGGATAATTATATGTTGGACACAGAGCAATAATTTCTTTCTCTGTTCTTTCTAATGTCCACATTAATAAAATACCAATATCAGTTTAGTTTCCTCAAATGCTGTAGTTGTAGTAATTGTTTTCCTAAGTCCAGGCTTCTTTTCCATCAAGTAGAACGAGTGGGAACTCACTGTGTTCTCAGAATACACAGCACTGCTTTAACAAGCTCATCATTCCCTAAATCAGGTTAGAGTCTCTTTCTCAGCAGGCTGTAACCTTCTGGTTTTATTGCATCAGGCTGAAACCATAAATCCAAGTGCTGATGTGATCCATAACACAGGGTTTTCAAGCTCTCCCTCCCCATCATTTGATTCAGCAGAGCATGGTTTAATTATTCAAATAACAGCATCAATGCGGCCACAATGATTCAGCACTACCTGCAGCACTGCAGCTGCATCCCGGAGCTCAGGTATGCAGGGAACACAGATTGGCACCACGTTTCCTAACCAAGCCATCACTTCACAGCCAAAAGGGATTTCTGCCTTGTATCTGTTCATTTCCTGCTGCCAACGGGATAAGAAGAGCTTGGAGCCAGCTGGGTAGCTCAGTTCCCTACACCCAGGTCTTGCTCTGCCTCTGCTCTTTCCTAACCCTTCTCTAGACTTGCAGCCTCCCCTGTATTCCCACTGCCTTGGGTCTGTGGGAAGAACCAAAGCTTGTTTTATACCATCCCATTAGTTTGTATTTTTCACACAGAGGGAATTGCTCAGGGAGAAGCTCTACACCAGGATGCAGTGCCCAGGTGTCACTGAGAAGTGCAAAAAGCTGGACAACAACCCCCCACCCAGGAAATGGCAACCTTGGGCTTAGAGAGGGAAATTCCTGCTGGGTTTACTTCCAAATCCTGCACCTAGAGGACTGGCTGATTTTGGCTGCAGGAAGAGCAGTCTTGCCAGGATAAGTGCTGGACAGCACAGGATGGCAGAAGGCAGGTGGGGAGCTGCAGGACAGGCTGATCCCATCTGCTGCCACTCTGGTGGACACTGGCCTCTGTCCACAGAGCAGTGTGTGCATCACAGGAAGGATCTGAGCAGCAGCTTGACTGTGCCAAACAAAACCTGCCCCTGCCAGGATAAATTTAGCAGATGTGAACCATGACCTTGCATCAGTCACAGAGCCAGGCACGCTCCTGGTGTGAACGGTGACATTCTGGCAGCCTGTCCTTCCACTGCAGAGGGATGAGAAGGTGCAGGTCCTGTGTTCAGGGAAGCTCCTCTAGGACTCCAAGAGGATGGAGCATATGCTCTCTGAGCTCCTTCCCTGCCTGGTTCTGGCTCCATTAGGGGTGTGTCCCTGAGCACAGGGCAGCCTTTCCTCAGGAGCAATCACTGCTGCAGCTCAGGCAGAGCTGGCTGGGAGCAGGGCTCAGATCCTTTCAGCCCATTGCTCATTTGTTTTATGATGATGAGCCAGCTGGTTCCCATAAACATGCCCTGGGAATAACAGTGTTTGCATACAGGGGTTCAGTCATGACTTCTAGCTGGGTTCAAGGACTTTTATCAGCATGGCTTCATAAATAACACGAGATTCCTTTCTCACAAGTGTGCTGTGTAAGCAACACATACACCTTGTGCTGAGGTACATATTGATTTCCACTCCAAAGCTCTGGAAATATAACATGATTCTGAAATAATCCAGATACTGATCAAGCTGTGCTTATTAGCAAAGTGTTCTACAAGCATTGGAGGAACTTTTCCTATTTAACTTGGGAATAGATCATTTGACACAATAGATCAATTGTTAACTTGGGAATGGATCATTTGAACTTTTGCTATTTAACTTGGGAATAGATCATCAAGAAACACTTGGAATCATTGACACCACCCTGAGCAGAGCTCCCTGGCAAGCACAGGAAGGAGATCACAAGAAATGCTGTAATTTTGCTTATCTCCTAGACTCCTTTTTATAGATTGTGGGAAATCCCAAATAACACACCATAGAAAACAGGCTCAGACTGCTGCCAATAAACTTCCACTTAAGAGTCAATCACACCCAGGGCAGAAGGTTGGTACCTATCCAAATTTATCCTCACACAGCTGCAGCACTGCAATCCCAACATGAGGGAAATAACAGGATTTCTTCCCTCTTTGTACTTCAGATTGAGAAGGAATAAAGGGTAAATACCCACTGCAAAAGGTATTGGGGTAAATCTCTGGCAATAGGAAACTCATAGGTGGATCAGGTAATGATTCAGAACAAGTTTTCCAAAGCATACTTTAATTGTCAATTGTCTTAGAGGGCAGACAGGTGGGACACAAATGATCAGCACAGAGCAGACCCTGAAGGAGCAAGAGGAGTTCCTTGGTGGTGTCATACAGTTATTCAATAATAATACAGTTTTTCCTTGTCTACATAAAAAAAGTGAGCAGCATCTGGAAACCAGCGTGGATAAATGAGAGATATATTCTGCAGGGGAAATTCTGATTCAGTGTTCCTGGGCATAACTGAAATTATTGATGCATGTAAAGATATTATTTTCACTGGATAAGATTTATACCTGTTGTAAGTTAGGCTAGTGCTGCATAACCCTGGGATCTGATTCTTTTTGTTATCCTAGATGTCATTACACTTTAATTAATGTTTCCTGGCAAACTAAGAGGCTGGGAAATTTATCTCTTTTTATCTTGTGAGTGGCACATATCTCAAGCACATTTAGCTGGAATTCACAATTAGTGAATAAATTGCTGTTTTGCTGCTCCATCCCTGAAAGTATCCAAGGCCAGGTTGGACAGGGCTTGGAGCAACCTGGTTTAAGGGTTTAAGATGGGTTTAAGGTCCATTCTACCCAAACCATTCTGGGATTCTGTGAGTGGAAAACAGAAGCCAGGAGAGTTGCCTTGGGCAACCTGTTTCCTCTGGCTGTTGAAGGAACTGGGTTAACTGCACTCAGTACTGCTCTTCTCCTACTTTATTATGAACCTGCAGTTTTTCTCCTATTTAAAGAGAATTTAACAGAAATATCCTAAAATGAGCAATCTCACTGTAACACCATCAACTCCAGCACATAAGAGAATATGGAAAATAAGCCACTCTCTTATACACCAGAGGGGGACAATCAAAAGGAAGCTTGAATTTTTGACTATCTCTGGCAGTAAAGGAGTTTGGAACAACTCCTTTGCCTCTTTGAGGTAGTTTATAAATCTAAGAAACCACTCAATATTTCAGACATCAGGCTCAGTATATATCTTTTTACACACAAAATATTGTTTCATTCATTGCTGAGCCAAATGCTCATTTCATACAGAAGATCAATAGCAGGCACTCATTTTATTACATTTATATCATAGGGTGTAGAATTTCTGCTGGAGGAAAGTCCCATAAATCCTGATAAATTCTTGCATTGTTGAAAAGTAAATCTGCAGGATGAATAAAGTATAAAGAGTTACATACTCACTGCTGGGCCTGTCATAACTGTTTTCCCATCAATGTCAGTGACAGGTTGAGTACAGATTGATGTCAGATGGTTTGGTTGAAAAAGCCCTCCCAAAATATGCTGTGGTCAGCTATAAATAAAACCTCATCTTCCCCCTCTTGCTCACAGTCAGCACCACCCCAGCTTGGAGCCTTTAGAGCTCCCACTCCACCGTGAGCAAAACTGCAGCAGGAGGAGAAGGAGCTCAGTGAAAATTTGACTCAAAGATCTGGAAATAAAACCCCAGAATTCTCCTCTAGTTAATGGTGAGGTCAAGGGAGGGAGTTTGTTGTGGTTTGTGTTGGCAAGTGCTGAACACTAGGATATCCAAATGTGTCTGGTTTGCTCAGGAAGAGGAATTGTACAGAAGTTTTTGTGGCACAGAGATTTCTTTATCTGACATTTAGGCAAAAAAAAGTCTTGCATGGATCAGGGTATTTGGGCAGTACCAAAAGTAACTAATGGGAATGTGGTGGCAAAAAAAAAATATTGAACTCTTCCACTGACACAGGGGCATCAGTGTTTTGGTGAGAACAGAGCTTTGAAGTCAGTGTGCTCTGTCTGATCTTTGGACAACAGTTCTGAGAGCAACATAAAACTCTGAGCTGTAAAAATCCTCAAAACTACTGTGAGAAACAGAAATTTGCTTTGGTGATTGATATTTCCTTCCCTACCCCCTCTTATTTGTTGCTTTTGAACAAGGTATTCAAAAGGCTGAAGAATGTTTGAAAAGACTGACATTAGAGAGGGATATTCTATATAAATCAAGTCAGGTGCATTCCATAATATATATAAATGTTCCTAATATATAAAACATTCACATGCGAACTCTTGGGATGAAATCCATCTCCCAATGTGAAGGCAATGAGCATGTTCTCATTATGCTGACAGCATAAATTGCCTTCACTAAGTAAATATAAATTTCCAAAGGGAATACTGAGGTCACTGAGGGTGGCAAGAATTAAAAATATCCCAAACAGACTCTACATTGCTGCACCTTGAAATTTCAGGCTCAGTTCAAAAGACAGCCTACATCTTAATGGTTAAACCTTCCATCAAACAAAATTTCTTTTCTTATGACTCTACATTGCTACACCTTGAAATTTCAGGCTCAGTTCAAAAGACAGCCTACATCTTAATGGTTAAACCTTCCATCAAACAAAATTTCTTTTCTTATGTTTTCTAAGGAAGGAATAGGGAAAACCCCGTGATGATCTGAGAGCAACGTCACCTGCAAATGTCTAGAGGCAAATAAATAACAGATGTACTGGAAATTCAGCCCAGCTAACAAAAAAATTAAATAAATCTTGATGGGAGCAATGAATAATTCAGAGGCCCCATCACTGAAGTGACCAGAGGCAGGTTTGTGCAGAGTCTAGGCTGCACTGTACAAATAATTCAGGGCTCAGAAAGAGTGAGCACTGCACAACACAACCCAACACAACTGCTGATTGCAGGCAATCTCATCAAGCCCAGTCAGCAGCTCTGCAAACAGCAATGTGCTCCAGCTCGGACTGCAAATGGAGCCACAGCCTGACCCTGCATGCAGAGCCCTGGCAGGGCCAGGCCTTCATCAGCTTCTGTGCTGTTTCATTTTAGGGGTAAAATATGGACTTGGCAGCTTACTCTGCGGAAAGGAAAAATCCCCAAACGGTGCTACAGAGCTAAATTGTTCTGAGGGTTGGGCAGGGTAAAACTCACTCCTGAGGGGAAACCTCTACTGGCCAATTCTATAACACAAAAAGACTTGTTACTCTCAAGTGCAGCAGAAACTGTGAGTTATTCAATGTTGTAAAAAGTCTGCCGTGACTCCATTTTCTTCATGTGGGAAAAGCCAATTTTTTACTCACACAACTCATTTTATACAGTTTTTACAGACTTTTTGGGCAACTTTAATTTGTTGATAACTTTCTCGTCAGTTACTGTATTGGTTAGTAAAAGGTATTTTACTTGTCCATCAAATCTCTCTATTCTTGAATTGTTTACATATTTTCTTCACTGATTCTTATGGGACAGATCTTATTGTTTATACAGGTGCACTTGTTTTTCACCCTAGGAATAGATTGCTATGTTGATGAACTCTCATTTTCAAGATGTTTTCACATGAGAACTTGCAAAGTACTTAGCTGCATTTAGAAGAAATGACAGGCCAGCTATTAATTTAATAGGGCAGGCCTGATTTTATGAGGCCTTTCATTTATAATTTTTCTACCTGTCTGCAACATTCAGGACTTACAGCCTGCATGCCAGGACTTTATACATGGGTTTCATTCCAGTAGGTTGGAAGAAGAAACACAGTAAAATGAGGGAGGTAGGTAGATCTGTTTGTTCAGCTATTTTGTGTGCCCTGTGGAACTGAAGGACAACTGCCACACTACCTGTGAGCTGGGGTTTGTTTATCTCTGCTACCAGTGACTCAGGCAGATCCATATTGCTTCTCCCTCAGTGTTTTTGGATGCTGGTTCACCGGCTGTTCTTTTGTTTATCTCCCTCTCTGTTTTGTGGCAGGGTGAGTGTTCCCAGAAGTGCTATTACATCTTCGTCATCGAGACCATCTGCGTGGCTTGGTTCTCCCTGGAGTTCTGCCTCCGCTTCATCCAGGCCAGGAGCAAGTGTCAGTTCTTCAAAGGACCCCTGAACATCATTGACTTCTTGGCCATTTCCCCTTACTACGCCTCCCTCATCTTCTCCGAGGACGACTCCAGCGAGGAGGAGGACAGGCCAAGCAGCAACACGTACCTGGAGAAGGTGGGCTTGGTGCTACGGGTTTTACGTGCCTTGAGGATCCTCTACGTCATGCGCCTTGCCCGGCACTCCCTGGGCCTGCAGACCCTGGGCCTCACCGTGCGCAAGTGCACGCGGGAATTCGGGCTGCTGCTGCTCTTCCTGTGCGTGGCCGTCACCCTCTTCTCCCCCCTGGTGTACCTGGCCGAGAACGAGTCAGGCAGGGTGCTGGAATTCACCAGCATCCCCGCCTCGTACTGGTGGGCCATCATCTCCATGACCACCGTGGGCTACGGGGACATGGTGCCGCGGAGCGTGCCGGGCCAGATGGTGGCTC
The DNA here is from genome assembly GCF_031753505.1 of Anomalospiza imberbis. Taxonomy (NCBI): domain Eukaryota; kingdom Metazoa; phylum Chordata; class Aves; order Passeriformes; family Viduidae; genus Anomalospiza; species Anomalospiza imberbis. The sequence continues at coordinate 17,770,578 of NC_089692.1, read as the reverse complement.
TCAGCAGCATCCTCAGCGGGATCCTCATCATGTCCTTCCCCGCAACCTCGATATTCCACACCTTCTCCCACTCCTACTCTGAGCTGCGCAAGGAGCACGAGCGGCTGCAGTCGCGGCTGAGCCGGGCAAAGAGCGCCAATCGCTCTGGGGAAAGTGACACCTTCAACGAGACGGACAGCCTGATCCTGGAGGGACAGGCCTCCCCCATCAAATACATCTACAGGGGTAACTGAGCTTGGAAACCCCCATCAAACACATCTACACAGGGACCTGGGCCTGGAAACCACATCAAACACATCTACACAGGGACCTGGGCCTAGTGCTCCCCATCAAACACATCTACACGGGGAACTGAGCCGGGAAACCCTCATCAAACACATCTACACAGGGAACTGAGCCTGGAGACCCCATCAAACAGATCAAAATAGAGACCTGAGCCTGGAAACCACATCAAATACATCTACAGGGGGACCTGGGCCTGGAGACCCCCAACAAACATATCTACAGGGGGAACTGAGCCTGGAGACCACATCAAACACATCTACACAGGGACCTGGGCCTGGCCTGGGCCATTCCCAAAACCACTGACAGAAACGTGCACATGTGTGCATCATCAAAATACACAAAGCAAAGCAAGAGCATAGGTTCCAGTGCTATCCTCTCTCCTGGCATAGGTATAAGCAGCAGCCAACCCAACAGAGCCGGCTCCAAAAAATCCCCATGGAGCTGGAGGTTGGGAGAATGTAAAAAAGTCAGAGTTTATTCACTGATAAAGGCTCATTCTTCTCTACAACTACTAAGAATAAACTTTGTCTCTACCACTCATGCATTTTGCTGAATACCTAACACTGAATGAGTAACAGACAAACCAGCTTCTGTTGGCACAAACACACTTGTTGTTTTCTTTGCCTTTGAGTTTCCAGTGTTCTTGCAATGAATACCCTGAGCCAGGCGTTAGGACACATTCTTTCAGGGCTACACACCAGTGTGGTTGTCCACAGCTCATCCACCAGGCATACAGACACAAATCCAAATTCTGTATTTAAAGCCAGTAACAAGCTTAAAATAAAACCGCTGTATGTGACAGCTTTCAAAGTTTGCCTGCAGCCAGATGATCAATCTGTACCTAACAAATTGCACTGCTTTGTATAAAACACACACTGTTTGCAAGAGCATTTGCTTGAAATGCAATTGTGGTCTGCAGACTGTAAACATATCATACTAGACAGCAAAAGTCTTCAAACTTCTTTTTCATATAATTATTGAAAATAAAAATGAGGAATAAAAAAAGCGCCCAAGCTTACTGACCATCTCAAACAGCCTTGGTGTTATATTTTGTGTTGAATGGTGATGGTTTCTCTGGAAGAAAGAGAAAAAATGGACTTCTTGAAAACGTGACGATAGCTCAGAAGTATCCAAAGGTATAAACAGTAAAGAATGAGGGGAATGGTTGCCAGAGAGGCAGTGGGAGTGATTTTCTGGTGGAGATGGAAGATGCACCTTTTGGGATACCCATGTACAGCCAGAAGGAATCAACAGGGCTTTGCAGAGGTCAGCAATCTCCTTTAAGGACAGACTGGATGGTTCTGTACATTGTGACCCTTCAGATGGTGTGAAGCTGCTCGGTGCATTCCATGCAGGTCACAGAGGCCAGGTGTGCACAGACACCTGTGTGTTCAGGGCCCATGCCAGCCACAGTGAGAGCCCCCTTGATCCCCACAGGGCTCTGACACGCTGAATTTCGGGAATGTATTTAAGCACTGAGATTAATCAAGGCCTAAATGAGTTTTTAATCAGATTTCCAGCTTTCATTATTCCATTTCTTAAATCTTGCCAAGGTCCCCATGTCCTTGTGATGGGGCAAAGCTCAGTGAATGAGCATTCACCAGGGCCAGCTTTTAGCAGGCACCCCTCCTGCCCAGCCTGGGGCCATTGGGAGCCTGGGGACACCTGCAGGCACTGCCCCATCTCCCACCTGCACATCCAGACCCTGCCACCTGCAGGGTTCTGCAGCTTCCTGCAGGCATTTGGGAGCTGAGCTGCTCCCCTCCCTCCTGCAGAGCTGAAGTGGAGAAAAGCACAGCTGCTGGCACCACTGGGATGGCGTGACTGAAATTAATCTCTTGGGTTTATCTTGCTATTGACCTTATGATTCAAACCAGAGAATCTGCAGCAGATTATCCATGGGAATATTCCAACAAGAGGAACAAGTTGACTTTAGATGACAGACATTTACATTTGCCCAATTAAATGTGCAATTTTTGCTGGTTTATGCACAGGCCCATCTGATTTTTTATTTTTCACAATTTTTGTTTTTTTTTCTTGCTGGCAATTCTCCACAGTAGACCCAGTGAGATGATAAATCAGACAAAATCCTGGTCTGGACTACGAGCCACACCTCTCCAGAGTCCTGTGCATGATGATGCCACCTGCATTTCTCTGGAGATTCTGCCCCTCTGGCCTGGCAGTGCTGAACCCAGTGCTTGCTCCTGATCACTGGTGGCTGCTGGGACACAAATCCTGACACAGAACTGCTGCAGCTTTTAAAAAAACACTTCTTCCACTGACACACACTTTGGACATACCAACAATCAGGTAGGGCTGCTGATTTGCTTTTCCAAGAAACAATTTCCTTATTAGATGAGGAGTTAGTTCAACGTGGCTGCACATAAAATTAGCCCAGCACATGGTTCTAAAAACGTAGATAACTGGTGAAATATTGGGGGTTTTACTGCTCAAGAGCTTGTACCAGCTCCATGTCCAACAGGTTCTGTGATGTAAAATCCAAACCCTGGCTCAGTCTAGTGTTTAGCCCTGTGTGAGTTCCAAAACACAACCCAAGAATGTGCTGAGTAACAGGGTTCAAACAAACAAACAAACAAACAAATTACCAGTGCTTGGCAGGGAAGTGAGTGTTTGCATGTCCAGCTGAATTTGGACCATCACTCGTACTTCTGATTATAACTTAAATCTCCTCTCATAGCTGGGTCTGGGCTGCACCAGCTCTCGCAGAAAAAAAGTCCTGCATGATTCATCGTGCTACAGGGGAGGGAAAAATATGTTAGGAGGAACATTTAGTGCCGGTGTAGCTCAACCGAGTAACAAATTCAGAACAAGCAGTTACAATTAGCAGATACTGTTGTTGCCAAGATCGAATCATTTCCTAACCAGTTTTAATTAAAAGAGCAGTTGAGCTGCCTGGCACCCAGCTTCTGTGACTTCAAAGCCTTTTCCCTGGATCTACATATTAGAAACAGCAGAGGAACAGCACCCATCACCCAGAGGAACCACCTTGTGCAGCCCTCACCAATGCATTGCATCTCTTTTGAAACTTCTAATTGCTACTCTGGCACAGCAGCACCTCCTGGTGTTGTAGGAACCTGCAAAAACCCCCACGGTGCTGCTTTCTGGGGGAAATCAGGAATACATCCTGCTCTGCTACCCAGCCTGTGGGAGTCCTGTGAGAACACAACGCAGGACCCTCCACCTGGTCTGAGCTGGACACAAAACACAGAGAACGGCTTTTGATCAGGGGCTAAATGCAAATTTTCTGTGATGCTGAAATCCCACCCAGGGGTTGAGACCTTTGCTCTGGCCTGCCTCTCATTTCCTCAGGGGTTCTGCAGACTGCTCCAGGTTTCTCTGCAGCCCTGGTACCTCCCAGCTGTCCTCAAGCTCTTTCTCCTCTGTGACTTTCCCCAGTTCCTCTGGCACAGAAGCATTACGTGAGATGGACATGTTGTTATCTCAGTAATTGACTTCCTTTAATTTCATAGGTTCTCTATTTTATTATTTCAGCCTACTATTGGAACTCCTGAAATTTGCTTTTCACCAGTCCTTGCATCCAGCCACTAACAGTCATAACATAAAGTTACCAGGCTGATTAAGCCACAAATTCATTGAGGGAAGAGTATTAGGAGCAAATTGCAAAAGAATTCAGGGAGTGGACTGCATATGCCATGCATTAATTATAGCAGAACTATTTAAAACTTGCAGTGGTCAACAATTTTATTTCAAACACACCCAAACACTGTTGTGCAGTTATTTTGATCAATTAAGCACATCTGCTGACAGAAATTACACTCAGCATGTCCCTTCTGTTTTTTTTTTTTTTTCCCCATGAAAGGTTTTCTCCTTTTTTTGGCTCAGAAAATTATTTTAATACATTGCAGTAACCTATAAATAATGATGAAAACCTAAAAGGTCAAGGAGAGGAAGAAGTACAGCACATTCCCAGTTTTTACTTCTACAAGTAATAAATTACTAGCCACATGTTGAAGTTAAAACTGATAAAAGGCTCATATAAAAGTCATATTTCCTAAATGCCATCCAGTTTCTGCATGGTAAAATGAAGATATTCCATCACATTTTACTGAAAGTGTTGAATTCCTTCCTGTGAACTTTTTGTTTTGGGAGCAATGGGGCTTTTTGCCCTTCCCTGAGTCCCAACCATGGCACAACACCCAGCAAAGCCCTGAGGAACAGGCTGCAGATCTGCTGGGCAGGCTCCCAGTTCTTAATTTGCAATATCTTTGAATATAAGGATGAAACCTAATGCTCTGGGCTACTCTGTTTTGTTCCTAGATGTTTAAAATGATGCTCACAAGAAAAAGATGAAGAGAAAGAACCGAGGTGTTTCCCCTCCTCCTGTGCTCCTGTCTTTATCATTTCACTTGTGATAGAAGGCAGCTCTCAAAAAACTTCTTTTCCCCAAAGTTGAGTGTTCCCTTATGCCAGGGAAATGCTCACAGAGAGGGGAAGAGCTGAACCCAAAGCTCATGCACTGTAAGAAAGATCTGCAATCTTTCAGAACAGCTTCCCAAGAACTCACACAAAAATCCAAGCCTGGATTATCAGCACTAAGGAGCATTTTAGCAGATTATTCCAGCAGATTCAGCAAGAGGGATAAAAATCTAACTCAGATTTCATTATTTTCATACTCAATTCCTGCCATAAATACAGAAGCTGTAAAAATCAAGCACATATCTAAAAGGGAAGGGCTGTAGAAGACCCTTCAGGTGTTTCTCCTCTGAAAGTTACAGCCTGTTATACCATTACTAATAAAATATAATCATACTGAAACAACACTTCAGATTTTAATGAAAAGCTCTACTGCTTCATACCTGGCAAATTTTGTTTTAAAAAGTCATTTAAGACTTAATATATTAGCATAGAACTCCAGACATGCATATAATTAAGCCACAATGTCTTCCAAAATTTCTTTCTTTCTAGTTCAGCCAGGTATTTACCCATCAGATAAGCCAACAGGTTTTGTTTCAGCTTCTTCAAAATAACTCCATCAGCTTTCAAGAGGCTGTTCTCAGTAAGAACAAATGGACCAATACAGAATTTTCCTGCTGCCTGAAGCTCAAGCAGATGAGGAACAATTAATGTTGAACTTGAGGGCAGTGAAGCCTCTGTGAGAATCCATGGATGATTCACTTTATTTCAGACAAACTGCAGGAGCATTTGCTGATGTTCCACCATTGGGTTTAACTCTGCATCCAGGCCCACATCCCTCCCCAGACAGACAGGACGCAGATTAATCTTTTCTTGGATCCATGGCTTCACCTGCCCACAGAAAGAATTGTTCCTTTGCCCTACAAAGTTAAAGAAATTTCTCATTAAAATTCTTCACCTTAAAGGTACTGTGTAAGAAATGATAAAGATGTTTGGGTTGCACTCATGAATAATGAATATTAATAAAACAAAGAAAGGGCTTTTATGTTCTTCAACCAACAGCTCTTGTACTGCCCTTTAAGTGTGTTGCACCCTCATTTAGGAAAATAGACAGCAAAATTTTCTAATTAAAGTTTGATTTGCAAATCCCTGGTTATGACTATCTTCACCAGAGCAACAAAGCAGGGAACAACCCTAAATTTATGCCTCGAGGATCTGATTTTCCAATTCATTTGTGCTTTTATTATTCTGATCTTTTACTTTCACCTGACTGTCCCGAAGCTTTCTGAGCTCTCTTGTTCCACACCAAATTAGTCAGAACTTTTCTACCTCTGAGAGACTCTTATATGAGAATTTCACAGAAATCAGCTCAGCTCAAAGACAACAAACTACAGGAAATTTCAAAGCTTCTGAGAGACAAAAAGCTACGAGTTCATGATTAAAGAAAAAAAAAAAAACAAAAAACACTATTACACACTTCAGCAAAGATTAATGACTACATTCCTCCAGCACAATTACTATGATTTTTAGAGGATATTTTTAGGAAAGAGAGGGTGAAACCAGACATTTCATCTGTAATTCTAAGCTGGATCCAAGGGTTCATACCTTGAATGAGGCTGGCAGGATTTAGAACAGTTATTTCCAGAACTGATCAAGATAGCACTATCAGCTCATTAGGGTGTGAGCATGCATGCTTAAACAAATTAAACTCATTTCATGCTGATAAAAAGATATCTGAGGAAAACTGAAGGTTAAAGAGATTTATCCCGTAAGGGATTCAGAGTTTGGGAAATGTTCCAACAGAATTTAAAACTCCAGAAATCATGCATTTCTGAATAAAACTGTAACAAGGGTCCATTTCTCAGTGTTATTACACAAGTGGGATTAAAAAAAAAAAACCAACCCAAAGATCAATGAAAATACACAGAACTGAATCTTTAGGGCAAGGATATTGAAGACAACACTACATAGGTGAAAAATAAGTTTCAAATTATCTCCCAAAAGAGCAATAATATGTCAGTAGATAAATTTGCTGGGCTTTAATCCTATTTATTGAAATAACAGCAAATTAAAGGCCCATTTTTGCAGGTTCTGGGATAATTCCGGTGCTAAGTGCTTCCAGCTTTTTGAAACTCTACAGAGCTTCAATCACCCAGAGCACTGAAATCTCTAAAAAGTGCAACTAAATATTATGATAAGGTAGTTAAATTTTATGCTTGACTATACTTCATTTTATCGAAGTAGCAGAGATTCCAACAGATGCTTCTCCCTGCCTGCCTCTATCTCAGTGTGGGGCAGCAGAGACACGAAGAAAAGCAGCCCAGATGTGTACATCTGTGTCCTCCTGAAATCCAGGGGCTCAGGCCAGCTCAGCACAGTGCAGCACGAGGCTGTGAGCACTCTGACGTGGCTGCTGTGTGTTCACTGCTGTCCTCAGCTGCTGCAGTAAGGCAGAAAAATCACAAAGAAAAGCTTCAGAAAATCAGGCCTGCTCTGGCTGGCCTGTCATTTCTTCTAAGGCAAGCTGGCACTTTGCACGTTCCCCTGTGAAAGCAATCCTGGTGTGAGCAGTTGGTTAACATCACAATGTTAATTGTAAAAAAAAACCAACCAGCACCTGTATAAACTGGTTTTACACCATTAGATGGAAAAATGAAAACTGTCTCTCACAAACAACTTTCCCTGCATGTCCACACAGAGAGTTTGAGTGACCAGTCAATACAGGATAACAATTTGTTACTGACCAATAAAGTAATTGGCAAGAAAGCTCCTGACCAACTGGAGTCCCACAAGAGCTCTGTAAAACTGGATAAAAAGGAGTTATGTGAATAAAGAATGGGCATTTTCCACCATGAAGAAAATGGAGTCTGTATGATTTATTCCCATACTCATCCTCCTCCGAGGAATTCTGAAATGTAAAAAACGTCAATCAGGAAGCTGAATCAAGATCAACCTTTCTTTTACCACCAAGATCAACTCTCCAGGCTCACAAATTTTGTTGGACTGTAAGTACTGCAAGCTGTTCACAAGATTTGCAAACCCAGACACAACCTCAAGCATCTGCATTCCATTTTTATCTTTATTCCTCCCACTGCACAGTGTAGTTGTATAAACCATACTGACTGCATATATCTAATGATTACACAGAACACTCTCAAACACTTGCATTTCCAAAAGGGAGGGAATTTCACATGGTCTTCAGATATTTCCAGGATGGTTGATTCTGGTGGGAAAGAGGTATAAAAAGCCCCATGGAATTCTTGATTTGTTCTGTTTCCAACAAAGTGAAAAAGGGTCCACCAGCAGCAAAGAATATCCCAACCTGTAAACTATTAGGCAATAGTTGTGTCCCTGTGAATGCGACAATATATTCCATTTCTAACTACAAGGAGGTGCTGAACCTGCTCCTCAAGGGCACGTTCAGCTTGAGAGGGAAATTGGCACAGACAGAGCTGTTTGCTGGCTCAGCTCTGGTTAAAAAGCACCACCTAGGACTGCCAATATTTATGTGATCCTCCTGTTTTATTCAGAGAGCAAGAAAACACAGCCAAAAAGTCCTGGACCAGCACACTGAACAAGCAGGTACAGCACTCATTTCTCACAACTGATTTTCTGCTGAATAATCAAGCTTGTAATAGTTTGGGAAGTTTTCTTCTTGTAAAATGTGGTGGGTAAATCAAGTAGCTTCTAAGCCTAACACTCTGCACAGGGCTTAACTCTGCCAAAATCTATCCAAGGAAATTGTCCCAAGGTCCTGTGCTTGCATGCAGGGAAGCAGGTCTAGAGGAATGTGCACTGATGGGGGATTTTCCTCCTGAAACCTGTGGGTTTGCTTATAAGAAATCCTACAATTTCTAGCTCATAGGTTTCCACAGATACAACTAACCCTCCCTTCCTTCCTTCCATTTTTCCTCACAGTCTGTAGGAGGATCACCAATTCCAGAGTGCCAGAGCAGGCACTTTCCAAGCTGCCACATCCCTGCAGCTGCACTTCTGGAAACCTCTGTAGCCTCCTTGCTCCCCCTCCAGCCCAGTCCCTTGGTGACTTTTCCAGGCTGAAGGGAATGACTGGGGAAGTGTCTCATCACCAGATGCTCCAAATGTCCCCGTGAGCACGGGGAATCTGCAGGAACAGTGCTCTGGGGCTGAGCCAGCAGGAACTCATCAGTGCTGAGGATTGTCTCCCACTCCTCCAGCCTCTCAAGGAACTGAAGCACACATGGATGGATGATGTGCTCACTCTCCAGGGGCTGTGTTCCAGCTCTCTTAAAGACAGATCTGAGCCCAAAACTGGGGCCAAACAGGACCACTGTGAGGGTCCCCTTCTTATTTCATATATTTCCTATTTTGTTCACATTTGAACTACCAAAACAGAGCTCACTGAACCTGACTCTGGCCTATGAAACCCCACAGCAGACTGTGAGCACCCTGCTTCTGAATCAGACTGCTTTGGGTTGGAAGGGATCTTAAAAATCATCCAGTCCCTCCCCAGCCATGGCAGGGACACCTTCCACTACCCCAGGGTGCTCCAAGCCCTGTCCAACCTGGCCTTGGGCACTTCCAGGGATCCAGGGGCAGCCAACCTGTGCCAGGGCCTCCCCACCCTCACAGGGAAGATTTTATTCCTTAATTCCAATCTCAATCTCCCCTCTCTCACTTTAAAGCCATTCCTCCTTGTCCTGTGTTTTTTTCCAACGACATTTACAACAAATGCAACTTGAGCTTTTCTGCTTTCCTCCTCAGTACCAGCTGGAATCCTTTGGTAATCCAAATGCTCAGGTTTACACCAGAACCACCTCGAGACCTTTGTCGTGCCTTTATCTTCAGTTCTCCCCTCCTGTAATCTCCTTTCACCTGAGCTTTGCTGGTCCCCAGCAGAAGCCAGCAGAAATCTCTGAGCTCCTTTGCCTGACAAATTAGCAGGAGCCGCGTAAACCTGAGCACATTTCCATGCTCAGCAGAGCATTGCACTCATTCCTAACTAGAGACATCGTTCACCAGCCTCGAGATTTTACAGGTGCTGAGGCTCTGAGGGCTGTGAAATGAACAATAAAAGACTTTGGGTAGCTTAGCATGAAGGCGAGATTGCAAATTAATGCTAAGTTTTATTGAGGTTTACCCAGAGGGCAGGAATGGATCCTGCTGTCAAGGGAAAACAGAAAAAATGTTTAAAATCTGTATCACAAGGAGTCCAGCTCTGAAGTGAATGGGGATCTAACCCACACCCTTGGCATTTTTAGCACCACTTTATCTCTAACAAACTGAGCCAATCTCAGAGCCAGCTGTGTTTATCCCATATATCACCCACAGAACACCAACTGCCTGCAGTGTTTGCCTTCAGCTGCACGTGGAGGGGTTAATTCCCAGGTGAATGCTAGAGCTCAGGGGAAAAACTCATCACCCAACACATCAGCTACTCAAGCTCCCACCTAGGTAGTATCAGGCACATGAATTAGCCCAGGGTTTCTGCTGGAAACAAAAGTTGGAAATAGGATGGGAAGGAACAGGAATTGTGTTCAGCTACCAAGATAAGGATATTGGGCAGCTCTCAGCACACTGGACCACAGGGTTGCTTTTCCTCTCCATTGGGATCATTCAAGCCTAAGTTAATTAAAGCCCTTTGTGTCACAGGGCAGGGATAATTTGTATGCAATGTTTTCTCGCAACACTCAGAAGGAATGAAACCCTCAGCCAACAAATAATGCAAAAGAAACTGGTTCTAACTTTAAACATTGGGAGAGAAAACCCAGCTCATTTCCTCCAGCCTGGATTCTCTACAGAAAAGATGATTTTTTTTGCCCTCCTGCCAGCCAGCACAGCAACCCCTCAGCCCCAGGTGTCAGAATTCCCCATGAAAACTGCCCCCAATAATTTATAATAATCCTGGCTGTCCCTCACCCCAAGCCTGATTAATTAACTCAGCAATGTCTCTTCTCTGGTTGGGGATCTCTGTAAAGGGAACCAAAAGGCAGAAGGAAAAGGGAAAAGCTTTATCTGGCACTCATCCAAACCTCTATCTTTATGTGCAGATAATCTGCTCAGGGAGGAAAAATGGCCCAGCAAATCTCCCGGGACAGAGTGCAGCAGCAGAATGCTGGGCTAGGCACACTTGGGGCTTTTTTTGCCCCTATTTAGAAGAGTCAGGGTTTGTCACACACTTTATACTGTCTCCTGTCACGCTTCAGAGGCATCACTTGCAGAGAAAGCTCTGGCCCAGCCCTCCTTCACAAGGAATTCACTCTGAAAGCAGCAAATAGACTTGGTTATTGAAGTGTGCCTTTCCAGAATGGAAGCTCCAGCTAAGAGCTGAAAAGCTTCCTGGCAGCTCCGGGTGAAACAAATTACCTCTCTTTTCATGGATGGGAACAAGAGGACCAAATTACAGCAGTATTAAAAATCAGTCGAGTATTTCATCATCTACAAATGCAAATACAATGTGTGCAAACTGAGAGAAAGGCAAACAAATTACTCCTGAAAAGCTGAGCAGGGAGAAGGAACAAAATGAATTGATCTTTAGACCTCAGCTTTTCCTCTGTAGATAAATCTCTGTTGAAATTAAATCAGATTAAAAATCTAACCACAAAACCAAAGGAGAATTCAAGTCAGTCATCTAAGGGCAAACATGATTTTGATCATCACCCCAACCTGGCCTGTAGATTTTTGTTTCACATGAAGCTGCTGAAATGACAGAATTGAAGTCTGACCTGGGCTTACTCTTACTCAGATTTTACCCTGAGTGTGTAACCTGTGGAGAGGATGGGTGTCTGCTCACAGGAGCTCACAGCCCATGCAGGAGATGAAGAAGGAAGAGTGATTCATATTTCCTCATATCATCAGAAAATATTAATGACATTCTGCAGACCTTTTTCTACCTATTTTTTATTTTATTTTTACAAAACAGCCATTTTCTTCCAAGGACAGCAAATGTGGATTTATGTGAAATGACATCAGAACTTTATCTATAAAGACCTCCTAAAATTAACAGGTTTTCTTTTCTTGTTTGATGATGAAGTGGAAGGGTGGGCCTTTGGTCTGCTCTAAGAGAATATAAAATAAAACACAGTAAGAGCTGGCCATCTATGATAAAGATGCCTGAAATAACTATACTGGAAAATATTCTATACTGGAAAAAAAAAAAACCAACTGGAATATATAATTAGAGAATTTACTGGGGAGAAAAAAATAGGAAAAAAAACCTTCACTTTTTTTTTTTTTGTGTAAAAGCAGAAAGTTTAGCTTAAGCTTTTAGCGGGCAGCTAAAAGTAAAACACCAATTGTTTCTTAGGCTGAATTATCATTACATGTTTCATAAGGATTAAGTAGTATGTTGTTATTAGAATAGTCAGTGATTCAGGATGCCAGAAGATTGGAAGATTAAACAAAAGCTAATCTCTAGGAAAGTAGGATGAGATGCTTTGTTTCTTTTTCAGGGAAAAGGATTCCCAGGTTCTCAAAGCTGACTTGGTAAGGTGACATTTTTTTTCAACAGCAGTATTTTTCTATCTACTTCTTCCAGAATAATTCATTTTCTAAAAACTGTGTGCACAGAACTGTAGGGATCAAGAAGCACTGGTTTTGTTAATTTTTTTTAACAACAACAACAACAACAAATAATAATAATAATAACAATAATATTTTTTTTCTATAAATCACGCAACTCTCTGGTTGCACCACGGATCAGGCACAACTGAAAAAGGCTTTGTTTGAAGGGGTTTGCAGAGTTTGAAGAAGTGTCAGCAAACCACTGACCAAATGCTGTGAGAAGTGATAATTTAGCAAGATTTTTAGAAAATGTTAAGGTTTTTTTTAATATGAGAAAGATGGTGAGTGCAGAGCCACCCTCCCAGCACAATCCTGCATTAGGTTTGCCTTTTGTTTTTGGTACATTTTCAGCAGCATCTCCCACCAAGTTCTCTATTGCAATATCAGTGGCACTCAGGACTGGTAAACAGGTAAAAGTGACAATGATAAATACAGTTCTTAGAAACATAAAACACGGAGAAACTCCTACAAAAGGTTTAAGGTTTTGGAAGGTGGCTTAGGTTTTGGAAATTGTGAAGAGATTTCAGTGTTTAAGGGACTTTTGACAGCTCTCAACAAAAAGAATCCCACTCAACTCATGCAAAAAGTCCTGAAAACGGTCTAAAATAGCCTTTGAAATGTACAAATATCCATAGGAGAGCATAAGAAATGCTTGTTATCCTGCTGTACAACAAAGAGATGGCACATGTTAAGAAGATCTCTTGTACACATCCATTAAATGTTCTCTGCACAGGAAGAAGCTTCGTACCCAAGTGCAGGACACCAGCCTGGAACGGGAGCAGCACAAACACCGCAGCCCTTGGAAGGCTTCACCCAGGAGAGAGGGAAGCTTTAAAACATTTGCAATTCCTGTCTGAGTGATGTCTCCCTTGCCCCCAGGCTCCCTGTTCTGCTGAGAGACCCAGCCGAACAGATGCAGCTGCTAAAATTAGGGATCCTAATGACTCTGCACCGGGCCAGTCCCTTCCTTGGGATCAAAGGCACCTCAGAGAGAGGGACTGTGGCAGCTGGGAAGGTCACTGGCGAGTTCAGACCTTCCCCAGGGCAACGTCTGGCCCCAGCAGCTGGCACTGGGTGCTTTGTGCCCCAGGGAAGCTCCGGCAGGGATGCAGTGACCTGTGAAGAAGAGGATGCTGCAGGAATGGGGGTTTGGGGCTCCCCTTCAGCTTCAGAACCAGCTTTGACTTCCTGAATTAAGTCATTTCAATATTCCTTGTCAGATGGGCAGCACACAGCTCTCTGTCCCTGGAGCCTGGGACTCAGCTCAGACTGGCAAACCATGTTGTGGTAACCTGAGGGAGTCTTTGCTTCTTTTGTGCTGAGGTCAGGATTAAACGTGTGAGATGGTGTTTCTTGTTGGGATTCAGATGTTTATTAGTTCTTATTTATATTATATTATCTATATATTATATCTATATGTCTGTATATTATATGATAGTATCTATAGTATGATCTAATCTCACAAACTGTGAGTTCTACAGCACTTTAACAAACTAAAAATGGAGCTGTATCTCCCTCTCTTAAAGGCCTTTTAAGGATAAACTAATTAAGAAATGGCACTTAAATTATTTTTACTTTTAACTTAATAACTAATTACCTGTGGCCCTCAAGGTGGATTTTTTATCCAATTACACAACACCACCCAAACCCACAGAGAAGAAGAAGAAGAAGAAAAAGAAGAAGAAGAAGTAGTACTAGCTGCTGCCCTAAAACCTCCATCTTGCTTTATATCTATTACTATATTCTAAAACCTTCAACTCTAAGTTTTCCACCCTGTGATATCACACACTTCTATTCAAACTCCACACCCACAATCCCAGTTCTGTCATTCCATTTTGGAAGCCTTCTCCGTGGCCATGTTCTCCTGGGGCTCAGTGCCTGGCAGCACAGAAAGTGTGAAACTCTCAGTGACCAGGCTTCCAACTGTAACATGCAGGAGAAAAATTGTTAATATTGCTTATCCGAAATAAAGCATGTGAAACATTCCTCTCAACAGGATCAGGCAAATTCCAACAGGCTTGAAAGTCCTTGTTCCTTTTCTCTGTGTTTGGCTTTGCTCTCCATCTCCTGCATATCCCCCTGGTGGTACCTGACTTGCTGTTGCCTTGTACTTTTTCTTGAGAAACACGACCCAAATCAGTGCTCAGGGAACCCAGGGGAGGCCTCTTGGATTTGTAGTTTCAGGTTGCTGTTGAAGCATCATTGCATAAACAATTGAGAGTCTGAGCTGGCTCTAAATTCAGCATACTCCAGGCTAAGGGCTGGTGAGGAATTGCTATTAATCAGCTCATATATTCACTTGCTAATTTATCTCCTAAATTCCTCTAGCCAGCCCCTGAAAATGAGAGTAACCATTCCTCGGTAATGAAAGAGGTTTCCAGCATTTCAGATCTCAAAGTACAAAACTATCAGTGCTGCAATATTTAACATCTGCTGCAAGTCCCTCACAGCTAATTATCAGCTCTTCTATGGCTCCCTAATGAATTTCTTAGGGAAAGAGAGGCAAGGACAGACTACATTTGACCTGCAGTGAGATGACAGAGCTCATGCTGGAAGGGAAATTTGGAAAATGTTTCTCTGGAGTGAGGAAAAAAACCAAAAGCTGTGAGGCACCACTTTGGAAGGTTAATACCTCCTGCAGACTGAATAAAATTACAGAATTGGGGTTTATTTCTATTGGAAAATAACTTTCCTAACAGACCCCAAATCAGAAGGTAGATCTGTTCAATTGTGCTGCAACATTCTAATTTCAGTGCACGTTCCATTTCAAAATCAAAGATACCAACAGCACCTTTTCCAGGGTGTTTTGGCCAAAATGCACCTGCATGTATTTGGTGGATGGGGCTGAGAGTCCTTCCACACACAGCACATCTCAAAACCCACAGAGTCAGAAAGTTTTGTTCACATTCACTATTGCATTTGCAGGAATAGGCGGAGAATCCAAGGAAATGGCTATTATACCCCCAGCTGATGTAAATCAGCATAACCCCACTGAAATAAATAAAACCAGCCTCAGATTTGGTGAATAACTTCTGAAATGAACTTTGTGTGAGGTTGCTCTGTGCAGCTCCTTTTGAGGGGACAAGAACTGTGACAAAACCACATCTCATTTTCAACAGGCTATAAAACAGACCCCAAGAACCCACTGGAATAATGAAATTATGAACCAGGAATGACTTCCATCCCAGCAGTTGACCTCATTCTGTGATTCAGATCTGGTCATCTGCCTGCCAAGTTATTTGAATTCTCATTAAATAATCAATTAGATTGACACCAATTCCATTGTATTTTATAATTTTGAGCTCACCATTCACTTGAATAAAGAAGTGAAGAATTGACTATTAATGTCAAGGCTTCTGGAGTGATGTAACAAAGTGTTTTGATAACTAAACACACATCCAGAGTTAGAGTTATGGTGGCAATTCTTAGTCTTCCTGAGACAGCTGGAAATTGGAAGAAGCAGAATCTGGAGAATTTTATGATCCTTTTACTGAACATAAATTAGATATGAAAAATAATTTTCTGCATACTGATCTACAGTTACTTGAAAATTCAGGCTTGAAAATAGGGATCATTCTTTCAGAGGCAGACTGATTGTTCTTTCTGGAATCAGCTTGGTTCCCATCCATTACAGCTCCATGGTGGGCATTTTTTTTACCCTGAAAGCATTGAGGATTTGTAATGCACTTTTGTCTCCCCACACGGTTAAATGCCATAAGAAGTTTTTCTCTTTGCACCCAAAGTTGCAGCGACTGGTTGGGATCTGAAAACACTCCCAGGAGGATAGAAATCCATCAGGAGTGCCCAGCAGGGCCTGGAGAAGGAAATATCACAGGCAAAAATCAGTGGCACATCCCTCCACCAAAACCCAAACTCAGTCTTACACAACTGGAAGCTTTTGGAGTACATCTGACTATTAAAAAAAAAAAAAAAACAAAACAAAAACCAACAAGATGCCATAAAACTCAGTTATTTGGGCCCCAAATTGTTACTATTTTCACTAATCCCTGGTGTGTTTGGCATTAAAAAGCCTGGACTACTGTTTGTCACTGTTACTCAGGATGAGGTGCATTAATAAGGCTCAGCCTGAAAGGGCATTAGAAATCAAAAAGTCTGAATTTTACTCTTTGCCTTTGTCAGAGGTCCCAATAACAGGGTTGTTCTGTTCTCACTCTACCAAATGGACACAGAAGGAATTTCAGCTCTCCAGTTGTGAATGATTGATTATTCTCTGTGGTTTCTAATTTTTTCCTGAGTAAATACTTCAAGTCCTGGTCTTGATGTTGTAAAATAAATCATGATATAATTATACCTTGCCAGTGTTTCAGAAGAAAAAAGTGCATGGATTTATTATTTGTGATAAGCAGCCTTACAACAAGAGAAACCTGAGTGAGACAAACAAATTTACAGTTTCTATGCATGCATTTTATTCCAGATTAAAATGGCTAAACCCAGAATTTTAATCTGATCTACCTGATTCTGGAAGATTAGCAGGCTTATCTGACACAGGATCATGGAGCAGGACTTGTTCCTTTGGAAGGCAGCTGGTTTCAGCCTGTCAAATACAGCCAGCCCACCACTGAAGCATCATATCCACTGCCAATACATTGCATTTTAAAAATTGCATTAAAAAACATAAAAATTAATTGCTTTCTTTTACACAGTGGAAGTGCAATTTGTAAAGGCAGCATTTGGAGCTCAAGACACTGGATTTGTGTTGTGAGCTGCCTGATTTCTGGCTGCCAAGCTGGAAACCTCCCTGCAGAGGATGGAGGTCAGAGGCTGAGGTTCACTCAAGCTCCAGAGCAAGATTGGCATGAAAGGTTGGACACAAAGTGTGCAGCAGAAGGAAAAGCATTCAGTGGTTTATGGTAATTCTGTATGTTTGGAGTGGAGAGTGTAATTTCCCTGTTACCTCATCACTGTGTAGGCACAAATAGGAACTGGCCTCAGTCAGCTGCAGAAGCAAAAATCTGCAATTTGGAATGGCTGACAGAGCTCAGACAATTTTGATTTACCCAAGCAGGAGCATGAAGGCTTGATCCTGAATTCATCCTCAGATTCAAGAGGCAGACAACACTTACCATGGATACTTTCCTGTTCACCCAGCTCCTGGAAAATCTGGGTCTTAGTCACTTATTCTGGGTCTTATCTTGAGAGATAACAACAACAACATTAACAATAATAATAGTAATAGTTATTATGATGATTAGAACAACAACAAAACCAACAAAACCACCACCAACAACAACAAAACAACAAAACAACAACAAACAACAAACAACAACAAACAACAACAAACAATAATAATAATAATAATAATAATAATAATACAGCTCTTTGCCCCCTCACCCAGCCAGAACACACCTGTTCCTGGCAGCATCCATGACCCAGACCCATAACAGCACTTAATGTCACCAGCCATCTGAATTTACTGTGATAAATGGGATATTTCAGTGGATCCCTAAGGATTTCTGTCGGGAGAGTGTAAAAGGCAGAGACCTGGAAAACTGAAATCATAAATCTCTTGTGATTTCAGTGCTGATGCTCTGCTGCCTGCTTGCCTGGGTGAGCTGCACAGAGCACAGCGTCCAAGCTCTCGCTGCATTTCTGCTCCCCAGCACATTTTTAACCAGCAGCACTTGATCTGGGAGAATCCATGGGGAATATCCTCAGAAAGCAAAGGGAACTGCAGCTTGCAGGAGCTGGATCCTTGCTCTGGACAGCAGGCAGTCTCTTAAGGTGTCTCTCAGCCTTTCAGTCTTTGAAATTATTTTCTCTTTTGAGAAGTTCTGAATTCTACTGCAATATCTTTTTTAGCAATGGAAAAACTCATTTTAACCACTCTGCTGCCTAATCTCATTGCAAGTGTAGCATTCAAGAATGAGAGGGTCTTAAATTACTTTAAACTCATCAGGAGACATTCTGGGCAAAGCTGTTTTAAACATCAGATACCAACCTGAGCCACAGACTCTGAACAATAGGCTGTGCTAAGTAGATATGAAAAAGAGACTTAATTTCAAATTACCTCATTTAAAAAGCCACTTCCCATAATCACCAGACTAATTCTTCAGGGACTCAGCTCAGTTAAATCATGTCGTCTACCTAGTGTGGTTCCTGCTGTAATTTATTCCCTGCTCATTTTGAAGGGATCATTAGCCCAGCTCTGTGAGATTTTTACTAACTGCTATTGATGCTTCAAGAGGGGAAGGGATGGGAAAAATCAGGGGTATGAAGATATGAAATAAAGTGTTTGACCAAATCCACATTTCTGGAGTAAACACTCCAGAGTTTTGGCTCAGGTTGCATTCAGTTTGAAAATGCACATACTTACAAATAACCTTTCACAAAAATAGAGGAAAAAGAAAAAAAATCCCCAACCACTCTAATTTTGAATGCAACTAATTATAAAGGTCCATGCAGTCATGTTCTGGGGGACTGAAATTTATTCACAGTGGGTTGAAAACACAACCCAAGGAGGACAGTGATGGTGAAGAGCTTCATGAGACGCCCTTGCTCAGAAAGCTTCTCTCTGAATGCCTACTTTCTGAAAAATTCCTGCTCATCCCAGGCTTTTAAAATGATCTTTGAAACTGGTGGCTGGCTTCCACATTCAAATGATTCCCCAAATATCAATTCAATTCTCTTCTGTTTGCCTCAAATCTTCCTGTTTTGACCAAACCTGCCAATTTCAGAGCACCAAGGCAGTGATTGGCATCCGCTAAAGCACAAAGAGAATTACTCTGGTGATGGTCAGACTGCTGCAGTTCTGAATTACGAGGCTGTTATGACTCACTGTGGGTACATAATTAGTTAATTAAACTTTCTATACAATTTGTCTACACAAATGTAAAGCCAAAATGCTGATTGCCATGTGGATGGCTTAAATCTCAGCTTAACATTAAATAGAAAACAAAGATAAGTGACACAGCATTTGAATGGCCAGTAATGATAAGAAGCAAAAGCTTACTGTGTGGAAAAGGAATTTTAGAAGAGATCTTGTCTTAGAAAGCTACTGACTCTTCAAGGATTTTATAAAAAGATTTGGTACAAGCCACTGCTAAGCAATTTAGTTTTGTAGAAAAGCCACAGTGAATTGCAAGGGTTCATGTAATGGTCAATGGAAGATTAAAATAATGAAATTCTGCCCCCACAAGATATTTTAAACCATATGATTGGGATAAGGCAATCCCATTATCTGGTTCAAAATCTGATCTTACTGTAGCTAAAAACATTTCAGAGGGCGGATCAGATGCTGTCAATAAAGACCTCACTGGCTGTGATAAAAAGTCCAGAGGGCAGAAATCCATCCCTTGGGCTTTGCAACAGGTCAAAATGAAATACTTAGGGGGGCACTGAGACTCCTACGTGCATGGAAGGATGGGAAATAGATGGAGATCCCTAATGAAGCCCATAATGACTTCCTGAGAACCTGACATCCTATAAAAGCACTGGAGCCCACGAGGATGAGGATGTTTAGCAACAACCAGCAACAAAAGCATGCAGCATAAATAATAAATGCCACATCCTACAAGCAATCAGACAGTCAGAAGTCTCTTTTTCCCTTGTGGGAGCCATTAACATCGTCAAGAATTCCAAATGGCGTTGCCCAAAGAGAATTTTGCAGCCATGTCGGCCACAGAGACCAGTCCTACTGACTGTGGAGGATTCCCAAGGTGGGACACAGAGCTTTTCCTGCCCAGATCAGTTTTCAGGAACACTTATGACCAAAAAGCTTCATGGTAGATGCCTCTGAGGCCCATAATACTCAGCACAGTTTTTCCTATTAAATGAAGACTCCTTCTACAGAGAGTCCCATAAAAAAAGAAAATCCTTGTCCCAACTGATGACTTTTTTCCATGGAAATCAGACTTTTAATAACAAAAAAGAGTTTTTGTGACAACAGGTTTCTGGTTCACAACCCAGGCTACTCAAATGTAGAGGAAAAGGATTTCTCCACAAATCCCATCTTTACACTCAATGTTTGTCAGAGAAAACAGAACTGTGGTTACTGAGGAAAGGGAATTCCATGACAAACCCCAGAACGATTTATGCACTCTTGAAAGAGACAGTCTGGGACATCATCTCATCCTTCTTGTTTTCCCTGCTCTGCTAGCAAAGCCCCAGTGTTAACCCTGCCCCACTAATGACTCCCACTTAGCTCTGCATTTCAGACAAGGCTTATCCCCTCACTGACACATTGGACAGAATATCTTCCTTTTCAGTGCACACACCAAGTCTGCAGCAAGCAGCATTGATCATTCCATTATCACTCTGTTATACTTAATTTCCTCTTCATCTTTCAAGTCAAACTCCATCCCAGACCACATCAATAGTGCTGGCAACACCCTGATGGATTGTCCTGGCTCTGGCGTGCTGCAGGTACGGTGCAAAACTGCTTTTGTGCTGTCCCAGCACCACTGAGCTCTCCTAAACTATTCAGAGCAGAAAATTAACAAGAGCATTGTGATTTTTTAAGCACTCTGATGTGACTTTGCAACAAGCATTTAACTGGTGCACCAGAGAGTTTGGCAAAGCACCAGAACTCTGCCAGTTTGGGGACTCTGACATGAGCAAAAAGCAGCTTTAGCACCCACCTGGGCAGCTCCTGCCTCAGTTTTGCCCCAGGCAGTGTCCAGGGGATCCTGCCCAGTGCCAGCCAGCCCAGGAGGCAGCACCATGGAACCCCAGGGATTGCCAGGGCTCCCCACTCTGAAAAAATGAAGGCAGGGCAGAATTTTTGTGAGATGAAGCAACTCTGTCATCCTCTGAGAGCAAAGGAGCTTTTGGGGAGGAATGTCCCTAGAGTTCCTCCCTATAGGAGCAGTGATTTCCTGGTGAAATCAGTGAAATCAGTGGCTGCCAATGGCTTTGGTTTCAAGCATTTATGGCTTCATGCTGGATTGCCAGCCACAAGGCTCAAAACCAGCAAAAGGATGATGAGAGTGGGGTTCACTTCTTTTTTGTGGTTTTTTTGTTTGTTTGTTTTGTTTGTTTGTTTGTTTTCTGTTTGTGTTTTGTTTGTTTGTTTTGGTTTTTTTTTTTTTTTTGTTTGTTTTGTTGTTGTTGTTGTTGTCCATCATGGAAACCTCTTTAAGCACATGGAGAACGACAGGAAGCTGCCAGCATCACTTTTGAGGTTGCTAAATTCAAAGGAGCCTGGCCTGAAGCAGGTGTACATCCGAGCTGCAAGCAGGGCAACATCACAATCTCTCCACACACAGCAACTGCAGATTTTCATGTGCTGAGAGTTTGGGCAGAAAATGAAGGAGTCGTTCTAATGAGCAATTTGGGGAGGCAAATGGAGACCCTGATCAGGCTGGAACCTGCAGCTGGAAACCCTTTCCTCTGCCATCATGACCCTGAACAAACAAAAGCTGGTTTTATTCGCTGCTCAGTGGGTGGGTTTTGCAAAAGAGCTCAGCATTGATCTGATGGTGCTCAGGGGAGTTAAACACCAGATTCAGCTGGAGCAGGAACGGGCTGTCACTGCTCCAGGGTCACAGATTTCCACATTTTGCAAGGCTTTGGGGGTGCCCATTGCTCAGAGTGGATGCACAGCCCTGTAAGTGCCCCCTTTTCCTGGCCAGGTCTCCTTGCTGGCTTCCACCCTGGCTTCCACGGGTGTCCATTTGGCACCTCTGTCCATCTCCAAATGGTGCCTTTCTCCTGCTTTTATGGAGTTGGAACTGGAAGGACACATTTCAAATTTCCATGAGGAAAAAATTTCACCCACCCTTCAATTCAGTCTGAGAT
The DNA here is from genome assembly GCF_031753505.1 of Anomalospiza imberbis. NCBI lineage: Eukaryota > Metazoa > Chordata > Aves > Passeriformes > Viduidae > Anomalospiza > Anomalospiza imberbis. The sequence goes on along the minus strand of NC_089692.1, from coordinate 17,748,600 downwards.
CTGTAGCTGTAAATTCCTGATTGATTTGCCAAACTTCTTTTAACTCAGTAAGAGAGGGGAAAAAATCTGAATGGAGCAGGCACTGAGAATAATTACCTATTCTTCTCCACACATGAAGTATTTATAATCAAATCATCCAGCCTTGTCTATTCAAAGCAGCAGAAATGCCAATGGATTCTATAAGAGATATTCATGAAATGTCATCCTTTAAATTTTCATCTAATTCTGGATAGATTGTTAACATTCAAGAGAGAAAACCTACCTAAGCTTAACTGCTCATCCAGGAGAAAGCAGGAAATAAAATAAAGGAATGTTTCAATACCGTGCATTAAGAAAACCAAACAAATGGGGAAATAAATAATTCTTTTTTCTTTGTGTAAAGAAATGAGGACTTCAGGAACCGAATTGTACATGGAGATATATTAAACGGGGACTACAAAACAAAAATGTATAGTCTTTAGAGCAGAGAAGCTCTCTACGTAGAATACATACATTTAACACCACGCTCATACACCAATAACCAGTAGAAGACAGAAGGCTGATTAATAAGAGAATATATCAATAACCAGTAAAAGATGGCTGATTAATAAGTGAATATATCAATAACCAGTAGAAGACAGAAGATTGATTAATAAGAGAATGCACCAATAACCAATACAAGACAGAAGGCTGATTAAAAAGAGAATATATCAATAACCAGTAAAAGATGGCTGATTAATAAGAGAATATACCAATAACCAATAGAAGACAGAAGGCTGATTAAAAAGAGAATATACCAATAACCAGTAAAAGACGGCTGATTAATAAGAGAATGCACCAATAACCAGTAGAAGACAGAAGGCTGATTAAAAAGAGAATATACCAATAAGCAGTAGAAGGCAGAAGGCTGATTAATAAGAGAACTACGCAACTTTGAGCCGAAATGCAGAAACAGTGAAAAGCTTTCATAGAGGCGCGGGAGCTGTGGACTACCGGGGGATGAGAGGGACTACATTTCCCAGCATGCCGCGGGGCGGGCGCTCTCGCGAGAGCCGGCGGAAGCGGCGGGGCGCGGCCCGGAAGTGGAGCCGCCGCCGGAGCGACCATGGCCGAGACCGACCCCAAGAGCGTCCAGGACCTGACGGCCGTGGTGAGCGCCGAGGGGCCGGGGCCGGGCTGCAGCGGCGGGGGAGAGCCGGGAAAGGAGGGGAAGCCTTTCCTGGATGGGGCTGGGAGCAGCCTGCTCCGCGGGAGGTGTCGCTGCCGCGGCAGGGGGGAAGGGGAGGGTGCCTTCTTCCTCCCAGAGCGTTCCCTGGGAGCCCGGAATTCCCTCAGGTGCTTGACAGGAGCATGGAGGCTGCTCTCGTGGGTTTGGTCCTGCCTGGGGAGCGCGGGCGGTTTCTAGACCTTCCAAATGTTTCCTGTAAGCGTCAGTTCAGCTCTGTATGCGTGTATTTAAGTAGCATTTTTACCTATAGATATAGCTATACTGGCGGGTTTCGAGCTTAGCGGTGAAAGAACAGTGTAGTTGTTACATGGGATTGGGTAGCAGCCTCTGAAGGAAACAAACCATTTCTTTTTTATCCCTTTCATCTAGGTGCAGACATTGCTCCAGCAAATGCAGGACAAGTTTCAAACCATGTCTGACCAAATAATTGGAAGAAATATCCTTTTCTAAACTCAGATGGGGGCAGGATTACAAGTGTCGTGAAGTCTGTTTGTAACAGACCAGTGGGTTTGTAAGATAAGTTTTGAAGTGGCCATAAGTGTTTGCTGAAAGCTCTAACGACAAAAACAATTAAAGCAAGGCAGTGTTACCCACTGTTAGAGGAATGGCATCACTTCAGTGCTGGGGCTGGCAAAGGAAGGACCTGGGGAGAGCCCAGAGGAGGCTCCAGGGTGGTCAGAGGGATGGAGGAAAGGCTGGGAGAGCTGGGGCTGTTCACCTGGAAAACAGAAGATCCAGGGTGGTTTAACTGTGGCCTGAAGGGAGCCCACAGGAAAGGTGGAATGGGAGTGTTTCTAGAGCCTGGAGTGACAGGACCGGGGGAATGGGTTCAGACTGGAGGAGAGCGGGTTGAGGCGGGATTTTGGGAAGGAATTGTCCCTGTGAGGGCGCCAAGCCCCTGGCTCAGCTGTGGCTGCCCCTGGCAGCGCCCAAGGCCTGGGCTGGTGGCAGGGTGGGCTGAGAGGGGCTTGGGCTCCCTGCCGAGGCTCCCAGAGGCCCGTGCTGTCCTTGACCCCCGGGCAGTCGATGACATGAGCTGCCGCATCGATGACCTGGAGCGCAACATCGCCGACCTCATGATGCAGGCGGGCGTGGAGGAGCTCGAGGGAGAGAACAAGACCCCAGCTTCCAACAAGGGCTAAAGTAAACTGCCTTCCCGGCCTTGGAGCAAACCCCTGGGTGTTTGGAATTGCTGCCTGTAACACAGAGGGAGCTGCCCCTTGCTCCGGGAGCTGCCCCTTGCTCCGGGAGCTGCCCCTTGCTCTGGGAGCTGCCCCTGGCTTTGGGAGCTGCCCCTTGCTCCGGGAGCTGCCCCTTGCTCCGGGAGCTGCCCCTTGCTCTGGGAGCTGCCCCTGGCTTTGGGAGCTGCTCCTGTCTTTGGGAGCTGCCCCTTGCTCTGGGAGCTGCCCCTGGCTCTGGGAGCTGCCCCTGGCTCTGGGAGCTGCCCCTTGCTTTTTGGGAGCTGCCCCTTGCTTTTTGGGAGCTGCCCCTTGCTTTTTGGGAGCTGCCCCTTGTTCTGGGAGCTGCTCTAGGAGTGGTGCAGAGGGGAATTGTATGGAGAGGGGATTGTGCTGGAGAGGGAGAGAGCATGGCCAGTGCCACTATTGGACATGAAATGAGAATATAGGAGCTTGGTGAGTTTAAGAGAGAAAAAAGAGTAAGTTTTTTTGTGCATCTAGTATTTATGGAATTCTAGAGGTGACCATGGATTGGAGGATGGAATTGCCACTTCTCCAACCACACTGGTCAAACTAACAGTCTATCATTTCTCTCCTCCCACAAAGAAGAAAGCAAAGCAATCATTATTTACATGAACAGTGTGTGAGAACTCCAGTAGAAATACGTAAACAGATAAGAAGGTTGAAGAAGTTTTATGAGAACTTTAAAACTTTCAAAAGAATTATAAAGGAAAACTCAACACTTTTAAAAATCAGAGCAACAGGCCAGGGAGGGGACGGGAGCACCAGGAACTGCTGAGGGGGCTCAGCCTGGAGAAAAGGAGGCTCAGGGGGGCCCTCCTGGCTCTGCACAGCTCCTGACTGGGAGGGACAGCCAGGGAGGTCGGGCTCTGCTCCCAGGGACAACAGGAGGAGAGGGAACAGGCTCAGGGTGGACATAGGAGGGATTTCTCCATGGAAAGGGGGCTCAGGGATTGGAACTGCCCAGGGAAGCGGTGGAGCCCCGGGGGCTGCTGAGGAGTAGCTGTCCCTCAGCTGTAAATTCCTCCTGTGTGTCATCTAGGAGCTTGCAGGGAGCTGTGACTCCACACAGCTGCCAAGCTGCAGGTCCTGGCTGTGTGGGAGGACACTCAGGCATGAGGCAATCCGTGTCCCGGGGCAGTGCTCCCTGGAGGAATACAATTCACCTTTCAGTACATCTCTATTGTATTATATTTTATATTCTTACAGCTTTTCTGATTGCCCACTTGCCCCTAGATTGCAGTAGGCCTTTGTTTGGAACAGATATATTCTTGCTTGTTAAGGTATCTGTTTTTGTGTTACCTTGTTAAAAACACAAATTATTACTGGCTTCATTGCCCTCGGTGTCATTTCCATTAGTCTGAACCCCACAAATGAAAATCTCTGATGAGCATGATTCTCTTAATTCTCAGTAATCTCCTTTCTTACTCTTTTTTTCCCCAACAGGTTGCCAACAACTGAAGTCAAGTCATGGAAGATTACTTTTTCTTTTTTTTTTTCTACAAATCCTTGGAATTAAAGAATGGCTTTTTGCAACTCCAGTGTGTGAAAGCATTTTTATATTGTTACAGAGCTTGCATTCCTAATGTACATTGTATAGTTGGGGTAGGGTAGTTTCTATTTTGGTTTGTGTACTGTAATTTCACTTTTGGAATTCTTGTAACAAGGATCACCTGGTTGTGTTATTAAAACACAGATCTTCTGGATCTCAACTCCTGGGTGCATTTTTTTGTGGAGTCACTTTTTTCTCTTTCCTGTACTTTTCTAGATGTTTCATGTTTGATAGCTCAGCATTTAGTGACTCCCTCCAAATGGGAATCTTGCCTTGTCTTACGTGAGTTTGTGGAGTGAAGCACAAGATTGAAACATAATTAATTGCATTAATTGTATCTCTGAGCATCAGGCACTCACTAGTTGAGGATTGTGTTGTCTTTCTACATGTAATAAAGGTGATTTTTGGAAACAAGAGACACTGAACATCAAAACCATCTGTCCTACTGCTGGTGTTACCTGAGCTGTGTGTTCCTGGAGCATCAAGGAATGCAGATTTGCCATGAGAGACATCTGAGCAACCACTGCCACCCCAAGCTGTGACACCTGGTCAGACAAGGAACTTTTAGCAGAGCAATCTCATTGTGGCACTGAAGGTTTTTAACAGTCCTCTGGCATTACCTTTGGTCAATAACTGGGATTGATGCTGGACAGAGCAGGGATGGGGCTGTGGAAATGTCTGTGTGGGGTTTCCAGTGGGAACCACTGCCTCGTTGGACACAGCAGTTTGCTAGCAAAGCAGTGATACATGAGGAACAAAAAAGGAGAGAAGCAGAGTTTTACAGCCTTGCTTCTCTCAGTGTAACAACTTCAACATATTTGATTTTTTTGGTTTTAATCATACCCACATCTTTGGGCCTGGAGTATGTATTTATTACATTTTGGCCGTGGAAGGTGTGTTTGGGAGAGCCTGTACTGTGTCACTTGTGAAGAAAAATGACCAATGTCAGCTATTCCTGACAATCACTGCAATGCTTCTTCAGCTTCAAATGCAAATTTCAGCAAGCTCTACTGGCAGGCAGCAGTTGCAGGTGGACCCCACTTCAACTGCTCCTGAAATGCCACCAAAATTAAGCACTTGAGTGCTGTGAAGGCAATATGACAGGTCATTTTTCCAAACTCACTGTAATAAAAGCTCATAATAACGGGGGAAATTTTGTGAACATGAGAAATGTATCAATATACACTTGTAATACCAGCCTTAGGTCCTTTGTAATGTCATTTCAAGAAAATCTAATAAACAGTTATGTGGTAACAAATAGGTCATGTGTGTTACAGCACGATCTAGCAGAAGTAAATAATTATGTGGGAGATTGTATTTAGTTGTGAGTTACAGAAAGACTTTAGCACAGCTGCTGCTCACAGGATAGTCTAAAAATCCAGGTGTGCTCTGTATAATAGAAAGGTGATGATCCGTGCCCTGTCAGATCTGGACTTTAGCAGCTAATTAGAATATAGGAAAAATTAATTAAAATAATTAATTATGATAATTATACAACATATAAAATAATTATATAATTGTAATATAATTATAGAAAATATTAATTAGAATATAGGAAAGCATATTAAAGTGGATAATCATTTTGTATGATGTTTATACATGTACATTCTCTTATTATATGATGTATAATGTTGTAAGTCCTCATCTGGCTGTGTTTCTCCCAGGGCACACATGGTCAGTGTTAAATTTGGTTGTACCCTCCCCTGTGCAGCAGCAGTAGCCCTGCTTTCCTCAAGTTTATTCTGGCAGAATAACTTCCAAGAAAATTATTTCAGCTTTAAGAAGCAGATGTATTTTTCCAGTCACTGGAAAGATTCCAGTTGTTTAGTGCGGGTATTTTTCCCTCATAAATGTAACACTTCAGTGATTTTAGCTGCTCTTCCCTGCACCTCCTCTGGATTTCCATTACCATCCTCTTCCAGCCCTGCTTCTCTTCCCCTCTGACCCTTCAGAGCCCCACTTCAGCTGTAGATGCTGGTCTTGGTTTGAACAGACAGGTGTCTGCTAAGGAAGGCAGGAGCCTCCTCTGAAATGGAAAATGTAAACCCCCTCCCTCTGAATTGTTATAATTTTGAAATTAAGGAGCTCTCAGAGAAAGATACGAGAGTAGGGATAAGAGTTCTTTATTAGGAAAAATAAAAATAAAAATGCAGTAATACAGAACAGCACTGCCAGAGAGCAGGCCCTGGCAGCCTGTGGGTCAGGGTGGTGGCAGCAGTCCCATCCCATGGTGGCTCAGCCCTCCTGCAGTGCCAGCTGTGGCTCTGCTGGAGCAGGGATCCTGGGGAAAGGTGGAGTTTTCCTCTGAAGCTCCAGGGTTGGTGGGGATGGGCCTGGGCTCCCTCTGGGAACGCAGTGGAGAAGAAAGCTGCTCCTCTGGGAACACAGTGGAGAAGAAAGGTGCTCCTCTGGGAACACAGTGGAGAAGAAAGCTGCTCCTCTGGGAACACAGTGGAGAAGAAAGCTGCTCCTCTGGGAATGCAGTGGAGAAGAAAGCTGCTCCTCTGGGAATGCAGTGGGGAAGAAAGCTGCTCCTCTGGGAACGCAGTGGGCAAAGGCTGCTGTGGTGCTGCATGTGTCAGATTGTATCCAGGTAGGAATGCTTGGCTCCTCCCCTGGGCGGAGCATCTCCCAATGGGCTGATGGAATTTTCTCAGCCATGCAGGGACACTCACTGGCCCATGAACAGAAGATAATTAATAATTAATGGCCCATGAACAGAAGAGATCTCCTGGAGGGAGGATTGGTTGTGGAAAAGATAAAGAAAACTGCCCAATGAACAGAAATAACTGCCCCACCTCTGACCGATGGCAATAGGACACACACCCCCGGCCACATCTTGCACTTCCAGCCTAAGACAATGCTCTTTCACAGAAGATCTGCATTAGGAATAGCAAGCAGAATCAGTGCTTTTCTGTGACAGAAATTAGGAGTGACCTAATGCAAGTCTTCAGCCACAGATTGTGCAGGCAATCTTTAACAGCAGTGCTGGTTTTGAATTAAGACCTGAGAACTAAGTCAAATGTCACAGGAGCTGTGTGGCCTGTATATTTTGCACTGGGCAACACAAATAAATTTGACACTGCTATTTCATCTCTTCTGGTTTCCTAATTCCTGTCTTTATAGCAGGAATGTTACTCTGGACAGAGGAACAGCGTTCTAATAAATGCATGTTTTAAAACACTTCGGCCTACTGATAAACTATCCAGAACTGTGATATCCTTAAGAGGATTTTTCATTTAATCTCTGTCCTAAAGACAAAGTGCAGTAAATAAGACTGCAGCACTCAACCAACAGCATCTGGTGCAGGCACCAAATGAGGCTGGAGAGAGCCAGTGACACACTGACCTGTGACACTCACCCCCTGCAAGAGGCAGCTTTGGAACCTCCCTTCCCACAGGGTGAGCCCAGCTCCCTCAGGGCCAGGCAAGTGCCACTGCCTGCTGTGGGACTGAGGAATTGTTGGACTCCATCCTGCCACTCTGGAAAGCCTTTAGCACAGCTAAAGGTTTCGGCACTCTGGTTTGGGCAGGGAGCCTTTGTGCCAGCTGGTGTTTCCTGTCCTCCTCTAGATTTACTCCCTCAACACCACCAGGAATGTCCCCTTGGTTCCCTTCCTGGACGCCTTGTGAAGGCTGAGCTGGAACAGAGGCTGAACAGAGTTAAAGAATAAAGCAGGGATTTATTAAAAGGACTCAGTGGATCCACCTTGGGCAGCACCAGAGCCCAGCCAGGGCTGCACCCAAGATGAACCCAAATGGTCCCAAAATGCACGAGTGCTCCCGGGGGCTCTCACTGTGATCAGCTCTGCTCCATTGGCACATTGCAGTTCATTGTCCCATTCCAGCTCCAGCCCATGCAGTCCCATCCTGCTTGTTTTTCTCTCTCCAGCCCACGTTGTTTGTGCTCTTGGGCTGAGGTTTGGATCATTTGTCCTTGGTGCCCAGCTGGAGAAGGAATTGTTTTGTCTCCCTGCTCTGTGCAGAGAGCTCAGCATCCCCTGAAATGAAGCCCTGACCCACACTAAAGCAGCACAGAATGTGAAAAATAGAAAAGCTAAACCTGAGGCATCATCCTCAGGTGGCTGAGCCACAGAGAATTGGTTTGCCAGAGGTTCCTGTGAAAATCAGATGTCACCTGCCTGTCCTCCAAACCCTGGGCAAGTGCTGGAGTCACTCCCTGGCCCTTCCTCCAGACCTCAAAGCTCATGGAATTCAGTCCTTCATACTGTAAATACGTTTGGCACTGCCCTCCAAAGGGAAATGGTGTAGATTCTGTAATTTGGCTGGCAAACAGCTGTCACCACAGCCAGAGCCCCTGTCCAGCATTTCCCTGACGTTACACCTGAGTTTGCAGTTTTCCTGGAGGTGTCCACATGGACCTATTTAATGAAAAGCTTTTCTTCTCCCGACTTTCTAGCAGAGAGTGCCTTCTAGTGGCACAGTCACTGCGAGGAGCAGCACTGCTCAGATTAATTACTCAGTTACCTTTAATGTGGGGGTCAAGATGTTGGGGCTGTAACAAGCCACGTGCTGCTGAACGTAAGGATTGCACAAGGCACTGAGGATGGTTTACAGTTCAGAAAATGAAGAGGATGCACAAGTCACTTCCTGGGCTTTAAGCCTCAGTGTTTTGAAAAGACCTAATGCTTGCTGAGATATTTTTTTTCTCACTCTGATTTAGAGTTAATGAAATTAAATCAGGAAAATAAAGAATGAGACTAGATACTTCACCTCTTATAAACATTCTGAAATCAGACAGGTTAACCAGGAATTGTATCCATGAAAAATGTGCATGTGATAATCGAATGTGCTCTTTTACGTCATTTTGCTACAGACCTGACATTTTATTTGTGAAGTGCTTGTAGTTAGATACAGATATAAAAGTTCCTTCTATTTACAGAGCTGTGCAATGTGCAATCCTTGCTCGATAGATTCAATCCTGTTGGAATTAACAGCTGGAGAAGTGGTGGAGTTAATTTCTCCAGAACTGCAGGTGAGCATGTGACAAGTATGGCTGACTTGTGACCCTTCTGTGTCCAAAGGAAGGGTCTCATCCTGCCCTCTGAACTCCCCTGGGAGCTCGGCACAGTGTGTTCACAGAGGAGCCCCTCTGTGGTGCAGCACAGCGTTCTGTCACACGTGCTGTCAGGTGGAAGGTGCTGGCCCAAATGCCATCTGGTGGCACAGGAATATCCTCATCCCAGCTGGACTGTGCACAGCACCTGTCTGCTGTCCTGCCAGCTGCCATCTCCAGCTCCAAGTGTTCTCCTCCAGTTTTACTTTTTCCTCCTCAGACCAAATCCTTAATCTGAGAATATGAATTTCCCAGTAAATGAAACTTTCTGATTTCACTTGTTTCTCTCACAGAATTGTTTTCTTCTGAGGAGCAGCTCCCTGTCTCTTTGGTTCCTGGAGGGGAGGATGAGGTCAGTGGCTGAAGGAGTGGAGAAGACAAACCTGTCACCTTTTCCTGTTTATCCACAGTCCCTTTGTGTCCCAGAGCTCTTCCTTCTTGTGGGAACCCAGGACATCCCTCTGGCTGCCCTGGCTGTCTTGAGACCCTGGCAAGGGGCTCAGAGACCTTGGCACAAAGTCAAAAACACCATTTTAGCCTGTGGAAAAAAAAAACCTGCCAGCTTTGTATGAGGAATTACAAGCCACAAGGGTTTGAGTAGTGTGGTAGCTGAATTAACACAGGGTGAAAAAGTAGAATCTTAGGGTTTTAAAAGAAGGGATTCAATGGGAAAATATGGAGGGATTTGGATGTGTCCTGACCTTCTTCTCCTCCGTCTTGCCCTCCGTGTCTTGCTGTGATGGTGACACTTTTCTATTGGTTTAATGTAGAGACACTGTCCAACATAGATGATAGATGTTGGCACGTTATTGTAAACATAGCAACATAGCACATGTAGTTTTTGGTATAAAGTGTGAACACCGCCCTGAGGGGAGACAGAATGCCATGGCCGACCTGCTGGACAGAGCTCAGCAGGGCAGAAAAAGAATGTTACAGATAAGGGAAAATAAACAACCTTGAGAAGCTGACCCTACGCATTCAGACTTCTTCTTTGGCTGTGTGGGCTGGGAAACGAGGACTTTTACCTTCTCAGGGTCACCTCAATGCCCAGACCCCCGAGACCTCTGAGGCCCAGAGCAGCAGAAGAGTCACAGTCACAGAATCCCAGGATGGTTTGGGTTGAAGGGACCTTAAAGCTCATCCCAACCCTGCCATGGGCAGGGACACATTCCACTATGCCAGGGTGCTCCAAGCCCTGTCAACCTGGCCTTGAAGATTCTTGTTCTTCCAAAGATGAAATTTATGGAGCCTTGTGTTCTTCCAGAGTAACAAAACAACAAACTGCATGGAAATTTCTACTGTCTTTACACATTTGTAGCCTTGTCAATCCAGAGTGTTTAAGAAAATCCTGCTCCACCCCCTTGAAAGCACTAAACAAAGTCACTGCTTCACATATCACACAAAATTAAAAACAAATTTATTGAACCCGAGGCGTATTTAAAAACCAGGAGGCTTTTCATGCCGTAAGTTATTTTAAAACATCTTTGAAACTCCTCCACAGGCTGAAGTTAAACAATTAAAATGCATAATTACATTTAAAAAGCAGCACCAAAAATGTAAGTCATTTTGTCACAGAGGCTGCTCCAGCGTGGTTTGATTATTTAATGTTATGCTCCAAAACCAATTTATACCCTATGCCCTTGATCTCTGTTTCAATTTCAGGATGTTAATGCATGCACCATTGCTGTATTAGCTGATAGGGCAGAACAAATACTTCAGAAAAAAGTCATGATCAGAATTTGAAACCTCTCTCAGCCATGTTTAATCCCCAAATGTTCTCACCTCGCTGGCTTTTCCTGCTGCTTTTGCCCACTGGAACCCCATGTTTTATACCTGGAAAGAAATGATTATTTAACATCAGTACCAGATGAATGCAGAGCTCTACAGGGAGGATGGAGGTGCCACAACTGTTAAAAGTTGTCAGGCATCAATTAAATCTCTTCAAGTTGATCTGTCACCAGCAGCCTGTGTGGTGACAAAAACCCTGGGATCAGACAGCTGAAGATGCCAGGGATTTCTGCTCATTCTCCTCTTTTCCTCTTTGTCTGGCTGTGCCCAGCCCTGGGGTGAGCAGGAGTCAGGGATGGGGTCGCTGGTGCAGGGTTTGCAGCCCTGACACAGCCCTGGGCTCTGTTCTTTCCCTGGATAAACACGGAGCACTCAGGCAGGGTAACTGATTCTGTATTCCCAGCAGAGGAAGGAGGGAGATTCATGGAGAGGGAATTCGTTTACTTGTAGGGATTTAGCTGGCAGGCAGTGCTAGCACAGGGGCTGCCATGCCTGTGTCATTAATGCTTTATTAATTACCTGTGTAAAGCCCATGAAGTGACTCATTAGCTTTTCCTGTCCCAGACACTTTGTGTATAAACACAGCCTAACACTGATATCTGCATTCCTGAGCATCCCAGACCCAGCCCTTGCCCAGCAGAGGGATGGAGCACTCACCTGTGCTCCTTGCAGCAGGCACAGGGGGTACTAACCGTCCCTGCCTTCCCAAATTCCCTCACAGGGAAATTTCCAGGAGGCCCAGGGAGATGGGGCCAGTGAATCCCTGCTCACATCCCAGCTGGGTTAGACACAAGTCTTTTCCCTTCAAACAAACGTGTAGGTGGAGTTCAGTGCTAGCCACCCACGGGGCAGTGCCCATTTCAGGTGGCACAGGGACTGGCACTGAACTGGGATTTATGGGAGAAGGCAGAAGTGATGTGGGAGCCCCACAGTGGCACAACAACAACCTTTTCTGTGTCTGCAGCAGGGCTGCCTCAAAAGCCCTGCTTAGGAAGGCTGATTCCTATGAAAAGCAGCAGATAATTTCGAGGCAGCTTTGCCAGGAACTAAGTGAGCAGTTATTTTCACTGCGAACTCCAAATTCACTCTTAAAGACTTCCTGGGGTTTATATAATGAATCTTCACTCTTAGGGCAGAAAGCTTTCATTTTTGGTATCAGTTAGTCTTTTTCTTACTGATTTACAGCTTGTCTCAGAAAAGGATGGAAATTTCTCCCTACGGCAACCTCTCAAAAGGCACAGAAACAAGTGGCTCACTCTTGAGAGCAAAATCCACGTATTTTCCAAGGAAGCTTTGCTGAGCAAAGGGACTGTGACATTTTGCAAAAGTTCTGCAGTTTCTCCTTTGTGAGTCTGCAGGCCCCAAGTTGGGCAACTCCCTGGGGGCTCCCCTGGCAGGGGAGACCCTCCTGGAGCAGTTCTGTGTCAGGAACCAGAGAGGCATTGGACTTTTTCAGTCTTCAGCTTCTGTTTATTGTTATCTTATCAAAACTTCAGCACACTGTCTGCTCCAGACTCTTCGTGCAGGAAAAGCAGCACAAAAATGGCCAGCAATCTCTTGTTACAAGGCCTTTTAAGTCTAATCAAAAACCAAGCTACCCAATTAAGAAGTGACACCTAAATTATTTTCATTTCTAACCCAATAACTGACCCCTAAAGACCCGCAATACAGATTTTTCTGTCCAATTATAAGATACCACCCAAACCCAAGAAGAAGAAGGAAGAAGAAGGAAGTAAAATGAACTCAAGACAACACCCTATATCCTCCATCTTGAACCCATCTATAACATACCAAAAGTCCTAAAACCTAAATTTCTCACCCCTGTGACACACTACACTACTCTCTACAATCTACAATCTATTTCACATTTTTGTGGTTTCTAGTTTGCCTTGGGGCTTTGGAAGTTTTCTCCATGAATGAGGGTCAAAGTCAGTGCTCCCCTGGGGCTCAGGACACCCCAGAGCAGACAGAGAAATATTCCCAGTGCCCTGGGTTTCCACACTCGTGCACAAGATGGGAAGGGATGGCAAAAGTAGAGAGCTGTCCTTCAAGTGGCCTTGCCCAAGCCAAATGAACAGCTGGAGTGCCTATCATTAGCAGGCAGAGCACCTCTGCAGGAGGCACACGGCTTGAAACCCTGAGAATTCTGCATGATTACAGCTGAGCAACTCCTCAAAAATCAAGCAGAAAGTTTTCCTTGAGGGAGTTTACCTAGGAAAAAAAAAATAAAAAGTTTACACTAAGGTTAGCATGCATTAACTGAGCCTGAGTAGAAAAATTGTTGTTTGGAGATAAACAGAGAGTTTCGGCTCTCGGAGGGAGGAAGGGTTGAGGGCACACGGCCTCGCTGCAAGGACTGGGATGATAAATGCTGCACCCCAGGGTACTGCAAACTGTATCTGCAACTCCAAGGTGATGGGTGAACAAGCACTCAAAGTACAGCAGAAATGTATAATTACTGGGGATTTTCTTTAAAGATGGGAAAAGCTGTGGCCACACAACACCAGCCAACTCAAAAACTGATTTTTTTTTTTTTTTTGTTATGGGGGCAATTGGTAGCCACAAACTCACCATAACTGGGATTTTCTAGCTTTGTTTGCTCTAATTCTATCTTTAATATAATAGGAAAAAATCCCTAGAAAGTACCTGGAGAAGTCAGCTGCCCCTCAGTGTGCTCCAAAGAATAACTCTGCCATGAGGTCTGGCACGTCTAGTTTAACTCTTACAGATGCTCAGTCATAGAAATCCCAGTGGGTTTGTGATCCTGTAGCCCTCCAGCTTGACCATCCTCAAGGATGATGCTTATCCTGTGATTCTTTGGGCTTTGGATGCTGCATGCCAAGGCCAAAGACCAGAAACACTGAGAAGGGGTCAAGCAGGTCAACTTTTTTTATGATAAAAATGGTTCTTGTACTTTGTAGGAAATCCTGCAGTTAAACTTTATCACAAACTAAATCCACACAGTGTAATTCCCCAGAATTGTTGTACAAATGTCACTAGAAATTTTATTTAACCAAGGAATTTGTACCCATTACTAAAAATCCTTTAATCTTCACCCAAATATCTCTTGCTATTTAAACATCAGTCCATCTTACTCATTACCATGTTAAATCCTCCTCCTATGGTGATGTGATCTGATTTGATTCCTACTGTGCTCCACTGCCTAGAACTGAATTGTCAACTGAGTGGCAAAAACCTTGCTAACACAGGAGATATTTCTATAGGTTCAGGAGCAGAAATACATTTTTTTTTCTCCTGAGCAGACTGGTGCTACATTTTTAGTAGCGGAGCTTACTAGACCGGAAGCTTCAGAATGAAATTAGTCCAGATTTTTGGGAATAAACTTAAATCACACAGATCTTCTCCTTTAGCCATTGCTTTGATTTCACCACTTTTCAGGTGTAGCTGCTGGAATTGATTCTCTTCTGAAGGGATCACATGGGCCAGACCCAACCTAACCCTGAATTTTGGAACAAAACAGAGCCAAACTTCCTCTCCTCTACAGCCTTTAGCAAGATACTTCTACAACCCACAAATGTGCAGTTGTTCAACTGTAATCAGAGCCTCCATCCATTGTTTTTTCCTGTTCCAAAGAGCAGGCACGGATTTATAGCCTGAAGGGAAGGAGCTGAGCAGCACTAAAGCATTTAGAACCATCAGTGCCAGAGCCTGTGGGACAGAAACCTCCCAGGTTACACGAGCAGAGCAAATCTCACCCACTTCTCCTTTGGATGACAGGTGTGTACAGCCTTTAAAAACACCCAGGACAGCACTATTCCATTAATTAGCTATAGAAGGCCTCAGTGTTTGTTTGAGTTTAGAATCAACCTGCATTTGCTGTGGGATTTTGGCCCACCAAGTAGATCCTGTGCTCCCTACCTCGCTCAGAACAGCTGTGATCTGTGTATGTTTGTAGCAGGGAAGTTTTACAGCCACAATATCTGCAATAATCACTCACAAATCGCTCAGAGTTGGGCAGAACAGCCCAAAACCTGATGGAAATAGATGTGATTTGGATAAAGATGCGGCGTTTTCTATGAGCCTTGTCAAACAGTCTTCAAAATGACACAAAACCATCGAGGAGAGTGGTTGGGATAACGTGATTCCTAAATTGCTTGTGTGGTTATCGTGTTGTTGTCCATGATTTACTGTCAGTGTGCTCAGCACCAGACAGAGCCCACAGGAGGGCTCAGAAAGTGCTGTCTTAGACAATCAGCACGAGGGTAAATCGATACATGCACCAGATCCTCTCCCATTTCCGAGACCATCGCACAGCCAGGCTGAGCCGGGGCTGTAGATGGCACTGTCCCCTCTGCAAAGAAGGCAGCTCGGTGCTGAGGGAGCTCTGGAATTGAAGCACAGCCGAGATCCCTGCTCCCTGATGCTCCTTAGGTGATCAGATCCCTGCTCCTGATGCTCCTTAGGTGGTCAGATCTGCTCCTGGTGCTCATGAGATGCTCAGAACTCTGCTCCTGGTGCTCAGATCCCTGTCCTGGTGCTCATTAGGTGCTCAGATCCCTGCTCCTGGTGATCAGATCCTTGCTCCTCATGCCCAGATCCTTGTCCTAGTGCTCAGATCTGCTCCCGGTGCCCAGATCCCTGTCCTGGTGCCCAGATCCCTGTCCTTGTGCCCAGATCTGCTCCTGGTGCTCAGGTCCCTGTCCGGGTGCTCAGATCCCTGTCCTGGTGCCCAGATCCCTGTCCTGGTGCTCAGATCCCTGTCCTGGTGCCCAGATCCCTGTCCTTGTGCTCAGATCCCTGTCTTGGTGCCCAGATCCCTGTCCGAGTGCTCAGATCCCTGTCCTGGTGCCCAGATCCCTGTCCGGGTGCTCAGATCCCTGCCCTGGTGCTCAGATCCCTGTCCCGGTGCTCAAATCCCTGTCCTGGTGCCCAGATCCCTGTCCTGGTGCTCAGGTCCTTGTCCTTGTGCCCAGATCCCTGTCCTTGTGCCCAGATCTGCTCCTGGTGCCCAGATCTACTCCTGGTGCTCAGATCCCTGCTCCTGGTGCCCAGATCTCTGTTATGGTGCTGGTGCTGATCACCTGTCCTGGTGCTCAGATCCCTGTCCTGGTGCCCAAATCCCTGTCCTGGTGCCCATTTGGTGCTCAGATCCCCTGGAGTCAGTGTCTCTGATGGCCTCAGCAGATGGCAGGAGCCAGGGTGGCTTCCAGGCTCAACAACCCAGCTGTAGGTTGGGTATGGACAATCTGCCTCCCCAGATTCCTGAGAAGTGGAAATTGGGCTGAGTGGCTGTGGTGTCATTCATCCCCTGTCCTAAAGTCCCTGCTCCTGCCCGTGCCAGTGCCCAGCCCTGCAGTGAAGTGTCCTCCAGGCTGTGCTGGCCGGTCTCTGGGTGTGTCAGGGGTGACCCTCTGTGGGTGAAGGGACACCTCTCACCTTTTCCTTGGGCTTTGGGACATGCTTTACAAATTATATAAGTAAACAAATGAAGACACAACCCTTCAGTTTGTCCCAGCCAGTCTCCTCTGGTGTGCTTCCCTTTCTC
The DNA here is from genome assembly GCF_031753505.1 of Anomalospiza imberbis. NCBI lineage: Eukaryota > Metazoa > Chordata > Aves > Passeriformes > Viduidae > Anomalospiza > Anomalospiza imberbis. The sequence goes on along the minus strand of NC_089692.1, from coordinate 17,732,272 downwards.
CAGCTTTCTTTGCTGAGGGCAGTGACCCTCTGCCCTCAGTCTAAAAGAGGCAGACAGACACATTCCACTGGAAGCAGCCCTGTGGATGTGCCCTGTGTTGCATTTTGGGGTCAGACTGCAGCCAAAATTCCCCCTGGTGTCAAAACTAAGCAGAATGGGATCCTTTACAGCAGAGCTCCAAGCCAGGACTAGGCTGAACATCAGCTGTGGATAAAGACAACAATCAGAAGGGATTTTACTTACTGTAAATTTGGTGATTTAAGTATTAAATCAGGCAGGAGCTCAGCAATGAGATTGTGCTGGTGACCAAACAGCAAGCAGCATTTCTGGCCCACTTTGTCCTATAAAAATAGACACAGAATATTTCCAGCTTCTTTCCAAGCAAATCAAGAATCTGTATCATCTTTTTGTTCCTCTGGGAAAAAAAAAAAAAAAAAAGCCTGTTGTATTTTATTATTCCAGCACAAATGAAAACCAACTCACTTCCACGAGGCAGATTCAGAGTGGTGTGAGGGAATAAATCCTTTATTCTGGAGGGCTGGCACCACGAGTCAGGTGGGATGGATGGGTGTGTTGCTGATCTCCTCCTCCTCCTCCCAGCTCAGCTGACAGTTTGGAATATTAAAGACCCATAACTCCAGGGTGGTGAGACAGGGAATGCACCGAAGAAAGCCACAGATCACACAGTTATCTCACTTTTGGATGATAACAGCCTTCTGCCTTCCTATATGCACTAGGATTTCAAACTTTGTCTTGACAAACACGGGATGAGTACAATTTCTGATTACAGTGAAAGTCAAATTTATGCTGTACTTTTATACCTGCACTGTCTCCTGACAGAATAAGTGATCAAGAGGGATGATCTTCCACCCATCATGCTGCTCCTATTTTTCCAAGCAAAGCCAGGAAAGAAGGGCAGAGTGAGTGCTCTTCTGCTGAGAATTCACCCCTGTCCCTCAGGGTTTTGGGGTTTCATGCCAAAAAAAAAAAAAAAAAAAAAAAAAAAAAAAAAAAGCCTCCAGTTCAGTTTTGAATAGGGATTTTTCAAAGTGAGCTCAGTCTGCCATGATTCTTCTCATGACACTTTCCCTCTTTTTTTTTTTTTCCACATCAGCAACTTTCTAATAGCAACAGGGAAGAAAAGAAGAGCTCCATAAAACTGTATGAAAGAAGGAGGCTCATTGGTAATTAGAGAGGGAATGGAGATAAAGGAACACTGGGTAAAGCCTGCTGCAATGCCTCTTTGGGACATTTTAAACAGTTTTTTGAAATAACATTTCTGCCTTTCTGGAGCTAATTACACACGTGCCACACACTGAGCAGAAGGCTAAATTAATTGGGAGAACAAAGGTGATTTGTTGTGGGTTGGAATGAGGCCATGGATGCTTTTTTCCCTAGTGGGAGAGGAACCGATGAGCTCTGCTGGGTCTGCCACGGACAAAATGGGATGCAGGAGCTGAGTGTGCATCTCCACCCTCCCTGTGCCAGCCTGGGTGCCACTGAGGGTGGATTTGCAGGTGGAGAATCCCTCTGCCTTCCCTTCCAGTCCCTCTCCATTCTTCCACCATCTGGCAGTAGATTGCTTCCACCAGAGCTGCCAAATCCAGCGTGTCAATATTAATCACCAAAGCCACAATGGAGTATTTGTGAGGCCCACACTCACGTTGTGCCTGTCAGATTGATCATCTCCTCTGAGCTGGTTCTTCAGAAACAGCTGGAGGTTTTTAAACACCAAATTAAAATAGAATGGAGCAGCAGCAGCTGGAGCATTTCAGAGATAAGTGGGCTTTATGCCAGTAAATGTAGGACTTGCCAAAAAGCAGGTGGCAACTATAACTGCAACTCTCTACAAGAGGGCTGCCCTTCCTGTTGTATTTATTGATCTGGACAGGCAATACCTTGTGGGACAGGTATTGAATACTTATTTCCTTTTCCCAGCTTGTCAGAAGTTGCAGATATAAACCATGTGTTCTCTGGCTTCCAGAATGTCTGCTGAAATATGAAGCAAATCAGTAATTCCTTCTTCTGATCAGGTGGGGGGAAGAATAATAAAAAATCCTGCTGAACAGTTGTAGGAAATCAATTTCTCTCAGGAACAAGAGAGCCTATACTGGCAAATCTGGAAGCCTTTCAAAAAAATATACATTTCAGTTTGAGGTGTTAATGCTTTCATGTCAGAATACACACATGCAGTTGGTGTCTTTAAACTCAATTTTATTCCCTCGTGAGAAAGATTTAATTGGCCTTAAATAAGAAATCACTGTTTTACAGAGCACCGTCTACCACTTGATACCCATGAATCCATGTCAGGAGTTTAAATTACAGGTAAAACACTTGCTAATGAGCTAATGTTTTGCAAGAAATATTTGAACTTCACCTCTTTCCTGTCCAGCAGGACAGGGTGTAGAGGGAAGGCAGCTTTCTTGGGCAGCCACGGTGTTGGTGAGAGAGCAGGGCTGTTAGACAGAATTGTGGTCCTTCATTTCACTCTCAGCATTTCCCTCTAATTCACTGTTTAACTTCGGGGAAGACACTTAACCTCTACTCGCCTCAGCTCACACGTCTGTAAAACAGTAGATAAGTCACCTAATTCACAGGGATGTTATGGAGATTAATTAACTAACGTCTGGAAAATGTCTCCAGATCCTTCTGTGAAAGGCATTATAAGGGCAAACGATAGCAGTGTAAGCATATGCAAAAGGTTTTATCACTTGGCACAGGACGGGTTGGTTTTATTCTCTTCCCTCTGCAGCATCACTGAGGGTTTTTACTGGGACCATTGCCTGGAGCAGCCCTGGGCAGCTTCGCAGAGCACCATTATCTCGAGTCAAAGGACATGTTGTATCAGCCTCGCTAAAACTGTATTTAGTTACTCCCTGAGCGTGCTTGCAGATCCCTGGTGAGATCAGAGCCCTGGCAGGCAGGATGCTGAACGCACAGTCCTTGAAAACAGCCCTTGAATATGTAAGAAAGCTGCATCTATTTAACATCAGAGATCTCTCTGAGCTAATTTAATTGAGCTGACGGATGTGCTCTGCAGGGCTGCCTGCTCAGGGCCAGCCCAGGTAGAGGCAAAGCCGGGGCTTGCCCTGGGCTGGGGCCGCTGTGAGCACCAGCCTGGCCACCTTGCCTGGCTATTGCTGCCCCCTGTCAGGAGAAGGGCTGGCATGAGCTGGGCTGGTGTCAGCGACCCCCCCACCCCAAAAAAATCACACTGCCAGCCCTGCCCTTGTTTTCAATTGCCATTGCAGTTCTCTGAGCCAAGTCAGACCTTACATTGATCCCATTTTGCGGTACCCACAGTTGCTGCTCTGTGGTGATTACCACATTGAATGGGAAAAAGAAAAAGGTGGGACAGAGCAAGCGGGGAAAACAATCAGAAATAATTCCCAGAGTCCCTCGTGCCTGGTGTCCTAATTCCCAGATCCAGCTGCTTCCTACCACGTTTCACTGATCTGTCTTGGTCTACCTCCTTTTCCATCAACATTTCTTGTGTTATCTGATGGAGCTTTGACCCAGGAAACTGAATTCCACAATGTTCCCCTCTCCCCTGAGCTCAGCATGCAGCCTGCCATGCTCCACTCCCCTCCACTTGCTACCTGCTTTAAAAGACAGTTTCAAGTAGAAAAGTATCTGTCACAAACATCTTGTTTTCAGCTGCAGCATGGCACGTTGCAGTAAATTTTTCTGTTAGGAAGAGATCTGGATAACTTTGTTTTAAAGCAGCTGTTTATCTTCCCAAGCTCTTCTGATTCAGTTTCCTCATTGAGCAGGAGACCTGGAAGGGCAAGGGAATGGGTAGAAAGAAAGATTTGGTCACAATTTAGAGTCATTTGTTCCTGTCAGAATTTATATGAGCTAAATCTCAAACCTGGACAAGCCTTAATAACTATCATATTTAAAGTTCAACTTTACAGGGGAAGACTGCACTGCCCAAGGGGATAAGTAATGGAATACAGAATAGTTCACCTTTCCTGTGCCCATTCATACCCAATCCAGAAAGGACAGGCTGGAGCTGGCCTTTCAGAGGACACATGGCAGGAATTTAGCAGCCTGGAGCTAATCCCCTTGGACTGAAGTGCTGCTAATTGGGGTCCCTGAAGGATAAAGTCACTCAGGAAGTCACTGCCAAAGTCAGGAGAGCTGGCTGCACTGCCAGCCCTGCGCCACGGCCATGGCAAAGCTTTTCTTTCCCCTGACCCACCCAAACAAAAGCTGCTGTTCCTGCCTGCTTTATCTTTGCAGGGTTTGTTTCAGGAAAATGAACACCACTGAGACAGGAAGGTGAAAGGGAGAAAAAGCAGAAAGTGTGGGCAGGCAGGTTTGCTGTGGAGTGAGGGGCACAGGGGGTGGTGAAGACAAAAAACAGAGTCAAAGGTTCTTTACTGAGGTGTCAGAAATGAAAACATCCTCACCAGAGAGTCAGGAATAGCTTTCGCATATTCTCACCACGGCAGACTGCTAAGAAATGAATGGTGCCAGAGCAAAGCAGTAATTGACAATGAACACTTCAGAAACTGGCCATAAACAAAGAAGTGTCTCCCATTACCAGCTTCTCTTAAGTTCAGAGCTTCCCTGCTGTTCTGGTTTGAAAACAAAACCAGTCAGAGACTCCAAGTCAAAAATGCAATTTATTGGGAAAAGGGAAAAGAAACAAAATATGTGCAATAATACAAAAGGAAAACCACTGACAGAGTCAGAATACCCTGACACCCCTTTGGCCAGCGTGTTGGTAGCAGTCCAAATTGGAGTGGCTGCAGTGCTCCAGGAGTGGCAGATGTGGTTCTGTCGGAGCAGTGATCCTGTAGAAAGGTGTAGACTTCCTCTGAAGGTCCAGTGGAAAAACCCCAAGCTGTTCCTCTTGGGAACCTGTGGGAAGGCTGGCTCTGATGTCCTCAAAACCCAGATTATATCCAGGTAGGAATGCTTGGCTCCTCCCTGTGGGCGGAGCATCTCACAATGGGATGTTACAGCTTTATCAGTCATGCAGTGACATTCAATAGCCCGTTATCAGCAGGTGTCTCTCCTGAGAGAGGACTGGTTGTGAAAGAGACAAGGAAAACTGCTCACTTCAACAGAAAACAACTGCTACACAGATGGCAATAGAAAACATCTTGCTTCTCAATCTGGGACACCAGCTCAAGATGACAACATGTTCTTGTCCCACAGCAGAGGGGGGCTAACATAGGCAGAAGGACTTGAGCAGAAATATTTGTTTTATGGCCAGTGCTTTCCGAGGGAAAGCTCCCCGAGTTTCTCCCCGCCGTCCTGTTGCAGTGAGGTTTACAGTGCAGAGGCATGAACAACACTGCTGAGTAATACCCCTTGCCAAAATCATTTCTGCCCCTAAAGCAGGACTCAGAGCTGGCCTGGTGAGCAGTAAGCTATTTCTTCTTGGTGGCTCAGTCGCACAAGGTCCCTCCACACAGCAGCAGCCAGCATTCCCTGTGGAACCCGATGGAAGGAGGCAGTTGGTGCAGACAGGTGCTGTTTTCAATAACAGAGGGAGGTAGAGTGAAAAAGAGAAACAGAAGAGGGAAAAAAAAGGTAGTTAGGAAGGAATAAGTAGTTAAAAGGATAGGAGTAAGTTCGTTTGGGCAAGGGCCTCAGTGGGAGGTGGATGAATGTTAATGGGCTTGAATTATTCATGCATTCTTCTGGAGTGAAGAGGTTCAGACCAATGGCCTTCTGTGGTAGCTCTCTGATGCAAGAAACCTCGTTAAAAACAAGATCTGAGAGAGACTGGTGAGCAAACAAGGGGAAGAGGAATCTCCCAGAGCAGTTGTACTACAGAAGACACATTTCTCCAGCACTAGGAGCTGAGAGCTTTCCCCAGCACAAAATGTTTTGGCAAAAGGACAAACACAGAGCAGAGGTTTGACATTCTGCAGCCAGCCTTTAACCTCTGTGCTGAATTCCCAGCTCCTGCACAGATGTGCAGCAGGTGAATCCTGACAGCAGCAGCTCCCACACAGAGTTCCCTCCCTGCTCCACATGGACACAGCCCAGAGCTGCACTGTTGGCTTTTATTGATGGCCAGAGCTCCCCACTGCCAGCCCAAACCCAGTGCAGGCTGTCAGTCACACCAACACTTCCCCATTTTATGAGTCTGCTGGTTGAAACTGAGAGGAATGAGGGATTTGTCTTTACAAACAAGCTGTGGGTCTGCTGGTAGATAAAACTGGCACTGAGACATAAAAGAAACAATGGGAAGGATTCCACTGATTGATGAATGGAAAAAGATATTTGCTTTTACAAACAAACTGTAGGTTTGCTGATAAATGAAATTGGATATGAAAAGATGGAAGAAACAATGGGGAAAACCCATAAATTCCATAAGAACTGAACGTGAAAAGGGAGGGTTACACATTAGAGGGAAATCTTTGGTATCAGGTGTTCTGGGAAGTCTGAACCTCTCAAGTACCTCAGCCAGTGGGGAAAGAGAGAGGGAAATGTGGGAAATTGGGATAAAAAGGAGGCTGAGTTGTACAAATATTGGAGACATCCCAGGGGAATGCCCCATGGCCTCTCCCTTTATTCGAATAAAATTACAGGGCTTCTCTGTCTCCTTTTTGGACATGAACCTCTGGTGTTTGTGGATTGGTTTTCCTGAGAAAACCATTACTTCATGAGACCCCTTTTGTGTTTCCCCAAGTTTCCTTCAGGTGGAAGCTGGGACCTTATGAGGAGCTTCAATCTATGATATGCTTACTGCCCACAGTGCAGAATATATCTGCATGAAAGGCAACACAGAGGAAAAGAATAATTCCTTGTTTAAAAAAAACCCAGTTTCATACTGTTTTAAATCATCTGAGTTGAAGCTGGAGCCAATTTTCAATTGCTAACACCAGGTTTGCATGGAAGAGAGAAGGGAACAGCTCTGAAATGATAAGACGTTAAAAGCATCCCAAATGCTGCTCTTGTAAACATTCTCATCAAGAGGAGCACACTTTTCCCATACAATTGCACAGCTAGAAAAAATACGGAGAGAAGCAACAGCCCTGTAAGGACAGAGGTCACCCATGGTCCTCCGTCCTGCCTCCAGGGACAGCTCCTCAAAGACAGACAAACTACTCCCTGTCATAATTTCATTTCTCGAGGCCTCCAGGCTGTGTGACATCCAGACAAAATCCTTGTTTTACCTCTCTTTTACCAGTAACTCCATATCTCTCCAAATCCTTGGCGTCCTGAAGAAAAAAGAATAGGGAAAGGTATTTCAAGATGGCGAAACAAAAGTGGTTAAAATAACCTCAATATTCACTCACTTCAGGGGTCTGGTGTAGGCTAAATCTATTTCAAAATATCTCTAGGGCTTCTGGGATGTTCAGGAGCCAAATATGAATTTAAGTAACAGTCACTCTTGTCGCTTTAAACTTAAATATATTTCCACCATTATGAAACTGAGGTGCAGCTATTCCAGTGATCTCAGCCCAGGTCCTGCTGGTGGATGTTCAGCCCTCAGACCCAAACGTTGCCAGCTGGAATTATCTTCTTTTTTTCACACTTAGATGTAATGTTGAGTAGGGGATGAGTGAACAGAGGCACATTAGGAGGTTTTGCTGGAAAATTTATCCTGCAGCTTCAATGTCTCAAAAGGATATTTGCTAAGATAAACCAAAACATCACAATTTTAAACTTCTGCTCGTGGCTCTCACACAGGTCCAGGACCAGCACAGAGCTGCCAGATGGTGTCACAGTGAGCTGCAACACAGGGAGCAGACTGGATTGCCTTAAAAAGCAATGAAGAAACCCCCTGTGTCTGCTGTAAATAATAGATTTGCAACCCGTGCAGCACATCCACACACAGACATGTTCTTCCAATCAAATCCCAATCTCTGCTATAATCAATGGATATTGAGCAGCACATTATGCAGCTTCAAAATAGACCCAGAAGCTGGTTCTAGCAGTTTCTGTAACTTTAATCTGCAAGGAATTTTTTTTTACAGAGGCATAAATACTGCCTGTTGAGAGCACAATGCAAATCCTATCTCAGAAACCTCAGCATTTAGATCCCTTTTGAGTACATGACCTCATTTACAGTGTGTAAGACCCAAAGTGAGTCCTCCTGAACAATGTTTTCCATGTTCAACCTGAGCACTATTCTTCCAGGCTCGTGGTAGTGAAATATGGGTTTATCAAGGGAAACTACAAAAAAAAAAAAAAAAAAGAAAAAAAAGGATGGATGCATGGATGCATTACAATCTCACTGACTTTATTCAGAAACATAGTGGATGCATTTTTAGGAAGAGGGAGATGGAAACTTTGAAAAAATCTCTTTGAAAAGCCTTCAGTGGGCATTTTCTAATCAGATTCATGCGATAAAATCTTGTAATTCTGTCTCTGCAGCTGTGTCAGTCAGAGAGATAGGGAGTGATAACTGCAGCACTGCAGGTCTCCAAGTGTTTCCAAAAGGAATTCTCCATTTTATCTCTTCCCATGAGATGATATGGGCTCATAACAGTGCCCAAATTCTTCCAAAAAGCCACCCCAAGGGCCTGCCGTGCTAAATTCTCCAGTTTCACCTAAGAAGACACACGCCCTGGAAAGCTCAGTCTTATTTAGCCGTGCTAGGACAATGTGCAGTGCCTGTGCTGGGAACAGGAACACGAATAAATAAAGATTTCAAGGAGAAGAATAAAGATTTCACTGGCATGAATATGAGCTGAGCAACATTTTAACACAGCAGCAAGGTCTTGTAGCTGTGATGCCTTGAGAAGGCTGAGCTGGAACAGAGGCTGGGCAGAGTTAAAGAATAAAGTAGGAATTTATTAAAAGGATCTCCTCCATGGATCCACCTTGGGCAGCACCAGAGCCCAGCCAGGGCTGCACCCAAGATGAACCCAAATGGTCCCAAAATGCACGAGCGCTCCCGGGGGCTCTCACTGGGATCAGCTCTGCTCCATTGGCACATTGCAGTTCATTGTCCCATTCCAGCTCCAGCCCATGCAGTCCCATCCTGCTTGTTTTTCTCTCTCCAGCCCACGTTGTTTGTGCTCTTGGACTGAGGTTTGGATCATTTGTCCTTGGTCCTCAGCTGGAGAAGGAATTGTTTTGTCTCCCTGCTCTGTGAGGAGAGCTCACCATCCCCTCATGTGAAGCCCAGACCCACACACTAAAGCAGCACAGAATGTGAAAAATAGAAAAGCTAAACCTGAGGCATCAGCTAAGTTTAGCAGAATCTACTCCAAATCTGAAACAGGGGCATCCTGCTGCCTCTGGCAGAGCTCAGCACCCTCCAGTGATGCCAGAGATCCTCCTGGAGTTCAGGCACCTCAGCCAGAGCCAGCTCCCACTCTGCAGGGCAGGCTCCTGTAGCAAAATCCATGAGCCATGCTCTGCTGGCTTTGCACAAACAGCTCCGGTGCCGCCATCCTGGCCCAGATCAGGGCAGCACAAAGTGTGTGAGCTCCCTCTGAGGGTTAATCACCAAAACGGGGCTCCAGGGAGCCTCAAAGGTCACCCAGCCCCTCTCCCTGTCCCAGGCAGCCTCAACTACACAAACTGCCCTTGACAGACGTTTCTCTCATCTGTTCTGGAAAGCCTCTAAGGAGAAAGACTTCACCACCCCCAAGGAAATCTCTTCCATGCTTAACCACCTTTGCAATTGCAAAGTTTCTCCCAAGAAGTGAAATCTCCCCTGATTTCAATGGTTCATGAAGCAGCAAAACAGTGCAAAGCATCTCCATCCCACAGGGAATTGTTGGGGTTTTTTTAGTTAGAACACATGGCTGGGAGATATTTGATAGATCCTTGTTCCTCTTCTGTCCAAGACACCAAAAAAGTGATAGGAGTTTGGTGATGAACTTCCTTCCAGTTGTGGCTTTATCTTTCACTTTGTGATGGAACAATAGGAAAAAAAAGTTTTAATTATTGCCTGGGAAAAGAGTGCATCTGTGAGCTGCAATGAATTGAAATTTTATGCTGACCTGATTGTTAATTGGGCCCTTTTCACACTTAATGTTCCCACCTGGTTTTGAGGCATTGATTCAAAAGAGATTCTTCTGGAAATAATGCCTATATGCATTCAGTTTTTAAAGACAGGCTTTTAATAATGTTTCTCTTGACCTGAACCAGCATCAATTCCATCCAAAAAATCTCTCATAAATCTTACATCAGTGATACAATTTCATATGGGATCAAAATGAGCTCTTAAGATAATTTCTTCTTGAGGTGTTCCTGGTCAAGATACACCGATTTTAGTGGTCAGAAAGCAGCTCTGCGGAACAAAATTAAGCCAGAGCAACCACATAAGAGCACAGAAGTGGGAACTCACTGCAGGGACATCAGGAATAGCAGGACCATGCAGAGAAGTGTCTAAAGTCGAGAATTGCAAGACTCTGAAGAGCCTCCCCAGCTCTCTGAACAGGTCAGGAGGCCGTGCCAAAGCAAGTGAAGATGGCTCAGAGAGAGCTTTGGCATTTTGAAATAGGAAATGGCAGCGAGTGTCCCACCAGGCACAGCTTTAGCAGCTTTAACTTCCCCTCACCACCTTGCCCTTGCAGCAGAACTTAGCTCAGCTCCCAGAAGAGGAGAGCCAGAAGATGGTGCTCTTGGGCAAAGCACAACGTCTGGACCAAAATAAAATAAAATTAAGATTCCCTTGGCTTTCACGTGTAGCACTGTTTGTTCTTAACCTGCAGAGGCTCCTGTGATGATCACCAGCAGCAGAGAGGGAGGCACAGGAAATGGAAATGGGGCTGTGCCACTGAGAAGTGCCCCTCACCCCTTTGGGTTCATGCACACAAACCACAAAATGGCCAAAATAATAAATAGCTTTGCTGGCAGCTCCATCAAGAGAAATAATAAACAAAAATAATAAATAGCTTTGCTTTTTTAGCTCCATCAAGATAAATAATAAGTAAAAATAATAAATAGCTTTGCTGGCAGCTCCACCAAGAACTGTTCAGAATCAAAGGATGACTTGGAGTTCTCTAAAACCCAGAGCAGAAAATGTGGCAGAGATTGTGTGGGGAGGGGAAGTGGTCAAACACGAAGAGCACATCCAGAAATTCCCTGTCACCACAACATTTTCCTGGGATGCTCTGGTATCATCATAATGCAAACAACCCAGTGGTTTTTTTAAAATGCATCTCTTAAATAAACAATATTTTCTCTCGAGAATCTCTAAGTATTTTACATAAGAAAATAAATATAATTATCCACATACCAGAGATTGAACTGAAATTATTTTCGCTGCCAAGGAAATCTGTTTTCATTCCCTTTTAAAAGAGCAAAACTGCTATTATGCTGTGGAGATGAAGCCTTGGAGTGACTGTGCCTTGTTCCTAGATTTCAATACAACATATGCATGCTCCAGAAAGGAAAGAAAAGAAAAGAAATGTTTCTGTAGATAAAATCTAAAAGCCTGAGTCACAGGAGACCTGGCGGTGCTTGCATCCAAGGCATGGTGAAATTAAAAGCAGACAGAAGAGTTAATGGATATTAAGGTAAGTTTCCAGTCCTTCCCAAGGCCATAGACTGAGACTGTGGTAAGGCATCTCTCCATTCAGCACCTTTTCTTTTTTTTTTTTTATTAAAATTATAACCTTGTAGCTGAGGCCCAGACTGGAAGAAAAAGACTTCACCAAAAATAAATTAAGATTAGGCTCGGGAACCTCAATTCCCTGAAGCGAGAGTCAATTAGTTATAATCAATTAAATAAAATTAAGGAAAACAAAGTCACATGGGCTTGGGAAAGGGAAAAATGATAAATGAACAACCATTGGAGCCACTTGGGGAAGAAATGTCACCATCAAGGAGAAAAAAAAATGGAAGCAATTAAAAAAGTTAAAGACTTTCCTTATTGCAGGGAGATGAGGGAGAGTGCCAGCCCCACAAGGTTCTCCAAAAGACTTTGGAATTAATTTATTTAATTTCATTTAATTTCCTGCCTTTGCTGGCAGTTTGGGGCGGGCTGTGGGCAGCAGAGCAGCCAGAGCCTTGCCCTACTTTGCCAAGGCAGGCAGTGCCAGCCCTGGTGCTGCAGCTGACCCCAACCCAAAGGTTCTGTCCCCATTTCCTTCTGGGAACAAGCCTGGAGTCCTCACAGGGGTGAGCCTGGGGAAATGGGAGTCCAGAAAGGGCTGGTGGTGTCAGAGGTGAGATGGTCACAACACAGAGCAACACACTCCATTTTCAGAAGGCTTCAAACCTGTTTTTATTCTAGCATGCATGCTTTTTATACATTCTTACAAAACTCCCGAGTTTACACTTTACTCATTGGTCAGGAAAGACAAAGTGCTCATTGGAACAGGCAGTTGCAGATTTCTCTTATTTACCCTTCTTTCTTGGTTTCTGTGCCAACGCCCTTGGTAGAAAATTCTTTCAGGGGTAAACATGGAATCCTCTTATCAAACATGGAATCCTCTTATCAAACTTCTCCCTGGCTCGCAGAAGTCACTGTAAAAGCTCTTCCACAAGGTGGGATGCTGTGACTGCTCTTCCAGGTAAGAAAGAAAACATTTGGGACCATTCCATGCAGATTACAGTGAAAACCAAATCAAGCCAAGCCCAAAATGCCCAGGACACAGGGCACTGGTGATCCCACTGAAGCCTGCGGAGTCTGGATGGGAGTTCAGACACATCTGACAAGCTTGCTGTTAATACATCTCCCTTTTACCATGGATGGAGCTTCCATGACACGCTGCCAACAAGAATGTCAATGAGCAGCAGCCCTGGTGGTAGCTTTCAAATCAATACAATCAGCACCGAGTTCTATTCACAGCTTAGAAATTGCTGTCACAGCGGCGAGCTCCGCAGCCCCCGCGGATCCAGAGCCTTGTTAAACCTCCCTGGGAGGTTTGCTGGGCTTTGTCAGGGGGAATTTCCCCTGCAGCACACACTCCTGAGCTCCCTGCTTGGAGACAGGCAGGGAGGGACAGAAAGCACGCTGACACCGTGTCAAAGGTGAGGCAGAGCCAGAAGCGGTGTGTTTGGAAATGTTGGTTGTTTCCCCTGCTCCCCCCTCCCGAGGAGGCATTTTTACATTTAGGAATCTTGGGGCAAAGCAAAAGGTAGAAAAAGACAGCAGATGTTGTATATTCAATTTTTCACCACAGCACAATTCTACACCAGCCTCAGGGCAGGCATCCTTTCAACTCGAATTCCTGTTGATACCAAGCAAGCTCAGGCTTTCACCCCTCAGGTAATTAGGTGAAGGTCTCCCCTCCACTCTCAGTCAGGTGAAATATCATTTCAGGAGTGCTGTGCTGTGTGCCTCAGATCTGATTTTCACAATATTTCCTTATCTCTCAGTCACCACTCCACAAGTATCTCATTTTTTAAACAATTTGAATAAATCAGTTCTTGGGAGAGCTGCCTTGATTTCAGTTAAGTTGCACCTTTCAGTCTCAAACTTGTCAACAGGTTCTGAGGAATAAAGCACTGTTCTTCCACCAGAAATCCCCTGAGGCCATAACATTTCCTCATGGCCCTTATTGATGAAGTGACATTAATTAAAATGAGTTTTCTATCTCGTATCCTTTACCCTGTTCCTGTTAAGATCTCCAGAAATCAAACCACCACCACATTAAGGTGGAAAAGCACTCCTGCAAATCTACAGAGGGGAAAACAGACTGACATTAAGTGATTTGCCTCAGACGGCTGGACAAAACTGTCTCAGGGCTGGGAAATGAAGTGATGCCCCTTGGCTCTCCATACAGTGCTTTATTTTTGGCACCAGTCTTATCTTTCTCAGCTTCAATAGCCTGGAAAGACAACATTTAAGTGCCTCGGGTGGTATCATCTTCTTTCACTCAGCCCTGCAGCTCCTACAGCACTGACAAGCTCAGAAAATAGGAGTCCCTTCCACAGACCAAGCGAGTTTTTGCTCTCAACAAGGACACTTGTCTCATTAATAAGTTTTAGTTTCACTAACTTTGAATTCTTTGAATTATTCTTTGAATTTTGTCTTTTATCCACGGTGTTGTGCAACAAATTAAATCTGTGACCAAACTCATGATGCCAAAACACCAAACTGCTACATCTTTGAACTTTGTTGGGTAATTTGGTATTTATCCTGAAAGACCACATAGGAAATATCCAGCATGAAACTCCCATCTATACTGAAAATATCAATATAGTTTCAACTCTTAAGATATGAATTTAGAACTGAACTGGTCTTTCCTCCATTTCTTTACCCAGAAACCCTTGGAGAAGTTGTTCAGAAATACAAGATGGACTTGCTGGGAAAAGGGATCACAGGTCCCTACCACCTGCCTGTCATCTTTGCTTCCCTAAAGGGCTGTAAACACACACAGCCTGTGCTGGTGATATCCCACTCTAAATGCAGGAACACGTCCTCTCTTCCTTTCCCCTCACTGATTTGTTTACAGGCATCTCTCACCTGCAAGAGATGGACAAACACTTCTAACTAAGTGGAAAGAGAGTGGAAAGATCCAACCTGACCAGAAAGCTGAAACCCAGAGCTCCCATTTTCCTCTCTTCCCTCTGCACTATCTCCTCTGAGCCATCACATATCTGCTGTGAATTTGCTTCTATACACCTGCCTGAGCTTTCTCTTTTTTTTTTTTCTGGAATATTTTGCTGCTTTCACAATGGGAGGCACAGGGCTGTGCTTTGATCAGATCCCTCTGCTTCTGTTATCTCGTCGTGAACATTAAGGACAGATGCAATGCAAATGCTTTCAAACATCAGCTGCCACTGTTGAGAATACCAAATCAGATGAAAAAACAGCTCTTGCTAGATTTTCACCCCTTTTCTATACCATCCCCTCACTTAGTCACAGATCTGTATCAAGAGATTTCAATTTAAAGATAAATCTCCTGAATTTCTGCTATGATTATCCCCCCTCTTCCCCAAAACACCAATTTTCATTATTTCCTGCTGTATTTGTGCTCGTTTTTAACATGCTGAAGTCTCTGCAGTCAAGGACTTTCAGCCAGGCACAGGAAGATTCCTCATTTCAGCTTCCATCCCACCTGCCAAGGCTTCTCCAACAGAAGGAGCACATCCTTCCAGCAGGATGCAGGACAGCAGCTCCCGGAAGGAGCAGATCCCTCCAGCAGCTCCAGCTCTGTCCTGGTGGCACCACGTGAGCCTGCAGTGAGTCTTACCTGCCTTTGAAAGAGGAGAGGCACTGAGGGCTCTGCTTTTCCCTCAGTGGACATCTCTGAGGAGGCTTCTAAGCATTCCCAGCTCGTGTGATGAAACTGAGTTATTTGGAAGCTCAGGGGAGCTGAATTCTGCCTGAAATGCTGGCTTGATTAATTTATTGGGAGTTCTTTCTCACCACTGACTTTGCAAAGAGTGAAGAGCTGGCTTGTGTCTCCAGGGTGAGAGTGAATTTTTCTGCTCCACTGAGCTGGGCTGGGCGTGGGGCTGAGCCACCCATCCCCACTGCCCCCAGAGGTGCAGGGGGGGCTTCCAGGGAGCATCAGGCACTCCCTGGGCATGGAATCATCACCTTCTGGGCTCTCTTCCATTTGCCACACCCAGCTTAAAGAAGACACCTGAGGACAAGTGAAGTGAGTTGAAGGAAACCACCCTCCCCTTTTAGAGCATGCAGCAAGGAGTTCACACCTTCCTGCAGTGCTGAACATGATCCTGGACATGGATATTGCAGTAAGGTAGAAAAATCATAAAATCAGGCCTGCTCTCCTAAAATCCATGGCTGGCCATGTCAAGCTGGCACTTTGCAAGTTGCCATGTGAAAGCAATCCTGGTGTGAGCAGTTCATTTATAT
Organism: Anomalospiza imberbis; assembly: GCF_031753505.1. NCBI lineage: Eukaryota > Metazoa > Chordata > Aves > Passeriformes > Viduidae > Anomalospiza > Anomalospiza imberbis. The sequence continues at coordinate 17,716,569 of NC_089692.1, read as the reverse complement.
AACAAACTATTCCTGGGTAAAAAAACAACCAGCACCTGTATAAAATGTTTTTACACCATTAGATGGAAAAATCAAAACTGTCTCTCACAAACAACTTTCCCTGCATGTCCACACAGAGAGTTTGAGTGACCAATCAATACAGGATAACAATTTGTTACTGACCAATAAAGTAATTGGCAAGAAAGCTCCTGACCAACTGGAGTCCCACAAGAGCTCTGTAAAATGTATAAGAAGGAGTTATGTGAATAAAGAATGGGCTTTTTCCACCATGAATGAAATGGAGTCCTGTGTGATTTATTCCCAAACACAGGATAAAGACCTGTTTTTCCAAAGGAGTAATTGAGGTAAAATAAAAATCCATGTTCCTTGCCTGAGTTTGTCACTGCCTGTGCATGTCACCTCGGGCAAGGCCCTTCATTTCCCTCAGCTGGGTGAGTGCCTCAAGTGCTTCCCAGAAGTGAAAGCAATAAGAGGAAATAGCAGTGCCCAGTGTAAAATTAATGTCTGCAGCCAACAGGGAATCCCAGGAAAGAGGCAGGATCAACACAAGGTATCACTTACAGGTGTATTTTTCAGGAGGCAAAGGCTGCAATGCATCCTATTCCACCTGACAGGTATCACAGATCCCCATGAAGTTACCCTGGGTTCCAGCACAGCACTCTTCTATAATTATGCAAACTACCCTGGTTCCAACCTCTGGATGTGTTTGCACAAATGACCCTGATTTTTCTGGAACTCTCCTCTTTTTCATGTGTAATTTTGCATGCACAATAAACTGTGGATTTCAGAGCAGCACTTTAAGCATCTAAACATCAGGCTGCACCTACAAATTGTTTAGACAGACGTTTTAATACTGTAATTTGTTAGAGCAATTACTTAAGTGGGGAAGGCTGTGTGCAAGGAGGCAGTAAATAATTAAGACCACCAAAGTGGAGCCTAGGGCACCATTTAAAAATCTTTTATCTAATACCTAAATTTGGCAAGCAGAGGGAAAAAGATGCTCGAGGAGAACACACAGAGCCAATCAGCACACAAGCCTCCCATCGCACCACACAATCTAGTTTCACTTATTGCTGGAGATTATTTTTGAATGCTCTGATTCTAAAGTTATCAAAATTGGGCTGCTGTAAGCAGTTGATGCTGCTTGGCTTTTCAGAGCCTCATCAAGGCTTTAAAAACACAGATGGCTGTTCTTCAATAAAAAAAAGAATCTACCTGCAGTGGTGCATTTACACCAGAATAATCAGGCTGTAACAAGAGCAGGAACAAGCCATATATTCAATATGGGAATGTTACACCCATGTACTCCAGTGCTGGCAGGATAAACAGGTGCTATGCTGAAAATATAAAGCCTCATTAATGCATCATTTAATAAAATGCCCCATTTTCTTATATTCCAGGTCTCGTTACATCTTCCATAAAGATGGAAATTTCTCATCTCAACTCTGCAATGTGATCCATCTCCAGTCTCAGAAATGGGTCTGACTACAGTGGCTGACACATAGAATACCACACAAAAGAAACACTGAAAACCTTTATGTTTGTGATTAAGGCTACTCAGAATGCTCCATCTATAGCCCTGAAAATCAAAAGCTTCTCTCTGATTGAAAATGTTGCTCCAGCAGCATTTGAACTCCACGATGTTTTAGGAAAACCAAGAGACAGAAAGCCTTCAGCCTTCAACAACCCCCTCTTGCAGAAAACCAATGAAACAAAACAAATTTCACAATGTCAAATCAGTGGCTTGCAGTTTTTTGTTTTTTTTTTTTTTTGCAGGTTCAGTATTTGGAGTGGGGAAGGCGTCCAAGCCAGCAGAGCACGGTAGGAAAAACCTCACAGAATCAATGCAGGAGAAATCCTGGAGCCAAAGGAAACGAGAGGCAGTGGGGTGGAGATAAACCCACTGCTTGCAAAGTCATTCCTTTGTGGCCAGCAGAGAAATCCCTTCAGAGGCAGCGAGACAACAAAGCTCTGTGTGCTCTACCAAGAGGATAAAACAAGGCAGTGTGGTCTGTGCCTGTGGATTGTACCGGAGCAGACTTCCAGCCCTGGACATGAAGGGAAAATGATGGCTGGCTTGCTCTGAGGTTGTTTCTAGGAAGCAGCTGATCTACCCCACAAAAGTGAATGGCAGCTGGAAAACCTTATTTTTCCCTCCCTTCCTCAGGTTGAAATAAGCTGCTGAATTGCTTCTGGATTTCTCACCCTGTACAGCTGAAGGACTTAGGGTTTTGGAATGCCAACATCCCCAAGGATTTCAGATCTTTCAACAGGAATTTTCCCATGAAGTCTGCACCTCCTGCAGTTTGCACAAAAACTTTGTATCAGGATGATCAGTAACCTTCTGCGAGTACATTTAGATTTCACAAGGTCTGGATTTGTCTGGTAGAACATTCAGACTTAAATCCTGCTTCCTATGGAGCTGCAATACCTGAACAGGATTTGCTTTTCAGTCTTCTCTTGCTTTGTCTTTCTACATTCCCTTGGTGGGCTGGGCTCCACTCAGCCCTGATGCATGACAAAATTGGAATTCTATAAATTCTCACTGTGCTCAGGTCTTTTTTCTCATCAAAATCAGAAGCAAATTTCCCTTGACTTCACGTAAGAGTTCCACAAAGGACAGTTTCCAATTCAGTGAAAGGCAGGAATGACCAAAGTGAGGAAATTGGAATATTCCAGAGATAAGTTCAAAACACAGAGCAATAGCAGACACCAATTTGGCAAGATAGAGTAGGATTCCTCTATAGAGGTAACAGCAGCAGAAATATGTCATATCTGCTTAAAAATGCTCTTTATCTTGTTATCCACAGGAACTGCTCCTTCATGAGCCTCCATAAATCTGCCACCTCCACTGCCTTGTGCAGATTGGCTGGTGCCTGATAACAAAAGACAGCACAGAATCAGTCCCAGCACGGTTTGGGTGGGAAGGGACCTTAAAAATCATCTCTTAAAAAACCAATCCCCTGCCATGGGCAGGGACATCTCCCACCAGACCAGGCTGGTTTTCTTCTCCCTGCCCAGCTGCCTCCTTTTGCAGGAGTGTTAACAGAAAATCTCTTTGATGCCACTATATCAAGTTTCACTGAAAATAGCTAATAAATCCAAAGTCTTTACAGGAACAAAGAGACAGTGAATTCATAAATCTTGTTTCCTTACTAAACCAAAAGGAAAGAGATAACATGTTGTATTAGATTAAAAAATGACACCAGAACATGAGAATTTCACCTGTTGATGATAATGATTGATGATAACATGTATTTTAAGAAGTGCCTTTCAGTCAATTTCCTTGAGGGAGTTTGTTATCGTTGCTCAAAGTTATAATGTTAAGCTGGGGTGTCCCAATAATTTCTTAGAGAGCAGCTTCTAATTAAATGAGCTGAAAATCCTTCATTGAAAGGAGGATAAATAGAGGGATCAAAAAGAAGATATCTTTTGTTTAAACAGAGATCACAATCATCCAGCAGGTACAGTAGAAATATTCAGCCACTTGTTACAGCTGGGCACAGATTTGTTTGAAGTCATGTTCACAGCTCCCTCTAGGAGATGAAAATTTTCCTTCTATTAACTCCTTGTGTGCTGCACCCTTCTAAATAAACAGGGATTGATGTTTTAAACCCTATTCTTATTACAAAAATTCTGCAGACTTCTAGAGACAAGCATGCTATTAATATACAACATACTCATACCCTAATACTTGATTAAGAGTCAGTGAAATCCCTCTGTATTAATAGGGGTGGGAAAAGCCAGAGTGTTACCATTTGCAAAATCTTCAGAGATCTTCAAATGAGATCTAAAGTGGTTCTGCATTCCTACAAATTTTGCCAGACAAATCCACACCCACCCTGTGATGAATGGAGCTCCCAGGAAGATCAGCAGTGCTGCTTCTCTGTCAGACTCCCTACAAGCTGTCAGGTTTTGTACACTGTGCCTGTCATGTTTCCCCGTTTCAATGCTCCATTCCCTTTTATCCTCTCATCTCAAGGTAAAAATAGACATGTACCACTCACATCATCTTTTCTTAGAGCAGGTATCCTTGAAATGCCAGCACCTACTTGCAATAGCTAATGAAAATATCTTCAGGCAGTTTGTTGGGGATTTTCCCCCCGTTTTTGTGTGGGGTCTCTTTTAGTTCCCTTTTTAGTATCATTTTTTTCAGGTTTATCCCCTCACCCTCAAAATAAGTCAGGGATTCTGTAAACTGAAGTTAACAAATTTTAATGATAATGAACCAGGACAGATCCCTGCACAGCTTTGCCACTTGATCCCTTCATTTCCTTAAGGGAAAAACAAAAAAAAAGGGGGGCATATTTAAGCCAACCCAAGCCCTTCCATGGGCTCTGATGTGTCTGAAAACTCGGGATCACATCATGAGAGAACCCTGAGGAGCCTGTGCCATGTCAGAGGGAGAACAAGAGCAGGAGGGGAAGTGCACACACCCCAGAGAGACAGAACATGCTGGAAGGAGGAAGAAACCAGACCATGCAGCAGTTTTAGGGTCCCTGTGAGTATTTCTGGGAAATTCTTTGCCACCAGACAGCCCATGGATATTCCAGCTGGTGAGGATGGCTTCTGAAAGCCCCAGGAATGCTCCACACCAAGAGCTCTGCAGGGACTCTGTGTGGTGTCACCGCTGGCTGGAATGGAAAAGAGAGGCGAGGACGTGCTGTGCAAAGCTTTATGTGAAGTTGCAGTTCCCCTTGAGTGGGAAACATTCTAAGTTTTCAACTAGAACAAAGGATGTTTCCTCAAAAACAAGGCAAGCTGACACAGACTTTGAGTCAGTGCATGACATTTCTTGGCAAATTACAGAATTGGAGATAATTTGTACATTTTAACTGAAGTATTTGGAGATGAGGGGAAGGCAATGAAGAGTCATTAACTGATAAACTTTTCACGTGGCAGTGGCATGAGCAGAGCTGCAGACAGGCTTCAGCACAAAGGTGGGACCCACAATCAATTCTTGCTGAAATACAGTTTTTGATAATGGACATTAACAGCAAATAAAGCAAAATCAACAGGGAACAATGCCCCCATTGCTTGCATTTCCCTGAAGTTTATTCTTTTGTGCAAAAGATTTAAAATCATACTGAATGCTGGTTTTACTTTAAATATAATCAGGGAGAATGAGAAACTAATATTCCTAAATTGCAATTATGAAAAAAAATATGTAACATTTGAGGTGCTTCATTTAGAGAACACTCCAGGTTAATTATATGATTTTTCTAATGAAGATATTTTCATGAATACTTAGGATTGTTGCATTTGTCTCATTTGGTAATGAATAGATTGATATGCAGATGATTTCAGCATCTCATTAAAAGAGCTGCAGAATAAATGCTGAAACTCATTCAAGTGAATTGAGAATGCTAGTTCCCATTATGCTGCTTCCCAAGTTTAATTAATAAGTTGTATTGTTACAATTAATCATAGTCAGATGGTTATGAAAAGAGAGTTTTTATGGTCCCAATGCTTTCTAAATGCACACTGTGGTATATCTGCATCACTCAGGTCCACATGCAGAAAACCCAGCAATATTTACAATAATATCTCAGTACCTGCCACGATTGTGGAGCTCTTTATGCTGAATTAATGCTGATCTGCTTTATTTAGAAGCCCACTTTAATGATGTCACGTACAGTGGGAAGTAAACCAGGCAGGACAGGGGGCTCAGGCTCATCTCCTGCCAGAGCAGGATCACAGACAGAAAAAAATTGGAGGATTTAGGTGTGATATTCACATTCTCTGGGACAGAGGGACACAATTCTGTCTCTCAGGAGAAGCACAGAGAGAAGAGAAAACAATCTTTATCTTTGCTCCTTTGTTTTCCCCATGTGGAATGTGGTGTGGAGATTGTTCACCTGCAGTGATTGCTGGGTTGGATCCTGGTGAAGGTTGTTTGGGGTCAGTGACCAGTGGGATCCAGCTGTGGCTCGGGCTCTCAGCACAGAGTCATGAGTTTGAGTTAGATAGGCGAGTAAGAAGTAAGTATTCACAGAATTCACAGAATGTCTGGGTTGGAAGAGACCTTCAAGATCATCGAGTCCAACCCATGCCCTAGCACCTCAACTAGATCATGGCATCGAGTGCCATATCCAGTCTTTTTTTCAAAACATCCAGGGACGGTGACTCCACCACCTCCCCAGGCAGTCCATTCCAGTACTTCATCACCCTTTCTGTATAAAACTTTTTCCTAATATCCAACCTATATTTCCCTTGATGCAGCTTGAGACTGTGTCCTCTTGTTCTGTCAGTTGCTGCCTGGAGCCAGACATCATCATGTCTTCCCTGACCTGGGGTTCGCCACATTTTTACAATATTCAGGGGCAGAGTAGTGGGATGATGTTTGTGCTGTTGCTGGGTTTGCCCACATGAGCAGAGGAACAGAACTCCCTCAGCAGTGGTGCTGCTCAAGGGGACAGTGACAGGGACATGCACGTGGAGAGGGGGAAAACACTCAGCAGCACCTCTGAGCCTTCATGGGGCAACTCCAACACCAGAAATTTCAATTAACCCAGCTCAAAGTGTTCCCAGGGAGCAGGAAACTTGTGTGCCAGGAGCTGTCCCCTCCTGGGGACTCTTACCTGCTGTTCTCTCCAGGGGAAGCAGGGAACTTGCAGCCTCCTCCCAGCACCCACCAAAAATCCTGGCCAACCCACCCTCGGCACCCCAGGCACATCCATCACTGCTGCTAAGGACTTCTGTTTCCTAAAACCCACCTCTTCTCAGTGTTTCTTACCTGTGCAGCTTCTCCCCTCGCTTAAATTTATGTCACAGCCCTGAGAGTGGTGAAAGCCCTTTGAAAAGCAGTTTACCCTGACAGCCATCAGCTTCCGTGGGCTGCAGGAGTAAAAGTCTTGCTGTCACTCTCAGCTGAGGGCTTATTTCTTAACTGTAAAACAAGTGACCTTCCTCTGACCTGCTAAAAAAGCATTTGATTTCTACTTTACCTGGTCATTCTGCAGCTTTCTAACCCTCTGTGCTTTATAGGGTATTAAAAGGAAACCTGCTTTTGACACTGCATCTGAAATTTTAAGATCTTTTTTGCTGGTAATAAATCAAGGGCCTGATCTAAAAGCCAGTGATGTCAATAGGAAGAATCCCATTTTTCCATTTCAGTGGGCTTTAGATCATAATTTTGGTTTCCCAGCAGGTTTTCAATCCTTTTCATGTGCATTTTTGTCACAGTTCTGCATCACTGAGGGACTTGCATTCTGAGGAAAGAACATTATCACAATCAGAAGTAAAAATCTGTTGTTTTCTTTCTTCCAAGAGTTGAAACTCCCTGGGAAATACAATTGAGAGGGATTACTTCAGATTCCCTTCCTCTTTTATTCCAAATTACAGTTAAGATATTAAATAACACCAAACTGCAGGCTCTTCTCAGAAGATCAAAGATAATCTGCTTTCATTGGATTCCCATTGGTTGAATTCAAAGTGTTTCAATTTTGCACAAACCTTTACCTGCAAAAAGAACCCACCAAGGTTTCATTTCTTCACCAGGGTGATGCCAGGTTTCCTAATAATGTTCCTTGAACTGATGTAGTTTGTTCCTCATTTCAAAAGTGCCATGGTTTGGGAGCTTCTGGTCCTGTAATTCCTTGAAGGCTGAGCTGCTAACAATGTGTTGTTTTGACAGGCTATTTATTTTAGACTGGACTTGGAACTGCAGAGATGACTTGAATAACTAAGCTGAAGTTATTATCTGATCATGATTTCTGTTTGAAGTTTAGGCCAAATTAAATTTAACACCACTGTGATTTATTTCTGGATGCTTTTGTGCCAGATGTGCTCATATTAGTTCTACTAAATTATTTGGTAATTAAAAATATATCTACTTTTCATAAATCAAAATATTATGGGTAACTTTTCATTGTGGTCAGAAATGACTTGATAAATATATATATAAATATTATTCATTTTTGCCTCAAAACTGACTAATGAAAAAGAAATGCAATCTACAGAAGAGCTCTTGATTTAATAATTGTGAAATATAAAAGTCACGTAGAAAAAAATGTTGATTCTTTTAGGTAAAACTTTAAAGAGGAGGAAGAGAAGAAAAAATCCCTCCCACTCTTTTCCTTGCATTGCTTTTGCAGACTTTTACAAATAAATGTTTCCTTTAAAGTTGTTAGTTTATAATTTTAGTTTCCATGATCAGATTTGATCCTTGAACACACCTGGGTGTGCCTGGTCAAGCAAGAATATTTTAGGTAACTTTAATATACCCCAAAGATCTGACTGTAATAGAAGTCCTTGGCTCAAGTATCCCAACCAGGATTTTTCGTTTCAGTGTTCATTCACAGGAGATTTTGGATGGAACATTAAGTAGGGGGTTGAGGAGGCAGAAGACAACACTTCAATAAGACCTTGGTTCAAACAACTAAAAATAAAAAATCCTAAAAACACAAGGCAGGATCAATCAGCTCTAGTGAGAGGTGCCTTTTAGGACACAAATGTTCTGCAGAAAACACGTGAAACACGTTTGCTTAGGCACACTTTCAGATACACAAATTACAAATACTTTGGCACCATCACAAGCTTGCTTTAAATCTTTTTCACCCACAGGAAGGGAACTTGACCCTTGACATCTTGATGGTGCTGCCTCATGGTAGAAATATTGTTTCTTCTCCCTAATAAGCAAAGGCAGCACAGCAAACCCAGCTCTGCCTGGTCCTTAACAACCACTTCTGTATTTCATGGAGGTCTTGGTGACCTGGGCTGCACAGAGGAATTCCAGAAGCTCCATCAAGGGCAGGAAGCAGCACCTTGGTCCTCCCCAAATGATAAAAAGTGAGGATTTACTTTCTACAGCAGCTCCTGCAGGTCATTAATGCTGAAATGCATTCCAAACCATTAGTCCATGAGAGGAGACCTCCATTTCTGGGAAGCTCCATTAAAAAATAATAATAAAAAGTGATAGTTTTGTGATGGCTCTCCACGTTAATTGGCTGATGTGGAAAAGGATGTGCCATCAAAGCACATCACAGCACGATGATTTCTTAATTAAACAATAAATTAACAGTGTGGGGATCAATACTCAATTCCATTTGAAAATGCCAGATGGGTCCAAATTTGGAAAAGGTCACCCATGTTGTAGATTAGCTCTCCTGAAATAACCAGCAAGGGAAGATGCAGTGTAGCCTCTTAATTTGGATCACATTTTGAAAAATGCAAGTAATTACTTATTTTCAGTGTGAGGAAATTAATACAAAGATTATTGAAAGGCTGCAAATTTCACAACAGCTTGAAAAATGGGAACTGAGTGGTGCAAGACCGATGCTAAATTTAAAGGGAAAATTTAAAGCTGGCTGGACAGAAGTGGGAGAGGAGTGAGGTGTGTGCATTTTTGTTCTCATCCTCTTTAGAACCATCCGTGCAGTCTCAAGCTCTGCAGAATTTCTTCCTTCCAGAATGAACAGCCAAAACCCAAGCTTGTCTACCTAAGCAAAGGAATATCTGTGTAGGAAAATGGCAGGGAGGAGGCTGAGTGAAATTCTAAACAAACATCACCCACAGGCTCACAAGTGATCAGGCTGCCTGATTTTTATAAATATCGAGTTGGAGAATGCAATTCTCTGTCTGATACATTGTATTCTACTATATACATCAAATTACAAGGGAAACGCAAAACCTCCACTCCAAGTTCCAAGGCTGGATTCCAGTTCCTTGGAAGAGAGGGAGGTTCCTGTATCAGATAATTCTGAGCTTAACTCAGGGTTCTTCTCCCTGTTTATCACATTAAAAAATTAATTTCTCTAAGCTTCTAGTATATCTCACTAAAATTAGGCAGCACTAATCTCTCTGCCTTTCCCCATGCTCCCAGCTTTTCCCTGCCAAGGTCTCATATTCCATAAGCCTCGTAGATTACAGGGAAGAAAGAGGCTCTCATGCCTCTGAAAAGTTCCTGAGCAGAACTGACAGAAGAAGAGATCCCTAATTATTTTAAGCAGATGTATTGATTAAGGGGACTCCTCTCTAGAATGCTGGCAGACTTGAGAAGCTCAGGCTAACCTGGGAGGGCTTTGATTCCCTCAAATGAAGGACCTAGCTCAGAATTACTTGAGATTCCTTCTGCTGTTGATAAAGAAGACACTGTATTATTGAACAGAGATGAACAAAGGGAATAATTGGAAATAGAGACGTTGTAGAGGATTTCTTGTGCTCCATCAAGCCAGAAGCACAGCTTCCACCTCTCAGCTGTTCTCTCAAAATGAGTGTGGAAATACAACAGTCAGTAAGCAGTCCCTGCAGACAATCAGGGAAGCTTCAGGCTGGAATCATTCCTCAGAATGAACGACTGACTTAGCATCATTAATACCCTGGCAGCTGCATGTCCTAATTAATCTAATATTTTGTAGCCTATTAAGTATCTGATGCAGTGTTGAAAGAGGAGTGCCAAGAAGGAACTTGAGCAAACCCAGAAATGGAGCATCTCTTAGGAGAGGCTTTCCCTCCTCTTTACAAAGCAAGCCCTGTCCTAGGACAGATAAGAAAATTGATTTCACACAGCAGCTGATGCCCTTGGTTTGTTTCTTTATTTCTTTTCTTTACAAACAGAAAGTGCTGTTTGACCAAGAAGTAGGTGCCAGTCTGTCTGACACCTCTGGCAGAGTGAGCACCCCTGCTCTCTCCTGTTCCCTTTAATGGCCTGGAAAGAGAACACAATTCTCAGCTGGGAGAAAACTGAAGGAAGATCCATGCACTCACCTATGGGGAACAAATTCAGCCTAAAAATCTATGTATTCTAATTCCAGTTCTTTCATTTCTACTGATATAACTAGAGCTTGGAAGAAAACCTCTTTTTCCATAGGGTGTCTTATCACAAGGAGCTGAAAACTTCCTTAAATAAAGTAGTTATTAGAGCACAACAAAAAAATCCTTTCATTCAGTTCCTAACAAACTAACAGAACTAGACATTCCTCTGCCAATTACAAAAACCACAGGGTTTTCCTCATCTTCACTGTGTCACTTCAGTGATACTGAGTGGAGAAATCTGTGTCAGAAACTGCTCCATCTTTAAGGAGAATAAAAGATACAGGAGGCTGAGCAAGCAGGACTGTTTGGGAAGGGGCAGAAGGAAGCTGTGCATGCTGATACCATCAGCACACCAGGGTGTGAGGCAGTGTCAGGTGTTCTTTTCAGCTGAATCGCCCCCAGGGCCAGTTTTCCTTTGCAGCTCTGTTTCTAGGTAATGGGGTCCTTGTCACACCCAGACAATCCCTGTCACACCCACAGAGCATCCCTGTCACACCCAGAGCATCCCTGTCACACCCAGACAATCCCTGTCACACCCAGACAATCCCTGTCACAGCCAGAGCATCCCTGTCACACCCAGAGCATCCCTGTCACACCCAGACAATCCCTGTCACAGCCAGAGCATCCCTGTCACACCCAGACAATCCCTGTCACACCCAGTTTGTCACACCCAGACAATCCCTGTCACACCCAGCACCCCTGTCACACCCAGACAATCCCTGTCACACCCAGTTTGTCACACCCAGACAATCCCTGTCACACCCAGCATCCCTGTCACACCCAGACAATCCCTGTCACACCCAGTTTGTCACACCCAGACTATCCCTGTCACACCCAGCATCCCTGTCACAGCCAGGGGGTCATTGTCACACCCACAGAGCATCCCTGTCACACCCACAGAGCATCCCTGTCACAGCCAGAGCACCCCTGTCACAGCCAGGGGGTCCCTGTCACACCCAGAGCATCCCTGTCACACCCAGACAATCCCTGTCACACCCAGGGGGTCCCTGTCACACCCAATCCCTGTCACACCCAGACAATCCCTGTCACACCCAGAGCATCCCTGTCACACCCAGAGCATCCCTGTCACACCCAGGGGGTCCCTGTCACACCCAGAGCATCCCTGTCACACTCAGGGGTCCCTGTCACAGCCAGCACCCCCAGGCTCACAGGGGACACTGCCACGAGCAGCACAGACACTGCTGCTGTCAGCAGGTAAAGTCACACCTGTGTCTGCTCGTGAAATGCCACCAAAGCTCAGCAGCACATTGTCACCCGTGCCTGGGGCAGGATGGAGCAAGGCTGGGCTGGCTGTGCTGCCCTGCGCCGTCCCCTGGCTCTGACAGCCCCAAAAGTGTCCTGGGGTGAGGAGCATGGTGCTGTCGCAGGAGTCAGCCTGACAGCTGGCCAAAATATATAAACCTGGCAGGTTTTGGGCTGTTTCCATCTGCAGAGGGGGTGGAGGGATGAGGGAGCAGCTTGGGAGCTGTGGGAATCCAGGACATCCCTCTGGCTGCCCTGGTGGCTTGAGACCCTGGCAGGGGGCTCAGAGACCGTGGCATGCAGTCAAAAACACCTGTGGCTTCGATTTTAGCCCGTGGAAAAAGCTGCCAACTTTTTACGAGGAATTACAAGCCACAAGGGTTTGAGTAGTGTGGTAGCTGAATTAACACAGGGTGAAAAAGTGGAATTTTGGGGTTTTTAGAATGTGATTCAGGGGTACAAGATGGAGGGATCTGGGCATGTCCTGACCTTCTTCTCCTTCTTCTTGTCCTCCATGTCTTGGTGTGATGGTGACACTTTTCTATTGGTTTAAGGTAGAGACACACTGTCCAACATAAATGACAGATATTGGCACTATATTGTAAACAGAGTATACGTAATTTTGGGAATAAAATGTAGACGCCGCCCGAGGCAGCACACAGAATGCCATGGCCGACCTGCTGGACAGAGCTCAGCAGGTCAGAGAAAGAATGTTATAGATAAGGAAAAAAAACAACCTTGAGAAGCTGATCCTACGCATTTCAGACTTCTTCTTTGGCTGCGCGGGCTGGGAAACGAGGACTTTTACACTCTCGGGGTCACCTCGACACCCAGACCCCGAGAGGGAGCCAGCAGCCCCTTGGGCCATGCTGAAGTCCTGCAGAGCAGCTTCCTAGAAAGGGTGACAGCTCCCACAGGCACCAGCGTGGCACAAGCACTGAGAGAAGAGAGAGGAGACTGGCACAAGGAGAGAGAAGAGAGAGGAGACTGGCACAGGCACGGAGAGAAGAGAGAGGAGACTGGCACAAGGAGAGAGAAGAGAGAGGAGACTGGCACAGGCACAGAGAGAAGAGAGAGGAGACTGGCACAAGGAGAGAGAAGAGAGAGGAGACTGGCACAAGGAGAGAGAAGGGCAGGGCTTGGGGCTGGCTGATCCCTCCCCAGAGAGGGCAGAGAGCAGCATCTCCTCAGCTCCAGCTGCAGAATTTGCTGCGCCAAACCCGAGCTCTCCTGCAGCAGAGGGCCACCGCAGGCAGCCTGAAGGGCAACCACCCAAGCTCAGTAGCTTGCCAGGAGGGCGAGGGAGGAGGAAGGGGCATTGCCAAGGAATGCCTGGTGAGCAGTGGAAGAAGAGAGGAAGGGAGGGATGGCACACAGCCTGAGGGCTGTCACACAGGGAGGTGACATCCCCCAGCTCCCCCACCGCCCTCGGGGCTTTAGAGACCACCCCGAGCCCAGCAGTGGCCTCATGCCAGGGACAACAGTGGCCCAGGAGGTGTCCATGGGGCATTCCAGATCAGCCCAGCACAGAGGAGAGCATCAGCTGAGAAGCCTCCTTTAAAAACCCCAAACAGCACCACAAGTTGAAATCCCACTGGGAATAATGTCCTTTGGATGGGAACAGGGAGATGTACACAGATATCTCTATTTTTAAGAGGTTACAGCATGCTACTTTCCTACTATTACTATATTTTCTACTATTACTGACACCTTTTTAGCTTAAAATGAAAATAGCCAACACAAAGAGCTACAATTCAGCCAGGAGGCATCACAGCCTTTGATTGCTTTCATTTAAGCACCCTCAGAAAGCTCTGTAATTGTTCAAGACAAGGCAGTTTCTCTGCTGCTCCAATTTTCTGCTTGGAAGATGGGTTCTAGGTGATATCAGCAGCATTTTGTTTTTCTAAATCCTAAAACCGTGTGTATATATATCTATATAATAATCAGTATGTTAAATTAGGTAGTACTTTCTGCTGAAACTGTGGAATTTTTGCCCTGGCTTCCCTTGCTCAGCCATACTCTGACTGCTATTACAGTGATGCCATTATGTCTATTGGCCTTTCATCCTTTTTTTTTTCCTTAAAATGGATCCATTTTGAAACCCATTTTACAACACACCACTCTAATGTGTCATTTTTACCCTTCCCACTTGAGTTTCAGGCTTTGTCCAAGACTCCAAAACTCCCCCATAATCTGTTCAGCCTTCAAGCAAAGCAAAATAATCCCATTTCCCTCACACAGGAGCAACCCATTTAACTATGAAATGTAAATAATTCTGAGTGTTGTAGAAATAGGAGAGAAATTTCCTCATACATATTTTCCTGTTTATCAGCTTACAAAAGAGACTTGTCCCCACTGCACTAAAAATTCTGGCTGCAGCTCAGCAGGAGGGACAACACACACCTAAATCCTGCTGATCAATAAGGGACTTGTGTGCTTTGTCAGATCAAGATCTATGCAAATATAAATAAGTTATTGGTACCTCCCCATGCTTCACATAAAGGAAAATGCAATTCCAACCTAGAGACAAGGACAAAGAACCACACAGACAGCCCTGGAACAGGTATGAAATTATTCATATGAGACAGTATTCTGTGGGTTGGTGTGGGTTTATTTTGTGCTGTGGCAACTGCAGGGCATCACAGAGCAACAAATATTCTTGTATAAAACTTCCAACATTCTCTCCTCAGGTCATAATTAATAAAATTTCAGAACAATTTTCACCAAAAAAAATTCTGCCATATTCATTCTTAAACCACAGTTTTGATTGCAGGCAGAAAATCAAGCTGAAAAAACCAAGAAAATCAGTTCAGGATGATTCCAACACGGCCTGAGAAGCCACTCAAGTGCAAAGGTGTTGATAAAACCAATGCTGCTGTTATCCTGCAAACCCCACAAAGCAGTCTGGGGAGCATTTGTTTACCCACAGTATATCTTTGCTTTCAATCCCAATCCTTTTTCCCTGTCACAGGCACTGAGCTGTGGAAATCCAAGCCTGGCAGAGATTATTGTTCAGAAATATCAGAAATATCAGATCAGGCCCCACGTGATTTATCCAGGCTGGTCCCCAGTTCTGTGTTATGTTCATAATACAGACAGAAAATGCCTTTACTATAAAGCAACTTGAATGTTCTTTACAATCTTTAAAATCAAGTCAGACTATTGGGTGGAAAGGTTTCATTATTGCTCCTTCACAGAAAATACTGCAATACTTTTATTGCTTTTCCAGCAGCTGCAGAAGATCCTGCCCCCTCTGCACTTCCTGGCGTGTTTCAGATTTTATGAGGCATTTCATGATGTGAATTATGGGGGGTAGGTCTGACCTTGTTGCAATTTAAATTGACCAGTCATGGGTCAACATTTGCAAAAAATGCTGAGCATCTGAAGCTTATATAAATTTTTGAAGCGAGTTATAAAATAATAAAATTAGTCAAGAACAGCTGCATTTTTTAATTCCAGTTGAAAGAAAGATGAAGTGGGAAATATATCAGGATTGATGCAGCTGAACCTAATAAAATTTTAATTTTTTCTCTCCACCTGCACCACCTCTTGTTTAACTTTGAATCAATTGCTAAGTTCATGCAAAATACCTGCTCTAAAAGTGCTCAAAGATTATTATAGGTGGGGAAAATCAGCAAATTGGGAACTGTTGTGTACAAGACCCCCCCAAACCAATGTCAATTCATTTCACAGGAGAGAGAATATTTATAAAGCACTGCAATAATACAGAAAAGCAAATTTCCAAAATGCTGTTGACAGTGATATTTCCAGTATTGCAGAAAAACACAGCTTCCAGGATTATGCTCAGATCACCAAACAATATCTTTGCATGAAAAGTGAAATTATTCAGAATTAATGTAATCTGCTTCACTGCTATGTATTAACAAAGTGTCTGTGATTGGCACTAAGGTGATTTTTTTGCAGCTGTTGTTTTTACCAGGAAAATTATTCAATACACCTCAGAAAAGTATCTCACAAGAGGCAAACCCTGTAAATAAGTATTGCTCCTCCAGGTAATGCAGCAAATTAATGCTCAAAGCACTGTGATGCCACCATCACTGAAGAAGTTTTCCTCTGAACTTCATTTTAATGTGCCTAGCAGAAGGTTAACTACAGAAAAATGCCTGCTTAAAATATAAAGCAATTATTAGGACAACAGCACAGATCTGTAGGTTGTTTCTACTTTTCTTAAATAAAAGGGTGAGGGTTTTTTTATTAAAGTGTAAAAGCCCTGGAAAACCCTGGGGAGCCGAATGCAGGAAATGTTTGATCATTTTCCAATCCAGAACATGTTTAATCTGATTATTACACTAAATCCCAGCGGGTGGGCAGACATTGAGCAACCTTGAGCAAGCTTGTGAAATTACATCTGAACTTTCTAATCACACAAACGGGAGAGAAAAATGCTGCAGACACAGGTCACCCTATTAGCATGGAGGGTTTTCCTCGGGAAGGATTTCTCTGGTTTCAGCAGAGCAGCCACAGCCTGACTCTGCCACTGACCTGGGAGCTGAGCTGCCTCTCACAAACTCATTTTTCTGGCTCCCCAAGCAGTGAGGGAGGAAGGTTTTTATCCTGGACTCAGCCAGGATCAAACACCCCACAGGAGGATGCTCGGCTGGACTGTTCTGCCTTGAGCCACCACGGATGTGGAGCGCAGACATTGATTTATTTATCCCCGCCTCTGAGGCTTGGCCAAGTTTGCTTCTTCTCAGGGCAGGCTGGCTCTTATCCTTGTGTTGTAGATGTCGGCAAACCCAATGGGAAGAATGATGATGTCTGACTTATTTCAGAAGGCTGAATGATTTCTTTATTATAATTATGCTATGATACATTAATATACTATATAAAAGAGGATACTAAAAACTACATGCTACTTTCTCTAACTATCATATCTAACTCTCCCCACAACTCGTGACCCTGTTCTCCAGAGCCCAGACACAGGTGGATCCGATTGCCATCAGGCCCAAACAATCCACCGTGATCCCACCAGGCATTTGCTCCAGGTAAACAACTCTCCAAACACATTCCACAAGAGAAAAACAAGGAGCAGAAATCGAAATTGTTTTCTCTTTCACTTCTCTCTGTGCACCTTTATAAAAATCCTGAGAGAGAGAGAAATGTGCTTGTCACACCCTTGCCCACTGCCAGGCCTGCAGCACCCAGCAGAGAGGTTTTGGGGTAGATAAAAGTGAGTAAATGGGCACTTCCCAGCCCCTGCGAGTCTGCAGGGGTGATCTAGTGCATCACATTTCGGAGTTTTGCCAAATAAATACAAAGGGGTTAAGCAAGAAGGGCTCCCTGTGCCCGGGTCAGAACAGGGAATTAACAACTCAGCTGTTGGCAGGGGAGTCAGCAAAGCTGCTGTGAACAAACAGCTTGGAAAAGCGATTGATATGTAACTGATCCAGGATTAAAAACATTCCTTTGTCTTCTTCATTACAATTCTGGGGTGTAAAAAAAAATTGCTCAGTCAAATCTTCATCCATACTGAGTTTCCAAGAACTCATCTGACTCCTGTCTATCAGATTTGATATTGATTTAATGCAGCAACCTCTGTTTCGTTCAAAAAACGTGGCAGAACCAGTCCCTTTACAGCTGTGAAACAATAAATAAAGGATATCAAAGAGGAAAGCCTCTAGTTTGGTTCCTGGCTGTGACAATAACTTGGGATTGAATACCCACTGAATGATAACTTGCTCCAGGGAAGAAATCTAAAACAAATAAATAGAGGTGGGATGTTGTCTACAGGGTAAGCATTTAAAGCAACTCATTAATCTGGGGATCAGCCCAGACATTAATTGTAAATGGCACAGAAGAAAATCATGAAACAAAGGGAAATGTGTGAGGAGTAAATCTGTGATGAAGAGCAGCCCTGAAAGCAGCTCATTGTGCCTCAGTGGAGCTGCAGGCTGACAGAAGTCAGTCCTCACTTGGGGAAAAGGCAACTTTTCACTTTAAAAACCCAAGATCCTCCTCTGAGATAAGAAAACAGTTTTCTTACTCCCCTTACCAGGCATTGAATGGTGCCTCTGAAGTGCTCCAAGTTCAGTGAGCTGCAGTTTATCTCCCCAAACACTGTGCAAATTTCTTTTTAAAGCTCTCTCAGAGGTTTATTTGATAAAACAGAAAATAGCAGCCACTTGTACTATGACACAGATATTTTCACCCTTGGTGGACGACCTGTAGAGGCTGATGAGCAAGCCCTTGTTTTCATTGTGCACACTTCCTTATTTTGCTTTTGTGTTTATTTATTTGTATGTCCTCCAAAAGGACAAAGAACATGCTGGAGTTGATGATCTTGGAGGTCTTTTCAAACACTAATTATTCTGTGATTATGTGTCTTAAATACAGATAAGGAGTATTTTAGCTGAATCAGTTAATTCTTCTCAAATTCACCTTTTGCAGTGACTTTACAGAGTTTAACTCAAAATACAACTGGGTGCTATTTGATTTTTTATAACATCCTCACCAGCATTTCTGAATTTAATTCAAGTTCCTCAAAAAGTGGCAAAGCTTTCCACTCTTTTTAAGAGACTTCACAACCCAAATCACATCAAAAGAAGTGCTGCATTCATGAAGAATTGGGAAAAAGGATTCTTGTGTTCAGGTGAGGGAGTCAAACATTTCATTGTGTTTGGAAATAAACTGAGAGTGAGGCATCACATCACTCAACTCCTGAATGATAATGCAAGAAGAAAGTGGTTACAAATGAGTCCTCCAGTTTTGAATCGGCAGCGGGAGATGCACTAACCTGGCAATGAACTCTGGTGTTTAGGGGTAATTGTTTGGTGAAAAAATCAAAGCATATTTGCATCGATCGTAGGGGCTGTGTGGGGAACACAATTCATTCCAGGAGATAACAGCAAGAAGCTGGAAGGAGAATTTTAGTCTGCTCCAGTGGAAAAAGAACAAATAACTATAAATAGTCGAGTAATGTAGGAAGCAATTTGCAAATGCCTTTATGATAAAATGTTGCAAATTAATTCTTTCTATACTTACTTTTGTAATGTCTGTTTAAATATTTTCTAATAGATACTGGTTTGACTGAAAACATTTATGAACCCTGAAGCTGAAAGAATGATATTTAATTTAAATACATTTTAAAAATGAGCTTTTTAACTTTCAGTTTTCTTTGAAAAGACTCAATAAGTCAAAATGTAAAATGAAGACCTTTTGAACCCAGTTAGCAATCACACAGAAATGTCTGGATTTGGCCAAAATTCATACTTTGGGATTTATCTACAAATGTTGTCAATTAATGAGAAATATCAATTAACACTTTCATATTCCCCCTCCGTGTGGATGAGAACATGGCAGACTTGCAAGATAAATGACTAAATTCATAATTATTTTTTTTAAAGCATTGTGATCTGTACTCATCTTGCTCTAAAACAGGTAAAGTCCCCAAGGTCCTTAAACAGAAAATATTGCATAAGCCTCTCAGTGACTGGAGAAAAACCCCTTTGAGCAGCAGGAACAGAGCCAAGGAGACAATTTATGGAATTACAGCAGTCTGACCTGGAATGACCGTGGACACACACTGCTCCCACCAATTGGGAATAATTCCTAATTCCAAGTGAGGTTCCCACAGTCCATTTCCCTGCTGCACAAACCATGACAATCTCGGTCCCCTCGCACAGAGGGGTTCAAAACACCAGGAGAAAACTGGAGATTTGGGTCTCCTGGGAAGAAAACATTCCCGAGGCTTGACCCAGCACAGCCGATGTGGGTGTGTTCGAGCTTCTGACTCCCAGCCTCAAAATCCAGCTTTATTTGCAAATGCTGAGGAGCCACTGAGCAATCTAAAATTGGGAGACAGGGATTTCCTCTGCCCTGTGTTCCTCAGTTTGGTGTTTGCTGCCACTCTGCAGAAGGATTGCAGATTATTTGTTATTGTTACCCATCCTGAAGCCCTCGGATGTGAGCACCAACCAAGGGTTTCTCCAGAAGCTGGGTGGAAAATTTCACCATGTCAGCTTCCTACTGTCACAGCTGATAGTAATTTTTTTTTAATTACATATATAAAAATAATTTATATTGAATAATATATATTTCAATATGTATTGAATTATATTTAATATTTAATAATGCATAATATTATATAGTGTATATAATTCTATCTAATTTATAATAAAATAATTGTATAATTACAATAAATTAATAATGATATAATGATCCTTGTTATTATTATTTTTATTATTATAAAGCACTCTTTCAGAGGCCTCAGCCACTTGCAGACACTGAACCACCCATTAAGGCCACTGAAAACATGAACACTGACTCTCCAACTGCACCCCAGCCAAGAAACAGCAGCACACCCTTTATTTGATGCAATTTCCATAAAAGTGTGTGGGTTTTTTTTTTTTTCCCTAACAGTCTGAATGGTTTTGATTAAATGACATTTCCTAACGAAGCACTTTCTCACTGGATTGTGTCAGGTTTTCAGTGCTGCTACATCTGTGGAATGGTTTCAAGTTATTCTCTTAAGTAAACATAGGACTATAAAATGTAAACATAAACAGAACAGTTCTATAACAGTAAAAGCATAATTTGAATAAATAGGCAAGCTAATGAAACACCATTACATGTAAAGACTATCATCTCCTACTTGGTGCTAAGCACTGATCTTGCAACTGCAAATTCAGAAGTAAAAGAATTCTATTGCCTCAATGTTTTGATTTTTATGTGAGTCACAAAAAATTTGCTCCTACCCATTGGCCATTAAAGCTACTTTGCAGTTTTGTAACTGTTATTGCCTTTTCAGCCTTGACCCAGCAGCTGAGGGCTGATGCAGGAAGTGAATTATTTAATTGTAAATTTAATACAGACAGCGATGAAGAAATCTCTAATCCAAACTGCAAAATTAGTTGAAAGGCAACAAAATATTTGTAAGGTGTAGTTACATGGTTCCTCAGCACTGCCCATTCTGACCTGTCATGGACAGGACAGAATTTACAAGAATGTAAAAACAATGAAATAACAGCCAGAGAGTCACTGGATTCTTAAGGCTGGAAAGGACCATCAAATCCAACATCAACAGCAGCATCAGCAGGGTCACCACTAAACCCTGCCCTCAAGTGCCACCCCACACGTTTTTGGAACATTTGCAGCTCTGCTGACTGCACCACATCCCCACACAGCCCATTCCAATGCTTGACAACTCTTTCCATGAAAACATCATTCTTGTTATCTAAATGAAACCTTCCCAGCACAACTTGAGGGCGTTTCCTCTCATCCAGTCTCTTGTTACCTGGGAGAAGAGGCTTATGTGCCATACTCATAAAAATTATAGCCTCATATATATAATTTTTTAAAATTAGTAACCATTTATATTTTAGTGATCATTTATATTCATTATGCATTTGGATCAATACTCACATGGATTTGAGTGCAACAATTCCATTTGCCGATCCTTTAATGTCTAAAGAACACCAACTTTAATGTTGAGTCAAGATTATTCTTGAGCTTTCCTACCTTAATAAATAAAAATTCAGTGTTCTCTACTTTGTATTTAAGCCTTTAGTTCAAATTGTCATTTACAAGCAGATCTGAAAAGTGACATCTACAAACCCATGCAGGGTTATAAATTCTCTCTCTAATAATTTTGCTTCTTCAAGGTATTGATGCTTCTGTTTCCATTTTCCTAGACAGAAAATATGAAACCACAGTGAAAAATATGAAACCACATATGAATCCACTGTAAGGAAAGTGCATGTGAACGTCCTCCTTACATTTCCCTGCAAGAAACTATAAATATGTGTAAAGAAAGAGCATCAAAAGAACGAGACATTTCACTTTGTTATGAAACTTTCAGGATTCTGTGTTACTGTGTTTTGATTCTGCTTACAAAGCAAAGTGGTAGAAATCTACTGTTATGGGGACATTTGGGACTGTTTGGGGGAAAAAAGGTATAAACCTGCTACTTTCAGTTAGAGAAAGCAATTTAAATCTGTGGAAATAATTAGATATGAGGCATATATAACCGTTCTTATTGTTTTGATAGCTTTTATCACAGTGATAAATTTGCAGAGAGGTAAGTGAGCTCAAACCGGGTTTTTAAGTGTAACTGTGATTGTCAATTAAAGAAGAGATTATATTGTCAACAAAAGACAAGTGAATGTTGTAAGTGGCAGTTTGCATATGTTTACCTCGAGTGCTGCGGAATCTGAAGCTGGATTCTGCTCATTTGGGTGCTTTACTGTTCAACCAGAATGTAAATTCTAATATGTACTTACCACTGCTTTTGTTGCTCTTTCCCTCCCTTCAGTTTCCAGCCAGAACCATTCCCTGCTCATCCCTTGTCTTAGGTTGGAAATGTGGGGGTGTGTCCTATTGCCATCTGTCAGAGGTGGGGCAGTTATTTCTGTTCATTGGGCAGTTTTCTTTATCTCTTCCACAACCCATCCTCCCTCCAGGAGATCTCTGTTCATGGGCCATTAATTATTAATTATCTTCTGTTAATGAAGCAGTGAGTGTCCCTGCATGGCTGAGAAAATTCCATCATCCCATGGGAGATGCTCCGCCCAGGGGAGGAGCCAAGCATTCCTACCTGGATACAATCTGACTCCTGCGACACCCCAGCAGCCTTTGCCCACTGCATTCCCAGAGGAGCAGCTTTGTTCTCCACTGCATTCCCAGAGGGAGCCCAGGCCCATCACCAGCAACCCTGGAGCTTCAGAGGAAAACTCCACCCTTGTGCAGGATCCCTGCTCCAGCAGAAGCACAGCTGGCACTGCAGGAGGGCTGAGCCACCATGGGATGGGACTGCTGCCACCACCCTGACCCACAGGGGGTCAGGTTCTGACTCTGGCAGTGGTTTTTTTTTTTTGTTTTTTTTTTGGTTTTTTTTTGGTTTTTTTTTTTTTTTATTTGTACTATCGCATTTGTATTTTTATTTTTCCTAATAAAGAACTGTTATTCCTATTCCCATATCTTTGCCTGAGAGCCTTTTAATTTCAGAATTATAACAATTCAGAGGGAGTGGGTTTACATTTTCCATTTCAAGGGAGGCTCCTGCCTTCCTTAGCAGACACCTGGCTTTACAAACCAAGACGTCCCTTTGTTTCCTTTTTTCCTGTTTGGATAATTTCACTCTCCCTTTAAGCACAAACATACACACACAGAAGAAAAACCTCAGGAAAGGAAAATATGTTGTGCTGCCTGAAGGCATCCATCACATAAACCCCATAAAACCTATTGCTCTAAAAAGCAATAAATGCAGCTTTGTTTTACAAAGTAACAGCAGAGAAAAAAACAGTAACTATAAAAATGTGGAACCCTTGGTACCTTGTTGTCTTTGCAGCCTTGATGCTTTAAGACAAATTTAAAGACACTGCTGTGTTACTGAATTCTCAGACATTAAATGTTTGCTGTGTAAAACAGGGAAAGGGCTTTCACTTGATGAAAAATAGAACAAATCAAAGGCTGGAATGACCACCTGCTCCCCAAGACACAGAAATCTTCCCAATGCCAGAGAGCTCTTGGAGAAGTTCAAATGCTGCGTTCCTCAGCTCAGCTGCTGAGGAATTCAAATAATTTGAATTCACAAAGAATTTGAATTTACAGAATTCAAAGAATTCCCAGAATCACTGGGTTGGAAGAGACCTTCAAGATCATCGAGTCCAGCCCAGCCCCAACACCTCAACTGAACCCTGGCACCCAGTGCCACATCCAGGCTTTGTTAAACACACCCAGGGATGGTGACTCCACCACCTCCCGAGGCAGACAATTCCAGAACTTTATCACTCTTTCCATGAAAATAATTTTCCTGATATCCAGCCTATACTTCCCCTGACACAGCTTGAGACTGTGATTTGGGGGTGCAGAGCCAGGGTCTGCAGTGGCAGTGAGGTTCTGGCACCCAGCTACAGCCCCCGGGCTCCCAAGGCTGCCCAAGAGCCATAAAAATCCTGCTGAGAGGGAAAAAGGGGATTTTAGAACTGAACCAAGGAGTGGAGCTGCAGGAAGGAGGCAGATTTGGGGGCAGCCACTTCTTCAGGCAGTGAGAGGGCAGAATTCATGCCCTTGGGAACTCCTCTGCCTCCAGCCAGGAATAGTCTGATTTACAGAAAGATCAAGGAGAAAGTACGAGCTCATCAAGCTGAGCAGAAGCTCAAAACTGCTCCTCTTCTCTCTCTATTTTGTTAGGAATGTTTTCCTGATGACAGGAGCTTTCCATTCCAAATAAGACAATGGCTTCAATCTATCTGTAAAAGGAATAACTTTATTTTTTAAGTGTTCTGAATATTGGTTCAGAGGAAAAGCTGTGCTCAAGGCAACATTGGCTCTTGGACTTCCCAGTGGCTGGGCAGTAGGGAAATCTCTAAGAGTGGTAGCTCTGTTTTTCATATGAATACAATTACTGTAACACTTGTTTTTCTTTTTTAAATTTTTTTCTTTTTATGCTTAGGTGACAAAAGTGGATTATTTAGGGTTTTTTTTTGCTAGTTTAGTGCCACTATTTCTACCCATTCTGTCTTCTTCTGTTGTTAGATTACTGTCCTCAGGGGAGACAAATTATAACTTTCTTGCTCTGGTACTAAAACACTTCATGTAAATTGAATACAAGACAGCTTTTTATAAGGTATAGCACTTTCTACAAAATTAGAGCAATCATGAGGCAAAGCTTTTCATAACTCACTTGGCTTCACTTCCCTGGCTCTCTCAGGAGTATTATTATTTTTATCCCTTTTTTTAAACTCTATGCCCATTGAGGCAACTGCTCTCAAGCCTCTTAGCCCTTTTGTAGAAAGGTCTTGTAAATGTTGCAAATTATGCTAAAAAGGGATGGATTGTTCCCACCAAAACCACACCTCCACAAGAAAATTAACTGTATCTGCATTTCCAGTACCTGCTCCTCCAGAATTTTAAAGCCCTATGACACTTGAGCTGGCAGTGGAGACATGATTTTACAATGACATGAGATGTGTTTTTAGAAAATTTCATTTTTCCCAGCAGATGTCAGCTAAGCTTCACCTGAAAAACCTTGTCCTTTGCTCACATAGACTCAATACCTGGTTCTTCCCTGCATGAGGAGCAGTTCCTGCCTGAATCCCAGCACCCATCCATGTGATAATTCTGTTTAAAGGCCTTCACTCAGCTGTGGGTTTCTCCTGGAAGTCTCGAGCTGGAGACTGTTCTTCTGATGCAGCCATTAACAGTCAGGGATCAAATGGACCCACCAGTTTCCATTTCTCCACCATTTCCATCAGAACACTGTGCTTCTCACCAGGCTGAAGCACTTCTCCTCCAGTGGGATCTCATTTCAGCTGAACACTGAGGAAATACACATTTATTAATTTTTAACCCAAGAGCACATTAGAAATTATAATATTGGCAATCCCACTGATGCCCAGAGTAGCTGCTGACTTTGCAGTGCAGGTCAGTGGCACTTTCACCCAATCTTCTCTGTATTTTTTTTTTTAATTAAATGGAAAATAATTTATAAAACAAAGAGCTTAATGGCAAAGAAGTATGTGAAATAAAAAGGAATTTTACCAGCATTCTCCACACTCTATTTAGTTCCATCTAATCCAAGCAGGCCTAATCTGAAGAGGTCATCCTGATGAGACACTACCAAGCACATTCTCTTTTAGGATCTCTAACCAAACCCAAAATTCAATTCAACCTGGAAGCATTAGAGGCACTTTGGGGCTTCATGTTTTTGGTCACCTTAAAGCTCTTCCCTTGCTGGTGGGATTGGCTCTGCATTAATGGCAAGGATCTCACTGAGAGGAATGAGGGATTTGTCTTTCCAAACAAGCTGTGGGTCTGCTGGTAGATAAAACTGGCACTGAGACATAAAAGAAACAATGGGAAGGATTCCACTGATTGATGAACGGAAAAAGATATTTGCTTTTACAAACAAACTGTAGGTTTGCTGATAAATGAAATTGGATATGGAAAGATGAAAGAAACAATGGGGAAAACCCATAAATTCCATAAGAACTGAACGTGAAAAGAGAGGGTTATACATTAGAGGGAAATCTTTGGTATCAGGTGTTCTGGGAAGTCTGAACCTCTCAAGTACCTCAGCCAGAGGGGAAAGAGAGAGGGAAATGTGGGAAATTGGGATAAAAAGGAGGCTGAGTCCTCCAGAAATTTGAGAGACCCCAGGGGAATGCCCCATGGCCTCTCCCTTTATTCAAATAAAGTTACAGGACTCCTCTGTCTCCTTTTTAGACATAAACCTCTGGTGTTTGGGGATGAATTTTCCTAACAAGAGCAAGTACAGGCACAGTCACACCTGGCAAGGGCACAGGGGAATTCTGAACTCCTCTGGCCTGCCTTTCCTTCACAACATTTCCCATCCTGTTTTTTGCATGCACGTTATTCACTCCAGACACACTAAATATTCACTGGCAACCATTGGGACAAACCTGGCAATCTGTGCTTAAAAACGACACATAAAGATATGAGCTCATCCTCTTTATTAGGGCAAGAACAAGGCATTTTGCAGCGACTTAAAAAATCAAAATATGTGGTTTCATATTCATTTTGGGTGCAGTGATTAAGCACTCAACTGCATGGTATTAAACACCAGGATAAAAAGTTCAGCCTTGATGTTTGAAAGCTTCCAAAATGGAGATAAAAGAGTAAAGACACAAAAAGCAACGGCTTTCTGACACTGATGTCAGATGGATTTTTAAAATATTCTTTATCTCCCATCTCTGTTGTTCCAGCCACTCTTTGCATCTTTTCAGTTGTCCTGCACACATTGCTTTAGCCTCTCAACCTTATTCCATTTTGAGATATGTCAGATATCTCCTGACTGACTTTTGCTTTTATGCTTTTCCTTTGCACACACTCAAGGTGTAAATTTTGCCCCAAAGGCAAACTTCCCAAACTTCTGAGGAGCCTCTATGACAATGCAAGATATTCTGGTTTTTAGCCCTGGCCAAAGGCAACAAAAACATCAATTGTGAAACTAATTTTCATCCCAAATCTCCTCTAAATCTGCCACTTAGAGTTCCCTACACAGCTGGCACATTGGGCTTTTTGAGCCAAGTGAAATATTTGATTTCAGCACTTTTTTAAAAGATATAGTATCAAAATTAACACACACACACAAAAAAAAAAAACAAAAAAAACCAAAAAACAAACCCAACACGAGTTCTCCTCCAGAAATGTTTTGACATTTCTTGAAATGACTCATTTTGACTTCTCTTTCACAACTACAGTTTCCTGAAGTGGGAATGGACTCTTGGAAAGCTTCTATTCTGGCAAAACTGGGTTTTTATTTTGTGACAAAATGTTCTTGGAAAGGTTTCAGGTACTGATAATTGCACTGTACTTGTCACTTTTTTCTTCTGCTTTTTCAGCTCCCTATTCGAATTCCCAGTTCCAAAGTCACTTGCTTTTGTAACTGAATCACCCCAAACCTCACTGAGGAGGCTAAAAACCATGTTGGATAAACAAATCCCCATTTAATAATAATAAATGGCCAATGAGATGGGCAGGAAACCTGCTCAAAAGGGATGATTTTAGAGGCATTTATTTTAAAAGGCCCTACAGAAAACCAGATTGTGGGGGTAGAAATATAGGATTGTGCAAATCTAGAGGAATAAGTCCTTTCCCTAAAGTAACATCTGAAATAAAACTTCTTGAAGGGAAATATCCAGCCATATTTTTTTCTGAAACACTGCACCTCCAGCTTCATCCTTTTATTTCAAATAAAATTGATTAAACTTGGTGTTTATTCATGTTTACATATTTCAGTGTTTGAGGAATTTAAATATTTTAAAAGTACTTAACCAGAAGTATTAGTTTTAGAAACTGCCACACATGTTCTGAGTTTCCATGTGTCTGGAAGAATAACCTGTAGAAAATATGCTGCATTTGTTCCATTTGCTATTGCTAAATATTAGAAATACAATTAGCAAGGGTGCCAGCCTTCTGCTTTAAAGGAATATCATAAGATTACAACAGAAATAAACAAAAAGCCAGAGGTTGTCTGTTCTGCAAACACAACATTTTTCCTTTTATAAATCAACACTTCGTCTTAATCTAATAGAGAAATGCCTATGGATAAATGTGTTTATCCCATCACATAAATATCACATTGTCTGCAATGTACTGCAGTATCTCTGAACTCCCAAATGCCAACGTGCAATAAATAGCAAACATTGTTACAGGAATTAATGCCTGCCGCAGCCAGAAGGATTTTACACCAGATTTATATTTTTCAGAAAGTTGCTTTCATGCAATTGTGCAGAGAAGCTTCTTATTTTATACTGTTAGAAGATGCTCTGAACTGGAGGAGTGGTGCCTTCCCTCAGATATGACATTAACAGGGTTCAGATTGCACAGAAACCACAGAAAGCAGCCTTGTGGGGCTGCTGGACCCACTGAGAGCAAAATCCCCAAACCAGGGTGCAGCAGGGAACATGTCAGTCCCAGTGAGAGCCCCAGCAGTATTTTCACAGCCCTCTGACTTCTCTGTTCTGCAGCCAATGAAAAATCTCTGATTAGCAAAATCTCTGACCTGCCCTGGGGCTGGGGTGAAAACCCTTCAGTTTGTGCTGCTACAACCACGGGGTGTTGCTCTTCTGGACTTTGACATCATTAATCATCCCATGCCACGTTCAAAAGCAACAGAAAATCCACCCAGAACCTCTCTCAGCTTTTCCCTGGAGTGCTTTTCAATACCCCACTGTTCCTTCACTGCTGCTTTGTGATTCCAGATGCAACTCCAACATGAACTCACTTTAGGATGATGTTATAGCACCGCATATTCGGGGTTCTTTCAGAGCTTTTGGGGTTCCTCTTGCCCAGCACAGGCTGCAGAATGTCCAAACCTCTCTCACTCACCTGTGTGCACCTAATGCACATCCTGAATAACTGATGGTGATTTCAAATTAACTTCCACGGGTCTTTCATCTCTGAAGGAGCCCTTGGCCTCTTTTCTCCCTGCTCTCTTTGGACAGGGATGAAGTCAGAAATTTCTGTTTCTTCTTTGATTGGTTTTGAACTGGAACAATTTTAGGTTTTGACAAGAAAGGGGAAGAAAAAAATGTCCTTTCAAGTAGTAATTTTCTACTTCATAAGGATCAAATTCTTAAGATTCCTGCCTTAGAAGAGAGGTACACCGCAGGAAAGAACTGAGGTAATGAACATTTCTGTCACTCACCTCACAAACTCATTTTTCTTCTACATTTTATTAGATGCTGCCATGCTCTCCTCCTTAAACACAAATGACAGATTATATTAGATGCATAAATTATATGGATTATATTTCTGTCACGAGTAAATTAGCTGTTAAATTTAGTTTGCATGATGCTATTGACAGGTCTCTGATTTAAGGACATTTTTTTCTTTTTAGTAATGTTTTTTCCCACCTTTTCTTCTTTTCTCTTTTGTCAAATTCTCCGTCAGAGGTTGGAAGAATCCAGGAAAAGTTTTTAATGTATGTCACGGAGTTACAAGGACAGAAAGGCTGTGTTTCTCTTACAGAGATGGGGAAATAAAGGCTTCTGAGAAAATATTTATGCTCAGGGAATTTTAGGACTCGCCATCCCTGGAAGTGCCCAAGGCCAGGTTGGACACTGGGGCTTGGAGCAACCTGGGACAGTGGAAGGTGTCCCTGCCATGGCAGAGGATGGAAATGGATGAGCTTTAATGTCCCTTCCAGCTCAAACCAGGATGAGCTTTAATGTCCCTTCCAGCTCAAACCAGTCTGGGATTCTAAGATTCTATAAATTAAATAAACATGACATAAGCATCCGGGTCAATAAATGCAGCTCTCAGTGCAGTTCTGTGTTTTTGTGCACTTATTTTCTTACCTTTTGTCCAAAATTTTTCTAAGCCTAAGGAGTGTGTCTGTCCCAAGTAGGAACCAGACACCTGACACACTTAAAGACTTGTTGAGGTTTAAGCTTCACTGTTGGCTCCTCAATTTGGTTTTGTTTCCAGACCTCTCAGGAAATAAACTCTCTGCTAAGAAACCATTTCCGCAGACCGTGAGTGGCTGAAAAGTTAGAGCACAGTTCATCCAAGCTCCAGAGTTCCAAAGTTCTGCCATGCAAGGTGCAAGTCTCACTGGCTTCAGGTCTGATCCAGAGGGATTTTCACTGGGACTTGACTTACAGGGTCAACACATCCATCCCCATTATCAAGGTTAAATGTCACAGATGCTGATCATATTTGTGTGATTTGTGTAACTCCCTCCAGTCTGTGATGGTCTGTGAAGTACTTAGCAAGAATGTCCCACCCAAAATTCCAGAGGCACAGTTCTGTCCCCATCCCAGCCCAGCTGGACAAGGACTAAGACTCAGGCTGCTCTTTTAATAAGTTATCAGGAAGGAGACAAGCACTTATACAAAGAGATGTGATGCCAGATGTGCAGTTTGCTCAAGTTCAGCAACTTGGAAAAGCTGATTGTTCAAAAACTTTACAGATCCAGCTCACTCTGCACTCCTGTGTTTTCATGCCAAATCTTCAAATCACCTCCCCTTTAATTAAGTTGTTTTTGTGGAATCCCCAGGAAGTTACTGACATAATCAAGCTTTGCTGATGTTATTATATTTGCAAACTAGCAGAGTTTCTACAGACACAAAATTATAACCAAAAGATCAGTTTGAAGATGAATAGCTCTTCCTGGAGTTCTCTTTATCAAAAGTCCTAAGTATTCCATCCCAGGAATTAACAAACAGATATTTCATGCAGCTCTTTCTTCACCTGCACAGAAATATTTATTCATCCTGGACTTTCCATGAGCTATTGCAGAGCCTGAGGGTAACTGTGATTTACAGATGCCATGAATAAATAGATGTTTTAATGTCTGGGCTGCACTCTGCTCCAACATGCAATAACAATCTCAAGGTACTTTTTGCTACCAAGAGTTTCTACTCCTGGAAACAGCCACATATTCTCAAAAATTTGACAGCACTGGTATTCCAGAGCAGCGAGAGTTGTCAACTGCTCGTTTGATTTCTTGGTGATACTTGGAACTATTTATGCTGCTTCTGGTTTTCCTAAGAAGGGAAATTCTGTGTGGCACAGCAGAGCAGAAAACCAAGGAATTCCCTTGGTTAAACAACAGAAAATTGGAACTTTCAGCACCATGACGAAGGAACTGGGCTCCAGAGCTCTTTGTGCAAGGAAGGGCAAAAATGCACCATGGAGTTCACAGGAATAAACACTGGAGGGTGAGAAGGAGCCTGGTTTGGAGCTTTTAAATGGACCTATAAAGAACTCTGCTCTAAAGGATTGCTCAAGAAGTATTCATTACAAAATGTTTTAAAGTTGGAACCTTAAATGTGGTTTTAGCATGAAATAAGTGCAATAAAATTTTAAAACAAAGCAGCCCAAGTACTGTTGTTCTTTTAATGCTCTCACATATACTCTACAGACGTTTGGCAGGCTCAGCTGTTTAACAATCATCTCTACGCTCTTTTTAGCTTTTATGTTCCTTTTTTATTAGGAGTTTTGCTTGAACTCTGAACCAGAATATAGACTCTTGTGTCTGCACAGAAAAACAGTGGCAAACAGCAGAACCAAGCGCTAATCAATTCCTTCCCCTCGTTTAGCTTCCTGATCTTCACCATGTTTTACTGGATAAATAGAAACCAACCCCTGCAGGAAGCACCCAGAGACCCACTGGGGTTTAACCCCTGCAGTTCAACACCAATAATCATCTCACTAATGACACACATCCCTTGCAGGGCTTGGATTTTTTTTTAGGACTACTTGGATTTTGTTTTTTTTTTTTCTGGGAGCAGCTCACCAGCAGAATCAAATGGTATTTGGCAGAGAGCCGACTGAAAGTATCAAAGCAGACTTACAGACAGCTATTTCTTAAACCCCTCAGATTTCCACATCCACTCTAATCTTCTCCCAGCAGCAATTTATAGGAAGGTTAAAAATAAAGCATGCAGAAATATGAATTATGAGGCAGGCCCGTGGTTTTGCCTTCCCCTTTTATGCAAACATTAATTCCAAGGAGGGCGTAAGAAAGGAAGCTTTGAAGAGTTTGGCCCCAACAGCTGATTTGAAGCACCACATTTTAAAGAGGGTGGCCAAAAGAGAATGAAAAATGCCATTTATTTTGTTATGTGCCCACGTGGTTTGGTGTGGACAAGATGAGCTTCAAAGAAAGTGTTTCAATTTTGCTGCAATTCATGAGAGATACCCCCACATCCACACTTCCAGACCTCTTAAAAACGCTCATCTTTTAGGATTTAAAAAGTAAGTTTTAATCCTGGCTCTGCCAATAATCTTCTGAATGACCTTGAGCAAATCACTTTGCCTCTGTTCTTTCAGCCTGGCTGTAAAGCTGGATTAATTCTCACCCACTCGTGGTGGTGTAAAATAAAGATTGGCAGGAGTTCTGAAGCACCACGACATGCAAGAGATAAGCAGGACAGACACCAGGCTTTGCATGGACTTTGCAAAGATAAGCTTAGACACTACTGTCTGTGAGGCTTCAAGGGAAAATATCAACATTCCCTTGCAAAATGGTTTGCATTTTTCATTCCAAATGAATCCTACCTGGAACTCACCCCACTTTGATCACAAATTAAGACAGTATGTACACCTTTGATTTGTGTCAATAGCAATGAAAAAATTAATTACTTTTCTTTCATATTTTATTTCTTTCCTTTCATGACATGAGGCTCCAGACTTCACTAGAAGTAAGAAAACATTGAAACAGCTCAATTTTGCAAAACTGGCCATGCAAAGGGAGCACCTGTAGCATGGCAGGACACCAAATGGTGCAGGAGGATGGTTCAAACACCCACTCAGCAGTCATTTTTCTAGCCAGCAACCAATTAATTTATGTTTTGAAGCACAGTCACACACTTGTTTTGCAAAATATTCCTATTAAATGCAAAGCTATATTACCTAGCATTCCCAATAAGAATTTTAATTAAACTGTCAGCTTTTTGAAGGCAGAATTATCTAAAGCCTGTTCTTCCTACTGGTCTCATTAAAGCTGGATTTTGTTTTCATTAGTTTCTTTCTTGTGGTGCCTTTATTCTCTGCTCTCATTACAGAGAAGATTCATAGATCAAAATGACACTTTTTGCAGGAAACCCCCAATTCAGCCAAGGCCATGGTTGCTTACAAAATATACAAATCTGATTATCAGGAGCTGATTTCCTCTGCATAAACGAATACAGGAGAATCACAGTGACCCACAGCAGTGAAATCATTAAATACCATTTGCATGAGCAGAGAAAAACTGTTCCAAAGGATTACAGAACCTATCCCTTTCCCACGCAGGTGTCTGCAGGAATTTTCATGACTTCAAGGTGATCATCTTCTGCTCAGATATTGTCTGTTTCTAACAAAGAAAGCTACAATAAATACCTGAAAACCAGCCCCAAATTCCCTACACGCATGGGGCATAGATTATGAACCAAAGAGTCTGATCACATCTTCTGGGGATTGTTGAAGGAATGTATTTCAAATTCCAACAACATCTCAGCACGCAGGACTGCCAGACATTCCAGTTCTGGAAACCTAGGAACTGTCCTTTCATTAAAGAATCCTCTCATAGCCACGCTTCATTCCCACTGTTTGGCTCTATTTTGATGTCTGTTCTGAAAACTCGGGGATGGTTTATCCATGGCAAGGCACTCTGAACACACTCAGCTGTGAGAGTTTACTGACGGACAGGAGGGAAACATCTGTAAGGTGAAGAGCTTCAATCATCAGGCTTCACAACAGCTGCATCAGAAGGTCTTAAAACTACCACAGTGACTGAGCAAGATCTCAGTCCCTAAATTAATACAGCTTTTACTTTGAAGTCCTTTAACCTGATCTTTTCTGTACAAGCCCTTGGGAATAACAGCACTGAAATCTTGTGAAGCTTCAGATTCTACTTGAAAATGGTTTAAAATCTCAAGCAACAGTGTCTCAAGGGGAACAGGGCAGAGCCAGCCCCAGAATTGCTCTTCTGGCTGCCCCTGAGCTGAGCTTACTGACACATTTACTGACCTCAGCATTACTCCCTCCCTCCCTTCTGCCAAGTGTTACTTTATTCTCATATCTGCTGATACAAGTCCTTGAGTGATTGCCCTCTATCATGGAAAACCTGATTTTTCTTCTCTTGCAATAAATACTATTTTCTATTTCAATTAGCTGTTGTTCACTTTTAACAACGACACAAAGAAGAAGTGCAATGTAGTTTTAAAATAATGGTTTTAGCATATACAAAGTTACAGAAGAGCCAATGATTACACATGAAGGTGCTGAAGTTTAAAGTTTTTGGGGCTGAGAGACACACCAGCTCTAGATTTAGATATCCTTTGGACTGCAAATTCCAACATTTTTGCAGCGGTGTAACTCAGCCACACTTTTCATGTGGGCACACATGAACACACACAGCAGTAACTGGGACAATTCATCCTTGAAAGGTGAGAAGCCAGAGGGATATTCAGTGTGGAATTCATCATTGTCCAGCTGAGGTAATTAGCCTTTTTTCCCCTCCTCTGTATTTGTATTTTGTAGAACATATGAAACAAGAGGTTTGAAGTTCAAACAGGTTAGAAACACATCTAAAAAGCTACATTGGAGACCTCATTATTGCAGAGTCTTGGAGGACGGTGCGGATTCCAAAAGGCATCAAATGGGAGGAAGATAAAACATTATTGACTCCCTTCTTCAGGAAGCAAACTGAACCCTGC
This sequence comes from Anomalospiza imberbis, assembly GCF_031753505.1. NCBI lineage: Eukaryota > Metazoa > Chordata > Aves > Passeriformes > Viduidae > Anomalospiza > Anomalospiza imberbis. Next base: position 17,681,920 of record NC_089692.1, on the reverse strand, counting down.
TTCAGTAATTAATTAACTGTGGACACACCCTGTGCTAATTCTGGGCTTCAGCCTTGTGACACTCCCATTCTCTGGACAGAGAGACACAATTCTGTCTCTCAGGAGAAGCACAGAGAGAAGAAAAACAATCTTTATCTCTGCTCCTTTGTTTTGCCCATGTGGAATGTGGTGTGGAGATTGTTCACCTGCAGTGATTGCTGGGTTGGATCCTGGTGAAGGTTGTTTGGGGTCAGTGACCAGTGGGATCCAGCTGTGCCTCGGGCTCTCAGCAGAGTCACCAGTTTGAGTTAGTTAGATGGGTGAGTAAGAAGTAAGTGTGTAGAATAGGATAGTCTCTCTTTAAATAGTATATTAATGTAATATAGGATAGTTTTAATAAAGCTATCCTTCAACCTTCTGGAGACATCATCCTTTCTGCCCTGATCCAGGGTCGCCGCATTTTCTGCTATACAGCCTGACGTGGGGACAGGGCTCAGACAATGAGGGGAACACTCAGCTGGGATTTGGGGGTGCCCACAGTTCCATGGTGCTTTCAGTAACTGGCACTCCTAAAGCTCTGCTGTCACCTGGGGTCGATGACAGCAAACTGGGGAAGTCACTCTGTGTGCCATCAGTGCACGTGGCCTCTGCAAGCTGCTTCAACTAAGGCCTCAGTTTACAAAAGAGCCATTAATTTTCCATTTAAAGCTTATCTGGGCTAAGCTGATGAAGACAATGACACTTGGTTATGATCATTAATGTCTGGAAAGGTTTCGACCTGAATTTAGTGCACTTTGAGATAAACATTTCACGAAGAGGATTATCATTTCACTTTATGGCACACAGGCGTGCAATAATCCCTAAGCAATGGCCTAGGAGATCCCAAAAGTATGAAAAATGTATTTTTGACATCCTATGTGCATAACTGCTTTTATGGTGGCCCTTGAGTGCAGGCATCATAAACCACTGAATGCCTCACAAATTATTTATAGCCAATAAAGAGCTGTGTTGACCTGAAATGCAGCACAAACTTATGTGGTGTCCAAGCTGGCTTGCCAAAGCACTGAAAGAGTGCTAAAAGTGGTCCAAAAAATTAAAAAAATAAATAATACAGCTGGTTTCACAAGCATCATAGGAGGAACCCTATATTTTTCAGTTATATGTGCTTGCTTTGAAGCAAAACCCATGTTTTTTCCTCTATTTTTTTTTTTTAAGCTGTGTCCTTGGGCTTGAGCAGAAACAGTCTGTGTGTCAGTGAATTACTACAATGCCCTCATTTTTTTACATTAATGCAGTTAATGGTGCCTGGCCATATAAAAAGAATAAAAATACTGCACATTTACCAGTTGTTCTTTCCTGTGCAGCATCCAGACCATCTTCACACATTTCAGCCAGGGCCACTTCAGAGCTTGAGCATGGCTCTCCTTGAGGCCATTTCCCACAGAAACCACCCTAAGTGCCCAGGAAAATCACCCAGCAGAGTCCCACCCTCCCTGAGTGAAAGAAACCCTCCTGCTGCTGTTACCATGCCCTGATATATGGCTGGAGTGCACACCAGCCCTAATAAAATATTTAACAGCCTAGATTTCACTTGGCTGGCTACAGGGTGCAATGAAGCTTTTGACTTGATTAAATATCCCACTTCCAGTGTGGGATGCAGGTTTAGCAGTTTTTAATTCTTCCCCAGAGCACCATGCCAGGTTTTCATGTAATTAAGTGGGTACATCCAGACTGTTTACAACTGGGATCCCTGATGGGACTATTGTCTGAAAACTTTATGTTCTTCTCAAAACTACATAGAGGCTGTCAAGTTCCTTAATAAATTCCCTTCTAGTGGCTGTTCCAGAAAGAATTTTAAGCAATTTATGATTAAGGAAGCCAAATAGCGACTTCTCTCCCCCGCCTTTTAATTTTTGTTTCTACTTTCTTATTTTATTCTCTGCCATGGGTTAATGGGTCTTAATTACAGGAGTAATTGAGAAAAAGCTGAAACAGAGCTAGCTTAATTTGAGGCATAGAAATGAGCCCATTTTCAATATATTAATCCATGGAATAATTAAAAAGCAAAGGAGAAAACTTTAGTTCATGACTGACAGAACTGCAGCGAGAAAATTAAGTTTGATACATTAAAAAGCCACTAAATCTGAGCCAGTGTCACCAAAATACCTGTGACTGTGGGGAAATAATCTAATAGCATATGAAACAGGTCTCTCTGTGTTTTTTTTTTTCTCACAAATTTAATAAGATGGAACAGTTCCTTTATTTACAGGTCTCCATGCTTTAGCAGTCTGCAATCCCCCTGTCACGTCTCATTAGGATGCAAACAAAAAAATCAAATGGGAAAGGGGTTTCAAATAAATATTTCATTAAGGAGAGCACAGCAGTAGTCAAGGGAGGAAGTCTGTACACAGAGCAAGTCCTGCATTTTGGAAAAAGGAAGTTACTACCCACGTTGTCCCTGTTCAGTGGCACAGCTGACCCAGCCAGGTGACATAAAGTGGATTTGTCTGCTCCCACACATCTCCTCAGCATCCACGAGGAAACAGCGACCACAGAATAAAGTACACTTCAATTGCAGGTGATGAATTCACAGCCAAAGAGAGGGAAGCAGAGCAACATATAACTTCCACTAAGCAGTAACAAAACATCCACCAGAGAATCACAGCACTGAGCCTTCTTCCTTCCTCTGTGTCACACAAAAAATTGCACGTTCTGAATGACATTTCCAGAAAACTTCAGCAATTCCAGTAGAAACTTCAAACTTCAGCAGTTCTTCTTACAGCCCTTCTATAATGCAGACATTGGCTTATTGAGTATTTTGCAGATAAAAAGTACAATTCTATTAATTTTAGAAAGATCATATAATTCATTGTTATTCTGCTACTTAATCTTTTAAGTGTTTTCTTGTCCTGAATGAACATTATACAATGTATTGCACTTCATATTTTCTTCCAACTTCCATTCTAATCTTTGTTAATCCATCCAAACTCAACTTAAACTGCTGATAAAAGCTTCTACTTTGAAGGAAACATCAAATAGTACAGCAATTAGTATGTAAAACAAGATTATTTCACTGGATCAGGCTCCAGTTCCTTTCCCATAAATCACTCCTAACCAGAGCATATGGGCACATTGATCCACACACATCAAAGATGATGTAAATATTCCATAGGCTGGAAGGAGATCACTGGGTTACCCATGGAAATACCTGAGCCCTGTGGACACACCCTGTTACCACGCCTTATCAGGGACAGCTGCAGCATTGCCCTCTGGAAAGCTGAAAAATTAAAATCCTGCACTGTGACTGCAGAGAAACCCCAAAATCCATCAGCCCCCCATCTCTGACCCCTGGAAAAAGGAAGGGCAGTATGGGAATAAATCACACAGGACTCCATTTTCTTCATGGTGGAAAAAGCCCATTCTTTATTCACATAACTCCTTCTTATACATTTTACAGAGCTCTTGTGGGACTCCAGTTGGTCAGGAGCTTTCTTGCCAATTACTTTATTGGTCAGTAACAAATTGTTATCCTGTATTGATTGGTCACTCAAACTCTCTGTGTGGACATGCAGGGAAAGTTGTTTGTGAGAGACAGTTTTGATTTTTCTGTGTAATGGTGTAAAAACATTTTATACAGGTGCTGGTTGTTTTTTACCCAGGAATAGTTTGTTATATGAATGAACTGCTCACACCAGGATTGCTTTCACATGGCAACTTGCAAAGTGCTGGCTTTGACATGGCCAGCCATGGATTTTAGGAGAGCAGGCCTGATTTTATGAAGCCTTTATTTTTTTTCTACTTTACTGCAACAGGCCAGGACACTGCACATCCTCAGCACCACTGCACATCCTCAGGGATTTACATTTACAAACTCATTTACAAGGGCAGAGACACAGACACACACCAAGACTCACAAAATCAGTGCCTTCCCAAAAAGCCTTTCCAATTCTTATTTTGTGTGCTGTAAATTGAGGTTGTGGCCCTCACTTATTTTACTCCATCCTTCAGAGATTTCACCAGCTACCAGTATGGTATTTGCAAAAAGCCATCTGCAGCATCAGAAAAGCCTCCTGAAGATGCTTCTCCCCTCTGATACAACTGTATTTGCTATCACATTAAATGAAATACAAATCTGCACAGTAGAGATTCTTGTGTTCCAGGCTGTGGGCAATTTCTCTGGGGTCAATAAAAGCTTAAATGAAAACAATGAACTCTACTCCAGCAGTATTTAGATCTCTAAGCAATGGCAGAGCAGTACTTTAATATATGTTAATTTAAAATTCAGAAGATTTAAAATTCAGAAAAAGATTTAAATTAACATAGATGTTAATTTAAAATTCAGATACGATTCATCCTTAATTTAAAATTCAGAAAATATTCCTTCTTTCCCCACATCCCAGTGGTGCTGGATGCCAGGATGCTCCTAAACTCTGCTCCCTGTGGAACACAGAGCACAGGGCTCGAGGGGAAAAGTCTTCTGGAAACTGGGGACAAGCCCCAGGCATCTGCTGCTCTGAGCTGCTGGAGGAGCTCCTGAGATGGGGACAAGCTGGCTCCAGGCTGACAGCAAATCCTTCACAGCAAAGTCTTCACAACTCTTGGGGGCTGGCACGCTGCAGCACTTCTAATCTCTGAAATTCATTTTATTAGTACATAAACTAGGATGAGATCTGTTGCTAGCAGGGAGAACAAAGCTACTAATGAAGAAAGATGGAGAGGTTTGGTAATAATTGCCTCAGCAGCCACTGGGCCCTGGCTGATGGCTCCACACCTCCAGTGCTGCTCAGGTTCAGGAGCTCTCCCAGGCTTCCTCCTCTGGAGCTGAGGGAAAGCTCTGCCCAGTGTCCATGGACTGTGTCCTGTCCATGGTAATTATGGATTTTATAAGAATTTCCTGCCCTGACCTGAAGGTGTAAGGGAATAAAGGCTGGCTGGTTTGCTTGGAGAGCACTGACTGAGACAGCAGCACCTTCCTGCAGCTGGTGGGGAGAGAGGAACACATTTAGTGACCTTCTGGAAGAACCTCTTTCCTCCCACTGACTGAAGAAATAAACCCGGAGAGATCAGCTGAATGTATTTCCCATTCACCAGGAATAGCTCCTCTGCAAACATCACTTTAAACGATTAGACGAACTGGCTGACAGAGCATTGATTTAATGTTTGGGTTTTTTTGTTGTGTTTTGGGTTTTTTTGGTTTGTTTTTTTGGTTTTTTTTAATTCCACATTTGTGGAAATGTTAAGAAGCAAAACAAACAGGGTGTAGGAAATGCACAGAAACAATCGAAATGACCAAAATAAACATCACCTTTTCCTCACCATGATTCACTCCTGCAGAACTGTGGGAATAATGTGGAGACACCTTAGTGGTAATTGAGCTTTTAGAGGCCTTTAGAGCTGGTGACATATTAATAGGTTGCTATCATAAATTCTGACATCCTTGCAATTTCTGTATTCCTGGATTTACACACAAACTGAACACTGTAAACACTTCAGTGCCTCAGCTGCAGCATTACACATCTGCTAAGGCTGCTGGTAACTTTATGAAATAACACCATGTCACAAAGCAAGTCAGCATTCTGAAATTAAACTGAGTCCACGCACCACAATGATTCCAACAGATAATTTTCCAAACTAATTGCCTCAAGGAAACTCCAGCAACACTAAAAATCAGATCTGTTGAAGACAACAGTGTAAAAGCAGTACTTTCACTGCCAGTAGTATAAACACAAGAGGTTTTAAAGGCGTTTATTTCCTGATTATTAAGTTCCATGCTGTGTAAAGCAATTATTACACCTCTCGATTTCTCAATCTTTGTGTTTATTAAAACTAATGAATGCTTTTAGCATACAGGAGACTAAATAAATTTGCATAGGATTATAACAGGCAGCCTATACTCATCCCTGTAGGCTTAAACACGAACTGTAAAAGAAACATTTGCCCAGTAAATAAGCAAGCTGAAAGCTGAACTCCTCTTCCTTTAACTCAGTCCATGCCTGGAGTTGAATTGAAGCGGGCTGCAAAAATTCTGTAATAAACTTCTTCACAATCTGATGCAGATTTGGTTGACATAAGCCCTAAAATTGTGCTAAAATTAGTCTACCTGTTTTTTTCTATTCAATGAAAGCCTCATGGACCAGCTCAGTTTCTGATTCAGGAATTTCAAGAAGCCTGAGGTAGAGATGTTAGCAAAAAGACCAGAGAGATTGGTTAGCCAGGGCAGTGCCAAGGTCACTCATGGACAAGCCAACATTTCCCAGGTGTTCCAGTTACAGAAATCAGGCCTTGACTCCAATAAAACACCTGGATTGTCAGTGCTGCAGGTATTTCCCTGAGCACTGCCCAGCTCAGACTCCTCCTCTGTAAGGAGCTATTCATCCACTCCTTTGTGATGGAGCAGGTAAAAAAGTGAGAGCAATGAAAGGTGGAAAGTTCTGTGGGGTTCTGCACTGTTCACAGCCTGAGGCACAGCCCCAGGGAGTTCAGCCCCACAGCAGATGGAAAGTTTTGTCCTTTCCCAAAGAATCACAAATGTTTTATTGAATTTCTCATCAATTTCAGTGAGATTCCCTCCATACTTGAATCCTGCAGCTTCCTCTTCCTGGTGTCCTCTGTTCCTCTTCCTCCTCGCTCTCTATTCCAAGGTGTTTAAACAATTGAATTTTTACTGCAAGCTGGAGAACAGGGAGACAGCTTCTCACTCTTGCACCCAGGCTCCCTCTTCCTTTTTCTGCAGGCTGGAAGGGAATTTCATTTAGTACTTAGATGCCCAAATTCACACACACACACAAAAAAATCTGTCTCAGCAATGAAGGAGAAAAACTACAAACATCAGTTTGAAAAAACTGTAATCAGGAAGAATTTGCTCCTACACGGAATGATTTGTGCTGTAAGTATAAAAGTTTCATGCAGGAGAAAGTAGCTTAATATTCTGCCCTGTAAGATTCTGTCCATCTTCTATTAGAGCCAGACATAATTAAAAGTATCTGCTTAAATCTTTAGCCTCATTTTCCTCTAATGTGCCATCTAAGCCTGAACAAGAATTAATATCAAGGAGCTGAATGAGCTGGTAAATGCTAATAGAAGATTTATCTAGGAATTGAATCACCAATGAAGACTTTTCCAAGTGAGGAAATACAAAATTAGGAAAAAAGGGATTTTTGTAAAGTCGTGGTGGGGAAACAACTGTGGCTAACATTTACCTTTTGTTTTTCATACTAAAAGAGAAATTTGTGGGTTTTTTGCTCTTTTTCATGATACCAACATAAATAGAGGGGGGAAGAGTGGCTGGATTGCTCCTCTGTGGGGTCAGTCTCTGTGATAATTACAAGAATTCTGTGGTAACAAGGGTGAAGTACACTGACTTGTAAATTCATGTACAATATTCCACTTTTATTTACTATCAACCCTGTAACAGCAAAATTGAGTATCAAACAATAAAGCAAGTAAATTCAATGTTCATATGAATATTGACATGTTTCAACATTGTATTTAGGACCCATGGCTGAAAATAAAAAAGTATTACAATCAGTTTAATTATGCCTTGAGATATTAGGGACTTTTCTTAAAATCTCCAAGAGTTTTGGTTTTCCTTTAAAAAAAAAAATATATATATATAATATTTGATAAAACATTAGAAATGGCCCACTGTCAGTTATAAATATTCCTAAATTTGGTAGAAAAAATACATAGAAACCAGAGTTTTATGATAAAAGTTCCAATTCTACAGTGCCTTAATTAAAAATCCTCAGGTTCAGAATTATTTCAGAGAACTGCTGGATAGAAAGAGATTAATCACATGAAACAAATATTCCCATGATCTGATTTCAGAGGCAGACACCTCTGCTGTTCAGTACTTAGTGTCATTACCTGGAGAACAACCCACTGCAGGCAAATTAAACAAGAAAAACTCAGGAAGGAAATCCTGAACCCAGGCAGAACTAAAGAAAACTGCAGTTGTGAGCACAGAGCTGATCTTGCAGGCTCTCAGTACAAGCCTCCTGTGCCTAAAGCCCGGTAATTCTATAAAACAGTGTTGTATTTATCTAAAATTAAGATTAAAGCTAAACACTGCCTACAGCTCTGACAGTGGAACGTTGCTGTCTCATTTTAAACACCCAGCTTGGGGAGCTGGAACAAAACCACCCTCAGAACTGCCTGTTTGGAGGGACTGAATAATTGAAGAGCAGAGCAAAGAGCTGAAAAGATCCTGCTTTTTACTCAGTAACTACAGCAAGTTTGCTTTTTCCAGTATCTTGTGAGATTTATGAACTCTTCAAAATGGGATACTCGCTCATTTAAAGTAATTTTACAAACTCTGTTCTGAGCTATTACAAAATGTGTTCAGAGCTTGCTGCACAGCTTCCCATTCTGCTCTCCCACTGCCAGCACTGTGCTGAAAGGAAGACAGAGGAAGAGACATTTCCTCTTATCAGGGCTGGTTTTCAGGTGATCACATCGATATTTTTAATATTTTCTAGTAGATCTTTTAAAAAAATCTGTAATTTGAGAACTCAAAAAGAAATTTCTGTATAAACCCTGTTATAACACGAATAAGACACCTTTAGGATAGGTAGGGTTTTGTCAGATGTTTCCTGACAAATCTCCCTTGGATGAACACTTTGCAGGCACAAACACAGATTTATTGGAAATCATTGGCTCCATCTTGTTTCTTTTGAAGTGAACCGAAGCTCTCCTGTTCTCCTGAATAATAGCACAGTCAGTTTCTCAGCTCAGACTCTTGTCCTAAATACTCTTATGTGGCACTGCATGTAAGAGCAAATACAGAAAAGAAACAAAACAAACCCCAAGCCACAGGACTACCTTCATTTCCATCATAAATCAGTTTGTCTTTGCTATAGTGGAATTATTGAGCAGAGAATCCAGGCCATGTATTTTATTTTTACCTAACATTTGAACAGATTAAAGAGAAAGAAAAAAAGAGGATCAGATTGACTTGGAATCAAATTGACTTTCCATCTTTTATTAGCTTCTCTTTTTGCTCAGAGACAAAATTTACAATTACTGAAGTGTAATTAGGCTCTTTCAATCTCCAGTTTTCTAATAATAACATTCAGTTTTCAGAAATAAACATTTTCAAGAATAAAGGTCCATGGTGGCAAGGCAGATCCGGGGAAGAGGGGCTGGAATTTTGGGATGAGGGGCCCCTGCAGCCCTGTGCAGAAGGGTCTCAAACCCCCAGACTGAGCTGAAATGGGGCTCCTGAATCCATGGAGAAGGTCCCAGGTGAGGCTGGGCAGGGCCACTGACATCTCGTGGTGCCCCCAGGCCCTGACAGACAGAGATGTGTTTTCATTTTCCAAGCAGCAGCTGAAGCAGATAGTAAGTTTTCCCTGGGGGAAAAAAAAATAAAAAAGAAGTAGTAGAAGGTTTCAAAAGAAATGTCTTACTTGACAAAGCCTTACAAGCTGCACCACAGAGGGTTCTGGGGATGAACAATGCTGGTAGATGGTTTTTATGGCCATGGGTCATGCAAGAGAGCTCTGTTCTTGCAGGAATCCTACCCAAGGCCAATCTGAGAGTGCTGTCAAAAGAGAAAGAACAGAAGCATTTCTATATAGGATTTTTAAAAGGAATCGATCCTGAGAAGTGCTGACCATTTTCTGGCAGGTTGGAGCCTTCATCTTTCATCACCACTCTCCCCCTGTGCTAACGTCTCTATCTCAGGCTTCCTGAAATTTCTGAATCAGAAACTGAGCTGGTCCATGAGGCTATCATTGAATAGAAAAGACTAACTAGACTAATTTTAGCACAGAATTAGGGCTTATGTCAACCAAATCTGCATCAGATTGTGAAGAAGTTTATTACAGGATTATACATTGAACAAGCACAGCAGATTTAAGATAATTTTTAAACATATAGAATGAAAAGTTCATTTTCTAGGTCTCCTTTGTTAAAAAAAAAAGTCTGTCCACCTCTTTTTATGAGGCGTGGCTAAAAACATTTTATTTTAGTTTTCAAATGGAAAAAGTTGTACTTGTCTAATGCATCCCTATCTAAAACTGCAGAATTGCTATAAAGAGTGCATATAGAATTATCATCACAACTTTTGGTGGAAGCTCCTACCTACTCCTCTTCTCCAAAGACATTATCCTGGGAATCTGCCATAGACAGAGGCTCTTTTGGCAGCCCCTTTCCTGGGGAGGTGAAGGAGAAGGAAAGGACTGACCAGCCAACTTTGAAGGCTTTTTATTTAGCTGAAAATTAAGTTCTAAAGGTGGGAAGGGATTTTCTGAAGCTTAATTCATTGCTAATGAGATTGAAATGTTTTTTAAAAAAGTAGTTTTTATATATTTTAATGCTTCTGAGTCATGTTTTCCCTCCCTTAAGGGTATAATAGTTTATCTTATGACCCTCAGTTCCCTAGGACTATACTGCTTTTTTTTTCTTTTGTCCCCTTCCTTGAGAATCTCTAACATATTGTTCCAAAATCTGTAATTAGGCAGATTTTTCTCTCTTCACTGCCAAAGAAGGCTTGATTCTCTCCTCAATTCTCATTTCAAACGCTGAGAATCATAATTCCCTGTGCTTCCAAGGACAATTGCTGCTCAATTCTAACCTCACTGACATCATGACCTGTGTGTTTTGATGGTTTAATGTCTAAAGGAGGCAAATCCTTAATGTCCAAAGGAGTCTTACCTTTGTTAGCCTGAGCTGGGAGCAGGATGGAGATGCTCAACTTCATTCACAAAAGGTCCTGACACACTTGAGAGGACTTTGGGCTCATGACGAGTGTTTTGCCACAGGGCTTTAAGAACAGGCCACGCTCAGGTCTGTGGCCTCAAAATTGCACAACCAAATTTGTGTTGTTTCCTGCAGTGCTTTCAGAGCAAAAACTGCAGCAGGGCTGGCCTGGGGCTGTGATCCCTGAAAGTACCAGCAGCTTTCCTGGAGCACAGCCTCCTCAGGACATGGGGGAGCTGCCCAGGAAATGAGATTTGCTCCCTGGCGTGCACCAAGCCAATACTGACACACTTGAGACACACATGAATGATTTATTTCAGAGCTGTGCAAGCCTGGGTGCTCAGTGGTGTTCCACAAACCCAGCACACCCCAGCAGGAAATACGGGAGCCACAGGGGAGAAGGACACTGTGAACAGTGTAAGGTCCTAAAATGAGACAGGGGAGATTCAAATTAGGTATTTGAAAAGAATTTCTTCATTGGTTGGGAGGTCAGGCTGCCCAGGGAGGTGATGGAGTCACCATCCCTGGAGATGTTTAGGTGTCTGCTTCTGGCATTTGTTGCTGTGGTTTAAGGGTTACAGTGGCAGCGCTGGGTGAACACTTGGACTGGATGATCCTAAAGGTCTCTTCCAATCTTGATGATTCACGGAATCACAGAATCAATGAGGTTGGAAAGTGTAATAAACGCCAATCACTTGTTTTAAAAATTCATAAAAGTTTACTAAAAATAAAATGGGAAAAAAATTAATACAAGTATAGTAATAAAGATTAAACAATTAGAGTTAGGACAATTAAAGAGACAATAACAACAAAAAGTTACAGCCCGGGCTGGGTATCTCTCTCTGGACAAAAGTGAGCCAGGAGAAGGACCCCGATAAAAAGAATTCCCTCCTTAAGGGGGTAACCTGTTGCATACACAAATCACTTCATGAATATGCATTTTTTTTATTTAAAACAAGAAATTCGTCCAGTACTTGTTGAGGAATTACTGTTAATTCCTTGAAGTCTAAGTCGAGTTTGGAGAAGTTCGGTTTTTTGTTGATATGGAAAGCCATAAATTCCTCTCCTCTGGAAGATTTAGGGGTTTCTGTAATTGTTATCTCTGTGTGAATAATTTCTTGATTATCTTCTCCTTCTCTTGAGCAAAAAGAATACCACACACACATATTTTCTATTTTAACTACTAAAGCTTAATTTCAATTACAAAACTACATTTACTATATTATTAAAATGTTACTACAGCATAACTTTCCAACCTAGCATAATACATACAGTAAATATCTGCGTAGAGCCATATAATATGCATTTTTCACAGAAAGGACTTCTGAGATCATCAAGTTCAACTTGTGACCGAACACCGACTTCTCGACCAGACCGCGGCACCAAGTGCCCCCTCCAGGGAGGTGACTCCACCGCCTCCCCGGGCAGCCCACAGTCTAACCACCCTTTCTGTGAGCAAATTCCTCCCAACGTGCAACCTGACCCCCGCCTGGCGCAGCCTGGCGCTGTGTCCGATATGACTGCGCGGTTCCAAAGTGCAGCCCGGTGAACTCTGAGAGCAGGGCGCTGCCGGAGGATCCCCGGGCCATGAGGGGCGGCCCGTGACCTCTGATCGCCGCACTCAACATGGCGGCCGGCACACCCCTCACACACCCCCAGCCCCGCCACGCTTTCCTCACTTCCCATTGGTTGGGCGCGCTGTCAGTCTGCGGTCGCGGCCAATCAGCGCGCGCGGCGCGGCGCGGGGGGGCGGCGCCGCGGCCTGCGGCGGTGTGCGGGATGAGGCGGCTGTGCCCGCGCCCGCTGCTCTGGGCCGCGCGGGGCCCGCGCCGCCTCTCGTCGGGCGCTTCCCCGGGCATGGAGGAGCTGCTGCGCCGCTCGGTGCCGCCGCTGCCGCCCTACGAGACCAAGGAGAAGGCGCCGCCGCCCGCCGAGCTGCGCGGCGCGGAGTTCGTGCGGTTCTACCGCGCGCTGCAGCCCGGGCCGCCCCGCGCCGAGCTCCTCACCCGCCTGGCCCGCGACTTCGGCGTGGAGCACGGGCGGGTGGCCGAGGCCGCCGCCAAGGTGCTGCAGGCCCGCGAGCAGCGCAGGGAGCCCGGGGCGCTGCTGCAGGCCGAGGACCGGCTCCGCTACTACCTGAACCCGCAGTACCGCGGCCTCTTCCAGCACCTGGGCCGCCTCGAGGGCGGGCTGCGCTTCCTCGTGGAGCTCAGGGCCGACCTGATGGAGGGGCTGGCGAGCAAGGCGGTGGATGGGCCCCACGTCAAGGTGAGGGCTGGCCAGGCTGGCTCTGAGGGAGTGTGGCGTGGGGGATGTGGTTTTTCCTGCTCGTGGTGCTGCTCCTGGAGCGGCGTTCGGCTGGGAGCCAGTCCCGGGAACCCAATTCACTGCTGGGGGCTTTGTGGGGCTTTGCTCAGTTCAGGAAGGACATTGGAGTGCTGGAGTGGGTCCAGGGGAGGGGAAGGGTCTAGGGGCCAGGTCCGATGAAGAGCGGCGGAGGGAGCTGGGAAAGGGGCTCAGCCTGGAGAAAGGGAGCTCCGGGGGAACCTCGGGGCTCTGCACAGCTCCTGACAGGAGGGGACAGCCGGGGGCATCGGGATTTCTCCCAGGGAACGGGGACAGGAGGAGAGGGAACGACCCCAGGCTGGGCCAGGGGAGGCTCAGCTTGGACATCAGCGAGAATTTCTTTGCATAAAGGGAAATTAAACATTGGAACAGAGCCAGAGAGGTGGTGGAGTCCCCATCCTTGGAGATGTTCAAGAAACCACTGCTTATGGCGCTTAGTGCCATGGTCTGGTTGACAAGGTGGTGATGGTCAAAGACTGGACTCGATGGAGATTTCCAGCATAAGTGATTCCATAATTCTCTGGAGAGACACGAGTGAGCCCTTCCCCAGGCCATGGCCGCAGAGGGGGCTGCCTGTCCGACACTCAGGAAGGAAGTGGCCCCTGCTGTGAAGCAGTAGAGTGGCACTGGGAAGTGCTGGCACACAAAGCATTGTTTTAAAAGTTAATTTACAGCAGAGCTGGGCTTGATTATTTTTCATGGTGCTGTTTCAGTTTTTGTCCTCTCTCATGTTCTTTTCATGTGTTCTGTTCCTTCTTTTCACCACAGGAGGCTGATTTTCCATTATCCTTATAAACAGTTGAATTTCTGATGAGCTTTTGCAATGCACAGAGTGAAATTTGCTGAAAATCTGTTTCGTGGGTGCAGTTCTTCCTCTTGCTGTTCAGAACCCACTCACCTGCAACATTTTAGTTTTCCTGTGCCAGCATTTTCCTCTTGAGATTTATTACATTTTGCTTGCTTACTTCACTTTGCTTATTTCAGCCCTTGAAATATGACTCTGGTGAAAAATTCACAACATTATGATCTCAGGTAGCAAATCATTCAACGATTGCTTTTAAAATATTCTTCATCTTTCCATATGATTTAGAAAAAGTCAGTGAAAAGTTTAAGTTGCTGGCAAAAGATAATGAAAAAGAGAGCTTTTTTGTCAAATTGATTTATCTATAAGCCTCCTTCCATAATTAAACAGTGGTTGGAGTGTATTTGTAATCTTGGTCTTGTGTTGATCTAGTGGAAAAAAAAAAAAGAAGCACCATCATTGTTAAAAGTTTGTCCATAAAAAAGAGTTTGGTTTTTGCCTATCAAAAGTCCTGTGTAGCCATTTCATTAGTGCAGAGTTGATTTCAATTCTAACATAAAGACAAATGTTTAAAACAAGAGTTTTATAACCTCTGTATATTTGTGTCTGCACTGACAAGGAAATGTGGGGATAGAATTAAATGGATCTCCTTGATGCTGGTGGAGAATTACAGAATGTATTATGTGGCCTCCTGGGATTTTGGTTTTGCTCAAGCTATCTAAAATATTTCTTAGTCTGTCCTTAGTTTTTACTTTGTAATTTGAAACACCTATTAAAACTGGGATTGCCTTTTGCTGTGTTGTAAATATGAAATATTTTTCTATTTTCTCAGCACTATCAGCATAAAAGCAGCTCAGACTGCCCAGATATTGGGTGATGTACGATTTCTATTTTGTGTTTGTTCAAAAGATAGCAGTAAAATATCACATTTAAGTGATTAAGTCACTTGAAAGTGCTTGAGCATAATTTACTCATTGTCCAGCAGAAATGGGGGAGGGGGGGGAAGAAATAATGTTTTTAATTTTAATATGTCCAATAACATAAACCTCAAGAGCCAGGAGAGTTTTCAGCACTGCCATTAGCACTGCAGTAATTACTATTAGCAATAACAAAGCAGAAACCAGTCCCCTTTAATTGGTGTCACTGTTGAATCCTGGTTTGCTGGTAGGGATATTCTTCCAGTATCTCACCAGGAATATTCTCTATGTAGATTCTGAAGGTAATTTGTGGGGCAAAAAAAAAAATCCAACAGAAAAAAAAATCCCTAAAACCCCACCCAAAACAAACCAAATCAACCCCCCCCCCCCCCAGCACAGATCTACTCTGATATTGCCAAGCATCCCAAATTAAATAAATCAAGTTGAAAACTTCAAACATTCCAAAAACACGGGAAAGCTCAACTCTTGTGAAGGGTATTTTATTTATTAGCTTGAGAGGGAAAGTGAAATAATTCCCTCATCAGAGAAGCATTTCTTCCTAATAAAAAATAATTAATTGGAGGTTTTCGTAAGAGTTTTCCAATTTGTTGTCCCAGAAATAGGTACTTGATGTGAAGATTAAAAAGGTTGTAATTTGCTGTCTCGTAGCAAGAACACAGAATGAGAAAAAAATAACCACAATTTATTAGACTTGGCTAGCAGAAATTGAAGTATAGCTGGTAATTTGAAATACTAATCTGAGTATGTCTTATTGCTCAAATTTAAAACTGGGATGCTGAATAATGAATGTGTTTGCTTTTCTTTTTAATGAAGCGTTGCAGATGTAATTTTTATGACTAAAAAGGCCTCAGAAATGAAAATAAGAATTTACATACCACTAAATTTACAGAATAAGAGAACCTGCCACTGAATCTGCAAAATAAGAGACCCAAACTTGAGCCTGGCCTTGTTGGAGTGAAGCTTTTTGGAAGTGTCCTGTACACTGAGATATTAAGCACAAGTCAGAATCTTGTTTAGATGACTTGATTTAAAGAAGTTTTGGATAGTGAAAACTTTGATGTCTTTCTGCACCGAGAAGTTTTGTCAGCACAGAATCATGGAATCATGGAATCCTGGAAGGGTTTGGGTAGGAAAGGACCTTATCCAGTGCCACCCCCTGCCCTGGGCAGCGACACCTCCCACTGTCCCAGGGGGCTCCAAGTCCTGTCCACCCTGGCCTGGGACATTCCAGGGATGGAGAGTCCACAGCCTCTCTGGGGAACCTGTGCCAGGGCCTCCCCACCCTCTCAGGGAACAATTTATTCCTAATATCCCATCTCAGCCTGCTCTCTTTCAGTCTGAAGCCATCCCCTGTGTCCTGTTCTCCAGGCCCAGCTGGGGTTGGACTCACTGATCCTGGCAGGTCCCTTCCACCTGGAGCCATTCAAATTCCTGCACAGTGCCCTATTGTTTTATAAAACTTTATTATTCACAACTGACAGGTTTTATGACTTGTAATTCCCCAAAACCAATATTTATTTCTCCCCAAATCATTACTGAAAGCACTCCACCTTCTTCTTTGCTTACAGCTGCGTTGCTTTTGTCCAGCTGCACCCTGGAGCTGCAGCAGCTCTGTAATGAAAACTGCCCTCAGTTCCATTGGCATCTCCTGCTGAACCTTCAGAGGAGCAGAACTCATGACTCCAGGCTTCCCACTGTCCCACTTTCCATGCAGGATGACAGTCCTGAGCTCATCCTGAGCCGTGTGACTGCAGGAGCTGCAGAGCAGGATGAGGAAATGCTGCCAGCAGGAGTGCTGCCATCCACTTCCCTCTCTGCCTGCTGCACTGCAGCTGAACTGCTGTTCAAAAAGCACATGGGTGCCAAGAGAGCCTGAAGAATCTGTTCCTTTGCCCCCACATCTCACTACTCCAGCTTGTTTTTCTGGTTTACCGTGTGCCCCTACAAAAGAAAACAAACCAAACAATCCTGCAATGCCTGGAGACTTCCACTACAGTGTGGGATATTTGACCAAAGTGATTTATGGTTATTATCTAAAAACTTCAGAGCTGTGCAGGAAAAAGAATTCACAAGGGAGGTACCTTAAAGTCAGAATAAACAAACCAATCAGATTATATTGGTTTAGAGAAAAGGTATTGAAAAAAAAATATCATGGAGGACAGAATTGTTCTGTGCAGATGAATGGCTGTTTCTTCTGGGTTTTAATTTTTTTTTTCTAGTATGTTAAGGAATAAACCTGTCCTTTTTTAAGTCTTGGAATACTTGTGGCAGTTACTTTGGCAAGCAGAAACCTGCTTTGATGTTTGTCTTTTGACAAGTGCCTCTGCAACTTTCATTTTGATTAGGTTATAATAGGAAATAGTTTTACTTTTATGATAGTCCTGAGACTACATCTGAATTTAGGAAAAATATTTTAGGTTTTCTGATTAGATTTATATATTTTTTCCAGTTGTTTTTCTTTAATGTAGCAAGGTAAAGTACATTGGAGCTTCATTTTTGTCTCTTCTTTGTGCAGCAGTAGTTATTTAATGAAAGTTTGAATGGAAGATGAGGAGTTTTTGTTTTGAAGTAAATGGTTATTAAGTTAGTTTCAGGTAAGCCCAGGTTTCTGATCAGGCTGTTGGTTAGTTGGTATCACACTGTCGTGTGTACAAGACAAATGGAAGAAAGCAGAACAAGCTCTGGAATCTCTTTTAGGGATATTCATGCTGTGCTGAGTTCAAGAATACTTATTAAATTCAAATACATTTAGACAGGAAATCTTTAATAATACAGGCAGCAGGAAACTGGTAGGGAATGTAAAAATCACTGTTACAGTGAATCACTATGCCAATGAAAGGGTTTGACATTGCAGTTGGGTTTCATCTCATACTGTTCCAAAGCTGGTTTGATTTTCCAGTTCTGTTGTCTTATGCTGCTGAGTTTTATTTTTCTTGTTCAAATATTTTCATGTTTTTAGAGAAGAAAAATTCTGTCTGCATCCTGTTGAAAGGTATTTCCATGGTGTTGAAATCTGAGCTACTGTGAGACTGCAGCCTTGTGGTCAAATCTGCTCAAAACCTTCAACCCATTTGTCTGCTTTTTGTCCACAGTGTTTTGCCTGATCTTCCCTGTCCCTGCTTGCACTGCAGACAATCCCTTCAAGGATTTTCCTTGGTTCAGTCCTGGACTATTTTGTGGTTAATCTTCTAAAGCAGATCCATGAGTTTCCTTTAAGCTCCAAGTGTTGTAGTTGGAGTCAAGCGAGGTTATCTTTACTCACATTTCCATGTTCTACCTTGCTTATTCAGCAGCTCATTCCATCTTTGCTCTCTTACAGGAAATGAATGGAGTTCTCAAGAACATGCTCTCAGAGTGGTTCTGCACAGGATTCCTCAACCTGGAGCGGGTCACGTGGCAGTCACCTTGTGAAGTACTCCAGAAAATTAGTGAGTAAGTGCTGGAAGGAGTCCTTGATGAAGAGGTGTTGGAATGCTTGGGACTGCAGAGATTCCCTGTTTTCAAGACTCTGCTGTTCTGAGCTGAAGGCAAAGTGTAATTATGAAATATTTGCATTAACAGTCTGTAGAGCCCAATTTAAAAACAGATTGAAATAAAGAGTAAAGGGGATAATTTGTGCCATAATTTGATCCTGTAGCTCCCACACTGCACTGGTAGAGTGCTGTCTTTCCTTCCAACTTTCTCAGTTACTCTTCCCACATTCCCAGAGGTGCTGCAGTGCTTTTGGCTGGAAGTGGTGAGATGCACAGGATCACCTGTAAACTACATGTGAAGGAAGCACCTTGGGTTTTATACAGTGTACTCTACAACATTGATTTCTGAATGTACAGCACTGATTTCTGAATCTGTAACACTGATTTCTGAACCTACAGCACTGATTTCTGAATCTGTAACACTGATTTCTGAACCTACAGCACTGATTTCTGAACCTACAATATTGATTTCTGAATGTGTAACACTGATTTGTGAATCTACAGCTTTGATTTGTGAATCTACAACACTGATTTCTGAATCTGTAACACTGATTTCTGAATCTGTAACACTGATTTCTGAACCTACAGCACTGATTTCTGAACCTACAACATCGATTTCTGAACCTACAACACTGATTTCTGAATCTACAACACTGATTTCTGAATATTACTACATTATGTGATGGACCACCTTGTTGTATAAAATCTTGAAGAAAAAAATAATCTCTAGAATGTTCTGAAAGTACGTTAGTTAAGTGTTGATGAGACAAAGAGAACTTGTACAAGCTGAATTTTCCAAACAAAAATAATTAGTAATATTTAATTACTCTTTGAGGCAATTTGGCAAAACACACTAGTGACTGGTTGTGCAATATTCCTTTACAATCCACTTTGGCACAGCTTGCTGGCAAGTTTACATTATTCACATCCTGATTCTTGTTTTTTGATTGGAAAGTTTGTCACTGACATCAGTGGGAAAAGCACTGAGCTTGTAGGGCAGCTAACCTCTGTTTTAAATGAAATTATAATAACAATAATGATGATGATAATAATGATGATAAAAAAATTACTAATAATAGTAATTTTATTTTTCAATTTTCTCCTTGAGTTCTGAAGCTGTGCACCCTGTCAGAAACTGGGTTGATATGAAGCGTCGAGTCGGGGCCTACAGAAGGTGCTACTTCTTCTCTCACTGTGCCATCCCAGGAGAGCCACTGATTGTCCTGCACGTGGCACTAACCAGTGACATCTCCAGCAGCATCCAGGTACAGCCCCTGAGGCACTTAGTACACAGCAAAGTGCTCAAATTGCAGTGTGCTTATTTAAAAACCCACAATTCCCCATAATTTGGCAATATTTGCTTTGGTTTCCTCTTTGAAGAGGTGAGAGAATTAGCTTGTAAAAATTACAGGGGTATTTTGTCTGTCTTGTGTATTATGTAAATTGAAATTTTGAGAGTTTCCTCAAGAGCAAGAAGAATAAGAAAAGATAAGAAATATCTAGAGAAAATGAGACTAACATTTCAAAGTTGTTGCAATTATTTCTAAAAACTTTAAACCATATTACAGTTTTTCCCTGCACTTACTAATGAATAAGCAGCTCTTCCTAGTTTTTTATCAGATCTTTATTGTTAATGAATAAAACAGTGGGGAAAAGTGTTAATGCGTTAAAAAGTTAAAAAGAAAAACCTCTCCATAATGCTGATAATAACTATTATTAACATTTTTTATTTTTAATCCTTATTTTCCCAGGCCATAGTGAAAGAAGTGCCGCCTTTAGAGACAGAAGATACAGACAAAATCACAACAGCAATTTTCTACTCCATCAGTTTGACTCAGCAGGGCCTGCAGGGGGTGGAACTTGGGACTCACCTCATCAAAAGAGTTGTCAAAGAGCTGCAGGTGGGTGTGCCAGGGGGGCCTCAGGGTCTGTTTGCCCTGCATGGTTTAGTTCCCACTTCATGTCACTGCTCGGCCCAGGAGCTGCTGGGGCATCCCCTGCATTTGGAACTTGCTCCCCAAGCAGCCTTTGGAGATGTGCAGAGCTGGAAGAGCATTTTCTGCTCTTGCTTGATGTCTGCCAGATGTAGATTGTGTTCCACAGCTGACATGTTCCGAGTGAATTCCTTGTGTGGTTGCCTGAAGTCAAATGAGAACATTTCTGTTGAAGGTGGCTTTGACACAGCCTTGTTCTGCTCTGATACAATTCAGCTGCCTCTCAGTTGAGAGGGAAGAGCCTGATCAAGATATTCTCTCTTCAAAGTACCTGACAGTGCCTTTTCCAAAATCTTACAGCTGCTCAAGGAACAGAAACATTTCCTGGCCATTAATGAGTTCATTGTTTGTTATATTGAATTGCCACTGGTTATTTCTGCAGTGTGCATGTGTGCCCCGAATACATCTATTGAGAAAAATAAAAAGGAGAGAGATTTCTTTGCCCTGGTATGTCTTGAAATATAGAAAAGAAAATGTCTTAAAAGTCTAAAGAATCTTTTACTCTCTGCCAGTCAGTTCTGTGAATTTAGATAAAATCATTGCAGGCTGAGGGATTATTGTTAATAGCTTTAGTACTTGGAACCTTCTTCCAAGCAAGTGGAGAAAGGAATGAAAATTCATGTACAGAGGGGTGTGAGAGAGCCAGTCAAATTCCTGCACTGAGAACATTATTTTATTTAACAGTCTTTACTACTTAAATTGCTGACAAAACTGCCACTTAAAAGTAATGATCACTGCTTGTGTTTATATTCATTGTTTCACATCTGGATTAGTAACGATGTCTGGAAATCTGTCTGTGATTTAGAACTTCAGTCCTACTTAAAATATCTTAAAATTGGATGCTCTAAACTTCTACTGCCAGAAAGTGATAGATTATTTAATTGCTGAATCATAGCTGGCTGCCCTGAAGTAGTTTTGGTTTTTTATTTTATTTTATTTTATTTTTAATGGATATTTTGGCTGAATTTTGTTGCTTCTTCCTTTTGGAATGGTTTTTAGATTAATTGTTGAAAGTGCAGTAGTCCAGGTATAATTAGGCCATGCCATCTGTCTGATCTTGAGTGAGGGGAAATTGGAATAAATTCATGCAGTTATCTGCTTTCACATCTGAAAAATAATTTCTGCATAATTGAGTTGCTCTCATAAAGTAACCCTGTTGACATTGTATCTGTCCATCACTAATTGCTTGCAATACCAGCAAAGTTGTGAGTTATAAAGGCAAACACACATCATGCTTAGATAACCTAATGCAGGTTTTAAAATTCAGTGTGCCCAACAGAAGAGTGTGTTTTGTATTTATACTTAGGGCAAAGTTTTTACATTTCAGTGTTTGAAACCCAGCCCCTCTTCAGTGTTTTAAATGGAAACCCTTTGCTGAGAGGCTATTAAATACATTTTAATCATAAAATTAATCCCTCAATCTTAAATTATTTGAAAACTTGAGTGCTTTTCATGCAATGCCAAAGGTGGAGATCTTCCTCCCTACTCAAATTTCCTACACTGCTTAAAGGTGTTGTGAAAAACGTGCTGGTAGGAAATTGTGTGACAAATTGGACGTGGACTGAGGTGTGTGTGTAGTCTGTATGCCCAGATTAAAGGTACAAGAACCTCTGTGCATTGCCCCTACACCATTCCTGTTTGGAAGGGAACCACTCTAGGGCTAAAGAAGATAGAAAGGATAATCCAGGAATATTTATCCATTGGGGATGTGGCTCTCTAATAGTTTTGTCTTCATTCTTTGATGTTCATATTTTTCTCTCTCCTGTTCTTTCCACTCCTTCACACTTTCTCCACCTTCATTCCAAAGTGTTGTCCTCGAGTTTGTCTCGAATGGTGCAAGAACCATCTCCCACTGCACGTTTTGCAGTGACCCTAAATCTTTGTCCTGTTGTTCCCACAATGGTTTGATGCTCTTCTACAAGGCCTCCTCGTTCAGCTTCAGCTACAAACATTGTGCCTCCCATCTCAGGGGACCTCACCCTCAGAGGAGAGAAGCCCTCTGTATTTCAGCTTCAAAATACTTCCACTGTGGAATTTCTACAAAGTCAGGGTTGTTCAGGCCAAAGCAGGGCATGCAATGAGTAAATACTCTTGGCATCCTGTTTTGCCTGGCTCCCAAAATTCTGGAAGCGCTTTTTCTGTGGATTAATTGCACACATGTGCTCTCTTTCTCTCTGCTCAGGTGCAGCAAAGGATTTGCCAAGGTTGTCTCTATTCAGGTTGGACATAATTCTTGGGAGCAGAATTACAGTCACTTCAGGGGGGACAAATAGTATACAGGAGTGCTGAGTGGACTTGGTGACAGCAGCTGAAACAATCCAGCCTCAGCAAAAAAGTCCTGGGTCAAAAATTACATCTCATTAAGCTGCTGTCCAGCAGCCTTTGTAAAAATAGATGGGTGAGGTCTCTGATAGGAAGAGGATTTTTTATGTCACCTTTGCATGGCTTTGCAATAAACAAATCTTTTTTTGAAGTGCTGCTAAATCACCAAGTGTTCCAGGCTACAGAAGTTGAGAATCTCTTTAATTTAACTGGTAATAAAAAGCATTGGGAAAAGGAGACCATTTGAAAGGGTCAAGGATTTTGTTTTTCTTTTTATTTGAATTGATGATTAAGACACTTTTGTAACTTGCATTTGAATTAACTTTTGTGGGACATCTGTTTGATCTGCAGCATTCTGTTTCAGTTGTGTTGTCCCAAGGTGCTGCAAAATCTTAAAACTTCTTTTATCCTCCAGTAAAAATCCTTCACCTGACTTCTACCTTAGGGTAACCTGTTCTGACACTTCTACTTGTAAGTGCCACTGTAACCTCCAACCTGAAATCCCAGCTGTCATTCTTCATGAGGACACTCCAGATTGGACTTGTCATGAATGTGTATCATTAGGGCAGGAAAAGATATGCACAAAATTAGGAGTGTGCTGAGAACCCCTCTGCATTGAAGCCTTCATCTGACAGGATTTCAAAAACTGTACTGAAACCTTGATCTAAACTAGAAAATGATGGGTGTAAATCCAGGTAGTACCATACTCCTTAATAATTCATCAATACACAATTAAAATATAATTTAATATTTTAGAAATCTTCTTGCTAATTTGCCTGAACTGGTCACGTACTCTGCTAAACATAAGCTTGTGTGAGGCAGAACTTTTCACCTTCAAAGGATGCCAAGCACTGATTCCCTCCTGAAAGCATTCCTTGAAAATGGGTTTTTCTTAGGATTGTTGGGAAAAGTGATGAGGATTTCACACCACAGCACTGAGCACTGTTAGTTTGAGGCACTGTGTACAAATTGGTGGCTGCTGCTTTTGGGTCTCACTAATTTATGCAGATGGAGGATGGATGAAGTTGAGGCACAAAATGGAGTTCTCAGTTTCCCCTGTGTGCACAGTTTGCAGTTGGAATCCTTAACCTTTGCCTGGACATTAAGATTTGGCATTTGACACAGGAATTGTTCTGTATAATTGGGTAAAGTGGGGGGATATTCTGGAGATGAGAATTGGACCTGGTGTCACCTACAAGGGACATCCTGGGAGAAACCGTGCTGCTCTCAGGAGCAGGTTATTCAGTTTTTGGCAGTTTCTTGACAAAAGTTTCCCACACTGATAATATGGAAGGGGTTTGTGTACAGGCTTCTGTTGTTTCTGAGCATATCCTGTTGGGATTATTTTGGGATGAATTCATTAGGCCACTGAGACCACTTTGATCCCAGTTCTTCCTCCACAAATCTGGGAATAGGCTGTGTAGGCATTCTGTGCAGTCTCTTGTTTATATTAATGTATATAAAGCAGGGAGCAGGCAACAAAAATGATCTCTTGTATTTCTGAAATCGAGGCTTGTGTTGTTCCCAGAAATGAATTAGATTTTGAAACTATTTCAGACATCTACAAAAAGCCAAACAAACCCCAAACTGAGTGCAGGCAGATCATTTCTAGCAAGCTGATGGGTGCTGGTGAACGAGGAGGTGGATGGATTTCTCATTAGCCAGACATTTAATTCCCAATGTGTTTATAGCCACTCCAAGCAGTCTGTGGCTCTGCAGAAGGTACATCATGGCAATTCAGTCAGCAGATGACAGACACAGATAACTGTGCTGAAGCCTTTGAGAAAACTGCTTAGGATTTTATAGCCTGTGGCATTTGAGGGAGAAAACTGATAGCTGCTGTGTGACTCAATAGAATGCTCAACAATT
This sequence comes from Anomalospiza imberbis, assembly GCF_031753505.1. Classification (NCBI taxonomy): domain Eukaryota; kingdom Metazoa; phylum Chordata; class Aves; order Passeriformes; family Viduidae; genus Anomalospiza; species Anomalospiza imberbis. The sequence goes on along the minus strand of NC_089692.1, from coordinate 17,657,496 downwards.
GGTGGCAGATTTTAGCTTTCTGCTTGGGCTGTTGATAATTGCTACCTTAATTTGATCTAGGTGACCTGGGGAGATCATAATTTCCAAAACAGGCTTTGATTTCATTGATGAAAAATGTGACCTTGGACTGCAGCTTTCAGAGTGCAAGACAGTTTCAGATGAGATATGGATAATGGGAGAAATCTATGCTCTTCTGCAAGGAAAGGAAAATGAAAACAACAACAAAAAGCAACAATCAAACACAAAAATCTACCCCAAACCAAAACTAGCAGCTGTTTCTTAATGGTTTGTGGGTTTCTGACAGGAAAGTAAACATTAATGGAATTCCACCAACAGCCTTAGAAACCAGCCCTTGAATTTAGCAAAACATAAATGTGCTCACTCCAGTGCATTTATTTATTTTTCCAAAAGAAATGGATGCCTCAGATAAGCTTCTGAATAAAGCTTTTATCAGATATGTAGTAGTTGGTACTGTACCTTCAAAATGGGGTCACTTTCCCATGTCTTATCTGTCCTGAGAAGTAAAAAACCCACAATTTCCCATTTTGTGTTTTTAATAGAGTAAGAGCTGCTAAACTCCTGTGAAGTATTCGGGGCTGCCTTGGTGAACAGGTCACTCCTGAAAGGGGTGATGATCAAGGAGCACTCAGTGTCCCCAGGAATCCGTGTCAGTTCTTTCATTAGGAACTTTGCAGAGGTTGTTAATACCACACCGAGAGGGGAGGAAATAATTCATTGTCCCTTTTGTCATCGTGACTGCTGCACAGGTGCCCTCGGGCTCTGCAGGCTGGCAGGTGAGATTGGAATTGGTACCCTATGGAAGCAATAATAGGGTACTCAGCTCCTGAGTGAGAGCCCTGTCAGCTCTGTTCTGGAGCAAAACAAAAGTGTAAGAGATGTCTGTAAAGGAACTTCTTAATTTTATGGAATGCACATGCAAGAAAACCTGATGGTTGGATTTCACAGATGGTTTTAAAGACATCAGCTTTCGAATTACTCTTAAAAATAAAATATCATAGTGTCTTTTAGTGGAAACCTGAAAAAAGTTTCTACTTCTTTACTAGACTTTCACTATGTGAGTGTGGTAGTTGTAGCAGTTGTGAGCATGACCCAGTCAGGATCTCCTGGGAGCTCTGATGGCAAAAATGCTGTTTTGTTCTATAAGATACAGAAATGGATGATTTTAGGAAATAATGTGCTTGGTTTTCTATATCTTGTTCTCTAAGGAGATGAAATTAGGTGTTTCTTTGATAAGGTGTAACTTGATCTGCTTTTCTTGTCCCTGCCAGGTCCCAAAAGAATTCTTAGGCTGACATATCTAAATAACAAAGAGCTTCAGCTCAGGGCAGGTGACCCGGCTGTGTCACCAAACTGCAGGGCTGGCTGTGTGTCACAGGCAAGGCACAGGACAGCAGGGCCATATTTGGGAAGCTGCTGTGGGAAGGGAGGAGGTCTTGTGAATAGCAGAGATGGTGCTTGGCTACAGCCTCCCTGACCCTGAAGCCTCCCTGACCCTGCAGCCTCCCTGATCCTGCAGCCTCCCTGACCCTGCAGCATCCCTTACCCTGCAGCCTCCCTCACCCTGCAGCATCCCTGACCCTGCAGCCTCCCTGACCCTGCAGCCTCCCTGACCCTGCAGCATCCCTGATCCTGCAGCATCCCTGACCCTGCAGCCTCCCTGACCCTGCAGCCTCCCTGACCCTGCAGCCTCCCTGATCCTGCAGCATCCCTGACCCTGCAGCATCCCTGACCCTGCAGCATCCCTGATCCTGCAGCATCCCTCACCCTGCAGCATCCCTCACCCTGCAGCATCCCTCACCCTGCAGCATCCCTGATCCTGCAGCCTCCCTGACCCTGCAGCATCCCTGATCCTGCAGCCTCCCTGACCCTGCAGCATCCCTGACCCTGCAGCATCCCTGACCCTGCAGCCTCCCTGACCCTGCAGCCTCCCTGACCCTGCAGCATCCCTGACCCTGCAGCATCCCTGACCCTGCAGCATCCCTGACCCTGCAGCCTCCCTGATCCTGCAGCCTCCCTGACCCTGCAGCCTCCCGGAGCAGGCTGCAGGTGGCAGCTGTGGAGCTCAGCAGCAGCGAGGAGCTGCAGCTCACACAACCTGGCAGCACCAGCTGAGCCCTGATGGCTTTTTAATGGTTACCTCGGTCGTCCTCGAGGTAGAAAAAACACATTTGTAGTCATTTAAAGACAATTTTCTGCTGACATTAAGATGCTTCTGTAATGTTGATGAATGTCTTGGTTCTTACCATTTCTTCTGCTGGAACAGTAATTAAACCAACACTGGGGTGGTTTCAGCTCAGCTCTGTCTTCTCTCTGTTCCTTGGTCCCCACTCCTCCAGGAGGGTTGCCTGATCCATCTTGTGTTCATTCCAAGTGGCAGTGACTTTATTCTTCACACTGGTGAGCCCCAAAAGTAACACAGTTTTCCATATGTATGTTTGGCTTTACATGATTTCATAGTTAGCAGTGTTTAACCAGAAATTAGTAGGAGTAGAGAATAAATTTTACATGCTTAAAACAAGTGTTATATTTGCATTAAAAACGTATTCACACACTTTGTATTTCTTGCTGGTTTAGGGAATATCATTAAAGGTAGCTGGCCTTTATTAAGAACTTCATTCAAAACTTCAGGAAATACTTATTTCCATAAAAATCTAAATATAATACCTCTTGATTTTACAATAGACTAAAATAATAAACTGCCCTTGATATTTAAAAAAAAGTTATGTATGAAAAATAAATAGTATTTAAATGGTTTTCCAAACTTGCATACCTATTTTAAAAAATACTCTCTTCAGAATCACTTCTTTATAGCCTGTGATTTTATGTTTATTTCTGCCTGTAAAAGGATAACAGCAGAACCCAGTGGTGTTAAGTACTGTAAAGTACTTTTATAGAGATGATGTGTGAGGAATGGATTCAGTCAGTGGTAAAATTTTCTGTGTGCTCCCGGTGCCTTCTCATCACTAATCTGTTACTGCCAGGAGGATTTTTTACCATTTTTTTTGTGTCCACGTGTATCAGTTTCTTCTCAGATTCCCTGGTTTTCACGTGCCAAAAAGCAAAAGCCATCATCTACCCTTTGACTCAAACTTCTCTGTGTCAATCATGACCACACTCATTATTTTTTTTTTCTCCTTTTGTCTACAGAAAGAACTTCCTCAGATAGAAGCTTTTTCCACACTTTCACCTATCCCAGGATTCACAAAATGGCTCGTTGGTCTCTTCTCCTCCCAGACAAAAGAAAAGGGAAGGAATGAACTTTTTACAGAATCTGAATGGCAGGAAATCTCTGAGATCACAGGAGACCCCACCAGCGACACACTAAAGAAACTGTTGAACACCAACGAGTGGGTGAGGTCAGAAAAGCTGACTGAGGTGCTGCATTCCCCCCTGATGAGACTCTGTGCCTGGTACTTGTATGGGGAGAAGCACCGAGGCTATGCCCTCAACCCCGTGGCCAATTTCCACCTGCAGAACGGCTCGGTGCTCTGGAGGATCAACTGGATGGGGGACACGAGCCCCCGGGGCATCGGGGCCTCCTGTGGCATGATGGTCAACTACAGGTATTTCCTGGAGGAGACGGCCTCCAACAGTGCCCTGTACCTGGGCTCCAAGCAGGTCAGAGCCTCCGAGCAGGTGCTGGCCTTGGTGGCCCAGTTCCAGCAGAACAGCAAGCTGTAGCTGGACATCAGCAAGACTCAGAATGAGTGCTCCTCACTGCTGAGAGCTGCACTCACCTGCAGTGTCTTCACTTCAGTCAGAATGCACCTTGTAGGGCAGATGTGCTCGGGGTTACCTGGGTTATCAGGGTCTTGCTCACTCCACCTGGTTGAATCAGCTGTGGTGTGTGCAGAGGGGTTGGAGTTGTGTGTTAATGGAGAGTAAAATCCTCTTCAACAGGTACAGCCCGGGGGTAGCTTGAATGTGAAATACCTGAGCCAGCGTTACTCTGTTGGTAATAAATTATTTAAGCTGTTTTTGAAAGGAGCTGCACTTCTCTGTCAAAATGCTGCTATAGATTGTTGAGAACCAAAGTACCTGGAATAAAGGTAAATTTTGGGTCAAATATATTATCAAAACAGCAGTCTACATTTTCTTTTTTGCTACAATATCTATCCTTTGCACCTTCAGAAAAATCTCATGTAAAGCTTCCTGGTATTTTCCTGTTTAAATCTAAAACTCACTGAACCCTTGCTTTGCTGGAGCATGGAAAAGCCTTGCACTAATGTACTAATGTTTCAAAATCAAGATCTCAGTACAGCAGGTATGTTATGTTAGATTTGCATGTTTTGGCTGCTAAAATTTAATCAGCAATAAGGAAGTGTTCAGACAGGAGAGGAGAACAATCCAGAGTGTTACTTGGGAATCAGGTGAGGAGTTTCTAAATATGTATATTATATGTTGGCTCTGGTAATGTTTTAACTTGATAAAGAGCTTTTTTAATAAAGAGGTAGGTGTGATTTATAAACCAATAAAACAAACTTTCTCAGTAAATCATGGTTTGTGGATTTCAGCATCTCCCTCCTGCACTTAATGACCCTCCTTGACAGCAGTTTCACCACACAGTGAACACTCAGGACACTCCTGTTTTTTACAGTGATAAGGGCTCGGCTCCATTCTCTTGGGCTTTCTAATCTTTCTCAACTGCCTTAGAATTCAGGTTTCAAGGTGAAATTCAGCTTCTTGTACAAACACATACAAGCCATTCTTGGCTGGCAGGAATAGAGCAAGAGAACCCTCTCTGTTAAACTCTTCAGGTTTGAGGGAACCAGGTCACTTACTTCAAGTGAAAGAGTTCTGAAAATGCAATGGTTGTGAAAGATGGTTTTATTTTGAAGCAGGAGGAGCTATGAGGGCAATTAAATCTGCATCCTCCTGGCCATAATTCAAAAAGAGCTAATGCTTCTGCTGTATTGCAGATGGAAATACAACATAATCCCATATTCTTAACAGCTGGACTCGAAGGATAATGAGTTTTTTCCACTTGGAGCCTCAGACAATTGTATGAGAATTGGTTCAGTGACATGAAATGATAGTAGCATATGAGGGAGGAAAAGCAAAGCTGCTAATGCTTCGTTAACACTTCAGTTATTTCCCAGACCCAGCTCAGGGAAAGAGGGCTTCTCTCTGTTTTTCTTCTCTCTGTTTTTCTTCTTCAACCTTCAAATCAGGATGGATGCTGGCATTTGGGCATGGCAGACAAATTCCCACCTGCACCCCGTGGCTGCAGGACTGGTTTCTCAGCTGGTGCCCAATCAGGGCATGTCACAATCAGCTCTGTCCCTGTCCCCTCGTGCAGGTGCCACGTTTCTCTGGGTGTTGAATTAACCACTCACCCCTGCATCAGCAGCCAGTTTAATCTGCTGGTATTCCCAGGAGTTGTGATGTGGGGCTGAGGAGGATTGCAAAGCTGCAGCAGCTTCTTCCTGGAGCTCTTGTGGACGCGTACATTTGTTAGGTGACATCTGGTTTCCATCAGAACCTCAGCACCTGCAGAGTTGTTTCCTTTTCAGCAGTTGTGGCGGTTGTGCTTGTTGGTTGTGTTGTGCTTTCTGAGGTCACATCATCTGCTACATGGAGGAGTTAGCAATGTGAGGCCAGAGCTCCTGCAGTGAGCTCTGTGTCAGAATCACAGCACCAGTGTCAGTGCAAAAAAATCTTTTGGAGATGGAGGTGGGACAGGCTGCCCATAAAAGCCATCTGCTGTTAAGTGCTATTAGTTTGCTTTCACTGGCCATTGATTTTGTCTTTCTGTTGGATTTTCCAGCTTGCTGCTAAAGAGAGATCTTAGCATGAAAGATGCTGAGGAGAAAAAAAATAAATATTCACCATCTGAGTTACTTACCAGGACAATAACTCTCCCTGGAGAGGAGTGTGTTGTGTCCCAGGGAGTCTTCACAACCCTGAAAGAAGAGAGAGTGCAGTTCCTTTCTGTCCCTGTCAGTGAGTGCCACTGCAGTGCCATTGCTGAGGAGCACAGAAGGGTGTGGAGAGGAAAAAGGGGAGGCTGCTGTCAGTGCCTCTCCTCAGCGAGCGGTGGGAGCTGCTGTGCTGCAAGGGGCTGCATAGAAAAGCATCTCAGTTTCACAGCTGCACCCTGCCTCTGAAGGCAAATCAATAGAAATTATGTTGTTTTGTCACTTAGGCTTGTTTATGATCAACTCAGGCCGTTTTCCCAGGAGTGGGGCCTCCCTTAGTGCCAGTTGTGTGGGGTTGAGTGGGAAATGTGCCCTGGGTGGGCACTGAGAGCACAGACAGTGCTTTGTTGCTACTGGACACCAAATGAGTACACAGAAGCTTGGTAAGCTCAAAAGAGAAAAAAAGAGCGAGTTTTATTAGAACATTTGGTATTTATAGAATTCTAAAGGTGACAGTGGATTGGAGGATGGAATTGCCACCTCTCCAACCACACTGGTCAAACCAACAGTCCATCAATTCTCTCTTCTCACAAAGAAGAATGTAAAATAAACATTATTTACATGAACAGTGTGTGAGAACTCTAGTAGAAATATGTAAACATTATCAGAAGGCTAAAGAAGCTTTATGAGAACTTTAAAACTTTCAAAAGAACTATAAAAGAAAACGTTTTTAAAAATCAGGGCAACAGTGCTTGGCTGGGGGATGTGCAGTTTTCAGTTCACTTACAGGTGCTGGGCCATCACAGTCCTGCTGAAAGGAGGAAGTGCTTGAAGCAGACAAACTTTCCATGTGTATCTCTGCAGTTTATTTTACTTATTGACTGTCATGAGCTACAAAATGTGCCCCCTGTGGGCATTCCTCTTTGGGGAAAGGGGTACAAAGGTGTTGTAAAGATAGAGTAAGGTAAGAGGAGTGTGATTCTTCAGCCTCTTGGTGAGGAAACTCCCGTAGGAAGGAGGGATCAGGGTTATACTCACATGCCAGGAGCAGTAAAAACACTTCCAGCATTGTTTTCTTTAGGAAATAAGGAATGAGCCATCACGTTTATTGTCTGGTATTTTTTGTGCTTCCAAAAGCGTTTGAATTTTTCAAGAAATTTGAACCCAAATCTTTCTCAAGCGAGGGTGAGAACCGCTGGGGTGTTGTATAAATGCTCACTGTTGAGTACCTGTCGCCCTGATTTCTTAGGATTTTCTAAAGCCTTCTGAGTTTACATTCTTGTGGAGAACTTTCTCAGGCAACTTTGTGTAAACAACCTATTGTTTTGCATTCTTTCATAGAGGCGGAGAAATTTGATAGACTGGTAGTTTGTCCAGTGTCGTTGGAGAGGTGGCACATTCACCCTCCAATCCACTGGCACCTTTTGAGAACTATAAATGATTGGAGTCAGAGGAAATAAATTAGTCTCTTCATGGTGACCAAAGCTGTGGTCCGTTGTTTTTCCTGGTGTCCTCTGGTGACCTGTCCTTAAAAAAGGATAAATGGACCTAAAGGGATGTCATGAGCCTGTTCAGGTGTGTTCCTGCACTCATCCTGCAACTTTCTGGCAGGTGATTGGCAGTTTTCCACATGCAGCTGCCATAAATCTTCCATCAAGGCATCAGCCACAGGTCATGGGGAAAGCTGCATTGCCTTGGTGTGCCCCTTCCAAGCTGAATGCTTATAGTCAGGGAATTAACATGGCAGAAGTGGGTTATATTCAAGGTCTTTTATAGTCAGTCTTAGGCTTTGGGTTTTATTGTGGATACCCAAAACTGTTCAGAAAAAAATAAAAAACAAAACCCAAAAAACCAACAAAATCACTTTTTGCCATTTATATCTAATAAATGAATGTATACTCGTAAATCTGTAGCAGGACTGGGGAATGCTGAGGCACAGCAAGATGTAACCTGACATGCTGGATAAGTTCTTAAACCAAAAAAGCAAACCTGAGATCTCTCTGCTGCTATGGCTGTAATGATCATGTGCAAATGCTGTTTTCTGTGGTTGTTTTTCTCCACGTGGATATTCCTGGAGATGCCATAATTGCCTGCAGGATGCATTAGCTCACTGCAACAGCTCAGTATTGAAAACCAGAATGTTGTATGGCATTTTTATATTACGTGCAATACTAATCAATATCTATCTCTTCCTCTTTATTATCTCTTAATTGTGGGCAGAATTAACAAAGATAATCTCTGGAAGGCAGCAGCTGTAGCTGAAAGAGATAAATTAAACAGTACCTGGTCAGATGGTGAGGAAATAAAAGATATTCTGTTCCATTTTTAAGAAATGGCAAGGAAAAAAAAGTAATTTTTACTAAATTGTTTAAGCTAATAGGCCTTTTTTCTTTTTAAAGAATGAAAAGTATGAAGGGAAATTAAAGTAACTCAGTCACTGAAACAGATTTGCAAAACTGTCTGCTAAATGTGACTTTTAAATGAGACAATTCATTAACCCAGCTACTGGGGATTGGATTGGAATTATTTACTGAATCTTAACCAGAGTCAGAATTTGGGACTGTTGAGGGGAGTGGTGGGGAAAGAGAAAGATTGAGATTTAAAGTGACACATGTTGTTTCTGCCTAATTGCAAAAGAAAAGGAAATTATGCCAGAACTTTAAATAGGGAAAAAGTCATTACATTATTACAGTCTGCATCTAAGAATATACTTAGATAGACTTCATGTTCCAGAACGGTATTTAAAATGCAATTTAAATATTAAAATTGTGTTTGCTTAAATTTTTTAAATTTTGTTGTGGTTTTTTTTTTTTTCCAGAGAATATTCTCTTGATAAGATGGCTTTGAAATTTCCTATTTTTACTGCAACTAAAGTTCTCCTAACGAGCTATGTTGGAGTTAAGAGGATGCCTTTAGGCAAAGGATAAACTTTTGATTGGATTTTTGAATAATCATCTTTTGAGCCCTACTCAAACTTCAGATTGTGTTTGAAACACATTTTGCACCGTAGATCTTTGATGTCACACTCCAAAGGTGCAGCTCTCTGCTGGATTATGGCACAGACACCCTGCAATGGGAGAGTGCTGGGCTTTGTAGGGAGGGACCTTAAAAATCACCAGCTCCACCCCTGCCATGGGCAGGGACACCTTCCACTGTCCCAGGGTGCTCCAAGCCCTGGCCTGGGACACTTCCAGGGATCCAGGGGCAGCCACAGCTGCTGTGAGCAGTAAATAGTGCTGGTTTTTTCTGTGTTTGAAGCAGCCCAGGCTGGATTTTCTCCCCTGGCTCCCAGGACAGCCCTGACTCTCTGATCCTCCTGTACCCTCAGATCCCTTCCTGCAGGGCTGCTCCCCAGCCTCTCTTATCCCAGTCTTTATAGCCCAGGAAAATTCTTCATCAGACCTGTGATTTTCATCTCCCGTTGCTGATCTTACCCCACCACTCTCCTTGCTGCCTTTCTCTGGCTCCCACCCCTCATGCCCCTTTTATTCTCTTGGTGAGCAGCAGCAACAGGACTGGTGTCATAGGAGACACTTTGCTCTTGCCCGAGGGAAGTTCCCAGAGCTTTACCCTGCTCTGGGTGTCAGGGACACAGCTGGAGAGGGAGTTCTTGCTCAGAGCCTGCAAGCCAAGCAACGGAGCATGCTGGGGACAGCTAAATGCTTCAAAGAATTCAGCTGTCTGATTATATTTCCCCTGAGCCTGCGCAAGCAAAGACTTTCAGAGGCTTCAAATCAGGACAGATTTGTCCAGCTTTCACAAGAACCCAGTTAACCACCAGAGCACTGAGGTGCTAAAGCACAAAGGTGCTAAAGCATCTTTGTGAAGTTGCAGTAACAGCAGAGCACAGTGACACCTGTTCCTCATAACTTTATCCTCAAAGAAGTATTGAGGGGTTTTCTCGCTGAAAATTGTTGCTAACCAAGTGTCTTGGTTTGAAAAGACAGGTGTCTGCTAAGGAAGGCAGGAGCCTCCCTTGAAAAGGAAAATAAATAAACTGCCTCCCTTCTTATTGTTATAATTCTGGAATTAAAAGGCTCTCAGGCAAAGATATGGGAATAGGAATAACAGTTCTTTATTAGGAAAACTAAAAATACAAATGCAATAGTACAAATTAAAAAAAAAAAAAAAAAAAAAAAAAAAAAAAAACAAAAAAGCACTGCCAGAGTCAGAACCTGGCAGCCTGTGGGTCAGGGTGGTGGCAGCAGTCCCATCCCATGGTGGCTCAGCCCTCCTGCAGTGACAGCTGTGCTTCTGCTGGAGCAGGGATCCTGGACAAGGGTGGAGTTTTCCTCTGAAGCTCCAGGGCTGCTGGAGATGGGCCTGGGCTTCCTCTGGGAATGCAGTGGGGAAGAAAGCTGCTCCTCTGGGAATGCAGTGGGGAAGAAAGCTGCTCCTCTGGGAATGCAGTGGGGAAGAAAGCTGCTGTGGTGCTGCAGGAGTCAGCTTGTATCCAGGTAGGAATGCTTGGCTCCTCCCCTGGGCGGAGCATCTCCCCATGGGATGATGGAATTTTCTCAGCCATGCAGGGACACTCACTGGCCCATGAACAGAAGATAATTAATAATTAATGGCCCATGAACAGAAGAGATCTCCTGGAGGGAGGATGGGTTGTGGAAGAGATAAAGAAAACTGCCCAATGAACAGAAATAACTGCCCCACCTCTGACAGATGGCAATAGAACACACACCCAGCTACACCTGAGACACCAAGGTATGGAGGTGCACAGGAACTTTCAAGCTGAATGGAATGAATTTTAGGGACAGCTGTTCTCTGCTGCCATCCCACCTTTTCCCAGGCAGCCTATGGAGGGATTCTTGGCAGATCCATCATGGAAAAACACAGGTTATATTTGGTGATAAGGAACTGTTCTGTGAGGCACAATAGCACAGGTGTATTTCTCTGTTTCTTAACATGCAGCTGATTTAGATAAGATCACTCAGAGAGCCCATAAAGCCACTAAAATGTGGTGTTGTAAACTCCAGTCACCCAGCTGGATCAGAAGCCTGTGCAGTGCTGGGTGAGAGAGCCTTAACAGAATGAATGATGTAGGAGTGAAAGCTTTTAAAACAGAACAAGGCTCTTCTCGCTGCTACACAGATTCATCATTTCTTTTCCTGAAGGAAATAATTCAGAGGATTTGAGTCTATTCAGTCTGACACAAGTGGCTGAGAAAGGGACTATTGAAAGAGCAAGTTTTTGATCTAAAACATATTGAAATAAAATATGTGAGTGCTTTTCCCCTGAAGTGCTCACTCTCACGCTTAGGCCATTGTTAATATGATGAAATTTATTAATTAAGAGGAATTTATTCAAATTGTTGGCATCTCTTCTGCTGTTTCTCTTCCTCCCTGGTACAGAGTGTGTCTCCACCAGTCTCTATTCCATAGGCTTTGATGCATACATAAAAGTAGGAAGTAAGAAAACATTCATGTTGTGATGTTTATAAAAACATTCTCAATGAGAATAAGCCAGTGTTTGAGAAAATACGTGTTTGATTCTCTTCCATGAAGCAATCAGGCCCTTTTCTTTCCTTAGCCCATACTAAAGTCCAGGTTACAGGTTTATATTAGGAAAATAAATATTAGAAAAGAGAATGAATGAAATCTGAACTATTAACATGTTCCACTTCTTTATTTTTTTCCCTCAGTGAATTTATTTATTGGCATATCAGTGAGTGTAATTCCCCGTTACCAAGTTCATAAAGTGAGAGAGAAAAGAACACTAATTAGATAATCTCTGACTTTTATGGGATTAAAACCTTCCTGCCCACAGACAGACAGATGAAATAGTGGCTCTGTTGAAGTCATCATTGAAACCCCTAATGGCTTTCACAGAGGCACTGGTGATTTGTCAGCCTCTTTGCTCATTTGGACTATCTTGATTTATCTCAGGTTTGCTCTTCCTGTGTGTGTTTATTGCTCTTGATGCAGCCTATCAAGCCATGCAGCCCCCTATGATAGCTCTGTGGAGATATATTTAATTTGATTTGCTGCTGTCCCCAGGAGTTTATTCCCTGTCAAACAGCTGCCTGTTGCAGAGAAACCTCAACATAGAAGCACATAATGGTTTATGGATGGAGCATTTAACAACCACCAGTGAGTGGCATCTGTCTGGAAAATATGTCCCAAACAATGGCATGTGCAAAGAGCTTTGTTCTGCAGCAGTTATGGGGATCCATCCACAATGGAGAATTAGCTGACAAGTGCATTCAGGAGTTTGTAAACACCTCTGCTGTCTGAATGCCTCTGTGCTGTGCATTTTAGTCCATTACTCCTGAGCAGGTTCTTAATGGAAGGAGAAAGTCCTTCAGCATTCATTCCTGTGCTTTGGTACTCTGCCATTCTTCATCTCTCCACATCAGGGCTTGTTTCTCTCTCTTTCCTCTTCCTCCAAAGGAAAAAAAAAAATAGACTACTTAAATGTCTACTGGGCATGACAAAAAAAAAAAAATCTGTGTTAACAGGGAATTAACTGAGGTTGCTAAAACAAGAGACACAGCAAGGCACATCATTTGCATGTGTTAATGGGAGTAAGGGAATGAAAAAAAGAGGAAGTGCCTGTGCTCCATCACTGCCAGAGCAGTCACTTGGAGCCACCCTGACACTGATCTACTGCCACTGGCCCTGTGCCAGAGTACATCCAGTAAGTGAAGTCCTGCCCTTGGTGAGAGTGCTTGCATATTAATTTCAAAGGGCCTGGATTTCAGGCACTTCTTTTAATGGAGTGATTAATTTCTGTTATTCCAATGTGTGTGTGGCTTCTCACATCCTCTCAGGATCATGCAGATGAGCAGAAAATCTGAAATGGAAACACTGGGATGTCAGGTGGCAATGACATTTTCCACTGGGGTTAAAAACTTTCCCTTAAACCTTAATGAGGCTTTGTGGGAGCTGGAGGCCACATTCCCTAAGAGCTGCCCTGCCCACCTGTTGGAATCCTGGATGCTGAGAATTTTAAACCTTCTGTGCTGAAGGGCACAGACCCACAAGAAAATACTGAAAATATTTGACCTGAGGCCGTGGAGGAGACTTCCAAAATTGATTGATGGCACTGGGATTACGGGTGTGCAGTTTGATTAGAAGTGTGTAATATCACAGGGTGGAAAACTGTGGGTTTGGGGTCTTAGAATATAGCAATATATATGGGGCAAGATGCAGGTTTTAGGGTCGTGGCTGGTTGTGGAAACCCAGGGCACTGGGAATATTTCTCTGTCTGCTCTGGGGTGTCCTGAGCCCCAGGGGAGCACTGACTTTGACCCTCATTCATGGAGAAAACTTCCAAAGCCCCAAGGCAAACTAGAAACCACAAAAATGTGAAATAGATTGTAGAGATTGTAGAGAGTAGTGTAGTGTGTCACAGGGGTGAGAAATTTAGGTTTTAGGATTTCTAGTATGCTATAGATGGGTTCAAGATGGAGGATATAGGGTGTTGTCTTGAGTTCCTTTCTTCCTCCTTCTTCTTCCTCTTTCTTCTTGGGTTTGGGTGGTATCTTGTAATTGGGTACAAAAATCCGCATTGCGGGTATTTAGGGGTCAGTTATTGGGTTAGAAAGGAAAATAATTTAGGTGTCACTTCTTAATTGGGTAGCTTGGTTTTTGATTAGACTTAAAAGGCCTTGTAACAAGAGATTGCTGGCCATTTTTGTGCTGCTTTTCCTGCACGCAGAGTCTGGAGCAGACAGTGTGCTGAAGTTTTGATAAGATAACAATAAACAGAAGCTGAAGACTGAAAAAGTCCAATGCCTCTCTGGTTCCTGACACAGAACTGCTCCAGGCGGGTCTCCCCTGCCGGGGGAGCCCCCAGGGAGTTGCCCAATTTAGGGCCCACAAACTCACAGCTGGTTGTTCTTCTGCGCCTTCTTCTCCATGGGTTTGGGTGGTATTGGTGGTGGTATTATAATATTGGATGGTATTGGACAGAAAAGTCCACATTGCAGACTTTGAGTGATTGGTTATTGGATTAAAAGTGAAAATAATTTAGGTGTCATTTCTTAACTGGATAGTTTAGCCTTAAAAGACCTTGTATGGGAAGATAGCCATTTTGTATTCTACTAACAAGTAGAATGCTGTAGAACTCAGGACTTGTAATGCAGATAAGAAATAATAAACACCTGAGTCTGAACGTGAATTATCATCTCGAGAGCTTCAATCCCAGCCTTGGCAGAGGTAGAAAAAGAAGCCAGGAGCTGGCACCCACCCTCTTTCCACGAGGTGCCATCCACCCACACTCCTCCTCAGCACTCCCAGCAGTTCCTTCCCCCTGGGGCTCTCCAGGAATATTCACACACACACTTCAGGGCTCTGAAGGCCTCTCTGACTTTTAAACTCTGATCCAAACCAGTTCATTGTGAGGAAATATCTCAGCTGACGTATCCTGCTTCAGCAGGAGAGTGATGGAAGGGTTCCGGTAACCACTGGAATAGAAGTTTGGGTGAAGAAGCCCTTGTGATTGTCCTCTGAAAATCCTGCCCCCCTGGATCAAATCCTGGCATCACTTAGAGCAAAGGAGATGGTCCATGTCTGCAAGGATACTTTGAAAATGAAGTCGAGCTTTGGGGGCAGGTATTCTTCAACGTTTTTTGGTGAATTCCACTTCCCAAAAGGCCAGAATGCTAACAGTACTCTTGGGGGAAAAAAAACAAAACAAAACAAAACAACAAAACAGCAGCAATGAAACCAAAATGGTTTCTTTCCAAAGAGATATTTGCCATCAGAATTTCATTGGGGTGAGGGAGAAAAACTCACACTTCCCCACATGCTGCCAGTCGAGTGACTGACACGTCTCAGTCTCAGCTGGGCTCTTCACATGAAACTCTGGCACGTTGCTGTAAACTTCCAGGGAATTGCCCTTTTTAAGGAGAAAACAAGAGAGGAGAAATGCTATTTGCCTTCTCTCAGTAGGGTCTGTGTGTACACAGCCAGCACATTTTTTTCCGTGAGTGACCATCCTGGAGTGGTCACAGTGTTCTGGCCATGAGAGGCATCAAGGCTGTCTGAGGGGAAAATCTTCAGAGAAACTCACCCAAGTCAATGAGAAAATAGTCATAATCAATAATAGGATTAAATTCGTGATCCAGATCTTCTTTCATAATTTCTGTAGGCAAAGATGCTGCATCAGTGTGACAAATACCCATGTCTGAATCAGTAGATATAAATAATATTAGATATAAATAATAAGAACATTTTAAGTTAATTGTATTTTTCTTTAAATTTTTTAAGCTATGTGAGAAATATCAGCTGTCAAGCCCTTTCATGTCTCTTGGGGCTGTCTTAGCCTGGCGACCATGTGCAGGTTTTGAAAGTGCATTTTTGACATTTTTGGGGCCCTGATGAACTGCAAATCTGAGTGCCACAAACAGAGGCTGTTCTGAAGCATGCGGTGTGCTCCTCGTGGTGCCTCCACATCCAGAAATCCTCATTTGTTCTCCATTCACACCAATATTCACCTTTCCTTTGCAGAGCTATCTGGTTCTACCCCAACATAGGCTTTTTTCAGGTTTTTTTGTTGTTGCCATATTTAAGTGTAATTTTTTTTCCTTAGCTTATCTATAACATTTTAATTTCAAAGGCTCTTCCAAACCTTTTTACAACATTATTTTAGGAGCCAGATCAGTTTTGTAGTTAGAAGTGGAAAGTAAGATTCAGATTCTGGGGACTGAAGCCCTCAGAAGATGTCTACAGATCATTACAGAGTCTGCAGTCTATGGTAGCCTTTAAAATTCTCTCAGATCTGTAGATTTTTTGCAGTGCACTGTAAAATAATGCTTTGCTACTCTTTAGTCATTGTTTCACACAGTACTTCAGGCAGTAAATCCTTCAGTAAATTCAGTAAATCTTTCTGTGTAATAGTAATGCAGTGTCATATTCGGGGAAATTATTGGCTGTATTTTAGTTTTGTGGGATGTAGGTACCCCCTGAAGAACAAGACTGGTTTGTGTGTTTTCAGATGTGCTTGGTGCCTTTGTGGCTTCTTGGAGAGTACAGAAACTTCAGGGTATGGCAAAGAGAAACATTTCAAAATACAGACCAAGTTATTGACAAGGAATAAGAAGCAGTAGGTGATTGTAGGAGAAAACTGGATTAAAGTGAAATTATCACAGGTCTCACTTCTGCTGGGTCAGTACCAGCCTGCCCTGGATCTTCTGATGTCCTTGAAGTTTTTCTTTGAGGAATTGGAAATGTTGTTTTTTCTGTGCTCAAACAAGATACATACTTATGTATTTTTAAACAAGGTGTGTTCTGTCTGGGCATTGTTCTGAGGAGAATGTTGCTGTGCATTTCCAATGGGCAAAGAATCCAATTAGAGAGGCATGAGGAGGTCTGATAAATACTGAATCCTGCTTGAAGTGGGAAATGAAAAATATCTGGAGGCACCAACCAAGCATTCTTTTGAATGCTAACAAAAAAGACATTTAATGCTTTATGGTAAACCCATCCATACAGCCAGGATGCTGGAGAGGACATGAATACATGCTCAGGTTTTCTATGTTTGTGCAGCTCATTAAAGGAGTGATCTGGGTTGTGTTTTGAAGCTTTCCTTGTGACTAGAGGAGTGCAGAAGAACACAATAAGTTTAGCTTATAAAAACACCAGCTGCAGAGTGAAAATCAGCAGAACCTTTAGAGGAATTAACACCTTTTAGGTTCAGTGGGACCCCTCCAGCTTAACCTGGATATAGGATATAATTCCCTGAGTGTAAAAGCCACATCACAACACATGGAGCTGTGAAATAAAGCAGCACAAAGATGGTTTCTGCAATTCCTCTGTAAGTGACTGGTGGTTCCAGTGTCAGGAGAGAGAAGGAATTTATCTTGAGCCTTGTCTGAAGGGGTGGGGAGCAGCTGAGCACAGAAATGGTCAGAAGGGAACAGTAAGGCTTAAAATTCCTAACCTCCATTTTCCTCACCAGGAATCCAAGGAAGTCTGCTTCACTCATTTCTGCACCATGGTTTTGTTGGTAGCTGAGTACACTAAAAATGCCTGTTTTACCTGTTTGCAGATGATTTACTTGTCCAGTAGTGTCTGTAATTCTTTCTAATCTACTTAAGGGATTTACCAAAGCGCCACCATGAGTGAAAAGGCATAATGCTGTTATTCTGCCATGGAATAACAGGAATATCCTTCAATATGGGTAATGTCTGTGCTTCCATTCCCCAGGTTTTCTATACTTCACCATTTCCTGCCTTTCTGCTCTTTGTTTTCACTGTGGAAATGTGTCAGTTCTCTCCATCCCTGCTTGTTTGCTTGATCAATAATTCACCACAGGATATTTCCCAAGGAAACCCCTGAGAGAGGTCTGGGTGGGACCCACCACACTGCCAAGGGATCTCTCAGAATCTTCACTTCCCCAGCTGCAGTGCCACAAGCTCTGTGGGTGTGTGCAGAGCCTTAATCCTGGGGGTGCTCCCATTTCTTTCACCTAATTAGTGATGTACCCTGATGAATTATGGCTGCAGGCTGTGTCAGCCTGGGCATAAACTGACAGGGATCACCCCAATGCAGGATCAGGCTGCTGGCAAAACTGGGAGATTTCCAGACTGGTTAAATCCCCTTCAGAGGCAGAAAACACGTTTTTGTTTCTTTTCAATGCCTCTGCAAAAGGTTTACTATTGTCCTTGTTTGTAGTAGGCAAACTTGCCTGAAGACTCCAAGGTTTGGTTTGGCCATTGAACTTAGGAACCAACAAACTCAATCCCTCCATCCTCCACTGAACAGCAAATTTATTAAATGGCATCTCTGTTGTGTTTGTGGCTGTCCTGCTCCCTGTACACTCCTGCTCACTCCACATTTTCCCTGTTTCCAGCAGCCTTTCCTCTATTTACTCATTATTTACACTTCAGTGCCTCCTGTTTGGTGAGATGTTTGATGCCCTGCTTCTTGTAATAGTACCTTTGATCTAATGCCTGCTCTCCCCCCAAACACCTTCGTCATTCTGGCTCCCCATTCTTTGATATTCCTGAACTGCTTTTAAAACCAACACCTTTCCTTAATTGCACTCCCTCCCCTGCCCCTCTGCTTTGGAAAACTTCTGTTCTGATTCTGGCAGCCTGTTTTCCTGGCTGCTCACTTGCCTTTGAGGTCCCAGCCTGTGCCCTGCACATTTGGATACAAATAATCTGGGGTAGTGTTATTGCTCCCCTGTGACCCAGCTGATATTTAGAAAGCCTTCGTGTTCAGCTTTCCCCAGATAAAAGCAAGAATCAGCTTACATGGATATTTTACAGCTCCTTGAATAAAGAGTTCTTTCATATATTTGGACAAAATTAGGAAAAAAGTGTAACTGTGCTGTTGAATGGCTCTCCTATAGCAGAGTAAGTATGAGCACAAGTGTGCTACTAAATATATAAACATAAATAATTCTTGCTTTCTCTCTTCTTCCAGGCAACATATTTTTCCTTTATAACTCATCCCTGGAGAAAGGTTCATGAGTGAAAAATCATTGCTAACTTCATTTTTTGCCTTCACTGTGAATTTCTTTCCTGGAGCAATGATAAGAAATAATGGATGCAATGTTTTCCTTCAGAATCCATACTGTGCAACAAATTGTCTGGTTTATTTGTTGTTGCCATATTTAATTTAAGTGTAATAATTTTTCTCCTTGGCTTATATATTACATTTTAAGTTCAAAGGCTCTTCCAAACCTTTTTGCAACATTATTTTAGGAGCCAGATCAGTTTTGTAGTTAGATGTGAAAAGTAAGATTCAAGTCTCAAGTCTCCCACTTCCTCCCTGGATTGTAAAGCAAAATCAATCAGAGGCTACAACTTAGACTGGCACAAGAAGAGAGGTGTTTTCTTGGTGTCCCCAAAAAGCAGGCCAGCTGAGCCACAGAAATGCAGTGTTTGTAGCTCTTCATCCCTGCATGTCTCTGTTTCCCTCTCTGTAATATCGAATTCCCAGGGAAGGAATGTTCAGTCTCTTTAAAGGCTGCAAAACCTCGCCCAGCTCTAGGTGGATTGCACTTGATGGGTGCTGAGTTCAGTGCTGACGTCGCCTGTCCTTGTCAGATGGCTCTGCTCAAAACAGATTTGGAGAAAACCCCTGTCTGGGCAGATTCTTTTGTCACATCTGAGCAACTTCAGCAAATCTGAGGACAAAAGAAGTTCCTCAGTTACATCTTTGTAACCCTGTTTTCTTCATTGATCAGAAGAGGAGACATTTATAAGAGCACAGGGTGTGAATAATAACCTCCTGTTCACCTTTGGGTTTGTGGGTCCAATTTATTTTGGCAGGTGAGGAGTCTCATTAATTAAGGATGGGAAAATGGAGATTAGGGAATATTAAACCTGCACTGTCTGGGTCAGGCTTGCTGGCCCTGGCCTGTGCCGATAGTCGGTGTCCACCTGGGCAGGACGTTGGGGGACAGAGTGAATCCAGGCGTGTGAGGCAGTCCCAGAACTGCAGCCATCCTCATCCAAGGGTGAAGTGGCACTGGGCTGTGGCACTGCTCCCTGCTCTGTGTCAGTGGCACAGGACAGCCCTCAGTGCCCTTTAACTCCAGCTGGGCACCCAAACCCATCCATGCTGCTGGCATCTAGGCTTACCTGTGGCTCAGAAAACATCAAAACACAGCAGATCTTTTATGTGTGTTAAAAAAACCCCAGGTTTGCAGGAGTACAAATTACCCTTTGAGAGCTCTCTCAGAGCTCTTAAAGGCAAAAAAAAAAAAAATAAAAAAAAGGTAAATAACATGACAATGTTGGTTTAAATAGTCTTTCCAGTATCTCTTTTGATGTGAAGAGGATATATCTGTTGTCTTTTTCTCTTCTGCTCCTTTGGGTTTTTGAAAATATACAGCTGCTTGCTCACCCGAGGTAAGGGATTTGAGGGCAGGCATTCCTGATTATGCTGCAAATAATTGAGGGTCTTTCTCCGTGTTCTGAAAGGTTCAGTTTGACAGAATCTCTGTGAATACAGAGTCACTGCTTGGGTGTTTCATCCAGCAAAGGGGAGCTCCCATTTCATGGACATATTGGGCAGGGAAATGCAGGTTTTGGAGCATCAGCATGGGAATGGTGACTGCTGAGCCCCTTGGGTGTCCAGCTTTTTTCAGCTTGTTTCCTCTGTTTTTCCTGCCTAATATTTGCTGGGTGATTTTTCAGAAATGGTTTAATCTCTTTTGGCTGCTTTGCAAAAATGGGAGGGTTCTGGTCGCTGGGATCCTGGGATTAAAGCTGTGTGTAACCTCAAACCATCACAGCTCAGCCAAAACTGAGGCAGCACCACGGGGTGGGGATGGTGCTGGAGATGGAGACTGAGACTTTGCAGAGGACTTTTGCTCTGCTCTTCTGGATGTAGGTGACTTGTTCAGGCCCCAGAGGATTGCTCCAAAACTGACAATATTCCACTGCGTCATCCGAGCAGATTCTGAATAAATCAGGAGGGTCTGAGGTCTTTATCTGCAGCATGGTAGTTTGTATTTTATTTCTTCTTTAACTGCCATCCCTGATAGGAAAGTTCTGCCTTGCCAGCTTGGTTTGTGTCTCCAGGTAGTTCTCACATTACATTTTTGATGCTGGTAATTGTAGCTTATACTAGATGAGATTACAATTATACTCTGCAATCCCTTTAATTTCTAAATATCTTCTTACAGCTGCAAATCAAAAAGACTGCCTCTCTTTTCTTGTGGGAATTTGAACATGTATTTGACTGTGTTGCTATTAAATGCCACTTATGTTACATCACTTGTAGTAAGCAAAGAAAAGAACCTTTTAAAAATAATTATAATAAAAACGAACCCTCGTGTCCAACCTATGTGTCATCTATCTTTATTTGTTGTGAAAATATTTGCAATAATCTTTACATTTACACATCGTGCACTTTATTTTTTCCTGTCACCTGTAGCATGTGAGATAGTTTGTGACTTTTAAATCAATATATCTTAGACCAACAAGCAGCCAGGTGTTCAGAGCAGGCTTGAACTGATGGTCCTGGCCTGTAGCTCACAGGGTGCTTCTCATGCACACCAGGAACAGTAAATAAGAGACAAAGAAATAACCTGGGAGTGCAATCAAGAGAGGAGAAAGGAACCTCCCTTAATAAAAAAGATATTGCATTACACAGCCATGCCTCCAAGTGCCATTAGGATGCTGGGTCTCCACTATCTGTAATTCCCAAAATATTTAATTTGCAGCTATGAGCAATCTTTAACACATGAAGAGGCAGGGCTCATGCAAAAGCAATTTAAAAGTAGCTAAATGCTCCAACTTTCAGTCTCCCTTTATTGCCTGAGATAGGACTGCTCTACTTTAGAATATATTTTTCACACTGTCTTGTTCCTTATTTGCTTTGCTGTGTGACTTTGTCCTCTTTCCTCCTCCTTGTTTTGTTTTTAGGTCTGTAACAATCCAGGGCTGGTGAGTTGCCATGAAGGGAAAGAGTGCAGTGCCAGAAAGGAACCCCTGTGAAGGCAGGGGCTGTCCCAGGGCATTGATGAGAGAATTGGGTATGAAGTCAGGGGGTCCACATCAATGAACTCATCTCACCAGATGGATGGGGGACAGGATTTTCCACCCAGCCTTTCATGAGCACAGCCATGAAGAGCTGATGCAGGCTGGAGTGCTTCATTAAACTTTTCATTCTTATTACTTTTTCATTCTTATTACTCTTTCTTTTATTACCGAATTAATAATTCTTTTATTAATATTTTTTTTCTTTTTAGCTTTTTAAAGTTTTAAACCTACTTTACCTTTCTCCTAATCCTATCTCACAACAACAACAAAAAAAAATACACATTAATAATTAACCAACACTAAAACCCACCACACTCGTTACTACAATTATCCAAAAATCTCAAAATTAGCAAAATCTCAAATTAACAAAGCAAAACCACTACACCCACCTGTGGCATCAATGGGCATTGATCAGAACAGTAAAATGTTCTCACAGAATTCCTGTTGGGCTACAATATTCCAGATTTTACGAGCTTGAGTAAACGTGGAGTGGGGCACCCTTTGCAGGAGTGAGCAGGAATGTGTGCATGGGGAATAAAGAATTTCCTGCTGCAGCACAGGCAGGTTCTGGGATTTGGTGCAATGACTGAGCCAGTTTGAGGTGAGAACATTGAAAAATGAACACTGAAAGGTGTTCCAGGCTGGCCCTGAGCTGACAGAATGTGCCTCACTGCTGCTCATGCCACATGAATTACCTGGATTACTCAAGCTGGGGATGTGATCCTAGGACTTGGAGGGAAGATTTTTCCCTTTGGTGACTTAGAGCCAAACCAGAGCACAGCTGTGGCCCTGAGAAGCTGAATTAGCCAGAGGTGATAATTCAGGAGTGCTGGTCTGAGGCTCTGCTGGGGGATTAGGGAAGAGGCTCCCTGCTCCAGGGCATCACACAAACCTTTCTGCAAGTTTTGCTGCTGGAAGTAAAGCTGTGCTGGGGGTGTTGTGTGCTTTTAGCCCTCAGTACACTGATATGAGAAAGCAGAGGAAAGGAAAATATGGAAGTGTTCCTGTCAGAAATGTTGGTCAGTGCGTGAGGTTTATAAAATGTGCTTGTAAAAATACACTGTGGGCCATGGGTTTATGTGGCAGCTCTTACGACAGAGTCACAGCTTTTTAAATAACTGATCCTTAAGTCATAAAGAAAATCATATGGAGATAACTTTCTCCTGCTAAAAGGACTTCAACAAATGCAATGGTTCAGCCTCCATCAGGCAGCCTCTGATTCTGTATGTATTTATTCATCTGCTTAACCTTGGGCTCTGAATTGTCCCATTGAGAGCCCCCCTGGTGCCCTGCTTTAATATCAGTGAGTTAAGCTGAGTAACAGCAAGAAACCCTGGAGAGAGATCAGGATGCTGCTGCACAAAATGCTGCACAGACACACAATAAAAAAAGACAGACTCTGCCCCACAGTCTTCCAGGTAAAGCCAATAGAAAACAGATGGATACAGGCTCAGAGGAAGTGCCAAAATGTTATGAGCAGTCTGAAAGTCAAAAGTCTACCCAGGCCTGGCTTTTGGCAAGGCTGAGCTTACAGAAGGGTTCAAAAGAAGAGGAATAAGAGGGGTGCATGGCTTAGGGGTGAAGCTGTGACAAGACAAACCCAGGCTCCCCCTGGAAAACTTAAACCAGTGGGATGAAAAGGATGCATAGCCACAAATCTTTGCAAGACCTGTGTGTTCAGGGTGATTTTTCATATGTTTCTCTTTATGTGTTTGGGTTGTACAGTCAAATCGTACGTGCTTGCATATGGGAAAATAATTTAAGATTAATGGTTATGTTCAGCACAGGAAAATTCTAATTATGAATAGACTGAGTTCTTCAGCTTAGAAAAATGTTAAGGACACACATATAGGACAATGTGAGAATAATTTCCATAAGACTGGTATTGCTTAAAGGCAAATATAACTTCCACTATTTATGGCTCTTCTCTCAAGATGGCTTTTTGTTGTGTTTTTTTAACAGTATTTCCTAATTTCTTTCCTTTCCTTCCTATTCTCTCTATGCCATGGTTGAGGAATTGCCACCATTAATGTTTCATAACCTCCAGAGTATGTGCTAAAAACGTGGAAATGTAGAAACAAATCACCTTTTGGTGTTAATGCAATATTGCACAAAGGAGGGATGAGAATTTCGGGGGGAGGAAAGGGGCAGTAAAAATGTGTCTGAGAGTTTTTAACCAGTTTAAACAATTTTATCACATCCTGTAGTGACTTATTAACAGTGCCTTCAACCTTTATATATTCCAATAACAACCTGATGTGTTCATCTTATCTTATGGAACTATAATTGGCTGAATCCAGGTACCAGTGCCTGGAGGCCATAGAACCTTATAGACTTTAATGGCTCATTAGGTATTTATTCACTTTAACTTAAACAGCTCAGCCATTTGTGGAAAATGAGCCCTTAAAATAGAATTAGGGGTTTTGGTTTGGTGGTGGGTTTTTTTTTTTTTGGTGTTCGTGTTTTTTTTTTTTTTTTTTTTTTTTTTTTTTTTAGCTAAATGTAGTGTACGACTTGAACTGCCACTGAGTTTAAATTTCCAAATCTGTCAGTTTAATTTGGCTTTGCTCTCTTCCCTTTTCAAAATGGGTTGTGGCTTTGTAATAACTTCTTATGCTGAAGAACTATGCTGGTGGTACTGGGCACTGCTTGAATTAAACAGAACGCTTCCTTTAGTTAAAAACCAAGCCAACCCCCACTAAATGTGTGGTTAATGTCTTTTGATAACTCACACTGACAGGTGTCATCTCTGCAGGCTCCTTCAAGCCTTTAATCATCAGAAAGCAGAGACTGGAGGGGTCCTAATTAATCTGAATTTTAGCCAGGGTGGTGGGTGGTTCTACTTCACTGTTCAAAATAGCACAAGCCTGGTGCTACACACATGGTGCACCTTGGGTTGTGTCCAAAAACAGGAGGCTGGGAGAGGAGAAGGCTGTAAAAGGTGACAGAGGGTGGGGAGGATGTAATGGTGAGTTCCTTTAATGGTTCCAGCTGAAGCCTCACTTGGTGTGAAGAAAAAGGAAAACAGGAAAATCCTGCTCTCCTCTTTTACTCACTGATCTGGAAGGCCCAGCACAGACAAAAATGTGGATTTTTCTGAATAAAAAAAAAAGGTAAATGAAAATGTGCCATAACCACAATGCTGTTGAGTGGTTTTGTTGCAAATTGCTCTGCAAGGAGAATTTCTCTTGGGCTTAAAGGAAGATCATTTCTATAATGGGGTGGATCATTTCTTCGTGTGGCTGCCCCTGGTAGGTTCTCAGTGCCTGCAAGTTTTGCTGAATTTTACTCTTGTCCTTCACTGCCCAGCAGTGCCATGTGAAGTGGGCATGGCCTTGTGAAAAAGAGAACTGTGTGCAGGATGCCATGGAATCCATGGCTGCATTTGGCTTCTTGGAACACCAGGGTGTCTGTGGGAAGGGGGAGCTCCTGCTCCTTGGGATGCTGGCTCAGGTGATAATGACAGGTGAACGTTCTGTTCTAGAGCCAAGCTGCCCAATTTTCCACCCTAATAAATCTATTCATTTCCCATATCATCAGGCTCAGGCTCCGCAGCCCAAGAGAAGTTTTATTTCATGAATGCATAAAAAAGTATCTGGAAATTGCTTTTAAGCTGCCGTTTTTTTCATGTTTCCTTTTGTTCTTTTCCATTATTTGGAGTGGTCTGAAAATCTCTGTATTTGCTCTATTTCGTTGAACAATACATTGTATATTTTGCTGGGGCAGGGTGGCCTCATAAAGGGAAAAATTATAGCACTCTTAAAATACTCAGGAATGAAAATGGTACCTTTAATATGATCAGATTGTGATGGACTTTGAGTGCCAATGGGAGCTGAGGGCTAAAATAAAGCTTTGTGAGAGTTGTGGTCTAAAGAATGAACAGGATGAAGCCGAGGAAAAGCAGGAGCTGCTTGTTCCTCCATGGAGAATTGAAGGAGCAGTAAAATACTGAAAAGCTCTGTCTGTTCCAAAGGGATCATTAAGGTGAGTTTGTTACTTTAATTCACTTAGAGTGGTGCTTAAGGACAATTTGTTCCTGATTCCCCCTGCCAGCTGGAGCAAATGGTTTTCTTTTCTTTTCCTCCCTTCTTCCCCTTGAGACCACAGGAGGGTTGAGAGACGGAATGGCCAGGGACAGGAGCCTGGCTCCTCAGCCAGATCCCCTCTCCATCATCCCCCAGCTGAACGGTGCCCACAGCTTCTCACACCCCACTTAAATTGATTTCAAACCAGTGCCAGGGGAATGCATGAGCAGTGAGCTCTGTTTTGTGATGGGGGCTTGGCTGCCCTTTCCTTTAATTGTGGGGTTTCTCCTGCTCTGGGGATCCCCCATTGGCCAGCACCTTGGACAAATTATCTATATTGTCTCTATGAAATGTCCTTTATTGTCTGTGTGAAATGTCCATTATTGCCTATGTGAAATGTTCATTATTGTCTATAGGAAATGTCCATTATTGTCTATGTAAAATGTCCATTATTGTCTGTGTGAAATGTTCATTATTGTCTATGTGAAATGTCCTTTATTGTCTGTATGAAATGTCCATAATTGTCTATGTAAAATGTTCATTATTGTCTATGTGAAATGTTCATTATTGTGTATGTGAAATGTCCACAATTGTCTATGTAAAATGTCCATTATTGTCTATGTGAGATGTTTATTTGAACTTTTTTTATTTGAAAAGCAATATATGTACATAATTAATGCCTGGACAGCTCCCCCACCCCCGTACCATGGTTAAATTTAGAAAAAGTGCCTTGATATTTAATTCCTGTGGACTCCTGGGCTGATGGCAGCGAAGAGATGGCAGTGAGAGCAGGGTCAGGGCTGAGATTCACTCCCATCCTGCCCTTTCCCACACGGGATCAGACAGAATGAGCCCCACATCACACAGAGGAACCACAGACCCTAAACCTCCTCTCCTTCCCTTCCATTATTTCCATTCCAAGAATCATTATTAGGAATATGGTTCTTCTGGGGCAAGGCACCACTAAATCAACATTTCTTCCTAATGAATCCTGGTGTTCCATGGAGCTCCTGAGCTGGGCCTGCCTCTGCTTTGTGCACAGGAGCCGTGTTGACACAATATATTTAGACTTGTGTAATGTGTTTGACTCAGCGCTGCACAACATTCTGATTAAAACCAATTATCGCTGCACAAAATCGGCGTGGCACATATTAAACACTCCCAAAGTGCCTGCCTGGCAGCTTGCAGAGGGGAGCTCTGAATCTGGAATCAGCACTCGGGGGAAGTTTCCAACTCCCTCTGGGGTCTCGCCATGGGTTGGGCACAGACGCTCAGGTGACATTTTGGTGGCTGTCCTGGTTTGGGCTGGGATGGAGCTCGTTCTCCTCTGTCTGGAGCTGATGGGGTTGGTGGCTGCTGAGTGGTGCTGGCCCTAAATCGAGGAGTTCCCTGTGGCTCTGGAGTGAGGAGGTGCAGGATGGGCCAGGAGGGAGCACGGCTGGGACAGCTGGACCCAACATCCCACACTTCAGAAGATCCTTCCCAGTTTGGGAACTGGGGGAACTGGTTCTGGGACAGCTGGACCCAACATCCCACACTTCAGAAGATCCTGTCCAGTATGGGAACTGGGGGAACTGGTTCTGGGACAGCTGGACCCAACATCCCACACTTCAGAAGATCCTGTCCAGTATGGGAACTGGGGGAACTGGTTCTGGGACAGCTGGACCCAACATCCCACACTTCAGGACATCCTGCCCAGTTTGGGAACTAGGGGAACTGGTTCTGGCACAGCTGGACCCAACATCCCACACTTCAGGACATCCTGCCCAGTTTGGGAACTGGGGGAACTGGTTCTGGCACAGCTGGACCCAACATCCCACACTTCAGAAGATCCTTCCCAGTTTGGGAACTGGGGGAACTGGTTCTGGGACAGCTGGACCCAACATCCCACACTTCAGAAGATCCTTCCCAGTTTGGGAACTGGGGGAACTGGTTCTGGCACAGCTGGACCCAACATCCCACACTTCAGAAGATCCTGTCCAGTATGGGAACTGGGGGAGCTGGTTCTGGGACAGCTGGACCCAACATCCCACACTTCAGAAGATCCTGTCCAGTATGGGAACTGGGGGAGCTGGTTCTGGGACAGCTGGACCCAACATCCCACACTTCAGGACATCCTGCCCAGTGTGGGAACTGGGGGAACTGGTTCTGGGACAGACTGGGCATCACTCAGAGGTTTCTTGGCAACTGTATTGGGCATCATTTGGTTTTGTAGGGGCTTATTTCTCTCCTTTTTACTACAATTTAATCAGTAGTAGCAGCATACTCTGCCTTGTTTCAATTATTAAAGTGTTTATCTGTCTTCATCTTGACCCGTGAACTTTCCCATCTCCTTTTCTCCCCCAGTTCCGCTGAGGCAGAGCATTGAGGGAGTGGCTCAAGGCCAACCCACCACTACTTCCTTCTGAAAAGCGTCAGAACAACTTGCTGATGTGGAAAATTCCAGGTAATCATGGCATTGTCCATTTGGAATGAAGGTTCTGATGTGCTTTGATTAAAGCCCACATGAGGGAACAGCTTGTGTGAGGCACAGCAGACATTTCCTTAATTTAACAAGCTGAGGCAGGATGAGATCCAGTTAATTTTGCTTTAACTATAATGACTCATTCCAATTGAAGTTATGGCCCGGGAGGTCAGTGGAAAAATAACTGCCCTGTGTTGACTTTGAGCCAAAACACAGTAACTCAGGGACTGAAGGCAGGATGGGACCTGTGGCAGAAAACTGGAGCCAGCAGAAATTCCACTCAGGCTTCAGGTGCTAAAATTTCACGCACAGACCTATAGAGGTGTTTTCATTATTTCTTTTTATAATCCTTCTTAAAACCTGTCCTGCCTCCTGCCACAAAACACGCTCAGGATGTTACCAAGTGATGCATTTTGCCCTGGATTCTACTGGAAGTCACATAGATTAAAGTAGTTTTCCCTTCTGGAATAAAAATTCCATGAGGCTGAATGAGATCACAGCCTGTAATGATAGTGCTCACTGTCTCCTAGCACCACCAATGATTAGAAGCAGAATTATAGCGTGGTGATTTCATGTCAGAGGACAATGCTTTATTAGAGTTTGATTTACTTAGTAATTTAAGTACACTGAATCAGAGCAGGGGAAAGTGCTTCAGAAGTAATTTTTTCATTAGCTCAGTTATTTTTGTTTTGTTCTCTCTTCATGGTGACCTTCATCAGACTGTAAGGGCTCCTGGAAAACAGGAACAATGGATTTTTTAGTTATGATTCACCCAAATACAACACTGGTGGACCAGCAATGTGCTTAGGGGACAGAGAAGGTCTAGGGGACATGGAAAGAAGCTGATGACCTAAATATGAACGTGGAATGGGTTCTTCTCCTGATTGCCTTGAAGATGATAATAGCTACTCCTGATTAGTAGCTGCCCACTGTTGAGCCACGTTTAATTACTCAAGTGGGGATTTACACCACCTGATTTTCCCATGGATGAGGTAAAACTGGTCTGATTTAGGAATGTAGGTTCTGCAGAAGAGTCCAAAGGAAAGAATCAAGCGTCTCCAAAGATGATTCTGTATTGTAAATCAGGTGAACATGGTGGGAAGAAATGCTGATGTCTGACTCCAGCTCAGAAGGCTGAATGATTTCTTTATTATAACTATGCTATAATACATTAATATACTATTTAAAGGAGATACTAAAACTACAAACCTACTTGTTCTAACTCACAACTCGTGACCCTCTCTGAGAGTCCAGCCACAGGTGGGTTGGATTGGCCATCAGCTCAAACAATCCTCACCAGAATCCAACCAAGCAATCAACCCAGGTAAACAATTCTCCAAACACATTCCACATGAGAAAAACAAGGAGCAGAAATAGAAATTGTTTTCTCTTTCTTCCCTCTGTGTTCTTCTATGAAAAAGTCCCGTGAGAGAGAAGAATGTGCCTACCACAATTCTGCTGTCATGGGTTCCTGAGAAAGGTGGGCTGACACAACTTCTAGAAACATCACCTACGAATAATGAGGTGCATTCTGATGCCTGGCTTTGGCACTGCAGCTGCTCAGAGCTGGTTCAGCCCTGTCCCTCTGCCTGTGGGCTCTCCTCCCCTGCTGCCCTCGCAGCAGCTCCAGCTGTTTGTGGGGCTGTGGGACAATCCCTGCCCCCACCTCTGCTCCAAGGTTGGCATGGAAGGATGGTTGGGAGGGCATGGGCAATAATCAGAGCAAGGTGAGCAGGCCGGGGTTGCTGTTTAGGAAATCTTTAACTTCCCATTAAGGCTAATTTATCCTTTTTCCCCCCATGCAAACACATCCTCTGCTATTGCATTTTCTGTCAAATTAACCCCCCTGCACCCCACCCTGGGGTACCACTGGTGTTCCTGGGGCACTGTGACACCACCTCTCAGGGAGTGCATTGTCCTTGGGGCCACCAGGGGTTAGTTAAGCAGTATTTCTGCATGTTTGATTACCAATTTGAGTTAATTAATGGGCTGCATGTGATCTCTATTAATTAGAGCGTGCTCAAGCCTTGATAAAGTGTGTGTCCTCTTAGCACAGCATAATGGCTTCACAAAACCCCTACAAACTGTGGTTAATTAGAAGTGCATTAGGATTTCAGTGTTTAAGGGACGAGGAAAAAAAGATAAAACCACCTTTTTTAATGGTTTTTAAGTGGTTCTAAGAAAAGCCTTCCACGAAGTGAAGGTAAGGATGGGGTGTTCTTAAAGATGAAATGATTTGGTGGAAACAATTTTTCCCTAATTTGACAGCTTTGCTCTGACTGTGTTATCTGTGGGAAGAGCAAGCTTAGGATGGGGAAAAAAAAAAAAAAAAGGCAGGGGGACACATTGCTTCAGTGGAGGAGAGGAAAGACAGTAATCTATAGTTGTTATTTCCTTAAATTTGATAGTCAGCTCTACCCAGCTGTATAAACTCCTGTGAGGGCTCAGCTCCCACTTCTCACAGCCCCAGCTGCAGGCAGAAATCCTTCTCTTGTCCTGTAATTAACATTTCCTGCTCATTGTCCTTAGTTTCAACCCATCTGATGCTGCACTTAGGGGCAAATCCTGCCCAAACCTGACAGCAGAACACCACACATTTGAAAATAGGGACAACTAATTAACCTTTCCCTGGTAGAGTGTGTTTTCTTATTTTGACTTACCTGCCAATAGAGCTGCGGGCAGGATTATCAGTCCAGTCTCAGTTCATGCCATTTTGGCTCCTACACTCCCACAAAGTTCCTGTGATTGGTGTGGGGTCCAAGCAGCAGAATATTTGCGTTGCATCCATGGAAGCTTCCATGTTTTTTCTGTTTGTGTTGACCCAAACCCTGGAGTTCTTTGCCCTTATTCTGGCACAGCTGCCCTTACAGCCTACAAGAGTTTAGGGCAAGCACAGAGGAGGTCTTTGTTCCACTGGGTTCCATAAAACTCTTAAAAAATAATAGCACTGAGCCCTAAAGATAAGGGTTAATATATTTATTATTTACACATATGTAAATTATACACTTATATAATATTCAATAAAATTAAAATTATATGAGCTGTGTGGAACTGGCCATGTTTAAATGAGGGTTTTGCTCTTTCCCTCAGTTTTCTGGAGCACAGAGCCCTTCTGCACCGTTGGGAATTGTGTGTTTACACTGATTCCCTGTGGCACCTCTTGAACTCTTCAACTCCTCCTCTCCCAAGGATGAAATCCTGTGGCATTGGAAACTCCAATGCAATGGTAAGCTCAAATATAGATGTGAAATTAATATCAAAGCAGATTAGGTGACATTTGCCCAGCTGTTGTCTACCCATGTCATTTTGCAGGACGTGAAAAGCAATCAGCTTCGTTTTTAGGAGGGCTGTTTCACTTAGCAAGCAGCTAAGATGCAAAGAAATGCAAATGCAGCTCTGGCTATGTTTAAAATGGTGGCTGATCATGATTCTTTTAATCTAGGGACTCACTTCAAATGACTACAGGAAATGGAATAGTTGCTGGGGGAAAAAGCAGCATGTGCTGCCTGGACAAAGCATTTGCCTGGGTAGACAAACAGCTTTTAAAAAAGAAGAAAAAAAAAAAAAAGGAAAAAATTAGAAAAAGAAACCCAAACAGCAAAAAGGAAGAATTAAAAAACCCCTGGCACCTCAGTAGCACCTAAGAATACCCAGTATTTCTTCCAACAAAGCAGGAGTAATGATTCCCAGCACTGTTGACTCAAACCATCATAAAAGATGTTTTTAGTACGTTGTAAAAGCAAGATCAACTATTCCAGTTCCCTGCAGAAACAAGTGCCAGCCTTGAAGCACAGCAAATTCCTCCTGATCTGACTGCTTGTCCTCAAACCTCCCTGCTCACAAAACTCAGGGATGTTCAGAGATCTCATTCCTCTGCAGATCCAGCTGGGACATGGGGATTCCTCCCTTTTCCCTGGAATAGGAAGGTGGGAAGGGTCAAGAATTGTTTGGAATTCACAAGAGGGACAGCCAGGGGAGGTGGATGGGTAGATGAGGATGATGCTTTCTCTGGGGCTACCTAAAAACAGAGGTCAGACAAAATTAAAGGGATAAAAAGCAGTTCATTTATATTTATTGAAGGGCCTTAAGCTACATTTAGGGCAGACAAAGCCCCCCAGGGGCTACACCCAAAAATGGACAGCAGGTCATGGGGTTTTCACACTTTTATAAGTTTGGTCCACTCGCATGTTGGGGGTTAATCTTTCAATTACAGCTTCAGGTCATGAAGTCATTTACCCCAAATTTGCTCCCCCCCAAAACTCACTTTTGTTTCCATCTCTCAGGGCCTGAGGCAGTGAGGTGTCCTTGATTGCCAGGCCTGGAGAGGAATTGCTGTGTCTGCCCAAAATGGGAAAGCTGCAGCTGACACTGGATATGGAGTTCAGAGTTACACACTAAAGAACTGCAGGATCACAAATAGATGAAAAATATAACAGCTAAAATCTCAAGGCATGGAGGAGGGGTTAATTTTGGGAGCTGAGAGCAGGAGGCAGGAGCACAGAGCTGCACTTCCCAGTAGATGGCTCCGTGGTATTCCAGACCTGGCTTGGCCTCCTTTAATCAAACCCTTGAACTCCAAACAGATGCACCAAGCTTTGCCTTTTCTGTCGGGCACCGCTGTCACGCTGAGGTTTCTTTTTTTATTTATTTTTTTTTTTTTTTTATGATTGCTGCTTTTCCCTCTGATCATAACACCAGAAACTTCCACAGTGGAATCTCAGGGCACGGAATAATCCAGCCCTGGGCTGAGTGGGACCAACAGCTGATTCAGCCCTACTGAGTTATTGGCTGCACATCTAACCAGATAAAATTTAACAAAGCAATTAAAGCCTTCAGCATAACCCAAGGACACTTCACAAATGGTATTTTCAGATTCAGAATTTTTGTTGTTTTGTTTTTTTATTTTTATTTTATTTTTTATTTTTTTTTACAAAGAGGACAATATGGGATTGATGAGTCTTGTCATTTTGCCTATAAAGAGAGGTCTTAAATGCTTACAAAAGCCTGCCAAGTGCAGCCATTCAGTTCTACACCACAGAACCAGATGAGTTTTGCTCGAGTTATAAAATGCATTAATTCAAGATTATACCCCGGTATGCTGTGGAACATATGTAGGTACAGCACAAAGCTGACAATTTGTCAGGCCCTTTTCCAAGCCCTTCTCATGAAGAATGAGGTCCCATTTGGATCAATTACAAGTGAATAGGCATTACACGCTGAAAATCATGCCTTTGTTGCTTAACAGTGCAAAATATTGTTGGTATAATTATTTTTGTGTAGTCCTCTTGCCCTGTGGCATGGAGCCAGATGTGATTCCAGCTCCACCTGGCTCTAACCCAAGACCACTCCACATCAGGCCCTCAGGATCCTAATTCTCTCATTCAACTGGCTATGACCAGTGTCCATGTGGTTTTGGTTCAACACAGACTGGTACGTGCAGGGAAATCCAAACATTTTTCTGGTCTCAATGGCTTTCTCCAAAACCTGGCCACATCTCCTGTGCCATGCCAGTTCTTCATGAGTTTCTCCTTTGTATTTGATGCTTTAAAGTTCTGTATTCCTGAGTGTCGTTATGTGACACTACTTCTCCACTTTGGTCCCTGACATTTTTGAGGCTCTTTGATCATTCTGATTTTAAATCTCTGATTACACATGAGCAGCCAAACTACCCAGCTTTGCTCAGAAATAACTTGCAAGAAATGCCTCTACATGCTACACAACATAAACAATTGCTAAAATATGCAGATCAGGAAAACTAATGGTGTGTAATGCTACAATGTTTTAAATGTCTTAATTTAGTTTATAGGCACTCCAAAAAAACCAAAAAAAAACCAAAAAAAAAAAACCACCCCAACCCACTTAGGGAGCCAAGCATCAATAACGTGAGTCTGCTCTAGCTGAGTAATCACCTCTCGGTAATGAATTCTTAAATATTAATTTGCTGGATGCTATTCATCATGTGCAACAGTGAAGGCAAGGCAGAATCAAGGCTCCAAAAGGAGGGAGAGTTTTTTTTTTTCAGCCAAGGTGCAGAGTTGCCATTCTTTATGATGCCTCAGGTTTCAGATTTTCTATTTTTCACGTTCTGTGCTGCTTTAGAGTGTGGGTCTGAGCTTCACATGAGGGGATGGTGAGCTCTCTTCACAGAGCAGGGGAGACAAAACAATTCCTTCTCCAGCTGGGCACCAAGGACAAATGATCCAAATCTCAGGCCCAAGAGCACAAACAACGTGGGCTGGAGAGAGAAAAACAAGCAGGATGGGACTGCATGGGCTGGAGCTGGAATGGGACAATGAACTGCAATGTGCCAATGGAGCAGAGCTGATCACAGTGAGAGACCCCGTGACCATTTTGTGACCATTTTGGGTTGTGCTGCCCAAGGTGGATCTATTGAAACCTCTTAATAAATCCCTACTGTATTTAGCTCCGTCTGGTCTCTGTTCTAGGTCAGCCTTAGCCAGGCATCAATTAGGCTGGCTTGTCCCCCTCTTCCTGCCATGCACAGGTCTGACCCAGCTCCCAGAGGCCGTTTGCTGGCAGGGGAAAGAAGAGGTGACATCCCTGTGTCCCCTCCTGAGGTGCAGGAACCACCTTGAGGTGCTGCTGGGTGGCAGCAGGAGGTGTGAATGTCCCTCAGGTTTGTCAGTGAGCTCCTGAATCACTGCAGCGTTCCCTCTGAGGTGGCCACAGAAATGCTGAGGGGTGGAATTCTGAACTTTTGAAAGAAGTGCAGCTCCCTTTGGAGGGGTCAGGGAATATCTCTGCAGAACAGCTCCTCGATCAGGGTGTGTTTGCCCCAGGTTAGAGATTTAGACCCAGCTCAGTTCAGCTGAGGGAGGTCAGACACTAAAGGTATTTCAGCTGCAGCCCTATACAACAACCCTGTCTCATAGACAGTATGAAAAAAACCCAAGCATTTAACACTGGCTCCTGAAATGTCATATTTTAAATGGATCTAAGGTGATTCCTCATGCTTTTCCTCTAGGATAACTTCACTCCTTGGACTTCATCCCTTCCTTATCCTACGAGAGAGGCAATCAGTACCTAAGACAGGTGAGCAGGAGGGAAAAGTAATTTATCTCATACCCCCTGAAAATAAAAATAACAGATTTGGGGACTTTTCTCCTGTGCTGAGCAGTATTTTAATGCACAGCTGCTTTCTGCTGCTGTGGTCACACTTTTTTGGGGTTTTTCAGTGTTAACTGGGTTTGCAGATCTCTGGTTTGGGGGACAGGGAAGGGTCAGGCCTGGTAGAAATTTTTTCTTCTGCTGTTAAGAAGTTTTCTACAAGTACCCCAATGTGCTTAATAGACAGTGCCAGTACACACTGGGGTGGAAAACATAAAGAATTCTGCTTTTGCTGCTTATTGGTGTGGGATTATTGAGAAGTGATCTCAGCCACTCAGGGCCTCAAGGGTCTAATTAAAGTGACAAGTCTCCTCAGGGCCTGTGATGTTACAATACTTAGTGGCAGAAATAGGAATAAAAATCACTCCCTTTTCATTGTCTTCCTGTTAAAATGTGTCCATTTGACAGGAGAGAGGCATCAGGGTGGGCATTTTCATTCATTTGGAAAGCAGTGAACACCCAAAAGTGGGCAGAGAGAAGGCTCACTCATCTTCTGTCTTTCACAAGGGTTTATCCAGCAGTAAAATAGGGATAACTCCAGCTGCATTCTCGCGGGAGTTCTGTGGAGTGCAGGAGTTTTTCCCAGATTTCCTGCAGAGTTTTCCATGGTTTATAAGCCCAGCTGTGAATCCATGGGTGGGGTTGTGTAGCTCTGTACCAGGTTTTGGCTCTCCTCCCCTTCGGGCTGCTGGGAAGTTGATGACAAAACTCCAGGTAAAATCTTGGAAGGGTTTCTCCAGATGGGCTCAGTTTTCACACCTGTGGCCTTTCCTCAGAGCATTCCTGTCCCCCTTTGCTCGTGCATTCCCTGCCTGCTCGTGCTTCCCATGCCCAGCCAGTGAGAGCATCCAAGATTAGTGCCACAAATCCATTCTTTTATGAAGGACTTGCTGATGGAGGAGAAATCACATTCTGAATCATCAATTCCTCCAAGAGCAAAGTCTCCCAGGAACAAAGATTGCAAAATGAGGCAGCACTCTCAGACCTTTCACACTCTGTGCTCCTTGGGCTGGTCCCCCAGGGAACCACGTTCTCCAATCCTGCATCACCCACTTGGGGAGTTGTTTACTTTTCTTTAGCACAAATTTTTTAAATGATACTTAATCACACCAAAGAGCTTTCTTTTCCTCAGACAAATTGTGTATTTACATACAATTCTCTAATTGCTTGCAACATGTTGTCTTCCAAGTGTAACACCTGCTTGGGGAGGCTGCTAATTTAGATATAACAAGATAAACGGTGCAGTTCTGGGTTTTGTAAGGAAGGCAGAAGAAAAGTAATTTTAAAAATATAATTAATTAAGATTACATAATAATTGGGATTTTTTTTTCCATATTCCATGGTGGCTTTCATAGAAAATGATTTATTTTCCTACTGAAGAAAGGAAAATTTCTGCAAAAATTTGGCCTCATTATAGAACAGAAATGAGAAAGAAAAATCATGTGTTCTGTTTAAAAATTAGAAACCTTTAATCATGCAGTTTTAGAATCAAAGAAGAGCCTATTTCTTGGAGAATCAAGGAGGAAGAGCTCTCTTCTCCCACTCTCCCTTTGCCTTTCTTTCCAGCTGCCCCTGTGCCCACCAGAGCTGTGATGGAACTCACTGAGTTTTCCATCTCTGCTTTTTGCTTTCTTTCCCTTTCCCAGCCTCTCCAAATCCATTTTTCTTCCATTTGAGGCCCCCTGCATGGTGCAGTGGGGAGTAAATATTCTTTGAGGCTCCAGAGGCAAGGCTGGGTAATTGCTGGCAGGTAGAGCTGTGTCTGTCCTAGTGAAATCTTGCAATTCGGAGCTGCTTCCCTTATTGACAAAAGTGGGTTTCTATTGCCCTTATTCTGCTCATCTCGTTCTGCTCTGTGTGTTGTAAACTAAAGGGAATATTTGCTTCTGGTTGCAAAACTGTTGGTGGAGATGAAGCACAGGGAAATGGCCTGGGCTGAGAAAATAACTTTGATTTTCACTAACAACGTCTTTTGTATTGTCTGAGAGTGTTTGTGGGAAATAATTGTGAAGGGATGTTGTGGCATTTTTTTATTTCTACCATTCAATTTCATTTGTGGCTTTTCTTCTTCCCTAGGATGTAACTTTTCTCTTCTGAGTATCTAGATGGGCTTCATAAATTTCTGTTCTCTCAAGCTCATAAGTATTTAAATGTAGTTTGTCTCCTTTTTTAAAATGCAGGAAAAATAGGATTCCACTCTGTCCAGGCTGATGGGTTCTCACTTCCAAGCTTAGTTTTGGTCCATTCCCAGAGTTGGAAACCCAGTTTTGTATGGCTCTAGAAATGTTTCCCCTTTTGCCTGTGGCCTCATTATCTGTTCTTCACATCCTTTATGTGGACATCCTTATCTGTTCTTCACATCCTCTTTATCTGTTCTTCACATTCTTAGGAGCCACAGATTCCTGGCTGTGCTCCAAACCCCCTGCCTCCCATCCTTAAACCCCCAGAGCATTCCCAGCAGCATCCAGCTGTGCCCATCCCCTCCCACTCCCACCCCTCACCTGAGCTGGTTTCAAAGGAAATATGACAAAACCTGATGCCCAGAGTCAGCCATCACAGAAAGGGTTCAGCTGATCTTTTCGAGTCCGAACCAAACTCAGATCTGGAGAACTCCTGTGCCTGTAAAGAGCAGAACTCAGATCTTGTGTTTTCAGCATTTGCCTGTAAAGATGGCTCTGTTAAATTCACTGCAGTGCCTTTGATAACTGTGCTGTGACAAATTGTAGTTATGCCACACAATGCAGGGCTCTGATTGTATTTAAATAATATTTACAGAATTGTGTAAAGTCACTTCTTAGATATTTTTTCCACCCCAAGGAAGTTATTTCATTTTACATCTGGGTCTGACTAAATCCTAAGTGAATACATAT
The DNA here is from genome assembly GCF_031753505.1 of Anomalospiza imberbis. Classification (NCBI taxonomy): domain Eukaryota; kingdom Metazoa; phylum Chordata; class Aves; order Passeriformes; family Viduidae; genus Anomalospiza; species Anomalospiza imberbis. Next base: position 17,619,676 of record NC_089692.1, on the reverse strand, counting down.
GGAAGGTGCAGGAGGGGGCTGTGGGATAACAGAGGCTTTTTCTTTGCACTTGGAGCCCATCCTGTGCTGCAAGCAAGCAAACAGCTTTGCCACCTGCAGCTATTTGCAAGCCAAAATGAAATGAGCCGATGTTCTCTGTCCTATTCCAAGCATCCAGGTGTCCACTGGATGAGAAGTGTTATTGCCATTGGCAGGGCTGATACAGCCCAGCACAGAACCCAAATGGCTCTGGCTGGAAATTGCCCTTTGCTCTGCTCTGGGGTGCCAGGCTGTGCCTCCTTACCAGGGACACAATTTCTGTTTGAATGTTCCTGCTTCAGCAATGAATATGATTCAAAGTTCATTAAATCACTGAGGTCTGTTAATTGAACTCAAAAGCCTTTAAACAAGGTCTTGGGCTGCTTTTAAGGGAAGATACAGAGCTTCATTTGCAGGGTACACCAGACCCCCTCCATCCTCACCCATCTTCTGGTCTCTGACAACATTTTTACCTACATTATTTAGAATAATAGAGTGGTCTGGGCTGGAAGAGACTTTTAAACCCCCCTGTAATCATCTTGGAAATCTACAACTGGATCAGGCTGCTCAGAGCTAACCTGACCTGGAATGTTCCCAGGGCTGGGGCATCCAACCCCTCTCCGAGCAGCCTGTCCCAGGGCCTCACCACCCTCACAAAAATCTTCCTCCTTATATCCACTCAGCACAACCTGCTGGAATTTTGCTGTGGAAAAAATGCAGCGCTGTTGAAGTGAAAACTTTTTTTGTGGAATGTACTTGCTGGTTTTGACAGGAAGCATTTCAGATGTAAAGCTGTGTTCAGCCTGTTCAGAAAAGGAGGCAAGGCAGTGATCACAGGAGGTTTCCATGCTGACAGGACACAAAGTTTTATTCATTAGTGATTAATTATAAGCATATTCATGGACCAGAATAATCTGTCTCTCCTCCTTTTTGTTGCCCGCAAGATTCTAAATATTTTCCAATTACTTACTGCCCTCTACCTCACTCTAAAAGTCTTGGACTCCTGCTATTGTTATTACATTTTTTAAAACTTCGGGTTAGTTACTGAATTCAGCTCCAAAAGTGAGATTTTAGAAGTCTTATAACTCTTCTCGTGCTGTTATTAAATCTAGAGAAAGGTGACTACAATTTCAGCTGCTGCTCTTTTAGTTTTATTGTTGGCTTCTGAGCAGGACTGGAGAGAGAACACAGACAGAAAGCAGCAGCAGCTGAGAATCCCCTCCACCTGAAAGGTGGTCCAGGTCAGAGGAGAGAGAACTGGAAGCAGAGGCAGTGCAGCAGCAGGGGAATCAGAAAAATAACAAAGTCTGGCTGAGGCAAGAGAGAAAAAAGAAAATGCCAGCCATGCAAATCAGGACAGATATGCAGGAGAAAAACAGACATTGAGGCCCTGGAGTTAACAGGAACTCAGAAAAATCAGGTTATCATTGGGGTGGGAACCCCATCAAATGCCCTTGGCGGAAGGAATTTATTTAGATATAGCTTCAGAAATCCCACCAAGGATCCATTCTGACACATGAAGTCTCTGCATTATTTCCCAGCACCCAGGGGGCTTTGGGATGCCACATGCTGCACAGCAGATGACTTCTCTGTCCCTTTTCCTGTGCTCACTGTGACTTTGACAATGCAACAGGTCTGGGAGAGGCTGTTTGCCTGCTGCTTGTGCTGTGAAGTGAGCATTTCAAACAGAATATCTGGATTGTTTTCATTGGTCGTTCAAGGGTAGTTCAGCTGGCTTACTGCTTCCTGCTTTTATTCTCATAAAACCACTTAATATAATTGTGGGGACTGAGCCATGGCCAAATGAGCCATGGTTCTGTTGACATCACTGCCCACTTTTGGTCCTTGGTACAAATTTCATTAGCTCAGAATGCACGAGCACAAGTCTCAAGCAGCAATCAATACTTCACCAGTACTCCCTGAAGCCCCACATCAAATATTTCCATAAGTGATTAAAACTTGTGCTGTGCTAAATCAGAATGTGCACCAACAATGCTGCACAGGGCATCTGTCAGCACTGCACTGCTGAAACTCAGGCTCAAGAAACTGCAGCAAAACAGAGCCCCTAAGCAGGAACTCATGCCTGCAGCAAGGGGATTCTACTGCAAGTTTCACTGGGTTCTGTTGTTGTTCTCTTTTTTTTTTTTTTTTTAGTTTTATTTGTTTTTATTTTAGGGATGGTAGTGATTGTGAAAACAAGCAAGCCCCTCATCAGCTGTACCCATTTCTGTGAGACTCTTAGAGTCTAGTTACTCAGAACAGTTCTTTTGAAAGACCACAACTGTGGTTATTTCAGTGGTTATTGGAATAATATAGTGAAATACATTAGTATATTAATATATATAGAAATAATATAGTGAAATATAGAAGTATGGTACATAAACTATACTTCACTATACTATAAAGTATAGTATATGTAGTATATTGTATATAGTATATGTAGTATATTCTATATAGTATATAGTGAAATAATTGTGGTTATTTCAGTGGTTATTGGAATAATATAGTGAAATACATTAGTATATTAACATATGTAGAAATAATATAGTGAAATATATGAAGTATAGTATATAGTGAAATAACTGTGGTTATTTCAGTGATTATTGAAATAATATACTGAAATATTTTAGTATATTAATATAGATAGAAATAATATAGTGAAATATATAAGTATAGTTTATATAGTATAGTATATAGTGAAATAACTGTGGTTATTTCAGTGTTTATTGAAATAATATACTGAAATATTTTAGTATATTAATATATATAGAAATAATATAGTGAAATATATAAGTATAGTACATATAGTATAGTATATAGTGAAATAACTGTGGTTATTTCAGTAATTTCAATCTGTGTGGGAAATGCCTGCTGTGCTCCTGACCCACAGACACATCTGGGACTCAAACTTGCCCATTTGGGATGAGATTATCGTGGCCTCATGGCCCTGTGGTCTGGGTGACACTGATGGGATGGATCACACTGGACATCACCAAATCCATGGAAACAGAACTGCAGCTCTTTGCACAAATTTCAGCAGGATTTGGATCATCTCCTCAAAAAAAAAAAAAAAAAAAAAGGAGATTTTCCATCTGAATGCAGAGTCCCCATCTCCCAAGCTGTGCAGCATCCCGTGGAAGTATTTGTAAACACTTCAGCACTTTCATTGCTATGCTGCTGCCTGTCCAGTCCTCCACAGAAATCCATTCTGATTTCCCATTTCTGCAGGGATGTTTGCTTATCTTCTTTCAGCTGTCTTGGCCTTCAGGAAATTGAAACAGAAGGGCTCAGACCCCCTGCCAGAGATTTTGTTTCACAGTGCTCTGGTGCTCTTTATGGCTGAGTGATGAATACCAATTTAATTATACTTGGGAGCCCTGGTTGAGATTTCTTTTGTTAAGTCAGAAGTGTGGAAATGAGTTCCAGCTACTGTTAAAAATTTGTTACAGTGCTACCATAAAACACAGAATTTCCAGTGTACATGGCTTGTTCTACAGCCCTTCTAAATTGAACTCAATTAAGCTGCCTGTCTCCTCTACTGTCAGAGATATAAAAGTGCTCCAGTCACATGTGGGATGTGGTAATGCATTAAATCAGGAGATTGTCAATACCTCCACACCATGTCCTAAGGTGCCCTTTGCTGAGGCTCCTTTTAAATTAGTGTGAAAGGCTGCAGGTGTAATAAATACATCTCTGTATTCAGGACCTTTATTATGGAATGGAACCCAGGGTACACCATGATTTTGCTGCTTTAAGGCTCGTGAGCAATGTTTGAGAGCACAGGTGGATAAATGAGTATGATCACTGTGAAATTCCTGCTGTGGAATGGGTGAGGATCCTTCATGTGGACAGGTTTTGTTTGAATTTTGTCTTTCTGTGGAAATATTACAGACAACATATGCTTCTGAAATAAGCTGGTGCATTTTCAGAGATTTCAGTGAAGTTTCATCCCCTAACATTGGCAGAAAATTCGAACTTGTTTTGGGAAAAGAAAAACAACAGAGCAAAACATATAAGAACCTGATGCAAAATACCTTTAAATTCTCAGTGACCTCCGTGGCCTCTTCATGAAGCACTAATATTATTCATAATATCTGTTTTGAGTACTTTTCTTTCTCTTATTGCTGCTTCTTTCCCCCACCCCTTAAAATTTACTAAGTAACACTTGTACTGAAATGTTATTTACTAATATGTGTGTTCTGGCTGACAAAATGCCAGTAGACTGTTAAACAAAAAAAAAAAACAAAAAAGAGGAAATTTATTTATTTCTCCCTGCAGAAGTGGGAGGAGATAAAAAGCCCCATTGTCAGCCACCTCTCAGAGCAGGCAATTAAGGAGCAGCAGTGTACTATTCACATTCAGAGCATAATTCAATAAATACATACTGCATGCTCACATTCCACAACTGGTAATTACACACAGATGCAATCAACAGGTCTTTTTCAACATTTTTACAAACCTCACTGAACTGCTAAGAAACCTCAAAGGGGAGCACCACACACTCAAAGCCCACCCCACACACTCTCTGCTCTAAGTCTAACCCTAAATAAATTAATAAATAGAAAAAAAACCAGAAAAAACTGTGGACAGAAAGGATTTATCTAAGGAGAGAATTAAGAATTGAGCATGATTTCAATTATAGGCAAGTCCCTCAGATGTCACCTTTTAAAACAGTGCCCATCACTTCCCACGGGGATGTGGGGATGTTTGGGGTTACCCTGTGATGCAGAGGTGTGAGGTGATACCTTGTGCAGGCTGGCCTAGAACAGAGATTGGACAGAGTTACAGAATAAAGCAGGGATTTATTAAAAGGATCTCCTCCATGGATCCACCTTGGGCAGCACCAGAGCCCAGCCAGGGCTGCACCCAAGATGAACCCAAATGGTCCCAAAATGCACGAGCGCTCCCGGGGGCTCTCACTGGGATCAGCTCTGCTCCATTGGCACATTGGAGTTCATTGTCCCATTCCAGCTCCAGCCCATGCAGTCCCATCCTGCTTGTTTTTCTCTCTCCAGCCCACGTTGTTTGTGCTCCTGGGCCTGAGATTGGGATCATTTGTCCTTGGTGCCCAGCTGGAGAAGGAATTGTTTTGTCTCCCTGCTCTGTGAGGAGAGCTCACCATCCCCTGATATTAAGCCCAGACCCACACACTAAAGCAGCACAGAATGTGAAAAATAGAAAAGCCAAAACCTGAGGCATCAGAGGCAGAGCATCCCTGTGCCCAGGCTGCTCTGCACTCACAACACCCAGGGGGTGAAGGTGCTGAGGAGGAGGAAACATGCAAAAGGAGGTTCCCTTCCTCCTCCTCTTGGCTTCAAAGGTGTCACTCAGAAATGCCATTATTTGCTTGAAGTGTGGGAGCAGCAATGCCTGTGCAAACCAAAACATTATTTTCATGCATTTTAACAGCTGTTGGATCACAACCAACACTTGTGGTTCCAGGCACAGTTTTCCCTCTGCGCTCTCAGACAGCATCAAACACAAAATTGTGATTACACGATGTGTTGTTTGCTTTTCTGAGTGGTGCAGAGCTCTCAAATCCCTCATGATCAGGAGAAAATTAAAGATCTAAGAAGTCCTGGTGACTCTGAGCAGACCATGAGGGAATGATCTGGGGGGGAATTAATGTTTTGCTGCAGTTTTCCTTCCCATAATTCTGAAAGTTTGTAGCTTCCTTATCACTTTCTTGCTTCCAAAGACAGCAGGGAATTTTCTCACCCTCTACTTCATTTGCTGTGAAATTGATAAAAAGTTGTAGCTAATGGGAGTCTGTGGAACACAGATGGATGAGGCACTGGGAGAGGCATCAGGAGCTCTAACACTGATTTATGGGACAAGTGGCTTGGGGCCTCCTGAAGTAAACCACTTGAGCATTGCTCACAATCTTTAAATTACATCCCCAAAGAATTTCAACTGAGTGCTGGAGTCACCAGGCTGTGCTTTCTACTGCTCCCATTCCTCACTGAACCCTAAACCCCTCTCTGCACAAGGCCCAGCTTTAAGAGGGCATTTGGAGGGTAGTATTCATTTTATGACAGTCTTTCCTGCCCTGAAATCCACATTTCCAGACCCTTTCCTGTACCCTAGAGTACAGTTTTTCTGGGAAAACTTACCAGACTACATTTTTAGGAGAAAAGCCCTTGGGGTGATCAACTGGAATGTTGATGGACATCTCATTTCTGCACCTAGTTGTGTTGGGTTGTGAGCTGTTCCTAGGCCAGGGGCTGGAAATTTTATTTTTCCCAAGCTCTAGGTAAGGATGGTTCTAGAAACTTATGGGAAGATGGGATGTAATGTATCCCACAGGGGAAAGCTGATACAAACCCAGTGATGAGCAGAATGATCACCCTCTGCAAGGCAGAGGAAAAGGGACCAGGTTGCACCAAGTTAAAAATTGTGCTGAATGCTGTGTTTGTAATTGTGTGTAAGTTGTTCAGCCTGAACTAGGAGCAAGAAATGTGTTCCTCACAAAAAAAGAAAAAAAAAAAAAAAAAAGAAAAAAAAAGTGAGAGAGAAGATGATTCTGCACCATATGCTATGGAATGGAATTTTCAGGCAGTCAGTGAAATTTTGAGTAAAAGCTGCATTACCTCTGTGAAGGATGGTCCTGAAGGACAGCAGGAGGGAGCAGGAGTGCACTTTGTGGTACTCACAGTCTGCTTCAGCTTCATTTCATAATCCCCTATAATTGGATGTAGTTTTTCTCCACGTCTTGAGTGCTCATTTACCTTTGGAAAGGGTTTTGTGCTCAATGGGTGGAAGGTGTTTATTAAACACAAAATATCACTTTGTTTAGCTGCTGATTGAGCTGAGGGCCTTGCACAGGTTTATAGCAGAGCATAAACCAAGGCAGAGAGAAAGAAACAATCCTTCACTTCAATTAGAAATGGAGAGAGGTGCAGCTTTGCTGCTGAGTCACTCGAGCTCCATGAAATGCACCTCATTTTCTACTCTCTGCTATCAGAGCAAGGACTGATGTTGTTTTCCTCAGATCTAAAATACACTAGCCTCAGAGACTACTTTAGCCTCCTTCATCCCAACCATCCCAAGGTGTTTTGAGGCTTTGTAGGGAAATCATTCCCTGTGGGACAGATGGTGGCATTTGCTCACTGTGAGCATTCTGGGGTGTCTGAGGCGGGTAGGTGGCCCAGAATCTGTTACCCAAAGGCAAAACTGCTCAGAAGTAACAGGTCAGGAGTTCTTTAGTGTTTTCTGAAGAGACCTTTGCAGGTGTGACAGGGATTTGTTTCTGGGTGACACCCAGCCAGAAGGGTGTCAAACTCTCCAAGGTGCTCGTGGCACATGGTCTGGTTTCAAAGTGGAGCACCAAGCCAGCTCTAGAGCAAGGACAATTCCCACTGCTCTGAATTTCTACAGGCCAGGCCCCAAATGTTTTTTCCTTAAATTGTTTCTGAGCTGAGAAGTGATCCTGTTCTCCTCACCATGGCTGTGTGGCCACTGAGCCTTTAATTCACCAGAGCTCATCTCTCCCTGCCACATCTGCATATTCATCTGATACCTTGTGAAGGCTGAGCTAGAACAGAGGCTGGACAGAGTTAAAGAATAAAGCAGGGATTTATTAAAAGGCCTCAGTGGATCCACCTTGGGCAGCACCAGAGCCCAGCCAGGGCTGCACCCAAGATGAACCCAAATGGTCCCAAAATGCACGAGCGCTCCCGGGGGCTCTCACTGGGATCAGCTCTGCTCCATTGGCACATTGCAGTTCATTGTCCCATTCCAGCTCCAGCCCATGCAGTCCCATCCTGCTTGTTTTTCTCTCTCCAGCCCACGTTGTTTGTGCTCTTGGGCCTGAGATTGGGATCACTTGTCCTTGGTCCCCAGCTGGAGAAGGAATTGTTTTGTCTCCCTGCTCTGTGAGGAGAGCTCACCATCCCCTCATGTGAAGCCCAGACCCACACACTAAAGCAGCACAGAGTGTGAAAAATAGAAAATCTAAAACCTGAGGCATCACATGCAGCAGGCTGAAGTTTCCTCGTTTCCCTTTGTTTCCCTAGAAGCAGCCAGCTGTCAGCCCATTGGTTCTCACAGACTCTTTTAAGGAACCCCCCACCTCTGCTGTCTCTACATTCAGGCAGACACAAGGGTCAGTCGTTTTCCACACCACCATTTCCTCCTCATCTCCTGCTCTGCTTCTTCCAGCCTGGGCCAATTTTTCATAAAGGAGAGCTCAGCAGTAGAAAGAACACACGAGGCAGCAAAGGCAGAGTGGTTTTTTCCCTTTCCCACTGCCATATGATTCTTTATTTTGAAATGTAAGCACAACATGTGGCATGCTGCTCTTCCAGTCACTGAATTGGTGACTCTCCTCTCTGTATGTTGTCACCTGCAATCATGGATGGGGGAAAGGCAATCTCTCCCACTACTGATCCTTCCTGGGCAATGGTAATGGAAGCCTGAAAGATTGTTCATCCCCTTTTGCTCAGACAGTCTCATATGGTGATTTTTTTTTTACTAGAATACAAGAATATTTAAAATTTGCACCATCAGGAGGCTGTCTAAGCGCTGCAGTTTATTTCATGCCTTTAAATCAGAGCTGTGTTAATCAAAATATTTGCTTTGGAATTGAACAACCCCTTTGCTGGTTAACCTGGGCTGTTCCCTGAAATGCTCACGTGTGGGTTAAATGAAAAGTAGAGGCCCAGGGTTTGATTTGTTCCTGCAGATCTTCATTCTTCCCTGTGTGAGGATGGTGAAGGCTAATCCTTAACTGGGGATATTTCTTTCAAGCAATCAAGTGCCTTTTTTGCAATCCCTGGGACTGGAGCTTGGAGAGGCTCTCTGGGCCTGGCCAGGGGATCAGAGGGAATTGCATCCCCCAGCAGGGCTGTGATGTGCAGCTGGTGGGTGGTTCTGGCTGGAGAGGCACCAGCCTGGCCTCCTGTCATCATCTGCCCACGCTCCTGCTCGAGTTGGGGGTACAGAGCTGAAAGCTTCATTTAGTCCTGGGTGTCTAAAATGTCGGGGGGGAAACTCTGGTTCTTTCCACCAGAGCTGTGACACAGAGCAAGAGTCACTCTGGACTGTGGTGAGTGGGCAGCCTCAGTCTGTGGCATAAGAGTGAGACCCATCCAGAGGGGATCTCCAGTGGGATGAAGCCCTGGATTAATCACATTTTGGGAATGCACAGCTGTACCAAGCTGGGAGGCAGCCCAGGGGCAGAGCCTGAAAATCCTAATTTCAATCCAGGGATTTCAAATCAGCCTCACACACTTTGCTTAGGCCTCCTGGAGAACACCCTTCCAGAAGAAGATGCTGCCATGGGAACAGCAAAAGGAGCCCTTTAATATTCTGTGCATTGAGCAGGCTGCTATCAATATGCTTTTAGGATGGCAGCATTGCTGAGTTTAATGATTAAAGATGCAAAAGTGCAGTTCGGTTCTGTACTTCCCAATGAAAATTAGACCCTCCAGAGATTATGGATAAATGACTACATATCCCAGAAAGTAATTTGAGCAAGTTCCAGATCACTGACCAGAAGAAAATTCAACTACTGAACACAAAGACATGTTTGCAGCCATGAACACTATCTGACAGGGTAACTAGATTATGTCAGATTCTGCTTACAGGCAACTGAAAATAAATAAACCTGAAAAATTACTTCACAGTGTGTGACTGTAGGTGGTGAAAAATACCCCTCATGAAGAATTATGATCCAAACCAGAATTACCTTTATGTTCCTAATCTGCTCTCAAGGCTTTCTTTTTGTCTTTAAAATAATAATAATAATAAAAAGAAGAGCTACAACCTTAATATTTCTTACATGTCAGCTCAGACCCCCTTGGGTTAATACATTCCACAGTCTTGTTGTTTACTTCTCATTAAGCTAAATGTTTTATGCAAATCATCTGACATAAAGCCAGACGACCAATCTAGAAAGGCTGTAATTCCATCTGATGAGTTCATTCAACTGAAATCTGTACTTAATTTCCATAATTATACTACCCTATTCTCATAATGTGAACTGATTGCTGCAAAAACACAAAATAACTGAAATGCGTTCAGATTTAAAATATGAAAATGATATGTCCCTTTGGGCACAAGAGTTATGTTTTACAAACAGTTTCTCTATTTTCTTTATTTTCTCCAACAAAATATCTCTTTATTTAAGGCTTTGCCAGCCTCATTTAAAGACTATTAAAGTGATAAGAGCTATTTCTAATGTGATGTTGCCTTGCTTTAAAAAAAAAAAAAAAGAAAATTAAAAACAAGAAAAAAACAGGGGAAAAGAGAAGAAAATTGAGGAGAAAAAAACCAAAAAAACAACACACCAGGGCATTAATAATTATATTAATGCATTATGCTCAAAAGCCTGAAGATTGCTGTCTTGTCATGGAGCTTAAACTCAGAACAAACTGGTTGTGTTCTTGCTGACAAGTCTAAGTACCTTTTTAATTATAGAATCAGACAAATGAAGTTGCTGCTGCACCAAGAAAAGTCCAGGCATAGCTTGGCTTGAAGGAGCTGCCAAAGGCCTGAACTTTCCTTGGGAAGCTCAAGCCTTCCAAAAGTCATGCTCAAATATCTCCTGTGGTGGCTCAGGACCAGAAAGGAAAGCCGTGCTCTAGCTTTGGGTGGGGTTTATGGAGGTATTTGAAGCAATCTGGTTTACAGAACAGTGATGAATTTCAGCATGCCCCTAAAATTTAAGTCACTAAGTCACCAGAAGACCAGGTTTTTTAGCTTTTCTTTTTTTTTTTTTTTATTTTTTCTGCCTGATTGTGTAACCACAGTTGTCTTATTGACAACAGCAATTACCAAAAGTTGTACTGAAGTGGAGCAGCACACAGGACACCTGATGGGAATGGCTGGATGAAAAGAGGTGTTTGAAGTTAAATGACATTAACCTGATGGTGTCACCAACCCCTCCCTGTCACCTGTAGGAGGGTGCTGTGATATTCGGAAATGTGCGTTTCCATGCAAAAAAAAGAAGTGCATTTTATTATTTTTCTGTCTCTTGCACAGAACAAACCAAATATTTCCTCGGATTACTCAGAAAAGCAGTGGATATTTTTATGTAAAATCACTAATCCCTCCTTAGGTTGACCCAAGAATTGCAGTTTCCTTCTCCAGTGTTGTCCTGGTTTAGGTCAGTTTTAGGACAAAAGCAGAAAAGCCTTTAAAGGAGTTTCCTCTAGAAAAGCAATTTCAAGTGACCCCTCCCCAGCTGGTTTGGGTAAAAGATTTCCTGGGTGAAAAGTGGAAAAAACTGTTTATTTAACAGGCAAAGCATTCACCAACACAAAAAATGAACCATATGAAATTGGGGGGTTCTTGAATCTGTCACAATTTGTGACCAGCCATTTGTCTGTCCCCATGGATTTGTTTTACCAAATCAATTTTCTAATCTAGGTGTAACTGTCTCTTTAGGAAGCAGTGCTGCAGCAATTCAGCTCTGCTGATGATAATTGTAACACTGCTTTGAAAGCCTCCCTCCTTCTCTGTGGGGGCAAAAAGGCAGAACTGCAGCAGTTTTATTTCTGTTGTATTTTTAATCACTCTTTGTCAGGTGTTTCTGAACTTTTCTGGGTGGTAGCTGGTTTCAGGCTTTGCCTGAACTCTGTGTGCTCTTACCTTGCAAGGAGCTGAAAAATGCAGCTCGATTTTTTTGAACCTTCCAGAGGTTCGAGTGTGCAGCAGACAGTTCTGTATGATGGATGGTGAAACCAGTTAAATGTGCCACACTGCAGTGAGCCTGGGCAATAATGCTGCTGCAGGAATTCTAGATAATTCTGCTCTTACCATGATGACATTTCTGGGGAAAAAAAAAAAAAAAAAAAAAAAGCGGAATCACTTTATAGCTTTCTAATAAAAATAAGAAGTAATCCTGTTAAATTCAAGCTCATCCAGCTAAATCACTTGAGCTTTCTCATATCCCTGCTCTAAATATTCTCAGCTGACTTTGTTGAAATGAGAAACGCTCCTGGACAAACAGCAGCTGGCTCTGCTCGCTGAGGAGAGGGGTGGCAGCACATCTGTCAGTGTTGGGAGATGCAGAATTACACTCTTGGGTCAGGGAGAAGTTCATGGGGCCTGGAATTTGGGAATTTCTTAAAGAACTGGGGCAAGCTTGGGAGTTCTGTGAAGTTGCCCAAGTCTCCTCTCCATGGTTTGCTGTGTTTGTGCATTCAGCAGAGCCCCTTGCTGGGACTTGCAGAAGGAAGAGTGTCACTGACTTAATTGCCACTATCACTTCCTGGAGCAACTGGTTATTCTGGTGGAATGAATTCTCGTTTGTTTAATTAGTTTAATGGCCTGGAAGTGTCTAAACCCAAAAAGCTCGTTCCAGCTAACTGGAATCTCTCTGTGCTGAAAACAAAGGTTGCTCATAGCCTCATGGATTATTAAGTTTACATTTTTTTAATCAGAACTCAGAAAAAAAAAAAATATTCCGTAAGCCAAGTCCTAGGAATTTTACAGTTGAGAGAAGTCCCTTTAAGAAACTAAATTGCATTTTGCTTGTCTGCAGGAAAAGCTAATGAGGCCAATTTAAAGGGATGTCATTTGTTCTGAAAAGTGTTGGCCATTGTAGATTCCTTCATCTCTTGGAGAGAATGACCTGATTTAACTCCAGATGAGCCTGCTTTGGATCCAGCAGTTTGGATTTGTGTGCACTGAATGATTCTGCTTTTACTGGGCTTATTTGCATGAAGCAATTTGGATGGAGTTTGGTCATAAAAAGACTCTTGCCTGTATTTTCCTGCAGTTTTTTAAGTCATAAACTATACTATTTACTTAATGAGGAGCATAAGAATGTTTTTTTCATTGTCAGTGGCTCCCTGGGATTTACCTGAATCAGCCTCAGGGTTTTATTGCAACAATGTTCACCAAATACATATTTTTGTCTATATCTCTCCCCCCTTCCATTTCCTGCCACTCCAAATTACAATAATTCAAATGGGTTTGGTTTACAGTACACAACATTTCCACAGGTTGCAGCACGGATTTGCACTCCAGTTGAGCAGAGTAAACCATTAATAGTATTTTTATTGTGGTTACAGGTGCTGCCATTTCAATTTACCACACAAATAGCACTGCTTTTATTTTTATCTTGATTTTTTTCTTATTGAGATATCTGTGTGCCTCCCAGAGCTGTTGGTTTGTGATCTGAGGAATGGAGGGGATGAAGCTGCCGAGATCACTCTCTTGTCACCACAGCTCTTCTTCCAGTCCTGTTCCCACCTACCTGCTCTGCCTGGAAATACTTATTTCTTGTTTATTTAATGTTTATTCTTGTTTATATAATGTGCAAAGTGCCTGTTTAAAATAATATCTAACAAATAATAACAGAGAATGTAGTTCTTATCTGCAGATCTTCTAAATATCAGGCATTGGGAGCAGAGGGAGTTGAATAATCATCAAGAAAATGCCTCAGAGAAGGATTTTCAGATTTTCACTTAGACACGTGCTTCTGCCTCTTTATAGTCCAATAGGGCTTTAAATCCATCCTTTAAAAAAGAGCTTTAAAGTTGTTTTTACCAGGTGGAACCAAAATAGTTAGGATGAAATAAAGGACTAAAGAGAGACTTGGGGGATAGAGGGGTACCATTACATAGAGGGAAAATATTTAGTAGGAAAATAAGTATTTAGGAATATCTGCAAATGGTATTGCATTTTACATGAAGCTCCTCTGGTAACAGCTTAATGTTTTTCCAGGCTAAAGGGAAATTCATTGGTAGAATCTCTGCTTTGCTGGATGATCTTTCTGTGAGAAGTGGATCAGGGTGGGGAAGGAGGAGGGAAATAGAGCTGTCTCTGGGGAGGGAAAAGGGATTAAATTGAGGTGTGTGGGTGGAAATCTCCTCTGCAGTCTTACATCAATTTTACAAACCCACAAATTAATTGAAGTGGTTCAGGACAGTTTAAACCATCAGAAGGTTTTACTCACTCCTGGTCTGAAAGGTTTCAATGAAAATATACTTTGAATACTGGCTCAGTAATTGGAATTCATGTACTGGCTACCAATTGAATGCCTAATCAGAATCTATTACTGCAGCTCCTCCTAACAAAAAAATATGCGTTCTGGAGTGTAATTCCACTCAAATGATCTGCCATGTCCATAGATTCAGCCCCCCAAATCTTCAGAGAAACAATTGTGCAGAGCAAATATTGGCACATCTTGTGCACGTCAAGCTGCCCTCTCCATTGTTCTGCATTTGGATTTTGCATTGCATTTGGAAAATAAACTTGATTTTAATTTTTCTCCAAACATCATATGATAATCCCTGCACGTTTGCTGTACAAAAATGCTGTCTAATTAGTAGAATTCTAATTAAATTCATATCAGGTGCCCATTTCAAGCATTAGAACCTTTGGAGCTCCCAGAATTTCTCATGGCCTCGATTGACATTCCCACTCGCATGAAGAAAACGGTGTTTTAAAGCCCCTTAAGTTCATGTGCTCCTGCCTAATGGATTTAGTAACAGATCTTGCAGTGCTGGTACAAGCTGAGCCTGAAGAAGCCTGATCAGGTTAAGCTGCCCAAGATCCTTGGGATCATCCCCAGGGTCTCCATCTGGCTGCAAATTAACTGACACAACCAACCCCCACACACAGGATTTTACAGCTTTATTGTACAGGTGAAGTCAAACACTTGTGTGAGAAAAACAATGCTCACTTCCGAGAATTTAAAAGGTTTATTAAAACCTTATCAAAAGCACAACAGAAGACTGAATAAAGAAAATATTCCAGCGCCAGGAGCGGAGGATTTTCCCCACCATGTGCTCATCCACACAATGGAGGTTTCACCTTTTAGCCCTTTAGCCCCTCCCAAAGTTCTGTCCATCGACTCCTTCTCTGCTGTCCAGGGGTGGGGATCACATCCTTAAATCTTTTTTGGAGGTCAGGTGTTTCCATAGTAACAAGCCAACCCTCCCAAACGTCCCAAACCCAGGCCACCCCATAATAACAACACAAAGGGGGTAAAACACAACTATAAATCCATAAAACTTCTCTTAACATATATACATGTTACACTTCTTAATTGTGAGAGTCAGCCATTGCATCACTCATCCATCACCCTTGCCCAGAAGTCACAGTCCTGGGCGCTGTGCTGTGAGCTGGAGGACGAGATGGGAATTAGGAACTCTCCTGTTTTTCTGCTGCTGGGGCAGCACCAGGGGAGGTGTCCTGAGGTGCCTGTGCTCAGCAGAGCTGTGCACGGGGTCCATAGGGCAGATCAGCTCTGCTGACACCCCCTGCTGCTGCCATCCCTGTGCCAATGCCGAATCCTGCCTGCTCTCCCTTTCTCACTGAAACACCTCCCAGCAGCTTCCCAGGTCAGAACTGGCTCTGGCTGCACTGCCTGCAGCTGTACAGGAGCCTGCATTGTGCAGAGAGAAGGAATAAACCCATTATCTGCTTAGTCCCACTGCTGACAGTATGGCCATGAATAATGAGAGCAGAATTTGGTTGTTAATCCTTCATGTGCAATTAATTTCTCTTTCAAGTACATGTTCAGTGCCTCCTTGAGCCCATGTAAATTACTGGCATCTGTAGCATCCTTTTGCAATTGTCTTCCAGCCCTGCTGTGTGTGGTGGGAGGAATTGCCTCTTTTCAGGAGTGTGGAATGTGCTCCTGGCCATTTATTCCACGCCCCTGCTTTTCCATGGATGCAATAGTGAACAGTTAGTGAGAAGTTATTGCCTCTCCATCCTTTCAAATTTGGCACACTTCTGTCATATCCCACCAAATGATTCTTCTCCTAGGCTGAGTAGTCCCAACTTATTCTATTATTGCTTTTATGGAGAGTTATTAGACAGCCTAGTTTCCACTTTCTGAATTTTTTCCACTTGTAATATATTCTTTTTGAGATGAGAGAACCAGCCCTGTGTCCAGTAGGGATGTCCCTCTCAAGGGCTTTTAGACTTGCTTTGGCTTCTAAATCATCTTTTTTTTTTTATTTTTTCCTTTATTTCTTTGCCTTTTGTAGGCAACCGAAGAATATTTCAGAAACATTGTTTTTCTCATTACACAATTTGTCTGTATGCTTTTTGTGGTTTGTGCCATTACCAAGTAATTCTTATGAAGAGGAATTATGAAATAATTAGAGCCAGCACTTCCCCCTTTTTGAATTGCTGAGGAACGTGGTTACTTGGAAGCCAGTTGTGTCTCTGGATCTTTCCCTATTCTTTTTATTCACTGAAGGGCAGAAAAAAAATGAAAACATGAAATCTGAAACTTACTTTGTTATCAACATGAACCTTAGATCTCTTTCTATTGTTACCCAGTCCTTGTTATGGATGAAATCCAACATCATCTAAATTCCAGCTCATCTAAATTTGCAGAAGCAGATGGGTTGTGGGAACATTCTCCTTCATTTTAACTGGTAGTTCCTGGATATTCAGCTGCCACTGGGACCAACAGTTGTGCACCAGCATGTAAAACAGAAATGATTCCCTCCTTGTGAGGTGTCCCCTCCAGATGAGCTTTGTTCTGGTTCTCAGTGAGCCTCCTCTCCCTTTTGTGCAGGAATGTTCACCTGCGAGGCCAAAACGAGCACGTTGTTAAGCCAGGAATATTTCACTTGGATCCTTTGGAAGGATGACAAGCTCCCGGCATAATCGGAATGGCTTGGCCAACCAACCTCAGCAGGAGCTTATTTTCTACTTCCAGTTCATTTATAATCCATACAATACTGTTCTTCCAGTAAGGATATAGCTTCACTTTTATATATATTTTATATGGACTTTACATTATGGCTTCTTAGATGAGAGCCTGAATGTGAGATCATGCATACATTATCCACATACAAATAAATTATACATGTTCTAGTCATTCTCCTTTTCCTTCCTCACCTCTCATGTCCAAGGTTACAAAAATGTCTATTAAATGCCTGCTTAGGGTATTCCCATGTTTCTGATATGTTACTTACTTCTGCTTATTGGACTAGAATGGAGATTAAAATTGGAAAAGATATTTTCATAGTTTGCCTACTTTGGGAGAGAAATCAAACAGAACAAACTGATTACTGCATCAATGGAGACACAGATTTAGTGTTAGATTGCAGGAGAGACTGCTTGGAAAGAGGAATCACTTGGGTTGGTGGCTTACATTTATGATGGATTATAAACCACTGTGATTTACTATTTAATGCAGGGGGAAGAACTGTGGCATTTCTAAGCTTTGATTCAGGGAAGGAATGAAATATTCACAGAGTTCTCAGCACACAAGTGGCCCATGTTATTCTAATAAAAGTCCCCACAGGTTGTAAGTCAGGCACCAGCCTTGGCAGCAGGCAGGGCTTTGTAGCAACCTGACTTTTTAATAGCAGCCACTGGAGGAAGGACTAGAGGGAATTAAGGATGCTGAAGTGAATAATCTGTTGAATGGCTGGGTAATTAAGTACCCTGTTTCTGAACACAATATTCTGGAGGACTTTGTGGCATCAGAAGGGCTGGCTGCAAAAAGGAGAGTGGCAGAAATAGCTGGGAGCTGTGATGAGAATAGTGAGAATCTTGGGTTTTTTTCCTACTGCTCAGGGACAAAATTAAAGAGATAACTACCCACAGATCCCAGGTCATCATTTCCTGCCAGAGCAATCCTCTCACAGCAACAATTGGCCATCGTGGAATATGACAAGGGCAGGATGACGGTCTCTCCCTGGTTGATGCATTTCAGGATGTTAATTAGGATTCCTTGGTGAAGTGCAGTTACACTGCAAAATATTTATCCTCTCAGTGGGTGTGCTGGGGTTTGGATCAGGTGCTTTGGGGAAAATAGCATGATTTTTGAGAAAAATAGCATGATTTTGGTGCCTCACTGTGCTGTGGCTGGACTGAAAGCTGGTAGAATACTTTTCATTCCCCATTCCCACCACCCCTCTTGAGACCTTATTTAAGTTCTGAATAGAACTTCCATCAAAATTGAGTTCAGTCCTTCTCCAGACTTCATGTCTTGTGAATCTCCCACCAAGCAATTTTAAACACAATCGCCGACTTAAGAGTAATTTTAACAGAAGGCACATTTGTAACTGTCAGTGTTCATTCCAGAAACCTTGATCTAGATGTTAAATGTGGGGAAACACAAACATACAATAAATTCCATGCATGCAGCCAAAACTATTTATATTCTTCATACTGAATATTTGTAAGTGAACACCCAGCCAATAACTATTCAAATGAATTTATTGGAGCTGAAATAATGTCAGAAACTCAGGAGCTGTTCATGCACAATTCAGCACAAGGAAAGAAGTGAAATAATGTACAATTGTAGCTTGAAATTTCTATACCAAGACATTCTGGCTTGCTCTCATTTTCTCTGTCTGCCTCCATTAGGAGGGTGAATCCTTTCTGGAGAGGTTTTCTCAGTGCCACAGTGCTGTATGTGTGTGATAATATGCTGAGACTTTACTCCTAAGAGATCAAAATGACTCCTTAGATCCAATTCCTTAGCATTCCAACTAATCTGAGTGCTGTGTCTGCTGTAAATAAATTCATTTTCACTCCCTCCCTCTGGAGATGGCTTGGATCATGATGGGAGAGGAAATCCAAATCAGTGAGGGTTCCTCCTCGGTGGCTGTTTGCCATTTCATTTCCAGCAGCAGCTGTGACTCAAAGGAGCAGGAGGTGTTTTGGGGGAACAGGTTCTGCTCCAGGCTCTGCCCCAGGCCTGTTGCCTGATGGCTCTGGGCTGTGCACAGCCAGGGTGGTGCTGGGGGCTCAAACCAGCCAAGCTCAGGGAGATTCAACCACAACTTTCTCTCCTTCTTGGTTGGGACACCCACACCTGCACCATGGCACTGTGGATCTACTCCAAATGCACTGCCTCCAGAGGTTTTGGGAACGAGTTCACACAGTGGGAAATGGGAAAAAATGCATTTCTAAGGAAAATGCTGCAGATAGAAAATGCATTTCCTTCTTGCAATGTCATTCAATGGTCTCCCAGTGATGCCTTGTGAAGGCTGAGCTAGAACAGAGGCTGGACAGAGTTACAGAATAAAGCAGGGATTGATCAAAAGGATCTCCTCCATGGATCCACCTTGGGCAGCACCAGAGCCCAGCCAGGGCTGCACCCAAGATGAACCCAAATGGTCCCAAAATGCACGAGCGCTCCCGGGGGCTCTCACTGGGATCAGCTCTGCTCCATTGGCACACTGGAGTTCATTGTCCCATTCCAGCTCCAGCCCATGCAGTCCCATCCTGCTTGTTTTTCTCTCTCCAGCCCACGTTGTTTGTGCTCCTGGGCCTGAGATTGGGATCATTTGTCCTTGGTCCTCAGCTGGAGAAGGAATTGTTTTGTCTCCCTGCTCTGTGAGGAGAGCTCACCATCCCCTGATATTAAGCCCAGAACTACACACTAAAGCAGCACAGAGTGTGAAAAATAGAAAAGCTAAACCTGAGGCACCACCAGCACATTCCATGGTCCAGAAAGCAGCAGAAAGCAGTCTGTGCTCTGCAGTCCTCATGCTCCTACATCCTTTCCCCTCACCCCATTATCTGGATGGCAGCACTCTAGAATTAAATTTGCAGCCTTATAGAAATAGACTGTATTTCTTACAGTGAGCATTCCTTTCCAGCAGAGCTGCTCAACACCTTTTCTTTCTTTTTTTTTTTTCTTTTTTTGTGCAGCAGCAGCTACAATCTGTCTATTCACATCTGTTCATGCAAGGGCCCTAATTTATGAAGGCCCCTCTCCTTGCCAGTAGATTTTATTCCCTTAAATTCTCTTTTAAAATAATAACTCTCAATAAGGACCATGAAATAACCTGGTGTCAAAGACAACATTGGATTCAGTGGCTTTATTCCCAGCTGTGGGGTGAAGTCCGTTGCAGATGAGTGGACTAGACACACTAATGTACAAGCAAACCTCTGCATTTTCTTAAATTTCTACAACAAGCATGCATAAATCAATTCTTAAATGCTCCACTCCCCCCCAAAAATGCAAAGATAGATGTCATTTAGCTCTGAGCTCCTTTTTGGGTGTTCCTCTAAACATTAGCACAAACTGAGAGGCAGGTCAAGGGTGAGCAGAGAAACGCTGTTGTGCTGCCTCCCTTTTGAAGCTGAAAAAAGAAATGAAGGGGACCTGGGACGGTCTCCTCTTGGATTCAGTGTCCAACAGCAAGATGTGAACAGCCTTGGCATGGAGAAGGATTCTTGTCTCTCCAGATTTTAGCCCTGAGCCAAAAAGAGAGCGCTGGAGAGCATTGGCAGAGCAGGAGTGGAAGCCACCTCATTGCAGCAGGCAAGAAAATCTTTAATTAGGAGAAGAAGACATTTATGAGATGAGAAAGTTGCAGAAGGCCTTGCACAGGGTCTAAAGACAAAGAAAAAGATACAGCCTTTTCTGTTTATGTGAAAATAGGTGTTTTCTTTGGTTGGAAATGTAATTTTTGGACTGTGTGGCACTAAAGCATCACACTTCTCACACCCTCCACTTTCAACACAGATATTGCAGGTGGGGTTTGTCTGCTGGAGCAGTGTCCATCCCCTGAAGGGAACTGTTGGAAAAAAGGTGGGCAGGATGGAAGTTCCTGCAGGGTTAGACCTGGCCTGTGGCTGCACCTGGCCTCTACTGATCTAAACTTCCCAAGAAAACAAAATATCCTGGATTTCCTCCACGCTGCTCTTGCTGAGGAGTGTTTCACTAAAATCCCTTCTGTGCAGACACATCCAGACTGAATCTGAAAAAAAGAGTGTTTGACTTTTTTGGGCCTCCTTTCCTTTCCCTTATCTTCCTGTCTTTTATTCCACCAGATGAAATAAAAACTAGAGGAACATGGCATTTTTATCTCCTTCTTCATCCTGAGACACCTCTTTTCTTTGCCATGATAAGGTAAATGGAGTGAGCCTTTAAGCACCCCATTGTAAAGCATCTATTTGACTGCAAGAGTTTTTCTATCAGAGTGCTTGGGAGGAGATAAAAATCACATTTCTGTTCCTGCTCACATTGCCTCTGTTTTTATAAAGATTTCATTAGTGCTTTTTGTTGCAGCATCATCCTGGAAACTCATCCATTCAGCTCCAAAGCCACAAATCTTTTTGGAGTAATTCATTTCCAGGCTATAAATCCTCTGGGATAGGCATGGCCAGCATTCCTTGTGTTTGTTGCATTTCCCTGTCTCCAAGTGTCCTTTGCTTGAATTCTCCCAATTTCCCAAGCAGTTTTGTTCAGGTTTTTACCAATTTTTCTCTCAAGCAGCAGCTACAGGAGCCACCAATTTTCTCAATAGTGATTTTATATTTAATTCTGGATCACTGATGAAAAGATTGAATTCTAGGAGGCAGCCATGCACTAAAATTCCATTTTTCTATGACAACTTTCCTTGAAAACGGGTTTGTAAAATCTGCCATATGGCTGGTTACTGATGCACTTAATGTTTATATGAGGATGGTAAAATACTAAATTTAAACAGAATATTGTAAATTACACTGCTGTAACATTACAGTTACAGGAATTTAAGGGTTTTACCTCCATAAACTGCACTTGTAATTCTACCAGCATATGAAATTAGGTTAGTCTGGCAAATCTTTCTTCCACAGAACCACGGTGACTCACTGTCCCTTTAAATTCTTTATCAGATAAATTCCTTTTCTAATTTTTGATGCTAAGCAAACAAGCCCTGGCTGAGTCATTTCACTTGGTCTTCCTTGCTCAACATTTCCACTCTTACATTTTTCCAAATTTTTTTGATGGTTTGCTTGAACAGTTGAGATATCTCCTAAGCCTGTTCTCATCAAACTCCTGGAAGATATCTGTTCTTTCTGATTTTTGATATTCTGATGGACTCTGTTGAACATGCTCTTGGAAAGAATTTAAGCCCTACGACTAGAAGGCACTTCCAAGTTTCTTTCACTACTGCATAAAAATCTCATAAAAATAAGATTTAAATCAAAAGCCAGTCACTCGTTGTTGAATCTCCCTTGCACTTTGTTTTCTTTCTTTTTCCTGACCAATTAAAGCAAAAATATAAGCATTTGCTGTGCTGAAAGAACCCTTCTGTCTCTTAGGCTTTCCTCCTGCTTGCAAAATTCTGCAGTACTTGTTTAGAAAGACTTTTGGGGCATGCTAATTTCAGTAAATTCAGTATATATCTGTAGTCTTTGAGCTGAAGTCAGCTGGGCACTGGGAATTTAAAAGAAAAGCCATAGGAACAAAACAGTTTGTGGAGGAAGGGAGGAAAAAAATCTCCTTTGCAAAGCAGAGAGTTCCTTTTCTGTTTTTCCCTGGATACATTTAATGAGAGGAAAAGGACTCTTGCAGTGACACCTAATTGCTTTTGTTCCTGTGTATTCCCCCTGCAAAATATTAGAAGCTGCAGATCTTTTACTGGATTTGAGGACAGTTGTCAATCACTTTTCACTGACAAAAAGACAAAGAAAGGATCACCAGCCCCCTTAGGCATCAAAACTCTTGTATATGCTGGATTTTCTGGCATGGTGTTTTTTCATATTTCTGTACACAGGCCCATTTCATAGCTCGTGTTACCTCCATCACCTGTAGGACTTGCACCACTGGGCCAAAAAATGTAACACATTGGACATTTCTGTATTTGCACAGTTCCATTTCGAGCAGGGTGAAAAATGTCAACCACATCCCGATCTCCCTTTTAAGTAGAAGGGCAATTTAGATTGCAGAAACCCCCAAGGTTGTGTATTAGGGATGTGTGACCTGGTGGAGAAGATAAAATAGGAGGCAGATGTGGCACCAGATGTGGCAGAGGATGCCCTTGCCCGGTGCAGAGCCCATCTCACCTGAGCACAGTGAGCAGCAAACCCTCCCTAACAGGGTGCCTCTGGCCCTAAATCTGAACAGGGTGCTCCTACCAAAGCCTTCTTCCCACCTCAGAGGTCAAGACCATCTTTTCAAGCTTTAGTATTGGTCTGGGATTGAGAGGAAAACAGTGGTTACTTTCTGATTGCCCTACTTATTTGGGGTTTGATCTCACCTCAGTGGAATCTCTTCCAAGCAGCTGCTCCAGAAAGTGAAGTGACAGCGCTCCACACTGCTCCAGCAAGTATCTGTCACTCAGACAGGCAGCTGGCTGCAAACACATGAAAACAACCTCACTCCTCCATCAGAAACCCTTCTGCTCCCAGGTCCAAACTGGAGATAATTGTTTGGAGATCTTGCTCTGCTGCAATTCGGCCTCGTCCCGCCGGGGAAGAATTGAAGTTTTATGGAGCTGGGAAAAACCAATGTTCAAACAAATTGCTTGTAATTTATAAGTGCCAAATGGCACTTCTGGCACCTTCATTATGCCTCGTTTCATTATCCCTGGGTTGGTGAGGGCAGTTCTGATGCACAGATTTCACTTGTGCCTGCTCTAAGGCAATGGAGGGACAGGAGAGGCAGCTGCTGTTTGCAGCAATTTCTGTCACAGGGGACACTCCTGGGGGATGCTTTGAGGGAGCTCTTTTTGATGTGCTGGGCTCTGAGAGGAGTTTTGGAATGCTTTGGAAATTACTTGAACGCTGCTTATTATTATGTGGGAATGAACCTCCTGAAAATTCAGCAGGAATGGGGACCTGCGCTCCTAAGGATGCCACGGTGCACTGCAGCTCAGGAAAGGGCTGCAGGCAAATCAGAGCCTGCAGGGACACTGCCAGAGCAGGCAAACAGAGCACACAGCACCATTATCCTGTGAGCCATTGCTGCTTTTCTTGTAGAGACTGAGCTTCAGCCATGCAGGCTCACGGCTCCTCTCTAATCTGTAATTCTGTTCTGCAAGTAACAGCTGCCTCCAGCTGATGTACTTGTGAGGAGAGGGGCCCAGCCATTGCAATGACAAATTCACCACCCTGATGTCACCTCTGTGGCAGTCTCTGATGTGTCAGTGCTGCACGAGTGGAGCTGCAAGGTTAGGGTTTGAAACTCAGAGCTGGGGTGGGCACAACCACCGCGAGCCCAACAGGAGCAGAAGCAAGGCAAGAGCTCAGGTGGAGCCTGGTGGTGCCAAGGAACCTGCAGCAAATCTGCCACTTTATTGGGCCAGGAATTCTGAAAAGAGGCCATTAGGCTAGAACGGTGTGCTTGGAACCAAAAAAAAAAAAATTAAATAATTTTGAAATTCAGTCAGTGAAGAGCTTTGCCCACCAGACTGAGGTGGTGTTGGGTGTGCTGCAGGAACTGGGGAGTTCAAGTGGTTCTTTAGCCCAGCCTGGCCTTGCCCAGCCCACCGTGCATTATTCTGCTCTGCAGGCAGGTGGGTGAGAGTTTTCTGGAACATTTCTGTGGCACCATTGCAAGGATTCCACTGCTGGCTGTCCCAGCCCAGCTCAGTTTAACCTGACTAACAACCAGCTCAAGAGGGAGAGCAGCACTCCGTCCTTGCCCAGCCCTGGGGGTTGTAATGAACTCCTCCTTTCCTGCAGCACTCTCTCCTCAATTCCTCCCTTCCCCAAACATTCCTTTTATTTGCAAAATTGAGTTGAAATGTCAGTGCTGCACGCTGACACGCTCCAGTCTCTGATGGATTCATTCCTCCTCCGCTTTTCATTTTTCTCTGTATTTCTTTTCATTTGTTCTGTATAAGGAAAAGGTAATAGCTAAATCAGATTTCCAGGGTTAACCTCTTGTGTGTAATTTATAGTTTGAAGGACCTTATGTAGTGCTAAATGGGAATAACCCTTTGGGCTATTTGAAAAGGTTCTCTCATAGAACTTTATATGATTGTTTCCTTTGGTTGCTGTTGGGATTCCTTAGGCAATCACTTTTTTTCTTCTTTTTTATCATATATTAGCAGGACATACTGATTTTTTTTCTGAATCCTTTCAGTTTCCTGTTAATGAAACGCATCCCCTTTTTTTTAAAAGGAATCCCAAAACTATTAGAATAATGAGAAACAAAAATAGTCATTTTTATTTGTTTGTTTATTTTGGCTTTTTTTTTTTTTTTTTTTTTTTTTTTTTTTTTTTTTTTGTATTTTTAAGTGCCTTCCAGCATCTCCACAGCTGTGCAGCCTCATTTCAATAAATGGGCCTTGAAGCTATTCAGTGAAAGGTGCTCCAAGAGGGCAAATTACAAAGAAGCTGCAATTTGCAAAGCTACACTGACACCAAGTATTAATTCACTGTGTGAAGAGTTGGAGCCTCAGCAAAATGAGATGAAGAACAGTCCTCATAAGTTTCTTTTTACTTTTAAACTTATGTCTCTATTCTAGAATTTATTTCCCAATAGCATCATATGCATGTCTCGGAGTGTATGGCCAGGATTCTTTGTTTGCTATTAGAAATTGCCCAGGCTTTATTTTCCCCACTGTTCAGTTCCATAGAGCAGCTGTAGGAGGCATTGATTCTCTGTGATTTACAGAAGAGATGTTAGGGGGTTTTTCAGCCAAAATTCTCCCACTGTTAATCAATAGGTAATAGCAAGGACAAAGCATTCTCATATTCCTCCAGTTCCTTTAGAATTCTTCGGTGGTTCTGCCCTCCATTTCATTAAATCATTAAAACCCTGTCAATTTTAGGCATAATGGGGAGAAGAGAATATTTTTCTCATTAGTTCAGGGCCTGTCACATACATATGATTTATTTGGGCTTGCACAGTTCCACTTCTAACAGGGTAAAAAATATCAACCACATTACACGTTTCCCTTTTAAGCAGAAGGACAATTTAGATTACACAAATTCCCAAGCTTGTATTATAGGTATGTGACCTGGTGAGGAAGATAAAATAGGAACCCAACTCTTCTTGGAATGTGAGATGGATCTGGGAGAACAGGTTTAAAAGTGCTCAAAGATCTTGCCAGCATTCACTCCCTCACAATCCTCAGTTTCCTCCTTCTGTGAAGGGCAAGGGACCTATTTTTGGGAGCTGCTTAGCACTTGCAACCTCCTCTGTATTCCCTGCATTTGAAGCTGAAAAGTGAAATTCACCTGTACACTAAAAGCAGCACTTCTTTTATCCTATTTAATGGGTCTCCTATGCAGGAATAAAAAAAAAAAAAAAAAGGCACAAAAATGTGTCAGATTAACTTTTCAGTAATATGCATTGGAAATAGCACAAGGAAATCTGCTGACTCTTAAGGTAGAAAGGTCCAATTTTGAAATATCTTTTTAAACTTTATGAGATTTCCAGCCAAGCTCAGTATCCCCAAGATTTCTGCCTAATTTATCCACAGTCTAAAGTTTTGTAAAGGGTAATTATAAAGATTTCATTAATATGATCCCATAGATTCCCACATCCTTAGCAGGGACAGAAGACAAGACTCAGGCCTGAATAACCCATGGCATAGAGATGGTCCTTCAAGTCTTGTCATTCCATAAAATTCACCCTTAACTGGGCTGTGTGATGTTGTTACACCCATCAACCAAATAAACTGACACAGAGCCAGCTTGTCATGGTTTAGAAATGATTATTAATCTCCTTTTGTGATGACTGAGCCCTGCAATCCTCACTCCACTCAGTAGCCTTCATCCTTGGACCCAGGAGCAGTCAGGAATTTTGCTATGCTGGCAGAAAAATTCTGGAGAATCTGACTCGTGGCTGCTAAAAACTGGCACTTTCAGTATTATTTCCTGCACAAACAGAACACAAGGGTGTGCCATCTTTGCCTGCCTTAAAATTTCACTCAGACAATTTAAAAAGGGGCAAAAATGTAATCAAGAGCTGCCAACCCACAGTAAATTATTCAGGTTCTCCACTAAAAGGGGGGATGTGAAGAAATAAGATTTGTTAGTGTTTCTAGTTTGTGC